>NC_138996.1:25037225-26427368 GCF_964341445.2 Mesoplodon mirus
GAGGGATTTGAACACACAGTATAATTTAAAGTTCATTCTTGTTGTTAAAAAGTTCCAGGAGTAGGCTAATCACTAGAAGGTTTCAAACACAATTTATAATCTCCCTCATTCTTTCTCCTTCCTCCAGTTTTTTGGTTAGTTTGATTTTGTTTGTTTTTAAATCATTCCCTGGGTATAGGAAGAGTCCCAGTGCCTGTGAGCTGGGGTCTTGAACAAAGATGTTTCAGAAAAGATACTTTATTCTTTATTTGTCCTTTGTAACCAACAATTTCCAAGTACTCAGTAACATATCAATAGGATAGCCTCATGAAACTCATAGGTAAGAGCAGATTAAAAACTGTTTTCTCAGAAAAGAACAAAAGTGCTGCCAAACACAAGAGGTTTCATAAGAATCCTGGGGATTGAGAGCTGCAGTGATCCTTGGCAATGATCCTTGTGTTCGAATGATAAACCAGAAGTCTGTAGAGATGAAATGAATTGGCTAAGATCAAACAGATACATTGTGGGGGAGTGATCTTTTCATCCAAGCCCAGCACTCTTAACAAGTTTCAAGGTGGGAGGTGTGGGAGTAGTGGAGCAAGAGTGAAGTCCACCAGGAAAAGCAGCAGGAAAAAAATTAAATATAATGTCAGAGGCTCTCTCTTTAACCTGTGCCTCTGTACTGTGTCATTTGCAAATTCGACAAGCTGTTGTGTGTGTGTGTGTGTGTGTGTTCATATTAAAAAATGTTTCTCCTGGCAGGTACCTAGAAACTTCCTTTTAGGGTGCTATCAATCAATTAACTACTTTTCCGTTTTGAACTTGTTTCACGTTTCTTAATCCTGTGCGAGTTATAGTATGGGAAACTCTCGAAGGTCATTCTGAGATCAGTCATACCATTCTGAGAAACCTAGTTCGTAATAAAACTGTATAGTCTTCAGTGATTATTACTGTTTTCCATTAAAGACTCAAAAATCCTCCTTTTAACAGTCTTCTTTGAAATTTGGCAAAGGAACATTAGACTCACAGGTCTGGTCTGGGATTCTTTGGTCCCCTTTTCAGCTATAGAATATTTTCGGGTTTTCTTCCATTTTTCCTTGAAGAACTGCTTGAAGTGCCCTGACAGCAGCTCAGAGGTCTTACCAACAGGGACCTGGGCGCATGGGTGGGGTGGATTCTGTGGATTGGCCCACCTGGGCTCTGCCAGGCAGCTACCCCCATGGGAGACTTGGAAGAATGAAAGGAGGTAACCGAGGCAGTGACCACGTGGAGGGAAGGCTGGCTCTGGAAAACGTGCTGGAGATACTTGGTTTCTCTGGGATGCTCTGGTAGAGGTTTAAGTGGCAGATCCCTGAGTGGCAACCAAAATTGGTTTCCTTGCTCTGTCAGAGATTCTGTAAGCAATCTAGTACGCTTTAATAAAGCAGTTTTGTTTTGTATTAATCTGCTCAGGCTGCCATAACAAAAGGCTATAAACTAGGTGGCTTAAACAGTAGAAATTTATTTTCTGGAGGCTGGGAAGTTCCAAAGCAGGAACAAGTCATTTTGTAGACATACGTTTTCGTTTCTCTTATATAAATACTCAGCTGTGGAGTGGGTCGTAACGTAAGTTTATGTTTAATTTTATTAGAAACTGACAAATGTTTTTCCAAGGTGGTTGTACCATTTTACGTTCCCACCAACAATGTATAAGAGGTCCACTTGCTCCATAGTTTTACCAGTGCTTGCCGACAACAGTCTTATTCTTTTAACCATTCTAGTGGGCATGTAGTCATATCTTATTGTGCTTTTAATTTGCATTAATGGCTACTGGTATTGAATATCTTAAGCTCTGTATGCTAATGCATGATCTTAAACTCTGTTTATTTCATATGTTTCTGATTGCTTCAGATATGTATAATCTAAAATCCTTCTCTCTTTAGTTTTTATATTTTTCCTTTTCTCTGGCTTTAGCATATCTTAAGTGATACTCATACCTTTTCTTCCATATGTGTCCTTAGTCATGTGCAAATCTTTCACTTATTGTTCATAACTTTTTTTTCATAAGTTTTTGAATTAGAACTTATTAGAAAGATTCTTGTTATGCCACCTTGATTTCTAAAAGTACCTATTCATTTTCTTCCTCATACTTTGTGTTACAGTAAGAACCAGGATTTCCTTTGGATGATCTCCTTGCCTTTCAGAATAGTCATAGAAGCTGTTGTTTTTTTAATTATTTGAAATTTGTCTTTTAAGTTTATAAACTTAAGGCATAGATTGGATCATAATTCATTATAATTTTACATTCACTTAATCATTTATTTATTAATTCAACAAAAAAATATTGTGCCAGGCGTCATTCGAGGCAAAGGGGATATAGTGATGAACAGAGCAAACATGCCGTGTTGGGGAAGATTCTAGATGCCATGTGACCTTCTAGATATATTCTATTAGTTTTTTCATTGCAATTTAATTAACTATTGTTTGATTGCTTCCTCTTCAAAGCAAGAGGAAGAGATTAACTTCCTCTCCTAACTTTACAGTAAAATATCTAATATAAAAATAAATGCCAAATTCACAATAACACCTAAAGGAGGTCTGATTACACTGCCAGAATTTGGAAAGGATTTCCAGCAACTAAAAGACTAATAGAATTGATTGCCTCCTGGAAACAAGAGCAGAGTTGCTGGTCCTATCTTGGAAATGTAAGGTGTTTAACTAGGCAGTTATCTTTTCTATGTAAATGTTACTTTTGGAGCAGCCAAGACACAATTCCTTCTTCCTTTAGACACACTAATATGCTATAGTCTCAGGAAACAAGCGGAGAGAAAGAAAAGGAGCTGTGGGGATGGTGTTTTTGCACAATCAAACATATCCTGGGTTGTGTATTTTTCTGCCTTAAATACTGAAAATTTACCTAGAAGTCAGACACGTTAAGTAGTTGGGCTTTTATAACCCCAGACATGAATGGGCAGCAAGGAGGAACAGTTGAAAACCCCAAAAGGGAGATTCATATGGAAAGGTCAACAGAAAGTTGACCTTTCTGTTAGCTATTAGAAAGTTCTGAAATAATTCATTAAGGTGGATTCATTAGTTGAAATCCCTTTAGATATAAGGGAATGGTTAAATATCTGTCTTCAATAATTTAAAGCTAGGGCTGCCTAAACGTAGAAGACTTGGCTCTTTGACTGTATTGGTCCTGTATCCATTTGGGCTTGAATATTAGAATGATACATTCCAGAGACTGTCCTGAGTGAGGAAATTACTGAGTAAAAATGGTCTAGTGCTAAATCTATAAAGACTTCCTGTTATAGCTTCCCCTGATACATAAAGAACTTGGTAGTCATCACTCTGTCCATAAAATAGGAAGCTTAATAAACTGAAAATCAGTAACTTTTCTTGGATCTAGCAGAGAACTGAGGTCATAGGGCAAACCACCATCCTGAAATCTGGAGAGACAGAGACTACAGAGAATCATAGGCAAATACATAGAATCACAGCCAAGACCAACGTACTTCGAGCAGAGGCAGTAGGAACCAAAAACATGTAGGAACACTTAAATAGCAGTGTTGGTAATTGGCTAGAGAAGGAGTGTGGAATGCTTTGAAAGTGAGGCACTTCTGGGGACCCTAATCTTTGGGAGCCCCTGCACTCCAGATGGAACTCAGAATCCCACCAGTATCTCAAGATGAAAGGCTGAGAGAGAACCTCTTACTGGCTGTGGCAGAGGGAGGGGAAGAGTAATCCTTTTAAAATATGCCCAGAGCCCTCTGTAACAAAAGCTCAGAATCCAGGGGAAAAGACTACCAGGGACTTATCCCACCTGGGGGAAAGGTATTCCTTTGACTCCAG
This sequence comes from Mesoplodon mirus, assembly GCF_964341445.2. NCBI lineage: Eukaryota > Metazoa > Chordata > Mammalia > Artiodactyla > Ziphiidae > Mesoplodon > Mesoplodon mirus. The sequence continues at coordinate 25,041,036 of NC_138996.1, forward strand.
CCCCCTCTAGCCTTCATGTGTTACCATTGAGGGAGGGAGGAAAAGCTAAGAAACACTTGTGATGGCCAGGAATATAAGCCAACTAAAACACTGAGATTTAATCATGAGATTCTAGAATGCTTCCCACCCACCACACCTTAGCACTGTGCACACAGGACTCCAGTATAGTAATGGTGGATTACACATGAAAGGGCTGAAAGACACAGACTCTATCTGAAGAAGAGTTCTTAAGGAAACGCAAAGACAACTACAGACACACAAAAAGGACACTAGAGTAATTTGAAGCCTCTGGCATCCATGGCTACAGTAAGCATTAAACATAGCTCAGCTCCTAGCCAGATTACTGTAAATCCTCACACTAAAGGCCATGGATATAGGGCTAGAGGCAGAGATAAGGTAGATTATCCCTATTAATTAAAAAATTACAAGGCATACCAAATAAAAACAGTCTGAAGAGACAAAGCAAACATCAGAATCAGACTCAGAATGACACAGACTTTGGATTTAGCAGACAGGGAATGTAAACTAATTATGATTAACATGTTAAGGTTCTGATTAAAAAAAAGTAGACAACGTGTAAAAACAGGTAGATAATGTTAACAGAGAAATGCAAACTTTAAGAAGTAATCAAAAGGAAATTATAGAAATCAAGAATATGGCAGCAGAAATAAAGAATGCCTTTGATGGGCTCATCAGTAGACAAGGCACAGCTGAGGAAAGAATGAGTGACTTTGAATGTATGTCAATAAAAATGTTCTAAACTAAAATACAAAGAGAAAATAATAATAATAAAAAAATGAGAACATCCAAAGACTGTGGGACAATTACAAAAGGTATAACATACATCTATCTAATTGGATTACCAGAAGGAGAAAACAGAACAGAGCAGAAGAAATATTTGAAGTAATGATGGCTGAGAGCTTTTCAAAATTAATGACAGACAACAAATCACAAACCTGGTTAACTCAGAGACACCCAGAAGGATAAATATCAAAAAATCTACACAGGGGGATATCATATTCAAACTTTAGAAAACAGAGAGAAAATCTTGAAAGGAGCCAGAGGTGGAAGGACATTTTCCTTAGGGAGGAGCAAGGATAAGAATCACAGAATTCTCATCAGAAACCATACAATCAAGAAGAGAGTGGAGTGAAGAGAGAAATGAAAGAAAGAAAGAAGAAAAATCCCTACCAATTGAAAATTCTATGTCAAAAGAAATTATCCTTCAAAAGTGGAGGAGAAATAAAGACTTTCTCAAACAAAAACAGAGTATTCATCACCGGATATGCTTTGAAACAAAAGTTACAAGTAGTTTTCAGGAAGAAGGAGAGTGATATAAGTCAAAAACTTGGATCTATATAAGGAAAGGAAGAGCACTGGAGGAGTAAAGGAAGGCAAAAAAAATCTTTTACTTATTTTATTTTTATTTTTATTTTTTTTGCGGTACATGGGCCTCCCACTGCCGTGGCCTCTCCCGCCGCGGAGCACAGGCTCCGGGTGCGCAGGCTAAACGGCCGTGGCCCACGGGCCCAGCCGCTCCACGGCATGTGTTATCCTCCTGGACCGGGGCACGAACCCGTGTCCCCTGCATCAGCAGGCGGACCCTCAACCACTGCGCCACCAGGGAAGCCCCTTATTCTTAACTGATCTAAAAGATAACATTTTAAAAAGTAATAATAATAACACTATGATTATAGCATATATATAGTTAAGTGAAATAGGTGATAGTGTATTAGTCTGCTCAGACTGGGAGGCTTAAACAACAGACATTTATTTCTCATGTTCTAGAGGCTGGTAAGTTTAAGACAGATGTGCAGTTCAGTTTAGTTTCTGGTTGAGGACCCTTTTCCCGGCTTGCAGACAGTTCCCTTCTTTCTGTGTCCTCACATGGTTGAGAAAGAGAGAGAGCTCTGGTCCTTTACCAGCTTCCTTCTCTTCCCCATCATGAGGGCCATACCCTCATGACTTCTAAATCCAACTATCAGCCAAAGGCCCTGTCTCCAAATACTATCACATTGACGGTTAGGGCTTCAATATACGAATTTTAAGGAAATACAACCCAGTGCTTTGCAATAGCAGTGTCATAAGGGATAAAAGGGAATGATTGGGAATATTCTGTTATAAGGTACTTGAATGGTATTTAAAATGTGAACTTAGCTTAATTAAAAAATATATTGCTCTAAGGAAACCACTAAAATTTTTAAAAAGAAGTATAATTGATATGCTAGGGGAGGAGGTAAGTTTGAATCCTATAAAATGCCCAATTAAAATGAGAGAAGGCAGAAAAAGAGGGGAAACAAAAATAGACAAAGAACAAATGCAAGGAGTAGGACAGTTTCAAACATGGTAGATACTTATCCAATTATATCAATGCTCACTTTAAATTTGAATGGTCTAAATACACTAATGAAAAGACATTATCAGAATGGATAAAAATATAAGACCCAACTATGTTGTCTACTTGAATCCTGTTTTAAATATAAAGACTCAAATAGGTGAGAAGTAAAAAGAAGCAGGAAGATGTACCATAACAACCCTTATGCTTCACCTATGGCAGAAGTGAAAGAAGTGAAGTCAGGTTTATGTGCCGTTGCTTTTACCCTCTGAAAATCCAAAGAGAATCAAGCATTCACCCACACTTTGATGAGAAAAGGAAATGGAATAATTGTCAGTTTTAGCATTAATTAACAGTTTTGGGGATGGTAATTTCCTAACTGCACTTAAAAACCAAACATCAAAATATGTTTAATTCTTCCGAGAGTTACCTACAATTTATATTCAGTGATATTTTAGATCACAGTTGTCTTGAAGAGAAGATAAAAGACCAGTGACAAGCAGAGGAAAAAAATCTTAAGTAAGCAGACTGCTTAATTTCCTCCTTCCTTTACTCTTTTAAAGCTGACTCCGTTAGTGAAGCCCTACCCTTTAGAATTAACGACTTCATTTGTTTATCAAAAGTAAAATCACTCTATAGCATAAATAATCATGAAGACATTTCTTCTGATTCTCAGAGAAGTATAGTTGGCGAACATTCTAACAGCTGACATGATGTTCTTTCTTGTGACAATCCTCTGATTATTATTTCAGAGTGCCACCCACAGACTACAGTTCTCTTTGTCTTGTCAAGAAATGATGTTGAAAGTATGAAAGGTTGCTAAGTGCTTTTGTAGAAATAACAAGGCAAAATACACTATTTTTAAAATGTTCCATGCCAAAAAAACAAAAGAGCACGTCATAATCTCTTCATTTAAAATCTTACAATGCACATTTTCTAAAATATGTATTATTGAAATAACTTCTTGTTTTAAAGGAAGAAACACTATATTTTCCCACCTTGACACTAATACACACATAATTTCCTTGAAATGATGTTTTAAGGAATTATGCCAGACTAAATTTTGGAAAACTATCTGGTTAATTAGGCTGTAAGTACATTGGGTCACATAAATGCAACTTGTGTTTAGAGGAAAGGTTGACTACTTAGTAACTGTTTTTATATTTCTCATTGGGATTAACTTCATATGTTCCATAAGAACATTAAAGAACATTTTAGATATATAGCACGTTTTGTGATTTTCTGTGCATATATCGTTAATACAAAATGATTCAGAAGACATTCCTGAATCCTCGTGTTCTGAAGTAAATAACTATGATTGCACCAAGAAATTCAGCCTGTCTTCCTGCAGGCTTCTTCATCCCCAGAGTGGAGATAATATATTGGATAGTTTCCTTGCCCATCTGGCAGAGCTATTTGGTGATGAAATGTGTGTGTGTGTGTGTGTGTGTGTGTGTGTGTTTTGAAAATAGTAAAATATCATATGTTATTGAAGTTATCCTTATTGCTATATAGTACCTTAATTGTGGCCTGTTTTATTGTGCAGTTGACCAAGCAGTGTTAGGTAAGTATAGCCTGCCTTCCAGAAAGTCCAACAATAATCAAGGAGATATTTCTTCCCTTTCCTCTTCTAGGGAGAGTATAAACAAATACACAAGTTGAAATCCTGCATAGTGCTGTTTATTCCAAGTGTGTACTCATAAGCTTCCACAGGCAGCTCTGTTTCACTTCATTTCTGGGGTACATGACCTATACCTACATTGTAAAATTTTCTGGGTTCTCCAGGGCCAAAACTCTTATATGAAAACAATGTATTATTCAGTTGGTGATTTCATGAGAGAACACCATTGCTCCATTTACAAACGCTGAGGAAAGTTAAAAGAAAGTAAGGAGGGAGTGCCAAGTCTCCAGCCAAGTGAGGTTTGCACCACGAGGGAATTGACAGTCTCAGCTGAGGCTGTGCTGGAGTCAAAGTTCCTCACTCTGTTATTAGAAGTCAGTGTTTCATCCCTGTCTTCTGCTTGAGGCAGGAACATTTAGTTGTAAGAAAAGCAGTTACTTATCTCACATAACTCTTTAACTTGGCTGTTTGTTTAATCATCACTTTATGAAACTGTGCCACTGTTTTTACTTACTAGATTCCAAGAGGTATTAAAAGGCGAGTGCCCTTCCTCATTCCAGATAAGCAACTAAACTCTTGAGTATTTAATATTTTATTTGACTTTAAAAAGTAAACCACAAATACAAGATAAGCCTGGGATAACTTGTAGTACCAGAAAGTAAAGAAGTGTTCAGTAAAACCTAAAGGATAGGGGCCTGTCAAAGGGACACAGGAGCCAAGCTGAGAGAACTTCCAGTGGCCACAGCTGGAACAATTTAAGTGGCAAAATAGGTAACATAATACAGGACTATAACCCAAAGTATAAAATAAATGTATATACATCTATACTGATATGAATAAATGATTAAAAATAAATAAATGGGGAAAAGTTACAGAAGAATTCCAAATAATATATGTAGTTATTTTGCTTTATAAAGGTGAGGCTTAATCCCTGCCCCCCATCCCCCTAACCACCATGGGCTAGACTTCGTGACTTGATTCCATAGAATAGAATAGGGGAAGAAAAAAAACATAGTAATGCTAGAGTGAGAAAACCTGCAAAAACTACCTTAAACAAGTGATGAAAGTTAACATCCTCAATGATGTCTTGTGGATATTATGTACCTCTGATATTATGTGACAAGAAGAGCATTTCATCTCTGTGGTATTCTTCCCCCCAAGCCTGTAAACCCAGCCCACTCATGAGAAAGACATCAGATAAACCGCGATCGGTGAGGGGGCAGTTTATTGGATAGCTGGTCAGTACACCTCCAGACTCCCCAGGTCATGAAAAACAAGGGAAGTCCAGGGAATTGTCACAGACAGAGGAGATGAGGGAGATATGACACCTAAATGCATTGTGGTGCTCTGGATTGGATCCTGGAACAGGAAGATGACATTGTTGGAACAAGTTTTTTGGAGTTTAGTTAATCATATATAATGTAGTGGGTTGAATGTTGGCCCCTTCAAAAGATACGTCCCTGTCCTAATCCCCAGAGCCTGTGAATGTTACCTCATTTGGAAAAAGTATCTTTGCAAATGTAATTAAGGATCTTGAGATAAGATCACTCCAAATTATCTGGGAAGCTCTAAATCCAGTGACAAGTGACCTTATAAGAGAAACACAGAGAGGCACACAGAAGAAGAGGAGGCAATGTGATCATGGAACAGGGATTGATGATTGGAGCCATAAATCCAAGAAATCTCAGCAACTACCAGAAGCCAGAAGAAGCAAAGAGCAAAATTTCCCTTAAAGCCTTTAGAGGAAGAATGGCCCTGGGGATGTCTTGATTTTGGACTTCTGGCCTCCAGAACTGTGAGAGAATAAACGTCTGTTGTTTTAAGCTACCAAGGTTGTAGCAACTTGCTATAGCAACCTTAGGAAACTGATAAATATACCAATGTCAATTGCTTGTTTTGAATAAAGTGCCATGACAAGGTAAAATGTTAATTATAGGGGCACTAGATGCAGGGTATACAGGAACTCTCTGTACTATATTTGCAAACTTTCTGTAAGTCTAAAAACTATTCCAAAATAAAAAGCTTATTAAAGTAACACAGTTTAACTCAAAGAAAGGTACAGATTTTACTTCTACTTTGTTATGAATCAGACTTAATATTTCTTTGAATAATACGACTATGCCATTAAATATCTCACAAATAAAAACAAGCATTTCTGGAAAAGAAATCTTTCAAATGGGGAACACTGATATGGCAAATGCCAGGTTTGAAACAATAAGTTCACATACTTGGGTTTTCATTGTGTTTCAGAGCTCCCGTAGTTTCCCTCTGGTTTGTAGTTGATTAAGGTGAGTGGTCTTAACCAGTGCTGTCAGTGACACTTAGACAAAGTATTCCTTGACCTTCAAATGAATATAAATTTACACTGTTTTGCTTCCCTATCTCTTAAGGTTACATCAATGATAACCAGTCAAGATTGTAAAAAAAAAAAAAAAAAAAAAAATCCAAATAAAGTAGTTTTTTCTTATGTCTTCTTTAACTAAAAGTACGTGACTCAAAGTTTATAAGGAAAGCAATGCACTTTATGCAACTTTATTTTAATTAAAAAAATATGGAAATGCTAACCATGATCATCTCACACTGCTCAGCCCAAAGAAGAACCACTTAGGCATGACTAACCAGCCTGAGTAATGTTCTATGAAATGAGGATTTGTTTTTAAGTATACAAATGACTCAGGGAAGAATGTGAGGATTATTGCAGTAAATATTTAGTAGGAAGTGATAGCTTAAGGTATGGCCCAGCAGTCGGTCCCTAAAGAAAGTGAACAATTTCTCTGTGAGTGAAACTTACAGAATGCAGAACTAAGGGGTCAGTTAAATATCTAGAAACAAGTGCTTAATACTCAGGGAAAAAAAAGAGAATCTATTTTTTGACAACATATTTGTAACTATAAAGCACCACAGATAGCCTTGCAGCTATTTTTGATATATCACTGGTACTTCATTGATTACTTTGTGAAGCCTCAGCATCCTCTCAGCTCTGCTTACTACGTTGATCAGGATGAATTATGAAAGACTATATAGAGAATGCAGCACAACATATTTTTTTTTCCTAGTGGAAGGACTTTGATTACATAAAGTAATCAATTTGTATCTACTAAAAATGACCAGAAAGAGCTATTCAATTTTTATATAGGGGAAATTAAGATATTCAAGCTATAAAATTTTAGAATAATAGATACACTTCTTTTTAACTTTAAGTCATTATAAAGCAATGCTATTATGGGAGGAAACCAAATAAATAGCACCAACTCATGCTTGTACTAATTTTTTTTTAAGTTTTTTAATTTTTTTAGTTCAGAAAACTAAATCCAAGTCCTTTTAAAGAAGAATCTTCTTGGTTTGTAAGACTAGTAATTCTTAAAGTTATAAAATGTCTGGTTTTTATGTAGGTATTGTTATTGTTTTTGTTTTTGTTGTTTTACATATATTTGGCCAAAATACTCTTTTTCCAAATATAAAGCCCCTAATTTAGCTTTAAGGCAATAGTAGATTCTAAGACTGATTAAAACAATTACAAAAAACCACACTATAAAGTGGCATAGGCTAAAAGGTTGAAAATAAGTTATAAGCTAAGTCTGTTATTTTAACAGTCAGCTTTTAAAATGAATATGTTAAACCCATGGCCAAGAAAAAAAATTCTCCCATGGAATATTATGAAACCAAATAAAACTTATACTGGCGTTATTTCTTCTCTCATTTTCCCAGTCACAGAGTCCACTTATTGTCAATCAGTGACATTTCTTGATTACCCACTGTTCTGTGAGCACTTCTATTGAGATCTTTGTGGCAGTAACTTGAAAAGAGAATGTACCAACAGTTTTGCCTTCAAGGTGTCTAAATTCTATCTTTTCTGTTACGGGCTTTGCTGTTTATGTCATGAGCATTCTAATATTCTCTTCACCTTTCCAGACCAGACTTTCTCAGTGTCAGTACTATTGACATTCTGGGCCAGTTAAGTCTTTGTTGCAAGTAACTGTCTTGTGCATTGTAGGATGAGGCCATGTGATGGCTAATTTTATGTGTCACCTTGGCTGGGCCATGGAGCCCAGATATTTGGTCAAATATTATTTGGATGTTTCTGTAAATGTATTTTTTTGGATGAGATTAACATTTAAATCAGTGGACTTTGAGTAAAGCAGATTGCCCTTCATAATGTGGGTGGGCCTTATCCAGCCAGTTGAAGGTCTTAACAGAACAAAGACCAACCTCATGAGTACAAGAAGGATTTTGCCAGCATTTAGCCTTCAGACTTGAACCGCAACCGAGTCTCCAGTCTGAAAAGAATTATCCTATGGACCTGTAATATTTTGGACTTGCCAAGCTTCCACAATTCTGTGAGCCATTTCCTAAATCCCTCTTTCTCTATGTACGTATACACATCCTGTTGGTTCTGTTTCTCTGGAGAATGCTGACATATATAAAATTTGGTACCAAGAAGTGGAGTGCTGCTGTAACATATACCTAAAAGTGGAAGTTGCTTTGGAGCTGCGTGATGGGTAGAGGTTGGAAGAGTTTTGAGGTACATGTTAGAAAAAGTATAGATTGTATTCAAGAGATTGTTATTAGAAATATTAATGGTAAGGGTGTTTCTGGTGAGGCCTCAGATGGAAATGAGGAACATGTTATTAGATGTTGGAGGAAAAGTGATCCTTGTTATAAAGTGGCAGAGAACGTCGTTTAATTGTGCTCTAATGTTTTGTAGAAGGTAAAATCTGTGAATGTTGAACTTGGATATTTAGTTGAGGAGATACATAAGTAAAGCACTGAAATGTCAATCTGGTTTCTCTTTGCTGCTTACAGTAAAATTTGAGAGGAGAGAGATAAATTGAAGGAATTGTTCAGCCAAAGGGAACCAGAACTTAAATATTTGGAAAATTCTTAGCTTATCCATATTGCAAAAAATGAAAAAGCATATTCTGGAAAGAACACCAATGGTATAGCTGGACAGTCACTTCATAAGGAGACTACAGATGTGACCCATGGATCCAATCAGCCATCTCAGCAGGAGCCAGAAATACAGATGGGACTATGCCCACAGAGACACTGCCAGCTTAGACTAAAGGGAATAGAGATGGGACAAAATGAAAAGCTGTTGGACTCCAGGGTGGACCAATAGAGCTATCTGACTGAAAACAGGAGTTATTTTTCAAGAAAAAGGAATAATGACCCTGAAGGCAATTGCGGGGTTGGCCAGACTGTCACTCCCAACGCAGACCTCCTCCATTTTAGCAGGCCATACTACCGTCCTGGGCTTCAGGGGTCAACACTGCCCTCCAGTGGGCCCAGAGGTGGGGCTGTCACCTTGGTGCATCCAGAGCACAGAGCATCAAGCCAAAGAAAATAATTCTTGAGCCTTAAAATTGAATGGAATTTTCCCTGCTAGGTTTTACACTTGATTGGGACCTCTGACTTCTTTCTTCTTTCAGATGTCTCCCTTGTGGACTGGGAAAGTCTACCCTATGCCTGCCACTTCATTACATTTTGGAAGCATATTATGTCTCTGGTTTCACAGAATCATAGCTGGAGAGGAATTTCTGCCTCAGGATAAATCATATCTTGAGTCTCATCCAGGCTTTATTTAGATGATATTTAGTTGAAATTTGGGATTTAGAGTTGATGTTGGGATGGGTTAAGACTTGGGCTTTTGGTATAGGAGTGAATATATTTTGCTTGTAAGAAGGACATGGATTTGAGGGGACCAAAGAGAAGAGTGTTATGAACTAAATTGTGTCCCTTCCAAATTCATATGTTTAACCCTAACCCCCAGTACCTCAGATTGTGACTAGATTTGCAGATGGTCTTTAAAAATAACTATGTTAAATTGAGGTCATTCGGGTGGTCCCTAATCCAATCTGACTAGTATTCTTATAAAAAGAGGAGATTAAGACACACAGAAAGATACTGGGGTAGTGCACACACAGAGAAAAGGCCATGTGAGAACATAGCAAGAGGTTAGCCATCTGTAGGCCAAGGAGAGAGGCCTTAGGTAAAACTACACTCTCGCAGCACCTCGATCTTGGACTTCCAGCCTCCAGAACTGTGAGAAAATAAATTTCTGTTCTTCAAGCTACCCAGACTGTGCTATTTGGTTATGGCAGTCATAGCAAAGTAATAGAAGGAGCATCTCTTGCATTTACCCACTAGGTTCCAGTAGCATCCCCTGCCCTCCATCCCCACTCTCCCAGTTGTGACAAACAAAAAATGTCTTCAGACACTGCCAGATGTTTTCCTGGGGACAAAATCATCCCAGGCTGAGAATCACTGCTCTAACCATAGACAACAACAAAATGACAAATTGAATACTTTTCTTTGAGACTCTCTGTTATTTGGCCTTGGTGACACTGTCCTTTCCAAGTCTCTCTCTAATCCTCTGGCTGCTGCTTCAACTGGTTAAGTACAGGCATTCACAAAGTTTCTTCTGCTGCCTTCTTTTTTCTTTATAGATAGATAGATAGATATTCTCATCCGTATTTAAAGTGTTACCTCTAAATAAATAACTGGAGTTCATGTGTAATATGTCTTGTCCTGGCCTCTTTCCTGATCCTCAGATGTGAATTCCCACCTGCCAGTTTTCCAAAGTTCTTGAAATCTCCATTTGAATATTCTACCATTGCTGCAAACTCAGTATATCTAAAAGTGAACACATGACTTCCTCCAAACTGCCCCTTCTGTATTCCCTATTCTGTTATATAATTCACTTCAGTTCAGTTCAAAAACTGTTTTTGAGTACTTCAGGATTTTGTGGCTTGGTACAGAAGAAAGTCACTCAGACAGATTTAATGTAATGTGATAAGCACAGCGATGAAAAATATGCAGAGACCTCTATAGGAGTTCAGAGGAGGAACCTCTTATCCAGCCTGAGATGTCAGGAAAAGGTTCCAGAGTAGGTGAGGCATGAGCTGACTCAGAAAGGAGAAGCCCAAGTTAGGAAAGGAGAAGATGTTTTGGCAGGTAAAGTAGTACATAGAGTGGCAATATGTGGAGGGGACTAACAGATAATATTCAATTTGTTTTTTGCCACTTTAAGTCAGGCAAATACGAACACGATCTGGATATAAATTCTTGTGTGCGTCCATATCTTTTTCCTTTGAGAAATTTCTAAGTTTCAATTTATTGAAACTTTATGGACAGTTTTTAGGCTGAACTGCCTTCCACAAAAATTTTCCTTCTTTATATTTGATGAACAAGACTACCAATTTCCTATACCCTCACCAACACGGGATATTATTAAATTCTTTAGTATGGTCTTAAAATTATTTTTTTAAGTTTAAAAAGATACTGATATTATTTTTAATGAAATTGCTCCAATCAAGTTCTCAAAAAACTCCCATGTTGATAAATCCAGAGGTAAATTCTCTAAGCCGGGCACAAGTTGTGGCTATGCCCTGAAAAACTGTTGTCTATACTATGTCCTATGTTGTCTACACTATGGAGAGGCCCCAGTGGTCTAAATTCCTGCTGTGCTGTTGTGGATAACCGACCCACTGATTACCTCTGCTTGCAATTTTGGCTGCTCTTCCTAATTAGCAAGGATTCTGAGTGGTGTGATTTCTGAATGCACTGGGGGTAATAGGACTTCTAACTCCTCTCACTGCCGGTGTAGGTGTGGTTTCAGGTGTTCAGGAGGTTCAATATGGAATTCCCAGAATGCTGTGCTTTTCTCATGAGGGCAGGAAGAATATCTTTTTCTAACTTGTTTTATTTTTAATGTTTGCACTATATCTAGCAGGAATTTTTTTCTATTTCTGGTACATAGCTGGCATTTCTCCTGGTTTCCCAGCACAGATTCCCATTTTATCCAGTTTTTATATTCACCTGGTCATTTCTTTGGAATCCTAGGAGCCAAACTGAATGCTTTTTCTTATATTTCCATCTAACCAAAAAATCATCAGGTACTCTTTAATGCTGACCTTCTGTAGTGTTTAAATATCCAAACATGTCTCTTATCCCCCTTAAATCTGGTTCTGGCTCCAGGTCTTCCATTCTTCTCAGATTCCAGAAAGGTACAGTATCTAACTTCAATCTATCTATCCTAAGCCTTGCACTGACTCTTCTCTCTATGAATTTTACAAATACATTCTTAAAAATGTAAACTATGTTTCCATCTTGTGTCTAGAAGTTTGCTAAGACCTTATGTTCATTCTCTCTAATTCTCACAGAAAGTCTACTGAGTAGGTATTATTTCCATACTTTGACAATGAAGAAATATACTTGAATATTTCAAGATACTTGAATATACTCAAGATACTTGAATAACTTATGCAAATTACAGTAAATACATACTAAACCTGATTTTTAGGTCAGTCAAACCAGTGTTTCCTCTTCCTGATAGTTCAGGCCTCCTTTAGGTAATGTGCCTCAAGTCACTTAAGGCTGGGAAAATAAAATTTTAAAAAATACTTCATTACTGTGTACACTTGTACCCTTACTTAGTGGAATATTATGCTTTTGACGTTGATTTGTCTGCATGAGGCAATTTAGAAAAATATTAAGATCTCTGTGGCTTTGCCTAGGTTTTTATTGTTCTCATGTTCATGCCAAGAAAGAAAGAGAGAAATAAATTTGTTCAATTATTTAATAATTGAAGACAGTAGATGCCAGGAACTGGAATGTCTACCTCAGAAAAACCTCAGAACTCCCATACCAGAAAAAGTAATCTGACAAATTAGAAAGAGAAGACAATGATAACAGCTAAAGCAGTGAATCTCCATGTAGCTTTCCTTGTTCCCTAAAGTCTGTGACAGGGCACACGGCCAGTGTCAGTATTTGCACACGATAGAGCCTTGCCCAACCCAGAAGGCTTGGTTCATGCTCTGGCTCTGCCCTTACATTCCCAAGTCTTATATCATTAGTTTGGAACAATATTCACTAATAATATTTGGACATAAGGAAATTTTATAAGCATCAAACTTTACTTGGACCTGAGTTTATTTCAATCAAACTCAGGTCCAAGAAGACTCAATCTTCATGTTAGGGTAGAAAGCAGGGTCCTTCCAGTGTGCCAGCATTTTAGAAGGGTCATTTTCCTACAGCTCGTAAGGGAGCTTTAAGGTTTTGTTTTTGTTTTTTAATTTAATAACCTAGGCATCACCTTAGAAACCAGGAGGCAAAGAGCCCATTTCTTTCCTCTGTAGGAAAAAAGAGAGCTAAAGATTAAATTTGCTGCTCGGGTGTGTATAAGATGGGGCTAGAGTTGGACACCTCACGAATTTTTGTTTCACTATTTAAGTGCTGGTGTTAATTTGATATTTCTTCATAGGTGTAGGAAGTACAGTAATTCATGTTAGTAAGAAAAAATAATCCAAAGCAAGCATTTTCATAAATGCCATCTTCAATAATTTTTATTAATGTGCATTTCAATTGTTTAAGAGAAAAGAATATGGCTCATAAAGGAAAGTACAAAGAGAAGAGGGTCAATTCTAAAGTCATGAATGTGACAAGTGAAATTATATGGAGAAAGGAAATCAATCCCGCCAAATGAAAAAGGGTAAAGGAGTAGGTGAAGTAAATGAATCAATACCCACAAGAATCCAGTTTCTCCACATTTGTGAGGTAATGAAAGATTATCAACAGATTTCTAACCAACTTCAGAGACAATGATCTGACGCTCCTCAGGGTATGTGCATTGCTTTGCTGAGAGGGAGGATTTGAAAGGTTCTAAGGGAGAATTTCTCTTTGTAATTTTATTTTTTTCTCTCATATATGGTCATGGAACTCTGAAATGGGGTAGAGTTCAGATGGGTTTGTAAATTTTATTTGGATGTATCAAACATCAAATTGTGCATAGTAGCAGCACAATTCCGATTTGAATTAACATAATGCATTTGAGTCTGAGGATCACCGCTGATGAGCTGTATTGCCTAGAAGACATAGTCACCTTTTTGGTGCCCCTTTTCTTTTCCAAACACAGAAGCTGTGGCTCAGCTTCTCTTTTAAGTTCATTTCAACTAAAATTCTATGAGTCAGGAAATGATACTGTTAATACTCTATTGACTGGGAGAATATTCACTTTTCCTTAAAAAATGTAATATCTAAATATTAAACTGTTACCTATTAGAAATTGAAGGGGGTATTACAGAAAGAGGAGGATCCGGAAACTTCACCAAAACTGACTACGAAGTAAAATTTACCCCATCTTTTGAAAATCTAAACAGAAGGAAAAGATTTGTGTTTTGTAATATAACTTACTCTATCCCTCTGTATTGATCAGGGTTCTCCAGAGAAACAGAACCAATAGGATGTATGTGTATTATATATGTAATATATATATATATGACACATCCCACAATCTGCTGGGTGAGTCAGTGAGCTGGAGACCCAGGAGAGCCAATGGTGTAGCTGCAGTCTGAAGGTTGACAGGCTGGAGATCCAGGAAGACCTGATGTCTTAGTTACAGCCAGGAATCAGGAAAAGCTGGTGTCCTAGTTTGAAGGCCATTAGGCAGGAGAATTCTGTCTTACTCAGGTGAGGGTCAACCTTTTGATCTATTCAGGCATTCAACTGATTGGATGAGGCCCACCCCCATTATGGAGGGCAATCTGCTGTACTCAGTCTACCTATTCCAGTGTTAATCTCATCCAAAAAGTCCCCACAGAAACACCCAGAATAATGTTTGACCAAATATAAATATCTGGGCACTCCATGGCCCAGTTAAATTGATACAAAATTAGCCATCATACTAACTAAAATGTCATAGCTGTTGTATCCTGTGTTCTTATTTTATAGTGTATGTGGTTTAAATTTGGCAGAGAGGCTAATGTGCTATTTCTTAGATTCTTCTGGAATCCAGAATTGGCACCTTGCCATTTGAAATGCCTAATGCCATTATGCATGTGTGTTCTCAGTTAAGTTAGTTAATGAGATCCCATTTGCTTGGAAGAGTTTATTCCTTGGAGGAATAAAGTATGCTCTCTGACAAATTATTTGCTTGCCCTAGAATGGAACTCATTATTATAATCTTGATAAAAAAGAATCTGTAAAAATTGAATAGTAGGGTCATATCTGAACAACATCAAATATTTCGGCTAGGCATAAGATGGCACATCGCCCCAGGGATGGGCACCCCTTCATTACAGATCTTTAAGTGACTATTTAAATTCAGAATGAAAGTAAGGGGAGGGGGGGATCAGACTAGTGAAAATGAAGAAGATATGAAAGAAAGGAGATAGGAAAGGAAGAAACCAAAAAAATAGCGTCTATTTGTCTGTGTAAAACGTTTGTGACATTTCTCTTTAGAGCAGGATTTTATTGCTCTGCCCTGAGGAGTGGGAGCTGTTTCACACATGGCAGTCTGATCACCTGCAGCCTGACTCCTAAGTGTTACAGGTGCTTTTTCTGAAGGACCTTTTGTTGTCTTTATTCTGCCCGCTTTAAGACTCTCATCTTCCCATGCACTCTATCTTTGCATATTCCATTCAAGGGTTAGGCCAGCTTTTAAAAACTAGATTATACTGCTCAGAGGGGAGAGTAACACTGTTTCTAAATGAAGAAATTGAATGTTCCCTTACCCCAATACGGATAAAGGGTTATATTCTGGTGAAAAGGATACTTTTTAAAAAACCTAACGTTATTTTTACTGGAAAATACAGGAAAGCATCATTTCTGAATCTCAATAAAGTCCACAATCTGCATTGGGATTCTTTAACTGCCTGGTTAACAGACATTCCTTGCTAATATAAGAAAACATACCTTATGCTTAAGGGATTTATGTACAAATAAAGCAATATTTATTTATACATAAATTTATACTTTCTCATGTAACACAAAGAGTCATATTTTCATGAGAGCTTTTTTCCCCTTGTTTGTGCTCCCACTTCTTCTGGTTCTGACACAAGACCCAGATTCACTGTCAATACAACTGGGAGAGTACTGGGAAAGAAGAAGAGGAAAAGTGAGAGATTTAGTACTTATTAGTTAGTGATACTCTGTAGGTAATGGTGATTCTGCCTGGCTGTCCCCAGCCAGCCCCTCCCGAGCTCTGGTTGCAAGGCCTTTCAGAGGTAATCTCCTCCTAAAATTCTAATACACTTAGGAGCAGACACCTTAAAATAATACTGATTATCTCTTAGTGAGGATTAGGATGATCCAGAACAAGGACTTGAGGATCTGAAGAAAGATTGGATGGGCACTGAAGTAAATTCCACTGACTTCTTGATTTTGTCTATATGTATTCAAGTATTTATTGATAGTCTGTTATGTTTCAGGCACAGTTCTACCTAGTGAGTAAGAAATTAGGTTCTGCTTTCAAAGACCTAAAATTTGTTACTGGTGGTAGTGTGGTAGTTAAAATTTGTAAAAAAAAAAGAAGAAGAGAGAGAGATTATCAAGTAGTGATATAAACAGAGTGGTAAGTACCAGTATAGATTGGATAGTCAGGGAGGAGCTCACTAAGTGCACTTGGGCCTGATGCCTGGATGATCAAAACCGGCAGGCTGAGCTAAGAGACCAGAACTGTGCCTCACTTCATCCAGTCTGCGTTTATCTGTTTTATATAGTGGAGTTTAAGTCTTAGAAACTATTAGATTAGATAAAATGGAAAGATCCTTAAGGCTCGTAAAACTCTTAAGATGCAGGCAGCCTTTGCTCTTTTATGGGTGGTAGGGGTGAAAATACCAAAAACACTTTTATTTTTACTGAGGGCTAATCATAAGCTTATTGGACACTCACTATATCACAGCTACTGTCCACTCTTTTATTTAATGCTTGAAACAATCCAGTGGGTTAATGCCTATTGGTGCTATTATTATTCTACCACCTAAGTTTTGACACAGTGTTTCTAAAGTAGGAAATGCCTTTACATGACCTCCATTCTGTCAGTGTGCATCTATCTGTGTATATCTATGTATCTATCTATCTACATCCCTCCCTCCCTCTCTCTTATCTACCTGTCTGCCTATCTATCTACCTAACCTATCATCTGTCTTCTGAAATAAAAGTTTTTTGAAACTATTTACCCTTCTGCAGTGCATTCTGATAGTTTCTATTTGATTCTACTCTATTTCATGTTTTTAAATAAATGCTGATCATTAGTAACTAAATTGATTTACAGCTCATTTCCCCACCAGCTTTATTAAGGTATAATTGACAAATAAAGTTGTAAGATATTTAAAGTGTACAACATGATGATTTGACATGTGTATACATTGTGAGAGGATTCCCCTCATCTAGTTAATTAATGCACCCATGACCTCACATGTTTACTTTTTTTTCTTTTTCGGTGAGATCCTTTAAGTTCTACTCTCGTAGCAAATTTCAGTCACACACTACAGTGTTATCAACTATAGTCATCATGTTATTCATTAGATCCTTAGACCTTGTTCATCATCTTAAAACTGAAAGTTTGTACCCTTGAACCAGCCTCTCTTTATTTCCCCCACCCTACGTCACCTAGCAACCACTTTTCTGCTCTCTATTTCTATGTGTTTTATTTATGTATTTATTTATTTTTAAGATTCCACATATAAGCAATACCATGTAGTATTTTTCTTTGGCTGTCTTATTTCACTTAGCATAGTGCCCTCCACCTTCATCTTTGTCACAAATAACAGGTTTTTCTTCTTAGTTAAGGCTGAATAATATTCCATTATATGTGAATTTTCTTTATCCATTCATCTGTTGATGGACCTTAACTTGTTTCCATAACTTGGCTATTGTGAATAATGCTCCTATGAACTTAGAAGAACGGATATCTCTTCAGGATAACGATTTCATTTCCTTGGGATATATACCCAGAAGTGGAATTGCTGGATCATTTGGTAGTTCTATTATTAATATCCTGAGGAACCTCCATACTTTTTCCATAGTGGATATACCAGTTTACATTTTCACCAACAGTGTACAAGGGTTCCCTTTTCTCCACATCCTCACCAGTGTTTGCTACCTCTTTTGTTTTTGGTAATAGACATCCTAACAGGTATGAGGTGATATCTGCTGTTGTTTTGATTTGCTTTTCCTGATGATATTGAGCAATTTTTCATGTACTTGTTGGCCATTTGTATGTCTTCTTTGGAAAAATGTCTACTTAAGTCCTGTACCCCATTTTTAATTGGGTTATTTGTGGTTTTTTGCTATTGAGTTGTATGAGTTCCTTGTGTATTTTGGATATTAACCCCTTATCAGATAGGTGATTTGCAAATCTTTTCTCCCATTCCGTATGTTGCCTTTTCAATTTGTTGATGGTTTCCTTTGCCATGCAGCTTTTAGTTTGATACAGTTCCACTTGTTTATTTTTGCTTTTGTTGCCTTTGCTTTTGGTGTTACAACTCATTTTTTAAAATCACTGGTATGTATAATAACAGTTGTGGGTCTGCATTTTGCTTCAGGACAGATCTGGATTTGAATCCTGACTCAGCTATTTACTCACTATTTGAATTTGAAAAAATCACTTTACCTTTTTAATACTCTGTTTTGTTGTCTATAACAAGGAGTCTATAAAAGTAATTATTTAAAATAGTTTTGGGGGGAAATTAAATGAGATAATACATATAAAGCATACAGATTTGATGCAATTTATGTAATAGAGTAAGTACCCAATAAATGTTATCTATTTTTTATTTTTATTATTTAAAATTTTCTTTTAATAAAGTGTACGTGCTTTCAAGTATCATTTTCTAGTTATTTTCTTACTTTTCTGCCTGCCAAAAAGAATCAACTGTTATACATAATAATAAACATAGCTTATAAATTTAGTCACACGATACATCTTTGTTTAATTTAGGACTGAGCTCTATTTTACAATATATGTCTTTATTCCAATGTAATGTAGTAAAGGACTTCCAAAGCAACATATCTTAATCTAATATAACGAAGCCACCTCCAGGTGGGTCTATTTTGTAGGCCTTTTGTCTTTAATCACTTCTAGACAACACAATCAAAAAAGGTATAATGCAACGAATATAAACAATAATGTCCAAATTATAATTTTGTTTTCTAATATTCTCCCAATTGTTCCTAAGTTTGTATGCTTTTAGATTGCTGAACATTCAAAAAATGACATAATGATTGCCAGTGATCCAAACATTGACCTATTATTGTTCATATCAATGAGTTAAAACACGCTAAATGACACCGGGGGTATTAAGTTAGTCACTAAACACTTGTTATTTCATTTGATTAGTCAGAAACTTTTGTAGTATAAACTCCATAAGAAGAAAGTTGATTATATGTGTTTTTGTGTTTGATAGCCTTGTTATTTTTAGTATGCTTTATTGCAGATTTGGAAACAAATATTTAAGTGTCAAAGAAGTGAATACTGATACTCTTACAAAGTATTAATAAAGTCTTAAGTTAAATGTAAAACTACATAGTATAATTCTTGTTTAAGAATGGTTTACACTTTTATGACTAGAAAGTACAAGGGATTTCATTTTGTATGTCGACTTATTCCGTAAAGCACTGTATTTCCCTTTCATTTATTCATTTCTTTCCTTCTTCCTAATAAACACTTGTAGCTTCTATGAATTTCCCAGGTGATTCATGGGATACTATATTTCTTGTAGCACATTAAGTCATTAATACTAATTAAAAAACTGAACTGTGTTTTGATAAAATGTGTTATGGTGAAATTCTACTCACCTGCTCTTTCTTTAAGCTGACTCTCAGTTGTGGGGTATGAGTTGCATAATGATACAATTTACTGGCCTCTGGGTTGTTCCAGTGTCGATGGACTGTGGCTAGCCTATTCACCTTCAAGGCAAGAGACACAAAATGGCATGCTTGATGTTGAAAATCATAAAAGTTCATGAGTAGACACTCAAAATAATAACATTCATTCCTCAAAATAATAGCATTCTTTTTTGTTCTGCAGTCGTGTTATTGAATAGTCAAGGATTGTTTATCTTGAATGTTCAGTTCTGCCTGGCTCAGCTTCATCATAGTTTATATATAGAATTAATAGATGTTAAGGATAAAAATCTTTTTCAAAGGTTATTTTAGAATTAATGCCTGGTTATAAATCACCACAACGCATCTGTAAAAATAGAAAATGCAGCATATCTAGTAGTTTGTTATGCTTAGTTCATGAGTGAAACAAGCTTAATATTGTCTTACCTTAGGTTGACCATTATAATTGAAGGATCAAACATAGTTAGAAATAACAATTGTTGTTGAATAATGCTTTAGAATTGGCAAAATGTTTTCTGTGGGTTGTATCAGTTCATTCTCATAATACCCTGTGAAATATTAATCTTATAAAAATAATAAATGACTCAAATACCTCAGTTATTTATCAGTGCCTTATATGTGTGTTATCTCACAACTGACCTACATGTCATTTACTACTATTATTTGTATACATTGTGGGCTTAAAAGGGTTAATCACCTGTCCCAAACGTTATACTTAGTAATTGGCAGATATAGAACTTGAACTCTTGTCCATCTGATTTCAAAATTCTGCCCTGAACCAAAATTATAAAATCAGTTTATTTAACTGCATTGAATGAAGCCTACAATATGGTATGGCTAAATTTGAATGTTTGAAGTGTGATGTGCAAGCAAAAATAGAGTTAGTCTATGTTGCTTTAACAGTCAGATCTCACCAGGACTAATGGGGTAAAACTGAAGCAAGTTTCAACTTAATATAAGATAGAATGTTTTACTAACTAGTGCTTGTTAGCCATGAATCAGGCCGGTTTTATAATTTTTATTGTGATAAAATACACACAGCATAAAATTTACCATCTCGACCATTTTTAGGTGTACAGTTCAGTGGTATTAAATACATTCATAATGTGCAACCATCACCACCATCCATCTCCATAGCTGTTTTCACCTAGTAAAACTGAAACTCTGTACCCATTAAACAGTACTTCCCATTTCTTCCCTTCTCCCCCCAGCCCCTGGCAACCACCATTCCTTCTGTCTCTATGATTTTGACTACCCTAAGTTTCTCATATAAGTGGAATCATACAGTATTTGTCTTTTTGTGACTGGCTTATTTCACTTAGCATAATGTCCTCAGGGTTCATCCATGTTGTAGCATATGTCAGAATTTCTTTCCTTTTTAAGGCTGAATAATATTCCATTGTGTCTATATACCACATTTTGCTTATTCATTCATCTGTCAATGTACTCTTGGGTTGCTTTCACATTTTAGCTATTGTGAATCATGCTGCTGTGAACACGAGTGTACAAAGGTCTCTTCAAGACCTTACTTTCAGTTCTTTGGCGCATATATCCAAGGTAATATGGTGATTCTATTTTTAACTTTCTGAGTAACCATCATTGGGGCTATACCCCTTTACATTCCCACGAACAGTGCCCAAGTGTTCCACCCTCTCCACATCCTCACTATTACTTGTTATTTTCTGTCTTTTTTGATAGTAGTAAATCTGCCTGTGTTTTGAAGTGATCTTCCAGTCACTGGAACTGTGCAAGCAATCTCTCAGGGATAAGAGAGAAGCAATTTGTGTACCTGGTGTGATTTAGACTGTGCTCTTTGGGTGGCCTTTTGAATATTAGATTCTGTGGTTGTGTATATATGAAAATGGATTCATCACTACTGAGCATGTTGAAATAAGAAAACTGCAAAAAGGGGCTTCCCTGGTGGCTCAGTGGTTGGGAGTCCGCCTGCCGATGCAGGGGACACGGGTTCGTGCCCCGGTCCGGGAAGATCCCACGTGCCGCGGAGCGGCTGCGCCCGTGAGCCATGGCCGCTGAGCCTACGCATCCGGAGCCTGTGCTCCGCAACGGGAGAGGTCACAACAGTGAGAGGCCCGCGTACCACAAAAAAAAAAAAAAAAAAGAAAACTGCAAAAAGAAAATGACTCTGGAGGATATGTTCAGTTTTGCATTAAATATCCCTCAAATTCTAAATTTAATTTAAATAATTAAATATAACTATTATGCTTTTATCTCTCCTTAGCTGTAAAACGGTATAAGATATTCATGAGAACATAAGATGGAAAAGAATGGGTGCTTAAAATCTTGTGGGAAGAATGCAGGCACCTGCTGGAATCTATGGAGTGCCTTGCCATTGCTAAATATTATAGATATGCATTATACATTGTGCTGCCAGGCTGTGTTTTACAGACAGAGGGAGCACTTTCACACTGAACTCTGTAATATATGGAGATTACATAACAGCAGAAACTAACACAGCATTGTAAAGCAATTTTACTCCAATAAAGGTGTGAAAAAACAAAGAATATATAATCCTTAAATATTCTTGCCTCATATTATATTACAGTTAGAAGTCCAATGAAGATAGTTTTACTTGAACTACTTGAACTTATTGTTGCTTGATGTGAAATAACAAGTATCATTGTAATTCTGTATATTTCCAACTCCAGTGTCTGTGTGACTTGAGTTTAATAGCCTTCTCTTATTATTTCTTTTATGAGAGATATATTAAGGATCATATTTGTTTGGCAGTAAGATCAAGATGTTTTATATACAAGAATATAAATATCTCTCTAAGTTATTTTTAGTTTCTCTATTTTTGTGAGGCTTCTGTTCTTACTTCTCAGCACTTTTAGTTTTGTCCCTTCTAAAGTTTAATATTTGAATGGTTTCAAACTCCAGTTTACTTTTTAAAATTATCTTCTTTTATTGCACAAGTAATATACTCACTTAGTAAATAAATAATTCAAGGAGCTCAGAATACAAAAAGAAAGAGCAAAGTTCCTCCATCTAGCTCCCGTCCCACTCCACAGAGCTCACCTATTTTATTTTCTCCTGGGAGTCACATTTATATCCCATATGATGTTTCTACCTTAACTTGTTACTACATCAACTAAAAGCTATATGTAATAGGAAATCACTATTACAACAGATGACAAGCTTAGCTCACTTACTCTGACCCCCACTCACTTCCTCATCTCTTCCTTCTCCTGCCATTATTTGATAGAATTTTAGTCGGTTCTCTCCATTTGATATCTTTGTAATATCAATATATTTACATTAAATATATTCAAATTTCTATTTCTTTATCCAGCAGCTCTAAGCAGTATACCCACTTTGTAAATTTAGAATTTAGCATCCCTCAATGTCTTTCCACTATCCTCCACCTCTTAAAATTTATCATTTTTTACACTTAGCTAATTTCTAAAGATCACATCACTTTTTCTTTCTTGAGGACCATATCTTTTTAGTATTGTTTTACTGTGGCTTTCCTTGGAGTTTTTCATCACATCTTTTCTTTCTTGTTTTGCAGAATAATAATATGCCTTCACACTATCACTAACATCATCTTGTTACTTCAGCATAGAATCGATTTTTAAAAACCCCACACTGTCTTTTTGAAGTGATCTTTCCAGGTATTATGACTGTTCACATGTGGGCATCCTGGATGGTATTATGCCTCTAAATCAGGTCCACTGTTTCTGATATACTGTGTACCCTTCTTTCTTGGAATCTTTTTCTATATTCTTGGAATAAACCATTAAGTAATCATTTTTTTCCACCAAAGTATTTGGAAGATAAATATCATAAGTTTAGAATATCTAAAAATGTCTTTTTTTTCTCCCATTGAACAATAGTGATATGTTGGCTACATATGGTTTGCTAGATTGGAAACTTATTTTCCTCATTGCTGATTGCAGATGCCAACTTGATTTTTATCTTGTCAATATTCTTTTTTTTTTCTTTCCCTCTGGAAACTTTTGTCCTGGTACCAAGTCAAAGATCACTTTGGCTGCAGTGTAGAGAGTAGGCTGAAGGAGCCAGAGTGAGACCTGAGAGCAGTGAGGGGTACACCGAGGCAGGTTAGGCAAAAGGTTATGCCGATTTGAATTTAGGGACTAGTGAGAAATGGGGAGAAGGAGATGGATTCCAGAAGGATTTAGGATCTGCTAATGGACTGGATATGGGAAGCTGGGGAGAGGTGGTGTCAAGTACTAAGCTTTCTAGTCTTAAGGAGCTGTATGAGTGTTGGTGCCAGTGTCTGAAATTAGAGGGTGGGATGGAAAAAGAATGGGTACGTGCAGAAGGATTATCATTTGGTTCTGTATATGTCAAGGCTCATTTAAGACACTCAGGGGTGATATCAAATTGGATTTATGACTTTGGAGCAAAAAACGTGATGTCTGAACTGGAGATATAAATTTGTGAGTTGTTTGCTTCTAGGTAGGAATTGAAGCTGTGAATGTCTAAGAATCATGTAGAGGGTGCAGAGTTTGAAAAAAGAGAAGACTCAAGAGCCTGAATCTTCAGGCTCAGTAATTACACTACTGAATTCTGGTAAGAGGAAAATGGATCTGAACAATAGACAGATAAAGAGTGACTAGAGATGTTGGAGGAAAAACAGGCACATTTTTTGCACATAGAAGCAAAGAAAGGAACTTGCTTCAGAATGAAAGAATGGTCAATAGTATAGAATCTTTCCAAACAGACAAGTCAGATGAGACCTAGTATATTTATAATCTGTGGTGATGTTATTGAAAGCTTACTTGTTAAGGTGACAGTCCCTAAAGACAATTTGGTGTGGGTTGATGAGTGAGTGAGAGACGAATAATGAAAACCCTCCAGACTAATTTGGCCGTGGAGAGTAAGGCTGGTGGTCAGAACACATGGTAGAGTAAGGCTCTTTTTATTGCTTTCTTTTTTTAAAAAATGGAAATGACCTGTATATAATTAAGAACAGTGGGTAAATATCTAGTTAGAAGGATAGGTTGAATATAAAAGAAAGAGAAGTCGTAATCTATGCTAGTAGTTGGCAAACTTTTTCTATAAAGGGCCAGATAGTAAATATTTTAGGGTTGCATAGTTGGTCTCTGCCCCAACTATGAACTCTGGCATTATAGAACTAAAGCAACACAGGCAATACAAAAATGAATGAGTATTGCTATTTTCCAATAAAACTTTATTTACAGAGGCAGAAATTTTAATTTTGTATCATTTTCACATGTCATGAATTTTGAATGTTTTCCAGTCATTTGAAAATATAAAGCCAATTCTTAGCTCTGGGCCACACAAAAACAGGTGAGGACCAGATTTAGTTTATCTCCTGGTTCATAAAGTATAAGACTCCTAAGGAAGTGGGTGGGGATTTTCAAAGAAGAGATACAGTAGATTTGTCTTAAATTTAGGAGAAAGATACAAATTCTGGCTTCACTGAATAGTAGCTCTGTGACCTTGGGGAAGTCAGTTAGCTGTTCTGGGCCCAATTTTCTCATGTGGATTGTAAGTAGCTACCTCATAGCATGTTAGTGAGAAATAGCATTGAGATAATGCATGTATATGCTTTGTGCAAAGCCCAGCACGTTTGTCAGTATCATAATAGGTTGATCTTTCCTTCAATACAAATACAGTTACAAATATGTATGAGCTTTGGCATGTTGATAAACTGTAAAACTTTCATAGTAAAACCAAAGGCTATCCCAGCCTGATTATTAGCTCTTGAGTTAAAGTAGGGAATGGGGGCCTCCCTGGTGGCGCAGTGGTTGGGAGTCCGCCTGCCGATGCAGGGGATGCGGGTTCGTGCCCCGGTCTGGGAGGATCTCATATGCCGCGGAGCGGCTGGGCCCGTGAGCCGTGGCCGCTGGGCCTGTGCGTCCGGAGCCTGTGCTCCGCAACGGGGGAGGCCGCAGCGGTGAGAGGCCCGCGTACAGCAAAAAAAAAAAAAAAAAAAAAAAAAAAAAGTAGGGAATGGGAGTCTTGTTAAAGAGGATAGTAAATAAATTTCTAGCAATGAACATGAGGATTTTACCATAAAAAATATGTAAGTATGTTTATAGGAAATTACATGTTCATAGAAGAGACATAAACTGAGCATTATTCTCATTACATGGTTAATCATTTAGAGCAGGGATCAGCAAGCAAGACCCTTGGCCTTTTTTTATGCCTACAAGCTAAGAATGGTTTTTACATTTTTAAAGAGTTATAAAAAGAAAAAAATATATAACAATACAGGACAGAGAAGGTATGTGATCCACATGGCTTAAAATATTTCCTATCTGACTTTTTACAGCAAAAGAGTATTGATCCCTGTTTTGAGTTTGGATACTTTAGCTTTGTCTAATCTCCTGAGTCTAAACTTATCTCACTTTGGGTCAATTTGTACGTGTGGTCAGTGGAAGTTCTTCTCAGTTTACTATAAAACAAAGCAACACAGCACATATTTATTTACTAATTTACAATATTTCCAAATAAGATCATCACAGAGATGCAGAAAAACCTTAGGCAGTGTTCTTCAGTTTTAAAAGTCTTTTTTTCTAATCAGTTTTAATGATTGGATAATTTTTCATAGTTAATCCTTTCTTACATAGACTATCAACATATGGCTATAGAAAAGAATTATACTCCTAAAAGATCTTAGCCCTAACTATTTAATGAATGATGGCAATATAAATTTATTGGCAACAATTTATATAAATTCATTTAGTTATTGTCCTTTTTTGCAACATTTTCCCTCCTTTTGTTTTCTCATAATTCCCAGGGCCAAGGGAAATAGAATATTACATGGTGTCATGATTATTTTTTTAAAATAATTTCTTCTAGAACCGATCTAATGACAGTTAATAAATAGTATTTTGGTCTTTATATGCAAAAATAGTTTTTCTTTTATGTGGAATTATGTGTATCATTGTGAAAACAAAATGAAAATGTAAACTAGTTCAACAAATGCAAAGGTATATCTGGGAGACTGATTTTACAGCTTTAATTATTAGTTTTTTATTATTCATTTATTACGTATTTTGCATCATACTATACTTGTCATTCTTTTTGGTTCTTTCATTTTCATTTTCTCCTTGAACATTCTGTTAGATAGGTATAATCTCTCCTTAGATTCTTTTATAAAGATGAAATTTTGTAGGTAGTAGTGATGTTACTCCACAGTCATCTCTGGGTATCTTCTTAAATAGAAAATGTTTTAGTCTTTATTCTTGGTGCTCAATTCAAGAACATTAAAATGTGGCTATTATATGTAATTACTCAATTTACTCAGGCTCTGCAGTTCCTCAATGGGAGTTCAAAATAAGATCATTCTCTGGTGAGAGAATTTGGTCATCTCTGTTCTCCACTTGGCTTTTTTTTTTTTTTTTGCTTTATTTTTTGGCTTTTTTCCCTTTTTATATTGCAGATATAAAAATGAATAATTGCTTTTGTCCTGATTATCTCTTTTGTTATCAAGAGACACTAGAGAAAGTAATGACCACCTTCCCTCCTGTATTCACTATGTCTGTGTGTCTATGAGTTGTGTTATCTTCCACATTTTGAGAGGGAAAAAATGTTATTTTTTCTTGCGTAATTTCCCTTCTATTTATTTTTCTGTTCTGAGACAATAATTAAACCAATATTAAATTCTTCAAATCCTAAGAACACTATCTCATCCAGATTAAGGGAAGCTAATCTGTTAATTTTGGGGTTGGAAGAACTAGTCAACTATGTCTAGGACACTACTTGTCCTGCAGTCTTCACTCTCCCCTTCTTCCTTTTTTTTTTTTTTTTTTTTTTTTTTTTGCAGTACACGGGCCTCTCACTGCTGTGGCCTCTCCCGTTGCGGAGCACAGTCTCCGGACGTGTAGGCTCAGCGGCCATGGCTAACGGGCCCAGCCGCTCTGCGGCACGTGGGATCTTCCCGGACCGGGGCACAAACCCGCATCCCCTGCATCGGCAGGCGGACTCTCAACCACTGCGCCACCAGGGAAGCCCCCCTTCTTCCTTTTAATACTGTCATCCTCTGAGTTGCTGTGGGGCTCATGGTCATTCAACTAGAGACTACATTTTGAACTGTATGTTCAAAATTGGAGACAGGCATGTAAGTGGAAGTAATATGTGCAAATTCTAGATTGAGTATGTGAAAATAAGCTGTTTACCCTCCACACATCCTTTCTCCCCTTCTGGGACAAGAATGCAGAAGTGTGACAGTGATCCAAGTTTGAATGTGCAGGTGAGGGTGACACACTCAAGAATAGTGAGTGAAGCAACAATATAGAAGTAACCTAGTTACCTAGATAGCATCATGTAGAAAGTACACTGAATGGCCTTAGGCTGCCTGCCAACTTTTGGACTTTTACGAGAGAGAAACAAACTCCTGTCTTGTTCGAGTCATTTTATCTTTGAGTTCTCTCTATTATACGAGGTAACCTGTAGTCTAACACTCACTATTCTAACCATGCTTGCTATCCCATAATCTTTCTCTTCTCTTGGAAGATATAGGCTAGGCCCCCCAAGATACTTCTGACCAATTTGAAAGATCGCAGCAACATGGCCAGGGTTGTAATAGTTGTTTGGGTAATTTCTCTCTCAGCAGCAGTGACTTAAGGTCTAAGGTAGATACTGGAACAAAATTAAATCCTGAAGAAAAACATCACTTTTTTGTTATACACCTATATATCATCTCATTCTAACTTTCCAAACACATATACACAGTGAACACGTCTCTTACTCTGAATGTCAAGAAATTCCTGAATTGAGAGATGAATGATTGGATATCTAGGTTTCACTAATAATTTTGCTAACTATGGCTATTGTTTTGTATTGCTCTGTATGAGCTTCCCTACTTAGTAAATAGAATTATTCCAAATATTAATGCTAATAATCAACATATTAGTGTGGTCTAATACATTTCCTCAGTCTCAGTACTCTCTGCCTGACATCTTTTAGGATATAGATATCAGAGCAAATGGTAAAACATTCAAGTAGATTAAAAAATAGATCATACTAAAAAATAGATCATACTTTGTATTTTGAAGATATTTGTAAGCCATTTTTCATCAGTATTTTATTCTTTAATCCCGGTATTTAAATAAAAACCATCTGGTGAATAACCCCTTCAACACCCCTGGCAGAAAATAGTTATTGGTCTTGACATTCTTCCCTGTAGAACTTTGAAATGGCTTCAGAAGTCCTCTCACTGCAGGTGCCTGGAAACCCCTACCACTGGCTGAGGAGAGGAGAGCAGTGTATTCTCACTTGTTTAAATATTTAGTATTCCCTTTTCATTTTTGAGCGCTGTAAATTTTGCTTGTAAATTACACACTTTTGTGATTCTCTTTCACATTATTGGAGTTAAAGAGAAATCAATTCTAGATTAACAGGCTCCCAGTTTCAGGCCATGAGTTTTTCAGAGCAGAAACGTTATCTGTTGAATTGTTTTATCTTTAATGACTGGCACAGTGTATCGTACAGAGTTGGCACTCTTCCATTCATTCATTCCTTCATTCACAAAATAGTGAGTGCCCTCTCTGTGTCAGGGATTATTTTAGGAAACAGTGAGAGAATAGTGAACAAACAACACACATCTGTCTAGCAGTAGGGGAAAAGAAGATAAGCAAATTAACACATAAAGATATACAATGAACAACTGCAATAAGAACAAAATAAAATAGTGTTAAGAAAATAGAAAGTGTTTTGGATGCAGGGCCAGAACTGACCTCCCTGAAGAGGTGACATTTGAATAAAGACCTAAAATAAAGTATAGGCAAAGGAGGGCATTGTAATAGAATGAGGATGCCTGCAAATTCTGTGATACTCCTCCCACTGAAAGATGGAGCCTATTTTTCCTCTCCTGTATTGGGTTTGCCCCATGACTTGCTTTGACCACTAGCCTATAAATAAAGTGATGCTGTGTAAGTTCCACAGTTGGAATTTAGGAGATCTGGAGCTTCTACTTTTGTATTCCTGGGACATTCCCCCTTGTAACCAAGACACCATATTGTAAGAAGCTCAGGTCCCATGGAGGAACCTTGGGGAGGAGAACTAGCTCTAGCAGAGTGCCCAGATACCAGCCAGCATCAGCTGCTAGCAGGTGAATAAACCTTCTTAGATGTTCCCACTCAATTGAGCTTCTGGGTAATTGCATCTCTAGCTGACATCATGTGTAGAAGAAGAAATGCCCAGCTGAGAACAGTCTACACATAGAATCATGAAAGAAAATAAATGTCTTTGTCGTTTTAAGCCACTAAGTCTTAGTATCATTTGTTATGCAACAATATGTATCTCAATTAAACATTTTAAGAAAATATAGCAAGTGCAAAGAACCTGAGATGGGGCTGTGTTTGGCACATTTCTGGACCAGTAAGGAGACCACCGTGATTAAAGTGGAGTTATTAAGAAGGAGATTGTTAGCACAGGGAACTTGAAGCCGACCGTGTATGGTCTTATATACCAGGGGTCAGCAAACAAGGCCAAATGTTGTCTTCTGCTGTTTTTAAATAAAGTTTTTATTAAATACAGCCACACCCATTCATTTATGCATTATCTATGGCTTCTTTCCTGCTACATTGGCAAATTTGAATAGTTGTGAGATCAATCATATGGCCCACAAAATCTAAGTTATTTATTACCTGTCCCTTTTCAGAAAAAAAACTGCCAACCTCTGTAATAGGGTAACCCATTGTAGTGCTTGAGCAGACAACTTACATGATATGGCTTATGTTTTACAAACATCTCTACTTTGTGGAGAATGAACTAAAGAAGGGAAGACAATCAGGGAGACTACTAAAAATGATATAGTCAAAAGATGGCTAAGTAGAATTGGTAGAATTGTGAAAACTGGTCAAATGCAAGGTGTATTTTGAATGTGGAGTTGACTGGGTTTTAGACTGATTAGATGTGAGAAAGTTCAAGTATGTCTCCAAATATTTTTTGGCTTCAGCAACTGACAAAATCAGTTTAAAAATATTTGTTGATTAAATTATTTTGATGTAGTGATGGAGAAAAATGAATGGTTTGGGTATAACATATAACTCAATTTTACATATCTTCTAATGAGATGAATATTTTGGTAATGAGTGTATAAACCAGTGTTTCCATGGAAAGTCTGGGCAAAGTAACATCACTTTTTCTGTCAGAAAACACATTTTTGTTGTTGTTAGTGTTGCTGAGTATTCATTTGTTGAACCGTTCACTGAAAATGGTCTAATGATAAATTAGGACAAGCAGCCATTAGGGTATCCTGTTATGTCAGCAGTTAGTCTCTGTGAGGCGTCACTCTGGGTCTGGGGGATCTTGTTTTCATGTCACTAGATGGGAAGCCATGAACCATTTAGTTCCATGTCTTTCTTGGGAGGATTTATCTGTTCTTAACCCTAGAAAGCCATTTTGATCATGGCTGCTTGACCACACTAACGAATCTCCACCTTTGCATGTAATTGTCTGCTCTCTTCAAAGGGGCTCAGGAGAGACAGGTTTTCTAAAAATAACTACAAATGGACCCTCATTAAGGACATGCTCCCTAGGAACACTGGAGGTGACCCACAGTAGCATCACAGCAAAGGGAAGCCAGCAAGGGGCTTTCTGTACCTCTGTACCCCCATACAGTCCAGGTAAGGAAAAGTTTAACACAGAAGAAGAAAACTCATTTAACAAAACCCCTCTTTCTACACCTTCCTGAGGGATGTGAGCTTGTAGCTGTTGCTTCCAAATCTAGTAACTTATTCATTTCAACACCAAAAAATGTGTGACCTGGCTTCTCTTAGGAAATGCAAGCCTTCTAAATACCTAGGTACTCTACCTTGATTAGAGACAGCACTTTTCTTAGTGGAAACAACTTGTTCCTGTTCACGGTGAACCCACCAGAGTACCCAGCAGGCAGCTTCCTGGTCCTCCCTTGAAGAATCTGGCCACAAGGTTTGTTCCAGCCAAATCCCTCTAAAGTGACAAGATACTCTTGAAAAATGTCCACTCAGCACTCTGCTCTCTAATAGAGACTTCCTTTCTCTCAAGTCAGGGTTTGTATGAGAATTTATTATTTTTTTTGTCAAGTTCTGGTTTGATCACTTTAAAGAGGAGGATAGAAATGGACAGACACAGGGACAAAGTCTTCAGGGGATGACGCATAACAAGAACTACTTTGGGAGGACAAAGGAGGAAGCACAGGCAGGCCACCTGGAGGGCCACAGGGCTGAGGGGTGCTGAACAGAGCCCGGAGGCCCATGGTTTTCATTCAGTGGATTGCTATTGCCTTTGAAATTTTGTCACCAAAAATGCACGATAAGCACAATTCAGTATGCTTTTCTGAATTAAATGAAAAGATGAACTTATTGGTGTGTAACTGTAGCACAGTTGGGAAAATAAATAGAGCTCAAAGAACTGCTGGGCCACCATCCCATGGCTGCGCCTCCATTCTGAACTACTGACCAGTGGGGACAGGAAGCTCCTGCCTTGAGAGTGTGGCAGATCCTCACCCTAAAAAGCAGCCCTAAATGAGAATAATATCAGATGCAATTATTAAGCATTGACAATTTTTTAAGCTTGGGAATGGCTTCCCTTTACAGCTAGCTGCATAGCAGAGACTTTTGTATTTAAGAGCACTTGGTGATTGCCATGACAGGTTTATTATTTGTTGGCTTTCTCCAGCATTGCACAGTAACAGTTGTTTTTAAAGAGTATTCAAAAGTGGAGCCGACTGTCATTGTAGGAAACCAGACCCATCCACTGATATATTTCACTCTCTTGATTGATAACTGGCTCCATGGCTTGACATTTCAGGAAAGGAGTAGAAAAGGAACAAGTCTCAGAGGTCATTAATCCTTTTTCTCCCTCAGACTCCCTTGGGTGGCTACTTGTGCCATTATCCACATGTCTTGCTGCTGTTCTCAACAGTTCCATGCTGGCCCCAGACACCAGGTGCCCCTTCCACTAATGGCAGCCGCCTCCACTGAGACAGTGAAGAGGCCACTTCCCGAGGCAGGTCCTCGAAGACCAGGGTGGATATGGTCCCTTAGATCACAGCTTTTCAAAGGAACCTTCCTGGCAGCTTTCCACACTCAAATGAGGAGCAGAGGAAGGTTTGAGAAGCCCTCCGCTGATGGAAGCAGCACAAGACACAAGAGTGTGTCAAGTCTGAAACAGCATTCGCCTGCACATCCTGTGAATCCGTTTCCATGGCCATTTGATATAATTATTCTTGATGTTCCATCTATGGTGCTGTGAGTTAGTACGGAGCAGAGCTATAACTGTTCATCTATTTGACAGCAGTGAATAAACCTTCTTTGCTGTCAGAGAGAGAGGCTGTTATTTTTTATTGCTGTAAAAAAGCTCAGAGTGTAGTGGATGAAATGTCAGGCATCGTTAAACCAAATCAGCCCCCAAAGAAAGAGCAGTCAGTGATTATGAAAACCTGGTATCTCTAATTAATCAGAACATGAAACTTTGGGGGATTAGGGTTGCACATGTGTTTGGAGTGGAGGTGTGGAAGTCTCCACAGAGTCCTTTCCTGGTTTGCATCATTTCAAAGAGAGAACTCTGGCTCCGGATGGATTCAAAATCCCTAGGTCTCAGACCCTGCTAGGATTCAGGATAAAGTGTTCCTGTCATTTGCCAGGAACCTGGGGGTGTTTCTTTGCTGCAGCAAGTGTTAACTTTTGCAGAACATTTAAATTAAACACAAATATCCTCTCCATCTGTCCTCTATGGAATAGTCCTTCTAGGCAATTTTCCCCCCCAAATTCTTCCTTTTTTCCAGTTGGAGCTTAAGTATTCTAAACCCCTCAAATTGCTTTAATTTCCATTGAGTGCTACTTTATCTACAACATCAGTATTTTCTTATTGTTTGGGAGAAGCACTTCAGTAGGAAATTTTAAAATGATCTGGAATAGAAAAATATATAAAAACCCTCAAGTCTGTTCCAGTCAGTGAAGACAAGTAATGATAGCTTGGAGGGGTCCTTGCAACATCCTCACTGACTGCTCAGGGAAGGTTTTGGGATTTGGGGATTCAAACAAGAGGAAATGCGTGAGGCATTATCTCAGCAGCTGTCAGGGAAAATTCCAGGTCCACACTGACAGTGCTCTGTGCTCCTCTAGCTTTCTCTAGAACTTTACAAATGGAATCTACATTTCTGTTTGCCTGGTTTTACTATAAACGTGTGTGTATTGTATGTGTGCATATTTGTTTTCTTCCCAAAATATATGTGAAAAAGATATTTGTAAAAATCCTATGGTAATCTATCTGATGAAAACATGGATTTCCAAGTATTCTTGATATGCTACAGTTTTTGAGAAATCAGTGCATTGAGGTATGGTTTACATATAATAAAATTTACTCATTTTGAGCATTGTAGTTGATGGGCTGTGACAAATATATATAATCATGTAACCACAAGCATGGTCAAGATTTAGAATTTTCTCATCACTCTATAAAGTTCGCTTGAACTCTTTTGAAATTAATTTTCTTCCCTACCCCCAGTCCCTGGCAACCACTGATCTACTTTTTGTCCCTAGAGTTTTGCTTTTTCTAGAATGTTATGTGTATGGATCTATACAGTACAGAGTCTGTCTGGCTTCTATCACTTAACATCTTGCTTTCTAGTTTCATCCATGTTTGTTTCATATATCAGTCATTCCTTTTTATTGCTGAGTGTTATTCCATTGTATAGATATATCACAGTTTGTTAATCCCTTTACTGGTAGGTGGACATTTGGGTCGTGTCCAGTTTCTGGCTGTTATGAAAAATGCTGGCATTAACATTTTTATAGGACTTTATGTAGATATCGTATGCTCTGTTTTTAGCCTGTACTTTGGAGGCTATACTTTGCTTACTAGGTTTTTGCCAGACATCACCTAACTATTACTTGGTGAGTAGAGGTTCCTGAAATTAGTCGTCAGGACTAATGGTTTGGCTGCTTTAGGTTAGAATCTGAAACTCAGAGTATTCACTCACTGTTATGGGCTGTATTGTATCCCTCCCAAATCCATATGTTGAAGTCCTAGCCCCCAGTATCTCAGAATGTGACTGTAGTTGGAGATGGGGTCTTTAGATGGGTAATTAAGGTAAAATGAGGTCAGATGAGTGGGCCTTACTCCAATGTGAATGGTATCCATACAAGAGAAGATTAGGACAGAACAGTGCAGACCAAGGGACAACCACATGAGGACACAGAGAGAAGGTGGCCGTCTGCAATTCAGGGAGAGAGGCTTCAGAAGTAACCAAACCTGCGGACACCTTGATCTTGGACGTCTAGCCTCAAAACTATGAGAAAATAAATTTCTTGTTCTCTAAGCCACACAGTCTCATTTATTCATTAAACAATCATTTAAAGCAAACAAAGTTTGTGCCAGACACTGCTTAAGGCACTGGAGGTGTAGATAACGTCCCGTTCTCTCAGAGCTTAAATTCCAGTGCATAAAAACAAACAATAAAAGCAAACAAACAAGACATAAACAAGACAGTATCAGGTAGCATTAAGAGCTATGACGGAAAGAAAACAGAAATGGGATAGCAAGTGATTAGAGGATTACTTTAGACTGGGTTTTCAGGAAAGTCAGAGGAAGATATTAAAGCTTATAATGGAGTGATAATAAGGACCCAGGCTTGAGATGAGTCAAGGGAAAAGGACTCTAGATAGTGAGAGCCACACATGCAAAGCACTGTAGGAAAATTGATCAACAGCATTTATGGAATGTCTGGTTTCTATCAAGCAGGGTGCCAGGCTCTTGGCACACATTATATCTGATTCTCATTAGAACTCTAAAAAAGCTCTTTCCAGTTTTACAGAAGATGAAACTGAGGCTGGTTGGTGAAGTAACTTGCCCCACACACTCCCAAACCTGCAGACATACACACACTCATAAAAGTACACATTAATGTATTTCTATCTAAATATTCCTTTGCATATTAGACCAGTGGTCTCTCTTCTGGAGCATGTGTATCCTGAGGGCAAACAAAGACTTCCCAAGAGGTCCTAGACTTTGGTGGTATTAAAGGAAATAATTTCCAGATTCTAACTTTATTTTTTAGTTTTTCCTAAAATTGATCTTCCTTGAGAACATCTCAGAGATGAAAGAACTAGTCTTTTTTTTTTTTTTCCGATTTCCTCTTTCACAATAGGAAAGTACATCTCTCCTCACATATGAATCTTTCCATGCATGTGACCCAAGGATATAAAACACTGGGGCAGCTATAAAGGTGGGATTTGAAATATTGTTGTTAATGGTGAGAGCGTGCATGGCTCTGATGACTTGGTAAAAATACTTTTTTTCAAGTCAGGTCGTTTCCTTTTCTTTGCTCTGCAGGAGAACCTGCTAGATTACTAACAATGACTTTTTTTTTTTTTTAATGATGAATGACTATGGAATTTTAAGTCTTCAATTCAGAAGGATTTTTTAAAATTGAGTGGCGTTACTATAACCAAACTCCCTCAATTTCCATCTACGTATTTATGTGAACAAGGTTTTCAGAGATTACATCTATAAAAATGAAGAGTAAAATGGTTGCTGAATTCTGTTTCATTCTAATAGTAATATCCACAGATATGTGACCCAATTGAAAAAATAAATAAACCCAGCTCTACCCATCTCATTAAGAGATACATTTGCAATGAAAATTGATTTTAGGTTTATTAATTACTTAAAAAATTTAAATACATATATATATTTTTCAACTGTGTTCTAATAATTATTGTAATGAAAATTCAATCTTGAAACTTTAGACACTTGGGAACTTATGGGCACATAAAATAAGTATAGTAAATTTCAATGTATCTTTAGAACATTGTTTGAAAAATATAATTGGGTGATCAATAAAAGTCTCTTAAGCATAAGTACATTACATAAAAATAATATTCTGTGAGACTGAAAATTAATTTAAAGAGAAAAGAGAGCAAGGCAAAATTTCTGGCTGTTAAACTTATTTATAAGTATAAATTTTATATGGTACTTTAATTTCTTTTATATTTAAATGTGTAAATTAACCATTTATTAAAAATTTTCAGTGTTAATATATGCTGGAAATTTAATCTTTTGCAACTACTTGAATTTCAGATAAATTTAAAAAAATGTCAACCCAAGTCTTCTGTTCAGTATGTCAATACTTGGATCCTAATCTCAGCCTAATCTTGTTGCATGCATATTAGTCTCACTAATAACCTTATTTATATCTGGTACAGCCATACTTGGTCTATTTAGTTCACAGGGAGTCACTCTTTGATCATCTGTTCTTCTTAGAGTCTTAACCCTTCCTACCTCAGTAAACATTCTTCCTGGTGCCCTATAGTGTGAATTGTATATGTGAATAGGGATACAGGCTTTTATGATGCGTGAGGCAAAATATCTTGCAGTAGTTAATAGCTCAGTTTATAGTTGGAATTCAGACTTTACATCTTCACAGCTGCTTTTTGGACACTGTTAGTGTATAATTTCTATATGCTTCAATTTTTTCAATTTTGAAATGAAGATAATCATAGCAACTACTTTCTAGGGTTCTTGTGAGGAATAAATAAGTAAATATATGTAAACTGCTTAGAGGAGTGCTTAATACTTGGAATAATATTACATGAATTTTTACATATGGTTGGCGAGATACTCATTACTTTATTAGTCACCTCTGTAAATCAGCATCTTTGTATACTGTAAAACTTACCAAAGTTTAGTGAATATATATTATCACTTTCTTTAGCATTACTAACTAGGACTTTAGCATTCTTCCATATAAAATAAGTTTAATTCCATACAAAACAGGCCTTTTTTGTGCTGTTTCAATTCCACTTGAGTAAAAAGTTCATCTACCTTACTTTTCAAACTTAGTTATTTTATAACTAAAGGTATATTTTCCATAAGAAATGTGAAGACTTATGAGTGTGAAAGAATAACTAGGGTTTGTGTGTTTACAGTGGGATTCAAGAAATTACCTACTGATCTAACTGCATTCCTTTTCTTTTCATTAGCTCTTAGATTTTCTAATCTTTTGCTAAGAAAAAGAGATTAATTTCCTTGCTTAGTGTATAGAGGGCAAATGAAGGATTAGTAGTCAGAACCTTAGATTTGAACCTTCTGTGGGATTCGATTGGTAGCCTTACTCTTCCCTGAGCCTCCCTCAGCTTCTCTGTGGCCCAGGCACACTGAATCCATTGCTCTTGGTTAAATTCCCCTCGCCCACTTCATTCATTCTTTCTTTTTAATCTTGTAGGTTAACCTGAGTGATTAGGAATTGATCCATACTTACATGCTGGATGTGCACATGCACTACGGTAGCTCACCCTAATGTTTAGGTTAAAGGCAAGGAGGTCTCATAATGCATGTGGCTTTACATGGCAGCGATACAATATTTGGAGAGTCAGTACTTGTTACCTTGACTACTCACTGCTGATGGAGGAAAGTCATCTAAAGATTTCTGTTTTGTTGTTGAAATATTTAAAAGGAGAGGATTACATGACAATTCTGGTATTGTTCTGGAATGATTCATATTATTGGGTAATATACCTTTTACTTAAAATGCTAACATGCACTTCATCTGAACAGCTAATTTGAACTGGGTATGGGAAGCAAGACAATTATTAGTGCAATAAAATAAGGGAATTAATTATGTACTCAGGATCTGATAGCTGGTCTGTGGTGGAGATAACCTTGAAAGCAAAATACCATATACTTTTATTAAACATTTTTCCTCATCATTCCCTGTGAATCAACATATAACAACCCAGTCTTGGTATATTAGGAGTTTATTAGAACTAGTTCATCCATTCATTGCAAAAATATTATTGAGTACCTCGTCTAGGTACTATAACTAACAGAGGCTAATGGTTTGGGTCTTCCTTTCCACTTTTAATTCCTGAATTTTAAGGGGAGGGAATGTGCTCCTGTCTCTCACTGAAAGTTGATCTAGTGCTAGCAAGTGAAATAGTCAAATAATATACAAACAGCCTGGATGGTCTTTTATGTCTTCTATCCCTAAAAGATATCCAAACCCTCTGTTACTTCCTCCTGAGCAAACCAGGCCTACCTGTTATTAAGCTATTTTTGTTGGAGAAATTGATACCAGTTACTTATTTTTATCCTGAGGGATCCTTTCTTTTGCGTTAAGTCATTCCCTTTCCTACGTGGAGGCGCCATCTTCAACATATCTCTGAAAGACTGTGGTAGTTGCATTTCCTATTCCTAACTTGTAAATGTGAGTTTCTGAAAACCCATTTTTTTTTGCGTATCATTATAAGCATGTACTGTGTAGCAAGACCAAGTGTCTCTGACTTCCTCTAATTTTGAAAGTCCTTTTAGTTATAGGACTTTATATATATAAAATGAATTTAAATATTAAATTGTTGACTATTTCATATTGTTTTCTTATACTTAAATTACTAGTTATTTTATTTTAATATAAGGTGAAATACTTTTAACTTTAAATATTAATGTAAACTTTCTATTATGTTAACATTGAAAATATTATTAGTCAATTAAAAATAGTATTAATTCATTTTCTTAAATTATGTTTCCAATTAAGCCAAGTAATACACTGTACAGATAGATATTATTACTACTCCCATATTAGAAAGGCATGGAAACTTGCTCAAGGTCACAGATCAGGGAGGTCACAGAGCTGGAATTCCAACCAAGACTACCTAAACTTGAAATTCAAACCCTCAACTATCTCTGGGATAATGAACCTAAATAGCCTTTTTCTCTTTAATCACCCTATCTAGTAGCATATTGTTAATAGAAACCTAGGAGTACTCAGGATTTCAAATACTTTAAATTGTGTGTGTGTTTGTGTGTGTGCATGCACACACGTGTGTTTAGGGAGGTAGTGGAGGTGGATTTTTAAACTGTAATTTCCTTTCTAGTGAATTCACTTGTACTCTACTTTTTGATCATTTAAACAATCTTCCTTGTTAACTTTTTTGCCTCACCTTCATGATTTCATCTCTATTACTTTATCTTTTTATACGTCTACTCAAAATGGAAAAAATTCTAGGAAAAATAGCAAAATGGTAAATACTACATTCTTTTTTTTGATAACAATAAATGCTTAATATGGGTTTGTTCATTTTCTAGAGTATTTTAACTTGATTATGACCTGAAATTGTAAGGTATGAGTGCTTTGTATTGTTTGATTTTAATTTGTGTAACTTATATGCATATTCTTGGTAAATTCTTTAAAATTTTTTAAGTATTTTAAACCAGCTTTGGAGAGAACATTGTCTACTCTGTTATCAGTATCTATCACAGTTCTACTCAATCAGTAATGAAGTTTTTTATACCATTTCTCCAAGTATATGAAATCTTATTAAAATGTTGGTCAGGGAGCAAGGGATTTTATTTTTTTTAACTGTTCAGTCAATTCTTAGCACCTTGAACACACTCTGGAATAATAGGCATTTCAGTAATATCATGATGAATGAACCAACTGTAAGCATTTGCCTGAAATGGTTATCTGTACACTTTATGACTTGATTTGGTATTTTAATATGTTGGGGTCTTTTTTGATACTTTGTACTAAGAGACTAAAAATATAGAAGAAACATTACTTTTGATTTGGATCGCATACTCTTTTTTTTTTAACATAAAATGATGTGAGGATTCAAAGTAATATATGTAAAGTACCAATTATAGTACCTGGGACACAGTAGGGTTTAAATAAATGGTACTTATTAGTAATAAGAGGTTGAGAGAGTTGTCACCAAGATGATGACATAGGTTGTTCCTGACTTCACTCTCCCTCACAAGAAGAGCAACTAACAACCATTCAAGAACAAGATACCACTAAGAGAATCCTAGAACTTGAGAATGAGGCTGAAACACCTCCCTCCACCACAGAGATCAAGAAAGACTGCATAAGAACATTAAGAGAAGCAGTTTCATGCTGACCACAATGCCCCTCCCACAGGCCAGCACTGCACCATGTGGAGAGGCCTCCCCTGAGCCTCCAGTTCCTCCAGTGGGAAAACAGAACCTGGGGGCTGTTATTAGTTACACAATATAAAAAAAATCTAAATTGTAACAGCAGTAACCTAAAATGTTAGGGGGATCAGAAGTAAAAGTATAAAGTTTAGGAATTCTATTGAAGTTAGGTTGTTATCAG
Organism: Mesoplodon mirus; assembly: GCF_964341445.2. NCBI lineage: Eukaryota > Metazoa > Chordata > Mammalia > Artiodactyla > Ziphiidae > Mesoplodon > Mesoplodon mirus. The sequence continues at coordinate 25,081,668 of NC_138996.1, forward strand.
TTTAAAGTAGGGTGGTATAAGTTTAAGATATTTTATGTAAACCTCATTGTAACCACAGGGGAAAATCCTATCATATTACACAAAAGAGCATGATAAAGAAGTCAAAGCATACTTATACCAAAAGACATCAAAACATAAATAAAAGACAGGATAAGCACAAGGAATAAAACAACCAGAAAACAGTTAACAAAATGACAGTAGTAAGTCCTTACCTATCAATAATTACTTTAATTGTAAACAGATTAAATTCTCCAATTAAAAGTCATAGAATGGCTGAATGAATTAAAACAGATCCACCAATATGTTGCCTACAAGAGACTCAATTCAGCCTTAAAGACGAACATAGACTGATAATGAAGGGATAGAAAAAGACATTTCAAGAAAATGGTTACCAAAATATAAAAAATAAAAAAATAAATAAAAAGCAGAAATAGCTATACTTATGTCAGACAAAATAGATTCTTAAACTAAATGGTATAAGGAGACAAAGAAGGTCATTATATAATTACAAAGGGGTAATGACATCAGGAAGTTATAACAGTTGTAAATATTTATGTGCCCAGCGTTGAGCACCAAAATATATAAAGCAAAAATTAACAGAGCTAAAAGGAGAAATAAACAGTAATACAATAATAGTTGGGGACTTTAATACCCCACTCTCAAAATGGATAGATCATCTAGACAGAGAACCAATAAGGAAAGAGTGGATTTGAACAACACTATAAACCAGATAGACCTAACAGACATACACAGAATATTCTATCCAACAACAGCAGAATAATACATTTCTTAAGCACCCATGGAACACTTTCTAGGATAGATCACATGTTAGGCTACAAAACAAGTCTTAGCAAAATCAAGAAGATTGAAATCATATCAATAATCTTCTTTGACCACAATGTCATAAAACTAGAAATCAGTAACAAGTGGAAAACTGGAAAATTAACAAACACATGGAAATTAAAATGAACAACTAATTTATCAAATTGGGAATTAAAGGGGAAATAAAAATATTTCTTGAGACAAATGATAGTGGAAACACAACATACAGAACCTGTGGGTGGCAGCAGAAGCAGTTCTCAGAAGGAAGTTCATAGCACTAAACATCCACATTAAGACTCAAGAAAGATCCCAAATGAACAACCTAAGTCTAAGCCTTAAGGAACTAGAAAAAGAAGGACAAACTGAGCCCAAATTAGCTGAAGAAGGAAGTAATAAAGATTAGAGTAGAAATAAAACAGAAGCAGAAAAGCAGTAGAAAAGATTAACCAGATTAAGAGTTGGTTCTTTGGAAGGGTAAACAAAAGTAAAAGAGTTTTAGCTGGATTAACTAAGGAAAAAAAAGAAAGGACCTTCATATCAACAAAATTATATATATAAAAGAGATATTATAATGGATGCCACAGAAATTCAAAGTATTATTAGAGGCCACTGTGAACAACTATATGGCAACGAACTGGACAACCTAGAAGAAATGGAAAAATTCTTAGAAACACACAAGTTACCAAGACTGAATCAAAGGAATAGAAAATCTGAATAGACTAATTACTAGTAAGGACATTGAATCAGTAATCAAAAATCTCCCAACGAAGAAAGCCCAGCACCAGATGGCTTCAATGGTGAATTTTACCAAACATTTAAAGAAGAATTAACACCAGTCCTTCTCAAACTGTTCAAAAAGTTGAAGAGGCAGAAATACTCCCAAACTCATTTTATGAGGCCAGAATTATTCTCATACCAAAACCAGAAAATGATACTACTAGAAAAGAAAACTGTAGGCCAATATCCCTGATGACTATAGATGCACAAATTCTCAATAAAATATTAGCACACTAAATTCAACAGCACAGTAAAAGGATCGTTCACCACGATCAAGTGGGATTTATTCCTTTGGTTCAAGGATGTTTCAACATATGTAAATCAATCAATGTGATACATCACATTAATAGAATGAAAGAAAAGAATGTTATGTCTACATTTTTAGACCTACATGTTCCTTCTCTTGTACTTACACATTTGATTTTTTGTGATCCCAAATGTGGGACATCATCTTTATTCATGTGACATTCTGTCATAGTACTTATAGTTCAGCTTTCTGATGTGTGATTATTTTGAATCTTGAGTTTCTCATTCAACATATTCCTCTCTCTCTATGCTTAGTGATGTGTAGATTTCAAACGCATGACTTAGGCTTTGTTGGAATTAAGGGGAAAGTGCTAATGGGAGACAGCTAGGAAAGAGCACTGTGGTACTTGACCAAAGGCCCCATATTGGTTGATAGGAGACACTAAATCCACTCCAGAGAAAGTTATTCAGGATGGTAACTTAAAAGAGGACTTACTTTGCTTCCATGATTATATACTATAGCAAACAAATAATAATAAACACCATTGAGTAGTTATTATGTGCCTGGCACTTTTCTAAATGCTATTACATGTACTAACTCACTTAATCCTCACTCATATACCTATGAGTAGGTGTTATAATTAATGATTATACCATTTTACAGATAAAGAACCTGGAGTATAAAGATGTTAAGTAATTGGCAGAGTTGGGATTTGACCCCAAGCAGTTTGATTTTAGACCTTGTATTCTTTTTTTGTTTGAGGGTGTTTTAAATTTTTTATCTATTTATTATTATTTTTTTAACTGAAGTATAGTTGACTTACAATATTACATTAGTTTCAGGTGTACAGCATAGTGATTTGATATTTGTACAGATTACATACCATACAAATTATAAAATATTCTTAAGTAATATGTTCCATTGCATATTTACCATAGAACATTTGGGAGCTTCCTTTTTCCTTTTGAAAAATACAGCCTAGATATTATTCTTTGGGAATGAATCACATTATGTATTCAATTGGGGTGATTTCATTAAATCTCTAGATAATTTAAACTAAAAAACTATTGTGAAAAAAATGGAAGAAGACATACCTTCAAAGGCCATAAAGCTCATTTATGTGCCTATACACATTTCGATAGTGAAACTGTTTTTTGAATGAATAATGTGAAGACTTTTTAAATTTTTCACTTAACTTTGATTCAATTTTTCATTCTTTTTTTTTTTTCTGGCACATTATTTACCTTGGATCTCAATTTTCATGTCTTAAATTTTGCTTGGTACCTAGTCAGGTGTTCTGAGAGCAGTGGTGTCTTGGGATGGAAGTCTCCTCAGCCATGGGCATCTGCAGAAGTTTTTTAAAAGGTAATATATTATTTGAGCCATGCTATTCCCAGTGCAGTTGTTCAGGAATTATGTTTTATAATCCAGCCGTTTTCTGTTGACACTGTTTAATATGCTGGACTGTTCTGGAAACTACATTAACTCTTTCAGGAGACTAGACATTGTGTAACGTTCTGAAACAGGAGATTCCTAAGTAGTCCTCTTGAACCCTGAAGAAGTGACTTTTACTTCCAGATGTGCCCTATTTCTGAGAAATAGGTTTATATCCCTAGAGAATTGATTCAATGAATGTTAATTGATGATGATGATGATGATGATAATGATAATAATAATGGTACCAGAGCTATAAACCTGTCTGTTGTCTTTGGAAGCAGTATAAACACTCTTTTCATTCCTGACCCCACTAAAATATGTCTTGAATATTTGACTGAATCTGAACAAATCTAAATTGTATATTTTTAGTAATTTTAATATATTTTATTTTTCTTTATTTCTCTTACTTTTGAATGCTTATTAGTATGCAGTGACGTTAGTAAACTAAGTTTTAATATTGTAACTATGTTGTTACATTTTAACCCGAAAAAGAATCTGCTATTTTTTCTAAGTAAAACCAGGAATAATACATTTATAAAAAATTAGAAAATGCACATAGAGAAAAAGAGAAAACAATGGAAATTACCTCTAACACTACCATTTAGACATAGTACTATTAGAATTTTAGTATATATCCTTGCAGTATTTTTCTGTCAATGACTGTCTCTTATTTTTATATTTTACAAAACATGGCATCACATTAGTTTTTGGTAATAGCAGTTAACGTTTTTAATAGATTAAGAATCTCTTTCTGCATCAATATAGTTTTATGCAACATTATTTTTAATTGATGCACATTTATTATTGCCATAATTTATTTAACTATTGCTTTATCACTGGGCAGTTCAGTTCTTCTATTTTTTTTTGCTGTTGTCACAATAAATATCTTTACAGATAAGTATGTTTGAATATACATGGTTCCAGGAAGGAAAATTATTAGTTCAAACAGTTTGCAAAAATTCAAAGTTTTGCAAAATAGCCTTATAGAAAATTTATTCAGTTTATACTTTCTAGAGTTTTAAAATTTCTAGTACTCACCTAAAATAATAGAAATGTATCTAACAGGAAGAACAGGATATAGGGTTAACTGAATTTCCTGACATTTGTTATACTTATGATGACCAGGCTTGTCATCATGGGTTTGCAGTAATGCTCTAATCACAGACTTCAGAAGGCAATAGGAAACAAACCCAAGAAAGGAATGATTATTGCTTTCTCTTCAATTCAACAATAAAAATACTTCCATGGTGACGAATAGACTTTACCTAGCATTATCTTCAATTTTCTTATATTTGGCAAGCATTGTTGACAACATAATAATAGTAATAACATTTATTGGTCATTTACTATATGCCAGGTACTATTCTAAATGTATTTCATCTCATACTCTGAATGATAATTTGATATGAATTAATTGAAACATCCAGCTAATGTTTTTAATTAACTAGACCATAAGAATAAAATGTAGTTAGTCTGGTTTGCAAGGATTTGCCAAAGCGTTAACTCTTACTTCCCGGAAATGTTGGCTCTCCCTTTTGGATAGCATGAACATCCCTTGACAATGAAACAGCATTTTTACTCTTGTGTCCAGTTGTCCAGTTCCTTGACTTATTTGGTACTAAATATTTTCAAATTATTATCACATAGACATGACCTTGTGCCTCTTATTTAGTAATATAAAATCTAAGCACACATTTTATATTTTAGGTACAGCACTGCAGTTTAGTGATTTAGAAAACTTCACGTTGCATTCAGATTCAGAATTGCATTCTTTTTTTATTGTTGTGTAATTGACATACAGCATTATATTAGTTTCAGCTGTACAACATAATGATTCAGTATTTTTATATATTGTGAAAACATCACCACAATAAATCTAGTTAACATCCATAACCATATATAGTTACAGAATATTTTTTCTTGTTATGGGAACTTTTTAAAGTTACTCTCCTAGCAACTTTCAAATATGAAATACAGTATTATTATCTATAGTTGCCATGCTGTATATTATATCCCCATGACTTTTTTGTTTTATTACTAGAAGTTTGTGTCCTTTGACCTACTTCACCCATTTCATCCACCCCCAACCCTGCCTCTGGCAACAACCAATCTGTTCTCTGAATCTATGAGCTTGGTAAGTTTTTGTTTGTTTGCTTGTTTGGTTTGGTTTTTTTTTCATTCCACATATGAGATTACTTATTTTACTTTCTCTGTTTGACTTATTTCATATAGCATCATACCTTCAAGGTCCATCTATGTTATCACAAATGACAAAATGTCATTCTTTTTTTTGCTGAATAAAATAATAAAATTCCATTCTGTGTCATGTATGTGGTGTGTGTGTATATATATGTGTGTATGTATATATATATGTGTGTGTGTATGTGTGTGTGTATATATATGTATATATGCATCTTCTTTACCCGTTCATCCATCAGTGAACACTCAGGTTGTTTCCATATCTGGCTATTGTAAATAATGCTGCAATGAACATAGAGGTGCAGATATCTTTTTGAGTTGGTGTATTCATTTTTTATAGTGGCTGCACCAAATTACATTCCCACCAATAATGCACAAGGGTTCCTTTTTTCCCACATCCTCGCCAACACTTGTTATTTCTTTTTGATAATAGCCATTCTAACAGGTGTAAGGTGATATCTAATCGTGGTTTTGATTTTCATTTCCCTGATGATTAGTGATGTTGAACATCTTTTTATGTACCTGTTGGCCATCTGCATACCTTCTTTGGAAAACTGTGTATACAGATAATCTGCTTAATTTTTTTTTTTTTTTTTTTTTTTTTTTTTTTTTTTTGCGGTACACGGGCCTCTCACTGTTACGGCCTCTCCCGTTGCAGAGCACAGGCTCTGGATGCGCAGGCTCAGCGGCCACGGCTCACGGGCCCAGCCGCTCTGCGGCACATGGGATCTTCCCGGACCGGGGCACAAACCCGTGTCCCCTCCATCGGCAGGCGGACTCTCAACCACTGCGCCACCAGGGAAGCCCCTCTGCTTAATTTTTAATCAGATTCTTTTTTGCTTTTGAGTTACATGAGTTTTTATATATTTTGTATATTACACCTTTATGAGATATGTGATCTGCAAATATTTTTTCCCATTTAGTAGTTTGCTTTTTCTGTTTTGTTGATGATTTCCTTTGCTGTGCAGAAGCTCTTTAGTTTGATGAAGTCCCATTTGTCTTTAAAAATTTTGGGGGGGGCTTCCCTGGTGGCACAGTGGTTGAGAGTCCGCCTGCCGTTGCAGGGGACATGGGTTCGTGCCCCGGTCCGGGAGGATCCCACGTGCCATGGAGCGGCTGGGCCCGTGAGCCATGGCCGCTGAGCCTGCACATCCAGAGCCTGTGCTCCGCAGCAGGAGAGGCCACAGCAGTGAGAGGCCTGCATACTGCAAAAAATAAAAAATAAATAAATAAAAATAAATTTTTTTTCTTTTGTTGCCTTGCTTTTGATGTCAAAATATAAAAGTCTTTGCCAAGATTCAGGGAGTTTACTGTCTATGTTTTCTTCTAGGAGTTTTATGGCTTCAGATCTTACTCTCAAGTCTTTAATCCATTTTGAGTTAATTTTTGTGTATGGTATAAGATTGTAGTCTAGTTTCATTCTTTTGCATGTGGCTGTCCAGTTTACCCAACTCCACTTATTGAAGAGACTGTTCTTTCCCCAGTGTATATTCTTGGCTTCTTTGTTGTGAATTAATTGACCATATAAGCATGGGTTTCTTTACGGGTTCTCTATTCTGTTCCATTGATCTATGTGTCTGTTATATACTGATACCATGCTGTTTTGATTACTGTAGCTTTGTAATATATTTTGAAATCAGGGAGTGTAATGCCTCTAGCTTTGTTCTCCTTTATCAAGTTTGCTTTGGCTGTTTGGGGTCTTTTGTGGTTCCTGCATTCCATTCTTTAAACTAGTTTCTCAAATTTTAAAATAAGTGAAGAGAACCATAATGCTGTGTAACTTCAAAGATTAATTTGAAGAAGAAAAACAATATGATCATATAAAAGCCATGTGGACTACCAGCATAGCATCCTAACTGCTCTCCTATTTTCTACTTTTGTTCAACCAAATTCATTTTTGCTTAGATTGTCTTTTAAAAAGATAAAATAATTCATACTACCTACTTCTTAAAACCTTTTGTCAGCTTCTCCTAGCTCTTGGAATAAATGTAAACTGTCTGAGAAAGCAATCACCTAAGACATGGGTCCTGTTTACACTCTGATTTCATCTGGCAGCATTTTCCCCTTCTCTTGCTGTCTACTCCAATGATAATAAACCTCTGTTTCTCACAATGGCAAGCTTGTTTCTCTCTTGGAGTCTTTTCACTAGACATTGTCATTGCCTGGAATGTTCATGTCTCTGGTCTCTTCTGGATCTCTGCTTAAATCTCACCTAAACAGAGAAGCCTTTTCTGACTACCAGTCTATAAAATCTACCCAGCAAATTTAAGTCACCATTCTATTTTAATTATCTGAATAACTCTTTCCACTAGATGATATTTTTCATGTTTGTTAAATCTATATGTTCTATTTCATGAATTATTTTTACTGATTCTAAACCAAAAGTCTTAAAATATTTTTACATTTTTGAGATCAGAATATCTCTTACAACAACTTGTATGTAATAATATTATTGGTGCCTTATTTTTTAAGCATAGTATAATAAATAATGGTAAATCTTAAAATAGTTGCATATTTGATTCAATGATTGTAATGCTTATCTAATTATTCACTTATTTTATGACTACAATTAAGTAACCAATTACATTAGACTGTGGATTTTACAAAAGCAGGATCTTGTCTGGCTGGTTGTATCAGCAGAACCTAAAGCAATGCCTATACTGAAGATTTTTTGGTTAACTATATGAAAGAAACCAATAGCATGCCAATATTTAACAGAAAACCATGGAAGTAGTCTGTTTAAATTTAGTTATTAGATAAGAAGACCTATAAGCTCCCTTACATATAATAGTTCCATTATGTATAACAGTTTCCTTATACATATAACAAATCCTAGGAAATGTGAATTTTTTTTGAAAGTAAGTTTAAATACAGTACTAGAAAGGAAAAGCAAATTGACATTATTTGCAGAATATATGACTACCTTTCTAGAAAAGAGAAAAAATAATATTAGTATTATCTCTAATTAGAAGATTAAATAACTTCTTGGGTACATGAAAAATACACTCAAATAAAAAAGTTAGAAACTTATCCACATGAATTGTTTAAAAACATAATGTTAACATAATTGGTTAAAAAGCGTAAATGGTTAAGAAAAACTATTTTACAACAATAATAAAAATAGAAATCCTAAGAAAGTAATTGAATAAAAAATGAAATATGACCACTAAATGAAGCAAAAGAAAATTCAGCATGGCCAAGATATCATTTTTCTCTGGATGATTCAATAAGATGAATGCAAGTGTAATAAAAATCTGTATTTTGTTAGTGCAACCGATTCATGTAGAAACAGAAAAACAGAATGGAAAGTTCAGAGACAAGCCCAAGTATGTAGAAAACATTTTTAAACATTAATTTTCTCCCTCTTTCTCTGCTTTTTATAGTTTTAATTGAGCATTTAATTTGATTATATTTTAGCTGCTTTCTTTTTTTTTTTTTTTTTTTTTTGCGGTACGCGGGCCTCTCACTGTTGTGGCCTCTCCTGCTGCAGAGCACAGGCTCCAGACGCGCAGGCCCAGTGGCCATGTCTCATGGGCCCAACCGCTCTGCAGCATGTGGGATCTTCCCAGACCGGGGCACAAACCCGTGTCCCCTGCATCGGCAGGTGGGCTCTCAACCACTGCACCACCAGGGAAGCCCTAGCTGCTTTCTTAACATGTCAATTATACTTCTTTAAAAATATTTAGTGGTTTCCTTAGAGTTTACAATATATATTTTTATCTAATCCAAACTTACCTTAAACAACTACCACTTCACATGTAGTGGTTGTATCTTACAACAATATCCTCATTCTTCATCCATCTCCATCTCTTGTGGCATTGCTGTCATTTATTTCACTGCTATGTAATAATCATCCAATAAACTGCTATCATTATTGTTTTAAAGAAAATATTATCTCTTAGATTAATTAAGAATATGAAAACTAAAATATTATACTTTACCTTCATCTATTCCTTATTTGTTACTTTTCTTTCTTTATGTAGATCCAAAACTCTAGACTATGTTATTTTCCTTCTGACTGGAAAACTTCTTTTAACATTTCTTGCTGGGCAGGACTGCTGGCAATGAATTTCCTCAGCTTTTGTTTGTCTGAGAAAGTCTTTGTTTTTCCTTCACTTTTGAAGAATAATTACACTAGATGTAGAATTCTAGGTTGTGGCATTTTTCTTTCAATATTTTAAATATTTCATTCCATTCTCTTTTTGCTTGCTTGTTTTCTTGTGGGAAGTCTGCTATAATTCTTTTCCTTGTTCCTCTGTAGGTAAGTTTTTTGTTTTGTTTTCTTGTACCCCTTCTATCTTTTTTTCAAGATTTTCTCTTTGTTTTTAGTTTTTGAAGTTTGAATATGATCTGTCTTGATATAGATATTTTGGAATTTATCATGCTTGGTATTCTCTGTGCTTACTTGTATGTATTTGTGGTTCTTTATCTGTCATAAATTTTGGAATATTCTTGGCTAATATTTGTTTTGCTCCATTGTCTGTTTTCCTTCTAACATTCCAACTACATATATGCACTTTTTTTTTTTTTTTTTTTTTTTTTTTTTGCAGTATGCAGGCCTCTCACTGTTGTGGCCTCTCCCGTTGCAGAGCACAGGCTCCGGACGCTCAGGCTCAGCGGCCATGGCTCACAGGCCCAGCCGCTCCGCGGCATGTGGGATCTTCCCAGACCGGGGCACGAACCCGTCTCCCCTGCATGAGCAGGTGGACTCTCAACCACTGCGCCACCGGGGAAGCCCTATATGCACTTTTTGATATTGTCTCACATTTGTTGGATATTCTATTATGGCTTTATCATCCTTTATGCTCTTTGTGCTTTAGTTTGAGAAGTTTCAATTTACTTGTCTTGAAGTCCACAGATTCTTTCTGTGGCCATGTTGAATCTACTAATAAGCCTAAGGCATTCTTCACTTCTGTTACTGTGTTTGTGATTTCTAGACACTCATTTTATTCTTTCTTAGAGTTTCCATCTCTCTTCTAACATTACCCAATATTTGTGGATGTGGTCTATTTTTAAAATACTTTAGAACCCTTAACATATGAATCTCAGTTATGCTAAATTCTGTATCTCATCATCCCCAAATTTGTATCATATCCGAGTCTGGTTCTGATTATTGCTTAGTCTATTCAGATTGAGTTTTTTCCTGGCATGCCTTGTAATCTTTGTTGTTGTCGTTGAAAGCCAGACACGATGTGTCTGGAACCAAGATAAATGGGCTTTTAGTTTAAGGGTTTATGTTAATCTAGCTAGGAGTTGGGCTGTGTTTCTAATTATTGTAGTTATAGGTACAAAAGGCTTCACACTCCTCCAGTATCCTTGGTTTTGTCTCCCTTCTTGATTTTGGGTTTCAGTATATTCTTCTCCTCAGAAATTCTGGGTCATGAGTCTTTTAGCTGTAATCCACCTTTACTGTACTGGAGACCTCTTGAGGATATAGAAGAAGAGGAGTGTTCTATAATCTTCCAAATAAATCTCCCGTCTTTAGGTTGGCCTGAGTCCCTGGATTTTGACCTTCACAAGTGATGTATTTTTATTCCCTTGATCCCTACTCCCTTCCCTGACTGCAGGTTTCCCAGTCTATGGTTTGAAGCTTTGAGCCTTGTTAACCATAGTTATAATTTTGTTTCTGTTTATTTGTTTCCCCTTAGATGGGAGAAAGACTAGAGAAGGCTGGAGTGAGGAGTAATTTTCTTCTCCCAGTTGGAATAAAGTCTCAGAATTGAAATCTGGCAAACTTCTTGCACCAGGAAAATAGGCCTTTTTATGGATGAGGCTGTGGCATATTTCACAATTGTTACTTTCCCCTCTCTCCTGTCAAAGCTATGAGGAGATCTTTTGAAAGTCCTCACTGTGAGAATCTGATGAGTTTCCTAGAAAGACACCCTATGGATGTGGGGATGGAGGAGCTAAGATCATGGCCCCATGAGTTTCTCCCTCTCATGCTTGTCCACACCTAGCCTCCAACAATTTATCAAAATTACCATTTAAGTGTTCCCACCAGTTTCTGGCTCAAGCAGTTTCTGCTCTAGGCAAATAGATCTTGGTTGTTACAAATCTCTGAAATAGGTCTATCTCTCCAGCTTTTGGGTGGTGGTTTGTCCTACAAATTCAGACTGTTTGATGGGTCCAAGAAAGTCACTGATTTGCAATTTGTCCAGCTTCTTCTAGTTATAGAGATGGGAATGTCAACATACTAACTTTATACACACTGGAACTGAAACTCTATACGTTAATTTTTGAATTTTAAATTAGTGAGAAAAGAGATAGTTTGTTAAAATCATTGATTTAAGATCTTTATCTGAAATAAAAACTTTATATCCCTTCCTCACATATAACACCCAAATTACAAATAAACTAAAGATTTCAGTATGTAAAATGTGGTCATTAAATACAGGAAATAAATTTAACATGATAAAAACATTTTACAATTATAGTATACTTGGGGTAGACTTCTCTAAATGCATCACCAAATCCTGACAAAGGCTAAAACCATACATGATTAGATTCACAGATTTGATTACATATACATAAAAATCTTTCCCACTCCACAACAAACTGAAGACAAACAAACAAGAAAACAATTCTACCTGAAACAGATACTGAAGAAAAAAAATTAAACTAATATATAAGTGGAAATTTTACTATCTTTATCTGATAAAGCAAACCATTGTACAGATAAATTATAAAGGGATAACTAGTTATTCGTGCAAAAGCAGACTGTGGGTAAAAGGAAAAATACAAATGACCCACAAGCATTTGAACAGTTTTTTGAAAAGGAATGAAAATGTTATCATTTCTCAACTATCAAGATGACAATGGTAAAAATGTAATACTAACATCATCCAGGCTGGGGTATAATGCCTCTAAATTGGTAAGAATTTGTAGGTCACAGCTTGTCAATGGGTATCAAAATCCTTGAAAGTTTTGAATTTTTTGAAAGACCAATTTCCTGCCTAGGATTTTCTAAATAAATAACCTGGAAAATGTCTAAAATATTAATCACCACACAGTTTTTAATAGTTAAACACTAAAAACAATCTTAATGTTTTACAAAGGAGGAATGGCTTGATAATTGTGTATACATAGTGAATAGAATATTAAGCAGTCGTTAAAAATTATCATGTCAGGGGACTTCCCTGGCAGTCCAGCGGTTAAGACTCCTCACTTCCACTGCAGGGGGTGCAGGTTCGATCCCTGGTCAGAGAACTAAGATTCTGCATGCCACGTGGCGTGGCCAAAAAAATAAAAATAAAAAATTGTCGTGTAGGACTTTAATTCTTGACCTGGAAAAATGCTCATGATTCTTTTTGTTAAGTGTTAAAAAATATATCCAGGAGTTAATAAACAAAGATGGAACCTGATTATTTCTGATAAAATTACATGTCACATTAACTTATTATTTCTACTTTTAATAATAAGTATTGAGTGCTTTCTATGATAGAGATGACTATAGTTATATCCCTAACTATGAGAGCTGTCCAATTCAAAGATCTTGAAGAAGGGATGGGAGGTTTTTACAGGTGGTTATGGACCCATTGCCAGAGCTGATTAGAAGAGGGCTGGACAAATGATCTCGGAGTCAAATAAATTTTTTTTGGTCTGTTGATAAATTTATTTTAGAAATTCTGAAATTGGAATCAAGTAGAGCTTTAAGATTATTTAGATTTAAAGACTGAAGCTATTATATTGGGCAACTATAATGTGCCACATGTAATCAAATGGGTGATCCAAGGAAGGTTAGTGATTAAAATCATGGTGTAGTAGCTCAGAGAGTATGAAAGAAAGATAGCACCACCCCAGAAGGAAAAAAACAGGGTCAAGAGAAAGAACAAGAGATGTTTTATGCTTGACTTGCAAGTTCCCAGTGCATTTCTCAGGAGGCGCAGCTATATTTCTGCATTTAGAATCTAAGGGTCTTTTTGTTAATAAATTCTCTTTCTTCTGGCATGGTTTTGTCAGAAGAAAGAGAATTGGATTTCTACAACCTGCAAATAAATTATTACAAGACACTTGTAAAAAAAAAACACACACACACTTAAAAAATGTGTGTTCTCTTTGACTTAGCAATTCTATATATAGGAGTTTATCCTAAGGAAAGAATTATATACATGATAGAAATTTTATCCAACAATGTAATCAGAGTGCTGTTTGTAAAAACAAAATCTGAAAATATCCTATCTATCCTTTGTGGACTTTATGAAATAACATAAAAATATGGTTCAATTTTGGTAAAGAATTGTAGAGCATGTATGATCATGGGAACAGGAGACACAAACTATTAAGAGTGTTACAATTGTGTCATTAAGGCTACCTTTTATAGTTTTGTTTTCTCTGTCTTTTTTTATAATTTTATTCAACAAACATGTTCTATGTCACTGTTTGTAACAAGAACAAGAAAGTATGTTGTTTTTAAAAAGATGAAAGTGGTTTGCTCTGACTCAAGGGAGATGTCAGACTTCACCTCTGGATCCTCTCCTGTTATCTGAGCGTTCTCTTACCCAAATCTGCCTTTTTCTCCTGTTCCCCTTCCCCTATCTCAGGTGGTAGAAAAATCTTTGACTCTTGACTTTATTCTCACACCTAAAACTTTGTAGGGCCCTAACTATTGTATCTTTCAAACATGAATTGCTTTCAATTCCTATTATCTGCCTTCATTGCCATAGTCACTGCCTGAGTTTAGATTCTCATGATTTTTCCTTCTTCAGTGATCTTCCTGCCTCTATGTCCTCAACATCTGGCTTACCTCCTATCTGCTATTAAAAGACTAATTCACAAATCTGTTCTCATTAATACCTGCTTGAAATAATTCATTGAATCCCCATTACCTAAATCAGGGGTTGGCAAACTTTTTCTGTAAAGGGTCAGATAGTAAATATTTTAGGCTTTGCAGGTCAGAGGGTGACTGTCAAAACTACTTGAAAGCAGCTAAAGACAACAGGTAAATGAACAAGTGTGTCTGTGTTCCAATAAAACTTTATTTTAAAAAGCAGGTGGTGGGCCAGATTTAGCCAGTGACCCCAGCTCAAAAGAATAAAGGTCAATTTTGATTGTGTTTACTTTTTCATATCACATTTTAGTCTCCAGTCCCCAATTTCTCCACTTTAGACTCTTAGGTCCTCAGTTCATTTGCACTGATTTACACTCCTATGCAATGGAAAATAAAAATAGTATTATTTTGTCTTCTTGAAAGAACTTTTGCTTCCTGACCCCTTGACAAATGCTTATTCATCCTTCAGTACTAAGATTTGATGGCAATTCCTCTGAGAAAAATTTCCCTGATCACTCACATTCTTCTTGACTTTCTACCATATACAAACTTCTAGTTACTGTACTTATCACACTGCACTACAGTTACCTGTAGTTACAGATCTATCATCTCTTTCTAGACTATCAGCTACTTAAATATAGGGCCCTGATAGCAAGCCCTTAAGAAATCCTTGGAGAATTTAATAGAATTGCACGTGAGAGGGAGCCTTTGGAAAACGTTCTTAGTGAGCTTTGGTGGCTGAGTGGTGCAGACTGAATACTTCAGCAGATTAGAGGGCTTGTTAAACAGCTTTCAGAAGAGCCTATGGGATTAGATCTACAAAGAGAGCTTTAGTATGGAGTCACAGGGATGGCACATTGATTTTCAGGGAAAATGGTCATAGAAGGGAGGCCCTGCACTCTCCAGGCATTCCAACTGTGAGGACTAAGAAAACATACTTATTTTTATGTTAAAGTGCTTTGATTTACATGGGGAGGGGGTTCTGAGGAAATTAGAAATATGAAGAAAGGAAAGATAAGCTTTTTTCCCCCTTTATTCTTGCTTTTGATTTCTCTCATGTTTGATACTTTGTGACAGTGCATACTTGAGGTTATTTTGCTGATAGGTTAATAAAGCAAAATAGTCTATGCTGAATAGATGTTAGTGATCCTGAGTCATCAGTAGAGAGTCCTGCCAACTGTTATTTTTAGCGAAGATTGTCTCAAATTGCTAACGC
This sequence comes from Mesoplodon mirus, assembly GCF_964341445.2. Taxonomy (NCBI): domain Eukaryota; kingdom Metazoa; phylum Chordata; class Mammalia; order Artiodactyla; family Ziphiidae; genus Mesoplodon; species Mesoplodon mirus. The sequence continues at coordinate 25,097,133 of NC_138996.1, forward strand.
AATTTAATGTCTTCAAAATTGAAGAAAATGAGAGAATTTCTGCAGACACATTCATGTAAGAAATAAGGTCATCATAGCACATGTGACATGGTTCTTTTATAAGAGATGAAAGATGAACATACATTGCCATGAAGATGTCTACTCATTTGCTACATCTTTCCATTTTTCACACACTTCCTGGATATAGGATTCTTTTGTTCCTCTCCTTGAAGTTTTTTTTGTTATTATCCACTTTTAGATAGTCTCAGCTTCAAGGAACCCTGGTGATATGGCGATAATAAAGGTTGAAAGCCTGCTTTAACTACCTGTGTAACCACTTTCAATCCCCACTAGCGTTTAATTCCATTTGGAGCATCTAAATTGAACAATGACAAGGTTTGTGAAATAGACACTTGAGTGGAAGACTGTAAAAGGAAGAACCAAAGATATGGTAGAACACATTGTATGGAACCATCAGTTTCTTTAGCACCAGGGGAAAGATTAACACATTCTATTTAATCGGGGTCTGTAGATAAAATACTACCCTGGATTGATCTTTCTCTTTCCCTCTCTTACACACAGACATACTCAACATTTTTGAACAACTTCTTGAAACTGTAGTATGCACTGGGAAAATGGTGTATGCCTTATTAAAAGATAAAGTGTAAACCTGATGTTTATTAGGTTTTCATTTTTTTAAGTCTAGCATAGCACCTGGGACATGGTAGGAGAAAAAAATATTTTTAAGTGAATAAATCTGTTTTACATTTCTGTCATTTTCAACATCAGATCCTGTTTCTGAGCCATATGAATGAATGTAAGACCTAGATTGCTGTAGATTACTGACTTCATGATGTTCAGTTTGATCTGACCATTCAGTACCATTTAGACTTTTTTGAAAAATGGAGTCCAGCACTGATTCTGTCTTTTATGCTGATAATGATGCAATTCCTTTCAAAGACAGAGATTTTACAAGAGAATTTCAGTCAGGTGTTCTGCTGATTTAAGTGGGTTGAATTATGGAAAAGACTCACCTTTGGTGACTTAATCAGGACAAGAGGTGCAAAGAAGTATGACTTGATATGGGATGCAGATTATGGCCCAGCATTCAGGTAAAGAAGACGGGCAAAGGAAGTGGGGAAGCTGGAAAGTAGGTGACACATCTCAACATGATTTGAGATAGAAATTAAATATCTTATATCTGATTATGCAATAAGAGATTTTGGATTAGAGGAAATATAATCATTTTTAATTGTACTGACCTCTGAGTATTAGTTCATAATAGTTACCTGTTTTTTTATTTGTTGTTTTGTTTTTTTTAAATTTCCCAATCATTCATCTCCTAAACTGACACACTATTCTTATGCTAATTTGCTTCAATATTTTTGAATTAACTGATGTTTATTTTACTTTACATCTTCTGTAAGTGCTTATATTAAAATATCACGATTATTGTTAAAAAAAAAAGACTATATATAATGAAGCATAAGGAATTTCCTGCCACTTCCACTCCATTTCTGAAAGTTTGAGTTTGATAAATATCATTCCACTTTGCTCCTTGTTCACATAAACTTACATAGAATCCATATGCACATAGAGGGCTATTTTTTAATATTCTGGTACCATAATTGTTATGGTTGTTCCCCCCTCCAAGGATATCCTTTTTAAATATTTATATAAGTTTAAGAGTTAAGCATTTAAAAATCCATAAAATTAAAAAGTAATTCAGTGAATACCCATCATACAATATTAACACACGTTAATATTTTGCACACTTTCTTTTGTATTACACAATTCAAGTTCCTTATCCCTCATCCATTCCTCTTCCTCATCAGAGGCAACCATTTTCATGTATTTTGGGTATAGTCACCCACTATAATTTTATATTTTTATGTTCTGAAATGAAATTTACATAAAGAGTAATATACTGTACATATTCTTTGATTTGTTTTTCATTTTAAATCTATCTTGTTAGGGATAGTACTACTCTAGTATTCTCTCTTTTGAATATTCTGTAATGTATTATGTATTCTCATTTTAATAGACTGTAAGATTGTTGTCAGGTTGTTTCACTGCTCCTATGAAAACCACTGTATGTGTCAGCTGGTACATGTGCAAGAGCTTCTAAAGAGCCTTCTTACACCATGTATATCCACTGTCAAGCAGTATCAGCATCACTTGGAAGCTTCTCAGAAATTCAGAATCTTAGGTCTCATCCAAGACTGCCTGAATCAGAATCTGCATTTAACAAGGCTTCCAGTGACTTCTGTGCATATTAAAATTTGAAAAGCACTGCCTTAGAAGAGGTACCAGAAAGTGAAATAACTAGTCACTGGAACTAAATGCTTTCAACTTCACTGCATATCATCAAACATTTTTCCTAACTGGTTGCTACCATACACAGTCCTGTCATCAGTGTCTGAGAGTTGGTGATTCCCTATATTCTAGTCAACATTTGGTGCCATCAGAATTTTTTAATTTTGTCAATTTGGTTGATATGAAATAGTATTTCACTGCAATTTTTATTTTCACTTTCCTGATTACTAATACAATCACTTAGCAACTAACAATTATTCCTTATTTCTCCTGTATCTTTAAATTTTCCCCTCTACATCAAATATAAACACATTTTAATTATTCCTACCTACACCAAGAAAGGGAAAAACAAACAAACAGAACACCTTTTCACTTTATTCTCCCAGCTATGGACCTATTTCTCTCATCCTCCTTATAGCAAACCTCTTTGGAAAAGTTATCCATATCTACGGTTCCAGATTCCTCTGTGGTATTTGCTTCCATTTACTTCAAAAAAACTTCTCTTTCAAGGCTACACATTATTTACATATTGCTAAGTCCGCTGATTGATTTCCAGTCCTTAATTTACTTGACATTTCAGCAACATTTTTCACAGATGATTGCTTTCCCCTTCCTGAAATACTTCTTCACTTAGCTTCCATGGCACTAATCACTCTTGGTTCTTCTCCTGCCTCGTTGGCTACTCTTCCTTGAGCTGCTTGCTGATTTCTCCTTGGTTTTCTGCCATTTGGAATGTCATAGATTTTACTCCTTAGATCTTTTCTCTCTCCACATCTACTTTTTAAGTGACCAGATTAAATTTCATGATTTCGAAAGCACCTCTGTGCTCATTGTTTCTTAAGTTATACCTGCAGTGTGGTTCTCTCTTTTGAACTCTAAATTTCGATATCCAGTTGCCTACTTAAACTCTGCACTGGTGTTACCTATAAGCATGTTAAATTTAACATATCCCAAATCAAATTTCTGATTTCCTCCACCGCAGCTCACAAATCTCTTCTGCTGTCTTTTCCATTTCAGTGAATGACCAGTCCTTCCTTCCAGTTGTTTACACTCAAAACTTATTTGATTCCCATTTTTATCTGATACTCTACATCTAACCCATCAGTAAATGCTTTTAGTTATAACTTCATCATACATGCAGATTCCAGCTGCTTCTCACCATCACCATGACCATGCTGATCCATGTCATCTTAGTCCTGGGCTACTATTACTATGGCTCCTAACTGTCTCCCTGCTTCTGTACTTGCCTTCTATCCCAGTGAACTTTACTCAGCACATCAGAGTGCTCCTTTTAAACATAAAAGATACTGCCTAAAACACTCTAACAGCTTCCGTCTCGCAGCCTGTGACCAGTGATGGGCTGATAGGGGTCTAGCGTCGTTGCCGCATTCTGGGATGACTGTTAAGAGTGATTTCAATCCCATAGTTCAGGGGGGATCAGCTGAGGCTGTGTTGTCACAACGCTGTGGGTCAGCTCCTCCCTCTGCCTGATTCTGCCTTCCTTGCTGCCTCATAGAAATATTGCCCAAGCACACACCCCAGGAAGCTTTCTACATGCAATTTTGTGTGCCAGGCTATTTCTAAGAAACACAATCTAAGACAAGTACTGAAGTAATTTTTTTAAAATATCACATAAATACCCTTACTGCATTTGGCCCAATACTATGCCTGCCAGTTAATTCTGTCATTTCGTATTTCTACATCCAGGAACTGTACCACATGATTATAGTGTGTGCAAAGAGCAGTGTAACAAGTGCCCCTGAGAGTACAAACCGTACACCTGCCAGTCACCACTTATTTGGCACATGCATTGTGAAGTGCCTTTTAATTTAATAGATGCTGTAGGTTACAGAATACATAAGAACGAGATTCATATCTTCATTAGCTCATACATTTGAGAGAAATGAGGCATAGTAAGTCACTGAAGGATAAGCACTACAAGGAAGCCGTCCAGCATATGTTACCCCGTGCAGCACTAGTGGCACCTAAAGTGGTGTGTGTGTTCTAAGACGCAGCTATGCAAAGAGGAATCCATGATGGGTGCCTGTCTGCAAACTGTTATCCTTTTCAATGTGATAAGTATTAACGTTAACAATGAGCATTAGAGACATTTAAAACAATTTCATAGGATAATTTTATATCTGTGATGTCCAGTATTTTTTTAAATGGAGCTCTATTTTATAATTTTTTTGAAATTTCACTTTCCTAATAATTTATTTTTATTATATTTTACACAATTATTAGTCTGTAGTAGGTTATAAATAAAACTGGTACTTCGCAGTTTGAAAAGCATTGTACTGAGATGAAAAGTGAATATATATTTGACTGCTTGGAGAGGCAGAGATATTTGGCTTTGAATAAGATTTAAAAATTGGTAAGGAAATTGACTAATGAAGAGAAACAGATAGGAATGTGTGTGGCTATGATACATATGCCCCATACAGGGGATTTTTCTAACCATGGGGTGCTAGTTCCAACGGGAGAATTTGGAAGGCAGTTGGGAAGTTAGGTCAAGTGCATAAAGTCACAGAGCAGAGGGATGGAGGGATGTGCTTACACCTTGATTTCAGCTAGTCACACGTTTGCCAAGGGAATTATTCCCAGTAATACTCCGTGGTTGGTAGGGCGGATGGAGTGCACTCATAGCATCAGGATTAAGTTTGGGCCAAATGGACAATCTTGAGGAAGTCCTGCAATCAGGTGAATATTCCTGTTTCTCTGGAAAGAGTCAGCTATAGTCTGTGTTGACTGTGTGGGCTCCAAGGGAAAGGTCTAGGCTTCCAGAGAGAAATTTTTGTGTGCCAAAGCTAACAAATAAGGGCCTTTGGGCTTTAGAGGTGGCTGCAAATATTCAATCCAATTAGGTCTCAGATTTACCATCCTGTCATTTTAAAAACTCACATTCTATAAATCCACGTTAGCAGCTAACCACAAATATCTCTTAGTGGGTGGGCAAAGCTTGTAACACATGATAAGATTTAAAATCTAGAATATGCACTGTGGCCACAGAACTATGGGAGGACTCTTCATGACGCTCATACATCAAAAATACTTAAAGAACATACGCCAGAATCTTAGTTGATAATATTATAGTTTCAGGAATATGCGTGATTTTTATCCTCTTCCTACTTTTCTATTTTTTCTAAAGTTTAAATAATAAGCATAGGTTTCTTTAAATATAAATAAATATGTATACATATATGTAATATATTTACTAGTAAGCTTCTGTTTCTGTAAACACACATATTATGAGTCCAAATAAGAGGTCAAGAAAATGGGGATGTTTTTGGTAGGCATAAGAAAGGTAAAGGAGGAAATTTGGGGTTTTCCTATCTTGATTAGAACACACTTGAGAAAATGATTTTAGGGGATAGATATAAAAAAGAAAAAAATTCAGGAGATCTTAAGAAGGAGTCAAGAATGAATTCATAATTGGTCAGTTGAAAAGATAAAAATAATAACAGCTAACATGAATTGAATAATTGCTAACATGAATGCTAACATTAATTGAGATTTACCATATTCTGAATAGTATTTCAAACATTTAACATGAATTAGTTCATTTATTGATGAGTAATGATAATGGGATGAGAAAATTAAGATAATAAGGACCATGTTTTGGGGGACCAGCTGGGAGGGTCTCCCAGAAAGTCACCATTATTTCAAATGTATTGTGTTTAAAACTCACTGTCCTCCCTCTCAAACGTGCTTTCTTTTATATTCACTCACTTTCTTTACTGATTATTTTCTCCCTTCATTATGCTTGTCTTGGGGTTATTTTTGACCTCTCTCTTTTGTTCCCCTTTTAGCATCTAACTCTTTTAATCAGTCTATTAGTTTCACCTTTGCAAGATTCACCTTTGCAGATTACAGTTGAAATTTAAAAAGCAATACAGGTGCTATTTCCAGAAAGTGTTTTACATTTGAGAAGGGAAGGAGAAAAAATTCACAATGTTGGATTTCTGCCACGGGACAGCCATTGCACTAGGCATTTTGTGTGTTTTCCTCCTCTTAATAATCCTACATAAGGGATATTGTAGATTTTACTTAGCTTCATTTAAAAAATGAATAACCCTAGGGCTTCCCTGGTGGCGCAGTGGTTGAGAGTCCGCCTGCCGATGCAGGGGACACGGGTTCGTGCCCCGGTCCGGGAAGATCCCACATGCCGCGGAGCGGCTGGGCCCGTGAGTCATGGCCGCTGAGCCTGCGCGTCCGGAGCCTGTGCTCCGCAGCAGGAGAGGCCACAACAGTGAGAGGCCCGCGTACCACAAAAAAAAAAAAAAAGAATAACCCTGTGCTTGTGTAGATTATTATTTAAGTTGGCCAACATCACGCAGCTCTTAAGTGACAGATCTAGGATTCACTCTAGGGTATGTGTAATTCCTACTGAATAACATAGCCTTGTCAATAGTCTAGACCAGCGGTCCCCAACCTTTTTTGGCACCAGGGACCAGTTTTGTAGAAGACAATTTTTCCATGGACGGCGGGTGGGGTGTTGGGGGAAGTGGGGATGGTTTCGGGATGATTCAAGTGCATTACATTTATTGTGCGCTTTATTTCTATTATTATTACATTGTAATATATAATGAAATCATTATACAACTCACCGTAATGCAGAATCAGTGGGAGCCCTGAGCTTGTTTTCCTGAAACTAGATGCTCCCATCTGGGGGGTGATGGGAGACAGTGACACCCGAAGTGTGTTGCTTATGTCCAGTTTACTCCGTAATCTTGTTCTGGTTGCTGTCACTGCAGAAAACCCTGCTTCACAAAGATAGGATGTTGGAAATGGAAACAGGCTTTTCAGTGCTTTTGTGGCCATCTCAAGATATTCTGCCTTGATTTTAATCCAGAACATATGGAGATTTCAAGTTGTCTGAAACATACTTTTAAGGCCACCATCATCTGCAGTCTCAAGATGCTGATCCTCTTCTAGCACAGACAGGTAGATTCACCTGGCTTATTCACAAATGGGTCGTGGACCCATTCCTTCCCAGTTTGTGGGAGTCTTTCATGGACGGGAAGTAATGCTCAAACTCTTTTGAAAACAAAGATAGTGATCATACACCAGCTGGGAGAAAGAAGTCCCAGGCCTAGTCTTTTCAAAAATCTCTGCTAATGTTTGAAACATGTCAAAAATCCCAGTGTTGGGCTTCCCTGGTGGCGCAGTGGTTGAGAGTCCGCCTGCCGATGCAGGGGACACGGGTTCGTGCCCCGATCCCGGAAGATCCCACATGCCGCGGAGCGGCTGGGCCCGCGAGCCATGGCCGCGGAGCCTGTGTGTCCGGAGCCTGTGCTCCGCAATGGGAGAGGCCACAGCAGTGAGAGGCCCGCGTACAGCAAAAAAAAAAAAAAAAAAAAAAAAAAAAAAAAATCCCAGTGTTCACTCATTGCCCCCATAATTCCAGTTTGGCTTTGAATGCAGCCACTTTATCTGCCAACTTGAAGACAGTTATCGTTCTCCCCTGAAGTGACAGATTGAGTTCACTGAGCAGGTTGAATATGTCACACAAGTAAGCAAGTTTTGCGACCCATTCTGTGTCACTGAAATGTGCTGCCAGTGGTGACTGTTTTTCTAAAAGAAATCTCTGGAGCAGCTCTCATAACTCAAAAACTGTGGCCAGTGATCTCCCTTTAGAAAGCCGTCTCCCTTCTGTGTATAAGAGAAGACGTGTGCTCTATGTCCATCTCCTCAGAGCTGCATGAACAGACGTGAGTTAAGGGCATGTACTTTAATGTGGTTGATCATTTTAATTACATCCTGCAAAACGTGAAGTTCAGGTGACATTTTTTGGCTAGCCAACATTTCTCTACGGATGACACAGTGTGTAGACTCACTTTCAAAAGCAACCTCTTTGACCCGAGTAGTGAAACCGGAAAGCCATCCAGTCATGGCAGCCGCTCTGTCTGTGCATATACCAACACAAAATGACCAGTTCAGTTTCCTGATTTGTAATCATTCAAAGACTTGAATAGTTCTGCAGGTGTGGTGTTGGTTGGCAACAAAATGCACATAACATATCCTCACGCACATCCTCCTGAAAAATATATCACCCAAAAACAAGCATTGTTGCCTTGTTGTCAACATCGATAGACGCATCAACCTGGATTGTGTACCACGTGACTCATTAATCCTCTCTAATAATTGTGCCTCAGTATCCTCTGCTGTTTCATCAGTTCGTCTAGTTATGGTGCTAGCTGAAAGAGGAACACGTGCCACCTTTTGAACTGCAGCCTCTCCTAAAAGTTCACGACACACGTCCTGAGCAGCAGGCAGGGTCAACTCTTGACCAACAGTAAAGGGCTTCTTAGCATTAGCAATGCAGTCGGCCACTAAGAATGATGCTGTCAGTGCAGACACATTTGATGAAGTGGTGGCCTTCAATAATTGCTTCTGTTCTTCATGTTCATGTGTTTTCTTTGGAGTTTGAAAAACTCCAGAGGCTTGTCTTTTAATGCAGGGTGCTTGGTCTCCATGTGGTGAAGCAGTTGTGAATGTTTCATGGCTTCGTTGGATAGCTGGTCACCGCATAATACGAAGCAGGCTTGGAGAATGTGAATCACCTGTTGCAGTAAATCTGTAATTTAAGTTATGACTCTTGGTTTTTTCTTTTTTTTTTTTTTTTTTTTTTTTTTGGTACACAGGCCTCTCACTGTTGTGGCCTCTCCTGCTGCGGAGCACAGGCTCCGGACGCGCAGGCTCAGCGGCCATGGCTCACGGGCCCAGCCGCTCCGCGGCATGTGGGATCCTCCCGGACTGGGGCACGAACCCGTGTCCCCTGCATCGGCAGGCGGACTCTCAACCACTGCGACACCAGGGAAGCCCGGTATTTTCTTTTATATGCAGCTTTCTTTTCTTTGGCAATCTTAGAGTCTTTTGTGTGTTTTTTTTTTAAAACATCTTATTGGAGTATAATTGCTTTACAATGGTGTGTTAGTTTCTCCTTTATAACAAAGTGAATCAGCTATACATATACGTATATCCCCATATCTCTTCCCTCTCGCATCTCCCTCCCTCCCACCCTCCCTATCCCACCCTTCTAGGTGGTCACAAAACACTGAGCTGACCCCCCTGTGCTATGCGGCTGCTTCCCACTAGCTATCTGTTTTACATTTGGTAGTGTATATATGTCCATGCCACTCTCTCACTTCGCCCCAGCTTACCCTTCCCCCTCCCCGTGTCCTCAAGTCCATTCTCTAGTAGGTCTGTGTCTTTATTCCCGTCTTGCCCCTAGGTTCTTCATGACCATTTTTTTGCTTTGTTTTTTAGATTCCATATATATGTGTTAGCATACGGTATTTGTTTTTCTCTGACTTACTTCACTCTGTATGACAGACTCTAGGTCCATCCACCTCACTACAAATAACTCAAATTTCGTTTCTTTTTATGGCTGAGTAATATTCCATTGTATATATGTGCCACATCTTCTTTATCCATTCATCTGTCGATGGACACTTAGGTTGCTTCCATGTCCTGGCTATTGGAAATAGAGCTGAAATAAATATTGTGGTACCTGACTCTTTTTGAATTATGGTTTTCTCAGCGTATATGCCCAGTAGTGGGATTGCTGGGTCGTATGGTAGTTCTATTTTTAGTTTTTTAAGGAACCTCCATACTTTTCTCCATAGTGGCTGTATCCATTTACATTCCCACCAACAGTGCAAGAGGGTTCCCTTTTCTCCACACCCTCCCAGCATTTATTGTTTGTAGATTTTTTGATGATGGCCATTCTGACCAGTGTGAAATGATATCTCATTGTAGTTTTGATTTGCATTTCTCTAATGATTAATGATGTTGAACATTCTTTCATGTGTCTGTTGGCAATCTGTATATCTTCTTTGGAGAAATGTCTGTTTAGGTCTTCTGCCCATTGTTGGATTGGATTGTTTTTCTTTTTTGATATTGAGCTGTATGAGCTGTTTGTAAATTTTGGAGATTAATCCTTTGTCAATTGCTTCATTTGCAAATATTTTCTCCCATTCTTAGGGTTGTCTTTTCGTCTTGTTTATGGTTTCCTTTGCTGTGCAAAAGCTTTTAAGTTTCATTAGGTGCCATTTGTTTATTTTTGTTTTTTGCTGTTTCATCATTGGGTCTTTCCCCCTTTGCAAAGAAGCGCTCCATTGATGTTTGTTTTTTACTCATTTTGGCTAAGGTTAGCTTGTGGGGTTACTAAAACGGTGACTGAGACAAGTGCGCAGTGCGGGAAAGAGGTGCGGATGGAAGTGGTAAATAAAATAATGGGTGGGCCATGCGCGGACTGAAATAAGTGTTGGATTCTGACATAAAGCCTGCCACCAGATGCAGCTTAATTGTCACTTGCCACTCACTGATAGGGTTTTGATATAAGTCAGCAAGCAATTGATTTATTATGGTCTCTGTGCAGTCAAACCTCTCTGCTAATTATAATCTGTATTTGCAGTCACCTCCTCAGCTCCACCTCAGATCATAAGGCATTAGATTCTCAGAAGGAGCACGCAACCTAGATCCCTCGCATGCGCAGTTCACAGTAAGGTTCGAGCTCCTATGAGAATCTAATGCCACCACTGATCTGACAGGAGCCGGAGCTCAGGTGGTGATGTAAGCGATGGGGAGCGGCTGTAAATACAGATGGAGCTTCACTCGCTTGCCTGCAGCTCACCTCGTGCTGTGCGGCCCGGTTCCTAACAGGCCACAGACCAGTACTGGTCCATGGCCTGGGGGTTGGGGACCCCTGGTCTAGACTGTCAGATGATTGATTGTATAGTGATGCGGTTAGATTCATTGATATGCCTTAAATCAGGGGTCCCAATCCCTGGGTCATGGACCAGTACAGGTCGACAGCCTGTTAGGAACTGGGCCTCAGAGCAAGAGGTAGATGGCAGGCGAGCGAGTGAAGCTTCATCTGCTGCTCCCCATAGCTCCCCATCTCTTGCATTACCGCCGGGACCATTCCCTTCCCCACCACTGTCTGTGGAAAAATTGTCTTCCACGAAACTCATCTCTGGTGCCAAAAAGGTTGGGGACCGCTGTCTTAAATTACTAATTCAATAGTGCCACAAATCCATTTTCAAAACAAAATTGTAAGTGGTTTTGAAATTTATTGATCTATGTTAAGTTGCCAGATAAAATACAGGATGCCCAGTTAAATTTGGATTTCACTTAAGCAATGGATAGTTTTTTAGTAATCATCATTGTCTCATTGTCATCATCACTATCATCATCGTCATATCTCATACCCATGGAGTGCTATTCTAAGCATTTTAATTAATTTTAACCATAGCCCTATGAGACAGTTACCATTAGTATGTCCCGTGCAATATTTGGGACATACTTGTACTAAAAAACTTATTGTTTTTCTGAAATTCACTTAAAGTATGTCCCACATATTGCATACTTTTACTGAAAATTTACTAGTTTTTTATCTGAAATATGAATTTAATTGGGTGTCCTGTATTTTTATTTGCTGAATTGAGTAACCTTGTTCTAGGCTCTCATATCTAATCTTGTAGATATGGCTCCAAGCAGGAGGCAGAATTTAGTGATTATCATTGTCTCATTGTTACCACCATCATTATAGAATAGTACCATGGAGTGCTATTCAGAGTGTTTTATTTAATCCTTACCATCTGAAGTAGTTACCATTAATAGCCCTGTTTGATGAGTAAAGTGAGGCAAAATCATAATCATTTTAAGAAGAAAATTAAAACCAATGATTTAGAAATTCAGTGGATCTTAAATCATATTTGGATATTCAGGAGCCAGAAACATGATTCCCACACCTGGGATAGAGCCATTAAAAGTACATGTTTGAAATATAATTCATATATTTCTAAATGTGTTCATAATGTATAAAGCAGTATGCATTATGCTATGAATTTAGCATGCATGAAGCTATGAGAAATTTTGATAGCTGAAAGTTTAGGAAAGGGCTTAGGTGGAAACCATTAGTAGGTATTTATATCCAGCAGCATTTTGTTTGTTTCCTTTCTTCTTTAAAATGAAGAAGTCAGCACTTCTCATTATATTTTTGGAATGGCTATTTTTGGAATGGTTAAGACATTTTTGGAATGCTTAAGACATTTAAACTTAGGGGGGTTGTAATTTACCATTTTGGGTGAAGGCTATTTTTGGAATGGTTAAGACATTTAAACTTAGGGGGTTGTAATTTACCATTTTGGGTGAAATCTCTTGCACTTTTAAAGAATCCTCTCCTTTCACTTTATAAACCCATAAATTTTTTTTTTCGCATCTATAACATTGTTCTCTTTATTTCTTGAGTAACTTTCCTTTGGGATTATACTCGGTGCTACCATGTTCAGATATCATCATGTATTCTGTTAATTCCTATTATTGAACTTCTATATACTATGTTGGTAAACCCATAAATTTTAATCTTGAAAGTTTTGATGATGTTTTAGGATTCAGAAGTATTCCAGATTTTTATCTTATATTCATGTATATCTATCTGTGGTTCCAAACTCTTAAAATTTTCTTGTTAACTATATCTTACAACATTAACTATTTTACTTTCCATTTTATTTTTCAAGTTTTGGTTTCTACTTCTTTCCTGAAGAATAATACATTAGTTTATTAATTGTGGTGTTTTTATCTTAAGTTGCTTCAGTTTCTCTAGCAATAAAACTGTGTTTGTTAGACACTTTAAAGGCTAAAATTCTATTATGCTATTGTATTTTATTTATGTAACTAAGAGTTTCTTGCAAAAAGTGTTGCTCCTCTTTACTAAAAGTTATTTTGTTAATCACATTCCCTTAATTTTGTCCCATGGACATTTTTTTTCCTGTGGACATGCATCATTGATTTTTTATGCAAATAAATGGGATAATAGAAATTTACAAGCAACATTTTAAGAGATGTATTTATTTGCATAATAAACATGGCTGAATAAATAGTTGGCTTTTTTCATGACAGTTGACTTTCAAGGCCTCTTTAGGAAGGGCACTCACTCTTCAAGTCCCTTCTTAGTTCCATGGCTCTGTGATAGATTACAGTGCAAGCTGTTAAGTGTTTTAGTGTATCTAGTAATACAAACATTGACTAAAGAGCTTTATACCCTGACACCTACTTGACAAGATGTTCTGCTTTAAGTTGTATGCATAAGGTCCCAATACTCATTTCATTCCAAGCCAACCCATTCTCCTAGTTTATCTAGGTTTAGGAAACCAAGAGTGTCATTTTCCTTTCTGCTTTATTATCTCAGTATTCAGTAACTCTCCAAAGGAGTAAATAGAGTTCTTGTTAGTGAAAATTGGAGGAGTCCTTCTCTTTCCAGTGATCCCATTTGCTAAATCTGAACTTAGAATGTTTTTCTTTTGTAAGAGAGGAAGGTGGTTTCTCCTAATGTTCTGGGATGGGAGGAAACTGTTACTTTGTGACTATCACATTCAAATGTCTAACAGAAAAATCACAGAGACGGATAACTTTTCAAGTAGAAAATTGCCCTGATTATTTGAGAAGAAGGGTGAAACTGACATTAGGGAAAAATTTATGAGAAATAGATGAGTTTGTAGTTAGAAATGAATTTAGTGCCTGCTCTAATTAACTAGGTAGAATACTAGTTATGGCAATCTCAAATCATAACAATGCTCACAATTTCAAATGAATCGATATCTTTAGAATGCTGAATAGAGATGGTAAGGAAAATAATGATTTGTTAAGAGCAACATGGTATTATATAATGGAATATATCTTTCACAGTAGTTAAAATCTTGGACTCTGGGGTTAAACAGAATTGAGTTAAAATCTTGACTTCATTTCTTACCAGCAAACTGCTTCAATTTTCTAAACCTCAGGTTTCTTTTATTTAAAGTGTGAATAATAATACGTGACTTGTAGAGCTAATGCAAGAAAGGGTGCCTTCAGTGGAAATGTTGTACAAAATTTCTGGAAGATAGAAAGCACTGGGAATCAAACTGATAAGAGAAAATGAAAACGCTCTGCAGACAAAGAGAGAAAAGCACATGAGAACACTATGTTTACATGAGTAAAAGAGCATGTTCATAAAATTCTTAAACCTGAAGGGGAAACTGGGCAATCAGGCCACTGGGTTAAAGAAGAGCAGTCAGATCACCAGGACTAGTGAGGACATCCCATCCCTCCACTCCAGCCCTTTGCACTAACCGGCAGGGACAGCTGGGCTGGACCACAGATTTAAAACCCAGAGCTGCACTGGAAAACAAGAAAACTGCTTGTGTAGAGAGAGCTTCTATAGCAAGCTTGGGGAACAGCGAGAGAAGCAGAGCACAGTGAGTGAATGACAGAAGGGGTGAGGAATTTAACAAGAGAACAACAACAAAAACCAAGTGTCTCTGTTCTGGAGAACAGCATACTCCGTCCTCCACATTCTGAATAATGGAAACTGGCCAGAAGCCTGCCTACCTTTCCCATTCACCTTTTCTAAAGACACTGTATAAACATGATAAATCAAGGAGTAGAAGCAGAAGCAGACTAGTTAGTTATTTAGATTAGAGCAACATGTCATATGTGTACCTTTCCACCTTTTGAATTGCCTTTTTATATTCGGAGCATTCTCACTTTTCTATGCCTCATGGTCACCCAGTAGAACCAAAGGACCCTATTCCCCAGCCTTCCTGGCAGCCAGGATGCTAAGATATGACTTACTTTCCACCTGGTACTTACACTAACATGAGACATGGATTCAGAAGAAGGAAAAGACCAGGAAACACTCTGCTTGGCAGAGGACAAGGAAGAGATAAAGAGTTTCTAGAGACAATGGAGGCAGATGTCCCAGCAGCAGCAGTGCCAGTGACCCAAGGACTAAGGCTTAATCTGCAGCTAAGCCAGTGGGACAGTTTGGAAATTGTTCCTCCTTGGATAACTTTCAACTGATTCTTGAGCCCTCCTGGGGATTATGTGTACTAATTCAAAATTTTTTAATAAATTTTTTTTCTAAATAAAGCCAAGAATGTGTTCTGTTACTTTCATCAATGAACCCTACATGGTATAGTAATTAGACTTCAAAGGAACTGGGAAGTGGAGCTTGGTTATCTTGCCATAGAAGTGGGACTCTGGTAGTCTGTAACACACAGTGGCAAATTGGAATCCCTGAAGTCGTGTATGAAGGGCATGCAGAATGCCAGGAATGTGGCGTGCACTGGCTGTGTCTACCCGGAAATAAATTAGCAACGTTAAAACTTTAAAATCTCAGTGTAAGTTATAGTTAAAATCAGTGTTTCAGTGACCCTTCCATAATATTGTTTGCACAGAAGGATGTATATAACAACAACAACAACAAAATCAAAGCCAGATTATTAGTTGGGAAAGTTTGAGGAGCTGTTGACTGGAATGGGAACATTAGGGAAGATTCAGATGAATCAGAATAACCACAATTCCTGA
Source organism: Mesoplodon mirus (assembly GCF_964341445.2). Lineage (NCBI taxonomy): Eukaryota > Metazoa > Chordata > Mammalia > Artiodactyla > Ziphiidae > Mesoplodon > Mesoplodon mirus. The sequence continues at coordinate 25,112,781 of NC_138996.1, forward strand.
GCCCAACCTTGCCTCCCTTTTCAGCAGCAGGAGTCTCTCTTCCGCTGTTTGATGAAAGTGTTCTTGATTTTAGGGAAAATCCTATGGTAACCTGGCAGGAAGCAAATCAACAAAAAGAAGCAATTTCTCCTAATGTTCTATCCAACCCCACCTCATTGCCTCCAAATTCTAGCACGTCCCAAGGAGTCAATTACTGAGTCAAACCTGGGAAATGGCTGGGACAACAGCAGAAAGGCAAATATTTTGCTAAGCTTTACTATCAAACAATCTGTCTAATATATGTGAGAATGCTTCTTAGGCTGCTCATTCTCCCTAGGTGAGGGAAAGAGAAACATAGCTTCCGACTGGGCTGGACTTAGCAGCATGGGAACCCTCAGCAGAGAATTTGTACTTCATGTAGCCACTCAGGCAGCTGGGAGTGCTTCGGCTTTCTCGGTTTGTGCTGCATCCTAGACCCAATAGGGGTTGTAGAAATGAGCCTGAGGTGCCATTTATGCCTTCGTATAGTATACAGGATGGATTTTGACAGTGGAGACATAAAGGAATATTGGCGTGAACTAATCATGTGTGACCCACTCATCAGTTCCTTGTCTGTGTCCGTGAGAGCATCCTTTACTAAAGCAGTGAATAGAACATTGGTGTTGGGATGAGTGTCAGACAGTGATAGGAATTCTCTGTAGGGATGACAGTGAGAATGAAGACCTAGGAATGGATCAGTCCAGGAGAATTTGAACAATTTTTAAACACAGATTTTGAAGTTCATCCGTTCTGTAACTCCTTTCGTTCCCCTCTAATATTCCAGTTATTTTGTCAACTTGAAACTCCATCCTCTGAAGCTTGAAGTCAATAAAAATGCAGCTTTCTGCCACCCTGAGCTGTCTGGTTTGGAGAGTGCCATAAGCAAAAAGCTACAAACATGCAAATCTCACCCAGTGCAGTTGTGTGCTAAGGGTGGCCTTATTTCCAATTTTAGTCTCATTTTTGGTTGCCTACCAGTGCCCTCAAATAACTATTTTAAAAAAAACATATTATACAGATTTTGTGATTGTTATCTACAGGAAACTTAGTGTGAGTGTTCCAGCTACTACTGTTGAATAAAAAATTAATCCAAAATTTAGCAGCTTAAAGCAACAATTTTATTGTGCTCATAGATTCTTTTTTTAAAATTTTTATTGGAGTATAGTTGATTTACAATGTTGTGTTAGTTTCTGCTGTACAACAAAGTGAATCAGTTATACATATACATATATCCATTCTTTTTTTAGATTCTTTTCCTATATAGGTCATTATAGAATACTGAGTAGAGTTCCCTGTGCCACACAGTAGGTCCTTGTTAGTTATCTATTTTATATTTAATAGTGTGTATATGTCAATCTCAATCTCCCAATTTATCCCTCCTCCCTTCCCCCCAGGTAACCATAGTTTGTTTTTTACATCTGTGACTCTATTTCTGTTCAACCCCACTCCTGGGCATATATCCAGAGAAAAACATAATTAAAAAAGATACATGCACCTCAGTGTTCATTGCAGCACTATTTACAATAGCCAGGACATGGAAGCAACCTAAATGTCCATCGACAGAGGAATGGATAAAGAAGATGTTGTACGTATATACAATGGAATATTACTCAGCCATAAAAATGAACAAAATACTGCCATTTGCAGCAACATGGATGGACCTAGAGATGGTCATACTGAGTGAAGTATGTCAGAGAAAGACAAATATCATATGATATCCCTTATATGTGGAATCCAATAAAAGGGTACAAATGAACTTATCTACAAAACAGTTACCGATGTAGAAAACAAACTTATGGTTACCAGGGGGTAAAGGGGAGGAAGGGATAAGTTAGGAGATTAGGATTGACATATACACACTACTATATATAAAATAGATAACTATTAAGGACCTACTGTATAGCACAGGTAACTCTATTCAGTACTCTGTAATGGCCTATATAGGAAAAGAACCTAAAAAATAGTGGATATATATATGTGTATAACTGATTCATTTTGCTGTACAGCAGAAACTAACACAACTCTGGAAATCAGCTATATGCCAATAAAAATTTTTTTAAATATATTGCAAAATGATTACCAAAATCAAGTTAATTAACACATCCTTTACCTCACATAATTACCATTTTTTGTTGTTGTTATTGTCATGAGAACATTTAAGATTTATTCCCTAGCAACTTTCAAGTATACAATACAGTAGTAGTAACGATAGTTACTTGCTATACAGTAGATCTCCAAAACCTATTCATCTTATAACTGGAAATTTGTGCCATTTGCCAACATCTCCTCATTTCCCTCACCCCCCAGCTTCTGGCCACCACTCTTCTACTTTGTTTCTGTTTAAGCGGTGCTTTCTTAGATTTCACATATAAGTGAGATCCATACAGTTTTTATCTTCCTCGGTTTGACTTATCTGAGTTAGTATAATGCCCTCAGGATTCATTCATGTTGTTACAAATGACAGGATTTCCTTCTTTTTTATGGCTAAGTAGTATTTCATGCATATGTACTTTTTCTTTAACCCATTTTCGTTATCCACTCATCTTTCTTAGGTTGTTTCCATGTCTTGGTTATTATGATTAATACTGCAACAAACATGGGTGTGCAGATATCTCTTTGAGATCCTGTTTTCATTTTCTTCAGATCTATACTCAGAAGTGGGATTGCTGGATCACACTATAGTTCTATTTTTAATTTTTTCAGAACCTCCGTACTGTTTTCCATAGTGGCTGTACCAGTTTACATCTCTACCAATAGTACAAAAGGATTCTCTTGTTTATTGCACCCTTGCTGAACTCGTTTATTAGTTCTAATAGTGTTTTAATGGATTTCTTAGGATTTTCTAAATATGAGATCATGTCATCTAAGAGTAGATATGTCTTATTTTTTCCTCTCCAGTCTAGACACCCTTTCCTTCTTTATCTTGCCTAATGACACTGGCAAGAACCTCCAGGATAGTATATAGACTAGAATAGAAATGGTCAGAGTGGACATCCTTGTTTTATTCCTGACCTTTGGGGGAAATCATTAGTGTTTCACCATTAAGTATATTAGATGTGTGGATTACAGTTTTTTTTTGTGTGTGTGTGTGTGGTACACAGGCCTCTCACTGTTGTGGCCTCTCCCGTTGCGGAGCACAGGTTGCAGACGTGCAGGCTTGGCGGCCATGGCTCACGGGCCCAGCCGCTCCGCGGCATGCGGGATCTTTCCGGACCAGGGCACGAACCCGTGTCCCCTGCATTGGCAGGCGGACTCTCAACCACTGCGCCACCAGGGAAGCCCTGGATTACAGTTTTAACATCTATTTCTACTAATTCTATTATTTGTTCCAGTTGAGTCAATTTTGAATGATTTATTTTTCCCTCATTATGTGTAGTATATTTTTGTTTCTTTAACGCCTCATGATTTTTGTTTGGATGCCAGACATTGTGAATTTTACTTTCTTGGGACCTGGGTAATTTTCTAAAAATTCTCTTTAGCTTTGTTCTGAGATAGTTCATTTACACAGAAAGAATAGGATCCTATGGGATCTTGCTTTTCAGCTTTGTTAACATTTAGTCTAGGGCTATTTTTTCACCATTACCAATACAAAACCCTTCTGAGTATCTTACTCAATGCCCAGTAAATTGCAAGGTTTTCCAGCCTGGTTGGTGGGAATAGGCACTCTTTCCACTCCTCTATCTGCTTCAGCTGTTATTTCTGGTGGTTCTTTTCTTGGCCTTGAATAGTTTTCACATATACATTCATTAATCAGTAAGCAGCTATGTATATAAGGTACACTTCATGAAGGTCTCTAGAGTTCTATCTGTGCAGCTCTCTCCTTTCCAATATCCTGTCCTGCAAACTCTAGCTGCTTTGGCCTTTCCAGTCTTCCAGTTATGTCTCCTCAACTGTGTGACACTGCTGATCTTCACTAATAACTCCCTTCCCTGCATTTCAGCCTAGAAACCCTCTTTAGGCAGCAAGCTAGGACAAGTACAGGGCTCCTCTTATTTGTTTCTCATCTCTCAGGGACCACTGTCTTCATTGCTTAATGTCCAATGTCTTAAAAAATGTTGTTTTTGTATTTTGTCCATCTTTTTAATTGATTCCAGAAGGAGAATAAATCTGGAACCTTTTACTCCATCTTGGCCAGAAACGGGTGTCTTTTATGCACGTTAAAGTTTGACAATCGTAATTATGTGGATTTTGGGGCCTCAGAGCTCTGGTTTGAGTTCTGAGTCTGCTGCTCAATCAGTGATACTCTTAGGCAAGTTATGGAACCAATTTGTGCCTCAGTTTCCTCATCTGTAAAATGTAAAGACAATACCTACTTTATGAGTTTGTTGACTTTTAGGTGAGAGGAAGTCAGGGAAAAGGGGCTTTTATTTTACTCTGTACTATTTTCTACTGTTAAAGTTTTTAATGTCAAAAGTTAATGCAGGGCTTCCCTGGTGGCGCAGTGGTTGAGAGTCCGCCTGCTGATGCAGGAGACGTGGGTTCGTGCCCTGGTCCGGGAGGATCCCACGTGCCATGGAGCGGCTGGGCCCGTGAGCCATGGCCGCTGAGCCTGCGCGTCCAGAGCCTGTGCTCCGCAACGGGAGAGACCACAACAGTGAGAGGCCCGCATACCGCAAAAAAAAAAAAAAAAGTTAATGCATATATTAATATACAATTTTAGAATAAAAACCTTTATAATCTAGTTCTGTACTTAGTTGCTAGCAGTACGTAAGTCAACAGGCAACATCCCCCATCTTCCCTAATTCTACACAATATGCAATATAAAACAACCTTTATTGAATTATGTAGCATAAAAGTTCTCAGATGGGCACTGCATGAATGTGGAGCCTAATAACTACTTTAAATTTATTTAATTTCTTCAAAACAAAAAAAAGGCATGAATAATTAAATGAAAATATGAAGTTTATTTTGAATTATACAAAGGTGTAAAGCATATAATAAATCCTGTAAATTACACAAATTTAAAAATTATTTTTCTTTGAAATTTTAAGGCAAATTTTACTCTACCATAAACTTGTAATAACATTAGATTGGGGACAAAAAAAGAGCAATCTGAACATATACTAATTTACCATTTCTTATTTAATTTGGTAAAACTTTTGAATTAAAAATAGTGAATTAATTCAATCCAAGAGTACTCCTGTGTTACACCAGATTTACTCAGTAACATTGTATACTTTTTTTGCTTTCTGCTTTCTCAACTGTAAGATTGGAAAGTTAATAGTGACAAATACTAGGAGGATGTGATAATGACTTGTAAACTATCTTACAAATATCTGACAAATGTTATAAAAATAAGAATGTCATTTTTATATTTTGAGAAACACAAATTGTCCCACTCCTATTATCAGGAGTCAGCCAAATAGATGTGTTAGCAAACAAATGTTCAATCTTGAGAGTAAGTCTGCCTTTTGAAGAAAGATTCTTTAGAAATGTTATGACACATCATGAGCTCATGTTATATATACTAGCAAAATCTTTCTGAATTCCATACCCACTGTTATGGTATTAATTTTTTAAAAAGCAATACCGTTTTTATGTTTTTTTCTAAGTGAGAGATTGCCTATTTCCCACAAAAGAAATATGCTTCTATTCTTTAAATCTATGTGATATAAGATTCAGAAATACTTTAGTGTTATTTGGTCAAATGCAAAAAGTCAGGAACATTTCATTTTTCACCACTTATTCTGAATATATGTCTGATGAGATCCTTCTGTTTCTTATAACCTGGGAAATAGCACTGCAGGGCTTGCTGTGAAAGGATGACAAGTGAGTTACCACAAAACCCATTTGTGCAAAACGATGGCTGTGGTTCCCCGTAGGAGTTGCTTAGCTGAAAAGACGAAAATATGGTCCAACAGAGAAAGTTGCTGGATCCTGGAGATCAAAGTGCAATCTTCTGTGTGACTTTCATGCCTGCATTAGAGTATCTGGTAATTTATCTTCTGTTCTGGACCTCTGGATATTTCTAGTAGGAGTTTGAGAGAGGGCCTGAGCAAGAAAATGGTATTGGGCTGTGTGTGTGTGATCTTTGTAATAGTTTACATTAAACTTGATCCATTTGTCTTCTAAAATACATCATTTGTAGTTTATTTGTATTAATAATAGCAAGAGATGTCTGTGTAAATGAATGGAGTGGTATATATGACTTGGTGATGTGGATTTCTTGATAATATATAACTGAACAATATAATGACTATCTGAGCGCCCAAAGCAGCACTGCCTTACACACAGTCTAAGCAATCAGTTGTCCTTATAACAATCTCAGTGATTTCTCTGGCTCTTTTTTCTCAGGTTAAATCAGAAAACTTGGTTCCGTAAAAGAAAAAATAAATAAATGTACCATAGATATACAATTTAAAACAAAACCAAAGAGCAGATCTATGTATTTGTAACTAGTAAAACTTTTTCCACCCTCTAGCATAGGCAGACAGATCAACATGTTGCAGGAACACAACCTAAGTTGCCTTCTGAATTTGTCCAATTAACCTATGTTATGCTCTAACCCTGCTGCTAAAACTTCCTCTAACTCCTTTTTAAAAATATTACTACATGAAGAATACTCTACATGCTCCAGGTTTAGCATTATAAACTTAATGGTAAGTTTGTAGCCAAAATGAAAAAGGGCAAGAAAAATTATCTGTAGATTAGATCCTGAAGGGATCCACGTTTAATCCCAGGCTCATAATAAAAAGTGTAATAGAAAAACTGACCTATACCATAAATGTATTGTAGAATTCATCATCCAAATAAGATTTTTTTCTGCTTTTGCTTCATTCCTGTGTTGAATGTCTTGGTTCAGAGAGAGATTGTGTCTACTGTAATAGAGTTATAGCACATTAATATGAATTGATGCTCTAATGATGTCTGTTATTTTTGATTTTAGATTGATGCATTAGCTCCACTTTTTTTAAGCAATTTTTTCTTTCCCTCCTATAAGACATATGATCAGTGCTAAACCATCATAGACAGCTAGAGACACCGATGATCTCCTTAATGAACATAGCAGTCCCAGATGACTGATGAAACACTCATTCTTTCTGAGAAGTAATAGCCACAGGCTAGAGACACATCTTTAGTTTTTCAGCCTAGATCTCTGCTACTGAGATAAAGTAGAAGGCATAATGAGTCTGTTTCTAATAACCAAAGAGGTAATGAGTCTGTTTCTAATATAAGCGTAGTTCTAGAATAAAGCAAAGCCAAATAAAATAACAACTGAAATTATAATTATGATGAAACCCCTTCCTAAGAGAAGATGGATTGGATCATTTAGAAGCAAGCTTTGGACACATTAAAAATTTTAAACCGTTCAAATTCTACTAGAGATTTGAACTCTTCAAACACTTATGATTGACTTGCCACCTGGCAGCTTTGAACTCCAAGGTGTGCTACCTTTCAGGTGCAAGTTGCAAATTAAAATTGTGGTTTGCGAAATAAGAGGTGGGTTTATAGTAAACAGGTGGCTTCTGTTCAAAAGAGAATTGCTGGGGACTCTTTTATGACCATGCTGATGCTGTGACATATTAAGTGGAGCTTGTCACTTTTCCATCTGCAGTAGAAAACTGCTGGAGGTGGAACCTGTTTAGGAGGTGGTACACGCCATGCAGCTGCTCCGCCATGTCTCATAAATAAAGAACCCAATTATGCCTTCATTCTGCTTTATTAAACCCAATTTATGAGGATTGGGTCATTGTTCTTTTAGGCAGTTGTCCATAGAGTATGGCTTTTAAAGAATTTGTTTTTGGATGTGATTCATTAAAGATTAACTTGGTGTTAACAGAAAAATTGTGAACTGCATTCTGGGTTTATATTTGTTTGATTATACTTTATCCAAATGGCTAGACTTGATGAAAAGCCCTTCCTTGGGAAGTGTAATGCCTATTTGTCTCACAGGAACTCTGCTGACTTGATTTAATCTCCCCTTGGACACACTTATCTCTAAAATAAGCAGCTTGGTAGAATGCTCTGTTCTCTGCATACATCATTCAACTCATTTACTTATTGCCCTGTTACTTTTGTGATTCACAGACAAAACGAACATTAAAAGAAAGGTACTATTTACTAGCTTTTGTCTGTTTTTTCCCAGTAGGAAGTTTGATGCTTCATCAAATGAGATAGTACTGAAAAGCCAAAAGAACATATCCCATTTGGAGATATCAAACTATTTTGTTTAACTTTTAATAGTTTGCAAATCCTGACTTAGTGTTTTGCTTAGAATCAAACGTCTTGCTATAATAAGCTTGGTGGTTGAGGAATTTTTTTTCCTGCCTGAGGTCTGGATTACATTCAAATCATTGTATAGATTAAATGACATTTAGTACATGTGATTTGTCTGCGAAATCCTTAATGTTAGGAAATTTTGACTTTTCTTGGCAGAACATTCTCACATGTCATGATGTCACTGGCTGATAAAACACATAAAACCACCGAGTCTCATCATGTCTGTGGGTTTCCAGTATGTTTGGTAGCAAAAGAATTCCAGTCCCTGTGTACTTTCAAAGCTCACAGTGTACAGCAGGCAAAGAGAGGTATGTCCATCACCCAGAAAACATTGAGGAACTCGTGAAGCATGTGATGTCTAACTTGCTCAGACATTAAACAGTGTAAGTGATTTTGAGTAACTTTTAAGGTCACCCATGAGTATTTTCTCCTCATTCCCACCATATATAAGTGTGCAGTATGTATTCAGGAAAGATACACATTTTGGTACAGTAGACAAATGTCCTTGATCTTTTCCAGAAATTATGAGTCTGTAAAATGTATTATCAAACTAATTAAGCGAATATATTCAGTTCAGTAAAGCAGAACAAAATGTTTAACATTGTGATAGCTTGCTGAATTCGGAATAAAATAAAATAAGCTATGTGTGTGAGAGACTAGCATTGAAAATTGAAAGATCTTTGGGAGTTGAGGTGAACACAGACAGAGAACATTAAACCTCTGCCACTTCCTCATTTACTCTTTAACAATTGAGAGATCTAAGCATGTATTTAATAGACTGCTTTTATAAAAGATGATCTTTGCCTCATTATTCACTGAAGCAAATTGCTGAACTATTGGCATTACTTCCTATGTCCCAGAATTAGTTTCTTCCTGTGTTTGATATAGTTTCATCATGATTTAGTTTAAGTAGCATGCACATCTCTAGAAGGTTTTTAAGACTGTAAATAGTTACATCACAACTGCATTTATATTTCATAATAGTATTGTAGTTTTTGAGCAATAGCTAAAAACGTTATTATTTTTCCGCATTTTTTAATGTATGTCATGTTGGGTTTTCTCCTTTGACGATTTTCCTCCATATTTTTGATGTTTTGAAATGAGAACTAAAGAATTTGGAAAAACAAGTGGTATTTTAATCTCTTTTCAAGTTTAAGTTTATGATAGTGAAATGGCAAAGAATAGATTGGGGTTAAGCAGCTGTCTGTGTAGAAGATGTGTCACATAACAAAATTTGGCTATCTGGACATGAATTTTGATTTTTTATAAAATGAAAAACTTATGGCTTGATTTAGAGATACATTCTATTATGAAGAATTCACTTTGTAAAATGTTATACCTGCTTTGCAGAAGGGAGAACAATTGGTAGGGAAGTGCCTAGTGATTTTCAGGAGGACATTGTAAAGAATTTATTCTCAGAACATTTGAGAAAGCATTACATTTTAACAAAAGGAAATGAACATGATATGTTAGGTAATAGTAATACATGTTGAGATGAAAGTCATGATTACGATAATGTCAACAGAAGGAGATCATCGTTTTTCAAAAGAATCTGATCTGAAAGAAGCAGGGATAGCAGATACAAGTACATGGAGAACTGTGATGGACAGGTTCTGATTGAGGGACTGTGATGAGAGAAACTGAATGGCAGTGTTCTGAAATAATACTGGAGATTGCCTAACTAGATGGAGGAGAAACTTAATACTTTTCTAATATAGTTCACAAAACAGAGAAAATATCGTGCTGATGGCTGACCTCAGACATTCAGAATACTCCTTCTAAAACTGAACTCATGAGGGATGTCTGTCCTGACTTTGTGCCGATTTCATTCCTTGATTAGTGGAAACATGAAGGGAGCTTCTCTTCCATACTTAGTTCCAAAGTTCTAATAAGAAGAACTTTTTGTTAAAATATAAATGATAAGTATGTTGCAAGTCCTTGGAATTTGCCTAACTGAGGAAGGTTATGTTTAGATGCATAACTTAGACCAGAAAGTTGCCTTCGAAAGAAAAGATGCCCACAGTTAGCCAGCTAAAGGGAAAAGAGAAGCTATTCAAAAGCATAATATTGACAGTACAATTTAAGATAATTCCAGTGAGGCAAAGAAAGAGAAAGGTATATAAAGAAACCAAAGTGACTGCATCGAGATCTTCCTTTTAAATTAGACTTTAATTATTAATATAGGTGTATGTAAAACCAAAAAATAGAGACATAAAATAATGGTTAGAATTTTGCAAAAGTGTCTGGAAATCAAAAGCTCTAAGAAGAACTGAGCTTTGTGAAATATGTTAAGAATTATAAAAGGGCTTCTTCAATTCTCAACCAACAAAAATCCCTGGCCTAATGCAATTTATAATCTTGTTTGTGGGAGAGAGGCGATATATAATTGTTTTAGTCAGCTCGGGCTTCTTATAACAAGATACCATAAAGTGGGTTGCTTACCAATAACAGAAATTTCTCATGATCAGAGATCAGAAGTCAAAGATCAGGGTGCCAGCATGGTCCAGTTCTAGCAGGAACCCACTTCCTGTTTGGCAGATGGCCCTCTTTTCTTTATGTTCTCATGTGATGGAGAGCAGAGACAGGAACTAAGCTTTCTCCTATCCCTTCTTATAAGAGTACCAATCTCATTCATGAAAGCTCTACACTCATGACTTAATTACCTAAATACCTTGGTATTGGGGATTAGGGTTTCAGATGAATTTGAGGGAGACACGAACATTCAGTCCATAAAAGCAAGAGGTGCTATGGAAAAGACAGAGTGGGATCAGAAGTAGAGATGGGCAGGTGCAATATTAAATAGGGTCGTCAAGGTAGGTCTCATGAGTAGGTGGTGTTTAAGCAAAGGCCGACAGTTAATGGAGATATTTGTCATGCATGTAAACAAGGGCAAGAGCATTCTAGGCAGAGGAAACTCTAGCCCGAAGACCTGAAAATGGGAGCTCACTCTGGGGTTTTGAAGTGTAGTGTGTGGAATGGAGGAGTGATGGGGAGAGTGCTTGGCTGGGCACTGGGATGAGGTGGGGTGCTGATGGTGTGGAGGGGAGAAGGAGAGACAGCCCTAGGGCTTTGACTGTTATACTCACTGAAGTGGGGAGCTCTGACCACAGGAGTGATGTAATTTTACCTAGGTTTCAAAAGAATCACTCTGGATGCTGTATTGAAAGTAGAGGTTAGGGCAGTTAGGGTGAAAGCAGGGAAACTGGTTTAAAGGACTCAGAAAGCCAAATGAGGGTGATAGTTCCTCAGACCAAGAGATGTGGCAGTGGAGATGGTCACAGATGTTAGACTGGTGGTTTGTATTTTGATGAGAGAATTTAATAGACCATATGCCAAGTAACAGAGCCTTGACTTTAGAAGCTCATGTTCTTAACTACCAGTGTCTCTTGAGAGGCTCACCACCTCAACAGACAAATTTTTTTGTTTTGTTTTTTGTTGTTTGTTTGTTTTTTGTTTTTGGCCGCGCTGCGTGTCTTGTGGGGTCTTAGTTCCCCAACCAGGGATTGAACCCGGGCCCTTGGCAGTGAAAGCACTGAGTCCTAACCACTGGACCGCCAGGGAATTCCCTGTTTTTAAATGAATCTTGGCTTTAGACTTTTGACTGTGTGAATCCAATAAATTGCTACTGCAGGGCCTGTGCCTTTGTGAAGTACATTCTCTAATCTGTACCTCACATGCCCTATTTTAAATTTTGTCTCCTTGGAGTCCAAGACTCACACTCAGAGGCTATATATCACTTCCTTACAGTGATTCTTTTTCTCTTGGCTGGGGAAATTAAGAGTGAGGATAGACCTTGAATTATCTAAGATAGAAAACACTAAGATTGCTAGAGAGGGATTTTAAGTTTCTGAAGTTCGAGAAGAACAGGTGCCAGGAGGAGGTTAAAGGAGGAACCGCAAGAAGAGACTTTATGTGATAAGTGCCCGTTAAGTTTAGAACACAGCTGACTGCAGCTGTAGAGATTCCAGCTACATACATTTACCTTGTTCTGTATTAAAAATTTATAAATTAGTCTACTTTTTGTATTTGCTTACAGTGGAATAGGCCAATAGTTTAATCTTTTCCCCCTTTTCAGTAAAAAGCCCTATGATTTATGGTTTTTATAATCACACGACTGTTTTACTTTCTTAGTTGTTTACCTGGCTTCAAATACTGTTTTCAGTGTGAGAGGACCTAGTAATCTGAGCTGCCAGTGTTGCCAGTGGTAATGAACTTAAACTGTCAAGCACTAATGTTTTCCAAAATATCTCATTAGACTACCACAGTACTTCTGCCATCAGTTCCTTTATACCAAATATCCATTATTTTATGTAACTATCAAAATGACAAAATGACCTCAAGAATTCAGCCATAAACAAATGGAAATAGAGCCACTTTTGAAACTCTTTGTAGACACATGGTTCTAGATTTAGTATGAACATATATAATCACAAATAAACTTAAAAGCATATGTGTATTAAGAGAGTCAGGAGATTCAACATTTAATTCATAGGAATTTCAGGAAAAAAATGACAGAGAAAATGAAGGGAAGGAAATAATAAAAGATAAAAAGAGAAATAAAAAGAAGAAAACAAAATTTCCCAGAGTTCGAAGAGGTAACTGAGACTTAGGGAGAAGAACAAGTGAACAAGATTGAACCCATGCACCAATTTTAAGTAGAAGATTCTAAATGTTTCCAGAGAGGAGAGGAAAGCAAAACAAAGTAAAACAAAAATGACAAACAGTCCACTTACCAAGAAATGAGAATTCAGCTGCCATCAGGCTTCTCATCGGCTATTTGACAGCAGAGCAAATCCAAAGTTTGAGTGAAAATTCATTAGAGCCTAGAATTTTGAAGCTAGAAAACTGTTAATCCTGTTTAACAGGATAAAGATATTTTCAGATATTCAAGAACAAATCGTAAAGTATACTTGTTGTGAATCCATTCTTAAGAACGACTACCAGGCAATTGGCCATAAAAGCCAAAGAAGACAGAGATGAGAGATAAAAGAAAAGGCCAACCAAAATTTTTGTACTATTAAGTGTATTTAAGCTCCTATCACTTGATTTGTCAGATGCAAGAGATAATCCTTTCCCAGCTAACCATCCATAAGATGATCGTGAATTTATTCTAGTTCTATTTCTTCTCCCCAATCTATATTTTGATAATTTATTATTTCTATATTAATGGAGTTTATAATACTTATCCTCTATTTAAAATTTTTATTGTGGTAAAATATATTTATTTTTATTTTATTTTTTTGGTCATGCTGTATGGGATGAGTGATGTTAGTTCCCTGACCAAGGATTGAACCCATGCCCCCTGCAGTGGAAGCATGGGGTCCTAACCACTGGACTGCCAGGGAATTGCCATAAAATACATATTTTTAAATGTGTCATTTTAACCATTTTTAAGCATACAATTCAGTGACATTAGTACATGGACATGTGTAACCATCACAGCTATTTCCAAAACTTTTTCATCATCCCAAACAGAAACTATAATCATTAAACAATAACTCCTCATTTCTTTCATGCCCCCAGTCCCTGGTAAACTCTAATCTACTTTCTGTTTCTATGAATTTGCTTATTCTAGATATTTCATATTAAGTGAAATCATACCATATTTTTCCTTTGTGCCTGGTTTATTTCACTTAGCATAATGCTTTCAAGGTTTATCCCTGTTGTATCATGGGTCAGAACTTTATTGCTTTTTATGGCTTAATAATATTCCATTATATGTATTTATCACATTTTAAAAACCCATTTATCCATTGATGGACCCTTCCATTTTTTTCCCACCTTTTGGCTATTGTGAATAATGCTGCAGTGAACAATGACGTACACGTGTTTGAGTCTCTTTTTAATTATTTTGGGGTACATACCTAGGAGTAGAATTGCTGGGTCATATGGTAATTCTAAGTTTAACTTTTTGAGGAATCATCAAACTGTTTGCTATAGTGGCTATACCATTTTACATTCCCACTAAAAATGTAAAAGGTATGAGAGTTCCAGTTTTTCTACATCATCACCAATACTTGTTATTTTGTGTTTTCTCTTGTTGCTCTTTGTTTGCTTTATTATAGAGTCATCCTATCAGGTGTGAAGTTGTGAAAGAGTATCTTATTGTATTCTTGATTTGCATTTCCCTAATGATTGATAATATTGAGCATCTTTTAATGTGCTTATGGCTATTTATGTAACTTCTTTAAGGAATATCTAAGTCCTTTGCTCATTTTTCAGTTGGGTTGTCTTTTTATTGTTTTATAGGAATCCACTATTTTTCACTTTTATGTACCTTTTAAAACTGTGAGTTCTATAATTAAATATATTCGATGCTTATCACAGATATTTATACTTGAAACATCTCTAATCATTTAATTGTTTATGAAGCGCATTGATAAATAAGTACAGTGTTCCCATAGTTCTTACATGTTCTTCTCAGTGGCAAAAGCTCAATGATAATTTGGCTAAATACAAAAATCCTAGGTTCATATTTTCTTTCCTTGAGAACATAAAAAAATGTTGCTCCATTCGTTTTATGGCATGTAATGGTGTCAAAAATCCAATACCAATTTGATTTTCTCACTTTTATAAATCATGTGGATTTGGTTTTTGCAGGCGGGCCTGAATGATCAGAACATTCTTAACTTTAAAATCCACTTGTTATATTAATATCCTGGGTCAAATTTTCCAGCTACTTGGTGTCTCTATATGTAGATTTGACTTTTAATTTCAGGGCAGTTTTTCATATATTTTTTCTGTTCCTTTTCTTTGGCTTTCTATTTAGCACTCCAGACATACTTATCTTTATTTTTTCCATTTTTATCCTTTCCTCCTATTTTTCTTACTGAATTTTCCATAATGTTATTCACTCTTGAGCTTTCTAAAATTTAGTCTTTATAAATTTGATTCTGTCTTAATTATTTCCTACGATCTGTCAGTTCTCATTTTGTATCTTCCTTTGTCTAATCATTTTCTTTCTGAGCTTATTTATTTCTGATCGTCTTGTTATCTCCAAGCTTCTATTATTTCTTAATTTATTTTTAGCTCATTTTGCCAACTGTAACTTACAGTCAGCCCTCTGTATTGGCTCATCCTCTATAGGCACTGTTCTGCATCCACAGATTCAACCAAGTGCAGAACTGATAGTACTGTAGTATTTACTACTGACAAAAAAATCCTCGTATACATGGACCCACGCAGTTCAAACCCGTGTTGTTCAAGGGTCAAATATGTTATTAAAATTAACTTCACAGATTGCTTTTTAATATAGCTATTAGACAATTTAAATTTACACACGACCTGCGTTATATTTTTATTGCACAGTGCTAACTTGGAGAGGCAAGAAAAGGCTATCTAGAGTTGCACCTAAACACAAGATTCCCTACTGTTCCAGTTCCCTCAACATGGTTCATTGTGAGATCCTAAAGGGTATATGCCAAGTAAATTACCCCAGGATGCCCCCTCTCTGTATTTACATTGAAAATCGGTGGCACTTTTAGGGGTTGATAAAAGATTGCAAGATCCATAATCCCAGCCATATATAGTTGCATCATGTTATCATAAAAGCACAAAAGGTTTGTGACAATGTTATGAGTTTTCTACTTAAGGGACGGAAGTTCAAACGAATACTCAGCGCATAATATGTGCAGTTAAATATCAATCTTTAAACATTTGTTCAGTGTCAGTAACTCTTTGACTTTATTAAAAGCTCATTATTAAGGACAGAGTCCCTTTTTGTAATCATCCAAGTCTCAGTGTTGTCTCACAATTTGAATAACAGAGCTTTCCCAATCTAATAAATGGTGGTAGTATAGAAAATGGACATTAATGACATTGCAAACCCATGAGTCTATTTATACTTAATTTGTGAAGTAACAACAACCTCAGGGGTGTGAGGAAACGTAACAAACAACAAGAAAAGTAATTTCCTTTCTTTTTAAATCAGCAAAATGGAATGTCCAGAGGTGAGGGAGTCTTTCTTGAATGAAAAGACAAGTGCAACGTGATAATGAAAGTATACCGTTTAACTTGTCATTTATTCAGAGCCTAGATTCACATGCCAAGCCTCAGGATTCAGCTTGTCTTAAGAACTTTTTAACACTCACTTTAGATGCTTCCATAGAAAATAAAGAATGATAGGGCCATTAATAAGACATTCTTCAATTCTGAAAAGAATCTGATTTAGAGGAGGTTAAATATTACTTACAAATGGTCTAAAACTTCTTCTACACTGAAAGTTAAGCATATCACTTGAAGATGCTGTATTTTTTTACAATGAACTAATAAACCTTGCCCCCAAGGTGAGAAATATTGTTAATTGACATGAGGTGCTGTTCAGGTGGGGCCTCTGGGACTCCCACCACCAAGTCTAAGGCAGGGGGCTGGACAAGCCCACACTGGGGGTGATGTGAGGCTGATCTGTCAATAGAGCCTGGGGCAGTGAAGACATAGTGTCTGACCCGGTGGGCTCTTGGGTCTTGCTTGCACGTGGTCAGACTAGAGCTCTCAAGGGTAAAGATTCCAGTATATTTGTCTATAGCTGGTGATTGGAGATTGATCATGTGGGGCAGTCATCTAGCCATCATTCAGGAAGGTGGCCCACTGACCTCCTAAAGCCTTGCAGAAGGCACAGTTCCAGGCCACCAAGATCAGTGTTAATAATGGCTCCGCACTGCCTCATAAGAATAAGGGAAAGAGTAGTGACAAGGATAGTGACCTAGCCCTTCTCCTGTGCCTCTGCATGCCTTGCTGTGGTTGTGTGCTCTCCTGACACCCAAGGGTATGGAGCTGCACATCCATAGTGGCCGGTGGCCCCAGCGCTGATGAGAAAATGAAGGGGGTGGGAGGAGCATTTGGGACTCATCTGCTCTCCCTAGGCAAGGTCTCTAGCCAGTGTTCCTGGGCTTTGCTTAGCGCTGCTGCTCATCCCCATGCCTCAGGACTGATTACCATCAAGGGGCTTGAATGCCCCCACCTGGGCTACGGACAAAATGACCTAATCAGATGTGGTACCCTGATCCCAGGAAAACTGACTGGCATGCCCCAGAGGAAGTGGGAGGCCCTGGAGTCCCCCTTTCCCCATAACCACCGAGAAGGTCTGGCTCTATGAATGACCAGATAAAGACAAAAACAGAAAACCATGAGTATGTGGCTCGGTACCTAAAACAGAAACAAGAAAAGAAAGAAGCCCTCCTGGCAGGAAAAATGGGACCTTAGCAGAGGACAGGTTCAATCTGAGACCTCTGGGTTGTGTACCCATTCTGCTGTGCTCCTCAGCTACTTATGATGCTGTTGCAACAAAGACACTAATTCTGAGGATTTTAGGGAAAAACACCCATTGACCCATCATACCTGTGTGACACAGTGAAGGGTTTAATTCAAACCAACTTAAGTCCAGGGTCCTTAAACCAAACAGTCATTACCATGAGGGAGGAGGCACTTAACCCCAAGGATACTGATTTTGGGATGTTTAGAGGAAGAAATTAAATAAATATGACAGAGTAAAGAGAACATTTCCCTACCCCCTTTCCACAAGTTTATTAAGTGACCAAAAAAGGGGGGGGATGAAAGAGAAGAAAGAGATAGGAAGAGAGAAAGAGGAAGAAACAGCTACAGCTCCTATCTCCCCTACAATGAATAATATACTTACACACATGTAGTTCTTGTATGTCATGTTAATTGACAGCTTAGAGGTAAAAGAGTTCCTTGATTTTAAATTGAGATTGTGGAACATTGTATAATCACAGAAAAATCATTGTGTGTGTATATATATATATATTATATCTTATTTGCATTAAGTTACAATAACAAATATTTATTAGTAATAGTAGTTAAAAAACTTCAATAGCACAGTTGTATGTGGGTATCTATGGGGAATGGTTCCAGGATCCCCTGAAGATACCAAAATCGAAGGATGTTTAAGTCCCTTATATAAAATGGCATAGTATTTGCATATAACCTATGAACATCCTCCCGTATACTTTAAATCATCCCTAGATTACTTATAATACCTAATACAATGTAAATGCCATGTAAATAGTTGTAAATAATATGTAAATGCTACGTGAATAGATGCTGGTATGCAGAAAATCCAAATTTTGCCTTTTGGAACTGTCTGGATTTTTTTTAAACAATATTTTCCATCCGTGGTTGGTTGAATCCACAAATGAGGAACCCACTGATACAGAGGGCCACCTGTGTGTGGCAGAAGTGTCACATGTAATACTTCATTTTACATTTAACATAAAACAATATTGTATAGACAATGCTATTATTACTCCCCCCTCCAGTTTAGATGTGACAAATCCCAACAAAGTTAAGTAAATTACCCCAAAGTTATATACTTAGTAAGAAGTAAAGGCAAGTGCAAACCTACATCATCTGATTTCAGAGCCCATTTACTTAAATGCTCTAAGTACAGCCTTCCTTTGTGAGCGTAACTAGTAGAGAGCTTGTCACATGTGATGTAAGGCAGTGTGTCCATGAATTACCTGGGGATCTTGTTAAAATGCAAACCTATAGACCACACTTTGATCAGCAAGGATGGGGGTCAGAGCGTTGTGATGAGTGTTTAGAAAATAGTGTTGAGATTCTACTGATGATTTGAGCACTGGCTCACCCTCATAATAACCAGGCTCTAGGACTTCTATTCCTTGCTGGAAAGAAACATGCGTTATATGTGGCATCTGTATAGAATATCTGTTGTGCTCTGGATATTGTCCTAGGTACTAGAGATAAAAGTCAAATAATCCATTGTCTCTATTTTCCAGGAGCTTCCTATGCAAAGGACTCTGAATGAAGCTTATAGTTTCCCTTCTGATCAGCGTGGGTGAGTACTGTCTCAATGTTGGTGAACTGAAAATTGTCCACTGAACTCGAGGGGGAAGACCACAGCTAATCATGCCCCCACACAGCTATGACGATAGCATATCTAGGTGATGCAAGTCCTCACTCTATTCTCCAGCATGACATATACCCTCCATGATTATAAGCATTTCCTTCTTCCAACCAAATGTCCCTAAATTTTGCAAAGATACAACCATAAACAGCATTCTTGACATATTAATTGTATATTCTTGATGAATGAAAGTGTTATTTTTCACACATTTAACTTTTTTCCCCACTTATGGAATATATTGATTGAATAAATAAGAATGAAGTTTAACTATGCATATCTGTTACAAACTTCAGATATACTCTGTGAGCTGTTTTAAAACTTATTATGCTGTTACATATTTGTATTCTGGACTCATGCTGGCTACCACTTCTTCCCTCTAGCTTACATTAATTAGTCTACCAACAGAGATGAATAAGGCAGCTAGTGAATCAAGACCACTAGCATCAGGTGTAGTAGAATTGTAAATCAGTAACAGAGTGAATACAAATTTATAAATTCAAACTGGATTGTAAAACAGATCAAAAAGACCAATGGACAAACAAAAATCTAAATTAAGGTGGTTAAACAAAGTAGTTCAGGTGATTCCTATCTGGTTTTTGTACAAATAAGAACGAAATATTTACATGTCACAGGTAGCTTCATAATGCTGACAGCAAAATCAGTTGTTCTAGCAGGTGCTAGAAAAATCTATGGCATCATAGGGTGCAAAGCTGATACCAAATCATAAATACAATAATCAAATCTGAAAGTGATCACAGCTTAGAGAAATGTATAGCACATGTGAACTGAAGTTCATTATTAATCTTATAGAAGTATTTACTTATTGATTTATTCTTATTTATTTTTATTCATTCATTCATTCATTCACTTTTGTTCATAGGAAGGTTCAAATCAACATATACAATCACCCTGTAAGGATTTCAAGTAGGGAAACAAAGGTATAGATATTTAGATATATTTAATGAATGACCACACAACTCTTCCTACTCTAATGTCTAGCAGTACATTCTTCACAGACATAGGCTGGACTTCCTATCTTATGGACTCTCTGTCAGTATTTTCAAAATTAGATATTAAGTAATGACTAAATTAGAGTATCTGTTACTGGCATCTCACTAAACCACTGTTATACTTTCTAATAGATCTCATAAAAAAATCATTGTTCTAGAGAAGCCTAACACATTTACCTACCTCTCCAGGTTCTTATACACATTTTGTGTATGTGTGCTTACTTTGTGGCCTCTTGGGACACAAAGGTCACAGAGTACACACACATACACAAAATTTCCGTGACATCTGAAGCTGGCACAAGTTCAAGATAAATAACATCTAACAATGTTAGAAAGCTTGACTTTCATGTGCCCATCAGGTAATGGAAGGTAGATGTCATTGCAGAGAAAATTTTCATTACAGGAAAAATGCATAGTGTTTGACAGACAATTCATTTTATGCTTTTCACACAAAGATTATATCTCAAGAATTATGTTTCAAAGTCATGAAAAATGGGGAATACATTTTATATTTCTGAATGAAAATAATAGTAATTAGCTCACCTTTGAGGAAATGTGATAAAAATATTAATGACTATTAAAACTCTTTAAAAGTACAGGATTTATAATGACTTTAAATATTGTTTATATGAATTAGTACAGAAATATAGATTAATTTGATGAGTGCAGTTTAAAATTAGAGTGCTTTGGTAAATCATTCAGACATCTGTATGTCAAAAGGATTACTTTATGTGTCTTTATGATAATTAAATTTCAATTCTGTACAAAGCAAATTATGTAGATCTTACGGAATAAACATCTTCAATCACTGTTACCAATGACGGTATATATGCTTCAGAAGAGAAATCTTGTCAGTACAAAGTAAAGTATTTGATTTATACGGCCTAATCACAGGTTATGAGGATTAACTACCCCTCCCCCTTCAAGATTTTAGAAATAATAGATGGAAAATAACTCAAAGTTCCCTTTAAAGATAACACAGCTCTACATAACAAGACAGAGATCAAATTTTACAATGGAAGAGAAGTTTCTTAAGTTCAATTTCATGAAGGGGACATATTCCAATATTCCAAAAAAGTCTTTTTGACCTGATTAAGAATCTCCTTCATTTACTCTGGTGAATACTTTTCAGTAAAATGAGAAAGATTTGATTTTTTTAAAATATATTAAATAATTTACATGATTAATTGATTTTCACAGTGCTACTTATGGATTTGTGGTTATATACATAATGTTTATACATATTTTCTTGGCTCATTCCAACACCAGTAGAATATTTTACCATCCAGGGTCATTAAAAACTGGGTTAATTTCTAAAAATTAGGATTGCAGGTGTGTTCAGGGGTGTGTGTGTGTGTGTGTGCGCGCGCGCGCATGTTTAGCTGCTCCTCCTGGCCTATCAGCGTCATTCTTCCAGATCAGCTTTCTCTGTGTCTGGTAACATAGAAAACGACAGTTCTTGTAACAAGTGTTTCATAATTTTTCTAGAGAGGGACTAAATCTCTGTCGCAGTTAGTGTTTGAGACATTTTGAGAGGACTTCGTTGTCATGACTTGGTTAACAGCCTTTCTGACTGCCGGTCAGTGTTCTGGGAGGAGGGGCTTACCTTGGCTCAGATCCTCCACCCCTTCCTAAATCAATCAGTGTTGCTAGCAAGGCAGAGCTATGTTTTAACAGAGTGCCAATAAAGGAATGGTATGCTGGAAGAGTGAAATTAAACTAATAATACAAATATATTTTATATAACTTATACATATTATGAGATGAACCTTTATGTAGCATATTTGTTACAAATTTTTCCATAGTTGTCTTCTTTTTATATGGTGATGTAGTTATTTTACATTTTATATAGTCTCTATGGTGGTTTTTCTTTGACACTATAATTTTAAAAGACAGCTTTTCCAAGTACAGGAAAAAAAAACATCTAATTTTTTCTCTTCTTTCACTTTTTATATTTAACATTGGGATTAATTTCAAACAAGGTGTGAGATCATGATCTAACTTTATCATTTTATATTCTCTAATCAATATCCTAACACCACGAATGGACAGTTGTTCTGGTTTTACTGCTACCTTGTTATTCCAGTAAATTGTTATACCTAGGTCTATTTCTGTGTTTTCTAGTCTCTTCCATTTATATGTTTATTCTTGTGTCATTTCAAATTTGTTTAATTTGTAAAAGTTATAGTGATTTTAGATATCTTATAGTTTTATTTTGTAACATTTATTCTTATTATGTGTTCATTTACCAGATAAATTTAGGATCATTTTGTCATGTTCCAAAAATTCTTGTTGAAATTTTATTTGAATTTAAGCGTACATATTTGCAAGTTGACTTACAGCAAATTAGAGTTAATATAATTGAGTTTCCTATCAGTAATGTGATGTGCAAATCCTTTCATTCAAATTTCCTTTTATCATGTTTAGTCAAAATTAATGTTCGGCTCCACTTTTATATCTTATGCCTTTTATTTTCTTGTCTATTTTTTCTATATTTCATTTATGTTTTCATTGTTTTTTACATTTTATTTGATTATGTTTGTCTCTTTTCTGTCTAGTGATTTGAAAAATATATAGCCCATTGCAATTTAAAAATTTTAAAAATACTTAAAAAATAATGTACTTTTTTTAGAGCAGTTTTAGGTTCACAGCTAAATTGAGTGGAAAGTACAGAGAGTTCTCATATATCCAGTCTCCACACACATATAACCTCCTGCACCACAATGGGACATTTGTTACAATGGATGGACCTACATTAACACATTATTATCACCTGAAGTCACAAGGGTTCAGTCTTGGTGTTGTACATTCTATGGGTTTTGACAAATGTTTAATGACAAAGGAATATTATTCAGATAGAAATGATCTATCAAGCCATGAAAAGACACAGAAGAAACTTAAATGGATATTACTAAGTGAAAAAAGATAATCTTACAAGGCTACATATTGTATGATTCCAACTGTATGACATTTTGGAAGAGGCAATACGATGGAGACAGTAAAAAGTTCAGTGGTTGCCGGGGGTTGGCATGATAAGGAAAGATGAATAGGCAGAATACAGAGGATTTTTGGAGCAGTGAATCTCTGTATGATACACTGGTGGATATATAGCATTACACATTTGTCAAAACCCATTTTAATTTTTAATTGTATTTTTGTTTTAAAAACCACTTGAAATTTTTCTACAATTATTGCCCTCATGAATGTAACTAGTTGGCTGCCAACAGATGCAATTGGACTCAGCTATTGTGTAGCTCCAAGGTGGACTCAATAGCTATTCTCTCAATAGCAGACAAATCTGATCTCTAACAATAGAATCGCTCCTCAACAGTGAATCAGGGCCCAAGGACCTAACCAGCTCAAACAGGTCTCTCTTCTTTCTCTACAAATGGCTCAGTTTTTAAACACTTTGTGAGGCAGTTGAGGCTGTATTAACACTAACATCCAAAATATTCTCTTGCTGCTTATTTCATGAAGAATTTCCAAAGATTTAATTGTTCTAATAAAATCATATAATGGTCTGTATGACTGACTTATTATATAAAACATCAGTTTTCAACTCAGTCCTTCCTCCCCTGTTCTATCAAATCTGCAGTACTCATCCCAGAATATTTTAAAGACTATAATTTTTCATGCCAGCTTATCAGCACTCCTCTGTAGTAAGCATCTAATAGTTAGGCAGGCATGGAGGAAATTCACTGTGTGCTGAGTGTTAAGGTGAAAATTCATCCTAAGGTGTAACAGGGAATTATAACTCGGGTCGAAGATCCCTTAAGAGGATCCCAAGTATAATCCAGATTTCAATTAGAAGACCCTCTGCCCCTTAACTATTTAGATATACACAATTCACACTCCAAACCTCTGATTTCAGAGTTTACTTTATCAGGTTTTCCTCTTCTGTTTGATTCTGCAACTACACAGACCATCTGTTTCCTCTGCAAGGCCAACATGGATACAAAATGCTCCTCCATCAGTGGTTGCTTTATCAGGCATAACAATAATTTTGTTACTGCTTTCTGAAAATTTAGGGATCTCTGGGAAAGAGTCAGGTCTACTACACATGGCCTTTGGGACAACTTATAAAATTTCTCCTGCATCTACCCTTGGTCTGGGACCCTGATTGCACTTTCCCATCATCCTCCCCAGCAACTCATGCTCCTTACATGGTACCTGCCTCCCAGTACACACACAGCTCAGGGGGTGGGTGCTTTCAGGGCTTCCTCCAGCTGCTGCTTTTGTGGGGCAGTAACCCTACCAATGTTGCCTATTTTTCCAAGTCCTTCAAGGAATTATAATGAATTCTTGGGTAAATGTTTTCCATTTCATGTAAGGGCAATCAACTTTTTAAAAATTATAATTCTTCTCACTTGTGAAACCAAATATTTCAGTATAGATCCATTTCATAGTCACGAAATCTGCTACAGTAATATTTCTAATTTGGAAGTGCATGTATAATACTAAAACTTTTGTTTCCAGCAACTTAACATATGGTTTTGGTCCCTAAAATCAAGATTGAAGAGCTAATACTTTATTTCTTGGGGTGGAAATCTGTTTATATTAGCCATTGAATTATATATCACCTAAGGCATACAAGCTTTCATTTGTCACAGTTTTAAAGCACTCGTGTCATGCATCATTTTTGTGTTTCTTTAAGCTTTTATTTAATTATACATTAAAATAATAGTTGATTTAACAAGTAGTTGTCCATCTATCTAAGATTTAAAAATGTATTGTAAAAGTCAGAATAAAATATATTTCATAGTACATTTTAAGGAAACATCATTTTGAATCAGATTTCATGGTGTCTGTACAATGTATCCTTTGCCCCATTTCTAGAACAGATTTATATATAGATGGCAGTGTCAGAAGACAAGAGTTATGATTGTACTCTAAAATTTATTTTACTACAAACATAAACCCTAGAAAACTTTTATAATATATTTTCCCCAATTGGTTTTCAGTATGAACTGTGCATTTTAAGAATACCATGCCTATTTTAAAGTCTATAAAGGAGTGAAAATAAAGATTTACATCTCCCAAATGTAGCTTGTCATATAGATCCTCCACGTTTGTAAATGGACCCTGGTATTTAAGAAAGTGAATTTTGTCCAAATTATCTTTGTTGTTATCAACATTTTGCATTATATTTTGTCTTTCATTTAGACATTCTGCTTAGTGAGCACCCATTATATGTCAGGCTTTATTCTAGGTGCTGGGACATAGCAAGACCAAAACAAAGTCCCTGTCCTCATGGTGTTCACTTTCTAGTGGGAAAGGCGGATAATAAACATGAAACAAAGTAAAATAGGTTATATTAGATTGTGTTGGGTGTATGCGGAAAAATAAAGCAAGCAAAGAAAAACAGAGGGGTGCCTGGCTTGGCTTGGATGATGGAGAATTATGCTATTTTATACTGAGTTGTCAAGATTTTATATACAGTTGTCACCCTGTTAGGATGATATTGAGCATAATATAAATAAGGAAATAAACCAAGTAAATTATCTGGGAAAAGGATATCCCCAAAAGGCCCTGGGGAAGGACCCTGCTTGCCATTTTTAGGACCAGTAAAAGGGGGTCAGTGTGGCTGGAGCAGAGTGAGTAGGAGGGGATGAGAGCACCTAAGATTAGAACCGAGGAGGGGGTGCGTGTGATCAGTAAGGCCTTGGAGTCCACGGTGAGGACACTGGCTTACTCTGAGTGATAGGGAAAGCCAATGGAAAGCTTCTGACCATAAGAGTAATGTCTTTTCTATTATTTAAAATAATCATTCTGACTGTTGTGCAGGGCACAAAGCTAAAGCAGGGAAAACAGAATGGATGTTGCAATAATCCAAGATGAAAGTGTTAGCATACACCAGAGTAGTAACAATGAAAGTGAGGAAATGGTCAGACTCTGGATTTATTGAAGTATGATTGATATAGTTAGCTGATGGTTTGGGTGTGGCTATGAGAGTGAAAAATAGCCCATTTTTGTTTAGACAACTGAAAGAATGAAGTAGCTGTTAACTGATGTGGGGAAGACTGTAAGCAGAGCAAATCTGAAGATGTAAAATCAAATTTGGGTTTCAGACATGAAAGATTTGAGATGTCCCTTAGATTCCAAATGGAGTTGTTCAGACAAATTTAGAATCCAGGAGTGAAGTCTGGGGCACAGATATAATTTTTGAAATCATCAGTATGCGCTTGTTATTTAATGTCATGAATCGGGTTGAGTTCATCTAGACCCTAGAGTGAGTACAGATAGAGAAGATTACTAAGAACTAACTTCTAGGAAACTCCAACATTTAGAAGTGAATTAACCAGGTAAGGATACTGAGTATACACAACCACTTAGGTAGATAGAGAATCAAGACAGGGCACTTTCTCAGAAGCCTCATGAGTGAGTGTTTTGAGGAGATGAAAGTGATCAACTCTAACAAATACTGCTAATGGGTCAAGGAAGATGATGACTGAGAACTGGTCACTAGATTTTGCAAACCAGAGGTCAGCAATGACTGCAGAATGAAGTTATTTGGTGCAGTGATTGGAGGAAAATATGATTAGATATTGATGAAGGGAGAATAGAGAGGAATTGGAGATAGTGGGTATAGACAGAAATTTTGCTATAGAAGGGGACCAAAAAAAAGCAAGAATTGAGAGTGCACAAGTAGAGATAGTTTTAGTTCAGAAATTTGGATTTGAATGATTAAGGGCAAACATTATTTTTAAGTGAGATTTTAAAGTTTCAAAGTAAAGGAACATAAGTTAATATAAAATGTCAGCTCAAGGCAAAATTATAGCCAAAGAGCCTTTAGGTCACACTAACTCTTTGTGTATTTTCAAAGAAGAATTGAAGAGAGATTATTTCAGATAAAGATAAGTATATAGAAGGTAGGAGAAGTATATTCAAGTTCAAGTTATATCATTTCTTTTAGGGGGGCCATGCTGTAGAAGTGGTTTACTGTGTCCAGGGCACCGTTTGCTTCAAATGTAAATAAGAGCAGTGTCAGCTGAGTCAGCTCTAAGTCTATGTCTGTTAACTTCTTAAATGATCAGTGTTATAGGAGAATAAAAGAGGATAGACCAGGATTCAAGTGACTTCTGCTTTTACTGAGAAGGATAGAGAATTGAGGGCAAGGGAATTAGGTGGTGAAAGGTTGAAACTGATGCTCCCTGACAGTCTGTGTGTGGAAGGAGGGTAGGCTCTAGCTTGTTTTGTGGTTTAAATTTGTGTCCGTCAATGACAAAGTCAAAGGGGGAAACGTCTAATATGATTTTTCTCTCCTCACTGCAAACAAAAACAACAAAATCACTTGGTGACGTCGACAGCTCTTCTCTCTCGCTTCAGGCAATTGATCACAAATTGCCTATGCCTTCAAAATATAACCGATACTTGTTCCATTTTCATCCATTCCACCAATACAGATATGATCTAAGTCACCATTCCTCTTTACATGAATAATTGCAGCCGTTTCCTGTTTCTACAGGTCCATCAGGATTACTGTCTCAGAGTAAGTCCCCAAATCTACCCAAGTCCTACCTAGACCTTCATTTGCCGCCACCTATCTGGTCTGATTCCCCACCGCTCCCTCCTCATTTCCTCTGACCTCCTCCATTCTTAAATAACAAGCATTATGGTCCCTAAGGCTCCTATAGTTGCTATTCTATCTGCCCAAAATTCTCTTCCCATGGATGTCCATTGACCTACTCCCTTCCTGTATGTCTCTCAAATGTTACCTTCTCAGAGGCTTTGCCTGACTGCCCTATGTTACATAGCACTGCTTATCTCCTGTGCTCTTCTTATTTTCCATGGTAATTATCACCACACTACCCATTATATGTTTACTTTTTGTTTAGATATTGTGTGCTAGTTAGTATTTACCCAAATGAGTTGAAAACTTATGTTCACACAAAATCCCGGACATGAAAACTTACAGCAGATTTATTTATAATTGGCAAAAATGGGAAGCAACTAAGATGCCCATCAATAGATGAATGGGTAAGCAAACTGTGGCACGTCCATATAATGGAATACTGTTCAGTGATAAGAAGAAATGAGCTCTCAAGGCACAAAAAAGATGGGGAAGAACCTTAGCTGCATATTAAGTGAGAGAAGCCAGTGTTATGAGGCCACACACTATATGAAATTCTGGAAAAGGCAAAGCTAGAAACAGTGAATGGATCGGTGGTTGCTCTGAGTTCAGAAAAAGGAAAACAGGAATGAATAGGTGGAACACAGGATTTTTAGGGCAGTGAAACTATTCTATATAATACTGTAATAGTGGATACGTAACAATTTGCATTTGTCAAAATCCATAAAACTGTACAACACAAAGAATGAATCCATGTAAATTATACACCTGAGTTAATAATAATGTATCAATATTTATTCATCAATTATAACAAATATTCCACACTCATGAAAGGTGTTAATAATAGACTGGGGATGGGAGCAATGAGGAGTACTGGAACTTTATAATTTTTGCACAGTTTTTTTGGAAAACCTAAAACTGTTTTAAATATAAACTATATCAATAAAAATGCATTCATATTTTCATCAATATAATCATATGATATTTATCACTAGCATACGTAAAGTTACAATCTAGAATGAAAAGGAACATTGTTATAACAAACAAAAATGAGAGGTAGTGGAGGGCAATGGAATTTGAGTGGATATCTATGTGTTCAGATTTTCTCATGTTTCATTGTGGGAAGTCAGTAGATACAGTATCAAGTTGATAGATCAAGATATATAAAGATTTTGGAGATTAATCCTTTGTCAGTTGCTTCATTTGCAAATATTTTCTCCAATTCTGAGGGTTGTCTTTTCGTCTTGTTTATGGTTTCCTTTGCTGTGCAAAAGCTTTTACATTTCATTAGGTCCCATTTGTTTATTTTTGTTTTTATTTCCATTTCTCTAGGAGGTGGGTCAAAAAGGATCTTGCTGTGATTTATGTCACAGAGTGTTCTGCTATGTTTTCCTCTAAGAGTTTGATAGTGTCTGGCCTTGCATTTAGGTCTTTAATCCATTTTGAGTTTATTTTTGTGTATGGTGTTAGGGATATAGATTGCCAACAAACACATGAAAGGATGCTCAACATCACTAATCATTAGAGAAATGCAGGTCAAAACAACAATGAGGTATCACCTCACACTGGTCAGAATGGCCATCATCAAAAAATCTACAAACAATAAATGCTGGAGAGGGTGTGGAGAAAAGGGAACCCTCTTGCACTGTTGGTGGGAATGTAATTTGATACAGCCACTATGAGAACAGTATGGAGTTTCCTTAAAAAACTAAAAATAGAACTACCATATAACCCAGCAATCCCACCACTGGGCATATACCCTGAGAAAACCATAACTCAAAAAAGAGTCATGTACCACAATGTTCATTGCAGCTCTATTTACAATAGCCGGGACATGGCAACCTAAGTGTCCATCGACAGATGAATGGATAAGGAAGTTGTGGCACATATATACAATGGAATATTACTCAGCCATAAAAAGAAACGAAACTGAGTTATTTGTAATGAGGTGGATGGACCTAGAGTCTGTCATACGGAGTGAAGTTAAGTCAGAAAGAGAAAAACAAATACCGTATGCTAACACATATATATGGAATCTAAAAAAAAAAAAAAAGGTTCTGATGAACCTAGGGGCAGGACAGGAATAAAGACACAGACGTAGAGAATGGTCTTGAGGACACAGGGAGGGGGAAGAGTAATTTGGGACCAAGTGAGAGAGTGGCATTGACATATATACGCTATGAAATGTAAAATAGATAGATGGTGGGAAGCAGCCACATAGCACAGGGAGATCAGCTCGGTGCTTTGTGACCACCTAGAGGGGCGGGATAGGGAGGGCGGGAGGGAGACGCAAGAGGGAGGGAATATGGAGATTTATGTATACGTATAGCTGATTCACTTTGTTATACAGCAGAAACTAACACAACATTGTAAAGCAATTATACTCCAATAAAGATGTTAAAAAAAAAGGATATATAAAGATTTAATTTCATTATATAGTCATTAGGATAAAAATCTAAATAATACAAGCTGCACTTATCAAAAAGAAAACAAAGGCAATGAAATTACAAACAACATAGTGAAATTTAAAATTAAAATCACAGAAAACATTGATAATAAGAACAATGTAAAGTAAGATGGTGGGACTATGAATAAATATATGTCATATCAATATCAATACCTCTGTCTAATCAGTGTTAAAGCCACT
Source organism: Mesoplodon mirus (assembly GCF_964341445.2). Taxonomy (NCBI): domain Eukaryota; kingdom Metazoa; phylum Chordata; class Mammalia; order Artiodactyla; family Ziphiidae; genus Mesoplodon; species Mesoplodon mirus. The sequence goes on from NC_138996.1 coordinate 25,143,128, forward strand.
ATCATGTTTAATATTACATAAGCATTTCTGTTAAATCAGCAACAAGAGAAAGAACTATTTTGATGAATATTACTTACAAATTCTCTAAATTCTAGAAAAATAAATGACATTTACAGCTTAAAAATGCAAAGGATTAAAAAATCCTTTCTTCTTTTCTGTTACGTCCAAGTGGTATTCTCCTCTGTTGGCCCAATTCTACCTCCTCTTAAATCTATCTTCTGAAATTATATTTTCTCACTTGTTTCTTCATCTTTTCTATGGATTTTCTGTAGCAGCATTTAAGCATGCTCAAGGCCTTCGCATTCCCCCACACAAAAACAAACAAAAATCAAAACCTTTACTGACGGCAGATCTCCTGTCATGTACTGTACTATCTCTGTTAGGCTGCTAGGAAGAATTATTTTTTCACTCTTCACATCTCTGCTGTTTTTTGTTTTGTTTTATTTTTTAATTCGCTCCTCAGCTCAGGACAGTCTGACTTCCATTCATTATTCCAGTGAAAATCTGCTCATCACACTAGCAACATCTTACATAATACCTTAATCCAATAGATACTTTGCATCTCTGTTTTGGTCACTCAGCGACAGTGGGCTGGCTTTACTCCTTGAAGCTTTCTCTTTTGTAGTTCCCTAGGAAGCTCTCCCAGTTTTCTTTTCCCAAACACTTTCTGTTCAGTTTCTCTTCAGGCTCCTGTTCTTCTGCATAGCTAAGAACAGTGGGACTGTAAATGGAAGAAAATGAATGGGGGCCAATCAGGAGATAGGAGGAGGCTTGAATACTTAGGGAGAGGGAGGTGGCAAGGCTTACTTTCTGCTTTCTGGCTTATCCAACTGAGTGGTTGGTAGTAGCATTTACAGACAGATCACTTGAGGATGAGTAGGATTGAGAATGAGAATTACGACTTTCTTTGGGGCATGTTGAACTTTAAGGCGTCAGTTCACTCATAACTCCTCCACCTTCAAAAGCTACATTCAGCAAATTCACTGTTCCCTTCGAATTTCACTTCATTCACATTGTAAATTCTTTAGTTCATGTCACCATTGTCTTTTCTGTGTTATACAACAACGTCATAATTAATTTTCTACTTTTATCTTGTCGTCCAATTCTTGTTTCCCATTGTAGCCAGAACCATCTTTTTTTTTTTTTTTTTTTTTTCGGTATGCGGGCCTCTCACTGTTGTGGCCTCTCCCATTGCGGAGCACAGGCTCCAGATGCGCAGGCTCAGCGGCCATGGCTCACGGGCCCAGCCGCTCCGCGGCATATGGGATCCTCCCAGACCGGGGCACGAACCCGTATCCCCTGCATCGGCAGGCGGACTCTCAACCACTGCGCCACCAGGGAGGCCCTGAACCATCTTTGATAAACATAAATTTGTTGTTACTCCTTTGTAATCTTTCAAAGACTTCTTACTCTCATAAGTGTTAAAATTCCTTTCATGATTTGGGTTCTTCTTGCTGTCCAGCCTCATTTCTAATCAAATTGCATCTCTATGCTTTCTGCCCAGTTCTGTGGCACATTGTGTTTCTGTCAGTTCCTCAAATGTGCCAAATTCTGGGCTTTTTCACCTTCCTTCTTTCTGCTTAGAACATACTTTTTTTGTATATTTTACCTGACTACCATCTTATTACTTTTCATGTTTTTGCTTAACAATTTCTTCCTAAAGAGAGAATTTTCAGATTCCATGAGGCTCAATTAAATGCTTTTCCTATGTGATTCCTTTATTTAACTTATTGTATAACTTATTTTAATATTGTGATTAAATATTTAATTGCATATACAACATATTTTTCCTTGACTAGTCTACATGTTTTTTAGAAGAAATGACTATTTCTTGGTCATATCTATATTCCCTTTGAGTAGCATCGTGATCGGGTCATAATATTGTAACTGGATGAAAAAATATTTATTGAGTAAATAAATAAAAGTCCCCATAATAAAACATAGATCATGAAAGTATGATTTGCCATTATACCCATGTACCATTTTATTAATAGTATAAATGATTGTAATCTTATTGTTATCACCAATAGAATTGTATAATATTTACTCCAAGAAATTTGTATTATATCAAAACTATTTGAATATTATTCAGTGAAGTTTTGAAAGCCATCCAATGCAGTGCTCTCCCTTACATTCATATCATTTGGCCTTATTGATATGGAGAATCTAATATGAATCAAATACATATTTATAAAACTATTTTAGCTATATAATTTTATTCTTAAAATATTTAACTTATCTGAGTATGTATAATTTCGTGGTTTGTTAAGAAAAGGTTTACCCAGTTTTTATAAGATAAAGTCAAGCATTGAAGGCACCTTCATTTCAATATTAATTTAAAAAATAGGCTCGGTTTTATTTTTAAATAGTTGATATATAGCCAGCAGCATGTGGGGAGTTTTGGTGACATTTATCTGAATGCCTCTAAGTGACCTGGGGGTCATTTGGACAGACTTTGGATAGAGAGAACATGCCAGGTAACTGATTTCCTCACCTTATACAAGAAAGTAAGAGTCGAAGATGAAAATATGCTCTACCGCCACGTGGGAAAGTGCATGACTTTTCCCGGAGGCAAAAGCCTGCATAAGGTTCTTTTCAGCAAAGGGCAAGGATGGCTTCAGTGGAGTCATTTTCTAAAAGTCCAGGAAATAGCGACTCATTTTCCCCTACTGCCTTGATATAGTTACTCTATATTTGAAAAGGTGAAACAAAAGTTGACATGTTTATGTGAGGCCATGCCGAAGTGCTTCTGGCCTGATTGCGCTCCTGCTTTACTGCCTTACTGATCCATTTTCTCTAGTGCTTGTTCAACACCGCTGCTACTCACCCTGTCTCAGAGACATCTAAATGAACTAGGACTCTTTGTTTTTAATTTTTATATTTTATTTTATTCTTTCCAGCTTATTGAGGTATAATTAACAGATAAAAATTGTTTATATTTAAGGTGGACAGTGTTCTGATATACATATACATGGTGAAATAAGTGTCACAACCAAGCTACTTACCATATTCATCATTTCACATTGTGATGTTTGTGTGTGTATATGTGTGTGTCGTAAGAACACTTAAGATGAGAACTGGGCCTCTTTACCATTCTAACTCTCCAAGTGCTTTTGGTTGTTCCTTAGCCCTTCAGATAGGAAGGGTAAGAATTACGTGCATTTGCTCAGTGCTTCAAACTTAGTTTATTGGTTCTCATCACCAGAGGATCCATTGTGCCTCTCACTAAGAAGAGAAGAATCTGAGAGCTCCTTTTTAAAGGCCCATGATACTTAGTCTTCTGTACTTCAAGAACTTGTTTTATAATGTGATTTTTTTCTGCTTTGGAGAAGTCTTGAAAACAAAAACTGGATGTTTGGGAAAAGCATAGGCTGAAGAATGAAGTAGTAAGCATAGGTAAATCTGCTAGCTCCTTTAGTAAAGAAATCTATAATGTAGGCTCAGGATGGGCAGAATTTTCTTTTTTAACTGCTATAGCTGCAGCACCTAGAGCATGGTTCAGCATACGGTAGCTACTCGATAAATACTTTTGGAATGAATGAATAAAACCAAACCCAGATCCTCTTCGGCTGACTGACAATGGGGAAGACATTTCTACTCAGAGATATGAAGGGTGGCCAACCCGACTCTCCTCTGACACTCCTTTCATTTGATGAAGAAACAAGCGTGTGGGTATACTGGCGGAGGGTGACAGTGTGACAGTGCACAGCTGTCTGCATAGAGGCTGCACCATCCAGACCTCATGGGCCCAACTGGTTTGGGGTTTTAAACCTTGCTTCTGGCAATGAGTATGACTTTGCATGGATAATTGAGAGATATCTGTAATTATTTTAAAACCCATTATTCAGTTTGTATTTTGTTTTTCTCTTATTCCCTCTAGGCAAGAGAAATCATAGTCCTCCCCCCAGAATTACATGTAAGGATTACTGTTTAGGATCTGGCCTTTCCATATGGAATGGCATATAGTATTTGATGCTGTTTGTACCCATAGCAGTTCTACTCCTTCTGGAAGAAAATTGCTAGGTTTCAGACATGCATCATTCTGATCTAATGTGAAATCATTTGAGACACTGACAGGTCTAGCACCAAGAGATGGTAGTGTAGAAACAATTTCTAAATTGTCACTTAAAACAGTAACAGGTGCTGAGCAAGGAATAAAGTCAAAGTCTTGCTTTCGAGACTATTCTAATTGCTCTCTTATCTTTTAGATAAGAGATATTGGAGTGTGCATCTTATGTTTAGGGAGTTATGAGTTTCAGAAATAAAAGTTATTAACTTAAGGAACCCACAAAAGATTACAAATGTGAAAGTGGATGTTTCCTGAATTCCATATATAATTGCTAATAAAATTCATGATGGTAATACTGAGTTAAACACACCTTACTTCCAAATGGTTATAAACTTATGGTGGATGATGCTGTAGTCCAGCCAAAGAAACACAGAATTCATAATTGTAGATCAAGGACTTACATTAATACTTTTATGTGTGTACACACATATAAATTTTACAGAGTACAAATAATAAAAACTAGTGCTTTAGAATGTATCCATTTAATTTCTACATTTATAAAATTTTTATTTCTATGACCTGAAAATTGAAAGTTTCCAACTTAACATGATCTCAAATGTGAGAAACAGCAGATGTATATAATTCAGATAAGATAAAGAATAAATCTTAAAAAAAAAGAATAAATCTTAATTCAAGAGCAAATGGAAGATTGAACATTCATTGAGGAAGTACCATTATGGATGAAATGTCTGTTCCACTGTAATGCATTATAAAAATATTTTCCCTCAGTGTATGTTTTCCTTAAGTCTTCAAGTTAAACAATGTGTGCTAAGTATGTGACTTAAGGTGAAAAAATATAGTGGAAAAATTTTGAGTTGTAATTAAATTATTGTTGCTCTGCATTGCAGTATGTGATTCTTTACTGGATTTGCACATGTGCTTATTCTTAGGCAGATTTGAGTGCTTTAATTAAGTGGAGCTGGGTTTCTATGGAAAGGTACAGAGTTCCTAAGTGAAAACAAGAGGTTCTTGCCATTACATGACGTTATATAAATGATTCGTTTCACAGAATGACTGAAAATCAGGAAGGATCCTGCTGTCTTATAACAGCATGTGACGATACACCCCTGGGCCAATCTGCTGATTGTCCCTTAAGTATCTCCTTTATTTAAAGCAGTTTTATTCTAACTATATTATATTTAGATAATAATATGGTACAGAGCCAGGACTGAGGAAAGCTGTTGGCCCAAAACAGCATAAATAATTAAAATTTAAAGTAGAGTCTTGTGAATTATATATTGATGCCATATTACTCCAGGAGAACACTGGCTCTGAGAATGTTTGTTTTTTGTAAATTGAATTTTTTTATTTTTAGGTCCTATTTTTGCCTCTTAACAGAATTATTTCAGTTGCTAAGAAACTTTGTTTTCCTTACTAAAAAAAAAAAAAAAAAAAAGAAATGTAGTTAAGGTCTTGTTATAGAGTTTCAATTTTCTTTCTTCTTTTGCTATCTAATTGATTTCTCTATTAGATTAAAAATATTCGATATTGGGAAAATATTTTCTTTTTTGTATAACTAAGACTTCAAACTGGGAGAAGATGATGATCTACCTTCTCAGTTTATCATTATATATATATATATATATATATATATATTTTTTTTTTTTTTTTTTTTTGCGGTACGCGGGCCTCTCACTGTTGTGGCCTATCCCGTTGTGGAGCACAGGCTCCGGACGTGCAGGCTCAGCAGCCATGGCTCACGGGCCCAGCTGCTCCGCGGCATGTGGGATCTTCCCAGACCGGGGCACGAACCCGTGTCCCCTGCATCAGCAGGCAGACTCTCAACCACTGTGCCACCAGGGAAGCCCCTGTCATTATATTTTCTAAACTCATTTAATGCAAGGACTGTGTCATTTCTGAAGTTTCTTTGGTGATTTGCACAGTACGTTACACATAGTAGAGTCTATTTAATAATTTTAATAATTTTTCTTGAATTAACAGAAGCAGAATATTAGAGATACGTTGCCCAGTTTAAATTGTAGAATGATTCTTTTCTCTTAGAATCTCTAGTATTTAGGGTTTTAAAATGGTTATAACAAATCAACTACAAAATGTCAATGGTTTACTAATAGACGCTTTTTTATTGCACACAGAACAATGTGGGTGTTCATATCATTGAGTAGTTATCCTACTTGCGGTGATTCTGGAACCTGGGTTCCTTCCTTTTTGTAGTTTTGCTATTTCCTAGGACCTCCACAATCTCTGAATTTACCTAGCAGAAGATTAAAAAGCATGGGGAAGGTACAACCACTTCTTAAATGCCTAGGTACACAAAGGATGCTCCTAATTACTAGTTACAGTGACTGGAACTAATCTCGTGGCCATGCCCAGATGCAAGGGGAGAGACAGAGAAGTGGAAGGGAGAACTTTAAACAGAAGGAATTAAAATCAAAAGAAGAAGGCACAAGAGTGCCTGTTATATTCCAAGGACGGAGAGTTGTCTGCTGTGTCTTCAGTATTATGTGATAGAAAATGTGTGATAGGGACTGGAGCTGAAAGCTGAGGTAAAACAAAAATGTGAAGGATCTTGAAAAGGAGGTGGAGAGATAATTTTTTTTTTTTTTTTGATGGTGGGGAGGATCTGAACTTTAGAAGACAATATTTATTTGTAGCCCTGTGGAGGACTGGAATCATGAGTGAGTAGATCAGAAGATAACCTTGCTCACAAGGCCCATAACTTCCTCAGATATTTTTAAGTGGTGGAAGGAGGAGGAAGGCACTTCATTTTCTCCTTGTGTCTGAGAGCTAGGCTGGGTGCAGCACAGAAACACCCAGCTGGGAGAATAGAGATATTTAAAAAGACAAGCCTGTGACAAGATAAACCTGAATGTTTTATTATTATCACTGTCTTCTTCAGATCTTTGGAAAATACACACATAACATAATATTTAGAAATAACATTTTTGCCTCACTCACACAGATTTTTTCCTCCATTTTTACTTATTACACATAATTAACCTACACCTATATACTTAGGTAATATATATAGGTAACTCATACCTATTACCTATTACAAATAATTAACATATAAAGCAACAGCATGCCTGTTTTAACACCGCCCCCCAACCCAGGATATCTTTTGTTTCTAGACTGAAACACAAATTTTAGTTACATTATAATCTAAATAGGTTGGGTTTATCTAGGAGCTAAAACATCACTGGAGTGTAACTTATTTAGAAGTTAGAGGGGATTTACGGCAAGTAAATGCAGTTATTACTGTTAATATGAAGCATATATTACTATTAGCTTGATTTCTCCATTAAACAATTAATGATGGGACTTCCCTGGTGGCGCAGTGGTTGAGTCCGCCTGCCGATGCAGGGGACACGGGTTCGTGCCCCGGTCCGGGAAGATCCCACATGCCGCGGAGCGGTTGGGCCCGTGAGCCATGGCCACTGAGCCTACGCGTCCAGAGCCTGTGCTCCACAACGGGAGAGGCCACAACAGTGAGAGCACCGCGTAACGCAAAAAAAAAAAAAAAAAAAATTAGTGATGGATGTGAAGGTAACATTTTTATTTAGTCCTGGTTCTCTTTAGGAAAAAAGGTATAAAAATAGTGAGAATGAAGCTGAAGAACTACAGATAAAATAATTTGACACCGAAGTACTATAGCTTTAAATACGATCTGAATATGAGTCCCTTATTCACAAGAATATTATTAATGATAATTTATTTTCTAGCATGATATAACAGAATTGCCTTTATTTTGTTGTTTGGATAATTGGATAATGAATATTAGTGACAGTAATAAGTAATTTGAGTTAATTTTCATTTATTTTGTGAAAAGTAAAAAACAGTGGTAAGAAAAAATATAAACTTGCTTTTTGGCAGTTCAACAGCATTGAAAATGCCAGTCTAAATAGTTATTTGCAGTGGAGTAGCACAAGTATCCCTGTGGGGAAAAATGAATATTGAAAAAATTTTTCTTTTGATTTTGGATTTTCATGGATGAGAAAAGTACCTTCAGGGAATGGACAAAAAAGCTACATAAATTGAATTATAAGGACAAGGTAAAATACCAAATTAATCAGGAAATCTAGATGAAATTCCATAGTTCCATAAAAAGAAAAAATCATTATCTTTTTACTTCTTGGTTAATTGCAATGGATGGTATATTCAATGTCAAATCTTAGGAGACTGACAGTTAATTTAGAAGAGAATCATTTTATTTATAAAATTGAAAGAGGCATTTATACACTTAAGTTGGAACAATATGACTATTATGCAGCATATGCAACCATATTATGTGCAGCGTTAGGGTAGAAACAACTTAGTGCTCTTCAATTCCAAATGACATATATGGTTTGCTTTATAAATTTTCTCTTTGGAAAGCACAGAGAACCCTTCAGCTCCCTCCGTGGCTGGCAAATGAACCAACACTGCAATGCCTGTTACTGGTATTTTAAAAGTTGGTCTGCAAATTGAGGACACTAAAGAGCTATTTCTAAATAATAGAGCGTTTCCAAAACAATAAAATTGAGAGCAAGTTATTATTCCTTCTGTAATGCTTGTTAATTTTATATGGTTAGAAAACTTTTAGAACTGAGTATCATTTCTCACATATCAGATTGGCAACAATTGAAAACTTTGAAAACATACTCTGTTGAACAGGGTGTGGAAAATCAGGCACTCTGTTGTATTGTAAGGGGGGTTCAAATTGGTAAAAGCCCTGTGCAGGGGAATATCTAAGAAACTTGTCACTCTGTTTACTCCTTGCCTTAGCATTCTCATTTCTATAAATATAGCTGGAAGATTCACCTCCACAAATAGGGAAAAAACATGCACAACATTTTTTTGTGTGGCATTATCCGTAAAAACAAAAGATGGGGAAATAAAATTAACGTCCACCAATCTAGGATAAATAGCCAAATGTCATATTATCAACTGTGCACACACACACTCTCTCTCTCTCTCTCTCTCTCTCTCTCTCTCTCTCTCTCTCTCTCGGAATGAAAAAGGTTTCTGCTGTAGCAGTTTGATCACCAGGATATATTTGTAAGTGATCAAAGCAGAGAATACAGGATATTGTATGTATTGTGTAAAAATAAGGAGAAATAAGAATACATACAGCTTTTAAAAATATGTTTAAGTGGAGTTGAGTACAATAGGAGATTTCCTCCTTGTTTCTACCACTGCGTAGTGTGTGTGTTTTAAACTTCTGTAACCCTATACTATCTATATATTTTTTTCATTACTGTAATTAATTCTCAAATTGGTTCTCCTCTCACCCTGTTAACTTGCCATTTTCCTCTGGAACTTTGTTTTATTAAAATGAATTTGTGGGGCTTCCCTGGTGGCGCAGTGGTTGAGAGTCCGCCTGCCGATGCAGGGGACACAAGTTCGTGCCCCGGTCCAGGAAGATCCCATATGCCGCGGAGCGGCTGGGCCCATGAGCCATGGCCGCTGAGCCTGCACGTCTGGAGTCTGTGCTCCCCAACGGGAGAGGCCACAACAGTGAGAGGCCCGCGTACCACAAAAAAAAAAAGAAAAAATATCTGTGGGCTTCCCTGGTGGTGCAGTGGTTGAGAATCTGCCTGCCAGTGCAGGGGACATGGGTTCGAGCACTGGTCTGGGAAGATCCCACATGCCGCGGAGCAACTGGGCCCTTGAGCCACAACTACTGAGCCTGCGCGTCTGGAGCCTGTGCTCCGCATCAAGAGAGGCCGCGACAGTGAGAGGCCCGCGCACAGCAATGAAGAGTGGCCCCTGCTCGCCGCAAGAGAAAGCCCTCACACAGAAACGAAGACCCAACACAGCCAAAATAAATTTACCAAAAAAAATGAATTTGTATATGTGAAAAAAAAAAAGAATACAGACAAACACCAGACACCTGATATGATAAACAAGGAACTAATGACAATGGTAGGTAGAAACAGAATAGGTGAGTTTGGAATACAATCAAGACTTTTCCGAGTATGCTTCTAAACAATGGTTTTGACTTTGAATCATGAATGATTTTACATATACAAAAATTAAATTGGATTAAAGACAACAAAAAATGACTAAAATTGAAAACATTTACAACAAAAACAGAATAGTTTTAGAGACTAAATTAGCATGATGATATTGAACATCAAAAGCAAGAAGCCAGCTAGAGAATCGATAGAGGGGCTTGTGGGGTTATTAATCATCATCCATAATTTAGAACTCATCCCTACTATCATGATAGTAAAAACCTTAATAGACATTCTGTCTTCACATAAAATTTCACTCAATACTTTTCCCTGGAACTGAGCTGGCAGGTTACAGCATAGTCTTTTCTAGACAGTCCTTAAAAGCAGTTTGGTTAGTTTAGTTTTTATTATGAGATGACTGTGAAAACAGCACAGTGTGCCCACTGATGTGTTCATAAGTTGTGATGAGCCCAAGTGACTTAATTTATGTTCTGATTGCTTTATTCATAATGCATAGAACTTGCCAAAGAGGTCATTGAGGAGAAGATAAGTAGAAACTGATTACAGCACAAACCAGGTGTGCAAATAAACATCATAATCTCCTTTTAACTTCCCAGTGCTGTGGTTAGGCATCATTTTATCCACCTTCTGTAGGCAATTCAGCAGTCATCAGTCATGCTTGAGCAGGTCCATCCCAGACCTGAATCGGGCAGGTCATCACCATATCCCTGACCCATGGATGCTTTCATCACACCTCTTCTAGGCCCTGAGAGCTACACTTCTGTAATATCAAATTCAAAATTATCTGGCCTGGCATGCCAGGCTCTTGATATGCTTATTCCGTTTACCTCTCCAACTCACTGAAATGACTCTATTTGCAGATCTGTTATATTCTCACCCCTACATGTCAAACTCAGGTTTTCTCCTACTGTAGATTTCTACCCCTTATTATATGCTGTATTCTGTTCTTTTTTTCCATGATGATATGAATAAGCCACTTAACTTTTTTGAACATAACTTTTCTGTTTTGCAAATTGAGGAGTTTGACGGTCTTTAAAATCGCTTTAAATTCTAATCCAAAGTATGATTTATGATTTTTTTTAAATCTGAAATTCTTCCATCATGTTTTGATGAAATTAAGGAAAAATAGAGAATGACCTATTTATTTCTTTTATACAGGTGAATAAAAAATAACATCAAGTACTGAGATTTTATACTTTTATGTTTGAGTTACTTGTGTTGTATTATTTAATAACAAAAAAATACTGTTTAGTCTAGACATAAATACTTTGTTCTTTTCTTCTGCTAACCATAACTTTCAGATATGGGCTTATAAAACAATATTTGCTATGAAGCACCAACTGAAAAGTTTTGGCAATTATGAATATTTTATGTAGGTTTTTGTGGGCATATGTTTTTCTTTCTCCTAGTGAAGTAACTAGAATTGGAATTACAGGATCTTGGGTATGTTAATTTTATAATAAAACTTTTTTTTCAAAGTTATGCTACTATTTTACATTCTCATTAACAATATATGAGACTTCCACTTGTTATAAATCCTTGTACATGTTAGGTGTCACTAATTTTTTTCTGTGTCTTACATATCTCCTTGTAGTTTTAATTCATCTTTTCCTCATGGCTAATGGTATTGAGCATTTTCCATGTAAATATTGGCCATTTGTAATCCTCTTCTGAATCACTGCTAAGATATTTCATATGAGGTTGATTGTCCTTTTATAAAATTAAAAAAACTTTATTTCTAGAGCAATTTTAGGTTTACAACAAAATTAAGAGGAAGGTACAGAGATTTTCCATATACTCCTTGCCCCCAGAAATATATAGCCTCCCCCATTATCAACGTCACCCACCAAAATGGTACCTTTTTTTTTTTTTTTTTACTAAGAATAAGTCTACTTTGATACAACATAATCAGCCAAAGTCCATAGTTTACCTTAGGGTTCACTCTTGGTGTTGTACATTCAGTGGTTTTGGACAAATGCCCACCATTATAATACCATACAGAGTATTTTTACAGCCCTAAAAATCCCCTATGCTCTGCCTATTCATCTCTTCTGCCCTCTGTCCCTAGCAATTACTGTTCTTTTTATTGTCTCCGTATGTTTGCCTTTTCCAAAATGTCATCCAATTGGAATCAAACAGTTATTAGCCTAGGCTTCTTTCACTTAATAGTATGTATCAATATTTAAGGTTCCTCCATGTCTTTTCATGGCTTGATAGCTCATTTCTTTCTAGTGTTGAATAATATTCTTTTGTCTGGTTGTATCACAGTTTATTTATCCATTCACCTATTGAAGGACGTCTTGGTTGCTTCCAAGTTTTGACAATTATATATAAAGCTGCTGTAAATATTCATGAGCAGATTTCTGTGTGGGCATAAATTTTAAACTTCTTTGGGTAAATCCGAAGGAGAGAAATTCTTGGATCACATGGTAAGAGTATACTTAGTTTTGTAAGAAACCACCACACTGTCTTCCAAAGTGGTTGCACCATTGTGCGTTCACCAGCAATGAGGGAGAGTTCCTTAAGCTCACATCCTTGCCAGAATCTGGTGTTGTCAGTGTTCTGAGTTTTGGTCATTCCAACAGTTAGTGGTATAGTAGTATCTCATTGTTCTAATTTCCATTTCCATGATGACATATAATTTGGAACATCTTTTCATATTCTTATTTGGTATCTGTATATGTTCTTTGATGAGGTGTCTGTTAAGGTATTTGTTTGAATTTGAAATCAAGTTGTTTACTTTCTTATTGTTGAGATTTAAAAGTTCTTTGTATATTTTAAATAGTAGTCCTTTATCAGATGTGTCTTTTGCAAATACTTTCTCCCAGTCTGTGGCTTGTCTTTTCATTCTCTTGACATTGTCTTTGGCAGAGCAGAAATGTTTAATTTTAATGGCGTCCAGCTTATCAATGATATTTTTCTGGGATTCTGCTTTTGCTATTGTAACTAAAACGTCATCACCATACTCAAGGTCATCTAGGTTTTCTCCTGTGCTATCTTCTTGGAATTTTATAGTTTTTTTTTTTTTTTTTTTTTTTTTTTTTTTGCAGTATGCCGGCCTCTCCCGTTGCGGAGCACAGGCTCCGGACGCGCAGGCTCAGCGGCCATGGCTCACGGGCCCAGCCGCTCCGCGGCATGTGGGATCTTCCCGGACCGGGGCACAAACCCGTGTCCCCTGCATCGGCAGGCGGACTCTCAACCACTGCGCCACCAGGGAAGCCCCTATAGTTTTGTGTTTTACATTTAGGTGTCTGATCCATTTTGAATTAATTTTTGTGAAAGGTGTAAGGTCTGTTCTGTTTTTTTTTCTTCCCCCAATCTTTGTTCTCTTAGTTTTCTTGGTTTCCATGGATTCTATTGCTAAATTCTCCAGCTCAGAGATTCTTTGCTCAGCCATGTCCAGTCTACTAATAAGACTATCAAAGGAGTTCTTCATTTCTGTGACAGTGTTTTTTTAATCTCTAGCATGTCTTTTTGAGTCTTTCTTGGATTTCCCTCTCTCTATTTACATTGCCATCTGTTCTTACATTCTGTCTTCTTATCCATTAGCTTCCTTAGCCTGTTGATCATAGTTGTTTTAAATTCCTGTTCTGACCTTTCCAACACTCCTGCCAAGTCTGATTATGATCCTTGCTCTGACGTCTTCAAATTGTGTCTTTTACCTTTTGATATGCTTGGTAATTTTTTTAAAAAGCTGGACATGATGTACCTGATAAAAGGAACTGCTTAAATAGGTCTTTAGTGATGTGGTTGTGAAGTGTTGGAGGAGGAAAAGTGTTTTATAGCCCTGTGATTAGGTTTCAGTCTTTTCGTGAGCCTATGCCTCTGGACTGTGAATTTCACAAATGTTTCTCAGTTTTTCTCTTTCCCCCTCACGTGGGACACGGTGGCTAGACTGTGCTGGAGTTCGGTATTTCCCTTTCCCAGCTTAGCTAGGCTCTGATACTAATCCAGCAAGTTAAGGTCTGGTTAACTAGTTTCCCCTGAGGGCAAGGCTTGTAAGCAACAGAGGGTCTTCCATATTTCAAAATGATTCCTTTCCCCCTCCCCCTTGCCAGAAGTTTGTGGGGATTTTTCTGTCAGATATTTACTGTGTGAACCTCAAGTTCCTTGACGTAAATCTCACAATACTGTAAGCCCTCCCTTTGCCTGGGTCCCCCGGTAATTTTTAATGCTCAGACTTGTCTGCACTCAGCCTCCGGCAATTCATCCATTACTGTTCAGGTTTTCCTACTCTGGCACTATTGCCTCTGGCAGTTTCTACTCATGAGTCTCTGATCAGTTAAGCTGCAACTCCCTATATTTGCCTGTGTGATTCGCCAACCTTAAGGGCAGTGATTTGCCCTGTGTTCTCTCATGTCTTATGGATCCAAAAAGAATCATTGATTTTTCAGTCTGTTCAGCTTTTGATTTGCTAGGATGGAATGGCAACTTCCATAAGGATCTGGCATGTATCTTTTCCAATTATAGTTTCCTCCAGATAAATACCCAGGAGTGGGATTGCAGGATCATATGGTAACTTTATTTTTGGTTTTTTAAGGAACCTCCATACTGTTCTCCATAGTGACTACACCAATTTACATTCCCAACAGCAGTGCAAGAGGGTTCCCTTTTCTCCACACCCTCTCCAGCATTTATTATTTGTAGACTTTTTGATGATGGCCATTCTGACTGGAGTGAGGTGATACTTTATTGTAGTTTTGATTTGCATTTCTCTAATCATTAGCGATGTTGAACATTTTCTCATGTGGCTTTTGGCCATCTGTATGTCGTCTTTGGAGAAATGTCTATTTAGATCTTCTGCCCATTTTTTGATTGGGTTGTTTGTTTTTTTGACATTGAGCTGTATGAGCTGTTTGTATATTTTGGAAATTAATCCCTTGCTGGTTGCATCGATTGCAAATATTTTCTTTAATTCGGTAGGTTGTCTTTTCGTTTTGTTTATGGTTTCCTTGAAGTCTTTTGCACTCACATCTTACTTCTTGGAGTCCTTACTGAATTTCTCCAGTCCATGATGGTATCCCCTTTTGCTAAAATCTTTCCCAATGATTGTTTGCACTAGTATCAGAAGCATACAACTCATAAGAAAGCTCCGTGGATAACACTGTTTAAGCCTTATTCACCAATCTATCCTTGTGACTAGCTCCATTCCTGACTTAGAGTAGGTGCTCATTATATTTGGATAAATGAATGAAGAAAAGCAAGGGCGCTATTTTCTGGAGGCAGGAGGAATGGAAGGAACCATGCGAAAACAGTGAGTCAGTAAGGACATTGGAGAAATGTGAAATAACCAAGACTTGCTGTAGAGTATCTGCTGAGGAAGGAATGAAGGGGGAGTTTGAAAGGGGATGCATTTGACTGCTGCTGAGAATAGGCATGAAGACTAGAGAAAATGATAGGGAGGGAGCAGGAGGCATCATTTTATGTCCTTTTCAGAGGAAGACTTAGAACCAAAAGCGCAATATTCTGGATTCCTGAGTCAAAAGATGGATATCATTATACCAATATGTTTATTTAGATTTATGATGGAAGGAGGCAACTGGTCTTTAAACCTTTATATTTCTGCTCCATTTAGAATGTAGCCCGAAGGCCAACCACATTAACCAGGTAAACTTCGTTTGTCTAACAAATTTAGGTCATGTCTGAGTGAACAACTATGAGATACTACATTGTATTATGTATATTTTTTAATATTATTTTTAAGTGTTTGGCAGTACATATCGTGATTTGGGCTGAGTCAGGAGTGTTGGGTGAATCTAAAACACATTATGGGGGATCCATGCAGCCTTGATAACTATTTTGACAAAGGCCTGCAGATGCCTCTCACCAAGAGCAGGAACTGAGTTTCACATACCACTCTTATGTACCTCTCAGTTTCAGATATGGTCAAGTGTTTTTGTTGGTAAGAAAAATACAAAAACAGATTGATGGAAATATAAGAACATAGAAACATTAGGAGAAATGAAATCACCAAGTTTTTTATATTAAATAACCACAAAAGTCCAGCAAAAGAAAATAATGTCTAGATATTTGCAGTACTAGGTATGAATTATATGGGAGTAAGTAACAGTGATAAATCACTCTTCAAATTGCAATCTTCATATATCCTCATATACAATCATTTATTTTTATGAACTTGTTAGAGTATTTATCAAATCTTCATGAATCTTTTTAGAGAAATAGGGGAAAGGAAGAGATATATGGTAGTAGAAAGATACAGAAATGTAGGTACTAAATTTTTTCCAGGCAAAAATATAGACCAGCTTTTGTTCTTCAGCTCCAAGGGCCAAATGCCCTGGTGGAAATAATGGCTAACACATGAATGCCATCAAAATATGGTCTGCCCACCTATTATGAGGTTTGCTTCTGTATACTACTATGCATCCCTAGAGTCTACATCAGCACCTGGTGCATATAATGGTCAAATGCTCAATAAAATGTTTATTGATCTGAAACCAACTTTTATAAGAGAGGCATGAACATTTTGAGTCTGGGTTTGTTTAGAGGATATTTTTTAAAAGTGTTTATTCTTTTCATATAAAAATAGGAGAGGGATTCTTCAGTTCTGATAGTACACGTAACTTGGACTTAACGCTGTGTTTTCTACCTCTTATAATCCAGGAAACCTCCAACTTACAAGTGAATTTTACTAAAAAAGTTTGACTGCACTTTTTTTACCATTGCATTTTCACTAGTGCATTTTATCAGTTCAATTTGGTAAATATGTGTTGCTTGTATACATATACAATTGTTATGTAAATTCCAAAGAGGAAACACATCGTTGTAGACACAGAGTTTAGCAACTAGTGGAGGGAACACAGGTATAGAGAAATAATTTCAGTATAAGGCTGATGGCCAAATATGCTAGAGTGAAAAACATAAACAATGTGGTATTTGAAGATGAGATAAGATATAAATTCTAATTAGCAGAAAAAATTTTTATTTTAATAAAATTATAAGACAGAAAACAAAACTGTGTATATCTTAAAATCTATAATAGCACTTGAAAACTAAGAAAACATTTGTGTAAATAAACTTAATTTCTAAGACAACAAACTATTATTATTATTATTATTATAGATGAACCTATAGTCATAGAGAAACATTTATTAAAGGCCTACCCAAGGACCAAATAGTTTAATAAATTGAGAGCATTTTGAAATATGCTAATTACAAATTATTTTGAAAATCATCAAACAAAAAGTGATTGTTGCTTTTCATGGGTTTAGTTTTTAGGGCATTTCCTACCACTGGGATCCAGGTGGTTCATAAAAATGCCAAATTGTATTTGCCTTCCTTCCTGCTTTATTGTTAGTCATTTCTTATTTATGTTGGGAACAATGAACTATTTCATATGAACAGAAATCCCGAATCAGAATACTTTTATTGGCATTAGTAGATGTTTTTTGTTTGTTTGTTTTTTTCTGGTACGTGGGCCTCTCACTGTTGTGGCCTCTCCCGTTGCGGAGCACAGGCTCCGGACGCACAGGCCCAGTGGCCATGGCTCACGGGCCCAGCCGCTCTGCGGCATGTGGGATCTTCCCGGACCGGGGCACGAACCTGTGTCCCCTGCATCGGCAGGCGGACTCTCAACCACTGCGCCACCACAGAAACCCTAGTAGATGTTTTTTAGAAGGATTTAGCCAGTATCCATCCTCCATCATTTTAATAATCATTATATACAAGAATCCAACCACCTTCTTAACTTTCACTTTTAACCATTTGAAACTTTCTTTAATGAATTTCATGTAACAATTATTTCATTAACTTACTCATTTTTCTGATATCGATTAAATTCTTCATGCATGCTAAGCATAGAGCAGTGAATAGATTGACACAATCCCTGCACAGTAAGTAACATTGGAGGGGACAGTCCAGCAATGGAAGACCAAGTAAACATAATAATGTGGGCACTGTAGGAACACAGAAGGAAAACATTTTCAAGAATAGGGCTCAGAGAAGGCCTTTTGGAAGAGGTCACACTTAAACTCAATCTCGCCAAGATGAGAATCCCTTCTCCAGGTGAAGAGAGAAGGAATGAATGACAGGGTGCAGATAGTGATGAAATGGCCTGGAGGCAAGAAAGAGATGAGAAGAATGTAAAGAAACTCAATATTGTTGAAGGATAGAGTACAAGGAGGACATCGACGAAGGATGAGTGAAGAGTTAGGCAGAACACGGGTGGCAGAGGACTTTGGAAACTGTTTAAGGGCATTTAGCTATGATACAACAGTCAGACGCCATGAAGGTCATTAAAGTTTTAGACAGGGCAGTGCTACGTTAAGGAAGGCCACTTTGGCTGCAATATGAGAAATCTATTGCAAGGGTACAGAATGTGAAATAGGAAGGAGATATTTTGGTCATACTTCAGAAGAGAAACAATGGAGGTCTGGATTAATACAGGACCCAGGGACAGAAAAGAGTTGAGTAGCAATTGAAACTGTCAAGACTGGACAATTGACTTGGTGTCAGGAGGTGTTGATGATGTTTTCCAGGATTTGCGATTAGGTGATGGGAGAGATGGTAATGCCTTTTAGTGAGGCAGGAACACTGAAGAAAAAAGTGATTTGTTGGGGGTTGATCTGATGGAAGTGAATGGAGAATGAGCAGTTCAACTTGCAGTCTCAAAGCGCTATGAGACCTCCCTCCAGGTGAGGATGTATAGAATCTTACTGGATGTACAGATTTAAAACTTAGGAAGTACATATAGTGAGTGTGTGTGTGTGTTAAGAGAGATGATGGCCTAGGTGAAAAATAATATTTAATAGATTGATGGATAATAAGTAAACTTCAAAAGATATTGAGAAGGATTGACAGGAGGTAGAGGAGGAAGAAAATCACACAAGTGGTATCATGAGAGGAGAGTGTTTTCAGAAGGATAAGACAGTGAACAGCATAAAATGGCCCTGAGAAAACAAGCACTGTATGATATCAAATGTGTTGCAACATGAAGGTCATTTGTCCTTTGCAAGGTCGTTTGTGGAGGATGATTGGGGTGAGAGCTCAGTTGCAGTAAAGTAAGGATTTCTTAGTTCAAGGTGGAACATGTAGCCAGGACTTGCAGACAATTTGGTTTAAGAAGTTTTTTCTTGAAGGTGAGGAGAGAGCCAGCATAATAACTAGAAGGAAGGAGCTCGTCAAAAGAGATCATTTTATTTTATGTTTGTTTGTTATATTGGGGGAGACCTGAAAAAATTTCAGTGATGATGGGAAGGGACCTATAGAGAGAGTGTGAGAATATAGTAGCAGCCAGAGATGGAATACCAACTGAAATAACTGAGAAGGTAGGAGAAGGCAGGATCCAGAGTCAAGGAAGAGGAAGTAACTGTGCATAGAAGAAACATTTCTTCTAACAAACTGTGGCAGAAGGAGGAAAAGAAAGGTGTGGATTCCACCAAGGCCTTATATTTTGTGATGGAATATCTAAAGGGGTTCGTTTTTGGTGATGGTTGTTTTCTCTAAGAAGTAGGAGGCAAGGAACCACAAAACTACTTGATTTGGCAAACTATCATTTTAATATTCACTTCATCTAAAAAATAAGGGTATTAATATTTGACCAGTTTCCTCTGGAGATCAAACTGAGTGTGCATATCTTTATACGTTTATCACTTGATGTTGGAGGTTACATAATGATATCAGAAAGAGGATATCAAGGTGAGTATTGAAAGTTTGAAATATATATGTATGTATCATGATACAAATAAATGCATATGTATCATTGGAGATATATGTATATCCAGTGATTGTATGTGTGTGTGTGTATACAAATATATATATTCATACAACTGACCCTTGAACAACAAGGGTGTTAGGGGTGCTGACCCCTCTACGGTTGAAAATCTACATATAACAGTATGGTTGACCCTCCAAATAGGGGTTCTGCATTCAGGGATTCAACCAGCTACTGGCAGATCGTATGGTACTGTGTTATTTCTTGAAAAGAATCCACATATAAGTAGACCCCTGCAGCTCAAACCTGTGTTGTTCAAGGATCAACAGTATCTATATGTATATATGTATGCAGGATTGACTGACAATAATTGTATCTAACCTGTATATCCATTGTATGTGTATCTACTGATTGACTGTAAATTCTTCTCTCAGTTCCACCATTACTACCACCACCATTACCACCAGCATCACTAAACAATTTTGTGTATCTTACATGTCTTTTAATCATCATATCTATCCTCAAAGGTGAGTAATAATAACATTTCCATTTTAATGTTGAGGAAACCAAAACAAAGTTCAAATAACTTGTCAAAAGTCACACAGTGTGGAGGAGATAGATGCAGGATTCTATTCAGACTATCTGACTGCAGAGCCCTGATCCTGGCTGCTAAGCTGTACTGGTGGTTAGCAACATCAAGTTCACTCATCATTTGCATGAGTTACTTGGAACCCAAAGTTCATAAATGTTTAGAAAGAAGCATCTGGAGAGGAGTTACTCCACTATATCCTGTATTGATAGATGTTCCAGAATGTAAGAGAGCCAGAATGAAAATTTGGTTATCATTCTTATACATACATGCATATTTTAAATGTTTTCAAACACCTAGTGCTATAGGAATAACTGATTATGGATATTTTTCCTATATATTTTAAGAAAATAGAGAAAAATAAACCTTGTCTTTTGTTTTAAAACTACCTTATTCAAGTTTTCATGAGTGCCTTGAAATTGCATTCATTTTATAAATTAGTAAATAATATTTCTCTCATTGTATTAACATTTCGTGCATACATACTTTAACCAGATTCCATTTCAACCTTTTTCTTTCATGGTAAATTAATAATTTTATGTACTCCAATATGGAAAACCATTTCATTCATTATGGATTTTTAAATTCATATCTTGTTTAAATATTTCATAGAGGGAAAACAAAAAGCTATTTCTACCTGGGTATTATATAGAACAAGCAGTTTCTATACCTTTCCAAAGCTATATCTTCTTTGGTTTTGAGTAACAACAAAGACATATCCAACTTTGACATACCTGGAAGAATGTAAACTGTTGGATCTGATACACCTAGGTTATAGACTATTTGTCACCATAACATTTGACTCATTTTCAAGATGAGAAACAGGACCTAATTTTGGCTTCATAAAGACATGCCACCTTTCATGGACATATATACAGTACCAAATGTAAAATAGATAGCTAGTGGGAAGATAGCCCAGGGAGATCAGCTCGGTGCTTAGTGTCCACCTAGAGGGGTGGGATAGGGAGTATGGGAGGGAGATGCAAGAGGGAGGGGATATGAGTATATATGTATATGTATAGCTGATTCACTTTGTTATACAGCAGAAACTAGCACACCATTATAAAGCAATTATACTCCAATAAAGATGTGAAAAAAAAAACATGCCACCTTTTTGATCTACATACTCAACCAGCAAACAAAAACACAAGAGGTACATTCATCTAGCTGTTAGGCTTCCGCAGTATCTCTTCAAGCCAGCAGGATCTGTGCCCCTGCAGAACGATGTAGTCAGTATGTCTATGGCCCTGATAACCCTGAAAAATTATCCATACATTTCCTACATACCAGACTAACCAGAGCCAAGGGGAATATCATGTCCCTACTTTGGCATTATCTGTCTGATAAGTTTAAATGGGAAAAATCCTTTTCAGTTTTTTCCACAGTCATTGAAACTATTTTAATCTAAATAGTAACCTTAACATCAGCGTGACATTCCAGAGCTACTGTCTCATACAGTTTTAGTTCTCCCCCCACTTTGGAGAAATGACCTTGCACCACTGTGTTAAAAAGCAAATAGCCGCTTCGATATTGACATCAAAGGGCTTGTTCAGTACATTTCAGTATAATAATTACAAGAAGAGAATACATTTTTGCATATCATAAGTGTCTTCTGAAAGTCACTAAAAATCCTATATCAATCTAGACACTGATTATGTCCATTGTCTCTTTTATGTAGTATTTAATTTATTTTCATAGAAATGCCTCAGGTGAATACAACTCTTTCCAGCTTGAGGTTTATATTTTGGGAAATAATTCAGAGAGTTCAGTGCTTCCAACTTTGATAGATTTATTGTCATGGCAGTGCCAAACATCTTTTTCTGATACTTGCTTACACATAGAGACTCTACGGGCCAAGTGATGAGAAGCAGAAGTTTAGTGCAGGTGCTCGTCCTAGTATACACATATTTGGTATTCAGCTCCTGGTAATAATGTTTACTTGCATGATGCATTATTGTTTTCAGAGAGCTGCCATATCCATTTCTCTTTGCTACAGACCCGTGGCTGTAATTTCTAAGTCACTTCAAAAGATGTCCTGCTTGAGGACGTGTGCACTATCACTCCTGCTAGAACTGCATATCTTTGGACATTGTTATTGCTTCTAGATAAAATAATAGAGAGAGGAGATACGTTCCAGTGTAAGAATTGAGGAAATATGTTTCACTTAACAAAGATCTCATCAGGAGT
The DNA here is from genome assembly GCF_964341445.2 of Mesoplodon mirus. Taxonomy (NCBI): domain Eukaryota; kingdom Metazoa; phylum Chordata; class Mammalia; order Artiodactyla; family Ziphiidae; genus Mesoplodon; species Mesoplodon mirus. Next base: position 25,165,558 of record NC_138996.1, read on the forward strand.
CCAGTGGAAATCAGTGATTACTTTTACTGAAAAGTTCTTCCCCAGGTAGAGCTTCTTGACCTATTGAAGGTGGAGGTATTTTTCACTGCTTGCTTTTTCTCAGAGAAAGCAGAACCATTATTCCTTGCAGTGCTGTGGGGCAAGAATAGTGGGAGCTCTGCTGTGCTACAGTGAGTCCGCCATGTAGAGCCTGGGTAGGTTCAGTAGGTTAATCTGTTGTGTCATTGCTTTGTTGAGGACAGGTCAAGGATTTCCCTTTGCCTGCAGACTAAGTAATATTGATGGTTCTTCGCGTGGCCCATGAGGCTCTGAACATTGCCACCCTCGCCTTCTTCCCCAGCATCATCTTTACTGTTCTTCTATTGCCCATTTTCCCCAGACAGACAATTTTTATTGCTTAAAGCTATCTCAAGGCTTTCAGTTGCTTTTTCTGAGTTCAAAATTGTCCTCCCAGATATTTAGCTAGATGGTTTATTTCCACTGTTTACATTTTATTTCAAATGCTAGTTCCTTAAACAGGTCTTTACTCACCAAAATAACCTGCCCTGAACCACCCCTTGAGTCACTCAGTGTATCTTATCCTGTTCTATTGTCTTCATAGCATTTATATGTATAAATACTACATAACACTATGTATAATGATCTGTAGGTATTTGTCTAAGATCTGATTTCTCTCTTCCTTAAACTCCAGAATGTAAGCTCTGTTAAGTAGGGACTGTGTCATATGCATTGCTGATTCTCCAGTGTCTAAAACAGGGTCTGCCCCTGGAGTAGATACCCAGAAATTTTTGTTAAAAATTAAAACAAACAAAAAAACCCCAACAACCCACCTATTCCTTGTAAATGCTTTTCTTCAGGAGAAAACAAGGAGACCATTTAAATGATTCAGGCTAACTTTGGAAAATTAGTACTGTAAAGATTCATTTATCTTCTGAAAACTTTTTAGAGTTCCTTTTAGATGTAAGTTTGTTGACATCCCTAAATCTTTTTTTTTTTTAAACCTTTATGCATTGCTTTTAATAATGTGATATGTTTCTGTGGGAAAACTGGTTTGGACCATAGTTGCAAGTGTTGACTGATAACCACCTGCAGTGAATGACAGTTTGGCTTCCATTCAAGGAGCAGACAATAAAAGGAATCAAATTAACGTTCTGAATTCTGCTCATGGAGAAAAGAGGTTAGGTGGAGAGCTGCCCTTAGAGCTCTGTGTGCCAAGACAGATGGTGGGAGAGGGTAATAGACTATGGGGCACCGAGTGAAGAAGGCTGTCTACAGAGGCTCAGAGCACTGTCCAATTCTGCTGGCTTATCAGATTTTCTCATGTGTTTCCAGTGATTGTTGCCCTCCCTTGGGTCTGTACACTTTGGCTACTGTCTCTGCTCTTCTAGGTGTGCTGATCTATACAGCTATTTAGAAAGAAGCTAGAAAACAAGTCATAATTTCTTAGTTAATGCAGCACTTTAAATTGCAAAGGACTCATCTTTCCGTGGAAGACTCAGATCATCCCAATGCCTAGCATAATCAATGATCTTCATAAAAAACTGGAGAATAAATCAATGATCACCCATTTCATTTTGATTACCGGTCATACTGTCTAGTTAAAGACAATATTTAAATTAGCAGTAAGACTAAAGGAAAGAACTGAGCTGGGCTGTATATATTTTCTACTAGCCAAAGGCAATTCATTATGCTTACAGGATAGTCTTGGCTTCTGTGAAGTTTTACTCTTAATTTTCTTGCCTCGCTATCCAGTTTCATCTCTTCTTTTTGCCACCTAAACATGTAAGCTCCTTGGGAGTCAGTTGTTGCCCTATTCTTCTTCTTATATACTCCTCTCAGCACCTTGTCAACTTTCATAGCTTCAAATCACCTCTTTGTGTGTAACTCAAAACTATGACTTCTGTGATCTCTCTTCTGAATTCCATTCTTGTCTTCAACATATTTTCTCACATTTTTATATTTATCATTTATTCTGAAAATCCACTGCCTGTTCTCATTATTTTTATAACCTCGAGTACAATAACCTCATTTTTTTATATGTCATTGACTCTCTAAATTTGAGGTCATGTTTGTATAAGGAGACCAGCGTAATGGTACCTGGGCCATCACCTCCTGTCCCCACTGTGAGGGGACTGATTATGCCTGGTTTGCAAATTTATTATTAATCTACCCATTTATATATATCTCTTCTTAGCTCAGGAATTAGCAATGGCTCCATAACTGCCAGGATCAAACAAAAAGGCAACATGATTTCTATTAATGTGTGAACTTGCAGAAATGGTTTTACAATAAAATACTGTTTCATTTTTAATAAAATTTAAATTCACTACTTAAATGAAAATGAGAAATGTTCATTTTCAAGCATGATGTCAAACATTTTTCAAGTTTTATTAAACACATATTATTCACACAAACAAATGGATGCAGACACACACTTGCACCCATTTGAACAAATACCTCTTTTTCCCCAAAATTCATTTAGTGTTGCTCCAGAGTGTCATTATTAAGTTCTTTCCTTCATCCCTCTGTCTCTCCCTCCCTTTCTGGTTTCCCTCCTTTCTGCATTTCTTCCTCTTTCCTTTATTTATGTGCCTAAGAAGTTCACTCAGCTCTCTGTTTACTTAACTATGCATTTTTAATCATTGATTTCTTTAAGTGACATTTTTTTAAAATCAGCTGAATATTTCTGATTTGGGGATTCAGATTTTAAATATTCTAATTTCCAGATAATTTTTAATTTTGTTCTTCAATAAAATGTCCTTTAAGAATATGAAAATTCAAGCTTTCAAGAACACATTATAAATCTAATTTTCTACTTTCTCCTTTGATCTATGGATATGACTTAGCAAAATTATAAATAATATTTAATGAATTATAAAAGCCTTATATCTATAAGTCTTGTAGAAATGTTTAAGTAATTTTGAAGCATCACTTTTCAAGCAGTGTTATATTTATGTTATTTCAATTTTATCTGAAGTCTTTTAGCTGTTAGTTTATAAAGTATTTCTAGTTTGGAATATTTCCCTTCCAAAAATTCCTGGAATATATGAAAAGCAGTACTTTTATTTTTGCTGGAGTAATATTAATCTGGTTAACTCCAGTAGTCCAACATTAATTTAATGGTTAGCAAACAAACTTGGTTGAAATGCCTCTCCCAAGCTATCAAACTCCACCTTAGTAGTCTGTCACAGAATTTGTGGTGATGTAAGTTGTTGGGCAATCTCCTGACTCTGTTGTCTAACATCTTCTCATGATACAACTCCCAAATACTTCTGCTTCAGTTATCATTTATGTATTATCTCTATCTGTTTTAGCATCATTTTGTTCCTAGATTTTTGGATTTCACAGTTCAGTAAACTTTCAAAACAAAAATTGGGATACCAACACCAGGTTATCCAATTTTTAATTTTTAAAGTTAGAATACTAAAATTTAAATTAAACAAATTCCTCTCACCTAATGTCACAATCAGTCATCTATTTTTATCTATCTATCTATCTATCTATCTAATTTTTCTAATTTTACTATAAACTGGAACACCATTTACCTTCCAGAGAAGATGAAACCCTCCTTGCTTTCTTTTAGATTTGTAATTTTTTTCTCACTAGCTGTCTCTTGTTTACTTTTTCCAGCAAACAATGTCTCGCTTTCATACTTCCATGGTAACCATTTCCTATCCTGCCAATTTACAGAGTTCCTCTCCATTTGTACCTCTCATAGTTACAATTAAAGAGCTTTCATAAATAAACAATCTTAATTAGAACTAATTTATCACTGAGAAAATCTTGTTACTTCTGCAACATGCAGAGCAGCTAAAAATGACATAAAATGGGTAACAAAGAAGTCTGATGGAATGCAATATTCCAGAAATGTTTATTTCTTTGAGTTACATTGTAACTGTCTCTATATTCAAAATATATATGCAGAGGAATATGTATGAATGCTTCAGTCATTACAATTTTCTTCAGTCCATGTTTAAAAAGACCAGTGTATCAAGATCCTGTGGGATTGTTATATATACAGACTAGCAAATTCAGCTAGCCAAATTTTGAGTAACTTCAAACTTTTTCCAGTTGCACTGAGAAAACCTACATGCTGGAAAAACATTGGTATTTATTCTTCAATGATGAAGAAATCCAGAACAGCTTTTAGCATTTTTCTATAAGTATATTATTCACCAAACTAATATTATAAACTCAGGAGTTACCTCTTCTCTGTCTTTACAGCCCATTATTGTCTCTTAATAGAATGGTGTAGAATGATATCATCAAGTTACTTATACATGCTTAGGCCTATTAAAAGAGCCTCAAACACTTTGTTCAGTTTGATTCATGTAGGAACATTGACCTAACCATTCCAAAAAAAATTTTTTTTTGCACCCTTCTCCTCCATTACCACGTGATGGAAATAAAATGGTAAATGAGATAGTTAAGATAACTACATGGATATTGCTCAAGCTTATATTTTAGAGAGGGAAGTATGCAATAAATAGGAAAGCAGGTAGAAGGAAAAAAGTAGAATAGTTTCTTGTGAGTTCTTTGAAGCTTAGGGAGGCCTAATTTCTGTTGAGTGATCAAGGACAGCCTCTTTGCTGTACTGATGTGAAGCTGAGGTCTAATAGATGAAAAAATGTCAGACATGCTGCCTTCAGGAAGAAGGAACAGGAGGTGAATAGGTGTTGGGTGAGAGAAAGGGGTGGGAACTGACTGAAGGCCTGTATGGCTTGGGATGCTAAGTGCAGGGGAGGGTGGATAGAAATGAGGCCAGGGTGGGGAGTGGTAGGGCTCTCTAAGCAGGCCTCTTAGGTCAGGAGAGAGTTTCCATTGAAGAGTTTGCTCATTTCACTGGGTTTATGACTGCAACAACTTCCAGAGAATTATGTATATTGAATGCCTTTATGTTCATATACATGGAATGAATGTGTGACAGAAACTATTAAAGAAGTAAGAAGAATGTTTTCATGCAGCAGCAAAGCCAACTCAATACATTCTGTCCCCAAGAATCACAAATGAGCTTTAAACATGGGCTGTTTTCATGAAGGTTAGTTTACAAGAGCCCACAAACCACAGCTGAAATTCTGTTTAATGATCAAGTACAACTTGGTCATTTGAATCCTGGTTATGAAGCCCCTTATGGATTATTTAAAGAGTTCACACTGGTTTGTTTAACCCCCAAAATGCAAATTATTCTACAGTTTTAGAATTGTGACTTCTTAAGGGTGTTATTTAAAGAAAAAAAAATCATATTGAACAGTGTTTGAACACAAGAATTTCTATGTGGGTAAGACAGGTTTCTCTTTCTCTCTTTCTCTCTCTCTCTCTCCCTCCCTCCCTCCCTCCCTCCCTCCCTCCCTCCCTCCCTCACTGCCTTTTTGGAAAATATATTTATTGGAGACTTATACTCAGAAAAAAACTTCAATATATTAGTTAGATATATTCCAGTAGAAATGGGTGAAATAGTTCTAGAAGAAAAATTTCTCTATTTGAAAATACAATGTCATCAAAACATAATAAATGTAGAATGGGAGCCACTCTGCTCTGGTTTTCTGTTTCCCCACCACTGGTGCCTTACTTGGACTACAGTAGGATATACACATTGCCATGACTCCACTTCCCTGGGGCAATTTTGCAAGTGTGCACATAATCCTGGTTTACATTCTGCATTCTCAGAGAATAGCTGAGACTGGATTTAACCAACTGGTGTTTATGTCATACTTCCCAGGGGAGTGAGAAGTGTGTGGTTGATAGAAGGTGTGTTTACTGATTTTGTCAAGAATCTGGCTCAAAGCCCTACCAGCAGACAATGATCACTTTCATAGAATTTGGTTCTAAAATCACAATCATAAAGGAAAAGAATCCCTTTTGGAGTTTTGAATTGTAGGTTTAGTATGTTATTAGAAACTCCTTTTCACTCTCAAATCAATATCCTTGGAAGTACCAGACACTAGTTTTCAAATCATTTTTTTTCCTGACCATATTTGTTAAAACAATACTTTGAAAATATTCACATATTATTTTCCCCAATTTTTTCTTTTTCCTCCCATTACATAATTCAAGAACATACACTTGATTCAAAATATTTTTGCATCTTATAAGTGCAATGTGACTAAAGAGATTAGCTCTTTCATTTAGAATCCCCTGTGTTCAGTTGTAATTGTCACAGGTAAAGGCTGTGCCATAAAGAGGGGCATTAGCATTTTAATTTAAGAGGGTAAAGAGTGTAGAGATATTCTGTGATCCGGCTAACAAATCACTAAGGACGGCTTGCTGATGAACTAAAATGGCAGTAAAATTAACCCCAAGAATTGGGACAGGGAACATTGTGTTTCACTGAGATAGCCATTAGGAAGTGAGGAAATGCAGTTGAGTATGGAAAAGCTATGGTGTCTGGGTTCCTATGCTCTCAGGTATTTATTCTCTCTCTCTTTCTCCCTCCCTTCCTCTCTCTGTCCTATTGCCATCAATACAACTCTCACACAGTCTGTGTAATACAGTTTTCTCTCAAAATTTTATGTTCCTCTTCAGTAATATCCTACTTCCCTATTTCTAAAGTTGGACTTCATCTCTTAATACAGCAATTTAGGAAATCTGTATTTGCTTTCTTCGTTACTTAAATACTTAAATTCCCACTCACTTTATCATAAATTGTTTCTTTACATAAACTATTCTCTGCTGAATTGTGTTCTGCTAGCCAACTCCTCAGGGAGTTGTTTTGTATTTTCACTTATTTTACAACTATCTGTAATCATAACACGTTATCACACTGTATTATGCTTTTGTAATTCTTGATAATCTCTTTGTACTGAGTTAGTGCCTGAAGAGCAGGGAACATATTTAGGGTGCTTACTGTTGTACCCATAATGTCTATCTAGTATAGTGCCTGGCCTATAGAAGGGTCAAATAAATATTTGTTTAATTAAAACCTTAATAAATTAGTTGTAGAAAGTTCAGAAGGTATAAAGTAATGCAAAAGAAAATGAAATTTTAAAAGTTCATATTCTCATCATCCAGAAAACTTTAGTTAAAAATCCTATGTACAGCTCCATATTTTCCATGTGTGTACAGATTGATGTGGTTCATGTGTTAAGAGCGCAAAAGATTTTTCTTACTTAGAATCACCACTGTTTCTTGAGGTGTTTTATTTTTTCTTTCCCCAAAGTGAAATTTTCTTCATATCTTTTTTACTTTTACATACATTTGTCCCTTTCTTGCTCTCATACACACTCACACACACACCCTAAAACATACACAGAAATCTGGGGGTTCAATTTTGTTTTTGATATTTTGCATTGATCAGTGTTTTCTCTCAGTGATCAGTGTTTTCTATTCAGTCCCCAAATTATCGGGAAGAGTCTTCTAGCACCTTCCCTGTCTTTCTGTCCTGTTTAGCCACCCAGTTCTTGACTCTAGTACAGAGAATGAGATAGCAGCTTGGATGCCATTGATTTTTATGTTTTGTGCAGCTCTTTAGCTGTCTGGGTGTTCTAGGAAGAGTAGGTTTCTAGGATGTGGAGTGTCTGGAGTTTTGGAACTTTATTTTTGCTTCCTTCTTTTGTAATTTAAAAAAATAATATACAAGTTTGGGGATAGCAGGTCTTCTGTGTACATACAAAGGAATTCCCTTTTCATCTTTTTATTTCTTTTCCTGAAGGTGAGCTGCCAGTTGCCTTAATAGTTTCAGGCTTTTGTTTGATGTGTATTTTTTAAAAAATTACATTTATGTTTATTTTATGTTTGTTGATGTTGTTATTCTTTTCCTTTTCTTTTTCTTTTTTTCCCCAAGACTGTATCCCTACATTATTACATTTCCCACATACTCTCATTACTTGCTTTGGCCCGAGATGTGGGTGCCATTTTTCTTTCCTTTTCCTTTCCTGGCTAGTATAAAAGCAATATTTGTCATCTGTGAAGAAGACTTCGAAGTGAAGGCTTATACCTTCAGGTACCATGACAACACATATGGGAATATCCTAAATGTACCTACCAGTTTACTTCAGCGTACAATTCACCAGAATCGGGTTGCTGTAGAATTTTCTAACACTGGGGAAAAAAATCTTCAGTTTTGATGAACTTTGGAATCCTTTAGTTGTGATGCCAATGGTATATCCCTAACTCTTTTACAAGTTTTCTTTGCTTATTTTTTTCTGATTATTTGAACAATATTTTTTCCTTAAATATTAAGGATATTGGCACCTTTTTCAGGTAATAGCAAATATCTTTAGATGTTTGTGATATTTTTAACATAGAGGTTTTAACGTTTGTGTAGTCAGATCTAGTATTTAAATAAAAATATTTGCTTCTGTATTTATAATTTAGACTGACTTGTGATTTTTCTTTTATTTTGCTATATTTCTAAGATTTTAGTACCAGCACTGTGCTAGCTTCATAAAGTCAATTGGTAAAATTCCATCTTTTGGTAAGCCTTATAATAATTTTGTGGCAAGGAAATTATTTCTTAAATGTTTGAAAGAATACAAATGCACTCATAGGACAACCAAATTGTTATCTCAACTCAGATCTCTTAATTAACTACTGACCCACCCCACTTTGAAGTTTCAAAAGCTTCTAAAATCTAGCATAATCAAAGCTGAATCCAACACATCCCCAACCCATGCTCTGTTCTAATCCCAACACATTTTTTCTCTTTTTCATGCCAGTGAATAACTTCATCAGGTTTTTATCAGGTTCATCTTAGAAACCCGGGTGTCATGCTGACACCTCCTTTTTCCTGAAATGGATCCATCTCCATGCCCTGCCTATTCCATATCTCTTGGATCTACCAAGTCCATTTCATTTTTTTGCTATCATCTTACTTTTAGGCCATCAACATCTCATTCAGCTTTCCAGCTGGATTTCTTTCCTCTATTCTTGCCACCTTTAATCACATTTCTGTAGTGTAGCATAATCTTTTAAATAAGAGTGAGGTTTTGCCTCTAACCTATATAAAACTTTTCCATGTTTCCCCATTGCCCTTGAGATAAAGTTCACATTCTTTGTATATCTTGCATAGATTTGCATGATATTACAACTTCTTACCTTTCCAGCAGTCTCTCTTACCATTCCCCACCTCACACTCTAAACTCCGACCACACTAAAACGCTCTCAGGTTTTGAACAAATTTCATCCTTTTATGGTTATGGACGATGGTCATAACTTCCCCCAGTCTGGAATGCAAAATACAATCATCCACGGATGGCCAGCCTCTCTTCCCTATTTTCACCTTGCAGGTGTCTCTGAATTGATAATCATGTTTTAGCTCAGAGTCCTCCTCTTTCAAAAAGTCTTTTTATAAAGTTGGGTTAGATATCCTCCTATGGATACAATTATCTTCACCTACCTTACCATTCATAATATTCACTCTAATTGTTCATTTGATGTCTCATACAGATTGTGTGTGTGTGTATGATATATATATATATATATATATATATATCATGTGTTCCTACGAAATGGAAATATATGTGAACATTTATTGTATAATCAATTTTGTAGTTTGATTTTATAATTTTATAATCGTTGTTGCATATATTTCCATATCGATGAAGGTATTTCTAAGGAGCATTTCTCAAAGTCTCTCTGAGAATACCAATTCCATGAGAAATTCTCAGCAAATATTCATCAATTGCAGATACACAATGAATAACAGCATATTCCAAGTACCAAAAGATCCTGAAATACAGAAATCATTTTAACATTTAAGTCAGGATTTTAAATATCTATTTTGTGATAGGACCTTTGTCTCTTACATTACATTTTAGTAACTTCAGAATAAATTCTGAGGCATAGATTTTGAGAAATATTATTCAATAAGATGACTCATATTTAGGCCTTATGTTGGTATTTATTTGTGTGTGATTATTTTCCCTTGAACAAGGAAAGGTCTGTAGACACCAAATATTTGCTGACTGATACAGTGGAGAGTCTCCTTGTTTTCCAATACCTATGCCTAATTAGTTTCAGCATCCTTTTGTCAGATATTCAGTAGGAAGTTGGAAGATTTGTATAGTTCCTGTGGTGCTTTCTGTTGTCCAGCAGCCATTTTTCTAAAATGAGTCTTCTGAACTGAGGAGGAAGTTCCAGTTTCTGCTACTTCTTAGACTTGTTATGTATCAATTTTTATATTGTTTTCAGTTATTTTAAGAGTCTCCCCTTTTATAAACTGTAAATTGCAAGCTGCAACACCAAGATATATATATCTCGTATTAGTTCTGTTTCTCTGGAGAAGCCAGATTAATACAATGATTATTGGGAAGCTTTGGTTTATTTTTGTGTTACTTAACCCTGCTTTTCTTTGCTTCTTCATTCCCTGTTTCATGCCTTACATTGCAATTATCTGATGTTCATTATTCATTTTCTTCTCTACTATGATAAAATTTGTGCATTCTATTTATATTATTGCCCTTATATTTTAAAAATGCAAACTAAACATTAAATTTTCTTAACAATGTGACTATCTACTATGAATTTTCCACATACTTTAGAAGATTCATAATACTATAATTATTTTCTCCCATCTCTATGTTATTGTAGTCAAATATTTTACTTTGGCTTTGATTTTATCTCACCAATTTAGTTTTCTAAATATTCTTTATGCTCAAAGCTGACTTAAGTTTATCAACTGGTTTTGTCCTATTTTTCATAATTTCTTTTTCTATTTTACCTCATCCATTTCAGTCTCTTTATTATTTTTAACAAGGATCTATAGATAATAAAGATTTTTACCTTTGAATGTCTGAGTTTTGAATTAGATTCTGGCTCTTTTCCCCATACATGATCTTGGAATATATTGGTTTGTTGAATTATGCATATATCCCAAATGACAATGTATAATATCAAAAATCACATTTGTTAATATCACCATTGATCTCATCAGGAAAGTCTTTAACTACTGTGAAGCCATAAAGCTCATTGTAGTGGGAGTGTTTTCTAAAATTCTGATTTTCATTTGAAAGCTTAAATTTTATCATTGGTAACAAATATGTCCATTGTTTCCCTTAAGTGACAGCTTCACTGTGTTCATTTCTGAAAAAAATCTTTCCCAAATACTCGTCTGAATAAATACAGTTTTCTGTCAGTCATGACGCTCCATGATGAAAGTAGTTGGTTCTGCTCACAGCTCAAGTAATGGCCCAAATGCTTTTCTTCAAGACAGCTATCTTAACTTTGCTGTGGCGAAGTAAGAGTGCTTTCTGCATATTTCTCATTTCATCACACTGAATATTTTTTAAAATGTACTTACAGGTTGAGATTTAATAAAATAAATAAAAATCACTGCTTCATCAAGGCATAGAGTAAAACATCACTTTTTTCCTCTGAGGGTGTGATTGCGAAGGATGCAGTGACTGCTGGTATGGATCCAGGTGCTACTGCCTGGATCTGGGCTAAGGAGACAGAAGTTTTGCCCATCCTTGTTACTGCACCATATTTGCAAATGTGAACATGCTGAAAAATAAACATAAAATCCTAATATTATTATAAACATATTTGACCTCATGGACCCCCTGAGTCTTGAAGACCTGCTTTGGTCTTCTCATGGATCACACTTTCATGGTAAATGCTTAGAAAATGGCAAAGAAATAATATTTTTATTTTATTTTTTAGTTCTTTCATTTTTATTTTTTTGCTGTAGATTGCTTTTTTTCTTAAGAAATAATATCTTTAAATAGTATTTTTCTCTTGGTGGTAAAAATATGGAAGATATTTTATCTTTTAGAATATTTTTATTATGTTCTACTATAAGTTCATATTATTTTCATGAAGAAGAAAAGAATATTGTGATTCGGATTCTTGCTTGTAAACTGATAGGCTTCTAAATAGGAGAAAAAAGTTTAATAAAGGATACATATCTTTTTTCTAAGTGTGCAAGATATTTGGGCATGTTTTGGCTGAAAGTGAGTGATGTGGAGGAAGCTAAGTCTAAAGATAAAGAAGAGGGTATCCCTGACAAAAAAAGGTCACAGGTGACAAGAGGGGAAGTGAGGACAAAGTATATGGCCCATTTACATAGACACACAATCATTTAGGGACATGGGAAGACAGGTGCTTCTACTTACATTCTCTTCAGATGGTCTTAGGGTAAATAAATGTCCATTGAACATGTATGTGAAAGAACTGAGGTGTTGAGAGTCCTCTAATCAGGACAGACAATATAAAGCATGGGATCTAGTACAAAAAGAAAACGGGGACTCCTTGTTCCAAAACTATTAAGAATTTCAAGATGGCTAGTACGTGTGAGGCCCTCCTAAAGACAGGAGGCTGCCGGGTTGCTACAGAGGCTGCATATTCATGAATCCGTACTAGTCTATCAATCTAAATGTGTTTTAGAGTCAAAATTCTGTCACAGTATATTTCATTCCCTGAAAAAATTCAAATATTTTCCTCCAATAATATAATAACAAATATAATAAAATAACAGGATATCTGCCAAATATGGACTGCTTCTTTTTTAAAATTTTTTTTTGCTCTTTGGGGCTTTCAATAAAGTCAAAAAATATCGGAGCTTCATTTGTGGAAATGAACATTCAAAGGATCATCCTCTGTAACGAGTATTTCTAAACTTGACATGTTGTGTTTTGAAGTTTGTTCATTAAATATTTTCTCAATTTCACACCTTTGTAGTTTAGTATAATCAGTCATTTTGGCATGTGTTTCCAAATGTAACATTGGCTGTTGTATCTTCAGATTTAAGAGTTTAGTAATGTAATGTCACTGAATATCTAGAAACATAATTTATGAGTGAATAAGTGTAAAGATTTTCAGAAAAGTAAAGCAATCATATAATAGGTGTTCAATAATAAAAAAGGAAAATAAATTTTAAAATTTATATGAATTTGTATTTTAACCTATACATTGTTCTTTCAATGTGGAAAAATTACTTTCTGCTTTCTTTTTACTTTTCTTTAAAAAAAGTGGTTAGAGTCAAATCGTGTTGTCTTCTGGTAGATCAGTTACAAAATTTCCTTATTTCTAAGGACAGAAAATCAATTCCATGAAAGGGTGATGAATGAGACAGGATTCTTTTCTTTTTTTTTTGTGGTACGCGGGCCTCTCACTGCTGTGGCCTCTCCCATTGCGGAGCACAGGCTCCGGACGCGCAGCTGGGCCGTGGCTCACGGGCCCAGCTGCTCTGCGGCATGTGGGATCCTCCCAGACCGGGGCACAAAACCCGTGTCCCCTGCATCGGCAGGCGAACTCTCAACCACTGCGCCATCAGGGAAACTCTGAGACAGGATTCTTAAAGATGATCTCCTGCCCTTTTTTGTATGTAGTGAACCACTTTAACTGATGGCAGGTGTTTCTTTTTTAGGTACATTTCCTTTAATAAGGGTATATTTTTTTATTGAAAATTTTTAATGACACTTATTTTCTTTCTAATGTTACAAGCAATACATGTTCATTGCAGATAACTAGAAATACATACAAGCATAAAGTAAAAATTAATAATCACCCATAATCCCCACCCCCCAGAGACAGTCATCATTAGCATTTTGATGCAGTTCTTCCCTGAGTCTGCATGTTTATTTCTAATTTAGTTATAATTAACCTGCATCTCTCTGTTAGTTCCAGGTATATAGCATAGTGATTAGATATATTTACACCTTACAAAATGATCACCATGATATGTCTAGTTACCACCTGTCACCATGCAAAGATATTACAATATAATTGACTACATTCCCCATGCTGTACATTTCATCCCTCTGACTCATTTTTTTTTTTTTTTTTTGGAACTGGAAATTTGTACCTCTTTAACTCCCTCACCTGTTTCACTCATACCCTAATCCCACCTCCCCTCTGGTAACCAGTTGTCTGTTCTCTGTATCTATGAGTCTGTTATGTTTTGTTATGTTTCTTTAATTGTTTTGCTTTTTAGATTCCACATATAAGTGAAATCATATGGCATTTGTCTTTCTCTGTCTGACTTATTTCACTTAGCATAATACCCTCTAGGTCCATCCATGTTGTCTCAAATGGCAAGATTTTATTATTTTTTATGGCTGAGTGATATTCCATTTCTGTGTGTGTGTGTGTGTGTGTGTGTCAGTATATTAATATCTTCTTTACCCATTCATCTGTCGATAGACTCTTAGGTTGCTTCCATGTCTTGGCTACTGTAGATAATGCTGCAGTGAACATAAAGGTGCATTTATCTTTTGGAATCTATGTTTTTGTTTTCTTCAGAAAAATACCCAGAGTGGAATTGCTGGATAGTATGGTAGTTCTATTTTTAATTTTTTGAGGAAACTTGATACTGTTTTCCATAGTGGCTGCACCAATTTACATTCCCATAAATAGAGTACAAGGGTTCCCTTTTTTCCACATCCTTGCAACACTTGTTATTTGTTGTCTTTTTGATAATACTCATTCTGACAGATGTGAAGTAATTTCTCATTTGATTTTGATTTACATTTCCCCAATTATAAGTGATGCTGAGCATCTTTCCAAGTGTCTGTTGGCTGTCTGTATATCTTCTTTAGAAAAATGTCTATTCAGTTCCTCTGCCCATTTTTTAATTGGGTTGTTTGATATTTTGATGTTGAGTTATATGAGTTCTTTTTATAGTTTGGATATTATCCTGCTATCAGATATATCATTTGCAAATATCTTCTCCCATTCAGTAGGTGACCTTTCATTTTGTTGAGTTTTCTTCACTGTGAAAATTTTAATTTGATGTAGTCCCATTTGTTTATTTTTGCTTTTGTTTCCCTTGCCTAAGGAGACATATCCAAAAAATATTGCTAAGGTCAATGTCAAAGAGAGTACTACCTATGTTTTCCTTCTAGAAGTTTTGTGATTTCAGGTCTTTCATTTAAGTCTTTAATCCATTTTGAGTTTATTTTTGCATATGGTATGAAAACATTTGATTCTTTCATTGAGGGGGCTGTTCCCCACTGTGTATTCTTGCCTCCTTTGCACAGGTTAATTGACCATGTAAGTGTGAGTTTATTTCCAGGCTCTCTATTTTTTCCATTGATCTTTGTGTCTGTTTCTGTACCAATACCATACTGTTTTGATTACTGTAGCTTTGTAGTATAGTTTGAAATGAGGGCAAGTGATACATTCATCTTCGTTCTTCTTTCTCAAGATTGCTCTGGCTATTTGAGGTCTTTTGTGTTTACATACAAATTTTAGAATTATTTGTTCTAGTTCTGTGAAAGTTGTCATTGGTATTTTGTTAGGAATTGCATTGCATCTGTAGATTTTCTTGGATAGTATGTTCATTTTAACAATGTTAATTCTTCCAATCCATGAGCATGGTATATTTTTCCATTTGTTTGTATCATCTTCAATTTCTTTCATCAGTGTCTTATAGTTTTCCAAGTACAAGTCTTTTAGCTCCTTGGTTAGATTTATTTCTAGGTATTATATTCTTTTTGATGCAATTGTAAATGGGACTGTTTTCTTAATTTCTCTTTCTGATAATTTGTTGTTAGTATATAGAAACCCATCAAACTTCCATATATTAATTTTGTATCCTGCAACTTTACTGAATTCATTGATGAGTTCTAGTAGTTTTTTGGTGGGGTCTTTAGGATTTTCTGTGTGTAGTATCATGTCATCTGTAGACAGTGACAGTTTTTACTTCTTCCTTTCCAATTTGGATTTCTTTTTCTTGTCTCATTGCTGTGGCTAGAACTTCCAATACTATGATAAAGAAAAGTGATGAGAGTAAGCATCCTTCTCTTATTCCTGGTCTTAGAGGAAACACTTCAGCCCTTTACCATTGAGTATCATGTTAGCTGGGGGCTTATCATAAGGAGCCTTTATATCAAGGGTATATTTTAAAAATTCAGTAGGTGCATTTATTCAATCTGAGGATTTGCAATCCTATTAAGCCTACTTTTTTATTGCAGTATAGTTGATTTACAATATTGTGTTAGTTTCAGGTGTACAGCAAAGTGATTTGGTTATACATATATATGTATATATATCTATATTTTTCAAAAATTATTTTCCATTACAGGTTATTAAAAATTATTGAATATAGTTCCCCTACTATTTTTAAGTTAGTAATGTTTGTATAAGAACAACATACACATTTTTAATACAATAAAAAATTGAACAATACCTAAAGGTTCTTTGAAATGACATGTATTAGATATGTAACTATTTCACAATAGGAAAAATATTGGGTTTCAGAAAGAAACCATGTTCCATCACTATTGAGATACATTTCTGAGAAATCTATTTAATATTTTCCTAAGGACTCTGTGTAAAAGTGAGCAATACATTTGTGAAACTGAGTTTTGGTTTAACTAGAGAGGGGCTTTATTTACTTCCTCATGAATGAATTTAACTATTTTTAGTTAACGTTTCATAGGTTTCAGATCATATAACTTATACTAAGCCAATAATCAAGCATGGATTAATTTTTTAAAGCATTTATTTTTAATTAACAAACACATAGTACTTATTATGTAATATGTTCTAAGCCTTTCATAAATGTTAACTCATTTAATTCTCATAACAACCCTGGATGAAGGTACCGTTATAATCTCCATTTCACAAGTGAAGCAAAAAGAGGATAAGTGGCAGTGTCCCTGGAAGTCAACAATAACCACTCTGTGTTATTAGAACTCAGGATAGTGTTTACCTTAACAAGTGATTAAAAGGGTTATAAGAGGGGTTTCTTGGGCTCATGCCATTGTTTCTGGATATGGTTACTGTTCCTAGGTTTGTTCACCTTGGGAAAATATGTATAGCTATACACTTAAGATAAATATACTTTTATTTCTCTATATTAGTCTATATATTATTATACATTATTGTTCAATAAACTGTTGGGGAAAAAAGAGTTCAAAAGTCTTGCTCAAGATTATACAATTTACAAATGGCAGGGCCAAGATGTGAACCCAGGCTTGTCTAAGCTGTTAATCACCATGGTGGTAGGATATTTTTTAGAGATACTGAATTTTGTTTTTCTCTTTGAATTTTCTACACCTGTGCCTTTCCCATTGCTCCATCTAGATAACAAGACCCCTAGTATTTCCCTGCCTCAGGTATCTTTGCACGTTTGAATCAAAATTTCAAGAAGACAACAATCTTTTCTGACTTTTTTCCTGTATGTAAAAACATAAGGACATTGAAGAAATAAATTGTATAGAGGGGGGATAGAAGAGATTGTCTCTTCTATCTATGAAGTCGGTAGTTCCCATACTTTTTAAGGACCTCTTCCCTCTTCTTTTTTTTTTTTTTTTTTTTTTTTTTTAATTTTATTTTATTTTATTTTTTTGCTTTATAACAAATTTAATCAGTTATACATATACATATGTTTCCATATCCCCTCCCTTTTGCGTCTCCCTCCCACCCTCCCTATCCCACCCCTCCAGGCGGTCACAAAGTACCAAGCTGATCTCCCTGTGCTATGCGGCTGCTTCCCACTAGCTATTTACCTCACGTTTGGTAGTGTATATATGTCCATGCCGCTCTTTCACTTTGTCACAGCTTACCCTTCCCCCTCCCCATATCCTCAAGTCCATTCTCTAGTAGGTCTGTGTCTTTATTCCTGTCTTACCCCTATGTTCTTCATGACATTTTTTTTTCTTAAATTCCATATATATGTGTTAGCATACAGTATTTGTCTTTCTCTTTCTGACTTACTTCACTCTGTATGACAGACTCTAGGTCTATCCACCTCATTACAAATAGCTCAATTTCATTTCTTTTTATGGCTGAGTAATATTCCATTGTATATATGTGCCACATCTTCTTTATCCATTCATCCGATGATGGACACTTAGGTTGTTTCCATCTCCGGGCTATTGTAAATAGGGCTGCTATGAACATTTTGGTACATGTCTCTTTTTGAATTATGGTTTTCTCAGGGTATATGCCCAGTAGTGGGATTGCTGGGTCATATGGTAGTTCTATTTGTAGTTTTTTAAGGAACCTCCATACCGTTCTCCATAGTGGCTGTACCAATTCACATTCCCACCAGCAGTGCAAGAGTGTTCCCTTTTTTCCACACCCTCTCCAGCATTTATTGTTTCTAGATTTTTTGATGATGGCCATTCTGACTGGTGTGAGATGATATCTCATTGTAGTTTTGATTTGCATTTCTCTAATGAGTAAAGATGTTGAGCATCCTTTCATGTGTTTGTTGGCAGTCTGTATATCTTCTGTGGAGAAATGTCTATTTAGGTCTTCTGCCCATTTTTGGATTGGGTTGTTTGTTTTTTTGTTATTGAGCTGCATGAGCTGCTTATAAATTTTGGAGATTAATCCTTTGTCAGTTGCTTCATTGGCAAATATTTTCTCCCATTCTGAGGGTTCTTCCCTCTTCTAAAGCAGTGTTCAGAGATGGTGGCAAGACTTAAATGGGGATGGCTATTGGTGAAACTAAGGTTGCTGAACCCAGTGCCCCAATATTCACAGCTTTTTACAGCCAAGGGGCTTCCAGGGACCACTATGGCTTTAATCAATGAGGATGTCATCAGTGACCATAATTGGGTAGATATTAAATGCATTTCTTTCACTTTCTAGGCATTATTTGAACCTGTAGATTATTTGAATCAGTTGTACATTTTTTGTGTGTGCATTTAGTTTACTGAAAATCATTGCTTTGGGAAAAACTAGGGAGTAGAAAAAGAAAATTTAAGCATAGATATTCCTGTATTTTATATATTATTTTATATATATATAAAATACAGGAATATCTATGCTTAAATTATATATATGTGTGTGTATATATATATAAAGTGCGCGCGCACGAGAGAGATCATCTTAATTGAGATTTTTTGGTTATTTTCCTAATACACATTCTCATGTTTAGCATAAAATAGGAAATGAATAACTGTAAATGAATGACCAAGGTACTGGTTTTGAGGTTTTAAAAAATAAATTCTCGTTTGTATATTTGGAAAAGGCCTTTTTCATTGACCTGCTTTTTTATCAGTTTTGTGAATGTAATGAAATTTCTGAGGCTAAGTACAGATATCTGCAGTTTAAATTGACTTTAAAGAAAGGAGTTCTAAATTTCTGCCAGTCTTGAACATTTAATATGTGTAAGACAGATCTCCTGATTTCAGGAATAGTAAAGAATACATAGCATCAACAGGCTGAATCATGCTATTGTGTACTAAAGAAAAGAAAGAATGGTAGATTCTCTCAGGCTTCTCCTGGTTATTAGGATATCACTGGGGAAAGTAGGAGGTAGGAAACTCTATTAAAACTAGATCATTCACACATATTGCAAATATCGTGACACTCCAGGGCTTTTTCCAAGTCTGTGCACTCAGCATTGGAATCAGGGTAATAGTTGCTTTTTGTCAACTGAAGCCAGCACTAGTGGCTTCTGGCTGAGTTTAGAATTAATTATTTAGCTAGTCTAGATCCAGAGTTACTTGGTATGGTATATTCTCATTTTGGCCCAGAGGCATAAAATCACAAAAGCAATAAGTGCAGTGTAGAAATTGGTAGAAAGCCTCAAGGTGGCTCTTGGGAGAATCACTGCAAACTATACGCAGTTGCCTGGTCTTGAATTTTAAGCTCACTGGGTGCCAGAGAGCTGTTAACACTTTGTAATTTTGGCCACTAGAGGCAATTTTGTTGTTTGTTTGTTTGTCTGCTTCAAGGAACCAAAGTTCATCAGTGAGTCAGACAGTTACTGCCTATAATGCACAACAAGTATGATTGGATTGTTTTCCATGCTTCCTTCTCTGTGCCCACATTGCTCTCAGAGCCGTCACTGTCTCCTGCTGAGCCTCTGACTCTGTAGACTTTCTGTCTATCCCTGAGGTTTTGAAGCCTGCAATACAAGACTTTAAAATACCTTGTTCTCTTCCACAAGAAGCACCGGGATTTATGTTCACTCTCAGACTATTGGGCCTGATAGCCTCCTTTTCTCTCTTTGTAAATACCAAATACATGAACAACACTATATTGGATATGGAACCTTAATTTTTTTCCCTAGAAAGTAAACTTTATGGGTTTTATATATAGGAAAATACTTTTTAGAGATCAATTTTCCATTTGGGTTTTTGCCCAGGTTTACTTTTTTCAATATCATATACAAGATCAAAAGAATTCAGGAAATGTTTTATGAGGTGTAGCCCTAGGTGGTAGAATGAAAACTAAGGTAAATTACTATGACATAATAGTAGGGGGATTAAAAAAGAGCAAAATGACTTGATACTACTACTTAAAGGGAGAATAAGGGCAACTTTGAGTGAGGAATTTTATCTATATTCTGCCCCAGAACTTCACTGAACCTATTTACACTATGGTAACCTCTGAGTTTCTAGGAATCTTATCCAATGGATTCTTTTTTCTTCTTTGTCATTTTCTTTTACTTACTTCTTTTGAGTAATTTGACAATGTGGACACTCTTCATCTTGAAATTCTTTTTTCTCTTGCAACTTATTCCCTCAGTTTCTTTTGGTTCCCTTCTTATTCTCTGACCACTCCCTCCTATGTCTCTTCAATAGATTTATTTTTCTCCACCCATGTCTTAAAAAATTCTATTTCCAAGGATTGAAGCCTAGGCCTTCTTTTCCTTCTATTTTATTGCTTTACTCAGGCACTCTTGTTCATGTCTGTTCTTTCATCTACTAATTTATAATGATGAACCCAAATATATATATATATATATTTTTTTTTTTTTTTTTTTTTTTTTTTTTTTGCGGTATGCGGGTCTCTCACTGCTGTGGCCTCTCCCGTTGCGGAGCACAGGCTCCGGACGCGCAGGCTCAGCGGCCATGGCTCACGGGCCCAGCCGCTCCATGGCATGTGGGATCTTCCCGGACCAGGGCACGAACCCGTGTCCCCTGCATCGGCAGGCGGACTCTCAACTACTGTGCCTCCAGGGAAGCCCCCAAATTTATATTTTGATCCAGGATTTTTTTTCATGTACTTTAGAATTATATATAAAACTACCTTTTCGATATTTCATATACTCTTCAGACTCAGCATTTCAAAAATAGGAATCAGTGGCTTCCTCTCTCTTACCCGAGATGCTTCTACTGCATTTCTTCTCTCATTTTGTGGCACAGACGCTGATATGATGGGCCTGACAGTCATCTTCCCTGCCAACTCTTTCTTCATTCTTATACTTTGCTGTAAGTCATACTATTAATGCTTGTTAATTCAGTATCATATTTGGTCCCATGTTCACCCTCTCTATCCCCATTGACAGTGACTTATTTCAAGCCTCCTTCATGACTCATTTGACCCTTTATCAATTCTGATTCACTCTCTCCAGTCCTGCCCTCTCCAATCTATCTTCCATACAGCAATAAGAGCAATCTTTCTAAAATGGTAATTTGAAATAATTCCCCAGATTTCCTGTCTCAGTGGCGTCCGAAGTCTATAAAATATGATTCAGATTTCTTATGTGTGCGTGCATGTGTGTATGTGTGTTGGAATTAAGTCTGCTACTTGAATTCATATCACCAGATTGTGGTGATGGGGGGAGGGAACCTATAGTCATCAACCATATCTATCTATTGAGGACTGATTATCTTCTCCCCAAACTAATAAATGTAAAAATCCAAAACGGTTAGGTCAGCCCACAACACAGGTTAAGGAGTTTGTATTTAATTTTTAAGAAAAAGGGAAATCACTAATTTTTTGAGCTGGCTGATTACTTTGTTGGTTAGTACATGATGCTTTTGAGTCACAGAAAAGGATTACTCACTGATAGAAAATTAGCTTCAACTCTTGCTAAACTTGGTGAAGTTTTCTGTATATAAATGTATATCTGACCTCTGTGAATTCATGCTGATGGATTATCCCAAATTCATAACTATTTCTACTATGCTTCTAATAATAATCATAAGAGCAAACAGATCTCAGAACAAATATTACTGGTTTTCAAACTTGGGAATTTCCTGGGTGAAATCTGAAACGGGCCTCCATACATGGAGGGCAAGGAAAGACCAAAGAAAGAGGCAGACCACTCTAGATTGGTAGACAGCAGGCTTAATAAAAAAGAGAACTTACATATGAGGCTTATCTTGGGCAGCCACAAGATGAGTGTATCTCCAGACCTACCATCAGAATCTTAAGTTTATAAAGGGGCCTTTACAGGGTTCAGTCACACAATCCAGATGGTCGGAACAACACACTGGTCTCTCAGGTCCATGTCTTTGAAAACAGCTCCCACTGTGGGAATGATGGGCACATTCCAAGGACAGGGAAGAGGGTAAGAAGCCCAGATTGCCCTGGTCTTGCTCTCAGGTCAACTGGTAGTTATGTCCTCTCAATGATCTCCTCCAACTCTTTATCCTTTGTGACTAGCTCTAGCAATCTTATATGTCCTCCTCTTTTGTAATGTGCCCTGAGCAATTCATCAAGGGGTTTTACAAGCATGGAGGTGGCTCCTTCCGTGACGATCTGGTTGCTTTGGAGGCAGATACCACAGCAGCAATAGAGGCACATGCAGTACAAAGCACAGATCAAGATGATACCCCAAATAAGTAACAATTGTTTTCATCAAGAGCCCCATGATCCAAACTGCTAATTTATCAAGTTCCCTAGGCTGGGGGTGAGATCACTCAGGGTGATTTTATGTTTTTATGTGATTTAATAATGATGATATGTTACTAGACTCATCAAGTATGAACATGTAACATTTTGCTTGGATAATGGCACAGGTGCCTCCTTGAGAGACAGTAATAATGTTCAAGGTCATCTTATTTTGGACGATGGCTTTTTTTCATCAGAGACATTTTAGCGTTCAGTAAAGCCAGGCTTTGTTATCATTTAAACCTTGTTAGATGAATTTAGTAAGGGCTTCTATGTGTGTGATATTGTCTTCGAGGTCAATGGAGGGAACAAAAATGGCAGCCAAATGATCATAACAGTGGAAAACAGGATATGTTCATCTTGCTTTAGGAGAGGAAGGCGGGCAATTTTTGTTATCCTGGGGCGGATTCTTCCCTGTGCTCAGGGAAAACTCAGGGTGTATTGGTGCAACTACCCAGGTGGAAGTCATGGCCAAAGATTTGTGCCATATAATCACTGAGCTCTATTTGGGATGAGCTATTGAGCCTCTACCATGTGAAGGTAAATTGATCTTATGATTCAGTGGCCAGGAGTCTTTATGACTTTAATGCATTTGTGGTCATGTCATGAACACTATGCAACTAATTGATGAATAATTTTGTTTGTTTGTTTTGGACTTTAACATTTAGATTACTTTAAGCATTATTCTTCAAACTGTTGTAATGCCAAAAATTTGGGTGTTCTTGTATTATTTCTCATTCATCTCTGTACTTATTATTGACATCTTTGTTTTCTCCATGCATACTTAATTGTGGAGTGAGGGCATTGGATACATCAAACTTGGTAGTTCTTTTTCCCCAATCCTCAGAAGATGTTCCCAAAAGATCCAGTCCAGGAGGGGTTTTGCAATAGTTACTCTGAAACCAGTTCTCCCCTCCTGCTACCATCCTACAACAGATCAGGAGGATTAGGCAGCCAAATAAATGAAAAATAACAGTGAGTGAGACTAGCTCTCCCAACTATATTTCTTTATTCTTGCTGTTTTGGCAAATTTGATCAATGCTAAATTTCTCTATTGTGGAGTAACGAACATACAAGCATGAATATAACTTATGAAATGATTAAAATTCAATTAAAGTTAAAACACCAAGTTACTTTGTGTCAAAGCCTTAACAAAATTTAAAATTTACTTTACTACTTTCTATTAAGCTCCAGATGTGGGAGCCATAGTTATACTTTAATAACACTAGGCTATGTTATATATTTGTCTTAAATGTGTCAACCTGTTGGGAAGAAAAAGTGTCAGAAAAAGATGTTAATATTTCAGTCTCTGACAAGCTGTCTACCAAATGACTTTCCTATGACAATAAATAGGCTTTGCCTGGCATGTTTATTTACATGCTATTTAATATACCTTGCATTGAAAGGAGAGAAATAACTTGAATCAGTGCCAGATTACTTTGCTCTGTGCATATAAGAAGATAAATTCAAGATCTCTAATACAAAATCATACTAATCTTTCACTAGTGAATGAGAACCACAAATTCTTCATGCCTTACTTTCCTTTGTTTTTCACTTTAGGGGAATCCTGTTCTTGTTTTCTCCTTTTGAAGTGAATGAAGTAACTGAATAAATAGAGAAAAACAAATATAAAATTCTGGAATTCACTGCACAATGGCTTTTCCCCTTTCACAAGTTCGCAAATAATAAATTTATCAGAATATAATTATGGATGATATTTTTCTCTTTTTTTATATTTCACCATTCATTATTTTGGAAAAGTTGTTTTAGGTTTTTGATATTTTAGAACGCATGCAACTTCTAAGGTTAAAGACCAGCATCAGAATCTTAAAATGTACATTATTTTTTTCATAAAAATTTCTTCTTAGATGCAACAAGATTGCTTTTATAGTTCAAAACAAAATGATCTGAGTAGGTGCTTAAATTTAACATAATTTGGGGCTTTGTGGAGGTAAATTATTTATTTAAAACAATTCTTGTTTGATAGCAATTTCAGAATTGGCTGAAATATCTCTCTATTAAAAATATAGCACTTTGATGATATGTTTTATAAATAACCAATATTAAGTAACTATCTATAAGAAGCCTTTTCAATGAATATAGTAAAGAAAAGGGGTTCTGGATTGCTGTTGCTGGAAAAAATATGGAGGTGGACAGTGTAAACACTGCCCAAAACAGCCCTGAGATCCACCATCTTGATCTCATTATATTCAGACTTTGGATACAAGGTAAAAGTTTAAACAGGTGACCCAAATTGGCTAACTGGAGACCAGTAAGGTCAGTATAGGTAATAAAACCTCTTCTACCACAGTAAGTCTCTTATATCAGCAAAAAGGCATTTTTGCAAATAAATGAATTCATTAGTACTTTATAGTATATTACACTTTTATATTTCTTAAGATATAAATAACCATGGAAAGATATATTGTAAAATTAAAGGAAAGGAAAAGTGAAACTAGTTACACTCCTTCCTGAGAACCTTAGATTTTGCTGGAATATCAACATTCTTCTTGTGTCTGAAAGTTTGGTTTGAATATTTGTAAGGCAGAATGTATTTCCCAGTTAGTCCACACATATCTGTGGTCTTCTTTATATCATGCCTTAGACATTTCTCCAAAATTTTATTCAAATCATCAACAATGAGATCATTTTCATCACTATGTCAGATTGACATAGACAAATCATATCATCACTACTTTTGTAACTATTTGTGTCAGCACACAGATATTATTTCAATGACTTTTTTCTTCACTAGAAAGTTAGGCAACCTATAAGAAATTTGGTGAACACTTAAGACACCTTTCTTGAAATTAAAATTAACTCAGGAAAATATAGCATTAGCAATCCTGAAAAATAATATTATTATAAGCTTATTTGAAGAGTTTCAACTTTATTATTTTAATCTCAATTCAAATTAATGGAAAATAAAATTTGTAGACAAACCAGGCAGAATGCAAACCATTGAAATACATTTTAATCCCAAAACTGAGGCTTATTTTCAGTTGGTGGCCTCATTTGAACTCTGCAATTTTCTCTTGCCCTTTAATGGCAGTGCAGAATACTGGCAGCTGCCTTGTATCCCAATTGTAAGCTGTCAAGGTAAATAAAAGTAGTTATGAAACCTGATAACTTTGGTCAATTACAGGAACAGTTCTCTAACTGCAATTATGTGCTGAGCAAAGAGTTCACGGCATTAATTCAAAAGGTCCAATCCAGATTATTGAGGCTTGCAGTCCTTTGGGGGAATTCTTATGTTACTGAGCAGGCTTTTGAGTCCATATTTATCCAAAGCGACAATGCTTTCATCTTGAAATTTCACAGTGCATCTCCATTTCAGCTGACACACACACACACAAAAGAAGATCCATCTTTTTTTTTTTTTTTGCGGTACGCGGGCCTCTCACTGTCGCGGCCTCTCCTGTTGCGGAGCACAGGCTCCGGACGCCCAGGCCCAGTGGCCATGGCTCACGGGCCCAACCGCTCCGCAGCATGTGGGATCCTCCCCGACCAGGGCACGAACCCGCGTCCCCCGCATCGGCAGGCGGACTCTCAACCACTGCGCCACCAGGGAAGCCCAAGATCCATCTTTATAGCCATCGAAGTAATCATGCTTGGCTTTTTCTGCTTTGCAGTGCCAGAGATCAACATTTTGCTACATGCATTACTGACAAGTGTTGACACTAAACTGTGCAAATTAAAACTGTGTAATAGACCCAAAAGAAATTCAGAAAAAGCTGCCTTCCTAATGGCATTGTCTGGCATATCCAACACTGAATGTAAAAATCCTTAAAAAGAGTATAAACACAGAATGAACATACACAATACTAACATTTGGCCGCCTGATAAAATCTTTTGTTACTTTCTAAACTTAATAGTAGGACAGATTTCTTCAAATATCTCTATGAATTTATGTGTACATTTAAAGCACACCTACCGCCGTATATCTCTCTTAACATACAGTTATATGTACATTTTAAACCTCTGCTGATACTTTGCTCCAATAATTAACTACAGGGTTCAGGTGACCACATGAAATTAGTTGGAAGCTTTGTGGGGGTATTTGAAATCAGTTAGGCTCTCAGATTTGTTTGTCTTTAGTGACAGGACTGCTGTCTACAAATTATCACCATCCACATGTATCCCACTCCTACTGTATAGCAACATTGACAGCTACTCAAGTTATTTGTTTATTTCTTTATTTGTTTTGTAGGGGAATTTGCACTTTTACAGACGTTTGCTTCAAACTATTTAATAGAAAATAGGAAAACGTATAAGAAGGTAGAGTGATGTGAGTTCTTCTGTATTTTAAGAGAGACTGTTACTTTCTCTTGTGGCTCATATGAGGTTATGATAGCAGATGGAGCCCAAATGTAGGTTCATTTCACCTAGTACTTTTTTAGAAAATATTATTTAACAAACTTTCCATTTTTGTATTTGTTTATAAAATCTATTTTATCTCTCCAGTGATTCCAGACAGTAACACAATGTGTTTTTCAAATCTTTCTCTTTATGTTGAGAAATTCATGTATTTTCCTGCAGTTCATGAAGGACCCTAAACAAACAAGTTTCAGGCTTCTAAAGAGTAGTTATAAATAATGAAAGAAAAATATTTTTTTCATGCTATGGGAAAATCTGTTGAAAGTAACCTTTTAGCTTTGTAGAACATAGCAATCAATATTTGATTATATTTTTGCCAGCAAAATATTCTTGCAGTCTGTTCACTACACAAAATTATTACTATATATTTTTTTATTTTTTGCAAATAGTTCTTTTGGCACTGTTCAAAACAGTGAAAAGAGTGTGCTACTTGATAGCAACTTTTCTTGTTGAGACAGCTCAAGAGTTCAAAATTATAACTCATTTTCACACATAGTAGGACTGAGATTATGCTTAGGAAAAACATGGTGCTTCATTTTAAAACAATGCAAAATACAAACAAAGCAAGCATTGCAAGCCAGAAAGGAAAATATCCAAATAACTGTTGCTGGGAGGGATCTAAAAACCCAGTGCAGTGGTTCATGTGAATATTACAACCAGTTATAGGCTTAACATCTAGGGTTTTAAATTGCCAGCATGGGGACAGGAGGTGAGTTTCCAAATCTATTTAAGTAGAAACCAAAACTGAGCCCCATACATAAAGCCAAAAATCCTGAAGTACTGCTTTCTCCGTGAAATGGAGACTAGAAAAAATGTCATTAGCCCAGAGAACCGATGTAACCAACACAAAACTGGAATACCAAGCAGGTGCTGAGTGATGATATGGAGTCTGATTTCACACGACATAGATGGTAAGGGAATTCTCATGAGAAACGTAAAATTAGATTCTTTGAAAAGCTTATAACCCTAACAGGAACAAGTGTTACCAACTGGGACACTTTTGATAAAAAGGGAGAACCACACACATCATTAGATAACCATAAATAGTTACACCTATACCAGGAAGCAAACTGCTATGAGTGAGACCTAGCTGATATAAAAACAGAAGATTTATACACTAAGAAGTTTCTGAGAGTGTAAATCAAGTGTATTTGGTTTTTTTTCTAAATTTTAGTTTAGTTTTCTTTTCTTTCTTTCTTTTTTTTTTTTTTTGTGGTACACGGGCCTCTCACTGTTGTGGCCTCTCCCGTTGCGGAGCACAGGCTCTGGACGCACAGGCTCAGAGGCCATGGCCCACTGGCCCAGCCACTCCGCGGCATACGGGATCTTCCCAGACCGGGGCACGAACCCGTGTCCCCTGCATTGGCAGGCGGACTCTCAGCCACTGCGCCACCAGGGAAGCCCAGTTTTCTCTTTATTGGAGTATAATTGCTTTACAGTGTTGTGTTAGTTTCTGTAGAACAAAGTGAATCAGCTGTATGTATACATATATCCCTTCCCTCTGGAGCCTCCCTCCCACCCTCCCCATCCCACCCATCTAGGTCATCACAGAGCACTAAGCTGAGTTCCCTGTGCTATACAGCAGCTTCCCACTAGCTGTCTATTTTACACATGGTAGTGTATATATGTCTATATTACTCTCTCAATTTGTCCCACCCTCCCCGTCCCCCACTGTGTCCACAAGTCCATTCTCTACATCTGTGTCTCTCTTCCTGCTCTGCAAATAATCAAGTGTATTTGAAATGATCTAAGAGAGAGGAAAGAAATCATTAAATAAGAATGAGACTTATTAAAAATAGATTTTTTAAATTTAAAAAAAACACCAGATATTTTAAACATTAGATTATAATCTAATAATGCTGAGTAAAGCATTAGTGGGCTTAATTAAGTGGAATATAGATATGCAATCACTGAATATAGATCAGTGAGGGAAAGAAATAGAAAATATGAAAATAAATTTGAAAAATGCAGGAGTGCAGGCGAAGCTTCAGCCTTTATCTATTAAAAGTTGCAGAAGTAGGGAATTGAGAAAATGGTGAATATGCAATATTCTAAGATAGTTTGTTAAAGCTTTTCCAGAATTGAAGAAAGACAGGAGTGTTCAGATTGAAGGTTTATACTAAGTTCCAAGCAGCACAAATAAAAACAAATGCCCACACAGACACACTGTGGTACAGGGGCTGAGCATCAAAGACAAAGGGGCACTGCAGGTCACTTATAAAGGATCAGATAGTAGCATCAGCAAAAGTCAGGTGACAGTGCAATAATTGTGAGGAAAAACAAAGACAATTTCAGACTTAAAATACTGAGTTGCTGCTCACAGAGACTCACTGAAAATTCTTACATAATGTTTACTTCAGCAATAAAACAAACAAACAAAAGCACCCAGATTAAGTAGATGCAAAGTAATTGTACACAAAGAAACTAGTAAAAGTTGTTACATCTAGATAGGTATTGATTGGAATTAAAAATAAATTGGATGACAACGTTGGTGAAATTTTTTAAAAGATGAACATTTTAAATACTACATTTCAAAGATATGGAAGATGGGAAGGGAGAGGAATTGCATTGTTTGGGAAGATGACAAAGATATTGAAACACTTTAACCTTTTAAAAAGTAAGCATAGGTGTTAAGCATTTAAAAGATAAACGTAAAAGTACACTGCTCTAATTTCAAAACCGAGAAAACCAACATGGCAGTCAAAGAAATACAATCTATCTAACAGTGGGCAGGAAAAGGAGACCTATAAAAACAAAGCAAAATATGGTTAATTAGAAACCACAAAATTAAGTCATAGAAACTATTTCACAATGTCAGTCATAATAAATAAACCAAAAAGTCTTCTTAATTTAAAGCAGAAACTTTCTGAATGAATAATTACAACCCAACAATGTGAAAATTATAAGGCACCTAAATGTCTATCAATAAGGGGTTGGCATAGAAAATTGTAGTACATTTGTAAGATGGCACAGTATTTACATAGTATTTACAGTGAATGAATTGGATCTATGTGTACTGGCGTAAGATAAACCTTGGAAACAATTTAGAAGGAGGTAAGATGAGGGTGATATATATGGATTAATACCTCAGTGAATAAAAATTAAGGTCCATGCAGTGACTTGCACAGCTTACATCATATGACTCCTGAGTATCCTTAGCTCTGCAAACTTCTCTTCCCTTCAATTATTCTGACCTATTCACAACTGACCTTTTGTAGTAACTGAGCCAGTGTGTCTTCATTGATTGGATACTCAATTTTTAAATTTATATGTTTTTAAACCATTTTATTGAAGTATGATTGATGTACAAAAAGTAAATTTTTAATGTATACAACTTGATGAGTTTGGGAATAAGTATAAACCCATGAAAGCATTACCACAATTTATGCCATAAACATATCCATTACCACCAAAAGTTTCCTCCTATCTTATTTATTTATATTATTATTTTTTTAAATTGTGTGATAAGAACACAACGTAAGATCTACTCTCTTAGCAAAAATTTAAGTTTACAATACAGTATTGTTAACTAGAGGCAGTATGCTGTTCAGGAGATCTCTAGAACTTACTCATAGTGCACAGGTGAAACTTTGTACTCTTTGCTGAATATCTCCCAGTTTTTCCTTACCCTCAGCCCCTGGAAACCACCATTCTACTCTCTGCTTCTATGAGTTTCACAATTTTAAATTCCTTGTACAAGTGGTGTCATGTAGTATTTGTTCTGTATCTGGCTTATTTCACTTAGCATCATGTCCTTCAAGTTCATCCATGTTGTCCCAGAAGGTAGAGTTTCCCTCTTATTTTAAGGCTGAATTATATTCCATTGTGTGTGTGTGTGTGTGTGTGTGTGTGTGTGCGCACGCGCGTGTCATATCCTTTATCCACTCATTAATTGATGAATGCTTTGGTTGCTTCCATATCATGGCTGTTGTGATTACTGCTGCACTAAATATGGGCGTACTGATACCTTTGAGATACTGATTTCAATTCCTTTGGATATATACCCAGACATGGCATTTCTGGATCACATGGTGGTTCTATTTGCTAATTTGTTGAAGAATGTCCATACTGGTTTCCATGGTCGCCACACCAATTTACATTCCCATCAACAGTGTACAAGGGTTCCCTTTTCTCTACATCATTGCCATTATCATTTTTTTAAATAATAGGCCTCCTAATTGATATGAGGTGATATCTCATTGTAATTTTGATTTGCATTTCCATGATTATTAGTGATGTTGCACACCTTTTATATACTTATTGGCCATTTGGATGTCTTCTTCAAAGAAGTTTTTATTCAGCTCCTCTGCCCATTTAAAAATAAGGTTATTTTTTTATTGCTGTTGAGTTGTAGGAGTTTCTTGTGTATTTTGAAAATGAACACTTTATCAGATATGTAGTTTGCATACATTTTCTCCCATTATTTAAGTTGCCTTTCCATTCTGTGATTGTTTGCATTGCTGTGCTTTTTAGTTTGATGTAGTTCTGTCTACTTTTGGCTTTTGTTGTCTGTGCTTTGGTGCCATATCCAAAAAATCATTGCCGAGCCTGATGTCAAAAACTCTTTCTCTGTGTTTTCCTCTTGGAATTTTATGGTTTCACATATAATTTTGAAGTCTTTAATACATGTTGAATTGATTTTTGTGTATGGTGTAAGATGAGTGTCCAATTTCATTCTTTTGCTTGGAGATATCCAGTTTCACAACATCGTTTATTAAAGACACTATCATTCCCCCATTGTGTATTTTTGCCACGCTTGTGGAAGATTAGTTGATCATATATGTGTGGCTTAATTTCTGGGCTCTTGTGTTCTGTTCCATCGGTCTCTACATCTTTTTGTATGCCAGTACCATACTGTTTTGATTACTATAGCTTTTATTTTTAGATTATCACTTCATATTTTATTCTTTTAATGCTCTTCTAAATGGGATTATTTTCTTAATTTCATTTTCAGATAGTTTGTTGCTAGCATATATAAACAAAACTCAGTTTTGTATGTTGATTTGTACCCTGAAACTTTGCTGAATTTTATTAAACTTTGCTAAGTGTATTAGTTCTAAATTTTTTGTGCAGTCTTTAAGGTTTTCTGCACATAAAACCAGGTCAGCTGCAAACAGAGCCAATTTTATTTATTTCTTTCTGATTGGGATGCATTTTATTTCTTTTTCTTACCTAATTGCTCTGGCTAGAACTTTCTGTACTATGTTGAATAAAAGTGGCAAAAGTGGGCATCCTTACCATCTTCCAGAGCTTAGAGAAGAGGTTTTCAGTTTTTTACCATTGAATAGGTTGCTAGCTGTGAGATTGTCATATATGGGCCTTATTATGTGGAGGTACATTCCCTCTGTTTCTCCCTGTTGAATGTTTTTATCATGCATGGCTATTATTTTGTTTTGTTTTGTTTTGTTTTGCGGTACGTGGGCCTCACTGTTGTGGCCTCTCCCTTTGTGGAGCACAGGCTCCAGACGCGCAGGCTCAGTGGCCATGGCTCGTGGGCCCAGCCGCTCTGTGGCACGTGGGATCCTCCCGGACCGGGGCATGAACCCGTGTCCCCTGCATCAGCAGGCAGACTCTCAACCACTGCGCCACCAGGGAAGCCCTGGCTATTGTATTTTATCAAATGCTTTTTCTTCATCTATTGAGATGATCGTTTGATTTTTGTCCTTCATTTTGTTAATGCAGTGTACCACATTGATTGATTTGTGGATATTGAACCATCCTTGTATCCCTAGAATAAATACCACTTAATCACGGTGTATGATTCTTTTAACGTATTGTTGAATTCAGTTTGCTAATATTTTGTTGAGGATTTTTACATTTTTTTTCATCAGAGATATTGACCTATAATTTTCTTTTCTTGCAGTATCATTACTGGCTTTAGTATTAGGATAACAATAGTAATGACAATAGAATCTGACACATAGTAAATATTAAATTAAAAGGTAAATATAATTATTATACCATTATAATTATCATTACTTTTCTTAATAGCTGGTTAGTCTCTTCCTGATGATAGTCACAAAACATGAACAAATGAAAATATTGGTCTGGAATCCACGTACAACAAAAATCAAAAACTCTATAGAATACTGTGTCTATTTGGGTGCTTAGGAAAGTTAATGTTCATTTAAAAAAGAAATACAAAGTGAAATCCTCAAAATTCTAAATAAATAAATTTACTGGGTAATTTGTTATTACTGGAAAGTGCCAATATGGGGAGACTCATGCATTTTGATGATACAAGTACATACTGATTGATAAGGTACACTTAATCTCATATTTCAGTAGCATTTCAGAGCTGTCAGTGGACTGCAAAATGCTTCTTCACCAGAATTAAATTGATTGTAATAATAGCATCTTTAACACCTTTATGCCCACTGAGCTGTATGAGATATTGAATTATATGACTTTATGCAAATACCATCAAAGATACTTTTATTAACCTTTCAGAATACTGATCCCTGTGTTTGTTTGGCAATGCCTAACAGTGGCTGAGTTAATTAATTATCTGGGAAAAGTTCTTACTGCAATGCCTTGTCACAGCATATTTTACCTTTATTAGTGACATGATTTAACACCAATGATATATCACTGAGGATGCCTTTTAATAGGATAAAGATAAGTTTTTAAATTTTACACCAAAATATTTAAATTGTCAATTTATGACTTCATAATATAAATAGATATAATATTGTCATCACATGTATATACATTTTCTTTAAACTCTGTGTTTTCTTCAGTGGAGTTTTGAAGGGTTCTATGGGAAGGGAACAGAAGGTAAAGAAAAGATTTTATCTATTTAGAGTCATATGTCTTTTGATGGTCACCTTTTCTTCCAGTACACGCTGGTTTTAATGTACATTAAAAATCTATTGAATATTTATCACTATGTGTAAAATTCTGTCCTAAAAGGAATATATGTATGTATCAGGAGTGAGGGTGACAGAGAAACCCAAAGGGTGATTAAAAACTGGTGGAGACTCATGGAGAAGAGAATGTGAGTGAAGATATGTCAGTCATTGGCAGAATATGGGATTAACCTTCCATGTTCCAGTGGTGTTAAAGCACAGAATGAGTTTAAATACTTAGAATTCTTGTGGAACTACCTGTGTCTGGGGACAGGAGAGAGAGATGGATGAAGAGAATATTTTTAATTTCTGTGCTAGTAACTTGACTAATGGTAGATATTCAAGACAGAAAGGAATATCTTTGAAAATAAGAAAACATAAATGGACACATTTATGAACAGCAGTACCCACAAAATGTAACCAATAGCTATACCTTTCTTCATTGTGACTTAATTGTGTGGACCAAGAGGCCCTGGTCAATAGCTGAGTTTGCACATAGCTTAATGACTCACAGATCCTGAAAGCCAAGCATTCTACTGAAGTGCTCTTCTACTAAGTCTATCACAAGCCATTTATTGATCAGTTGAATGCCTTCATTCCTTAATTCATTCATTTATCATTTATTTAGCTACTGACTCATTCAGTAAGTAAATGGAGTAAAGCAGTAATGAGATAGAGTGGAATCAGCAAAAGCTGATTAAATCATTTATTCTTCACATTTAGAGTGTATTTCATATGCCAGGCACTGGGCCTGTGATTAATAAGTAATGCTCCCTTTCCTTCAAGCAAGTCACAGTATAAAAGAGGGCTGTACATAAATACATATTTGAAAATTGGAATGAGAGCTACAGTATACATACTTTTGCATAATGCAGTGAGGTCCAGTGGAAGGAGGGACCTACATTTTTGTGGGGCTCAGAAAGGACTTCAAAAAGATGACATAACTATGGTATGTTTAGAGTGAAGAAACAGTATGGCAAAAGCACAGAGATACAAGATAACATTGTCACAACTGAACAATCCAGTAACGAAATGAATTTCAGGGAAGTGAATATGAAGTCATCAAAATAACCAAAAGAATATGGTTACTTTAAAATGTCATTTTTTAGTAAAGCTATTTTGGTCATAAATAAAATATCCTATTTATTGTCTGCAATCTTACCTTTTATAAGAATGTGAAGGCGTCCATTTAAACTACTACCATTCTTACACAAAACTGTTAGGAGGTGTTTCCACATATGTTAAGTAAAATTTTATTCAGATAATTTTAGTGCTTTTCATGAATTTTCTCCTCTCCTGAACTGTGATTTCTTCAAAAGCAGAAATGTAGGATTACTGTACTGATTAATGATTTCCCTCTTGTCACAACAATTTTTCCCCACTGCCTGTCAGAAAAAAAAGATAACTATTGTGAAAATATTTAGTTAATGGCTAAGAACTTAAACAGAAGTTTATCAATATTATCATGAATTTAGTGTATAACTTAGCCCAATTATATGTCTCTTGTCATAGG
Organism: Mesoplodon mirus; assembly: GCF_964341445.2. Lineage (NCBI taxonomy): Eukaryota > Metazoa > Chordata > Mammalia > Artiodactyla > Ziphiidae > Mesoplodon > Mesoplodon mirus. The sequence goes on from NC_138996.1 coordinate 25,200,757, forward strand.
TGAGAGTGTGTCAGTTATACTCAATAAGACACAGTCTCACATATGATAAGAGAACTAAAAACCTGAATTAAAGAGACATTTTCATTGCCCACAAAGCAAAGAAGGGAAAACAAATAAAAGGAACTCTTGTAATCACCAGTCCACAGAATGACCTTCAGTTTATGGCCTCACCATGTCAGACATCCCATTAACCACAGGTAGAGCAAGAAAAAATAGCAGTTACACCTCTCACTGCATATTTCGTGGAGATGAACGTAGAGTAAATGAGAAAATATTAGTAAAACACTTTAAGCTGCTTTGTAGCAGGACACTATATAAATACAGAGCAATATTATTAGTCATTTTAATGAGTTGGGAATTTTTACTGCTTGAGAAAGTTTGAATTATGCTGGTTGTTCTTTGCAGCACCACAAAGGTATTTTAAACTACTAACTTTCTATTATCTCTGAATATTGGGGACGTGGCTCTGTACTTAAGAGTTCCAAAGGGAGAGTTTGATATTGAATGGCTTTTGAATTCCATAGCTACGGGTGGCTGTGGTGAGGTGGATTATTTATTATTGCCATGTACAAATGAAGGTCAAAATGAAAAAGGCAAATGCCGAACTAGAAAATATAACCTTATGGTTGGGTTGGTGGCTGCAGAAATCCCAGGGCAAACCTTCTTATTATAATAACTCAGCAGTTCTTCTTCCCTTACTCTCTCAAGCAATAAAAGGCAAAGCAAATCATTACAGGTTCAACCAAAGAGCAGAGCTTTGGAGGATGACAATCCACTCTTCATTTCACATAACTGCAAAGAGTTATCTTGGAGCCCTGAATAGTAAGGCAGTGTTAAGCTTTTCTCAGGGAACTAGATTTTACCAATCTATTTCAGAAAGTGAAACTTCAGGTCTAAGTTTGTGTGAATATATTCAGCGGGGCACACTTTACATTTTCCTCTGGCAGAGTTGGTAGGGCTGCTAGAAAAAAAGAGGCTTTGTAGTAAGAAAATTTCTTATTATTTTAAGGGCTGCAACACACAGTACTAAAAGGGTTTCTCCTTTGTGAATCTTCCTGCTTGAATCACATTGAAAATATAACAACTAGCGTAAGAACTTCCCCCATTTCTCCTTACCTTTAAGTTTCTAAAGATTTTGGCACTCACCCTTTTTATATGGTCATTGGTCACATTTCTTTTTTTTTTTTTGCGGTATGCGGGCCTCTCGCTGCTGTGGCCTCTCCTGTCGCGGAGCACAGGCTCAGGACGCGCAGGCTCAGCGGCCATGGCTCACGGGCCCAGCCACTCCGCGGCATGTGGGATCCTCCCAGACCGGGGCACGAACCCGTGTCCCCTGCATCCGCAGGCGGACTCCCAACCACTGCGCCACCAGGGAAGCCCATGGTCACATTTCTGTATCAATTGGATCATGTCTTTTTTCCCATTATGTACCCTTCCATCTTCCATGCTAACTTACAACATCCACATTGATACCATTAACTTGGCTTCACAAAGCTTTGACCTTCCCTAATCAGGAGAACTTTCTTTTGCTTCTCTTAACCTTCTCCCATGACTAATCACCAGACCACATCATCTCTCAGACTATTCAGTTTCTGAAACTGTAAACCCTATATCTACACCTATTCCTTAAATGTGAGTCTTCCTTAGAGGTATGTTCTCAGCCCTATTCTTTCTTTTCTTTCTTTTCTTTTTTTTTTTTTTTTTTTTTTTTTTCCGTACGCGGGCCTCTCACTGTTGTGGCCTCTCCCGTTGCGGAGCACAGGCTCCGGATGCGCAGGCTCAGCGGCCATGGCTCACGGGCCCAGCCGCTCCGCGGCATATGGGATCCTCCCAGACCGGGGCACGAACCCGTATCCCCTGCATCGGCAGGCGGACTCTCAACCACTGCGCCACCAGGGAGGCCCTATTCTTTCTTTTCTTGACTCACTTCCTGGCTTACGTTATTCAGGACTACAGTTTGGGGTACTAACCCACCTCATATTCTAACATAAATAAGCACACTCTTGCTGCACACACACACACACACACACCTATATACCTTGTGGCTTATAGTAGTTGGTATGTCTAGTCGTGATTATGTTTGCTTTAATCTTAATTGGGGTTTATTGAGTTTTGGGGGCCTACAAATTTTAAATTTTCATAAAATTTGGGTCGTGTTTGGTCATAATTTAAATTTTACTCTCTGCCCCATGTCTGTCTCCTATCTTTTGGGAATTTCAGTTACTGCTCTATTGGAATGTTGAAAATTATTCCATGTATTACTGATGGTCTTGTTTTTCTTCATTTTTTAAAATTTGTTCTTCATATCGGATAATTTCTACTCATCTAACTTTGCGGTCACTGATTATTCTGCCATCTCAAATCTGCTGTTGTGTCCTCTAGTGATTTTTTTTTTCAGGTATTGTGCTTTTCAATCTCTAGAATTTTCACTATCTCTTTCATAGTTTCCATTCTCATTGATATTTCCTATTTACTCACACTTAGCAATTTTTATTTATTATTTAAACATATCTTCCTTTGATTATTTAAACCTATTTATTATACACGTTTTGAAGTCCTTTTTGCTAAACTCAAAATCTGTGCCTACTCAAAGTTTCTATGGATGGTTTTTTTGGGGGGGGGGCTGGTCTTTTGTATATTATATTTTTTGTTTGAATATTAAACATTGTAGACAATACCAGGTAGCAACTCTGGATTCTCTGGATTCTGTTTTGTCCTTCAGAGGGTTGTTAGTTTTGTTTCATTTGCTTTGCTTTAATAATCAGTTAACTTGCCTGGACTCAACTACAAAATAGTGTGCAGCCACTAACACCTCATATCAGGCTTTTTCTTTGTGTTTTTTTTTTTGTCTACCTTCCTGAGGTCTTTCATTCAGCTCTATTGTTTAGTGATTATGCAATTATTTATGCAGAGGTTATGTTGAGACACCTCAAGCCAGAAAGGTTTCCACTCTTTGCCACCTGAGCATTGCTCGGGTTGAAGACTGCACTCAAAGATGCAGCATATTCACAAGTCTTTCCAGGGCTTCTGTCTCCACAGTGCTCTCTAACATCTCCTCACACATGTACAGTTTAGAGCTTGTTCAGTCTCTTGTTTATTGTCTCAGCCTTTTGATATATATTTTCTCTGTGAGTGAGCCTTTCCCACTTTAACAATATCATTCCTTAACACTTAGCTGCTTTGTTGGTTACCCCTAAACTAGTCAATAAGTCTACTACCTCCATTCCTCCAGCTGGCAAATCTATGAGTTGGGGAGAATGGGAGTATCCTTGGTTTAAAAAAAAAAAATGGTCTTTTTACTTAATGCAGTAGGTAGTTTTCATGAATAAACATTTCTCACATCGTTGCTGGTATTTGGCCCCTTTTCAATGCCCTGAATTGATTGTTTTTACTATTTTTGTCTATATTTTTAGATTCTGCAGATTAGAATTGCCTGACTTCTTCGTGCTGCCCATAAAAATGTACAGCCCAGATTACTATTTTAAAATAAAAATATTTAGTCTTCAATTTCATTGAAAATTTGCTTTCAGGTGCAAAAGTGAATCACTTCATCCCCAGATTCCTTAATGGCTAAATGATTATTATGATTTTTAATCATATTAGTTATTATTATGATTAGCAAAAATAGTGACCTGGTTATATTACAGAAAGGAAAATATAAACAAGATATAACCATTAATTTTTATAAATTTTATATTTTATGCTTTACTCATCTATTTGAAAAGCACTTTTACAGTGCTGATTTTTCTCCAAAGAGCTACTTTTGGAATCCATGACAAACTCACTTAGCATCGCAAAACAGCCACCTCTAGGAGCCCTCCCTTCCTTCCTCTGGACGTCTGCAACTCACACCTGCTGCAAACATGTCTGCTTCTGGGTTGTCAAAGTAAGCTCCTTAAAGCAAAGGACATGAAACCTTTGTTTCTCAGTTGTAGCATAGTTTCCCAAATAGAGAAGATACTAAATAGACCACTGTAGGGGGTCAGTTTTCAACTCATCAATGTAGAAGACTTTATTTTTAGTCATTTTACTCATGTTACTCATGCTCTACATTTACCAGCACAAGTTTCTAAAAAGTATGTCCTAGTTCTGGGGCAGGATGATGAGAGATCTTAGGACATGGGTCCCAATTTTTGGTTCAAAATATGTGGTCGAGCGAATTATTACTATGTATTGGAAAGAGAGTTCAAAAACTATAAAGCTATTTAATATTTTGTAAACTTAGAAACTTTCTAGTAGATAACAGTAAAGATCTACTTCCTCTTTTATTGTTATTTTTTATGTCTCATTTTACTTATACCTAAAAGAAGGACATTTTATCTAATTAAGTTGAGGCAATATGTTGCCATACCTGAGTGAAACTCACAGAAAAATACTAATACATATTTTGGGAAGAAGAAATAGCATAATGGTTATCAGCATCGCATGTAATGTTTTTGACATAATTCAGTTGTTTTTTTCATTCCCCCAACCTGTCACTAACTTGACATCACATATCTCTTTTGTAGTATTTTTCTTAGTAAAACAAAAAAGGGAAGCTTTAGCAAGGCAGCAGTGAATTGCTTTTTAAAAATTGCATTTTGGCAATTAACTTTTCCTTGTATTACGAAAAGCATGTATTGATACACAAGCAAATTCCTGTGTGTTTCCTCTTTCAGTATTAAAGCAATCTAAGAAGTTTTAGTTGTACTCTTTAGGCTAAATTCTCTGTAAACATGTCCCTATTAAGATCAATTGCAGTGCCTTTCTCTTGAAAGGATTCCAAATAGACAACAGTAAATCATGCAGCTAGCTTTCCAATATTGCAAATCTGCATAGGAATAACAGTAAACAGTAGATTGAAAACAGTTCTCTGAAACTCTAGAGAATAAAATCAATTCAGAGGACATGCAATAATGAGCTACACTGCAAAGCTGGGACTAGGGAAGATAACGATGGCTGGGGAATAATATTTGACAGTTTTTTAGATTTATTTTTTATTGCAACATGGTTAATAATTTTCTTTGAAAATACTGATCAAAATACAATTGAACATGTTTCACATCAAAATGTAGCAGAGACAAATCAATGAAAATACCTGTTGTCACATTTGTAACCCCTGCCTCAGACAGTGTCCTTTCAATAGCAATAATATTCAAGTCCTGTTATTTTTAAAAATTTGACATTAATAAACTACTAGAAATTGGCATGTATGAGATAGGGAACTTTTTTTTTTTTTTACACATTAATTAAAGACATTTCATCAGCTTAATTTTTGGCCACTACCTTAGCTGAATGTTACTTTTATATTTTTCTTTTAGTTTTATTTGACCAAAAAAAAAAATCACCAAAATTTAAAAACTGAAGGTTGATAATATTTCAAAAATATGCATGTTAACATCTTTTCCAACAAAAATTCTTTCAGGTGGTGCCAAAGAGAACATTCCAGTTTTTAAGAAAGCTGCAAAAAATTAAATTTTTAATGTTCAGATAGTACCTCAGGCTGAGTGCCAAACCCTTTTCAATCAAGATCAAATCGAAAACAATTCCAAAGAATAGTGAATCCAAAAGTAATGCTTTCTAACGCTGTTAACATCATTAAGTAAGTTTAAATCAGTTTCCAAAATGTAATTCTGAGTTTAGTTCAAAAATTCTTGATAATGTAAAAAACAGACTAGTTGGTCAAGTGTGTATGTAAGCTATCATTAATTTAGTGATCTGGCTAGAAATTTTATTTTATTTGTTGTTAGCAGCTTCCTACAATCCTTAGAGGTTGAAAGGAGAAAATTCTTATTTATCTTTATTAAATAATCTCACAACTCACAATTACTCCATAATGCAGGATTATAGATTATCACATATGCTTAGTTAATGAATGAAAATTTCTGAAACTGTGAGATTTCACAGTGTTAACAATATTGAGTTATGTCCCTGATTTGTAGTCTACTACACAAAACTGTTATTTGAAAATTGCACTATGCTAGACAGAGGCTGGTGAGAAAACTCAGGCAAGATTAAAAAAAATTCCATCTGAGCAAAGCCAGTATACCCTGAATAATCCACATTTGTTTGTTTTGTTTCATTTTCCTATTAATATCTTCTCATACTTCTTAAAGGAATAGATCTAAGAATTTTGAATTAGCCATTCTTCTTTTCCTTCTACTTTCTAAAAGTAAATAGATTGACGGATAAATAGATTCTAAAATAAAATTTAACAAATGTAATATACCCAAGGATTCCAGAAAAACTTTTGCTCTCTTGAAGTTTGTATCATAAACAAAATCACCACAGAGCATCATTACCATTCCCCTAACCACAAGAGAACCTGTATATGTGTTTGTACTATTTTAGTGTGTATTTAGTTTCATTTTTGTTTTTCTGATGGTCTTACATCTGTGACCACATCGTTGTCTCCAACTAATGTTTTACTTGTTAAAGAATCATTTCTGGAAATAGCACAGCATGCTTTTTCAGTCCATGAGTACAGTGTTTACCGAAAAGGGGTATTTTCTGCTATGATAATTTTCCTGGCCAGACAGAGTCTAACAATAAACATTTGTTTTACTCCTGATCTCCACAACAGAAGATGTCTGCCAAAATTGTGGTTGTGAAAAGCCGTTCCTCAGAAAGGGATAAGGATATAACCATGGATTTGATTGTGTGCTCTAGTCTACAAAATGACCCAGAATCACGAACCATCAGCCAAACTTTCCCTTCCATTTTTTTCTTGCCTTCCATCTAATAAACAAAGCATGAACTTTTTTTGGGAAAAAAGCAATAGAGGACTTTATCAAACAACTCTTAGTTATAAAATTGTCACTCAATGTTAATACATTTTATGATAATGAAGATGAGAAATAAAGGAAATTGCTGACTAATTGAGAGAGATGTGTTATTCTCTAAGTCCTTTTCTGCTTAAGACATTGCATGAATGGCACCGCCTCTAAAAACTTTGGACTCTTTGAGATATATATAAAAGAATAAAAAGAATTATTTTTCCTTCCACCTGATACTTTTAAATAAATAATTATAGTACACCTGACTAGGTCCTTATAATTAGAGAGTTAGAACCTTTGAGGCCCACTACTTCTAATCTTAGTGGTTAGATGGTAGGAAGCCAGAGTACATGGAAGGTCAAACACTCATATTGACGATGATATAAAAGAATCAAAAGGTAGATTATAGAATAATAGAATACAAATCTCAAGGTTAGAAAAGACTTCTAGATTAAAATCCCATGTGTTTCTTAAATCTCTACTTGTACCTTTCTGCCCTATCTTTGCTGCTATAAAGGGTTGAATATTAGTCATCTCCTTCATCATCTTATTCCATCTTTGAATATCTCATCTTTTAATATTATTCTGTAAACTGAGTTGTATCTGTTAATGATGAAACATCTTATTGGTCCCAATTCTACTTCATGTGATAATACAGTATGAGCGCACTATTTTTTCCGTACGATGGTCTTTTAAACATTACAAGAAAACTGCCAGATTTCTGGTTATTCCTCTCATCTAAATGCTCTAAATTAGCCATCATTTCAACTCTGTCTCACTTCATAAAGCATCTCATTCCTGGTTGTTCTCTTTGGCACTTGGTCCAGTGTACCACTTCGCATGTGCCTAGAATTGAACACAGTTCTCCAGATTTATCAAGGAGTAAAATTAGAAACAATGCTTTCCTATAATTAGGATTCAGATACACTATTGTATCTGCTGGTTTATACTGTTATTCAAGTCTTCTATTTTTATGTTGATTTTCTCTTTAGTTGCTCCACTCATTATTGAAAGGGGAGTCTTGAAGTCTTCAAACATTTTTAGTTGAACTGCATATTTCTTCCTTCAATTCTGACCACTTAATACTACCACATCAGGGGTTAGGCTTTCAATGTATGAATTTTGGGAAGACACAAACATTCAGTCCCTAACAAAAATCTATGAGAAACCCCACTAACATCATACTTCATGGTGCAACTGTGAATGTTTTCCACCTAAGATTAGGAAAAAGAAAGAAATTCACTCCTACCCTTTCTATTCAATACTGTACTACAGATTTTATGCAGGAAAACTAAACAAAAAAAAAAAAAAGGAAAAAAGCATCCAAATTGAATGGAAAATGTAAATCTTTATCTATCTGCAGATGACATGATACTGTATATAAAAAATTCTAAGGACAACAACTCAAAACACTTAGAGCTGATAAACAAATTCAAGATTAAATGATAAAAACTGATATACAAAATTCAATTGTATTTCTATATATTATCAGTGAACAATCAAAAAATAAAATTAGGAAAACAATTACAATAACAAAAATACATAAGAATAAATTTAATGAAAGAAGCTTAAGACTTGTACACTTACAACTACAAAACATTGTTGAAAGAAATTAAAGATGACCAAAATAAAAAAATATATATATCTGTGTTCAAGGATTGAAAGACAATGTTGTTAGTATGGCAAATTTATCTACAGAATCAAACAATTTGTCTCAAATGCTTTTTGCCCCCTGACATGGACAAGCTGATCCTGAAATTTCTGTGGAAATACCAGGACCCATAATAACCAATACAATCTTGAAAAAAAGAGGACTCACCACCCAATTCAAAATTTAAGATGGAACTATCAAGAGTTTTAAAAATAATCAAGACTGTGTACAACCATACAGATAGATATATAGATCAATGGAATAAAATCGAAAGTCCAGAAATAAACCCACACATTAAAGGTTCATTGATTTTCAACAGATGATAAAACATTTCAATAGTGAGAGAATAGTCTTTTCTACAAAAGTTGCTAAGAGAACTGGATTTCTACATGTAGAAAATGCAGCTTGACCCCTACCTCATTTCATATAAAAAATTAACTTAGAGTAGACCAAAGAGTTAAATTTAAGTGCCAAAGCTATAAAATTCTTAGGAAAAAAATAGGTAAAAAAAATAAATCTTCATTATTAGTTATTGATTTCTCAGATAATAATAAAGCACAAACAACCAAAGCAAAAGTAGGTAAATTGGACTTTATCAAAATTGAAACTTTTTGCATATTTACTGCTACTACTACTACTACTACTACTACTAATAATAATAATAATAATAAAGGTAAGAGGAAACTTTGGGAAGTGATGGATATGTTTATGATGTTGATGGTAGTGATGTCTTCATGGGTGTATATTATGTCCAAACTAGAGTTGTATACATGAAATATGTACAGCTTTTTAAATGTCAACCATACTTCAATAAAATACCTTAAAAAAGAAAAAAAAATGAAACTTTTGTGCTTCAGAGGATATTATCAAGAAAGTGAAAAGACAACCAACATAACAGGAGAAAATATTTGAAAATCATATATCTGATAAGGGGTAGAATCCAGAATATATGAAGAGCAGTTAAAAATCAAAAACAAAAAGACAAACAACCCAATTTAAAAATGGGCAAAGGATTTAAATAGACATCTGTTTAAAGCAGATATATAAATGAAAACACATGAAAAGATGCTTAACATCACTATTTATTGGGGAAAAGCAAATCAAAACCACATGGAGGTACTACTTCACTCCCACTAGGATAGCTACAATTAAAAAGACAGGTACTGTCATGTGTTGGAGAAGATGTACAAAAATCGGAACCCTCACACATTGCTAGTATGAATTTAAAATAATGCAGTTCCTTTGGAAAACCACCTGGCAGTTCCTCATATGATTAAGCATAGAGTTATCATATGACCCAGAAATTCCACACTTAGGTATATATCCAAGAGAACTGAAAACATATGTTAACACAAAAAAGTGTAATTGCATGTTCATGGCAGCTTTATTTATAATAGTTAAAAAATGAAAACAACTCAAATATTCATCAACAGGTGAATGGATAAATTAATGTGGTATGGTATATCGTACTATATGATATTATTCATTCATATAAAGGAATGAGATATTGATTCAAATTAAAACATGAATGAGCCTTGAAAATAGTATTCTAAAGGAATGAGGCCCAAGACCAAAGGCCACATATTTTATGAGTCTACTTATATGAAATATCGAGAAGAGGCAAATCGAGAGACAGAAGTAAGCAAGATTAGGGGAGGGGCAAATGGGGAGTGACTGCTAATAGATAGGTATGAGTTTTCCTTTTGGGGTGATGAAAATGTTCTGGAATTAGATAATGATGGCTGCATGAATACATGAAAAAAAATTATATACTTTAAAAAGTTGAATTTTATGGTATATGAATCATATCTCCAAGCTGTTCTTGCTGATAAAATATTTTTGGTGTGTATTTAAATATTCCTTCATGCTTTTACTAAAACATAAAACTGTCAACAGTTATGGAGTTCTTTATTTCAGATATACTTACATTATACATAGATGCTGAGAGAAATACTCTACATAAGGAAAGCTTTTTTGGGGGGGAGGGGGGTGTCCCTTCGCCTTTCTTCAAAGTAGTTCTTTTAGGTTCCACATTAGGGAAATGTTTCTGGTCTCTAGTATGCTCTAAAAATTGCTCTTCTAAAAAAATTTATAATGTCAAGAATTACATAACTCTCTTACAGAGTACTTTATACTTTTTATGGTCTTTCTCAAGTACAAAGATAAAGAGAAAGCTTTTATTATGGCCTTTTGAAAGAACGATTTAGTTAGTTCCTGACAAGGGCCAAACTGAACAAACAATCCTGCATGCAGAGTACAGGTATCTTCAGTGACATTAATTAAACACCGTGTAAATTTTACCATTCTAACATTTTATATGCAAAGTCATATAGGAAACATTTTCCCTCATTTCTTCTCCCCATACTAATAAACTTAGTATAATGGAATGGAGAATGTGTACCTTTGTTACTTACTTAATGCTTGTAATATGAATAAAAAACATAGTAAGGTAGGGGGAAACAAGTTTTATCTGCCCAGTGCATTTGTGTGAATATTAGTGCTGAATAATCTAATGTAAGGAACAGTAAATTGGTAAGAAAGAGCTAGACAGGTTATAATCATTGTTATAATTTAATTTTCTACACCTATTATGTTTAATTTTGATGATGATACATCTCAAAATGTTCATATCTGAATATTCCCCCCATACTCTGCTAATATAAAATTGTCCAGGGTACTGAGGACTGCTTTTTTAAATATCCTTGGTACTTGAATTTATTTTCTAATCCAATAATAATATATTTAACATGAAACTAAATTATATAAACACAATGCCTCGGGCAGTTTGATTAATCATATATTCCTATGGAATATGGGATTTTTCCAGGAGGGCAAAAGAGCAGCTCCTACCCCTTGTGATATTCTATACACGGATATAAAGTATGTATTTATTAATGAATGTTAACATATGAAAAATCCTAAAATTTCCTCAGTTAAAAAGCCTTTTAAATTTCCAGAAATTTACTTAACATGGAATTTTTTGTAAGCCAGAATTCTTGATTGTGGTAAGATAACCTCTAGAAAACATATTAGGATCTCTGCAAGGCTGGTGTATAGCATTTTCAGTATATCTCTTCCTTACTTTCATAAAACCTACAAAAGGTGATGTGCAACAAAAATCATATTATTAAATAAAGTTATGTTGAAAATAGTGTGAGGAAGTCTTATAAAGGGCGTGAGTTAAATAGTTCTGAAGCTGTTAAAGACCCTTCATCACCTAATGACTAGACTGCTGAAACTGTCTCCAAATATGATTCTTACCCTCTAACCTAGTCCACCTCATCCATTCTTTATAGTCTGATAAATTAATCTTCCTGAAATACTATTTTTTACAAGACCTGTAAAATCATAAAATAATGATCACAGTGCTTACATAACAATTTTCATATACATTATCTCATCTAACCTTTACAGTAGCCCTAGGAGGCAGGCAGGACAGATATTATTATATCTTTAACAAAGAAGAGAACCAAGATACAGAGATATAAAGTTACTTATCAAATACAAATAGGTTTAAGGGGAAAAGAGTGGAAAAAGACATATCAGGCAGACAGTAATCAGAAGAAAGTAGACTCCAGAGCAATAATCATCATATATTTTACAATGTTAAAGGGTCAATTCATGAAGAAGTCATCATAATCTAAATGTGTACGCAGTTAACAACATAGCTTCAAAATATATAAAGTGTAACCTATTAGAAATAAAAGAAAAAATAGTCAATTACAGATAATTTGCAGACCGTTAGTAGTCACAGTTATAGTAAGGGCCTTCAATAATGCTCTCTCAGTAATTGATACAGCAAGTAGAAAATTAGTGAGGATGTAGAAAACCTGAAAAACACTAATTGCATTTATAGAGTACACAATAAGAGAATAATTCACCTTCTTTACAAGATCACATGAATCATTCACCAAGACAGAACATATTCTGGGCCATAAAATAAGACACATTAAATTTTAGAAATTGAAGCAAACTGTGCTTCCTGGACCTTGTAGAATTAAAATATAAGTGGGTAGTAGAAATATATACATATAAAAATCTGAAAATATGTAAAAATTAAACCTCACACTTGTAAATAACACATTGCTGAAAAAGAAAAACACAAGAAAATTAGAAATATTGAGTTGAATGAAAATAACACACAGTGTTTCAAAATGTGTGAGATGCTGTTTAAAGTAGTGCTTAGAGGGAAATGTGTAGCATCAAATACTCGATTAGAAAAGAAGAAAAGTCAGATATCAATGATCTAAGCTTCCACCTTCAACAGTTACTAAAAGGAAGTAAAGTAAAGCCAAAACAAGCAAGAAGGAAGGAAATAGTAAAGATGCAAGCATAAATTAATGAAATTGAAATCAGAAAATCAACAGAAAATAATCAATAAAACAAGTTTTTTTAAAATAAAGTTAATTAATAAACAGATAGCCAGACCAATTTAAAAAAGAGAGAGAGAGAGAACATACAGATTATCAATATCAAGAATTTAAAAAAGGGGAAAACTTAAAAGACTCTGAGGTTATTAAAACATGAGAAATATTAGGAAATATTTCATGTCCTTACATCCTATAACTTAAAGTGGGCAAATGCCTTGAAATCTATGAAGTACCAAAGTTCACGAGGCAGAAATAAATAATCCAAGTAGTCTGTGTATTAAAGAACTTGATCTATAGTTTAAAACTTTCCAAAAATGAAAACTTCATGCATAAATGACTTCACTGGTGAATTCTTAGAAATAATATAAATTCTATACAAACTTTCCCTAGAAATAGAAAAGGAAGGGACATTTCCCAACTGATTTTATGATGGAATAATTACCCTGCTACCAAAACCAGAGAAAGACATTTCAAGATAAGCCAACTACAGGCTATTATATGATCTCTTGAGCATAAACACAAAATTTATCAAGATGATTTTATTAAGTAAAACTCAGTGACACATAATATGGATAATAGATCATAACAAAGTATGTTTCATTCTGGACATGCAAGGTTCATTTAACAGTTGAAAATCAAACAGTGTAATTTGCCATATCAATGTACAAAGGAAGTAAAAACATAGAATCATTTCAATAGATGCAGAAAAAGTTTAACCCCCATTCATTACAAAAACTCTTGACAAGTGAGGAATATAAGGGAACATGTTCAGCTTTATAAAGGGCATCCACAAACAAGCTGTGATTAACAAGAAAGTATGTTTATTTACCAATTAAAAGATATTAAGTTGGTTTCTGTTTTTGCCTATTATGCATAAAGTTTCTATAAATATTCACACGTGAATTTTTGTATGTACCTAAGTGTTAACTTCTCATGGGTAGATATCTAGGAGTGAATTTTCTGGCACATATGATAAATGCATGTTTAACTTTTTGGAAACTTCCAAATTGTTTCCAGTTTTGCATTCCCATTAGCAATTTCTGAGCGTCTGAGCTCCACATCCTTGCTGGTACTTGGTACATCGTGCAGAACAATCCTACAATATCCCACTGTCTTTCAGTATCTCATAGAGATCATTGCTTCAAGGATTTTTTAATCCCTCCAGGAGGGATATTTATACTGAGCGCTGTGTGGCACGCTGCTTACTGGGCTCTTATGTGATTGCTCGCAGGCTAGATCTCTCAGTTTCAGGGGATGCTATGTTCCTGTTCCTTTCGATAATTCTCTGCTGTTGTCTGCTCTTTAATCTCTGATATCTTTTCCTGAATGGTGACCTTCAACAGAACTTCCTGGATGTTATTAAATGTAGTGAGGAGACTTAGAAACAACTGACAACTGGCCAGTGATTATAGTTCTAATAGCTTCACAGCCTCCTCTTGTATTCCTATATCACTTGAAATAGTTGGATGAAACTTCTACCAGGTATCACCTGTGAAAGGTACATGGTCATTCTAAAAGTAACAAACCCCTTTCTTTAGAGGTATTTGATGTTTTTCTACAGGTTACCAGGTAGTTATTAAATAATAATAAGAAAGAACTTATACCAGTCCTTTCAACTCTCTCCAGAAGATGGAGTATCTTTCCTCAAAGGTTATTTCAGACTCCAAGGGGGTAAAATATTCAGATCCTTGTTACCACAAATTCATAAGACACTGTAGCTTATTATGCATATTCAGAACATTTACAGATAAAACAAACAATGGCATAGAGCATTGCTCTTGTTCTTTGTGAAGAAATGTCACTGTCCAACTTTGAGAATACTTTAGAGAATTATGTGTAAGTAATATAAAGATTATTGACTTGATTTGTTTTTTTTGGGGGGAAAACTATATGGTAGTTAGTTTTATTATATCTTTTTTATGAAGATATAAGTATTCTCTTTCTATTGAATTGTTAATCATGGTAATAATGCTGCTACTAACATTTGTATAATAGATATTTTCTAATATTGCTGGAGATGTTTCAATGTAAAACTTCAAATCATACAGACGTTTAAAAAATACACTCAGTAGCAAAAAATATATATATTCTTTTCAGGATTTTTCAATACTGCCTGAAACTTTTGAATTAAAAACTTCTACTCTTACATGTACAAAATAGATATATGCAGTAGCAGAAATCTTGATTTTTGGATCAAAACATACTGTTATCTCAAAAATTCGGCCGTTAATTTTTTCTTATTTTATGGAGTAACAAAGACTTGTGAAATGCGTGGAGATGAAGGAATATCAATGGTAGCTATTTTCTTTTTTTTTCTTAAATTCTTAATCAAAGGAACTGATGATACTGATGAAAATGTTGACATTTCAGGCACTGTGGCAGCTGAATGCTTTTCTGACAAGGGTCACTTAAGCTTGAGATCGGTGCAGCAGATTAATTCTGTTTGTCCTCTCCTGACCCGCAGCAGAAGAAGGGAAGCAGGACAAAGGCAGATGTGGAAGCGGAAGAAGTCAGTGCCTCAGTTAGTTCCCCTTCCGTCCGTGTGTTCTCTAGTTGTCTTCATGTCTAAAAACTAGTGTCCCAGGGCTTCCCTGGTGGCGCGGTGGTTGAGAGTCTGCCTGCCGATGCAGGGGACACGGGTTCGTGCCCCGGTCCGGGAAGATCCCACATGCCGCGGAGCGGCTGGGCTCGTGAGCCATGGCTGCTGAGCCTGCGCGTCCGGAGCCTGTGCTCCGGAACGAGAGAGGCCACAACAGTGAGAAGCCCCTGTACCACACACACACAAAAAAAACTAGTGTCCCAAATTAAGTTGTGAGCTGCTTGAGAACAAGGGTTTTGGCTTCCCTGATTAGCCATATTCAGTGACGTCACTTCAGATATTGGTTGAATTGAATTGTAGGTGTTTCTCCATCAGTACCATTGCAGGGTGTGAGAGGTTAAGGTTTTGCTTCAAGCAGGCACCTTCATTTTTACAGGCAAAGACCCTCCAACTGTCCAGTTACTGGCAACCACTTTTTCACCAAATCTGGTGGCCTTTTATCACTTCTCATTCTCCTTACTCTCTTTGCAATATCTAGCACTGTTTTCTAGTTCCACCATCTTGTAACTCTGTCTTCTCTTGGTCTCAATAACATCACACCCTCTGAACATTCTTCTGTTCAATGAGCTAGTTCCTTTTGTCTCTTAAACATAGCTCTCCCCTAAGACTCCATCCTCTGATGGAGTGGAAAGAATGCAATTTTTGGAGCCAGAGCAACTGTGTTTGATTCTAGACTGAGTGATCTCTCTGAGCCTCTATTTTCTCACCTTCACTTAGTCCTTCTCTGGCACTCTTCCTTTTTTAGGAAAGGGTCTGAGTTTCTGACATATGTCATTTTCCTTCTCTCCAAAGAACTTCTTTTAATATTTCTTGCCAGGCAGGTCCACTGACAACAAATTGTCTCAAAATTTGTTTTCTGTGGAAGGTCTTTATTTCTCCTTCACTTTTGAAAGACACTTTTGCAGGATGCAAAATGCTGTCCTGCATTGGTGTTGGTGTTAGTCTGTTGCTTTTTTCTCTTGGCACATTAAATATTTCACTTCATTCTCTTCTTGTTTTCATGTCCTAAGATTGTATATTCACCATATCTAGGAAGGGTAAATATAGATATAAAAATTAACTAAACCTTATAGACAATATTATGGGCATAAAATGATGAAAATGAAAATAAAAGTCAATAAATGAAATATCATTGTGAAAAACATTAACAAAACTAATTTTAAAGTGACTAAACCAGAATATTTTATTCCTTTATCTACCTACAAATGTCCACTTAAACAAACTTTATGTAATTTTGGGTACCAACCAATTTATTTATATCAGTGAAGTGAGGTTCTTTTTGCCCTGCTTCTCAGTACACATGTATTCTCAAAAAAGATACATGACTTGAAGCTCTTGTACCCTGAAAGTATTATGATTACTGGAAATGATAGTATATACATAAGAAATAGTTAAACTGATCACTGAGTCAATGCAATACTTTTGTGCTCAATATTGAATTAAGGGACTTATTAAAAAAGCATCCCTTGAGAAAAATTACCCATTCTCCCCTTGTACTCTTAATCTCTATAAACTCTTCAAAGGAAGGGATCATATATTTAATTATTTGCATGTAGTGAGAATTTTAGGTGCAATAGAAGTTATTCTCTGTTAGGATAGGTTATTAGAGATTCTATTTTCATGAGATTTTTTTTTTTTTTTTTTTTTTTTTTTTGCGGTACGCGGGCCTCTCACTGCTGTGGCCTCTCCCATTGTGGAGCACAGGCTCCGGATGCACAGGCTCAGTGGCCATGGCTCACGGGCCCAGCCGCTCCGCGGCATGTGGGATCTTCCCGGACCGGGGCACGAACCTGTGTCCCCTGCATCGGCAGGCAGACTCTCAACCACTGAGCCACCAGGGAAGCCCCTATTTTCATGAGATTTTGATGTACCTTATATGAAACACAAAAATGAGATATATTGAAGGTGGTAACCAATGTTTAGAATTAAACTCTTAGTCAAGTCTGAGGGATAAATGCTGGCCCTTAATCTCCAGAGAATGTTTCAGGGAGGGAAAAGCTCTGAGGGGAAAATAAATCAGGATATACCACCTGTACTGGTAATATTGGTTAAGTATCAACAGATTTATTTATATCAGTGGAGTGAGGTTGTGTGTGTGTAGAAAGAGCTAGAACAATGCTTGCAGGTATAGTGTCACCTTCAAATGGAGATGATCCTGATGATAAGTGAAAGAATGTAACTAAGCCACAACAGTAATCACAACTATCACCTAAAGTCACCATGTTAGCCTGATGGATGGGAATCCCATTAGGTTCTGGGAATATCTCAGGAAGAACAACATGTATTCAAAGAGGAGAGCCATAATGATCCTTCAGAGAACACATGTAACAACCCAGGGCTCTTCAGAGAAGGATGAGACTTAGGAGGTGGGTGTGGGTTTCTTACCTTTAAGCCAGTAAAGATTCAGCCAGAGAACACTATTATGTGTCCCTAAAAATATCATACATTTTAGTACCAGAGGTGCTACCAAGACTTAGCACTGTGTAGCTTTTTGCACACAGTATATGCTTAAAAATACTTGCTGATGATGAGGATATTGGGGTTAGACTAGCTTGATTACAAGAAAGGAACAAATAATATTACTTTCCAGGATATCTGCCAGGAACAGAAATACCGCCTAGAATACTGTTTACCTGGATTGTGCCAAAGTGGTACAGAAACAACTTAAAGTGATTAAAGAAAGAAAGAAAGAAAGAATAAACACCCTTGGGAGCAGATGGAGAGAGATTTAAGCATGGTGGCAGGAATAAGAAACTGGAAATGTCCACTGTAAACACATTAAAAATGCATTTCAAGGTACAGTTACCATGATACTTATATGCATGCTAAAGAAATGTTACAAAATTACAAAGTCATTAATCTGAATTTCGTCATTGAAGGAAATAGTGGACCCTGTCACTACCATTAGACTAAGATAATAATACTTCTCATTCATAATCTTCCAAGGGAACTCTAGAAATTTAAGTTATATTTGTAGCAGGAGCTGGAAGTAGACAAACAACAGATTGCCAAGTATAGTAATTGGAATTTTCTTAATGACAGAATTGTAGATGCCCAGAAAATTGTTGCTTGCCTGGCTCACAAGTGCTCACTGGCCAAATAACAACTCAGGGCTTGTTGCCAAATTAGTAGCACAAGACTCTGCTGATTCATTCCCTTACCCCAACCTGTAGTCTTTTTATTCTCCATTTTTGACAGATATTTAATGAGGACTTGTGCTTACAAATACATCTTTGTAAACCATTGTAAAAATACACAATTCTGGGATTTTTGTATAGGACCAAACTAAGCATATCAGATTCAACAAGAACGCATGCTGAAAATATTAAACTGTTTGGACATGGTTTAAAATACAATTAAATGTTGTCTGTTCTATTTTTTATCTTAAAAATTTATATTAATATATGTAAGTCCCTAATGTAGAGTTTTCTTCCTTCCATAATTATTTCTAATTATTCCTACATATGTTTCATGTATAATAAATGCTTAGTCCCATTTTAGTTTCTGGATTACAAATGATCATGATTGGCAGAAAAGTTTTCTGAAAATTTTACAAACCATTTTATTTTTGACTTGTTTACAAAGCAAAGACTTCTCAAAATATTCCAGTTTAAAACCAATAAACTACTGTGAGCAGGCTGACCTGTTTTGATATGGGCTTCTCTGTATTTTAAGGTATGTTTACCTTGGAATGAGCCTAACGTCTCGTAATTCTTGCTGGCCTATTTCCCTGCCGCCACCTCCAACTCCAGGTGTTTATGGAAAAGTTTAGCACTTTAAAATGTTGACTTGTCTGATAACATCTTCATTCAGTTATTTTAAGCCAAGCAGAAAAGGGGCTGAAGCTGAACACCTGGCAGCTTTACTCTTCTTATTTACTACCATGACTAGAACACACATATATACAGAAATAATCAGCTACCATGTTTCAGACCTTCCCAAGGGTATACTGCTGGAAATGGCGTATGGTGTAAAGGGCATGGATTCAGAGTCAGACTGCCAGAGCTGGAATCCTGACTCTGCTATTTGCTAGCTGACTGGCCTTGGGAAATGTTTTCAATCTGTCTAAAACATAGGTCCTCAAACTATATAAAATGGAGATGGGGACTTCCCTGGTGGTCCAGTGGTTAAGACTCTGCACTCCCAATGCAGGGGGCATGGGTTTGATCCCTGGTTGGGGAACTGAGATACCACATGCTGCACAGTGCTGCAAAAAAAAAAAAAAAGATTAAAGAAAATGGAAATGAAAACAGTACGGATCACATGAGGCCATTTACAAATTAAATGAGGCAATCAATGTAAAAAAGGTATAGTAACTGGCACATAGAATATGCTCAATAAATCTTAGCTCTTATTACTTTATCCCCACCATTAAAAAAGTTAAGCATTATTCTATAGCTATAATCCACATACTATAAAATTTACCCTTTAAAAGTATACAATTTAGTGGGGTTTGTATCTTAACAAAGTTGTTCAACCATCACCACTAAATCCAGAATATTTTTATCACCCCAAAGAGAAACCTATGTGCATTAGCTGTCATTTTCCATTGTCTCTCCCTATCCAGATTCCTAGTAACACTAATCTGTCTCTATGGATTTGCCTATTCTGGACATTTAATGTAAATAGAATCATACAATTTGTGGCCTTTGCCTGGCTTCTTTCACTTAGATTATTGTTCTCAAGTTTCATCCATGTTGTAGTATAAATTAGTATTGCATTTTTTTTCTTGGACAAATAGTATTCCATTGTATGGATATGCAGTGCCCTGGCTGTGGAACATTCCCCCATATGGAAGCTGGATGCTGAGCTGCTGCTTGGTCACATATTCTTCTTCCTTACTAAGAATAACTTTTCCCCCCTTCTGGGTACACAGTGAACTTTCTTATCTTGCTCAGTGTGTGCTCATGGCACCTGGCCGGCCCACCAGTGTATCTGCTTCCCAACCTCCACCCATACCCGGGAAAGGAATGGGTCTGGCCTGTGGCAGAAGTGGGATGTGTCTAGTATAGCCCCCATGATGGTTGTCAGGAGGGACTGTGGCCATGGGAGACGGGAACGTACTACATACGCTGATTTTTTTTTTAATTGAAGTATAGTTGATTTACAATGTTAATTTCTGTACGGCAAAGTGATTCAGTTTTCTCTATATATATTCTTTTTTAAAATATTCTTTTCCATTATGGTTTATCATAGGATATTGAATATAGTTCTCTGTGCTACACAGTAGGACCTTGTTTATCCATTCCACATATAATAGCTTACATCTGCTAACTCCAACCTCCCACTCCATCCCTCCCCTACCCTCTCCCCTTTGGCAACCACAAGTCTGTTCTCTATGTCTGTGAGTCTGATTCTGTTTCATAGATAGGTTCATTTGTGTCATATTTTAGATTCCACACATAAGTGACGTCATACAGTATTTGTCTTTCTCTTTCTGACTTGCTTCACTTAGTATGTTAATCTCTAGTTGCATCCATGTTCCTGCAAAGTGGCATTATTTCATTCTTTTTTATGGCTGAGTGGTATTCCACTGTATATATGTATCACATCTTTTTTATCCATTCATCTGTTGATGGACATTTAGGTTGCTTCCATGTCTTGGCTATTGTGCATAATGCTGCTATGAACATAGGGGTGCATGAATTATAGTTTTGTCTGAATATATGCCCAGGAGTGGGATTGCTGGATCATATGGTCCTTCTATTCTTAGTTTTCTGAGGAACCTCCATACTGTTTTCCATAGTGGCTGCACCAACTTACACTCCCACCAACAGTATAGGAGGGTTTCCTTTTCTCCACACCCTCTCCAGCATCTGTTATTTGTAGACTTTTTAATGATGGCCATTCTGACCATTGTGAGGTGGTACCTCATTGTAGTTTTGATTTGTATTTCTCTAATAATTAGCAATGTATTGAGCATCTTCTCATGTGCCTATTGGCCATACAGATGCTGACCTTCTTGCATCTCTTGTCCTTTCTGTCAGTAACCCATCGTTCTGACCAGTGCCTTGCATGTTGAGTTTGCCGTGGTTGCTCCGAGCCCGTGGAAGCTGCAGTGGGCCAGTCTGTGGGCTCCTGCTCCTGGGGATTGGTAGTGTTATGGCCTTTGCTGTCTCTCACGCAGTGACAGGTCCTCACTTGCAGTTGGTAGCTGGATCTTCCTGCTCCACAGTTTGCATATGTGCAGATAGAAACAAAATAGATATAATATTCTTTATATTTAATATTTTCATTATATAGCATAATAGTAATGTTAGCTGTCTAGAAAATGTTTAAAATGTTCTGGCATACAGCTAGAAGCAGTAGCTGAGACTTTCATTAAAAATTCAGACTCCACCATTGGTCTGGGGTGATGAGGTGATTACTAATAGTATTTAAAGTCATTCCTATCTAAAGATTTCTCCCAGTCATTAGGGCCCTGAAATCAGAACTGTTTATGTCATGTTCACTGGCCTCTAAAATGAGCAGCTTGGTTACCTGTCTGGGTTTAGTAATCCAAAGCATAAATAACATCAAAGTTGAAACCATGACTGTAATATCAGTGGTCTTGTCAGAAAGGGCCTGAGTTTGTCATGCATCGAAATGAATCCACTTTGCTTCAGTCAGGCGGAGTTGAGACACTGATACAGGAACATGGCCCAAGCGATGTCCTAAAGACTGGAGCTGTCCTCATTCCAATTTTCATTCTTTAAGGGTGCCCATATAATGCCTTTAAATTCAGTTTTTTAAAAAAGGATCTCAACAGTTTTCTTTTGGGGCTTGTTTTTGTCTCAGAAAAGCCCTTAACAAATGGAATTATGTTCAGTGCATGTTGGGGGTTTGTCCAATTGCATCAAGTGTAATCTGATCTTAGGCCCTGAGTGAGCTAAGGCCTGTAGGAGGAAGATACTGCAAGACTCATTTTTTCACAGTGGTCTCCAGTTTTGTGCTGTGTCAGACAGACTGGAGGAGCTGAGAGTGCTTCATCACCCCTCCTAATGTCAGCAGCCGCGAAGTTGCATCAGGATTATCTTCTACCATTGTGAGCTAAGCTCAGTAATTCAAGTTTGAGACTCAACCACTAACATAAACCTCTGTAGCATTTCAATCAAAGTGGAACATTTGGCATTTTAAGAGTGGTTATTCAATAAGGAGTTTAAAAGACATTTCCACAATTACATACACAACCCTGTAATGGTCTTGTTTTCAACTTTCTTTTTCCAAATCTACCATTGAAATAAATGGCATCCTGTGTGTATATAATTTTAACCTTGTGATATTATAGGTTTTATTTCTCTCAATAGAGTCAAAAGAGAAGTGAGTTTTTTACATACATTGAAGAAAATTCTTGTAACATAATCCTACATCCTCATAAAGCCAAAAGTAGTATTGGGGGAAGAGTTAGGTCCAATGATGGAAGATAAGACATATCTCAGACATCTTATATCTCAGACATTTAACTACTTTCAAAAAAAATCTTTAGACTTTGCTTAAATCATGCCTTGAGTTGCTTTATTTCACTGATAAGATCTAATGTCTGAAAACACTCTTTAAAAAAACAATTTGACTAGATTCTAGTGTAGAAATATATAAAAGATGAAGTGATCACTCAATCAACAAAATTTAAATAAATGATTTCTTTGGCATGCTATTTCTTTTTTTTTTTTTTTAGATGTTGGGGGTAGGAGTTTATTAATTAATTTATTTATTTTTGCTGTGTTGGGTCTTCATTTCTGTGCGAGGGCTTTCTCTAGTTGTGGCAAGCGGGGGCCACTCTTCATCGCGGTGCGCGGGCCTCTCACTGTCGAGACCTCTCTTGTTGTGGAGCACAGGCTCCAGACGCGCAGGCTCAGTAATTGTGGCTTACAGGCCTAGTTGCTCCGCGGCATGTGGGATCCTCCCAGACCAGGGCTCGAACCCATGTCCCCTGCATTAGCAGGCAGATTCTCAACCACTGTGCCACCAGAGAAGCCCTGGCATGATATTTCTTGTTCTTAAAGGAATATTTTCATTTTCTTTACATTTGTAGTTCTTTTACATTATTACTATAATAGTTGGGTATGGAGATCTTGATTTTCTGAAAGGTCAAACTTTTTTCTAGTTAAACTGTGTTAATAGAAAATTAGCTTTAATTCTGTACGTGAGAAGTAAGGACTAAAATAGGCTATGGGTTAGGCTATAGCAGACAGCTATCGTGGAAATATCTTAATTTCCAAGACATGATCAGGACCCAGAAACGTCTTTTTTGTCTTATAAAGAGTCTAATCTGTTGGGGCCAGAGAGGTCTGACACCATAGAACCATATTTACCCTCAGCATCCTGGATAGTGGGCAGATTCCTCCTGTCTACCTAGTCTGTACCATTGGCCCTCCATCAAACTGTGATTGTCTTCTGTCATGATCAAATCATAGCGGCTTTAGGTCAAGAAGGTGAAATTTAACATTTCAACCCACCTCTGCCTATGCCGAACTATCTGTGTCATGAAAGAAGTAATGGATTGGAGTAAGGTTAGGGCTGAAAACTTTGGGTAACCACACCCTTTTGAAAACTTTACCTGGTGCAGACCATAATGATTTATACAAAATTTATCCCTTACTATTCTATCAAATGTGAAATTCACCACTGTTTGTTTCTTTTAGGCTTATAAACTAATCAGTCATTCTTTGGTTTTGAGCTATTCCCTGTGCGTTCAAACAGAGCAAGAGTTTTGAGAACGTCTCCTTCTTGTCTTACCAATTTATATTGGAAGGCAGATGTATAAAGTGGAGAAAGGAAATAAAATAATGTCTGTTGAGCATCTACCATGTTCTGGGCACTCAGCTTTATATTTTACATAAACAATTTTATTTAATCTTACAATGAAATTGGATTCAATTATGCCCATTTTGTAGATAATCAAACTGATAATACAAAAGGTGAGGTAACCAGTTTGAGATTATATCATCAATTTTTGGTGGACTTGAGATTTAAACCCTGTCCTTTGTGTTCTGAATGCTAGGCCTTTTGAGATTTCCATTTCCCTCTTAATAGTGCATTCTAAATAATAGAATAGAGACTATAATTTATACTTAGAATACTTAGCAGAACCAAAAAGCATAGCTTATTAAGAGACCTTGTTCCCTCAAAGAATGTTTATTAATTCAGTGGTGGTATGACATTATTTTCTCGATAAATCCTCAAGTTAAGAAAGCTAAGAAAAACAAGTGGGTGGTGATGCCAGGAAAGATATATATATATATATATATATATATATATATATATATATATATATATATACACATACACATACATATATATATATATATATATATATATATATATATATATAAATCTGTGGCATTTTAGTGCCTCTGAGCTCAATGACTTGAAAACAACTTAGTGCTACTTACAAAAATATTAGACAGCCATCATTTACCATGGAAATAAAATAATAACTTTGCAGCAACGGCTTTGTATTTGTATGAAACCATTTGGAAGCTGGAGAATCATTTTCCACATATGAAACATTTTGCTCATTAATGGAAAACATTTGATTCATTGCACATCATAGACCTTTTGGCATTTTGTGTTAGACAAATAAACTTAGGCTCAATTTGATGGAGGGAAAGTTACGTGTAGAGATGCTACTTATGATCAAGTGTGACTGGTGCCATAAGGAACAATAATTTGTCAACCTCAGTAAGAATTTAAAACTCTAGGCTATTAATTCTGAAACGTGACAGGACTTGTATTACATGTTGCTGAGAAATATGGTTGATCAAGTTGATAGGAAGATAGGATTTAAACATCAATGGCTCCTCTGTAGCTTTCATTTTGATATTTTATGAACAGTGTTTCTTCTTTGGAATTTTCAACCCTGCTCTTGAAAGCTACAGCATCTCTTTTCCTATCTATATATTGCTACATATTTATTAATTCAACAAATGTGTATTAACTTCCTACTATGGATCTGGCTTCATGCCGATGATAAAAGCATTGCATTTGCCGCAGTTAATCTGGAAGTTTGATGTTCTCATTACAGTTTACAGTTCAGGGCAGATATTTGGGTTGCCACGGATGTATTTTCATTTATAAAAATGGCAGTTGCTTCATTTCTGTACCATAATTTATGCTCAAGGTAGTTTTGTTGCCAGATGATCTGAAATTTAATTATCCATGAGTTGTGCATGTAAATATTTAATAACTTGTCCAGTACCATCACATTTGTATTATTATGAAATTATATATTTGATAATTAATGAAATAATTTCTAAATTTGGGGGCTTTCTTTTCCTTTTCTACTATGGGAAAATGAATTTAAATATACTACTCTTTCAAAAATCTATAAAAATGCTTTGATAGACAAAAAAAGTCTTACTAAAGTCACTTTCTCTCTCCCACCTACAAGTGTGTAGCCAATGTTGGGTCTAGACTGCTCATAAGTGGGGATTCTATTTCCCTTTTATACACTCTCACATTCTGAAATCTGCTTTATTTACACTAGTTCTTCTAAATCTGGCATTCTATTCAAGTATAGTTTGAAGTCACTCACACACGGTCTGGGCATGATGCTCAAATTTGATTTTTTATTATATATTAATAAAAACCAGAATGTGGGTATGCTTCATTACTCTAGGAAAAAAGGGATTTGTTCAGCAAAGCTTGATGATATTGCTGTTTCAAATCATTTTGGTTCGCTTGTTAAATATAAGGCAACTTGTAATCTTGTTTAACTATGTGAGAGGAATAGGTATTAATATTTGATTTAAAATATTTCAGAATCCAAGTTTACCCTCTGTATTTTTTTTAATATTCATACATCAACATTTTTTAAAAATATTTATTTTTTTTTTTTTTTAATTTATTTTTATTTTTTGGCTGTGTTGGGTCTTCGTTTCTGTGCGAGGGCTTTCTCCAGTTGCGGCAAGCGGGGGCCACTCTTCATCACGGTGCACGGGCCTCTCACTGTCGCGGCCTCTCTTGTTGCGGAGCACAGGCTCCAGATGCACAGGCTCAGTAGTTGTGGCTCACGGGCCTAGTTGCTCCGTGGCATGTGGGATCTTCCCAGACCCGTGCTCAAACCCGTGTCCCCTGCATCGGCAGGCAGATTCTCAACCACTGCACCACCAGGGAAGCCCTACCCTCTGTATTTTAAATTTGCACGTTGTAGACTGCATACTGATTTGAACTATCAGGGTACAAAACATAGTTCTTATCTGTGATGCTTTGACTTTTTTTTCAAGTCTTGAAGATTTCTTTCTATAATTTTAGGCAACAGGTTTACCCTGCTTATTCTACTTAAGAATAGATAAAATGTCCTCTTATTAATTTTCTCTATCTGTGTGCAAGTCTGATTATAGATAGTCCAAAGAAGCATAACACAGCTAGCAACTGATAAAACCAGTGAATTTTGTAGGTTTATAGGTGTAGTCCAACTCTGTCCTCTACTTGTGAGTAAAATATAATAAATGAGCATAGCCAAACCTGGGTTCAAATCCCTGCTTTTCACATATCAGTTGTCTGATTTTGATCAAGTTACTGAGTCTGCATGATCATCTGTTTCCTAATTCATTAAATGGGATTGATAGTTCTTGTAAAATCTCTGCACATAAGTGACTAAAAATTTCTCTATTCTGATAGTGTCTCTATGCAATACCCTATCTATAGATTGGCACACATTTTCTCTGTTTTGAGTAATCTTGTGCAACTTGGAATCAAATTTTGACTCAAGAAGGACATTTAGAGTAGGGAGTAAAGGATAATTTTTTTCCCATTTGTGTCAAGAAGTTCCTATTTCTTGTGTCCTAATGTAGGCAGAAAAGAGAGGCCTAAGACCAGCATTTTGAAACAGTGTGGTAGAATACTTTAGAATCTGGGGATTCCAGGATAAAATATGGATTGAAGACATTAGTGCCTTAAAGAAGTGAAGGAGGGGCTTCCCTGGTGGCGCAGTGGTTGAGAGTCCGCCTGCCGATGCAGGGGACGCGGGTTCGTGCCCCGGTCCCGGAGGATCCTACATTCTGCGGAGCGACTGGGCCCGTGAGCCATGGCCGCTGAGCCTCCACGTCCAGAGCCTGTACTCTGCAACGCGAGAGACCACAACAGTGAGAGGCCCGCATACTGCAAAAAAAAAAAAAAGAAGAAGTGAAGGAACTCATGGCTATGAGTATAAGCTCATGGTTGTCCCCCAACCCCAGATCTTCTCTCCTTCTAGGGGCTCATTGAAGGTGAACAGCATCCATGAGCTCCTCAGTACCTACATGGAGTCAGATGCCACTATTGGCCTTGATCATACAACCTTGATTCTGTCTTTTAAAATTATAATTGGTAATCCATATTTTTACCACATGTTTACAGAGCCACTGATTACCTTTGTATAAGCATGCTCATAAGTAAAATGTTTTGGTTGAAATTTAATTCATTCAAACTATTTATTGAAACTACTTTTATGCTTATTGCACTGATGCATAGCTTATAATTTGGGAGTTCTGAGTTCAGTCTATTTAACTCTGAGACATGAACATCTTTTAGTTCTGTTGAGTGATGCTGAGAAAGGAAAGGACATGGTGTGTATCATGGGCAGGGTATGTATCATGAAGACTAATTCTGATCAGTGTAAAATAGACAGTCATGGAAAGCTTCATGGAGATGAATGCAAGGACATATCACCCTGTTACCAAAACAATTCTTGGAGAAATAGTTTCTGTTGTTTGAGAGGTAATGAATGCCTCAGCAGTTTCACCCATTCAGTTTTTACCAAAATTGTTCTTTGCTTCTAGGCCAAACTTCTTCCCATATCAAAAAGGTCTTAGAGCAGGAAAGTGGTATTAAATACCCAGGTTAAGACCAAAGAATGTTGGGATTAACAAAGTGTGAATTGGTGTGGATACATTCCTGGCATTTATGCTCAATCTTAAATGTAACTGTATCACTCTAGAAATAGGACTGGAGAGCTTAAGAAAGAGGAATCTGGCCAGAGCCACATTTTAGCATGGCTGTGTCAGAAATAACATAAGCACAGGCTTTTTTACAAGATGGTATTTCATTGTTTGGACATCTGGCTGATTTGCTGGAAACATGCATTTGTGGGAAATATATGGGAACATTTCATTTTGATAAGTAAGGAAATACTTCAGTGGAGATTTAGTATTCTTATTTATTTGTCTGTGCTATTTTCTTTCAGCAATAACAATGTTTCGCTTTTTCTTTGCTTATGTTAGGGGAGAAAAGACTCAAGTTTCATACAATCACACTTGCTTTTACATTTTAACAAGCTAGAAAACAAACTAGGAAGCCACATACATTATTTCTGCATGTTTCCAACTGTGTGGAAAACTAGTATTTTGAAACTTCAAGATATTACATATAAATAAACATACCTCATTCATCTCACAGGTAATGCTGATGTCTCTTTGGGTAAATGATTTGATCAGGCAGTAAAGCAATAGACAAAATATTTGCTTTTGAAAGATTGTTCTAAGCTGCTATTTCTCTTTGCTAAGGTACTGTTTTAACAGAATATTTCTAATTTAAATTCTGAACACTCATTTTTCTTAAGTATTGAAATGTTTCTCTAGTCCATTCTGTGTCTATAGGTGGCAGTGATCCTTCATTGTTGCAGTGATGTGGATTTAAATGTACTGAATTGTAAATGGAAGGCAAATTTATGAGATGCAGGCAAATCTCAGGAGTCCATTTTCAAGTAGATTCATCTAGTTTTATGAAAGTATGAGCTTATGCTGATCAAAATGTTGTTATGAATAAGGGTAAACTTCAGTTGCCAGCTTTCAGTGTAATGTAAGTCAGCCCTTCTTTCTGATCTTGAGCCGTGGTAGACTTCTGATGGGGGATGTGGGATGGGGGATCATCAGCTCTTCTTAGTATACCGAAAGCAAAATAACTACACATTGAGCAACATGTTTCCCATACCCCTGCTCCAGGAGGTCATAGATGGCTAAGCATTAGTGTAGAGTAAAAACTTTTTTGTTGTTGTTGATATGTAGAATATACTAGGAGAAAACATGATATTTGTCTTTTATAAAATTTGAAGTTTCATGAGTGCCATGATTCTACAGATACTTCAAGTAGGACTTGTTACAACACTGGTGTTTTGGGGTTTGTTGTTTGTTTTTCTTTTGGCTGTGCCATGCAGCATGTGGGATCTTAGTTCCTTGACCAGGGATGGAAGCTGCACCCCCTGCAGTGAAAGCGTGGAGTCCTAACCACTGGGCCACCAGGGAATTCCGACAACACTGGTGTTGATGTTCCATATATTTCTGTTTTCAAGGAAACCCTAGTTTAATCTTCAGCATAATAGAAGCCATTGATTAGAGAGATTTGTTTAACATTTAATTTTCTAAAGAATTTTCCTTGTTGTTAGGGAGCCAAAAATATACAGGACTTGTGGAGTAGCATTTTCTTTAATTAACCAACTGGAGCTCATGACTATGTGTTGGATTAGCTAGGAGTAATAGTAACTGACCACATTTGGTGCATTCTTACAGAGTATCAGCCAGTCTTCTAAGGTCTTCAGATTATTTGATTCATTTAAATCCATATAACAGCTCTGCTATTTTCCACCAATTCTATGCTGCATACTTTAAAACTTTTGTACAGTTTTAAAGTCAGGGTATGTCTTAAGATTGATGATTTCTTAAAATTGCTATCCATGGGACAGCAGATGGTATTTGTTATTACCTGCACATGTGAAAACATCAAAATCACCAGTCTTAAAACATGCAGAAGAGATGTCAGGAGCTAGGAAGGAAATCCCAGGGACAGTAAATAAAGCACTATTTAACTCCTAAGAGCCACATGGTTGTTGGTGGGGAATGGGGGAATGGTGAGCCACACAGGTTGAGCAGCATTCCTAAAGCCGGAGCCAGCGTAGGCTGGTTCTGTAACTGTAAAGCCAGATGAGGGGCCCAGCACCAGTGGTGTTTAGTTGGGTGTATGTGAAGAAGTGCTGTACCATTAACACTCTGATAGCACAGTGGACAATGCTATAAGGAAAAACTCAGACGTTGACAAATCTGATGCAAGAACTGGTTTGGAAAAGTTTGAATCTGAATATGAAGAAGTCTTAGCAATGTCTAATTCCAATTTCTGATGCTTATATTTTCCTCTTTATATATGCATGAGACTGGTATATAATTTAAAATGTATAATTCTAAAAGAGTGTTTTCAATAAGCATACAAAATAAAATTCGTAGCATTAAGAGCTTTCTGTCATATTTTATTGTCTCTGGTTTTCCTTGCCAGTGGTGTTTAAACTTTTGTCTAACTACTGGGAGCTTTTTAGATTTGATAACAGTATTATTATCTCTTTTATATAGATGAGGAAATTGTGACACAGTAAGTGACAGAACTAGAATTTAGATTAAGCCTGTTTCTGCATATGATACCTTTATACCATACTGTTTCTGGTGAAGTGATTACAGAAAAATTATAACATGTTTTATTAAAGCATTTGAGTGAAGTTGTTAAAAGACATTTGCAAAATTCTGTTCTTCCCTTTTCTGAGTTCCTGTCTCAGACCATGTTACTAGGCACTTCTGTCCCTCTAAAGAGAAGCTAAAAAATAAGTTTTCATCCTTTTCTCTACACCTCTGTGGTTCCTTCCTTTTCACGTTCACTGAAGCAAGTTTAGTCAGAGAATCCAACTCAGGACAGAAATTGGAGGGAGCCCATTTTTGCTGCCAGACCAAGTTGCCCTCTAATCCAGAAACTGTATTACTAAGGCAGACACTGTATTTTAACTCCCCTCTGGCTCCTGTGCAGAAACTCCACGTATGGTTGCACAGGTTGTGTCTGTTCTTAATTGGTTCTGCTCCTCTATCTATTTTTAATCAGTTGGAAATCTGCAGGGGAATGTGGCTGAAGGATTAATTACTTCCAATCTCCCAACATATTTGCCTTTCTAATTCTATGTCAGAAAAACAAAGATATTTCATTCTACATTCATTAAAAAACTGTATAAAGAGAAGGTAAACCATCTTTCATTTTATATTATTCTTATGAAATATGACTTACAGATAACAGGTTAAAATGAAAATTGTTCCTTGGGATCTTTATATCATGTGTATGTGAAATATTAGAAATCAGTTCACTTTTTGTGATCTTCAAAGCCAGACATAAAACCAAGTTTTTATCTCTACAGTATTTTTCTTTTCAATATAATATGAAGATTTGATTTCACCCAGGTATATGGCCTGAAAAAGGAAGTATAGAAACTATCAAATATATTGCATCGGGTTAATCTAAAATCCAACCTTTTTTTTTCCAGGATAGCTTTACTCCAAAATTTTAAAAACTGAATCTTATAATCAGTGATCATTACTTTTGAGTATCACCTTTCTCTTTCATCTTTCACAAACGAGTTGGGAACCATGATATTCTGCTTCTCATTAAAACATACTCTCACACACACACACACACACACACACACACACACACACACAACCAACCTTTATTTTAGCCCTAGAGCTATGAGGCAACACATTTGGTAGAAATATTTAGTATGCAATAAACAATATTATCACAGTTATGTGTTGAAATTAAAGGAAAGAGTACATATACATGGAAACTCAAATTGATGACTTACATCAATTGCAACTGAAAGTTGGCAAATGGGGCCCTTGTATTCGTGGCTAACAGTCCTGTGGTTTTATAGCAAGTGTCCTTTCACATGATTTTCCATTATTCTCAGGCATGGCTCACAATTATTAATGGAGAAAAATAGTTGTTTCTTACTATGAATTCAGTATCTGCCATTTATTAAATTCCATTTATTAATGGCAGATTCATAATTCATTATATTTTTCTTCCATTATTTAAAAACTAAATTTCAGGAGAAAATAATGCCAATGCAGTCTTTTGTTTTGTTTTATTCTCAGAAATCATTTAACATACGTTTATAAAATTTATATTAAACACAGAATATTACTATGGAAATACTACTATAGAAAAAAAGCTGAATGGGTAAGTAAATGGAAAACTTCTATGAGGCAATCTATACATTTGATGAAATCTACAAAGCATTAAATAAAGTGATTTATTATTATTATTATTATTTTGTAAATTATTAACAGTAAAGTCAAGGCCTTTCTTAAAGGGACATGAAGATAGGAACATTTGATGAAAATTAAAGTGGAGAGTTATTTGATCAGTGTTGCTATTTATGGGAGGAAAACAGGTTCCTCAGTTGCTTTTTGTACAACTATGTCTTTCTTTAATATTATAGACATTTTATAGTTTAATTGAAATGGCATGAAAGGAAGACTTGATACTCTTCCCTCCTAAAAGAGTCCTACCCTATTCATCAAAGACACAAAGCAAGTTTATCATGTAAGGATGCAATTTTTCAATAGTACAAAATCCTATGATTTTTAAAAGAAAATTGACATAATCATGTGCTTTTAATTGTTGGCCCATCATACAGGCAATGTAGTTTGGGATTTAAGCTGAATTCTACCTTCAGCAGCCCTTCCTTTTATCTGGGAGTGTGATGAAAGATAATAACTCTTAAAACTCACACATTTACATTGCAGCCTTGTGACTTTTTAATTTGAGATGCATGTTGTATATTGGTTATCAAGTGGTTTGTGAAATATCTGGCTCAGATTAACAGTGAGGTTGGATGTTCGAGTTTTGCTACTCGGTAGGGACTTCAAATATCTCTTTGCTTTTGAGTACAGTAACATTTTCTGTGATTTTCAGCATGTACTCCATCTCTGTTCTCTCAATCTTATCCCTCTTCTCTAACAAATTTGGATCCAAATTTGGTAGATTGACATGTTTTACCGTCTAGCAGTGGTTCCACAGCCTTAGTAGAGGTGTATGTGCACGTTGGATGAAGAATTAACATTTTAATTAAATAATGGGGAGGACATGTGTGGGTGGTGTGCTACTTTGTAGATAAGAAAAAAAAAAGGCATTAATTATCTAGTGGCCCAAGGGCCAGAGTTTTATCACTCCTCATTATTTAGGATCTTCTATTGTGCTTCCAGGAATATCTGGAGAATTGAGCGGATCTAACTGAGAGAAAAGTATCATATGGGAATATTGATAATCAACACTTTCACAATACCATCCATTCATGAGTGTTTCTGAGAGACTGAAGATTTGATACTTTCCAGGAGCTTTGTCCATCCTAGGAAGTTTATCTTAGGAGAATGTGCTCTGAACAAGGGGTATAATTGGTATTAGCCTTGGATAGAAAGCACTTTAGCCAAAGTCAAGCTAAGACTCAGCTTGAAAGTAGATAAGATTCAAGTTAAATATGAACCAAATGCCTCTGTCAACAATCCTAATACTGTTTTTGAATATTCTGATTTGTTAGTGTCCCATGTTGAAATTAGGGCTTGCTTGCACATGGTTTATGGTAGACGAACCACAAAGATTTCATTTAAGTAAACACATCTTTTTATTGTCTCAGTTTCCAACTCTCTTCTATTAACAGCTGATAACAGACATCATGTATTTTGGCTAACACTCATTGTTATTATCGATGCATTCTTTGGGAGTGTAAAAGCAGATAATGCCTAAAGCAGTTTGAATTTTCTCATACAGTCCTTGTTTCACATTAACTGCCTCTAATTGTCATTTTATTCGGAATTATTGGTCCCTTTAGGAATAGGTACAAGGGGTCAGTGGAATTGATTCAGAAATATCTTCGATCTGGAAGCTTCTTTGAGCTCAACATGACTAAGTCCCCTCACCCCTAATTTGTCTGGTTAATATAATTTTTTTCCAAGAGTCTGATAGTGGACTTTTCCAAAAATATACACTCTATAATTTTTGCAAAAAAATTAAACATATAATATTTGTCATCAGCTGTAGAGTTTGTTTCTTCAACAATTAAAAACTATATTCAAAATATAGTATATTTTATGATCTGGTGAAGTGATATGTTTTTCATTACTGAGGAGAGTTCCTGGATTTTCAGAAACTCAGTCTAAACATGTAAAATTTGTCTTTGAAAATCCATTACAGACTCTAAAATGAAGTTTCTCCCCTGGAGAAGAGCCTAATACGTAGATCATATGAGCCATCATGTGGAGATTTTCATCAAGGCAATAAAAAACTTGAAGTTTACATTTTTGGGTTCTAGAAACAATTGCAGTCTACCTATTTATAGACTGTGTGACCAGAAGTGACCTATTTAATTATTGGTGAGGATAACTTATCCATTTAGGATCCTTACTGAGGGTCCCTTTTCTTTTTACAGACACTGCTTTTGATTTATTAGATGGTATTTTATTACCATTGAATGTACTTATGTATCCTTTTCATTAGAACTAAAATATACTGCTTTCTTCTGAAAATGTCCTGTTCATTATTAGCCATAATTTGTAGCTCATACGTTTCCCCTCCACCACCAAATAGGGGAAAGAGTTGGAATAGAAACAGCATCAGTGCTTATTGTGGTTTAGAAGCAAAAAGTTGAATACGGTTTTACATTTGTTCATGAAGACATACTTTGGGGAAATCATTGCACCAGTCTATATCTGACGCTCTTTCTGGGGAAAATTATATTGGGCAAGACAGAAGGGAAGAGGTAAGCAATATGCATATATTGATATATCAGATTTGACTATAAAATATTTGTTTTATAGGCATTGAGACTTTTTTCTCACCTTAAGAATGTTACTTTTTTTAAACTTGTTTTGTTTCTTTTATCATTCTTCATTCACATCTATGATTGGGCCTCTACCTGACCTCTAGTGTTTCAGTGACTCTTCTTTCATTTCCTTAGGGTGTGCTTAGTTGTTTTTTTACAGAATCTAAATTCTAACATAACGTTTCTCCTTAACACCCTTGGTGACTCCTCATAGCCTTTAGACTCAGTTGTATTTCCCTCTCTGAGGTCTTCCACAAGAACTTGGGGGTTTTGATGAGTTTCTCCCTATGGTGTTTACTCACCATTCTCTAGACCTGCACAAGGAGAGAGTCTGTTCTGTTAGCAAGAACATGAACTTGTGATAATGTCACCTGCGTTTTAATATGAATCTCAGACTTCCTGAGAGCATTTCTCTTCTTATCATAACTACGTATGTTTAGAAGTAATCTACTCAAATGCAATCTCTTTCCAAGGATTTCATAATCTCCGCAACAGGAAATTATTTCTCCTTCATGGTTTCATATGGTTCCTAGTTTCTGGCACTTCATTCATTCATTTTTTCATTCATCCATTCATTTATTCAACAAGTACCCCTAAGTGGCAGGCCTGTTCTAGGTCTCAGAGATATAGTGAAAAATAAAAATAACAAAAAGGTTCTTCCATTCTAGCAGGGAGAGACATAAAACAAACAAATAAGTTAGTAAAATACAGGTGTACAATTTACTGGAAGATGATAAGTACGATGGAGAAAAATACAGCAGAAAGGAGTGCTGGAGTAAGAGACTAGGGAGTGGGCTGCCAGGACTTGGTCACAAAAGGTCTCACTGAAAATGTGACAGTGGAGCAAGGATATGAAGGAGGTGACAAAATGATCCATGTGACTGTCTGGGAGAAAAGCTTCATAGGCAGCAGGTGAAGGTATGACTAGCATGCTGGAGTTGCTCAGAGGAGCCCATAGAGCACCGAGCAGGTGTGACTTTGTATTGTGGTTCTGTTCATGCCTTAATGACCCTCATCACTCAAGGAGAAAGAACATGTCATAACATGTTTATATCCCCATAGTTCCAGGAAAAAAAGTTGGTATTTAATATATGTTTGCTTGAAGTCTAACGATAGGGGCTTGGGGAACTTTGAGAATCAGTATTCCATGCATACACCTAAAATACAGAAAAATTGGAAGGAAAGAAGGAAGCTTCTGAGTAATAGATCTTTTTACACAGATTCTTTCTTTTTTCTAAAGACATTTGGTTCCCATTCTTTGTTTTTTTGGTACATGGATTCTGAGTACCAGCTATCTCCCAAGCCTGCATTAATTTACAGATTATCTCATTTAATTTTTGCAAGAACCTTGAACATTTGACTGTAATGGTCAAGCCAAGCAACAAATGGTCTGGTGTTGGCAACATGTTAACATGTACTATCAGGTACAGTTGAAACAGAGTAATCTTTCTGTAGAAGGACGGGCACATTGGGGGATGTTTAATCAATGCTCAAATTGAGGTTAATTTCCAGAATCTGTTAAACAGAAGCAACTGGATAAAATGATCATCAAGATTCCAGGTGCAAAAAATCAGTATAAAGATTTTTTAAGACTATATAAGGGTCTTAGATATCAGCATGTTTTGCTTTGAAGCAAATAGTGCTGTGGATAGGAAATCTTGGACCATAAAATGCACATCAGGGATTCTAGTAAATGGGAAGCTGAAGTACCCAATGCAGAGAAGAATGTGTATTGGTATAAAACAGAACTGATCCTTAAGCTATTGTAGAGGTTATAATCTGAGCCAAAATGTGTCTCACAGTTTGGAATGTAGCAGACAATACAGGTGATTTATATGAGTCCAGAGACAAAGAGCCAAGTAACCCATTACTGTAAAAGTGGATCACTAAGGGTTATTAATACTGAGGAAGAGCCACATCAGTACTTATCCTTGGGAAACAGAGGAGACAGACAATCACTTCTGATTATTTAAAGTGAGTGGAACATATGAGAAGCAGAGCATTGACTCATAGATGGTTTGACATACTTGAGTTGTATCCATTTGAAATAAACTTAATCTGTTTAGGTTGGAGCCCCCTTCCTTTTAAGAACTGGCTTCACATAGTTAAGGAGAATGACTGCATATATGTATTTTGTATAGTCATTAAAATGACAGTGGTGGGACAGATGTGGCACAGCCTTCAATAAATGGATTTAACTGTTGGAAAAGGCCAAATGTGGTGATCTTATTCAGTTTCAAGATAAATGAAATCCTCAAAATTTAGTTGCTGTAAGTCCAATGTGTAGGGTGAATTGATTCATATATATATATATATATTCATATATATATATATCAATATGAATTGATTCATATATATATTCATATATATATATATATATAATTTCCTAAGCATATTTTATATTTTCTAGTCTATTTTATCATCACAACTATTTAGTGATGCCGTGTTATTCTTTTTTCCCTCTTTCTAGATGAGAAAATAGAATCAGTGTCATCAACTTCTTGCATTCGCTCAGTTATACTTACTGCACACCACTGTATGCAAAGTACCTTGCCATATATTGGGAATAAAATGATGAACAAATTAATCCTTGCCTTTTGAAAATCACAGTCTAGTTAGGAATTGGCTTAATTGGCTTGGGATGCTATAACAAAAATGCCATAGACTAGATATCTTACAATATAGTTGATTTCTCACACTTCTGGGGGCTGGAAAATCCACGATTGAGTTGCTGGCAGATTAGAGGGCATGCTTCCTGGTCATAGACGACCATCTTCTCTCTGTGTGCTCACATGGTGGAAGGGGTGAGGGATTTCTCTGGGGTCTCTCTTTTAAGGACATGAATCCCATTTATGAGGACTCCATCCTCACGACTTAATCAGCTCCCAAAGGCCCCACCTCCAGATATCATCATAATGAGATTAGGTTTCAACAGGTGATTTTTGAAGGAACATACATTGTCTATAGCAGGGAGGTAGACATGAAATTCATGTATTTGATAGTGATTTCTACAATAATGGAGGTAAATTCCAAATGTTTTAGGAATATAGGGGACTAAACCCTGATATACACAAGCATATAATTCATGTTAAAAATACTTTACAAGATGCATGCATGAATTCCAGATGTGACCATAGTCTGGGAACTTGAATATCAGCCCTGCAAATAGATGAGGTGAGACGCTCTACATGAATACAGGAGGAAACTAATTTATCAATAAAATGAAAAATAAATTGTGGAGACTAAAGAGATAATTTTCTGTTATTTAATCTTTCTGTGCTCTCTTTCTCATCTGTAAAATAGGAATAACATAGCAACTCCCTCATAAGACTATTGGTAGGATTAATTTATAAATACAAGTGATTTAAAAATTAATTGTAAATTTATTTTTACAGATAAAGTGTTTAAAACATAGTAAGTACTCACATGTTAGCTCATGTTATTACTATTACCATAGTGGTTATGCATCTTATTTGCATTTTGGAGGTTTATACATCTTAAAAATTATACATCAATGTAAATATAAATGTAGATACTATTCACCCTGACATTGATGTTGAGGCATTTGGTATGGATGACTACTTTGAGACTTATTTCCAAAACTAAAGTACATGAAAATCTCTACTGTTAATTAGAGTAATTCTTTTAGTTAATAAATTTTTTTCTCTAAGATGTGTCGAATATCAATTATCAATTGTCTGCTGTCTTCCTCTGTCTGAGATGTGATGTAATATATGGGAAGACAGTCTAGGGTCCTCAGGGTGACCAGTGCTCCAGCATGTGCACCTGTGATTACACCAGGGAGTGGCCATGAGTGAGATCACGAGCACCCTGTGCAATTCAGAGGAATCCACTTAATAATAGCACTGGGCCACACTCAGAATGAGAAATGCCACTGGCTCCCCTTTGTAACTGCCACCCATTTATTGTGCCCTAATAATAGCTAATGACATTTTCAGCCCCCCTCCCAAACCACAGAAAGAAGTTCTGTGTGATAGATTTTTATTGTTTTCATTCCAACAAAGAAATGTGTGTTGTACTGACAGATCTGGGATATAGGGTGTGTTTCTCTTTCTCCCTCAAGAAAGCATCATGGAATTAGTGACTTAGTATTCTCATGTTCAAAATAGTAACAATTGTATTTTCCTGTTGTGTTTCAGAGCATCTAAATACTTAGATATGTGTTTTCAAAAATCCATGGAACTCGAAGACTTCCTGAGGTTGGGCTGCTAAATAAAGTAGTAACACTTTGAGTTTCTGGGTTTTGTCCAGTAGATGAAAGTTGGTTGGTTTTTTTCATGATTGCGAACTCCAAGCCTGTTTGTAGAGACAGCCCCAGTTGATGGTAATAATAAATACACTCCATTGTGAAGTATGCCAGGAATATCTTTGAGGCAAAGCATGGAATACTCTGACATCGTGATTTTCAAACATCTATAACAAGTTTTTATGAAAACTGAATGTCTTTTGGATGTTGATACGATTGAATATGAGTATTACATCATTCGTTTTCTTTCATGGAACTTTATGGACATGAAGCAGGAGCCATTATTTCAAAAATAAATATTATAACCTAAATCACAAGGCCACATTGAAAATCGATGTTTTTGTTGGCTGTATCTTTGACATTTTTGCATTTACACCAGAAACCTAGCTTCAGTTTGAATATCTTTAGAAGATTTTGCAGGATCTAATTATGTGGCAAATAATCTAGCACCCTGAACCCACACTTTATAATGAGCCTTGCATTATTTCTGAAGAGCAGCCTGTGCATTTGAAATATTTAAACTTGATTAGAGGGGACTGACTATAGGTTTATAAAATAACAGAATAACAGGTATAAAACTCTCTAATGGGTTTACTAATTTAAATAAAGCAATTAAGCATTTTGGCTATACACAGTCTTTTTAAATTAAATTATGTCAGATTAGTTATGATGCGTGTGAAGTAAAAATACAGACATGAAACAGTGGAGAGAAGGGAAACAAGTGTAGAGGAATGAGAGGAGATGTGTGATGTATTGCATGTCTACCTTTGCACCTAAGATTTGCTAAGACATTGATGGCTGCTGAAAGG
The DNA here is from genome assembly GCF_964341445.2 of Mesoplodon mirus. Lineage (NCBI taxonomy): Eukaryota > Metazoa > Chordata > Mammalia > Artiodactyla > Ziphiidae > Mesoplodon > Mesoplodon mirus. The sequence goes on from NC_138996.1 coordinate 25,240,790, forward strand.
TGTGCTTGGCTGACATTTGAAGGTTCCCCTTAGTTCTAGCTCACTGCTTGCATTCTTATTACTTCTAATGAGCCTGTTGATCCACAAGTATTCATCATTTCCTATTAGCCAAGTTTTCAATGATCACGTTTCTCCAGTTCCCTCTGACCTTGTATAATTGAGAATGCTGCATTGTGGATAGATTTCGATGGATATAAGAACAATATAGGCAGTGTTTCTGACTCAGACCTGTGGCATCCTCAATAATAAGTTAGGAGAAATAATTATCAAGAGCCTGGAAATTCTTGTTGACCTGTGAATGGAGGAAAGCCGAGACTACAGTGATGATTCCTCCATGCTCCACTATTATAAAATATATTTAAATAATTAAGGAATAAGAATAACAAAATATGGAGTAAGAATCTTGGTCATATTTTGAATTCCCCAGGTGTTCTAAAAAATTCAAGTAACATACCGTAACCAAATATAAATTTACATTTTCCCACCATTTCTCTTATCATTAATATTTTTAAATTTTTACACCTCATCCTGGAAAATCACATTATAAACTATGGAAATAAACCCAGCCAGATTACAGGACACTTCTCAAATTTTAGCGTGCTCAAAATTTCAGAAGGGAAGTTTGTTGAAAATTGAGATTTCTAGGCTCCATTTACGAAGCTGCCAATTAGGACGTCTAGGACGGGGTCCAGGAATTCTTCCTTTTAATAAGCACCCAGATGATCTTAATGTGGGTGGCCCATTAACAGTGCTCTGAGAAATATTGTTTTAGGATATTCTAAACTATCGTTAACGTTTCTGTCTCTTAGACCTTAGCAGAGCCACCCCGGAGTTACGAGAATCATGTACTGAGGGCCACGTCTGTGCCAGACATCGTTCTCAGTGCTCTGCTAGTATTAAGTCCTTCACCCTCGCAGTCTGTTACCATCGCCTTACCAATGGGGCACTGAGACAAATTCAGTTCTGTCATTTACTCTCTGTGGATCTTTGAGGAAAAAATAATTCCAAGCTCCCTAAATCAGTGTCCTTATCTGAAAAAGAGGAGAAACACAGAACCACTGGGAGGATTAGTGAGAAAGCACCTGGAGTAGAGTGAGTTTCACACGCGAAAAATAACTGAAATAACAAACTCACATTTCTTCAGGGAACTTCAAATACCCAGGAACAGTCAAGGCAAACTGTAGTGCAGTTATTTTCCTTTCTGCTGGATGAAGACCTCAACCTAGACCTCTATTCTGTACATTACTGGTGGAAAACCAAGAAGGGATGAAATCAAACAGCCATCACCACAAATGACTGTTTTCTTTTTACTTGATGTTTTACTGATGATAATTTAAAAACAAAAGTCTATAACAGTACAATAATGTTTGGAATGGAATTATAACAAATTCCTGGAATTAGTGTTCTAAGGAGAAAAATGAATATTTGCTATCAATTTATCTTTAAAATAAATAAGAATATATTTTTATCATGTATTTTGCTTTTCCTATTTTGGGATTCTGGGAATGTTAAAAGCTTTTCCATATTAATAAGCCTAGTGATGATAGCGGAAATACACATTAACTTCAATTATGGGACTTAAGGAGTCTGACGAAAGAAATCAGCAGGAAGGCAGTGGTGAGAGTTAAGACAACCAGGATGGAAAGGAAAAAGTAACCTGTCTTGAAGCACCAGTTATGTTTTGAATAAATGGACAATCTCAAAAAGATTAGCTTGATTTAAATTGCTCATTTAAATATTTCTACTCTGTGGTCTAAAACCCTGACAGATGAAACAATAACCCTGACTTAAGTTTGCAAACGTAATGCCTATATTGATTTTTTTTTCCCATAAAGTACCTGCCACTGAATACCATAATGTGCCTCACTATTACAAGTTATTCCTTTATGGACTTCTGCTACCCTTAAATTTAGCTGCTTGCCTTATTTTAGTGAAGAATGGTGTCAGCATTTCTTTTTCTAGTTCCACATCAGTCCGTGGATCATGCATTTATTATCCATCTGTGTTTGTCTCTCCGTCTGTATTTTTTAAATGACAATTTATTTTTGAACTACTTGTAGGAATATTTAACCACTGAACCTTTTAATTACTTACACCGCTGACAAGCAGAGCACAATTAGAGTTCGGGGCAAAAAAGCCTTGTGCATGAAAACTGAATTGAAATGGAAAGTGACTGCACCTTTCCCATTAGATATCCTGCCAAATTTTTAGCGCAATAAGAAAATCCAAGGATAATGTTTACAGCAATTGAGGGCACATAGTCTGTATATAGTGAATAATATGAGAATGTAATTGACGCATTCAGTTTGAAGAAGGAATAAGTGTAGACAAGAGTAAACAATAGGGCTTCCCTAGTGGCGCAGTGGTTGAAAGTCTGCCTGCCGATGCAGGGGATGTGGGTTTGTGCCCCGGTCCGGGAAGATCCCACATGCCGCGGAGCGGCTGGGCCCGTGAGCCATGGCCGCTGAGCCTGCGCGTCCGGAGCCTGTGCTCCGCGACGGGAGAGGCCACAACAGTGAGAGGCCCACGTACCACACACACAAAAAAAGAATAAACAATAAAACAGGACTCCTTCCCCTCTTCCAATTAAGAATTTCAATCAAATGGGCCTTTTTCTAGCAGTCATTCTGAAGAATTGTGGGGCGGTCACAGGTTTCTGGGTTTGTGGAATGAATATTCAGCATACATCATTCATCTAGCTCTAATTAAGTGAAGGGTAGTTATTTAGCATACTTTATTCATGTTTGAAGCACTCCTTCATCTTTGTACTGTGAACAAGCAATAGTCCTCAAAAATAATGAGTTTAATTTCCAGTTTCAGACAGCATTTATTTAGTACCTAATGTATGCATCATACTGTTCTTGTACTTCGTGTTTGCATAATTTATCCCATTAATTTGAAGAAAATCTTGCAGTATTCCCTTAGCTAAGTGATGAAATTGTCACAGCGTGCATGAGAGAGTTGGATTGTCAAAAGATTCAGAGGCTAAACAAATATCCTACTAGCTAAGTACGAGGACTAGTGTTTGACTAGACAGTCTTAGTTCACACATGGTGGTCACCAGGATGATTTGGGAATTAGAGGTTGGAATTCCTTTTCTACCTCTTTGACTTAATTTATTTCTAATAACTGTATTTATGATTTTAGAATTAATATTGTTTCACATAAGACAATATATAAAATGTACAAGAAAAAATTACCTATGAATCTCTTACCTAAAAACCGCTATTCATACTTTTCTGTATTTCATTCCATTTTTTATTTTATATACATGTAAATGGTAGATTAAATAACTAGGATCTGGTAGGGCACAGTTATAAAATAACTAATTTATATGGAACACTTCCTACTAAATATGTTCTTTTGAATACTTATTTCTCTGCTCCAGATGAAATGTCAGGCAGTTCTCCTACTCTTTCTGGTGAGTCCAAAATTAATACAGTGCAACATTGTATTAATTCTAATGTAACATCATAACTCCAACTTCAGAGTTTTTGTCACTTTGAGATTGGGTCTCTCGTTGAAGGGATTATGGGTAATTGGCACAGGGGTGGTAGAGTACTAGTCTGGCTGGTACATGTGTAATCTGACATTGTATGTGGGTGACACATATAGTTACTGATTCTTTCTCTCTTGGGTTACAGTTTCTCTGGAACACCCTTTCCATCCCTAGCTGCAATATCTTTGACATAGGCAACATCTTGCTCCCAGCTTATGCATCACCCTGTCACACAGCCTCTGGGCCTTCATCTTCCATCTCTTCCACTGAGATCTCTTCTCTTTCTTACGGCCCCTTTGGGCAGGATTCCTGCTCCACCATTGGTGAAAGGACAGCTCCAGCCCAGTGCAGCTGTGGGTTTTTTTTTCCTTTGTTAACTAAGCCAACACATCACAGGGATTCATGCCAATCTCTGAGCAGTTTTATCCAAGTCCATCTCATTTGACTTGGGTAAGGAGAAGCACATCCTACCCTCAGAGTAGTAGGATGCAACGAACACTGACAATTCTCACCAAATATATTAATTCTTTTTTACCCTCCAGGTTGATACTGGACTAATGTGGAACAGTTTTATGATCTGTAGTCATGCCCTGTACAATATTAGGGACAGAAATTTAGGATGTGCTGGGTATTTGACATGCATGTAGTTTGGCCTCTGCTGATCTTGAGATAGAAAGGACCTTATTTTAAATGCTATATGTGGTCTGGAATACATACAAATAAGTTCTAGCTTTTATCATTTAATACCACATTAGGAGTATTTTTCTATATTGTGAGAGGCTAGTATAAACATAATATCTGATGACTGTGTAATAATGCATTATAAGAAAATACCACATTTTGAAACTATTCCCATATTATTTTCATTTTATCAAAGTTAAATATATCTTTAATAATCATTTTAGAATGTAAATTCTCACCTATTTAAAATAAATTAGAATGGATTATTTGAAATAGAATCATTGGATCAAGGGATATGATTTTAAGACGATATACTCTTTAAAGTTTTCAGAATTATTAAAATTAATTTACATTTTCATCAGCTAATTTTGATGATACTCAAATCACTATCCCTGATAAACAGTGGATGTTATTTCTCCATGTTCATTGTATAACCAGTTTACTAAACTCTATTATGAATTTTGGTACTGTTTTTTTTTTTTTTTTTTTTTTTTTTTTTTTTGCTGTACGCAGGCCTCTCACTGCTGTGGCCTCTCCCGTTGCAGAGCACAGGCTCCGGACACGCAGGCTCAGCAGCCATGGCCCAGCCGCTCTGCGGCATGTGGGATCTTCCCAGACCGGGGCATGAACCCGTGTCCCCTGCATCAGCAGGTGGACTCTCAACCACTGTGCCACCAGGGAAGCCCAGTACTTTTACATCTTTATTGTTGCATGTATTTTCTAAACTGAAAATACTATCATCTAAAAAACGATCAACCTTTTTCCTTAAATACACATATGCTAATTCCCTCCTTTTTTGTCTCATTCAGTTGGAGAGAATTCAAGCAACAGTGTTAACTGATTATGGAGAATACAAGTGTGACAGGATGGATTTTGATGCCAAGTGATACACTGGCAGCTAATGCCTGCAGCTTAGAACAGAATGTACCCTGATTAAGAGAACTGCCATTTGGTGAGGTCAGTCTCCTTCTCTTAGAGCTTGTTGAGATGTGTGAGCCAGCAAGTCAGAATTACCCACCCCACACAGTCCTGACTCTCTAGTCAATAAAAGTATGACTAAGGGAGTACTTACGTTTTAGAAATGTAGTGGTCTTGAAGAGATGCTATTTTCTCCCTTCAGCTCGCCTTGGGGTTAAGCAAAAAAAAAAAAAAAAGAAAGGAAAGACTTAGGGTATCTGAACGTTTCACTCTTCCTCTTAGTTGGAGGACAGTGACGATCTCATTTGAATGTTGCTCCGCCATTAAACTGGTTAAGTGCACAGCGTTATACAAATGTAGAGAAAGGAGTAGAAGCAAGACAAGGCAGATCCGAGAGAAGCCTTGCTCTTGGACCACCTGCATTCTCACCATGTATTCGGTGGAAACCACGAAAGGCTGCTGGAGCTTGAGGCACCCTGCTGATCACATAGTAGTGATGGTACAGAAAGAGAGAGGTGAAATGGTGACTCTCGGACTAGATATGCCGTGTCAAGAGCTAGATCCTCATAACATCCTCTAAAATAACAAATATGGCAAATAACAGGACTGGGCAATGTTAGCAGAACAGCAATGGCGCCTACTAGAGAGAGTTCGCACCCTCTCCAGTGGTGATCCCAGCGAGACCCATCCTTACTCCTTTATGCCTCTTCCCCATCTGAATACTGGAGTGAGTCATGAATGCTAGAAAGGACTCCTCTCCCCCAAACACATACATGCAAAACAAAAGACACATTCCATCTTTTGGGTGGGTAGGAAGAGGAAAGAAGAGTTTTTCATTAAATGAGTTTGCAATTTTAAAATGAATAGGACTGAGGCTTACAGAACCCATACCACCTGTGTAATTATGAAATCTGACAACAAGTAAAGTGCTTTGTAGGACAGAATATTTATGGGAATAAAAAGTTTCATTTTTATACACAGGGCATCAGTTATAAATGTTATATGGGTTCTTCATTAGAGTGAGCATGCTTTTTTTTTTTTTGGCTGTGTTGAACGTCATGCGGGATCCTACCTCCCCTACCAGGGATCAAACCCATGCCCCCTGCAGTGGAAGTGTGGAGTCTTAACCACTAGACCGCTGGGGAAGTCCCTAGAGTGAGCATACTTTCTGAGTGTTTCACTTTAAGAATAACCTAGGCGGTGGGTTTGAGAAATAAAGTACATTTTTTTTACCACATGAAAGACGTGTTCTGCCTCTGTCTTCCTCCTGCTGCTGCCTCTTCTTGCTATTTCTGTTTACTGATTCCCTGCCCCCTGAAATCTAACTTCTAAACTCAACACGTTACCAGAATAGCTCTTGCGAAATTCAGCATTACCTCTACCCACATTATTTGTGTTCAGTTCTCATCTTACTTGACCTCTCTTCAATCTTTTCTACTGTTGACCATTTTTTTTCTTCGATTGGGAGGTTTCTCAGTCTCGCAATTTCCCCCTGGCCTTTCCAGCTGCTCCTTTTCTGTCTACTTTGTAGGTTCATCATCTTCTAGGCCACTTACTTTTTAGTTATAGAGGGTTTAGTTTTGGACCCTCTTCTCAAATAATTTTCTCTAGTCAATCTCATCCATGGCCATGGCCAATTACCACCCATAGGCCGATGATTCAGAAATGCCTTTCTCCTGCCCAAATCTCTTTAAACTCAAGATTAGAATTATTTTAAAAATATTTTCCACTTATGTCTTTTTCTTCTAATTTCTGACATAATTCCTGGACTTTACCTTCCAGTTCTTCCACTGAATTTTTATTTGGGTAATCCTAACAGCTTATTTTTTATTTTCTGATTATTCTTACATTGTACCATTCTGTTCTCATTGTATGAATGAAATATCTATTTGATCTTATTCTCAGGATAGCATTTCAAGTTTTATGATGTCCTCTTATATACTCAGAATTACCTTTTCATCATCTATTTTCCTGTATTTTGTTTTGATTTTTACTTTTAGTTTTTGGGTTTGTTTGGTTTAATTTTTCTTGTATCTTTTGCTAACTCTGTGTTAGAAACATAAATTAGTTTTCTGTGTTTTGGTTTATTGTTAGGGAGAAGGCAAAAATGCTGGGAAATCCTGTTTCTTGAAGGGTCCATGTTTTTATTCTGCAACTACATAGCAGTTGTATATTAACACATTTTTCTCTTTTGTTCACTAAATGTCTTGCAGTTAAACACATTTCTTCAGTATATATGAAGTACTATTTTCTCCTCATATTTAAGGATTAGCTTTATAGCCCTATGCTACTATTACTTTAGACTCATATTGAGGCCTGGTGTTGGCTAAGGGCAGGATGTTCCATTCCCTTTCAGTCCATGCTACTGTTGATTAGGTAGTAATGGTTTTCTCAGAATTCAGATAGGGGAAGGTTGATGTGAATATTTTCAACTCAAGATTCTGATATTATGCAGTATTTGTGGGTAATTTTGAAAGCTTGCAGAAGAATTTCCTCCAGATCATGCTATCTAGTATTTCTGATATGAGGAACACAAATTATCCCTAGATTAAATATTCCCATAGTACATTTCTCCCTGATGGTGTCCTCATATCCAAGGTATAATTTCCACTGTCTTTCACCTTCTACTCTTGGATATGTTTTACTTATCAGTTTATATAAAATATTTACTGATTTTTAAAGCAATTAATGCATGCTTATGGTACAAACATTTAGAAGTATACACAGAATAAGTCAAAGTACATGAAGCAGAGAAATATGCTTAATGTATTTTTAAATTTATATATTATGTAGTTCAGCCTCTGTAGAAGTTTGTGAGAAATTGAGTATTCTGTTTTTTTAAATCATTATTAGAGAATCATCAACTATGTAATTTATAATAGGCCAATCACTTCTCTCTTAACAATTATGTCACTAAAGCATTACTCTGTATGTTTTAGATTCCTCATCTCAAAAAAAATTTCTCCATTTCAGAAACATAAGATTTATAACCTGATACACTATACACTTAGAAAAATATATTTTAAAAAATCAAACAATAGGAGTTTTGGTCATGGGGTAATATAAAGATAAGAAAAGCTTTTCTGCATATATGTATTTCATAGAATACAGAACTGACCATATACTTAATATTGTGTCACCTAAATGTGTGGACCTAGAGATAGGAAATCATAAAAGCCCACATTTGTGAAACTTTTAGAGACTGTTTGGGAACCACTAGGGTACTATGATGGTGGAAGTCCTCCCATCTCCTCTCTTATCCATTGCCTTGAGGCCACTGAGATATGTTTTCTCTATTATCGATTCTTCTCTCAGTGAGGTATATATGAGAGTACAGAGGGCATCTCTAGGGGAATCAATAACTCTAATATTCCATATGTAGATAATTTCATATGGACACAAACACATACAAATACATAAAAAATACATATGGAACAATAATTTTTATATAAGCATGTATGTATATAAATATATATGTATGCATTTAGTATATAATTGGAAAGTTTTTGGTTGATGGATCAGTTTATACATAGATAGAAAATATGATAACTTCCAGTGACCTTCCATTAGAAGCACATTTTTCAAGCCACTCAGTGGTAACCTGGATTTATATTATATTTCAAGTAAAACTGCTATCCTCCTTATATGGTAGAAATTCTACCCTCAACTTTCATTAATTTTTGCTTTTTTTGTTATAATAATCATCTTCAGCAGTTTGTTATGAATTGTAACTATTGTGATCGGTATTTTTCCATTGTAGAAAGTACACTATGGGGTATTCACTTAGCCTGTGCCTCTTTTATAAAAAATATTCCCAGTCCACCATCTCGTCTAAAGGGGTGGGTCTAGTCAGAGAGGAATGCACTATTTAACCTCACCTACCTGGCTTCAGCTGCTTAGACCTGTAATGAATTCTTGTCTCAAAGTAAACTAATCCATGGGCTAGGCTAATCAAATTTTCTCTCTGGAGATTTTGAGCAAAAAGACTCAGGGAAAGTCATCAAAGTCATCAGATAATGGTGCGTGTGAGACTAACAGAGAGTTGGCACCAAAACAAGTCGAAGCTACATGCAAATAAAAATTATAGAGCAGAGAAGGAAGCCATTCTTAAATAGAAGAAGCCACTGAGCAGAAGAAAGCAGGGAGCGAAGAGCACAGGTGCAAAGCACTAATCACTTAGCTCAGGGTGGGTGATGAGCTTGCACCCTTGCACCCTGTCCTAGGAGCTCTGAGGGCGTCTCCTTTCTCTTGAGCCACGTTGACTGCTTTGCTCTTCTTTGTTTCTAAATGTTCCTGTTGGGAGTTTCTATCTTGTTCTTTAGGGCTGGGATTTCAGTCATTACATATATTTTCCCAAATTTCCTCCTTTTCTAACTGTACTAACATATTTTAAAGTGTTAAGTAAAAAACATTAAACAAATTACAAGGTAAATGAGGAAGCATACAAAGTACATACTTGGAAAAACAAAATGTATTTCTATGTAGAATATGTTTATACAGCAAAAAATTGCTATGTGTTAATGTACTACTGTGGAGTTTTACTATTGGGAGATACTACAAAAATTGTTGGCTTATTAGATCATATAATTTTGTGAAACTTAATATTTAAAAGCTTAGAAACTTTGAATACAATTTTTTTTATTCAGAAGTTCTTTAACAAAGACGGATGTTATCACTGTAGCAAGCATAAAAAGTCCTAGGTATAAAAAAATTGTAGTGAACTGACATAATTAGTCTCAACATTATTGGACTCTTAATGACTCTTTTGTAGTTTGAGGCCAAGGCCAGCTTATTTAATGTAATTATTCATTGGCTTTGAACATACCTGATGGAAAATTCTAATTAACTTACATTTGTCTCATGAACTGAGTTTAATACTATTATTTCTCTACATTAAGGGACAACTAACACCATATTTTCAATAGCCCAATCTTATACCGGACACTTTCTCAATGTAACTTTATCTATGTGGACATGATTTGATCTCTAATAGTTTTTTTTCTCCTTCTTCTTCAAAAAGACTCTGAATGTTCATTTATGCTGTTATTATAATATTGCTAAAGTACTAGAAACTTGAGTATTGTTAGATCATGCAATAAAAAGCATAGTTTCAACAATCTTTTGGAGAAAATATAAACTGTATTCAGTTTATGACTGAAGGCAATTTGTGGGATGATACACGTAGAGGAAATACCATGTAAAATCTTCTTCTTGCTGTTAATGTTAGTATATGTTAGCTGTGAGTGCTCCTCGAGCTGTGTTTGCAGGTGTACATGACAAATTTGATAGCCCAGAAACCATCACAAATGAACATCCCTTGTCAGAAAGAAAAATGATGATCCTGGTGAGGCCTAAAAAAGAAGGATAAGGAAGCCAAAGAGAACTAGTAGAATCAGGACAAGTAAGTAACAAAAACTGGGGATTATTTAAAATGTTTATTTGGAAATATGAAAATACGGTCATATTTCCCACTGCTATTATTTTAAAGAAAAGATGTTGAGAATCAAAGTTCTTTTTCCTCACTATTAAAATTATTTGACATACGCCACAGCTGATTTCAGAAACAGTGACACTCTAGGAAATGAAAAGTAAATCCTTTACATATTTTTATGCCCTAGTTTTTAGCTACAGAATTGCGACATTAATCGAAGGATCTCAGAAATTAATCTTGTCCTTGCAATTTTTCACAGTTAGTTCCTCTCAAAGACCAAAGTAACTCCAATGTAAAAATAAGCTTTAATATCAAATTTTTCTAGTTATGCTACTATATTAGTACTTATATTTACCTAAAAATGAATATTTCAGGTGTTGGAATAGTTAAGAGTAGGAAACATAGTGCCATTTGTGCTTGAGTCACTGTAGCAACATATTAATAATTAATTTACATTTTCCAATAAATTTTCAACTATGGCTCACTTTTTGTGGTTTATGAGGCACAGTGAAGTTTTTAAGAATATTCGGGCCTGCAATATTAAAACCCATGAAAGAAGCAAATATTGTGATTACTGTTGCACATAAACATAATATTGGGTTTTTCAGGGTTTTGTGGTCCTGCAATTAATATCTATTGATACAATGGATTACAAATACAAATTGTCAGAAGGCAATAGATAGGCTTATTTCTCTTATTCAACACTGCATTTATAAACATTAAAATGTTAAAGTAATCTTTAACAGCAGCATGAAGAGTAAATATGTATATGTTTACATAATAGGATTTGTTTAGTCTCCAAACTGGAGCTCTGAGTAGACTAATTAAAAGATAATTGCTAAACTTCTCAATAACTTTTCTTTCTCTTTTTCTCTCTGGTGATTTGTTTTACTTTTGCAGTGTGGAAATCTCATTTTAACATGATGTACTTTAGGAATATCAAAGGTATTCCTGTGGTCATAAATACAAAGAGACTGGTAGAGTGTAAAATCACACTATTATTGTAACTACATTTTAGGATGTTGCAGGTTTAAGAACACTTGATGGATTTGCTGTGTGTGGTCTGATAAAATGGTGTTTAGGGTGTCCAGGTTTTAATGTTCTATTAAAGGCAGTACTTGGTGCCCTGTCACTTTAACTCATTCCCAGCATCATATTAGAATCATATCTTACTTAGTATTTCTCTTACAGTGATACCTTTCCTACATTTATTAACAAAATAAAGAATTAGGCTGTGATGAACTGTGTTCACCCTTTGTGGAACCCAAAGGCTTTCATGAAAAAATTTTATGTTTGTGCTGAGAATTTGCCCTTTTTCCAAACATGATATGCTGATTAGACTCTAAAGAGAAGCATAGCCAGAAGTTAAACAGAAAATATTTTGACAGCTATCAGATAGATGTGATCACCTTTTAAACTCTAGGACTGGGAACAATAAAAGTACCTTCTCCAGTATTGAATAGATTTATTTTGGATAAAAATTTTTTTCTGGGTTAAGGAATGGGTTTACCTAAACATACAAGTAAAAAAGTGATTATGAGCTAATATATAAGGAAATTAAGAAAGAATGTGTTGAATTAAAGAGAACTATATAAAGATTTTTATGTTAAAAGTGGAAAATTGGCTTAGTAGAGAAAACTACGAGGGAGTGGATTGAAACTTGCTCTTCAAAAGAATAGGCAGTAAGTAGATTCTTGAGCTTTAAAAGAGAAGAAAAGGACTGAGTGTAGAATTTAAAGTTCTGAACAGCGTGGTCTGTTTATTTTTTAGTACAAATCATTTGTAGTGGAGATTCCAAAAAACAATCCTAAAAAATCATTAAAAATCCCTTTTCTTATTTCTTAAAACGTGATGAAGAGAATGAGGAAAACCAATGTTTCTTATTACTGAAGGGCTGACAATACATATGATGCTATGCAGACTATTTTTCTTACAGATTTATGTTTTCTATTTTTTTTAATCAAACTTCATTCACAGGGATTGCTGGCCCAAGTTAAAGAACTGTGAGATGATTTGTCTTCATGAAAATTTCTTTGTTTTGCCTTTTTTTTTTACATCTTTAAATTAAAAAAAAAAAAAACTGTGGTAGTGGTTGTATCTCACACTCGTCAAAAAGGAGAGAAAGCGATAAAAGTTTCATGAGTTCATTAAAGTTTTACAGGCACTGCAATGCCTGGAAAAATAGTTGTTGCTATAATCCCCTGCAGTAGTTCTGGTTGGGCAGCATCTTATTCATTACTGGATGAGGGATTGGGGATGAGGATCGAAAAGGGACAAAGAACATGCCAAAGCCAAACACTGATATGTTATTTGGACTGTATTCAAGGTTCTCATAGCTTTCTGTGCTGCCATGTGTAACTTGACAAACACTATCTGGGAGAAACTAGGGTTGTGAGAACTTAAGCCACAGCTTAATGATCATAGGAGATAATTCAGTGGAAACTATATAGGGGATGCAGTATTTTGCTGATTTCAAGATCAAAGTTAAAACTTATGGAGACTGTCCTTAATTTGATTTTGCAAAATAATTTTGCTTGTGTTAAATTTATTTAATCCTGTGCGATTTATGAATTTCCCTGAGTATATACTATATCTGGTAACTTCCACTAAGATATTGGTGTCACTTATTTTATTTATTTATTTTTTTTTTGCGGTACGCGGGCCTCTCACTGCTGTGGCCTCTCCCGCTGCGGAGCACAGGCTCCGGACGCGCAGGCCCAGCGGCCATGGCTCACGGCCCCAGCCGCTCCGCGGCACGTGGGATCCTCCCGGACCGGGGCAAGAACCCGTGTCCCCTGCATCGGCAGGCGGACTCTCAACCACTGCGCCACCAGGGAAGCCCTTGTGTCACTTATTTTTAATAATGTAGACATAAGCATAAATTGTGTAGGAAAATGTATTTAACTAGTTGTAAAGGATTACCACTGAATACATATTTTTGAATGGCGATAATAAATCATTAAGGAAAGAAAGGAATGAATGACTAGTGAAATCATACATCACTATAGAATGCTGAGAGAGGTGCTGTAACACTAATATTTGAGAAACCATTTTCTCATTAAGAATAGTGAAGGACCAACAATAACATACCTTAACAGTATAAGAGGTTGGGAGAATAAAGTGGCCAGTTGATAAATATTTTGCATTCTCTTTCACACCTAAATAGAGCCTGCCTTAGGCTATTTAACTGTTTTGAATATTCTTTTCTATTATTGCTTACTCTCAGCTTTTAGGGAGAAGTGGTAAAAGGTGTGTTATATTGCATAGCTGCTTACCAGGTCCACTAATATCTTAATTGGCTCTGTTAAATTTCCCCGGTCTAATTTATTTCTCCAGTCTTGTGGAATAACTAACTACTGCACAATTATCAACTCTACCCTATGAAGATTCTTTTGAATGACTTTGAGCTCTTTTTTATACTAAAATTTTTTTCTCCTGGGCACTACTCAGGCTTATGAAGTTTCCATGCAGGTGGCAAAAAGAGTGTTGAAGGCACTTCCCGGTTCTTTTAGATCTTTCAGGAACCAGTTTACATCCTCAAATATGTTCCTCTAACCACTTTGTGATCACGCCTTTTCATCGTCTTTATTGAACATGACTTCTGAAGTCCTCTTAGTCATTTTTCTACATGTTTAATGCCTTTCTTCACCTCTTCTCCACAGCTCTGCCTGGTCCCTGGATGAGAACAGGGGCTTATCTATACTCTGCTGTATCCAAACCTGTTTTAAAACATAGCTGGCCACATACTGCAATTTAGAAAATATGTGTTTAATGAATGAATGGGTTCATTAAATAATGAAGTTAGTGTTTCTGAGGAGCATTTGTATAATCAATAATAGGTTTTAAAGATGATTCTTTTAAGACTACACATTAGAAACAGCAATAATGGGGTTTCCCTGGTGGTGCAGTGGTTGAGAGTCCACCTGCCGATGCAGGGGACACGGGTTCGTGCCCCAGTCCGGGAAGATCCCACATGCCGCGGAGCGGCTGGGCCCATGAGCCATGGCCCCTGAGCCTGTGCCTCCGGAGCCGGTGCTCACTGCCACAGCAGTGAGAGGCCTGCGGACTGCAAAAAAAAAAAAAAAAAAAAAAAAAAAAAAGAAAGAGCAATAATGTTTCTCTCTTACCACTAAAATTTAATTTAATGCTCTATAAAATGAAAAGTTCATAGTATTCTTAAATATGGTGTAGAATTTATAAGGATTTAAATAAAATGTCAGTTATTCCAGTTTTCCCAGATGAGTTGGATTATATGGAACGATATGTGCTCTAAACATAGGTACTCTATATGGGACCATTGCTTCTCCTTCTTTTCCCTCGTGTTGACTGAAATGATTATTAGTATGTATGCTTAAGAATTTGTAAAGCCTGAAAGTAGAGATGTACTCAAAGCTGTTGATGAGAAACACATCTGCACTTTAATTGCCACACATTCTATAATAGATTTTATTTACTAAAGATAATGGAGAATATGCTATGGAGGAAAAAAATGAATACCTTAGTGGGACACTAACTCTTTCAGCTAACAAAGAGTTCACTGTGCTGAAATTTCATTTATTCAGAGGTACAACTTATTTTAAAGCACGAGTTCTTTCAGACTATCTGAATGTACAATGCAAATTGAGAAATAGACCTCTACACTGTTCCATTCCTCTTATTACAGTGAGGTGGTTAGCAGTTATGAATTATTTTTATCCACACATCTTTGTATTTTTTCCATTCAAAGCCATTTATTGAGCAGTTATTATATTCCAAGTACTATATTCATTTCTTGGGCTAGAAAAGCTAGTAACACATGGTGTCTACCTTCCAGAAGATTACAGTGTAATATGGAGGATAAATAGGAAAAAATACAGTAGATCTACCAGATGGAAATGTAGCAAGCCTAATATTGACAGGCCTCAGAACTAGGATGTGTACTTGTCTTTGTATGTCTATGTATTTATCTTGTAGAACTTAATGTAGTCTCTATTTTGAATATCCCTTTCCACCTAATGATAGAAAACACAGTCTTCATCAATTTCAACATTTTTAGTCATTTTAGATGTAATACTTTCTCAAGTCCCACCCAAATAGCAGTGCTTGGATTTTCTCTTCATTGCAATGATTACCTCTCTCAGCCTCAAAGTCAAGGATGTCTCATTTATTCCTGTGGTACTTAATGACTGTCTGTTGAAAAGTGGAGATGTGTAACCAAACCAGCAAGGAAGGGCCACTGCATACTGCTGGCAAGGGAAGACCACACTCTTCAGAAATCAGATAAATAATTAACAGGGTTCCTCCACCATGATGAACTGTAGCACCCTTTCAATGATGGGGAATGCTAAAAACACTGGTTTCTTTTCACGAGTTTGCTATGTTTCCACAAGGTGACCAAACACAAGTCACCTACAGTGCAACATCCTGATGCAGACTCCACTCGATCTTTCTCTCCTAGAGAGAGCAGGTACACTCATGTCCTTCAGGCTCACTCTCATTCCTGTTTCATGGCCTTTGTTCTCACCTGGGAAACCCTTTTGTAGATTTCTCAAGAGTAGAGAGACAAGTGATAAAGTCTGTTTCTTCCTCTATGCTCTTTCCAATTCCATATAATGCAGCATTAATTGATGATCACTGTAGCTTCATAATTATCAAAAATATTTTGAAAAACAAACAACAGAAAACAAATTTCAACTTTTAAAGTTATGCAGTGTAAAGTCTCATCAAAAAATTCTTTTGACTGTCTAGGAGAAAGATCACACATAATGGGACAGGGGAAATAAAGACACAAAGATTAATATTTGAAAACATCATGTCATAAAATAAGTGTGAGCTCCATCAGGTCAGGGTTTCCCCCAACCCTCCATGATTTGCATATCATCCATGATATGGGGGCCTCCTGAGGGTTATTGCATCACTAGGTGATGTCTTGTTTCTGGTCATCATCAATGACCCTGGCTGGCTTTTACTGAGCTATAACTAGTCCTATCTGGTTTTGATTCCATTTGCTTCTTAAATATCCATAATCTTCTTTATTGACATTTACTGAATTTCCCCTGTTTTCACTTTATCTGTGACATATGCTGCATAAAGCTTTCCACCGGGGTGTCCCTGGTTACATTTATCAGATTTCTGCACGGTTGGTAGCTTTTTTTGTTGTTGTTGTCATTAAATTCTTTATACCCCTATGGTGTACAGGTAACTTCATCTGCTTTCTTTCACTTTTTTCAGCCACAGGAAGCCTAGTGGAGCTGCTTCTTGTTTAGGACCTGATAAGCCAGTCATCACCCTTCATTTATTGCTCCCACAAAAATCATCTAATAGGGAAATGGGTCATCTCATTTTTCTGGAACCCCCATATTCAACCAGAAATGTTGAATTAGCATTAATCTTACAATCTCTCCATGTCTTTTTATTTCTAAAGACTTGACCTTAAATCAAGGTTTATTATTCCTTCTCTAAAGAGCTATAGCAATAACAAACTCTGGATCTCTTTTTCATTTCCCCAACTTGCCCATCTAGAAAGAGTTGTGAAGCCTTCTCTGTGAGAATAATCTAGGCAAGAATATGTTCACTACCATTGGGGTTGGGATCCAGGACTCAAGTTGAGGGAATTATCTCAGATAAAAGCATGGGAGTTTATCCACTGTAAAAGAAATAAAGGGAGATATAGAAAGTTGTAAAAGATATGGGAGAGTTGATGATGGGGAAACATGAATGTATTTTGATTAGTTTTATTTTCTCACTGAAATAATAAGAAAGGTTATCAACCAAAGGGAAAAATGAGGAAGCAAATATTTAGAAGTTTGAAGAAAGTCAGAACTGAATGTCTAAGAAGGAAGGATGACCAGTGGACTAAGGAAATGTGCTACGATTACCGTGAAGTATTGAGGACTCACTTGAGGTTTATGATTGTGAACTTAAAAGTGAGACTAATCAGCATGGCCTATGTTTTTTTCAAAGCTGTGTTTATTTATTTAAATTTTTTTATTGGAATATAGTTGATTTACAATGTTGTGTTTCAGGTGTACAGCAAAGTGAATCAGTTATACATATACATATATCCACTCTTTCTTTAGATTCTTTTCCCATATAGACAGAGTATGGAGTAGAGTTCCCTGTGCTATGCAGTAGGTTCTTTTTAGTTACCTATTTTATGTATAGTACTGTGTATATGTCAATCCCAGTCTCCCTCAAAGCCATGCTTATTTGATGTGGGGTTACAAAGAAGTATGAAGAGAGTAGAGCAGGTAAGGTTTTTGCTGGTCAGGTGTATGTAGGGAACAGAAGTGTAAGAGAATCGAAGGTAGAGACAAAGAGGTAGTTATAATTATGGATTATGGAATCTAAATTGAGTGCATGGTAGACTTTGAAAATGTCATGGGGTAAAATGTGTGGAAATCTTAAGGAGGGGCTGCATCATAGATTTTTTTTTTTGGATTTAATGTTGAAGAGATAATTAAATCTCCAGAAGAGAGTGGTAGTTGGCATAAAGTTATGGAGGAAGTTATGACAAGGTTCAGTGCTACTATAAATATGGTGGAGATGTAGGAAAATGGAAGTCAAGGACATTTCTGGATTTCTGGAATATATGGGCTTTTTGTAATGCTGGATCCTGCACGTGTTCTAATCAATCATGTTTAAACATATAAAATAATTTATACAACTTAAATCAGAGGGTCAGTTATCTTTAGAATGCTTCATTTGGTTTATTTTTTACTGGAAATGATGGTTTTTGTCTAATTGCTACTCTGAAACTACAGTCTAGCCAAAAGGAATGTCATCAGTTACTTTAACTGAAAGAGGTGGGGAAGAAAGGAAGATGATGTATTGCATACCTGTTGTGCCAAGATCTATCCAAGGTTAATTTTCAAACACTATCCAATTTGATCCACACAATAACTTTTCATTATAGGCCAATTATAGACATACCATAAGCAATTATTTGAAAATACAGTCAGTACAATAAAGTTCAAGATGAAAGTGTGAAAACTAGAATCAACCTAGCAAAGATTCCTTTTAAGCTATTTTTCAAAGATATATTTGTGTCATTATAAATTAACCAGTAAAATATTTATACAGTTACAACTGATCACTTTGAAAGCCCTGAACATATAACCTTGCTACTTAAAGCTCTGAAAATAACATCTAATACCAAAATTGAGCAAACAATTTTTGTTCCTAATTAGCAGGGAATAAAGATGATTTGCCCTTCATAAAGAATTTATAGGGTAAAGTCAAAAAAGAAAGCAAGTGTAATTTGACTTAAAGTAACAAAAATTAATCTCTTTAATATTTCCTACTTGAATCCTCTGTAGTTCATGATAATCAACACACCCCCAAATCCAATTCATTTCTAGTACCTACCAGTCAAATGACCACTAGGAACATACGTGCAGTTGAACAGTTGGGTTTACTACTCATTACAGCAAGGGAGGACCCACACCCTGGGAGAACTACGGGGTGTCTCAGAGGGTATTAGGACCTATTATAGGCCTTGAGCATTGGTTTGGTGATTTGGGGAAGGACCTAGGAAGCAGGGGGGTTTGTTCTAAACGGACATTTTCAGAAAACAGGGGACACGTCTATGATTGGTCATCTCAATAATCTTATCCATAAGGAGAACTGACTACAGTGAGGCTAAACCTGTAGTTGGTAAAGAAGTAGCATGCGCTCCTATGAGCTGGTAGAGGGGAAAGTTTGGCATTTTGTGGGTGCCAGAGTGATTTTGTTTTTGTCTGTTCTTAAACAAAAGAATACAAATAATTATGAAGTGGTCTTCCTTAGTCTTATTTTTCAGATTCTCAGAGTAACCTTGCCTGAAGTTATTATTCTGTGACAATTTTTAATGGATTTTAGTAATGGTAAATATAAATAGAGATGTAGGACTCTACATTTAGAGAACTCTAGATGCAAGGCTGTTTTTAATTCTAAGTCTATCTACTCTTCCTAGATATTTGGCCCAGGCCACCTTTCTCAGTCTCTCCAAGCCCCAGTTTTTCTTTACATCTTTACAATGCAGATATTAAAGAGTATCTTCTTCATAGGGTTTTGTGAAGATGTATTAGATTACCTATTTAGGAGACCTAATGTAGAATATGTAACACAAACTAAATGTCCAACATCTCTTGTCTAAGAGTATTATTACCCTTCCAAATATCCAGTGAGTTTTGAGAAACTATCACAATCAATTAAGAGGATCAATGAATCAAACTTATCTAGGTAGTTTAATTATACTTAGCATAGTTGATTATTTTCAATAATAATTTCACACACATCGTAACGGAAAATGATGAGCATAGAAGCACTTTCCATGCGTTAAGATTAAGTAAAATCTGTAAAATCAAATTTAGCAAGTATTAAAAATTATTACGTAAATGTGCCACAAAGTACTTCCTTAAATAGACAATCAATGCATTTAAAAAGCTTTCCTCCTTTAAAATATTTGCATGTTTTGGTGATGTTACATAGGTGCGAACTTATTTTTATATTTCAAGTACATGTCAGCAATACTATATAGCAAGAACTTTTCCTACACAAATGTATTGCTTTTATTTTACTCTTTTTCTAATTTATCATGTCAGAATTTCTGTGGTTAGCACTATTAAAATTGTATACCTATAACATGTTTACTCATTATTCTGATGTATCTTAATGTAGAAAATATCCGATTTATATTGATTTCTGAAAATAAATCTGAATATACTGGAACATATCTTTTGACCCTATTTTACAGTTGGCTTCAGATCAAAATAATATTGCAAAAAAAAACTGGCATTTCAGTAATAAACCATTTTAAACAAAACAAAAATTCTAACTGGAAATGTTCGAAAGGAACATGGAATAACTATCCCCTACTAGGATATAAGCTGCACAAATTCATGAATTTTTTGTTTACTTTATTCCTAATGTTTTGCAGACCCTACTACAATTTTGCCTGATGCATAGTAAGGGATGAAAAAATATATATGTATATTGTTGACTAAGTGAAACATTAAGGGTGTTTTGTAAACTCAAATTTACACAATATAAAAGACATATAGTGCTTATGGTAATTCTGACTGTGTGAAACTTACTTCACAGTTTATATACTTTAATTATCTTCTATATAAAGTATCACCCTATATTTAAAGTTATTATATTAGCAATTAAACACTCAGAAGGAATTAAAGACCCAAGGGAAATAATGTCAAAGCCACACAATAGATTTAAATATTTGGAAAAGCTTATTTTAAACAAAATGTGATGAAACAATTTTTCTTCTAATAAATAGAGAAAAGTGATTTTCCATTTTAATAACAGCATTATAATTAGTCCAATAGCTTTCCTGGGGGATGTTTCAAAGTAATTTCTATACTGCAGACAATTAAAGTAAGTCGTATATCTCACAGAAGTTCCATGTTTTCCTTAACATTTTCTCTTAGTATAACTTCTCAGTGGACACAATATAGTATCATTCTTTCTTTATTTTTAGTACTTAAAGTGTACTTAACTTACTGTAATAAAATTATTTAAATTATTTAAATAAAATTATTTAAAAATTTAAATTAGGATTTTATTGAGGTATAATATACATAGTATAAAGTTTAGTATTTTAAGTGTACAATTCAGTGATTTTTAGTAAATTTAAAGACTTGTGCAATCATTACCACAATCCTATGTTAGAACATTTCGACCACCCCCAAAAGATTTTTCTTGACCATGTACAAAATCCCTATTCTCACCTACAAACCCAGGTAACCTCCAGTCTACTTTTGGACTCCATAGATAGGCCTCTTTGGGATTTTTCATATAAATGGAATCATATGTTGTCTTTTGCATGTGACTCATTTAGCATAACATTTTTGCGATTCCTCTATATTATAGCATGCTTCAGTACTTAATTTCTTTTAATAAGCAAACAGTACTTAATTGTATGAATGCACGTTTTGCTCATTTACTCTTTAGTCAGTGGACCTGTGAATAGTTCCCAATTTGGAGCTATAAAGAATAATAATAATATAAACATTTAAATACATGTCCTTGTGTGGACATGTTTTCATTTCTCTTGGGTAAATTCCTAAGAGTTGAATTGCTGGGTCATATGGTAAATTTATGTTTAACAATTTTATGAAACTGTCAACCTGTTTAGTAAAAATAGCTGCACCATTTTACACTCCTGCTTGCAATGTATGAGAATTCCTGTGTCTCTATATCCTCACTAACACTTGCTATTGTATATCATTTTTATTATAACCATTATAGTGCATGTGAAACAGTATGTCATTTTGGTTTTAATTTTCTTTTTCCTTATAAATAATGATATGGAACATCTTTTCATGTACCTACTAGCCGTTTTTTCACTTATCAGTCATGGTTTTGGTGTCATATCTAAGAATTCTTGCCCTCACCTAAGATTTAAATATTTATACCTATGTGTTCTTCAAAAAGTCTTATAGTTTTAGTACTTACGTATAGGTCTATGGTCCATTTTTAGTTAATTTGAAGTAAAGTTATAAATTCATATTTTTGCATGTGAATACCCAATTTTCTCAGCATCATTTGTTAAAAAGACTATCTTTTCCCCATTGAGTTTCTTTGGCTCTACTGTCACAAATTAACTATAAATTTAAAGATTTATTTCTAGGCTTTGAATTATGTTCCATTTATCTATAGTTCTATACCTAAGCCAATATCTTATTTCTTGTCTGCATTTCCATATAAATTTTAGAATCTGCAAAAAATTTATCAATTTCTGCAAAAATCAACCAACCAACCTAACAAACAAACAAACAGAAAAGCAATGACAAGCTCAAACCAATGACAAGCTCAAAGCCCCTAAAGAGACTTTAATAAGGGATTGTGTTGAATCTTAGACCAATTTGGGAAGAAATGCCATGTTAACAATATTGAGTTTTTCTCTCCATGAATGGTCTGTCTCTGTTTTTTAAGATGTTCTTTAATTTCTCCCCACAGTGATTTGTAGTTTTCAGTATATGTCTTACTTAAAAAAAAAATTCTGAAGTATTTTATTTTTTGATGCCATTAGGAATGGATTTATTTCTTAGTCTTGTTTTTGGATTATTCATTGATAGTATTTAAATACTTGTTGACATTGGTATATAGATCTTGTCTCTGTCTAACTTGCTGAACTTGTTTGTTACTTCTAGAAGTGTTTTTGTGCATTTCTCAGAATTTTTTAAACCTATAGGATCATTTTGCATACAAAGACAATTTTATGTCTTTCTTTACAGTTTTGATGACTTTTATTTCTTTCTGTTGCCTTATTACATGTGGTGAACTTTCAGTATAGTGTTCAGTAGAAGTCATTATCCTTGCATTATTGCCAATTTTAGTGAGAATGCTTTCTTTTTTTTTTTTTTTAACTATGAAGTGTGATGTTAACTGTAGGTTTTTCATGAATGCCCTTTATCATGTTGCAGAGTTTTCCTCTACCTCTAGTTTTCTGAGTTTTTATAATAATGGAGTATTAATTTATGTTGAATGCATTTTGAATTTTGTCAAATATTTCCTTTCTTTGTGCTGTGATTGGCTTTGGTATTAAATACTGGACTCATAGAATGAGTTGGGAAGTGCTCCCTCCATTTCTGCTTTCTCAGGGAGTTTATGAAGGATTAGTATTTCTTTCTTAAATGTTTGAATGAATGCACCCATAAAGCCACCAGGGCCATCAGAGTTTACTTTGTGGGAAAATTTTTAATTACTAACTTAATTACTTTAGTTTTTATTGTTTTATTCATATTTTCTATTTATTCTTCAGTTGGTCAGGGAAATTTGTAGTTTTTAGGAATTTTTTTCATTTTATCTATGCTGTCCAATTTGTTAACATAAAGTTCTTCATATTATTCTCTTGTAATAATTTTAATTTCTGTTATATCAGTAGTGATGTCCATTCTTTTATGCTTGATTTTGTCAATTTAGATCATCTCTTTTTTTAATTATCAGTCTACCAAAATATTTGTCAGTTTTATTGATTTTTTTTAAACAACCAACTTTTGGTTTCATTGATTTTTCTATTATTTTTCTGTTTTCCTTTCAAATCCTTACTTTCTCTCTCCTTACTTTATGTTTGGTTTACTCTTCTTTCTTTAGTTCTTAAGGTAAAAAGTTAGGCTGTTAATTTAGAATCTTTATTTCTTCATAAGGATTCAGGTTACTGTCTGTTGTCTTTTCCTTTCAGCTTGAATATTTCACTTAGTGCTTTTTTTAAAGGCTGGTTTGCTAACAATGAATTATCTCAATCTTGATTTAGTGTAAATGCTGCATTTTTTTTTTTTTTTTTTTTTTTTGCGGTACGCGCGCCTCTCACTGTTGTGGCCCCTCCCATTGCGGAGCACAGGCTCCGGACGCGCAGGCTCAGCAGCCATGGCTCAAGGGCCCAGCCGCTCCGCGGCATGTGGGATCCTCCCAGACCGGGGCACGAACCCGTGTCCCCTGCATCGGCAGGCGGACTCTCAACCACTGCGCCACCAGGGAAGCCCAATGCTGCATTTTTGAAGAGTTGTTTTAAGCCATTGTATTTCGGATACTTTGTTAACCAGCCATATTAATTCCAATTAAAGGATATGCGTGTGTGTGTTTTTAAATGCCTGTTACTCTTCTGTAACTAAACAGCTCTGCCGAAGAATAAATCATATGAAAAGTTAACCTCTAGATGACTTTCTATGTGAAAAGTTAGGGTAACACAGCTTATAGCTAAAAGGCTATTGGCAACTAATTCTTCAAAGGAGAGAATATGATGATTTGGCATATAGTTTGGTTTATCTGTTTTAACATATCTCACAGTGTGCTCTACAAATGTTTTACACATATTTATCAGGAAGAGTGGAAATCAATGTGAATTGTTAAAGGTCTCAAAGGGATGGCTGTGTCTGAAGCAATCAAAGCCAAACTATATGTTTCTACTAGGTAATCTCTGTCAGGTTAATGTCTCCAAAAATATACTACTCATTTATTTTTTGGCATTTGCTACTAATCTCCATTAAAGCAATTACTTAAACTTCAGCTGTCCTCATTTTGGGTGGAGTAGTTTAGCAATGCATTTAAAATCAGTTATTTTAAATTAAAAAAATCATTTGTGTTGCATCCATTACCTACTCCTCTAAAAATTATCTACAGATTCATTACTTTGAGAAGCCATTTTTTTCTTTTTTTTTTTTTTTTAGATAAAAGTCTTCTATGCTTTGTAATTGTCCTGGTATATTCTAAACAAAGAAAGCTAGTAACAAGAGGAATAGAGAACATTTGTCTCTTCTAAACCTTTGTCTCCAGAATTCGAAGGTAGGGTTTTCCTGAAGTGATTTGGCTGGAATGTGACGTGTTGCACTAGGCACTTATGTTTATTGTGGTCCTGATATTTTGAATGGATCGATCAGCATTACACACTCATAAACCAAGTGGCTATCCATGGGCTATTCAGACATCACTGTTCATCCATAGAGTACCACCTCCCTGAACACATATACATGCATACACACACACACACACACACACACACACGTACATGCAATATCCAACTTTGTGGATACTGCTGCTCCCTAAACTGGAGGAGGGGATGGGATGAGATGGTGAAGGAATCCAAATCCTGAGTCCGACTTCATATGGAGATCATTAGCTTGAATATCTGGAACTCTCCAGTGCTCTAGCTGTTCCTGTCTCAGCATAAAATCATACTCACAACTCTGGATTGGTTTTTTCCAGCTTTGTGGTTAGAGGTGGAATCAATAGCTTGTACACATATGTACCTGTACCACTTTGGAAGTCTCAAGAGTAACTGTGGACTCAACTTCTTTCTTTTCCGGTCTTGATAAACCATCAACTTCATCTCTGTAGTTGACTGAGGGAACTTGTCACGGGGAGTTTCTCTGGCTGGCTGAGAGAGGATTGCCAAGTGTCTGGCTCTGGTGTGAATCCATTGCTGCCCAAAGTCTATTTCTTTTGCTAAACTTCTAGGCTCACCCCTTCCCACACAGCACTTTCATCAACCTTCAGCTACCAGAAGTTCCACTTTTATTTTACTCTACTTTTCAATATTCTGTGGTTCTCTTAGTTTCTATATCATATACTATTTGGTGGTATATCTCTGATTACTTCAACACCTACTAAGACATTTTACATAATAGCCCTCCCTGAATTTTTTTATCTTAGCTTTTAAATCATGCCTAACATGTCAAGTATTTTTCTCACTTTAACACCAAGTTTCTACGTAACCTGTAATCATTTGCTAGCTTAACATATGCCCCTGTAAAGCCCAAATCTCCTATTGCTACTTCGCCTTCGTGAAGATTTAAAAGTTTCAAATCTGTAGGCCTTTTTGTTTGTTTGTTTGATAATTCCTGAAAATTCTATATACTTCATTAAAATCTTTGAAAACATTCCAATAAGCAGAAGGATAAATAGTTGGGTAGGCTCACCATTAAGCCATGGCAGCACTGGGGGAAGGTATTTATGCTGGTGTGTTTATGAATGGGTATGTGTATGTGTGCATTTCTTGAAGGGAGTTTGTTCAGGGAAGAGGATGCAGGTCTGTGTTTCGTGTCTAGGATTGATAAGTTTATCCTTACCTTTGCCAGCTCTGTTGTGCTCACTATCAGTTCTCCAGGTAACTTTGTATTCTTCACACAAATTGCCAAGGTTCAAGGTTATGGAGTTGTGTATTATGTCATCCAATCACTCATTTTCTCATATTTAGGGAACACAGACAACAGTCTTGGCATATTGTGAGAATCGACTGCTGTAGGATGCTTGATCTCTCTGGAAAGAGTATCGCCAGATGTTGGGTGGCCCACTTAGTTGAAGGGGAAATGTGCTATTACATAACTGCAGCTACAATGTAAACTAGGTTTTCAAAAGTAAAGAGATAAACCCAAACTAAATTCAAGTCCAAATGCATTCTCTCAATGAGCTAAGCAATTTAGTACAGAGACTGGGCTGCCAAAGTCCAACAAAAATCTAATTGCTCTAAGACAAAGACAAAGCATGTACAGTTAGGTGCAGCACTGTGACACTGAAATTAAGCTTGCCCTGGTTTAAAGTTTAACATGAGACAGTAGAATGGCAGGGAGTTTGAATTAAGTTGAGAATGACCCCTGCATGCTGTGGGGAGCTCCCTGTGAGATTAGGATACTTATCTCTGTATCCCCCAAATGTGGTCTCTTCATAGAGGCTGAATCACAAAGCAGAGAAGAAAAATCAACTGTAACAAGATAAAGAAGAGACTTTGGTAATGTTGCTATCTGCTCTACATTAGATTCCTTAAATTCATACCTGAATTTGAGGGAAATCATCTCGCAACAAATACACTTTCTACAAATGTTGATCAGGTGTATGTGCCCCAGGAGCGACAGTGAAAAGGGAATGTCTGCTGCATCATGACTAACAGTTCCCTTAAACAAAACACATTCAGATTATAGGATAATAGGAATTCTAATCCTTAGCTATGATCCACTTACTGGTTAAAATGTTTTTTTAAACATTTCCAGTACAAGTATTTTTAATATTCCATTGTGCTGGTTTGTAAGAGGAATTTTCTTCCCTTGGGCATTTTGTAAAATAACAGCAAAATAGACTTTTTTCAAATTATGTACTTGAAGTTTTCTTTATTGTTACCTTTTGTCCTTGAAAGTGGATTCTTCATTTCTCAGCTTCTTATTCTGTTTCATATTGATTTCTTCTTTTGCTCGTGATGAAGCTTCTTTTTTGTAAGTATTCCTGGAGCCCTGTGGCATGTTTTCTCTGAGTTTTATCTTGGTATAGAGAGTATAAATTACCTTCTTTTCTTCAGTCTAGGCATCGCCTGGCTGTGCTCTCCAGCATCAATGCTTGGTATTGCAGTCACACTGCACTGCCTTAGTTGATAATTTCACGGCACTTCTGTCACACCTGGGTTGCTGATTAGATTCAACTGCATCTCCCCTTTATCCTGTATCTGTGTCTTCTGTGTGATTATTAAATGCTGCTCTTTTCCTACTGGGTAACTATTTAAAGTTGTCCTGACTGTGTCTTCTGGAGAAATTTCTGAAGTATTTAGCTTTTTTCAAAAGGTACCATTGACTTGCAGTGATTCTTTTAACTTGGAAAATTCAAACTTTGAAATTCACAGTTCATACTTGTTTGGGGGGTCAAACAATCTTTTACAATCTTTTACTTTACCACAGCTCCTAAAAGAAATGCAGTCTTACTTTCTCAAAGAGAATCTGTGGCTTAGCACCAGACATATAATACAAAATAGAAATATGGAGGAGGAACTTGGTAACTGAAGATTTTAGTATAAGTTGAAAATGTGGTTGAAATAGGAAATGTCTCCCTCCTTTAGCTGTTTTTTGTTGTGCACCTTTTATTAATGTAACCAAATCAGAACAACCTTGATGTAAGGTTGTATATTAGAAGATTTTTCCAGATTTCTAACTCTGAAGAAGTAGGTAGTTATTTTACCATACAGGTGCTGATTATTTGATTTTTGTAATTCAAAAGTAATAAAGTGGAACTTTTCAAAGTCCCTGTGATCTTTAAATGAAAATAGAAGCACTGAATGTCTTTAAGGGTTTTTTTAAAGATAATTTTTGAGCATTTTTTGGCCTTAGTTTTGTGTAAAGTTTTTCTATGTTGTGAACCCAGCAATAGTTGGGCACAGATGATTTGATACAGAAACACTTGGATTCAAGTCTATTTCTATGACTCAGTAACTGAGTGGTTTAAAGCAAGTCATTTGGGCTCCAAAAACCTGTTCTCTTTTTCTAAAAAAAGGGGGATATAACACTTCCTCTTTATTTCAAAGCCTCAAAATGAGCTATGTACTGAACTTGTACACACATACACACACAAAAGTTTATATAACTTATTACTAAGTCCAAAGTATAAGCCAACTACAACATAAGATAATCAACTGAAGAAACTATTTTTTCCCCAGCAGTGGAGGAAAATCTGCTATATTAAATAATTGAGGGTTAGTGTGTCAGTCTTCAATGAGAAAATTTCCTAATGGATTCCCATTGTTAGTTCTGTGTTTTTATTATTTTCACTTTATGCTCTCATTTTGTGCATTTTACTTTGGAACCTAACCACTGAATAAGATAAGAGTATAGGATGCTGGAAGTTAAACTACAATGAATAATAAGAAGTTATGTGATCATAAGAAACTGGCATGAGAGAATACAGGGATGCAGAGGGAGTAATTAACATGGCAGATCCAGCAGAGAGAGGCATCACAAGGCCAGTAGTGTGGGAAAGGGGCCTTGAAAGATACCTGTGGCTTATAGGCTTATAGTAGAGGTGGGAGAAAGAAAGCATTGTGGGCAGAAAGACTAGCTCATGGAATTGTATATGGTCTAAAAGGGTAGGTTCTATTTGTTGACTGGTGAATGATTCGTTTTGGCTGAAGTCTACCCACATGAAAGACTGGAAAAAAATGAAACTGGGAATTTGGGACAAGATGGTGACGACAACTTTTTTATGCTTGGCTAAGGAATTTCAAGTTTATACTGTGGGAAAAAATTGGCTACTTTGAAGAAGTATTAGGAAACATATATGTGGTGAATTTTTTTATGAAAAGAGACTACAAAATGGTAAATATTAGGAGTCGAAGAAACTGTATATGCTAAAGTAAGAAATAAATAAGAATTGAACTAAAGCAATAGCAATGAAATGAGAGAAGGGGGTGGATGTGATAAAAATGCATTTTTTCAAAAGAAGATATATCTATCTCATGGGTGGGGAGTTCAGAGACACTTGGTGTAATGAGAGATGCTATTAATAGGAATGCTTTGGATGTGTGAAAAAATGTGGGTTCAAAAAAAAAGGGGCAGAGACACTGAAAAAGAGAGTGGTGAGGCTTGTGAGGAGTGT
This sequence comes from Mesoplodon mirus, assembly GCF_964341445.2. NCBI lineage: Eukaryota > Metazoa > Chordata > Mammalia > Artiodactyla > Ziphiidae > Mesoplodon > Mesoplodon mirus. Next base: position 25,270,141 of record NC_138996.1, read on the forward strand.
GGGAGAAATTAAGTCAAGAATGTTTTTGATGGCAGTATGGGGATTACAAAAACCAACCAAACAAACAACAGAAACAAACAACAGCAACACAGGAAGATTTGAGAGAAAAAAAGAGCCCCAGTTAGGAGTATTCCAATAAAAATTTTACCTCTGCCTTAATTCTCCCCAAACCTATATGTGGGAAATTTAAATAAGAAAGCAAGAGTACTGACTAATCTGAAGGCTGAGTAAGAAATATATGGTTGGAAGCAGCTCTAGTACCTGGTTTCCCAATGCCTTTCGCTCATATAAAATGTGCGTTATGGAGATAAAATTGCATATAATTAATTAGTAACAATATTTATGAATTAAGTGAAATTAAATCTAATTGTAGAAAGGCACAAAGAGCTTACCTAACTTTTAATTTTTTAACTCAGTACAGTTATTTAGTTTGAACTTGGTGAAGAAAAGATCAGTAAGTTCAATATCAGAAAATACAAGCTATCCAGGATCTTAGATGTGAGCTATAGAGTAGATTCTTCCATCTCTGTATAAAATTCTGCCATGCATCCTTAAAAATATTATGTATTGGCTTAAAGAACTTTCTACACAAGTAATGCCAGAGAGAAGAGAGGAAGAGTAGATACTGCTTTACCTTGTATCCATGCATTCTGGAGGTGTTAAAATATTTCTAATTTGGGGTGTAAGAGCTAATTTCAACATTTCTGCTACTGCCTCTGTCTCTCTCATTAGTATTTATGGGTGTGTTAAACTGTGAATATTGGGTTTTAATAGAGTGAACTAGATTTCCATGCAGCACTAACTATGCATACCCATGATCTAAAGAGTAGTACTAATAGATGGTATGACAACCAGAATAGGTAAAAGTCAGGTGTTGGACAACACCAAATTTTAGCAAAAAAGTATAGCATTAAAACTCTCCTGTGCTGCTGGTGGGAGTGTGAAATGGTATACTTTGGAAAACTATTCAGCGATGTCTTATAAAGTTAAACATACATCTGTCTTATTACACAGCAGTTTCATTACTATGTAATGAAAAGTTATGTCCACAAAAAATTTGCACAAAAATTTTCATAGAATTTTTATTTATAATATCCATAAACTGAAATAAACCAAATTTGCATCAATAGGAGAGTGGATAAGTGAATATTATTCAACAATGAAAAGGAAAGAGCCACTGATATGTACAAGTCAATTTCAAAACTGCTAAGCAAATGAAGCTAGACTAAAATTGATACATTGCATTTCATGCTTCTTATATAGGGTTAAAAATAAAGACAAAACCAATCTATAAGAACATAAATTAGAACAGTGATTGCTTATGAAGGAACGGGAATGGGGACTAAAGGAAATTCCTGGGAAAATGGAAATGTCCGTGTCTTGTTTAGGGCATTAGTTATTTGTTGTTTAAATTGTCAACATTTATTGAATCATATGCTTAAGTTCTTTGCATTTTACCGTATAGGAATATTACCTAAATAAAACAAAGGTTATATGGTCATTGCCTCCAAGGCAAGAGTCAAATAAACTCAAAACCATAAAAATACAAATAGACAACACTTATAGGTATTTCATCATATTATGTATTCCTAGAGTTAACCCTCTTTAAAATTGTATGCAGGTGTAATTGGTTAATAGGAAGCTAATTAACATTTATAGAGTAATAAATAGCTTTTCATGTCTCGGAATAGTGAAATAAAATATACCTCAATATCTATGTATTAAAGTCACACCTTGAATGTTACCCAAGGTGGAGTATGATCAAGGATACCTCTAAAAAAGAGAGAGCTGTTCCAGGTAAAGGGATAGCCTGAAAAAAGGCTTATTGATGGGTAGAAGAGTCAAATTCAGAAGGATATCAAGAAGGAAAGCAGGCTTGAAATGAAGTAGATAACAGAAGAAACATCTGGTATCCTTATGGAGCATGCACAAGTACCTCTGTCAGCTCATTTGTCAAGCTAGACTTCTATGTAAAAATTATGATATATGGTTAGAGTTTGGGGAGCAGACATTTCAGATACAGGATGGAGCAGTATGGACAAGATGATGCAGTTTTCTGTAGCACAGTCTGACCGCTACCCTGAGGCCTCACCAGCTAGGGGAGCCCTTGGATTGTCCCTAGTCGCCTAGATCTTCTCCTCGCCATCCTTCTTTTCTCACTCTGAAGTTCCTCAGCTATCTAGAAGTATTGGAAGATGACTCAAAACTGACGTCAAAAAACGAGTAGAGATAGGATGGCAAATAGGTGTTACTTCTCCCATCAGTTACAGTAAGCTAGTAGTCATTGCCTGGAATTCACTTCTGAGAAGGGATATGAAGTCTTGTCTAAGCTCAGGAGAAAAAAAAAATCATTGATTAACAATGATTGGCTAGCAATATCTACACAGGGGACTTAGATGGCACATATAGTTGGGGATCCTAGACTAGAGGACATCTCAGCTTAAAGGCATGCATTTTTAACCGTAGTTTTCCGGAGCAATACCTTTTGCTAATAGCCCTTTTACTGCCTCCAATAATGACATACACTATTCACGAGAGGGATTTTCCAGCGTCTAGTGGCACTCTGCAAATCACTGTCCTGCCTATAAGAGTTTTAATCAAACTGTTGTTTTGAACCTATGAGTGGATCATGAAATCAGTTTAGTAGAGTATAACTACGATGCTTTAAGGAATAGAAAAGAATAAAAGAATATAAAATGAATAGAAACAAACTAAATTTCCAGTTTTATATACATATGTGTGTATAAATATGATTTTAAATCAAATTATAAAATATTTATTACTAAGGGGAAGTGTCTAGAATGTTTGTAATCTGCTTATTTGTGGAATCATTCCTGGTGAAGTGGGCTTTTTCACTACTTGAAGTGTCAGTGACACGGAATTTTTCACTGTAGATGTTCAGAGAGCTGAAGTACAGGATAAGCATGTGTGTAACAGTTAATACACATGTGATACTAGTATTCAGACTTCTTGATTTTAGAAGAAATAGATGACAAATGTCACATCTTTTTAATGTTAAATAATTATCAAAGGTTCTGCTACTCTTGCTGTGCTCTGAGTTTGAGGTTACTGATAGAGGTGGATCTGGTGTATAATTAACACTCTCAGATGATCAAGGCAGAAGGGAGGCATAGGCCACACTTGGCAAATGGGAGTGCTGGGGTGTGCTCCTGACAGGGCTGAGAGCTGAGAATGGAGGAATAGTTCACTTGCGTTAAAGCCTGAGCAACACTTTAATGTAGGGTCACTGACTACGCTTCAAAGTGATACATCGATTCTTGGAACACTACCTGAATTGAATGTCTCACACCAAAGCACATAGCTTTGGGTTCTTTCTAGTAAATATCCAGCCCATAAGTTAGATGCTGACCCCTGCATGTTCCCAGACCTCTAGCAGGTCTCTGGAGACAGCTGCACACCTAGAGCATCGTCAAGTAAAGGAAGCCCCTGGGAGTCATAACAGGCTCATGTCAAGAGCTAATGCCCTGTGGGGACATCTTGATATTGCTATTTCTTGGCTGAAGAGCAAACCACAGCTCTTTCCCTAGAGATGCCACTCAGCAATCATTTCCATCTATAAAGAACATTTTATAGCTGTGCCAGGGACATAGAGGGAAGCTGTGAGACTGCTTTAGAATTTCCACCTTAGGGTAGTAGAATTTCCAACCTGTGAAACACTCTTATTCCAGCTCATTGTGCTCCACACCAAACATCATTTCCTAATTTCCCAAACAGAGTATTTAAGGACCCAGAGGTTAAATGCCTACCTTGAGTGAATGTTGGTGATTATATTTTAAAACTCCTTGAAGAGTGATTTTGATTCCTGTATGGCACTTTACAAGTGAGTGATTTCAGCTGGTAGGAAACAAAGCTTTCTGCTAGTGGATTGCTTCTTCTATGAAGGAGCAACCTGAGAAACCTAATGTAATGACATTGTCACTCATGGAAACTCGTTCTTATTAGAAGGTTAAATTGTATAGTCTCAGTAGGTACAGAGATCATGCTTAGTCCAGAGTACAGGTTCAAATATTTTTGCTGAATGAAATTCTTAAAATGAAAGGTACTGTCCCTTTTATACTAGCATACTTACCTGCTAGCCATGCATGCTGAAATTTGTTACAGCAGGGCCAGTGGTGTGCTCACTTTGATATATATACTCTGTCTTACCTGGTTTCCTGCATTTGGGAATGGGGACAGTAGGATTTGGTTATTGGCCATGATATTCAGCAAAGCAAAGTGGCAGTTGTATGAACCCGTAATTGTGGCCTTTTAGCACCATACCATACAGGTAAGAAAGAAATATTTGATATAAAATCCCAGATTACTTTTTATAGCTCTTTTATATGAGAAAGTAAATGCGTGCATATCCAAAAATGAATGAAAAAAGAAAACTGTTGTAGGCAGCTTGCAAGGCTTGAACATGGAATTGTTAGCTGGTTCACAGATTTGCAAAAGTACTTACAATCGGACTGAATAGTGATAAATCAGAGCTGATCCCATTTTCATGCATTTTTCTTTACCCTCTTTCACACAAAGTCTCTGGAGCTCTGAGATGCAGAGTTTATAGCCATAATGCTGCATGGACTTGGTCTGAGTTGCCCAGTTCAAGTAAGTCTGAGGCAACCCTAGAGAGGGAGGGCTTTCAGTACCTTTCTCAGATGCCAAGCCCTCTTAAACTATTCCACAGCTAGATCTCTAGTCTCTCCCACACACAGGCTCTGTCTTGTCCCAGATCTCAGACCAATCCTGAATGGTGGCAGGAAGCACATAAGAAGTTGAGCATTGAGGACATCCTTTATTATGCTGCCTTGAGACATCATGGTGCCCCTACTCCTACTGTTGGGTGTTTTTATGGTACTTTAAATCACATGTTTCAGACCTCACCTGGACCTTATGGCCCTGTGAAGTTTTCTGGAATTCGATACCATTTCCCAAGTGGAATCTCACGTTCTCATATTCCTGACCCAGGGATTCTGTTCTGATTATCAACCTGCAATTCTTAAACTCTTCAGCATGCTGACTCCAGCTTTATAAAACCAAGACTGCTAACCCATAGGGTATTTTCTGCAAATCATCATAAAGAGCATCTTCTGAGTGGGCTGTGTTCTGTGCACATGGTGAGTGACTTGGTGTGTAGACCATATATTATGCAGCTTACTAAAGGAGGCTTATGCTCTGTGAAGATGCAACTCCTTGCCAGGCTAGATGGCTTGGAAAGCAGAGTAGGTGCTGAATTTCAGACCCGTTTATCCCTCAGCTGGGTGTCCATGTGCATTGGACAACCCGTATAACTATACAAATGGATTAGGTCAATTTTATGAATTATTTTTCTGGTAGGATGTCTAGTCCAGAAATTGCTTTAGTACCCCTTCTTAATCTTACCTGGATCTTGACTTAGCATAGCGGGAGGTAGGATCATTAGGTATAAACTCTGGTTGTCAACCACCGCTAAAATATGGTTTCTAACATCATCTAGATTTAGCAAATATTCTATTCCTAATAGCCTAAAAGTCATTTGTACCACTGTAGTCATGTAGGCATCCTTATTAACCTAATGCCTAGAACAGTACCTAGCATATTATAGGAGAAGTATAATAAAAAAGACATGGGTGAAACTAATGGGCCGTGGCTTTTCCCCACCATTGGCACCTTTCTGCTGACCAAGAACCAGATGTGAACTTCTCCCCACATTGGCCATATCTTGCTGCCAGAAAAAACAGCCTACTTGGTCAACAAATCCCAAGATATAAGAGTAAGGGTTAAAAATTGCATTCAAGAGGGGTACTAAAATGAAGATACCAATTGAAGACCTAAATACATGAAAATAAGTAATATACTGTGTATTGAAGGGAAAGTTCTGTTGAATGGTTTTGGGTGCAGTTGTTAAATTATTTTACCAGAAAGAGTAAGGATGTCATGGACATCTGTAGATACCACAGTATGTTATATTTCTTCCTTAGGTGGTTAACAAAATTGAAGTTGACCCTGGGAAAATTTGCACTGGTTGTGTGGATCTTGACATCCATTTTTTCCCTTGTACCTTCCTACTTGTGACTTGTTTAGCATCTTAAAATCCCTAGTAACGAAGTTGTTACATCGCTTTTCCCCCATGTTTCTCTTGTGGACATTTTTTTTTTTTTTTGCTTTTGCTTTTTATACACACAGTGTGTGCATTTTGTGGGGACAGCATAGTGAGAGATGTTTTCTTTTCAAGCCTGAGGGGTTGTGCACCAAGGGCAACCACTGAAGAGCATTAGTGGCCTTTTTATGTAATAGAAAATTTCAGCTGCTCAGACAACTTGGAAATGCACCAGGAAGGAAATGAATATTCTCTTCTCAAATGTGTCATCTCTATTAGCAGAACTTAGGCAGTTTGAGAAGTATTGCTTGTGCATCTGGAATTAAATTTCAAATGCTTTGAATGCTCATCCTTTACAGGGGTGCCACATCCTCAGAGGTTTAGCCAGTAATAGTGTTTTCTGCCACAATAAATACATGTTGGGGGAGTTCATCACAGCCAGTTTTCTTCCTTATTGAACAGATTGAATGAGCATCCATTGCACAGATAACAAAGCAATCAAGAAATATTTTTTTTTCTTTTTTAGCTCAACTGGAAAGTGATAAGCATGCTTGCTGAAAAACTGTGCAGCCAAAGGAAACACTAAAATAAACTCGAGGATTTGTTCTTGTTTAAGAAACAATAGACTTAAATGCTGTGATGCCTTTCTGAAATGAATCATGTGGGAGTTGGATATATAAAATGATTACTAAAGGGGGCAGTACAGTTATCTTCCATGAGAACACACATGCTTATTTCCTCAATCACTTCAGTCATTCCATTTAGGTGAAAATCAGTCACATATATTTTTAAAGGAGGAGGGAGGATCTCATAAAAACAATCAAAAGTGCTATCAGAATGGAAAAAAAATTAAAGCAGAAGGTGAACTGACTCTTGTAACAGTGTGAAATACATGAAATGATGCTATAAATCTACAATTGCAGTAAGATGGCGAATACAGTGACATTTGAGTTGAGCCTTAAAGAGCATATGGGATTTTGACAAGTAGAAATGAAGAGAGCAGATCAGGCAGCTGAAATAGTATGCAGATAGGTGCAGAGGGGAGAAAAGGGCTTTGAGGGCATGGAGTTCAGGCATGTAGACATGGCTTGTGAATTCCATTGCCTACAGGGAGCAGACCGGCAAGATGACCGGGTGAAGAGGGCAGTGCAGGCGGAACCAGCCGAAGGGCACAGGCCCCATCTAAATGGCAGCAGATATGAAACTCCTGCTTTTTGCCATTTCAGAAGACAGGTCCAATTTATCAAAAGAAGTGTCAGGTTTTTAGGTGATATTTCCTGTTTTTGCTTGTTTTATTGGAAGAGTCTTCTGCCAGCTGCTATTCAGCATACATCTCCACCATGTCCAGGACATGCCTGGCGCCACATGCACTGTGTGTGATTGTACTGCACATGGCACACCTGCACTTCACTGCCCTGCTCCTGACTCAGCCCTCCCAGCAGAGGGCGCTGCAGACAACACTTCCTTCTGCCTCCTCCAAGAGTCTGACCTCTAACCATTTCCAGCTGCTTGCACCAATGTGGATCCCCTGTTTGGGAAAATGTTGATATCATTTAGGCCCAAAGTTATTTTTTATTTTTTGAAATCGGGTTTGTTGACATATAATTTGCATACCATAAATATCAGCAATTGTAATTTTGTGATATGATTAGTTGTTTTTTTATTGAGGAATAATTAATTGATACAATATGTTTCAGGTGTATAACATAGTGGTTCACAAATTTTATACTCCATTTATAGTTATTATAAAATATCAGCTATATCCCCTGTGCTGTGCCGTATATCTTTGTAGCTTATTTATTTTATACGTAGTAGTTTGTACCTCTTAATTCCCTACCCCTATCTTGCTACTCCCTCTTCCCTCTCCCCACTGGTAACCACTAGTTTGTTCTATGAGTTTTAAATTTTTGTTATATTCACGAGTTTGTTTTTTTAGATTCCACATATAAGTGATATACAGGATTTGTCATTCTCTGTCTGACTTATTTTGCTAAGCATAATACCCTCCAAGTCCATCCATGCTGTTGCAAATGGCAAACTTTCATTCTTTTTTATGGCTGAGTATTATTCCATTGTGTATATGTATACCACATCTTCTTTATCCATTCATTTGTTGATGGACACTTAGGTTGCTTCAGTATCTTGGCTTTTTGTAAATAATGCTGCATTTGGACATTTAGGTACATGCATCTTTTTAAATTAGTGTTTTCATTTTCTTTGGATATATACCCAGGAGTGGAATTGCTGGATCACATGGTAGTTTTATTTCTAGTTTTTTGAGAAACCTCCATGCTGTTTTCCACAGTGGCTGCACCAATTTACATTCCCACCAACGTTGTATGAGACTTCCCTTTTGTCTGCATCCTCGCTAGCATTTGTTATTTGAGGTCTTTTTGATGATAGCCATTTTGACAGGTGTGAGGTGATATCTCATTGTGGTTTTGAGATCATCATCATACATTTCTCTGATGATTAACAATGTTGAGCATCTTTTCATGTGCCTGTTGGCCATCTGCATTTCTTCCTTGGAAAAATGTCTATTCAGTTCTTCTGCCCATTTTTTAATCAGGTTTTTTTTTTTGATGTTTAGTTGTATGAGTTATTTATATATTTGGGGGCTTGAGATCAGTCATATCATTTGCACATGTTTTCTCCCATTCGGTAGGTTGTCTCTTCTTTTTGTTGATGGTTTCCTTTGCTGTGAAAAGGTTTTAAGTTCAATTAGGTTCCATTTGTGTATTTTTGCTTTTGTTTCCTCTGCCTTGGGAGACATCAAAAAAAAAAAAATACTGCTATGACTTATGTGAAAGAGTGTTCTGCCTAAGTTTTTCTCCAGGAGTTTTATGGTTTCCAGTCTTAAGCATTTTAGGTCTTTAATCCATTTTGAGTTTATTTTTGTATATGGTGTTAGTATATGGTCATTTTTTTTTTTTTTTTTTTTTGCGGTACGCGGGCCTCTCACTGTTGCAGCCTCTCCCGTTGCGGAGCACAGGCTCCAGACGCGCAGGCCCAGCGGCCATGGCTCACGGGCCCAGCCGCTCCGCGGCATGTGGGATCCTCCCGGACCGGGGCACGAACCCATGTCCCCTGCATCGGCAGGCGGACTCTCAACCACTGCGCCACCAGGGAGGCCCTATGGTCATTCTGTTACATGCATTTGTCCTGTTTTCCCAGCAGCATTATTGAAGAGACTATTTTTTCTCCCTTGTGTATTCTTGCCTCCTTTGTTGTAGATTAATTGACTGTAGGTGGATGGGTTTAGTTCTGGCGTGTGGGTTTTTTTGACATATAAATAGTCATATAATCACCACCACATCTCAAAATTTTCCTATCTCATGCTTGAAAATAATTCTTTAAAAAAAATATCGTGATGATCCTGGGGAATATACTTATGGGGTCTAAGTGTAGGCTCCTTTTGAGAGGAATGATTCAACCTTTGACTTTGAATAAGGCAGCTGGAGTGTGGAGGTGGGACATCTCTTGAAGACATACTCTTGAGGAGGACATCTAGGAACTTTATTAATGTGTATCATAGGGTGTTGTGGGGATCAATTACATGACAATAATGAGGGGAAATTTTCAACATTACTGCTGATAGAAACTTTAAAGTTACCTGCACCTACAAAAATGAAAAAAAAAATGAAAAATTTTGTTGTTACTCTATAAAAATAATGCTATTTACTAAGACTGATTGGTGTTTCTTATCATTTATGTAAGATTATTTCTCAGCAAAGCAACAATCATATATACCATTGATATAGTAAATGTTCTTGCAGGAATTCTATTTACTTGTTATGTTAAGGACATTTTTCAGTGCTAAGATGTGAGGTGATTGAGCATGTTGTCTGACCTTAAACAAATTTAGCATATTAAAAAGTTTCACCGGGGCAATGAAAGTATCTGTGAGTTACGATTTTTACCTGTTTTTTTCCTAAGCCAATGTAATTACTCCTTATGCATGGAGATCACAGTGAGGGTTCTGTGAAACAGTACAACCTCAAATGCCTACATACGTGGCATTCACTCAGTTGTTTAAGAAATGGTTATCACATACTTATTAGGCACTTGGTCTATACCAAACGGGAGATATAAATAGAGACCATTTCTATCTCCACTGAGCTTTAAAACTTAGTGGAGAAAAATTGATTTTATCAAATAATGCTACAAAAATATTTTAAATGCTAAGTGTAGAGAAGAAAAAGTATAAGCAGCTAGTCTATACAGTAGTCACCCCATCCGTGGTTTTGCTTTCTGCAGGTTCAGTTACCAGAGGTCAACTGCACTCTTTAAATACTAAATGGAAATTCCAGAAATAAACAATTCATGTTTTCAGTTGTTCATTGTTCTGAGTATCACGATGAAATCTCCCGTCATCCTGCTCCCTCTCCACCGAGAATGAAACGTTCTTTTGTCCAGTATATTCTATCCATTGGTCACTCGGTAGCTGCCTCATATCAGGGTGACTGTTGCAGTATCCATTGCTTGTGTTCAAGTGATCCTTATTTTAATGATGACCCGAAAGCACAAGAGCAGTGATGCTGGTAATTTGGATATGCCAGGGAGGAGCCATCAAGGGCTTCCTTTAAGTGAAAATGTGAAAATTCTCGACTTAATAATGAAAGAAAAAACATTGTATGCTGAAATCTACAGTAAAAACAAATTTTCTGTCCATGAAATTGTGAAGAAAGAAAATTTGTGCAAGTTTTGCTGTCACCTCATATTGCAAGAGTTACATCCACAGTATGTACTAAACACTTAGTTAAGATGGAAAAGGCATTAAATTTGTACAATAAGGTATTTTGAGAGAGACCACATTCATATAACTCTTACTATAGTATACTGTTATAATTGTCCTATTTTATTATTAGTTACTGTTGTTAACGTCTTACTGTGCCTAATTCATAAATTAAGCTTAATTTTAGGTGTATATTTATAGAAAAAAAACATAGCTTATATAAGGTTTGGTACAGTCTGTGGTTTTAGGCATCCACTGGGAGCCTTGGAACGTATCCACTGTGGAAAAGGGAGAACTGCTGTACTGGGAAACCCTAATACACCCTGGGAATACTTTGAAAATCTTCCTTGGGAACATAGCAGTTGAATTGAAATCTCAAGGTCAGGATTCTAGAAGGAGGGTGAGAGGCCAGAAGAAACCCTTTTTAAGGGACTGTGGTTTGGGATGATGTATTTGGGGAAAACTGAAAGATGGTCAGTGTAGCTGAAGTGCATGGAGTAAGGAGGTAAACTAGAAAAGGCCATCAGAGCAGAGGTTCAGTCCTGAGGGAGTTTATAAGCCATGCCATGGACTTTGGCCTTATCTTATGAGTAATAGCAGGTTTGAAGGATTTTAAGAAGAAGAGCAGCATGATCAGGTTTTGAGAAGTTCATTCAGGCAGCAGTGTGGAGAATCATTCAGAAGAGGCCAAGGGTGGAAGTAGGACACCACTTGGGAAGCAATTCCAATGTAAGAGCCAGCCATGTGATGGTAATTTGAGTATTCATACATTCAACAAATGGTGATGGAGCACGTTGCACATTCCAAGCATGACCCAATGGCTGGAAAAAGAGTAGTGGAAAAAAATGACAAAAGTCCTGCTTTTCATTCTAGTTGGGAAGTCGGGAACAAGCAATAGTCAGGGTGTGTCAAGTGCTAAGAAGAAAAATAATAAAGGACAATGGGGCAGAAACAAGAAAGGAGAAAAAATGACATATAAAAGTGGGTGTACAAATTTGAACAATTGAAAATTAAAAGGTCTGTGCATGGGGGTGGTAGCGGGGGTAGTACCTACTCTGGGCCAGTGTCATACAATTAATTAGCAAAATATAGGAATTAATTGTGTGTGTGTGTGTGTGTGTGTGTGTGTGTGTCTGTAACACTTAAGATGGTGAGGAGGATTTTATTAGAACCCCCTTTTCTGGAAGGGGTGAAGGCCAGGATGTTCACTTTCTGTAATCTGCAACTCTGTATACATGTTTGCACTGACCAGTAACTCTGTGTCTAGCCTACAGAGTCACAACTAAAATTCATTATATATGCAGTGTCTGAAAATGAAGAGCTGCCACATTTGTTAAAGCATTTATTAAATACAATTAATGTCTATTATTCAAATTGTGCTCTAAATTTAAACATGAGATATACAGTTCTGCATATGTTAACTACTGGAGTTAATGAAAACTAAATTATGCCATAACAAACAAATAAATAAACAAATGAATGAATGAATGAATGAACCTAAATTGTTATTTGAGAAATTGAAAGCAGAATAAACACCCACCCACAGTTAGTGGCAGATAGTCTAACATTATATAATGTACTTTTTATGGACTATTTACAGAAAAAGTAGTGGCTAATGTTCATTTTTGAAGACAATTTTGTAGCTAATACCAGTAGTACTAAATTTTATAATATTTGACAACCTAGAGCTTCACAATTAAGTGTTCTGTTACTTAGAGAAGATTTAGGATTACTTCCTCTCCTGAAATCATACTGTCTAGTTCAATTTTGAAGACTTTTTTCCTTGATATTACATTTCTGTGGTTTTCTTTAGGGACCGCTTAGATTTACTACTTAATAAAAACCAATTTGCCTACATAAAGTTACATAATGTATTTTAAGTATGTTATTAATTGGAGTAGAAATGTTAAGACATTTTAGTTTTCCATTTATATATTTGAAGACTGAAGTACTGGGAAAATGTCATGCATGAAGGGTGAAGGAATAGAATATTAATATTCTGTTACATAGAATGAAATGAAGAAGTGGTCACTCAGTTGATGACCAAGAAGCGTAATTCAGTACCAAACTTACTGTTGTTCCAATTTATACCATCGAGTTGCATAAGCGACTAAATTATATAAAGAATTGCCAAATATCTTGTGCTGATGTGTACACAGCCATGATATCATAATATAATTTTAACACTGAATCACTCAAAGTCTTATATGATACCACCAATCATTTCATCCGGCTTTAGGACCCAAATGTTCATGTTTAAAGTGATTAAGCAACAGTCCATTATTAACTTGGTGATCCCACAATCAACCTGTTTTATGTGTACGTGACTTCAATAGAGAAGTTAGGTTATTACATGGGAGACAATCATTTTCTAAGTAAGTCCAGTTTCAAAAATTTTTTAAAAACACTGTAGGAGGTCTATGATAATAATAGATCATAGCTGAAGAGGTAACATGGAAATAAAAGTGCCACCTCGACAGTGTCCTAGCATTTGGATCTGTTTATTTCCATAGGAAATAATAATTAGGGAAAATTATACTGATGCTTGTTTAATTTTTGAAAAGTCTTACGAAAATAATAATAAATATCAGAGATTTCTTTTAAAACTATATATTTATACACATACACACTGCATACATACACACACATATACCCACTGACACGTGCAAATACAAATATATTTTTCCAAAACCCTTTCACATCTGATATCTTTGTCATGGGCATTATCTTACATGATCTCAAAGGCAGTTTTAATTTTTTTATTGTACAAGTGAGCCAAATAAGGTGCACACATTTTCAAGGATTTACTTGTAATCCACTGTCTTAGAAGTATATCTAAAATAAAACCACAGTTTTTTGAGGTACAATTTTAAGCACTTTTTACTATACTGTCCTGTTGGTATTTTTTTCAAGACTGCAAATTAAAGTTTCATGTGACCTTCTTCTCCAGATCACATATGTTCAATAGATTGCTATTTGTCCACCCAGTATCACTGTCCCTTTTGTTTATTATGCATCCAACATAAAACATACGTTCCAGTTTCATTTGTAGATGGGTGTGGCCCTTGTGTCTAAGTTTTGGGAAATGATATATAAACAGCAGCACTGTGTGTGACTTTCTGAAGGCTACACTAGTATTGTCTCAGGGGAGAGGTGGGACATTCTGTGCTTTTCTTTGTCTTCCTTTTTGCTGCCTGGAAAGCAGCCAGATGGCGAGGTTCCACCTGCCATCTTTGGCCATGAAGTCATCTTGCAGATGAGAGTCGTGTGCTAACGATGGTGGGGGCAGGGAACGAATAAAGGGTTTCGCTTCCTAATGAATTCATGAAACCTATTTGTCAACTTAATGGTGCAGATGAACTGGTTTGCAAGGCAGAAATAGAGACACAGATGTAGAGAACAAACGTATGGACACCAAGGGGTGGGGAGGTGGGGGGGATGAATTGGGAGATTGGGATTGACGTGTATACACTAATATAGATAAAATAGATAACTAATAAGAACCTGCTGTATAGCACAGGGAACTCCACTTCACTGTACAGTAGAAACTAACACAACATTGTAAAACAACTATACCCCAATAATTAAAAAAAAAAAAAAACCTCCTGACTACTTTTACATGGCTGAATACCTTGTGTCCTAGCCACTATTATTTTATATTTTCTGTTATCTATAGACCAACCAAATCCTAACTGATATGATATTAAAAATGAGGATATTAGCATTCTATGCATAAAAGTGTTAGCATCACAAATTTGGCTTTTATATTATAGGAAAATGGTTTACATTTTTATGCACTAATGAGTCAAATGCACATCAATTTCTGTGTGCTTATCAAATATTCTAAAACTAAAAGAATAAAAGCATCTTACTAGATGTGGAATAATTTTCAGTCTGAATGCTCTAACATTTATTTTAAAATGCATTTTTGATGGTGTTCCCATATAGTGATTATGAATATAATATTTTACCCATAGCCCAAAGGAAAATGGGGATAGTCTATCACAGCACAGGTTAATGGAACAAACTCCCAACAGACAGGCAAGTGAGTTATTTCTTTTCCAGACTCTTTATCTAACTCTGTGACCTTGAGCAAGTCACTCAAGATCTCTGGGCTTTCACTTTCTTAATGATAAAATAGGTGAATGAGCCTTCTGTAACTTCACTTTTAGCTTTTAAATTATTGACAAATAATATGAGAATCTTTATATCGTATAATTGTTAGATTTGGAAGAAAACTTAGAGATTAGCTCATAATAAGATTCAGTCTCTGAGCCTGTGTGTCTGGAGCCTCTGCTCCGTAACAAGAGAGGCCGCAACAGTGAGAGGCCCGCGCACCACGATGAAGAGTGGCCCCCACTTGCCGCAACTAGAGAAAGCCCTCGCACAGAAAGGAAGACCCAACACAGCCATAAATAAATAAATAAATAAATAAATAAATAAATAAATAAAATTTTTAAAAAGTAAAATAAAATAATTAAAAAAAAATTTTTTAAAGATTGTCTCTTAGTTGATTTAACTTCTGTTTAATTTTGTAAAGATCATATATACATGGAGGAAATGAAATGGTTTTTACTGTAGGCAGATGTTTATGTTATTTTAAACAATGAGAATTTGGGAGAAATTCAGGTATAAAACTGTAAGCTTGTTGGAAAAAACTGAATATGCAAAAAGAGAAAAAAAGAAAAGAACTACTGAAAGATGGAAAGGGATAGTAAACATTTTAAAACCAAATATGGCACATGACAAAAGATGTGAAAAATGAATCAGATATTTTGAAGATTAAGAATGGTGACGCCTATAAAAGAAGAGAGAAGAGCTTGTCTGAGGGAAAAGGAAATAATGAGGAATTTCATGAGTTAGTGCATCATCTAAATGAAGATGATCAATGACAATTAAAAACAAATGTTACTTGAAGATTAAGAAAACCAGATCCGGAATATATCTGAGTTCATATCCCGGCTCTGCCACTTACCAGTAAAATGACCTCATGACAAATACTTAGCCTTTCTAAACCTTGTTAGCTTGTTGATAACTATGACCTCTAATGAAAATTATCTCCTTATAAACTTTTGAGACAAGTATAAACTGGGTTTTCAAAAGCAAGACTCCATTGTTTTGCATTTTCTCCTGACACTGAAAACAGAAAGGGTAAAGCAGGAAAAGTCCTGAATGACAAAATAAAAAATAAACATAAATAGTTTAAGAAATAAAATATACATTTATATATAAAACTTTTACTCTTTTAATAAACATCATTACATAGTCAATTTTCTTATTTTTCCAGTTCACTACCTTTCCCAAATCACTGAACTTGTCAATGTAAATGGAAAAGTTATTTTCTTTAACTCAGATTTAGTTATTGAGAGACGCTGTGTAAGAAAAAGGACCCTAGAGTCTGTCATACAGAGTGAAGTAAGTCAGAAAGAGAAAAACAAATACCGTATGCTAACACATATATATGGAATCTAAAAAAAAGAAAAGAAAATGGTACTGATGAACCTAGTTGCAGGGCAGGAATAAAGAGTTAGACATAGAAAATGGACTTGAGGACATGAGGTGGAAGGGTGAAGCTGGGGCGAAGTGAGAGTACTAGCATCGACATATATACGCTACCAAATGTAAAATAGTTGCCTGGTGGGAAGCAGCAGCATAGCACAGGGAGATGGGCTCAGGGCTTTGTGATGACCTAGAGGGGTGGGATAGGGAGGAGGGGAGGGAGGGGATATGGGGACATGTATATGCATATGGCTGATTCTCGCTTTGTTGTGCAACAGAAGCTAACAGAATATTGTGAAGCAATTATACTCCAATAAAGATGTATTAAATAAATAAATAAGTAAATATCACTGTAACAGGAGTTTTTAAAATCTGAAAATTACACATTGTCCCTTGGTTCTTGTAGAAAATGTTTTCAAACATCAGTGTGTTTCTTCACATTTGCATTTGTTTCTAGTGAATTAATAGCTTCCTCTAACAAGCAAGTAATTATCTAAGTTTTAGAAAAAAAATCAGAATACTATAAAGTATATATTGGACAGACGTTAATGGCACTTCATTACATGGTTCTCTGACACAAATGCTCCTAAAAATTTTTAGAATTTGTAGTATGGGAAACTTTAACAATTGAAATGCCAAATGTGAAATCACATTTAGGGCAATAGCATGGATATTCAAAGATGGATGGCCCAGATTAGAAGTTTTTATATTTTGACTAAAAGTTCCAAAGTGGACTAATTTCAGGCTAAAGCCAAATCAAGCTTATTTTACAGAGGAAGTCTTTAATTGAGAGGGAAATAGTAAACAAATTTATAGAGATCCATTTTCTCAAACGATACACTCTCAACAGAGGCCCCAAACACCAACTATCTGTCTCAAGTACACTTTAGTTTTTAAGTTGAGTTTAAAAGTAATAAAAATAAAAAGTGAAAACCTTTAGACAGAAGTTCATTAATGGAAGGTGCTGTAGCAGTTTGTAGAATACAGCACTCTATATAGATTTTTGTTTAGTTTAATTTTTTGTTGTTTACTTTTTTTGCTAACAGCCAGGGCTCCAACATATGATTTCCAGGAAGTTGCAACTGAGTTATAATATGCTAAAAATGAGAATCTGATGAAGTTTAAATGTGAATAACTTATATTGGCACATCCAAGGGCATAGGATTCAGAAGCACAGTGAGTCATCTCAGTAACTCAAACTATTAAAAAATATTTTCCTTTTCAGTTCTCACCTTAATTTTCTTGGGGCCCATTGTCTGGTTATACCTCTGATAGTTAAAGCGCATTTCCAAAAGTACTTCAGGAACACACCTACTTGGAATCTGAAAGGTAGACAGACTTGTTTTCTGTCATTTCGTAGAATGCCCTCAGTAAGACTCAAAGCAGGTGCTTGGAGGTTGCTTTGAGTTCAGTTAGAGATGGGGGGACCCATTATGTGGATTTCCCTGTGGGTAACCATGCTCATTTAGCCTTTAAGAGAGAATCTTTTTCTTTTCTTTTTTTTTTTTTTTTTTTGCGGTACGCGGGCCTCTCACTGTTGTGGCCTCTCCCGTTGCAGAGCACAGGCTCCAGACGCGCAGGCTCAGTGGCCATGGCTCACGGGCCCAGCCGCTCCAGGGCATGTGGGATCTTCCTGGGCCGGGGCACAAACCCATGTCCCCTGCATCGGCAGGCGGACTCTCAACCCACTGCGCCACCAGGGAAGCCCTAAGAGAGAATCTTTTTATAGGAGACTCTATAATGAAGCCTATATTAAAATTAGAAGAAATGCTATTGATGATGTCTTTTGTAATGAAAAGTATATGGACCAGTAAGGTCAATACATTCTACTGGAAGGAGGAGGGCTAAAACAAACAAAAACAACTAGCAAATATAGGAGAGATAAACTCAGTTGTTCTTTTTCTTTCTGGCCACACCCGAACAGAGATCGAACCCGTGACCCCTGCAGTAGAAGCACAGATTCTTAACCACTGGACTGCCAGGGAAATCCCTCAGTTGTTCTTTTTTGTCATTGCTTTAGGATACTACTAAAATTTAAGAAGTGACTAAAAGTATAAAAGTACTAGCTTATGGAGGAAGAAAATAACATTTTGTCTTTGCTAGGTTCTGTTGTGTTGCAGAGCTATTGATACTTAACTAGATACAGCAGGTATAATACTAAAAATTGGGAGGAAAACAATAAAACCAATAGACAACAACAGAAACTCTTGGAAATTTGCAGTTCATTAAATGGCACATTTTGAAGAACATGATTTAAAGATAGCCAAAATTGATAGGAATTGACATTTTCTGTGTGGCAATACATAGCTGATAATGTTGAAGCACTATATATGGTTGGGGTTACCTGTGTTTATTCATTTTTAAATGTGTTGAGCATTTCCTAGGAAGTAAGAAGTGGAGCTAAATTCTTTAAAAAATATTACCTCATTTAATCTTCTCAAGAGTTCTGTGGAATAGATATTGTTGTTAACCTCATTTAACTTATGAAAAACCTGGAACTTGGAGAAATTATTTAAATTTATGGATTATTAGTAATATCTCATTATTTGAGCATTAATATACTACATTTGCCTGTAATTTAAATATAACTTTTATATTTAAAAGTTTGTTGATTATGAGATCATTGTAAAAGTCAAATTCAGTCATTCCCTAGTGTAGAATGTTTTAGGCGTAGACAGAAATACATCTGTTACTAGAAGAAGTTAAGATCAGCATGATGAAATCGTTTTATAACCTTTTGTTGGATTGTTTAATTTCCTTTAATTTATCTTGTGTTTAATGACAAACTGGAGTGCATCCTTTAAAATGTCAGATTGCTGAATAATGGACAGGCAATCTCCCTAAAATGCCCAAAGGAGATTGTTAGAAAAATCTGAGGCTACTAAAGTTATAGTTTATATTTTTTAAAAAAGCATAAGGTGACGAGAGTCGTTCCAGAAGCTAGGATTTTGTACACAAGTTTGCAAAAGTTCATCTCTCTCAAAGATGAAACAGAGTGTCATGCAATATACCAGCAAATTGGCAAAGATGTGAAGCAAGTGGAACTCCCATACACTACTGTGGGAGAGTAGGAAGTACAACCACTCAGAAAAACTGGCAGTTACTTATAAGTTAAATATACATATACCTACTGTTTGACACAGCAATTCCTCTTGTAGGCATTTACCCAAGAGATTTGAAAACATATACACAAAAAGATGTGTATTCACAGGTTGACAGAGCTTTATTCGTAATATCCAAGATCTGCAAACAGCCCAAATGTCTATTAATAAATAGTGGATTTAAAAAAAGACAGAAGTATATTCACACAGTTGAAAACAACTCTCCAAAGAATAGAAACAGACAGCTGATACACACAACCACAGGGATGAATCTCAAAAATACTTACCTAAATGAAGGAAGCAAGACACACACACAAAAGTAATATTATATGATTGCATTTCTATGAAATTCTAGAATAGACAAAGTGATAGTGATGGAGAGCAGCAGACAGGTGGTTCTCCAGGGGCTGAGGGAGGGAGTGGTTTACTACAAAGTGATGAGAAACTTTTAGGGGTGATGAGAATGTTCTTTATCTTGATTGGGGGGATTATGTAAGTATATATTTTGTCAACACTTATTGAGCTATAGACTTAAAAGGAGTATATTTGTGTATAAAGTATATCTTTATAAGAAAAAAAGTGCTCATATTGCATTTTATATTTTAACCACTTAGCAGTAAAGAATAAGATGTGGAAAAAAACTACAGTGATGAAAGAACCTGAGTAAACAAAATCCAAATCATGAGTTCAGACTTTAACTTTATCATAATTCAGAACTAATATAGTACCATTTATCTAAAATGTTCTGAACTCTATGCTATATCTGTAGGTTTTATTGCATAGTCAAATATTTAAAAGATTAAGGTAATTATTTTTTATTTTTTCAAATGCAAATGGTGAATGTGAAAATATTCTGAATTTCTTGTAATTTCCACAAAAAATCAAAGGCGAAGGCACTCTATCTGGAAGGCCACACCAAAGCTGCATCAATAATTACTAAGTGACAATGACAAAGGGTAAAATAAAGTATTTTGAACACTTTAAGACTATTCATATGCTAAGACTTAAAAACTCAAATTCTTAACAGGGGAAATTTCACAATCTCCATTTGTTGAAAGGACATGTGGGCACTTAACCTTCTTAGACATAGAAGGCAATGAACAGAGAAATGGGAAAAGTCAGTACTCTAGTACGCACAGTTTGTGACAATATTAATGATGTTAATATGCCAATGTTCCTTCATGTTTATTCTACCAAAAAATCTTTATCATACCTCTCCAATGAAGAGGAAGTTTTAGTAAAAGCAAATAGGCCTTAAAATAGCTGAAAACACACTAAATATTTTTATATACTAAAGAACTCTAGGTCTTTTATAAAATGTATTTGCTTTACTCACTATGTACTGTTGACTGAGATTTGACTTCTAGAGGGAAAATATGATATAATAAAAATGTTAAGCATTAGGCATCTGTGCCAACATCACTGATGTTGATGAGGGAAATCTGCTAGATATGTCATAGCGCTAGGTTCACAGTACAGATGTGAAGCTATTAAAACATGTGCATGCACAAAATAGCTAGAGGGATATTTAAATTGCTGCTATACATAAGCTCATGGTGGTTTTCTTCCCCTAGTGGAGCACTGTTTAGTTGGTCAGTCAATCCTCACTTGTTACGATGTATGCAGGCGTTTTGCTAGAAATAGAATAGAAATTGTCACTACCTACAGGAAGTTGGAAATTGAATGGAGGAATTGGATAAAAATAAACAGAAGCATTAAAAGAAACATATAGAAAGTTGTCTTCCTCCCACAGTGAATTCTCCTTTGTACACATGTGTATAATCCACTTAATAGATTTTTTGCTGTCTGATACTCTGTACAATTTATCATAGTCATGACCAGTTTCCACTGACTTGAGCTGGTATTTGTTTAATGAGTGTAAACTATTTTAAAATTAGTTTAAATAATTAGAAGATAAGTTATGATGTTCAAAATAAGCATAAGTCCAAAATGAAATACACGATGTAAAGATTATGTTGTAGTTATTCTTTATTAATATGGGAACTGAGCTACATATAGCCAAATGTGAAGAATACGAATATAGTGATGTGTGGCCCAGTAATAAATATTAGAAAAATGCATCAGAATTGAGATTTCCAAGGTTTCTTCTCCCGCCTTTTCATTATTGCTCTCTGGACTTGCTTTCCATTTATAATCATTGACCATAAGTGTTCTCTGAGATTTCTGATTTCTCTGCATTTGAGGTGACCATATATATTATCATGCAAGCTGTGACACTTTTGAAAGAGAAAGGGGATGCTAGGACCAAAGATTAAAAAACTGTAGTGTTCTGAGCAAATTAGGCTATAAAATTATCCTATCTAAAATCCTTGTTTTGAGCATTATAAACGTTTTCATTGCTTTTTTGAAAATGACTCCTAAATATATATCTTATATCAAGCTCAACTCTTTCTAATCGGCTAGCCTACTCAAAAACTTACAAAGGTAATCCACTACCATGTTTTGCCATTCAAGATTCCATTATATAACCCAGATTATATTTCCAAATAATATATTTCTCTTCTACTCTCTACTGTATACCATATAATCCATTCAGTCAAACTGGGTTTACTAATTATTTCATAATTAATCTTTCTAATGTCTATGATTATAATTGTGTCCTCCACCTGGAATTCACTCTTTAACTCCTCATTTCTATTTTTATTCACATAAAGATATTTTTGATTCTTTAACCATCTTCTTGAGCTCTATCTACTTAATTCTTTCTTGAAGTACTTCTCAACATAAACAAACAGGAATGGGTTCTCTACCTCTCTTGAACTTTGTTTATAATTTTTACACTACTACCTCATCTTTGTTTTATTTTACTAATGCTTTATTATATAAATGTATGAAATTTACTTTTAAGCAGCAGTACAACCTCTCTGAGGACTATAGATTTCATCTTTTTTTAT
The DNA here is from genome assembly GCF_964341445.2 of Mesoplodon mirus. NCBI lineage: Eukaryota > Metazoa > Chordata > Mammalia > Artiodactyla > Ziphiidae > Mesoplodon > Mesoplodon mirus. The sequence goes on from NC_138996.1 coordinate 25,292,470, forward strand.
TATTGTATCCTATATACTATCTTGTTTTGGGTATAGTTGATATTCAGTGAAAATATATTGATCTATTTAAAAACAGCCATAATATTAAATTATGAGTGTATTATGAGTACATAATTTTATTATTAATAATTATTATTTATAACATTGTTTATTTCTTATGATTCTTTTTTCTATTCTTTTAAAAAGAACTGAATACTGTTTTATGGAGATGATTTTGGTTGTTTGAAATGGATATTAAAAATGATTGATGTACAGATCTAGAAACAAACCCTCCTACTGTTTTTTAATAGTAGGCATTTAGTAATTCTAAGACTCTGAGCAAAAATATATTCATGCATGCAGAAAATAGTTTTGTGAACATGATTGAAGCTTAAGTTTTATATTTCTTTAGAGTTAGACAAATATTTCATACAGTTCAATAAATGGTTTAAATTAGGAAAGTAAATTATATTAAGTCCTAATTAAATTATATAGGTTTTACAACTTATAAAAAATAACTTTTATTCACCAAAATACAGAAAAAAAATATCTGGTACAAAATTGTATTTCTAATATTTTCTCATTTTTATCTAAGAATGAAGTTTTCTAAATTTGTAAGGATTTAGACTTCATTTTGTAAGGTTATCTCATGTTTTATTTCATCTTTTAGAGGTGAAAAGTCTTCATTTGAGCCATATTAAACTATAAAGTTTTCCAGCTTCATTTTATATACCACCACGTACAGGACTACTTACAAAGTTGTACTCAGTAAATACCTGTTGCAAAATTTAAATTTTGCTTTTTCTTTAAAATTCTTACCTAGAGAATAAAATGTTATTGTTTTCTGCTAGAATTAGAAATTTGTACAGACGTAATATTGAAATTTCTGCCTATAGTGACCTATTAGGCAGAGTATTTATTAAAAATTACACAGTCATCTCCCAAAACTACTATATTCTTTCTAGGGAGTAACTTTATTTTCCCCAAATCATTTGAAAGAACTTCTGGTGGAATTCTTACAGATAAATGAGATGAACTGTCCATGCCATGAAAACAAGATTTCAAACTTTGAGTAGATTACTGTTTATTTGAATAAATGTTCTCTGGTGTGTAGAGTTTATCAGTTTATCACACAGGCAAGAATCAGGTTACATTTCCACCTTTCCCATTAACTGGCTGTATGGCATCTGTAATGGGTTTATTTGGGTCCCTCCCAGAATTCACATATTAAAGCCCTAACCCTCAGTACCTCAGATGTGACTGTATTTGGAGATAAGGTATTTAAAGAGGTAATAAAGTGAAAATGAGACCTTTAACATGATCCTAATCTAATCTGACTGGTGTCCTTATAAGTGGAGAAAATTTAGCAGGTGTGCATGTGTGCAAATGAAAGACAGAGGGAGAAGATAGCCATGCTCAAACCAAAGTGAGAGGCTCAAGCAAACTAATACAGCATCTAAATCTCCATTGCTACTACTCCCTGGCTAGACTGCTTGGGCCTACCTGCAGAGCCAGCTTGACTAGACTGCTCCATGAATTCCCTTAGACCCAGTTTAGAAAAACCATTAACTCTCTGCCATAGATATTGCCTGGATGCATAGCCCCCAGATCTTCCTTCTTTCTCAAGAGCCAGTAGACCCAGATGAGTCTTCCTTGATGCATAGCCTTGTTTTTCTTATCAATGACGATATGGAAGAGTAGCTTTCTATTGTAACATATTACATGGGAGAGGTCTAAAATAGAGAAAATGTGACATTTGATTCTGCTTTTATCATCATACAGAGTGGAAGAAGGAATCCTTTCAATGACTGTGTTTGAGAGCTAATTAGCATGAGTAGGGAGTGCTGCCCTCCATGTGCTAGCATGTAATTTCCCAGCAAGAATAGCAGGATTCTTAATATCCTGCTATTAAGAATCCAGCCAACAGTATCATCCTATTCTCTACCTCAGTGTCTTCATTGTTAAGCTGCTGTGCTATCACTGTAATGAGGACAACTGGCCTAATTCAGTGAGAGGCCTCTACTATTTCCTCTCCGTCGGCTTTTGTGAGATAAATTATCAACTAATGTGGAAGTCCCAACTGTGATGTTTTCCACTATCATCTCCATGTAATATGGCTTATGAGGGAAGCAACCATGCTTGCCTTTTTCTTTAAAATCCCACCATGGCACCCATTAGGATGTTCTGCACAAAGAACGCACTTCAAAACCCAGCTATCTATTCACCTTATGGAGTATACAAAGTAAGTATCGAGTCAGCCACTATCCACGTTCTCTAATTTTGTTGTTCAAATCTTTTTTTTATTATTTTAGTTTATCAAGGTATAAGTGCATAACTATATTAGTATACATTTTCCATTTTCAATGTGTTCTGTAACCTCTGCTGACATTCATTCAGAATGTATGAAGGCCCAAAGTATTTACATGATACTGTTAATTTTTAGGCATATTGGCTTATTTTTGATATACTGTGGTCTACTCAGCTATTAGTCAAAACTGAATGCTGAACTCAGGGATCTTACAGTCTAGTACAAGGATAACTCATGTACAAAATTTACAGTAACTTAAGACTTTAGATTTCTGAGGGTTTACTCTGTAAATAAGGGGAAAATACATTTTCATTGTTGCCTTTCTATATTCAGAAGTTGGTAGGAGAGTCTAAAAAATTGATAAATCATTAACAGGAAAGTGTTATTTTCCATTTTTTATTTTCTTCCAGTGTGTTTACTGCAAAGGTGTTAGATTCAGGGGTAGATAGCTGAATGGAGGTATCTGTATGTAATGGAGGACCTATTATATAATGGAGGACCTATTATATAATGGAGGACCTAGTGAGTTTTCTCCTATTCAGATGCTGTGATGGAACCTATTAGGGATGAGTAATAGAAAGCCAAATACTTGACATAAAAAAGTTAAAAAAGGGGAACAAAAAAGCATGGAGGTTGAGGATTGACATATAGAAAGAGAGAAGGCTCTTGACTTCTTAGGATGTCAGTATTCTAATTTCAGTTGTTGGTAGTCAGTCAACATTCTAAAATTCCTTATTAAATCAAAATTTCAGAAAAATCTCTTCTGAGTAATCCATCCTTATGATAGTGTTGGTGTAGTAGGACATAGTACAGAAAAAGGGCATAGCAGTCATTAGAAACTGGTCAGAGTAGAATCAATAATTTAGTGAACAGAAAACTATAATAGAAGGAAATCATTTACCAGGAAAAAATGCAATTTATACCAAGGCCCCAGACCAGAGTTAGTGGAAGAAAAGATAGATTTCTCACTAATTATAGAACAAGGGTCTCTCAAGACATCCTACCTGATTGTGAAAGTAAAGGACAACCAAGAAGTGTTAAGGGAAATGTGAAACATGAAAACAAATATCTGGATTATAGTATTAAATGACCTCAAAGAGATTCAGACAGAGCTCAAAGCATATTCAGGTGAGGAGAGAACAGTCCGCAGTAAGCCCTTAATAGAATGTGTGCTCAGTGATTAACTATGGCTGCTGCCGCCCAGGACATTCCCTGGAAATCTTCCTTTTCAGGAGTATTATCTTCTGCCCTGTTTTTCAGGCATCATTTTACCAGGTACAAAACTTAATTCTCCTCTGATTTTGTTGCAGATCATTATAATTTAACCAATCTTCAATCTATGCAAAATCTGTTCCTCCTTATAGACAAATGGATACCAAATTATTTTATCACTAACGAACAAATCTAAATATCAAAATTCTAAAATATCATATAATTTAAATAATATAGGCAAAAAATTGTGGGCACAGTTTGTTACGTACACTACTAGGTTCTCCATTCTAGATTTTTACCTAGTCTGCATACTTACGTAAATCATGGTTGCTACAAAGGACTGAAACCACTGATTGCAACATTTAGCAAAGTGGAATATATATGGCCAAATATTATTAATATAAATATATAAAAAATTAAAACATCATATGGGTTCTTTAGAGAAAGAGGGCTCTGTAAAGCCATAGTAGCATCAAATATTATTCTCTTACCATCTACATAGGTCCTTATAAATACTTTTCCATATGATAAAGAACCTTAAGGAAAATACAGTCTCTGTTAAGTGTGTGTATAGTTCAGAAGTTATTTTATAATTTCATAAAAATATTTTGATAAAATGTGATAAAATTTTATAAAATAAAATTTCCATAAAATGACCATTACCAGTCATGATGTCATGCCTGCATTACCTCAGTAGTCTATACCGCATATCTATATCTGACAGTCTAGATACTGTCAAATCTAAATTTTACACAAGAAGGAACCAAAGCACAGAGGGTCTAAGTACCTCGCCCAAGTCATTATCTAGCACATAGTGGGCTTGTACTTGACCACAGGGGTCTAACTCCCAAGTTAATACTTTTTTCCAACATTGTTGGTAGCCACACACTTACACAATATTACAGATCTATTTTCAGAAGCAATGCTGTGTGTCAGTTCAGTTCAGCAAACATTTCATGAGTGCCTGACACTGTTCTCTGGACTTTGATACAAAGATGGGTAGCAATAGCCCTTGCCACAGTCAGGCCCTCTCTGTACTGTTTTTCTAACCAGCACTTCTTATGAAAACAGTCAGATGTATTCCTGCTACAGGGTGAGCTATCAGAAGTCTCAATGGCTGTCCTGTGAGATGGCATGTGACTGACCTAAAGATGCAGTTGTTCAAGAATGTGTCCACTTTTTTTATATCATAATTCATTGCAGCATTAATAAATCATGGCTCTTAAAAGTGGATAGCATTTTGCCCCACTCCTGAAATCCACTCCTTTACTAAAGTCGTTCCTGGGAAGATGGAGTGATTGATCTGACTGAAAAATTTGGGAAAATGCTGCATGCTTTGTTCAGCCCTTCCATCTACCAAGGAATGAATTGCTGTCAGGGCTGGGTTCCTCTGCTTCCCCAGAAGCTGTGCTTCTGGGGATGTGGAGGGCTGCAGGGGCTGGATGGGAAGCCTGTCTAGTTCCGAGATTCCATATTAATAGCTCAGTTCAGCCAATAGGCTTCATCCACGTCCTCCGGCATGATTTCTCTCAGTCTGTGGGGTAGAAAAGGGAGCATTTTTGTTGGGAAACCCACAGCCATTTATTAGATATAATTCTATTCTCCCACAAGGAACAGACAACTGATGAGTGCATATACAAGCCATTATTACCCAGGAAAACTTAAAATTTGCTGAGAGTTGTCTCCCTTGACACACACACACACATATGCATATATGTATATGTAAACATATGTACATGTACATGTGTGTATATACACAATATATATAAATGTACATGTATATACACATATGTGTATGTACAGATAGATACATAATCCTAAAGAACAGTAGCCAAACTCTTATTTGCTTCTTTCCTTTCTAATAACTGCAGTGTCTTAAAATTTGCACTTCCTTGCCCAGAATTACCTGCTGTACTCTAATCACTCTAATCTGAGATCACTTGGAAATTGAGATTAAATCATTGGGAACATCAGTTACAGGAAATAGATTTCTTAGGTAAAAGTAATGCTTCCATTTTTGTCCCATACATTTGATATTTTGACTCTCATAATATAGCTTTCCCCAAGAGATAGACCTATCTCTATAGCAATCAGCTTCTAGCCTTAGTGCATTCATTTAAATTTTAGTGTCAATATTATAACTATGTTATAAAATTTATAACTCATAGCTTTTTAGTATAATCATAGAGAACAAGGAATTGTATCATAATTGCACAAAGGGGCCATTAAGTCACTGGCTAGAGTGAAAACACTTATGAATGAGCCCACATTAAACTCCGTGCCTCAGGTGAAGGATCCTGTGCTGCAAGGCCAAGGGATGTGGCACTTTATCCTGCTTGCCTAAGGCTCATGCAACTCAGCTTTTAGGAGGCACTTATGAAATTCATATTTCTCTACATAGCATCCATGTGGCTACATTGAAAATACACTGAATTCTGACCCCTTTTACAATGCTGAAAAGGTAAAGGAACAACAGTCATTTCACCACTGATTTACATGGGAGTTATTACCTGCAACATCTGTATTCCCAACACAAGTTGATTTAATTTGCTCAAATTTCCTGGTAATCATATACATTGACCTAGAAAGGACATTCTTTCCTTTCTTACTTTCTTGAAAAAAAGAACAACCACCCAGTTCCTCCATTTTAATTTAATGCATTTTCACCAATGGCAGCCTTTGAGAGTAGCTTGTTAAAGAGTTGGAAGGGTTAAGGAAACTTTACTTGGCATCATTCTGGGAAAATAGAATCCTAGCATTTTGGCCTTTAGGGTTTGCTTACTAGACAGTGAAATGAAAAAACTGAAGGAAGATAAACTCTCTATTTGCAGTGAGGCTATGTGAAAATGGAAGGTGTTTAATCACTGAAAAGACGAACTGTGTCATCTCCTTTTTTCCCCTGGAAATGCAGGATTGTTCCCTCTGGTGTAATCTTTTTCTTTTTCTCTGTCCAGTCCAGACTTAAATGATACCAGATGTTGGCGATCCAGCGATATTTTGCTCATTTCTCAGTTGGAAAATTGGTTTTCTTCTTTTTCTCATTTCTTTCAAAAACAAAAGGTAAAAGAAAATTTAACAAATTATTATTGACTGCAGCAAACCATGAGTTAATGTCAATTATATTCTGCACCAATTACTAAAGAAACATTTATTAGGTGGACACTCTGAACAGAACACTACACCAGACTCAAATTGACCCCAACCTAGTAATATAAAAGTCTCAAGGATTTCTAGAATTAACAACTTTATATAAACAAAAAGCATTTATATAAAGTTGACATATAGCAATGGCTGTATCAGTCTTTTTGAGCTGCCATAACAAAGCACCATAGACTAGGTGGCTTAAACAATGGAAATGTATATCCTCACAGTTCTAGAGGCTGGAAGTCTGAGATCAAGGTGTTGGCAGGTTAAGTTTCTCCTAATACTTCTCTCCATAGCTCTCAGATGACTGTCTTTTATTGTGTCTTTACATGATCTTTTTTCTGTGCACACACATTCCTGGCATTTCTTTTGTGTCTAAATTTCCTCTTATAAGGACACCAGCCAGATTGTATTAGGGCTCATGTAAATGGCCTCATTTTAACTTAATCACCTCTTTAGAGGCTCTTTCTCTAAATTACAGTCACATTCATAGGTACTGAGATTTAGGGCTTCAACCTGGGACTTTGTAGAGGGGTGGACATATTGCCGCCCATAACGATGGCCATGAATCTGGACAGGAAATGAGGCATTGGGTTGGATGCCAGCTTGGATAGGTGACAAGTATGGAGAGACAGCAACTTCTCACTGACCAGCTTGTGTCTTATAAGCCCCATGAAGTAGAAGCAACCCTGAGAATGCAGGCAGGGTGAGATCTTAAATTGAATGAAGAAACACTGAAATAGCTAAGATTGCCCTGAGTTAACTAAGACTGGTTTCTACCATCTGAAAAACATAGGCATTAAGTGCAGTTATAGGAAAATTTAAAAAGTAGCTTTCCTCTGGCCTGTATCTGTGACTCGGGATTATACCTGCTGCATCCATACTTTCTACATTTTGTAGCTATCTGACGAGACTGGGCTGCAAATAGCTGAAAGAAATTCAGGCTCATTGAAGAAAAGCAATGTATTGAAAAGTTTCAGGGAACTCGCAGAATTAATGGAAGGCTGTCCAGAGCAGGTAAAGGAATGACAAGCACCAAGAATCTCCAGGAAACAAGAATCAGGAAGCAGAAGCAAAACAGCTGAATAGACCTAGACAGGATGCTGGGACACTATACTGGTGACTGCGACCACTGGGGTGAATGACTTCTGGCCATTCTACTAGTCCTTGCATCACTAGCTCAAGTAAGAAGTGTATGCTTATTTCCTGTGAGGTACTAGAATAAGGAGAGAAAGGTCTGGCCCCTGGGCTTTGTATCAGAAGACAGTCTCTTGGAATTTCCCTCAATTCTAGACTGTACACAATAGGCAAGATCAGCGTTCAGTTGAAAATAGGGATGATGAAGAGCAGATGCTGGAAAACCAAACTATGACATCACCCACCTTCCTAGCACAGAAAGAGCACCCAGTATAGCAGCTGTTGCTGTTTCTCTAATAATGATCATTGCATGTGATCAATTCCAAAAGTTCTCTAGGGAAAAGGAGAAGGGAAGGTTGATGTAGCCTAGAATAGTTGGATAGAGTTTAATAGAAGATGTTCCAGGTGAGCAGATCTTGAATGCATAGGATATAAGTGACTAGAAAATGAGACTGGGCATTGGACCTGATCCAGGGAGGAGTGGTGTGAGCCCAGGTAGGCAGATAGAAGGCGACTTGATGGATGCTGCGTGTGAAGATGGTTGCCTGAGCTGACTGGGGGCTCCTTCTGGCAAGTTGTGACAGACCAGTTTGGATACTTCCAGGGGGGAGATGTATATAGAGGCTCTTATGTTTCCACAAGGAGGGGTTTGATTTATTGGTTCAAAGGAAGCCATGGTAGGTTCTTTTTTTTTTTTTTTTTTTGTGGTACGCGGGCCTCTCACTGTTGTGGCCTCTCCCGTTGCGGAGCACAGGCTCCGGACGCGCAAGGCTCAGCGGCCATGGCTCACGGACCCAGCCACTCCGCGGCATGTGGGATCTTCCCAGACCGGGACACGAACCGTGTCCCCTGCATCGGCAGGCGGACTCTCAACCACTGCGCCACCAGGGAAGCCCCATGGTAGGTTCTTGAGCAGCAGTTTCCCAGGGGTACGACATCTCCTTTGTTTGAAGTTTAAGGACAGAACAGCAGAAGTTGTTCAGGGGCCCAGGAGCCTCAGTTGTCATCAACTGTCCTTTTAGCTACTGTGAAGTGGTTCCCTGATCCCTAATATTTCTTTTTCTTTGGAAATTTTGTTAGTGCGCTTCTTTCTTCGTATTTTTTCTTTCAGTTTCAACAACAACAAGAAACTATCATATCTGCTACTTATTTCTGTTTATAAAACAATTTGAAAAAATTTTGTCTCATCATAATAACATGGAAAATAAACTTTTTTGAAATTTTTTCCTGTTGCAAACCAGTTTTTATTTAGAGCTGGGAAATGTGTTTGTTACCAAACAGAAACAATAAAAGCATGAACAAGGTAGCTGGGACAATTTTTGGTATTCTGAAGTTTGCACAAAACATCAATTTGTGAAATCCATGTCAGATGTAAGTGTATTTCAGTTCCAACTTTGTATTTTAGCTTTACAGTAAGCATTTATTTCCCCATATGCCTTACTTTACGGAATACTTTTTAGAGTTTATTTTTCTCTAAAGTCTTTGATACATTCGATTGAGTTCGTTCTATGCGAAGGTCAACACAGATCTATGATTTCTAAAAAGAGATTTGGATTTAAAACAACAACAAACAACTCTTCAATTACTGCCATAACTCCTGCCCTCTGCTTCTCATTTTCCCCACCTTTGATCTTACACGAATCCTTAGTAAAGTACTGAGCTGAGATGCTGGGCAGGCAGTGAAGGGCACAACGGGAGTTACTAGAACAAAATGCCATGGAAAGGGTTGCGAATGAATTATGCCTCCAGTGAAGAAAACATTGCTGTGTCCATTCCCCTTTTCAATGCCCCGTGGTTGCTTCTACCATCAGGAGGTGGGGTCTGTTTCTCCAACTCCTTGATTCTAGGCTGGCTGGCCTCTAGATTGATTTTGACCAGTAGAATGTGGTGGAACGGCCGTGTGGAGGAGACTGAGGTGCCCCAAACGACAGGCACCACAGATCGTGAAACGCTCCAGCCCCTTCGAGTCACCCAATCACTGCAGCTAAATGAGTGAGCCCCAGTTAGACCAGCAGAAGAACTGTCCAAAGTGCCAGTGCACAGAATTATAGGGAATTCTAAATCATTGCTGTTTATATATATATATATATATATATATATATATATATATATATATATATATATTTAATACATTTATTTATTTTACTTTTGGCTGTGTTGGGTCTTCGTTGCTGTGCATGGGCTTTCTCTAGCTGCGTCAAGTGGGGTTACTCTTTGTTACAGTGCACAGGCTTCTCATTGCAGTGGCTTCTCTTGTGGAACATGGGCTCTAGGCACACAGGCTTCAGTAGTTGTGGTATGTGGGCTCAGTAGTTGTGGCTTGCAGGCTCTAGAGCGCAGGCTCAGTAGTTGTGGCGCATGGACTTTGTTGCTCCGTGGCATGTGGGATCTTCCCCAGACCAGGGCTCGAACCTGTGTCCCCTGCATTGGCAAGCGGATTCTTAACCACTGCACCACTAGGGAAGCCCCAATCATTGCTGTTTTATGCCACTATTTGGAAGGAATTTTGTAGCAGGAGCAATAAATAACAGATACACATGCTTATTTTTTTTGGCTTAATACTCAGTTCAGGCTCCTTATGTATATAATACCAAATATGAATCACTTTAATAATCTACTATGTGTCATAGTTAAGAGCTTGTCAAATACAAAGCAGCTATCTCTACCGGTGGAAGTGTTTGCTCACAAACACTTCCTATACAGGGCGTACCTATACAGGGCGATCAAAATTCAGTGTCTTGTCCTCAGTTTTGTACATAGAGCCTACACGACTGATTCACACTAATCAATCTATCTGACAAGATACTATTTATTCAGAATTCCAATTTCTTAAAATAAGATTTGTACTGCAAAGTGGTTAGAATTGTTCCTCTCTGTTGAGGAGGAAATTCTGATCTCTGCCTGGCAATCTAAAGGAAAAACCAAAATAATCCAAGATGTAAAGAGGATCATTTGGGATGGTATTATAGTATTACATGGTCGTAGTGCCCCTTTTCGATGATAAACAAAGGAATCCAGTAGTTCATCCCAGCAAATAGGACCACTCCCACTCTGAATAGTGCTGGAAACAATAATAGCCCCTGTTTCCTGTATTCTACTTTTTAAGACTCCACATGAGCATGGTTTCTAGAGAAACCAGCATCATATCACCTGGCATCATTGCACTGTGATCCCATTTTCCTGGCTGTGAACTCTTAATGGAGACAAAAAAAAAAACCAACTCAGTAGTAGCACATTTACCACCATTTACATATTTATTTTATTTTACTTTATTTTATTTTATTATTCAATGAAAGCTTCTTTAAATTCTGTAGAACTTTACAATTTTCAAAAGTTTCGCACACATAATTTCATATAATCCCATAATAACCTTTTTTTAAAATCCCCACTTCTATATTGCTCCTCTCCCCTTCCCTCTCCCAATGGTAAGCACTGGTTTGTTCTCTGTATCTGTGAGTCTGCTGCTTTTTGTGCTTTATTCACTAGTTTGTGGTATTCTTTTAGATTCCACATATCCGTTGTATCATACAGTATTCATCTTTCTCTGTCTGCGTATTTCAGTTAGTATAATGCCCTCCAAGTCCATCCATGCTGCTGTGAATGGCAAAATTTCATTGTGTTTTATGGCTATGTGGTATTCCATTGTATGTATATATACCACAGCTTCTTTATCCATTCATCTGTTGATGGACACTTAGGTTGCTTTTATAATTTGGCAATTGTAAATAACACTACTATGAACATTGGGGTGCATGTATCTTTTCTAATTAGTTTTTTTTTTTTCGGGTATATACCCAGGAGTAGCATTGCTGGGTCATACGGTAGTTTTATTTTCAGTTTTTTTGACCACTCACATATTTTTGCTAAAGATACTTTGTCAATCTTGTCCCCACATTTTGCAGCATGTCGCTTTATTTCTCTATGTCCCAATCAAATTAACCACAAATCTCTGAGCCACTTTTACATCTTTGGCACATTTTTAAAGTTGATATAATCATTTACATTCTTCTGAAAACTTGCAAACCAAGGCTGTATTTATTATGTTAGGAGCTCCAGTCTCTCAAAAGTAATACTTTAACAGATTATTTTGATACAATGATGATGCTAAAATGTCATATTTAAAGAGGTATGGCTTAAAAAGTTTCAGCTCTATACTGATTATAGCTCTCTTGTGCAGTACATAATTACTGGATATCTTTACCCCAGTGGAGAAAAGATATTTAAGATACTGAATTAAGTACTTTTTTCCTCAAAATTAATGTCTTTGCTTATATTTGCACATTCTTAATTTTTTATACTTCTTCCTCTTCTGGTCGTATCAATAAAACCATCCAACCAACCCTCCTCTCATCCGCCATCAAAACAAAAATAAATAAATGAAGTAATCAGTCAAAATGAACAAGACACAAATGTAGCTTATCAAAATTTTTATCACTCAGTATATTAGTAAACATCCTCAATAGCATGCCAGATTTCTTAAAAACCTCAATGCAGTTTATGTAAGCAGTATAAAAAATAAAGGTTCCTAATTACTCTTTCACCTTCGTATTTTTAAAAGGAACGTATGTAACTTATCACGAAAATGAGAAACTTAGGGAACAAAGTAAAGTTTTATGCCCCTATATTTTCAGCATTCTAGTAGTAATATTTAATTTTCTATTCTCTATATGTTATAAATAAGGGAAACGCCCCAATTAAAAGGTTGAAAATATTATTTTCTATCATTTGAGGGGAATTTTCAGCCAAAATATCTGAGTGGCACTTGTGAGGACAGGCGAACCCTTAGCATCCCTAGTCATTTTCTTCATTTACTTGTTTGGGTCAGAATGAGCTCAAGTGTGTAAGAGCCTCCAAGCCTTCGAAGCCCTTTCTGCCTCAAACCCAACGATGACTTCTCATTAAGATGTGGTTTTTTGCCATCATCCCATCCCCAAGTGTCCTAACTACTTATTGATTGGGTAGATCATTTTCTGCTTAGCAATTCAAAATTGCCTCTGATTCAGCGGACAGGCCTGGAATCAGTGTCCTTCAACCCAAAACAAGCATTCAAGTCATAGCAGCTGTCAGTCCAGGTCAGAGTTGTCTTGCTGATGACCATTGTTATTAACACCATGAAGTTAGGGACAAGTTACATTGATGGCAGCTTTTAATTCTTCGTGTTAGCAAAGAGACAAAGGACAGCCAACCAGACACATTCAATAACTGTATTTTAAAAGCTGTAAAGAAAGCCACACTTGATAAGTTTACCAGTATTTCTGATATGTTATTCAGGCACTTTGGTCCTTGTGTATCTTTGATTATTAACTCTTGATTGATTATGGCTTTTGAAAATCGTCATTTATGTTTAGACATTTCTACATTGGACATACAGTTGTTAGAATCTTTTATAACCTTTGTATTGAGAAATGGGTCTAATACCCAATATGGAGGGTGAAATAGGACACACCATATTTTTCTTTCTCTTTGGTCTTTTTGTGAACAGGAATATCATGGTAACTCTATTTTTTGAGAGAAATAGGTGTATAAAAATAATATCTCTAAGACATTATCTGGCATTCATTTATAATTATCACGTATAATGTATGGTACAATTACTTTTTTAACATGTCTGCATATTTTAATGCACCAACTAGTCTATGAGCAAAATGGGGATAAAGACTTTTTGAATGTGTCATTATACCTCCAATAATAAAACTAACATGAGTAACGAGCAATACATAAATAGCATCTGTTCATTGAGTTCTTTGTTCCAGGCACAATGCTAAATACTTCTTATATATATCTCCTTTAACCCTCAAAACCATTCCATGAAGCAGCTATTATCCATATTTTACATATAATGGAACAGAGGTTCATATAAGTAACTTGCTCAAAGTCATGTTCTGCTAAAGGGAAGGTTCTGTTGTTTGTATTAGTGGTAGTAGCTGCGCAGTGGCAGCAGTGAGCTGTTTACTTTCCCTTCCCTCCATTAGATTGTTTGCACCTGGAGGTCCTCTTGCTCACATTTTTATCCCACATGAAACTCTCATGCATCATTAATATAATGCTGAGGATTGAATGCCGATGGTTAGTACGGGTCTGGCTTAAGCCCCGCTCCTAGAGGATCACATCTGTGTAAGTCAGGGGCTTCTACATGTGGGGAATCGTTAAGTGGGGGAAGATTATGAGGAGGTTTTCCTGTATATACTTTGTAATAATTTACAGTGTTTGCTCAAATGCATATCCTACATGGCAGAGCAATCACACAGGTAATAAACCATGTATCTGAGAACACAGAATACATAACATCTAACCTTTCCCCGCACACTTGATTTCTCCTGATTTATTAATAACTTTCTTATGTTTAAGTGATTTTTCTTATTATGTATTGCTTTGTATCTCACTGTGGCATGACCTTAGCCAAACAGTTGCTATATTAAAATTCTCTCATGATACTTCTTAATCCTACATTTGCTGGCGTATAAAATGTTTTGTTTTATAGCCGACAATATGGTTAAGCAATAGGGAAGAAAGATGAAAGCAGGAACATACAAAAAAACCATTAAGAAACTTATTAACAAGTAAAAATGTACAGAAACTAGAACCAATTCATTCTCTTCTGCTGCAACCAGTTATAAGCACATCATGGCATTTTCTGAAGCAGAAAACACTTCTACAAAGCTGTTTTCAATGCTGTATCAAACACCATACTAATTTGAACACAAAAGTTCTTCAAGTGACAGGTGATATGTTATAACACCATATTTTTAAATGTTTCATGTTATTTAAAATACAAATGACAAAGGGAGCAAAACTACTGGCATTCTCAGTTTATAAGCTAGGTGGTTTATCTTTGTAGTTTAATGACATAATATTTTCATCAATGAATTCGAATAAGCTCTCATCTTGATTTGACAATAGATCTATTTTTGTTGTGTTTGTTCTTAGAAGCTTTTTCACTGAGAGACAGTAATAAGTGATGGAGGCTCTAAGTAACTGAGACCATGCTAACATATGACACTGAATAAATCATAAGTGCTGATTCATTTTCACTGCTAAATAATTTGATTTGTTACAGTTAGCGCTATTTGTTTACTGAAAAAGGTGAGATAGTCAGACATGTTTTTAATAATGAATGTAATGGCAAAAGTAAAAGTGAATCTGTTTTTAAATAAGTGTCTAAAGAAAACAGATATGACCTTTAAAGATTTGAGTAGTCTGACTTCCTATGACTCATTAAACTATTGTTGTGAATGGAAAGCTAGTATTTCTAATAACAATTTTGTTGACTCTCTTTAACTTACATATATTACTTCTGGTTCTCGAAAGGACATCTGAGAAATAAATACTATTATTCTTCTTTTACAGATGAGGAAGCACAAGGCCAGAATAGTTCAGCGAATTGCCCCCAAAGTCAGTAAGTAAACACTATAACTAAGATTTCAGCCCACGTCTGTCTGGGGCTAAAGTCCATTCCCTTTCCAATGTAACATTCTACTTCCTGAATTTCAGTAAATTGGAGCAACCAAGCCTGTTTATTTCAAATTTTATCTTTTGTCTAACATATGATCATAGTCCTCAGTAAATTCGAAAACAATTAGCCACTATCCATTAATAATCACAGT
This sequence comes from Mesoplodon mirus, assembly GCF_964341445.2. Lineage (NCBI taxonomy): Eukaryota > Metazoa > Chordata > Mammalia > Artiodactyla > Ziphiidae > Mesoplodon > Mesoplodon mirus. Next base: position 25,307,854 of record NC_138996.1, read on the forward strand.
CTGAAAAGAGAGTTAAACTAACAAAAAGACTTCTCTATCATTGCAAGTGCCTGCACGGATATAATCGGTCAACCAAAACGTAACTAATTTCTCAAAACTCTACAGATATTTTAGAATGTCTTATGAATTATATACTGTTAAACATTTCTATCTCAGAGCTTAAAACACCTAGTACTTATTTTTGGTAACAAGGAAAGGATTGTTTGGTGATCTGAAATCTCAAACTAGACAATTTAAATCTTTCTTATACTGAGATATAATATGTGATTAAAACTCTCCACCAAAACAAAATAAGTATGACAGGCTGCTATATGACAAGGGAGTTTCCTCCTGGAATTCTTTAGAGGAAATTTAAAGTTAGGAAAAACTAACAATAGACAAGAGAACTATTATTTCATATATAATCATATTTCAATGTGCAGTTATATACAATAATCTCTCTTTGTGTAATTCAAAAAAAAGTATTTTATATGTAGTCAGTAAACGTTTCAGGAACATAGGTCGAAATGGTGTGCTGTTCTTTAAAGATTTATCTTTGGTTTTAATACATACAAGTGTTACAGTAAAAACTAGAGAATAATTGCCAAGAATTAGCATTTCTTTAGCACTTAAATTTTCATGACACTACCCAGCCCTACAAAAATGAGAAGGCATTTATTATGTAGAATCAAGACCACCTTCAAGGGAAAAAAAAAAAAAGGTCTAGCAAGTAGAGTTCGGAAACATAATTCATTGGGTGGGGAAGGTTTTCAATGAAATGATCTTTAAGGCTCTTTCCAAGTTCCAATTCTATATTTTCATTATTCTAATTGTAAAAGCTGATTTGTTCACCGAGAGACAGCAAGGAAACATCTATATAAGTTGTGTTGTTCACTCAGTAGGGATATGCAATGGAGGGGAGGGATGAGCACTTGGCTAGAGTCTGGTGATTTCTGTTTCATCCTTTGTCAGCCACTCATGGAACAATAACCTTGTTTGAATAATTTGAATTCTTTGATTCTCAGTGTTTCTTTATAATCTATGAAATGAAAGTTAGAAAACTGACACGGGGGATTTTTTTAAAAGGGAAAGAGTTTGTTGGCACAGGTTTGTGTATATCTGGATGGCAGCGTCAAGTGTTAACAAATAACTGCACCTAAATCAGAGTATTCTGCAGCTGTAATGAAGCAGAGGCTGTCTGTCGGGGGGCGGTGGGGGGATGTGTATACACCTGAGATCCTCTTTCCACTCTGACATTGACCATCCCAAGTGAGGCCAGTACCCTCTTTGGGATTGAGGTGACTTTGTAGAAGAAAGGTGTGGAGTCAATGACTATAAAGATTATTCCTTATTCTTTTTGATTCTTGAAAACCCTCACATTCTCTAACAAAAGAATTGGAGTTCAAGTTTTTAAAAGATGGAAACAAGGATGATACCAAAAATATCTTGGACTAAAATTACTCAAGAATGATTGAAAGCCTCCAGAGAAAAGGCATTTTTTTCCCATCCTTTAAAAATCTTTTCTCTGCTGAAATCTCTTAGTATAAAAGTAATAGTGCTTGTAAATTTTGGAGATAAACCCTTTGTCAGTTGCTTCATTTGCAAATATTTTCTCCCATTCTGAGGGTTGTCTTTTGGTCTTGTTTATGGTTTCCTTTGCTGTGCAAAAGCTTTTAAGTTTCATTAGGTCCCATGTGTTTATTTTTGTCTTTATTTCCATTACTCTAGGAGGTGGGTCCAAAAGGATCTTGCTGTGATTTATGTCATAGAGTGTTCTGCCTCTGTTTTCCTCTAAGAGTTTGATAGTGTCTGGCCTTACATTTAGGTCTTTAATCCATTTTGAGTTTATTTTTGTGTATGGTGTTAGGGAGTGTTCTAATTTCATACTTTCACATGTACCTGTCCAGTTTTCCCAGCACCACTTATTGAAGAGGCTGTCTTTTCTCCACTGTACATTCTTGCTTCCTTTATAAAAAACAAGGTGACCATATGTGCGTGGGTTTATCTCTGGGCTTTCTATCCTGTTCCATTGATCTATATTTCTGTTTTTGTGCCAGTACCATACTGTCTTGATTACTGTAGCTTTGTATATAGTCTGAAGTCAAGGAGCCTGATTCCTCCAGCTCCATTTTTCGTTCTCAAGATTGCTTTGGCTATTCGGGGTCTTTTGTGTTTCCATACAAATCATGCAGCTAAATATAAAAAAAACAAATAACCCAATCCAAAAATGGGCAGAAGACCTAAATAGACATTTCTCCAAAGAAGATATACAGATTGCTAACCAGCACGTGAAAGAATGCTCAGCATCATTAATCATTAGAGAAATGCAAATCAAAACTATAATGAGATATCATCTCACACCGGTCAGAGTGGCCATCATCAAAAAATCTAGAAACAATAAATGCTAGAGAGGGTGTAGAGAAAAGGGAACACTCTTGCACTGTTGGTGGGAATGTAAATTGATACAGCCACTATGGAGAACAGTATGGAGGTTCCTTAAAAAACTAAAAATAGAACTACCATACGACCCAGCAGTCCCACTACTGGGCATATACCCTGAGAAAACCATAATTCAAAAAGAGTCATGTGCCAAAATATTCATTGCAGCTCTGTTTACAATAACCAGGACATGGAAGCAACCTAAGTGTCCATCAACAAATGAATGGATAAAGAAGATGTGGCACATATATACAATGGAATATTACTCAGCCATAAAAAGAAACGAAATTGAGTTATTTGTAGTGCAATGGATGGACCTACAGTCTGTCATACAGAGTGAAATAAGTCAGAAAGAGAAAAACAAATATGGTATGCTAACACACATATATGGAATCTAAGAAAAAAAAAGTTCATGAAGAACCTAGGGGCAAGACGGGAATAAAGACACAGACCTAGTAGAGAATGGACTTGAGGATATGGGGAGGGGGAGGGGTAAGCTGGGACAAAGTGAGAGAGTGGCATGGACATATGTACACTACCAAACATAAAATAGATAGCTAGTGGGAAGCAGCCGCATAGCACAGGGAGATCAGCTCAGTGCTTTGTGACCACCTAGAGGGGTGGGATAGGGAGGGTGGGAGGCAGGGAAATACAAGAGGGAAGAGATATGGGAACATATGTATATGTATAACTGGTTCACTTAGTTATACAGCAGAAACTAACACACCATTGTAAAGCAATTATACTCCAATAAAGATGTTAAAAAAAAAAGGTAATAGTGCTTTCTAATCCAGACAGAGAAAGTCATAGGATTTTTGTTGGGAATATTGTAAGGTAAGTTTTTTTAAACTCTCTAAGTTGATAATATGAATGTTTTATGTGTATGAATTTATGGCTTAGTACTTAACTTGGTTAATAAAATTGGTTTAGAAAAGAACACTTTACCAAAAAAAGTTTTGAAAAAGTGGTTTAGTGGTTCAGAACAGTGGTTGTTAGATACAGAAAACCAAACTCTTATGCTTTAAAAAGTGAAGGAAGTTTATTGGCTTACAAATACAAAAGCCCAAGGATAGATGGACTTTAGTCAAACTGTGAGCGGAATTCTGTCTCCACGTTTCTTGATTTACTTGCATTTCCATCTCTTGTCGGTCATCGTTATCCTTAAAATGTTATCCTGTGTTCATATGCTGTCTGTCAGCTTTTTTTACACATCCAGTGTGAAAAAATGACCACTGTCCTTAACAGCAGAATGAATGCCCTACATTTGCTCTCACTGGCCCATCTTAAAGATGGGCTGAACTTTGGACTAATTTGTTTGGGCACAGTGAGTGGTGCCTGGTCTTGGTTTAGGATAGAGTTAGATAATGAAACACTGATAAAACAATCTTAATAGTAAAAAGTAGTGGGAAAGCAGCAGCTATCCTTGTATCTGTGGATGAAGTAAATCCCATCCAAACTCCCTGGCTGCCATACAAAATGAGTGGAGCAGTGGTAGGTAGGATGGAGGTTGGTAAGATAATCACAGTACCTACTGCAGAGTTCCACCACTTTAGTAAATATTATCAAGAGTAGTAAGTTCCCCCACTGGAAACTTGGGGACAAAACATGAACTCCATGCCTTCCCAGAGTTATAGTGGCAGAAAGAAATTAAAAGACAACCTAATCTAGTCGTCATACTTTGAAGATGGGGAAATTGAGGCTCAAAGATGTCAGATCATTTGTCCAAAAAAATAAAACAGAACTTGGAGGTAGTCTCCATATCACTGCCACTAGTCCAATGCCCTTCCAAGTACACATAAGCCATTTATTCATTCAAGATGTAGTGACCATTGCTGTCTTCAGTGTTGCCTATTGAAAAGTGTCTGGCTTCACAGCCCACTTCAAATGCCACCTCGTCCATTAGAATTTTTTTCAGTCTTTGAGTCAGAAATTTCTTCTCCATATTATACACGCTCATGGCATGCTTTACTTCTCTCAATCACCTTCTACTTCATATTATAATATATTTTTTGCCTTAATCTCTCTTACTGGAGTGTGAGTTCCTTAAACAAAAAGGCTGTGTTCTGTTCATTTCTGTATCTTTCAGAGTACTGCCCACATATTAACATTTGAATATGTGGATGAATGAGTAAGTGTTTTGGCTCAGGAAATAGTGACTTGAGAATTTCTTAGGGGTAGACCATCGGCACCCTTCATAATTGACCAGAATCACATCTGTCATCCCTTAGTTGTAGCTGGGATTGAACCAGGCTTGCTTCTGGTGACCCAGCATTTGGACTCAGGCCAAATGTTGAAGTGAGTGAAGTCTGCCGTCTTCCCTTCTGCACAGTTCTTTTCTCCTGAAGAAGCTGGTGTGGTGTGTACACAGATAGCTGCACCACAGGTAGCTTTCCCCAGCCCTACCAAGATGTAAACTGTTCTCTTCTATTCCGGCAGACTCTTCTAGGAATCATTTGAGATCCATTTATTCTAACGTTATGCTCCTCATGCTCTCGATGGCATTTGCTTTTTACAGGCGCTCTTGAGGTAGAAGTTCTAAGAAATCTAAATTAAATTTTGAGTTTGAAAGAGCATGATAAGGTAACATTGTGACATTTAAACACAAGATGGTCTTCTTTTTCTTTTTTCTACTTAACTTCCATTTCTACATGCCCATTCATAAGGCCAGGCCAACCTTTACTATGTTATGGTTCATTTTACAGTAGCCCTTGAAATTATGTCATGATGGAGAGAGGAGCAGGGATTGAGGGAACATGGCAAACTTCTCTACAATAAAATATACTCCATTGCACCCACTGGGACTCCAGTCTTTTTTGACAAGTACAAACTTGATGATATATTTGTTATGGGAGAATCTGAAATAACTCTAACATAAGTGTCACTGCCTCAAAGTCATAACAGAAGTATTGCAGACACTGTTATGTGAGAAAGAATCTATGTTTATTAAGAGACCACACATAAAAATTTTTAGGGAACTGAATCTGCCCAGAGGGAGATATACTGAGACATATTGAGATGGGCCCCTTCTTTCTGTCAATATTACATTATGATTAATTTGAACGGGATAGTAAATCTTGAATTGCAAATGAGACCGCTAAAACTTAGCAGTTCATCTGTGCTGCCACAGCACCACATATCAAAAAGAGAACCCTTCATATTAAATGAAAATGGTCTCTAAAAGCAATTTTACTGTATCATTAGAAATTTGGGGTGTGAAATAAGTAAATTATTTCATAAATAGATAGTCTATAGGGGAAAAATTAGTGATTTTTTTACACTCCACCTCTCTCTTAGGTTATATTTTTACTTTATTTTTCATACATTTTGCCAGAAAAATATGGATTGACTTCTTAATATATGTCTAAACAGCATAGGTCTGTATATAACAGTAAGATCAGAAAACGAAAATGGGGTGTTAAAAGTAGTGTTTATCGTGGCAAACACAATATAAAAATGTGGATTCAAGTTGCCTTTTATAATCCTATGTTTTCAGTCCCTTGGATATTTATAACATGTTTTGGCTTTAGAATTCAACTTTTCCACACTTCATCTAAGTGATAAGGTGTTTCTTTTGGAAAGCTCTAAGAAAAATAATCCTTTCAGTTATTTTTGAATTGTGAAGGAATAGTTGCACCGATAACTAAAATGGCTGAACACAACCATTTAAATCCGGCATGTGGTTAAGCCTCCAAAGAAATAGCTGCATTTAAAGGAAAGAATACAGAGAAGTACACAAAATGATGTAGCCTCTTCTGAGTGCCTAGCTGGCATTTACTGAAGTTTGATTCTGGGTTAAAGGAGACATTTGTCCTTGCTTGTGTTAGATGTGATTTATTTCTGAACAAAATGTTTAAGGATATATAATTCTCATGGAATGGCAATTTGGGTTTTGAAGAAATGTGGTATTATTGATTCATTTTGCACATCATTCAAATTTGTACTTCAGATGACAAGGGCTGCTTGAAACAGGATGGAATTCTATCTTACTGTACTCAGGGATCCCCATTCTGTTTTACTCCTTCCTCCTCCTGCACTTTGAATATGGGAAGAACCCACATTATCATTTTTCTGATGGAAATAAAGATAAGCCAACTCCCATCATTTTTATTCTTCCCATTCAAGCTTCATGGGGAGCAAACCTAACCAACACATAGTGATATATTAACCCCTCATTTATCTTTTGCTGTCAGAGGTATTTTTTCCACAAAAGCAGACTTTTAAGAAAACTAAAATCTATACACTTAAGTGTTGAACGTTTTTCTATTTAAATAGTTTTTTTACTCCTAGAATGCATTACAAATTTATTTCTTGTCCTTCTTCAAAAAGGGTCAGATAGCTATAACCTCTTACAGTTTTATAATATCTCAAATAATTCATTGTAATGCTTAATGTAACCTACTAAAATATAGAACACTGTGGAATCATATGAGTATATAAAATTATTTGACCCTATAATAAAAGACTGTATATTTATGGTTTTATTTTAGTAGTTCTTGAATAGTTAAAAATTATTTGCCCCTGCAATTAGTGGTCCAGGTATTTGTGTGGTTTTGTTTGTTTTTACCATTTTATATGATGTTCTCTCATCTCTCACTTTTAAACTGCCAGTTTTTACTTGTTTAAATATGATTCTTCTAGTAGTCATTCACTCCATCTAAGGCATTGCTTATAGTTTTCTTTGATCTGGAAAATGGAATAACTCACTGTTTTCAAAAACTAAGTCCTTTTAAAATATGAATCTGATCATGTCACTTTTCTGCTCAAAACCTGCAGTAATTTCCCATCTCATGCAGTGTAAAAGCCATTCTTGATAATGGTCTCCCAGCGCCTCCGTGACGTGTCCCCTCTGTTTCCACATTCCCATCGCCTTCCACTCTTGCCCTTGTTCACTGTGCTCAGACCTGCTAGGTGATTTGCTGTCCTGGAACCCACCATACATGCTCCCGCTTTAGGGCATTTTCACCCGTTCCCTCTTCCTGAAATACTTTTCCCCCAGATATCCATCTGGTTAACTTGCTTTCATCCTTTAAACCTTTACTCAAGTTTTGCCTTCACGATGATGTCTAACCTGATGCCCCACCCTATTTAAAATTACAACCTGTGCATTCTCTGCAGCGTCATGTCCCATGACACCACTCTATCTTTTCCAAAGTATTTATCACCTTAGAACCTATAATATACTTTAATAATTTATTATCCTTTTTTTTCTTCTTCCTCTTACTAGGAGGCAAGGCTATTATTAGTCTTTCTTATTTATTTTCCCCCTGGCAGGTAAAATAATAGAACATCATGAAGCACATAGAAAGCATCAAGCAATGTGTTTTGAATTAAATGAATACATTTTCAAATTGAGTCCAACATTTTAAAAGTCAGTAAGAGCTGAAAGAGTTACTGCTGATCATGAAAGTTTCAAAATTTTTGTCAAAATTGTTTTATCATTTATTGTGACTGCTCAGATTCATTCTATGTTAATTTAAAGATTCTTTAATTTGAGTCAGTGAGATTTGTAGATGTCTGCTCTTTAGATAAAAAATCTGTTACTGTTAATAGAAACTGAAGCTATTTAATCCAAAATGTGACTTTAATCCTATATGTTAACTCTAAACTTTAGCTAAAGAACAATAGAAAAATGCTTGATATTCATTTATTCTTTGCTATCTATGACTTTTCCTAATTATTAAGGAAAAATAGTCAAGAAATTTTAGAAATAAACAAAGTGTATAATTCTCCAAGGTCACTGCTGAAATAACCTCCCTGCTGAAATAACTCCATTATAATACCTCAGTAACTATAGACTCCCCACATTTATTCTGATATTCTCATCAATCTGTTCTAAATTAGTTTTAAAACACTAGAAAGACAGAAGTTTCATTTATGAAATGCAGACATATATTGTCTTTATCAAACTCCTAAAAAATAGAAGCAATGCAAGAGAGTTTGTCATTTCTGATATGCGGACAAAGGGATATCACTATCACGTTAAAAAAAAATCTTACAGTATTAGTCCAGGGCAATGTCTACGCCTAATAGCTAAGTTTAATGAACACAAACAGAAAGCTAAAATAATAAAAGATGTGTGCCCTGCTCTGTTTGTTCACAGTGTGAATTACTGAGCTGCAATATAAACTAAGTTTATCATGCAAGGAGTTGAATCCTAATCAGTTAAAGACCTAAGTAAATGGGAAAAGCAAAGACTAATAGAATAAAGAGATAATTTTTCTTGTTTGGGTTCAGCACATAACAACATTTGATGCAATAGAGCCAAAAAATATTTTGCAATGCCTAGGACTAAACTTTGTGAGATGGAATGCAGATAAAATATCTATTAAATTAGTTATAACTCAGGTTATTAATATTTAGGGGAAATCACATTTGATAGTAATTGTTAGTGGACTAACAGTTTTTGTAACAGTGATTTATTATCTTCATAATAAGTGGACATACTAGTACATATCAATAGACCAATTAGAAATTGCAATATCTAATTGTCAAGGGAATATCAGTATCATGAGAAATCAGTTCATATAAATAGTTGTCAAAACATGATTAGATATTATCTTGACCATGGAACCTGATCATAAAACGATTTTATGAAATTAGACTTGCAGAGCAAGCACTGTCTCTTGAGACTGAGTATAAAAGCCCATCAACAAGAACACCCTGAATCGTGGAACAAAATGAAGGAATCACAACTGACTGGAACTCTAATGCCTAGAACTAGAAAGCATTAACACGTAAAGTGTATTAAGCAATGGAACTTGCAATCTGTGGAAGTGTCAACTGCCATGGAAGTGAAAGGTCTCCATCATCTTGCCATCAAGAGCACATTGCTATATACCTGTATTGTAGTCAACAATTCCAGACGATAACAGAGAATAGATGAAGATGATGGGAGGGTGTGTGCACTCTGATGGAGCTTCATGAGGAAAACTAGTAGAGGTGCTACATGGCTTTGGTATTTCTAATTAAACATGCCTCCAATTTTCAACTAAAAATGTATGAGTAGTTTTAGCAACTGCGCCATGTTTCAACATGTTTCAACAACTCCATATCATAGAGAAAAAAATTCTCATATTTGGAAATACCTATGTCAAATTTAAAGCACCTCTTCCAACAAGATTATACCATCAATTGAAGTGCTTTGTAATGATTTGCCTTACATGTCCTTTTATCTTTTCTTCTAGACTTTCTATTAACCAGAATGTTGATGTAACAAATCAGCTTCTTTTTTTTCCAGGGTATTAATTAGGAGAAAGACTACACTGTTGTAAATAACAGGCTTCTGAATCCAGTGAATTAAATATGACGTGTTCTATTTATCCCTCATGTAACTGTCTATCCTAGGCCACGATGGCAGTATACATCCTTATGGCCATTAAAGGCCCAGGTTCCTTCTATTTTGTTGTTGGCCATCCCCTAAAAAGATACTGCACTCATCTGAAAGATTGAAGCTTGATAACTGCCCCATGGTCACTTCAGCAGGGAGGAAGGGTGGGAGTGGGTGGAGTCAACGTCCAAGAGAAGCAGTTTGACTTAACTTGGAAATAGATTAGACTTTTTACAAATCACTTCCCCTTACATCTAATTAGCCTGGAGTGTAGATTCCTGAGCTTAGGAGGCCACTTCACTTTGCTCAACCACTCTTTTGGAAAAGAACATTTGAACTATATGTTTAGTTGAGTTCATTAAACTGCATGAAATCTCCAAGTGCCAGGGAGCAAGCCAGGCCCTATCAAGTAGTATTAGCACTTCTTAATATAGTTACTGTGAAAATGCAAAATATTTTTCAAGTCTCATGTGAAGGATTTCTACAGACAATAGGTATTATTATGCTGGTACTAAGAACATGAAAATATTACACAGAAAAATCTTGGCTGGCATCATATTTGAAAATTCAAATCAATTCACATTTTTCAGTATGGGTGTTCTGGGAGTTCAGTTTGCTTTCTCCTACCTGAAATTGAACAATGAACCAGAACAGGAAAGATGGAGTGATTTTGGTGGTACTTGAGTGACTTTTAAGGGTTCGGGTTCACTTGGATTTGAATAATTGCTCAACTAGCACACCAATCTCTATTTAACTGGCTGCTTGTCATATATGTATGCCCCAAACTACTCTGAGTACAATAAATGGTATGAAAATAGGATTGCCTGATAAGCGTGCCCAGATTTCCTCACCTAGACCAAATATTCAATCAGACATATATTTATTTTGTACTCTAGAGTATGGACAAGGCCTCTATGATTATTCAAGCAAATATTTCCTGCTTGAGAAAGTATAATTTCTGTTGGAAAATATGGTTTCTATCCATGCGGAAATAAATGCTAAGCCTTGTTTTACACTGATATCACAAAGTACTTACTGAAGACCTTAATATTAATTGGAAACGGTTTGGATTCATGTGGGATTTGGGTTTGTGCATACAGGTAATCTCTTTCTCCTCCAGGTAATGATCCCCCTCTATTCCATTAAGAGAGTGTTTTAGGTGTTTTATCCTGGTCACAGTCTGTGACTTCAGGCAGGGATTATCTGAGAGGCAACCAGCATTTAACTTGCTTTTTATTTCTATTCTTCCTCAGGTAAAAAAATAAAACACATATCTGCAACAGACCAATATTTGGGGCCTGAAACGGTCTCCTTCCTTTACAAAGGGAATTTTTATGAGTTAACCAATTGGGCGGTAACCGCTTTTTAGAGTGACAATTAGTGTAATGAAATAAATTCAGGGTTCTCATCTTGCCCTCATGATTCATTCATCAACAGCATTCCAGGCATCCCTTTGACACTGTAGAAGACCAGATATTTTCAGCTTATAGCCATCTTTCAGACAAAGGGAAAGTCTCCTCCAAGATGTTTTCAGATGTTTTATTTACTTAGTCTCCACTGAAACAATTTTTTTAAAATTGTCAACCACACAATTTCAGTTGGTTTCAGCCTTTGTAATATGGATTACTTTAAAAAAGTTAAATATAAATCTTGGCTGGAAAGCTGCTCTTTTAATAATCTTGACAGATCTTTAGAGTGTGGAAATTTTATTTACATGAGGTCTCTATCCTTCTCATCAAATATTCTTTATAGGCTTTACCTTTTTTGTCTTCTCAGTACTGAGTCTCTTGGAAATTGACAAAATCCCATAGTAGATTGAGGGACAATAGGGGTAGGAGATATGGGTGACAATTAAAGCCATGACAGAAATGTATTACCTAAGGAGGAAGAAAAAACTAGACAGTGAATAGCTAAGTGAGTGATGAATAATGAGATCCATTGTTTGCAGATATTGTGCTTTCTCAGAATTTTTGTGCTCCATGGTCAATTGCTTGCCCTGTAATTTTATTTGACAATGAACACGAAACTGACACATTAGGTGGCATCCTTTTTTCCCCTCTTATTCTCTCTAAGTTTCACTATAGAGATTTGAGTCATTTATTTATAATCTGAAACTTCAGTTGAATATTAAGAAATATGATTGCAATGGATAATTTGGGGGAAAATAAATTATTTATTAATTGATTGATTCCAAGCATATATGTTCTTATATTCCGCCAACAAAATATATACAAATAGTAATTTAGTGAAACCTCATGATATCAAACTTTATGTGCCAGAACACCTTCACAATTATCAATAAACTAAGACATGTAACTAAACTAAATTTCTTCCTTTATCTCTTCCTTTCTCCCTCCCACTCTGCCTTCCTCCATCCATTCTCCCTTCTCTCCCTTTTTTGTTTCTTCCTCTTTTCTATGTCTAGTTGTCCATCTTAACCAAGTATTTTTGTAATTCCTCAAATCATATTTTATTACTGAAAGTTGTTGATTTTGTTCAGTTTAATATTATTTAGTCTGAATTGAACTACTTTATATAAGTCATATTCAGATATTACTGTGTTATTTTAATAGATCAAACTATCTTTATTTTGTTGTTGAATTATTCTATCATAAAAAACCTGAAATGTCAAATAAACCACTTACACATGTCACAGTGCTTTTAGAGCCTATTCAAGAGGAATACAGATTTTGAAACTGCCAAAAATCACATTAAAAATCTTAATGTGTATTACCAATGTTCTTAAGTTCTATGTACATACAATCACTGGTAATTTTAATAAATCTGCTTAATTTCAAGCTCATTCACTATTTTCCATTTGAGAGAACATGTTTAGAATTTATGTCACAGAGAGTAGTGGGTTGAGAGTAAAGATGATTAGTGAGAAAAAGTGAAAGAAGAACAAATTTCAGTTAGCCACTTGAAAAAACACTAGACTTTATGTCAACTTCAATTTCAGGTAGAACTCAGTTAAATATCCAGCATTTGCACACAACTGAGGTCTTATATGTTACACTGCCTTAAGTTTCCATTACATTTCTCATTATATCACACATAAAATATTGGAGCAGACACTGACATTCAAATTGTTTATCTTATAATGGCTATATTTGACTGAATTTTCCATGCACTATCAACATTGCTGCTTTAGAAGGAAAAAAATATCCAAGGAAGAACAGACATTTTTAAAAGGGAGGAGGAGCAAAAGGTTGCTCCCTAAATGCTCTGAGTGAGATATATCTGAAAGTAATGATTTGATGGGAAATATGGTCTTAGACCATTAATAATAGAGTTCTGGGAACTGTTAGAAGCCAGTAGAAGGGGAAGGTCTGCTTTCCAGATGAAGCACCATCTTCAAATATTGATATATATATTAGTTGACTTTTTATGACAGTAGATAGCAAACATTGTTGGTTTACTACTGAACATCTCTTCCTTCTTTCCATGCTAACCAGAATTCCATTTTTCCAGTTATGCCACCTCAAGGAGTGGTACCCTATTCACAGTTTGTTTTTGGTCAAAGCCAGTTATAGTAACTGCATTCCTTTTGTCAGCGACTTGTGCAGGGGTGGACATATAACTCACTAACTCACTTCTGGTCAATGAAACTTGACAAATTTAAGAAAGACAGGAGTAGGGGCTTCTAGAAAAGTTTTTCTCACTCATAAGAAGATACTAAAAAAGATGGTCCCTTTATACCTCTGCTATGTCTGAATATGATTCCTGGAGTTGCTTCAGCCATCTTGCTGTCTGAATGAAAATGGGACAAATAGAAGGAAGAAAACAGAGCCAAGAGAATTACAGAGAAGTGAGAACATTCTGACAATACAATGCCAGGAGTGACCCTGCCTCTGGACCTATTGTTTTGTGAGCTAATACATTATAACTACACTATTCAAGTTAATTTGGGTTGGTTTTTCTATTACTTTTAGCCTAATAGTTTCTACCTGATAAAATGTCTTTCTTTCTTTCTTTTTTTTTTTTTTTTTTTTGTGGTACGCGGGCCTCTCACTGCTGTGGCCTCTCCCGTTGCGGAACACAGGCTCCGGACGCGCAGGCTCAGCGGCCATGGCTCACGGGCCCAACCGCTCCGCGGCATGTGGGATCTTCCCAGACCGGGGCACGAACCCGTGTCCCCTGCATTGGCAGGCGGACTCTCAACCACTGCGCCACCAGGGAAGCCCCTAAAACGTATTTCTTTTTAATTAAATTACCAGGCTTGTCCTGGACTTTCTGTTTAGCAAGCTTTAGTTTTATATAAAGACTGTTAGTTTTCATTACGTTAAACCAACTAAGTAAAGCCAAGAAAACATTTCTAATTTAGGTTGGCATGCCTCTAATCTTTCCCCTCTTTAATCTAACCCCTTTACCATACCAGAGCGATTCTCACAAATCTGATCATAACACTTCAGTTTAAAAACTATCTAATTGTGTTCTACCATGTAAATAGTTGCATAAAGCTCCTTAGTACATTTTTTAAAACATGGTTTTTCAAGCATTACTTCTTCTGTGATTCCAGTTGCTTTCCTGGAAGCATTTGAAGCTTTGCTATGCCAAAGAGTGTCAGATTATATAATCCACTGTACATCAGAGCTCCTGTTTCCCAAACTTCTGTCACATGGGCCACTGGGAGTTAGTCCCTGGAAATACTTAGAATAACAATGAAGCAACCTATTAATCTAAAGATATAGTTGTCAATACCATCAGATGCTACCGAGACCAATCTATGAGTCTGATATTCAGATATGCCTTACAGCATTTAAACTCAACTTCTTATACAAGACTGAATTGTCTTAGTTCCTTATAACTTTAAAAATGACTGTCTTGACAACATTCCATAATAAATTGGACAAGGACAAAGCTTCATATCTTTTCAAAGTGGTCTCCACACTATTACTACGTAATTCTAAGATTTTTAGCAGTTTTCATAATAACAAGTACTACTTATTTATTGCTTATTATGGGCTTGGCACATACACAGGTTCACAGAGGCACACACCTGAAATAACATATGCAGATGTGTTGAAAATGCACTAGGAAATGGAAATGCAAGGCTATTTTTGTTGACCATTATCTTGTACCATCATTTGCAGTTGTAGTAACTGTCAGAGCAGCACCAGATTACTTTGTGTTTCCAAAGGTAATGCAAACTTTTATGCCACTCTAAAATTTTTATTATATTTTTATGAAACAATTTGCCTAATGTAGCACTTGTGTAATTCTAGGGTATGTAACCCAGAGAGTTTTGAAGGTGGTTATTTTGAGCAACATGAAGTACCTTTCAGCTCCATTGTCTTTTTTTTTTTTTTTCTCTTATATATTTTCTCCCTACATCAGCTCAGTCACAGTTGGGTGAGTAGTATAATACTCTTTCATTCTGAAATATTCTCCATGCATTGCTGTTATTCTTATCCTTGGCTCCAAGGAAAATCTATTCTGCAAAGCAACAGGGAATTATGGTTAAAGCTAGCTTTCTTGTAATACCTTGAAGGTGTCAGAGAAAAGTTTTACAACAGGAAGGATGCAGTGGTTACTTCCCCGAGAGAATAATCACTTGCAAATACAGTTATCCTTGTACCACAACAAAGGCTAAGTGGGACTGATCCTGTGCAGATTGTGGTAGTTCTTGCTGTGTGTTCCAACTATTATCCCTAGGTCGGAGATTTAAACTTGCTGAAATACGCATGTACCTTACAATTTTACCATTTGTCTCAGTTGTTTTTGCTTTCTGTTTTGTATCACTGCATACAAAGCAGCCGCAAAACAAATGTGGGGGGATCAGTTTGTCTGAATCCATCAGGGATAAGGGATAAGACAAAGCTCCACCATGTAAACCTGAAGAGATGTGTTCAAGGTCATAAGTCACAGGTAGCCAGAAAGACGAGAAACAAGAATTAACAGATTTATCCTGGGATCAATTGTAGCTATGTGATCCTTGATTCAGTGAAATTTGAGAGTTTCTGAGGCATTTTTCTACTTCTTGTAGAGTATAAAACAAGGTGATATCTACCTGCATGTTTTGGCCATCTGAGTTCAAAAGGGTTCAGACCAATAAATACAGAAACTCTGTCCCTTGGAATACAACTTCCTCAGAATGCCAATAGATAGTAGAGGGAAGAAGGAAGGATTTATTTGCATAACTCTGGGGAATTCCAGTTCAAATAAGATAAACAAGATTCCTGCAAGACTTTTCAGATCTTTTAATGGATTTCCAAAACATATCAGCTCATAAAAACTTTCCAAATTAAATATATGGTAGAACTAGCGCTCTACAGAAAATTCTTTAGGAAACCTTAAGGTAGTATAGTTGACCCTTGAACAACACAGATTTCAAGCATGTGGGTCCACTTATATGTGGATATTTTTCAGTAAATATGTACTACAGTACTACACATCCATGGTTGATTGAATCTGTGGATGCTGAACTGTGGATACCTAGGGCCAATTGTAAAGTTACATGAGGATTTTCATGCCTGTAACTCCTGAATTGTTCAAGGTAAACTTCAAGAAATAGAATCTGCTACATTGGCACATGCATTTCTATATTCCATAACTAAGAGTTGGGTTTCTGAATTCCTGGTGTGTGATTGTGGTTTAACCAGTTCTGTTGAGAAAACAAACTAGAAAGTTGACTTCCTCTGTTTTCATTTTACTTCATCCTAGTAAAAGCTATTCAGTCCCATAATGTGAATTTTTACCCCATTCTATTCTTGTCAGTTCCATATTGCAAGCTGTGAATCATCCCTAAACTACACTCATATATCTCCAGCAGCCTATACAACTATTCAATAGGATATCTTAAACCATACTCAAACTTCCCCCTTAAATGGATTATCTAGCGGGTCTTCTAAAACACAAAAATATAATCATTACCACCACAACAGCAATAACAACTGTTACTAACATTTACTGAGACATCATATGTCAAGCACTTACATGAACTACCTTTCTTAATAAACAATAATCCTGGGCTTCCCTGGTGGCGCAGTGGTTGAGAGTCCGCTTACCGATGCAGGGCACCACGGGTTTGTGCCCCGGTCCAGGAGGATCCCACATGCCGCAGAGCGGCTGGGCCCTTGAGCCATACCTGCTGAGCCTGCGCATCCGGAGTCTGTGCTCTGCAATGGGAGAGGCCACAGCAGTGAGAGGCCCGCGTACTGCAAAAAAAAAAAAAAAAAAGCAAAGCCCAATAATCATCACAATAAACCTAACAGGTAGGCACTGTTATTATTCCATTTTATAGTTAAAAAAGAAAACCTCATAAATACTATGTAATTCGCTCTGTGTTCCTCGATAGTAAACTGTTGAAACAAGATTTGACCCAAACAGTTTTTTCTTCAGACCACACATTTAACTGCTATTATTTCATCTCTTAATGTTTACCCTTTCTGTCTACAACAGTATAGTTTCCTGATAATAGAGGCTTAATAAACATTTTGGAGTTCTCAACCCTAAACTTAAACTCCATTTAGTCATTTAGTGTTGTAAACTTCTTTAATTATACTTCTCACATTTAGTCTGTTCTTTTCATTCCTATGACCAATACCATATGCTTCCTTCACTCGATTTGTTTTTATTGAAGTATAGTTGATTTACAATGTTGTGTTAGTTTCAGTTGTACAGCAAAGTGATTCAGATATATATCCTTTCCCTTATAGGTTATTAAAAGACATTGAGTATAATTCCCTCTTCACTCGATTTTTTTGTTTGTTTATTTTTGTTTTTATTTCCATTACTCTAGGAGGTGGATCAAAAAAGTCTTGCTGTGACTTATGTCAGAGAGTGTTCTTCCTATGTTTTCCTCTCAGAGTTTTATAGTGTCCAGTCTTATATTTAGGTCTCTAATCCATTTTGAGTTTATTTTTGTGTATGGTGTTAGGGAGTGTTCTAATTTCATTCTTTTACATGTAGCTGTCCAGTTTTCCCAGCACCACTTATTGAAGAGACTGTCTTTTCCCCATTGTATATCCTTGCCTCCTTTGTTGTAGATTACTTGACCATAGGTGCATGGGTTTATCTCTGGGCTTTCTATCCTGTTCCATTGATCTATATTTCTGTTTTTGTGCCAGTACCATATTGTCTTGATTGCTTTAGTTTTGTAGCATAGTCTGAAGTCAGAGACTCTGATTTCTCCACCTCCGCTTTTTTCCCTCAAGACTGCTTTGGCTATTCGGGGTCTTTTATGTCTCTATACAAATTTTAAAATTTTTTTGTTGTAGTTCTGTAAAAAAATTCCATTTGTAATTTGATACGGATTGGATTGAATCTGTAGATTGCTTTGGGTATTATAGTTATCTTCACAAAATTGATTCTTCCAATTCAAGAACATGATATATCTCTCCATCTGTTGGTATCATCTTTAACTTCTTTCATCAGTGTCCTATATAGTTTTCTGCATACAGGTCTTTTGTCTCCATGGCTAGGTTTATTCCTAGGTATTTTATTCTTTTTGTTGCAAGGGTAAATGGGAGTGTTTCCTTAATTTCTCTTTCAGATATTTCATCATTAGTGTATAGAAATGCAAGAGATTTCTGTGCATTAATTTTGTATCCTGCAACTTTACTGAATTCATTGATTAGCTCTAGTAGTTTTCTGGTGCCATCTTTAGGATTCTCTATGTATAGTATCATGTCATCTGCAAACAGTGACAGCTTTACTTCTTTTCCGATTTGGATTCCTTTTATTTCTTTTTCTTCTCTGTATGCCGTGGCTAGGACTTCCAAAACTATGTTGAATAATAGTGGTGAGAGTGGACATCCTTGTCTTTTTCCTGATCTTAAAGGAAATGCTTTCAGTTTTTCACCATTGAGAATGATGTTTGCCGTGGGTTTCTCATATATGGCCTTTATTATGTTGAGGTAGGTTCCCACCATGCCCACTTTCTGGAGAGTTTTTATCATAAATGGGTGTTGCATTTTGTCAAAAGCTTTTTCTGCATCTATTGAGATGATCATATGGTTTTTCTTCTTCAGTTTGTTAATATGGTATATCACATTGATTGATTTGCATATATTGAAGAATCCTTCCATCCCTGGGATAAATCCCACTTGATCATGGTGTATGATCCTTTTAATGTGTTGCTGGATTCTGTTTGCTAGTATTTTCTTGAGGATTTTTGCATCTGTATTCATCAGTGATACTGGTCTGTAATTTTCTTTTTTTGTAGTATCTTTGTCTGGTTTTGGTATCAGGTTGATGGTGGCCTCTTAGAATGAGTTTGGGAGTGTTCCTTCTTCAATATTTTGGAAGAGTTTGAGAAGGATGGGTGTTAGCTCTTCTCTAAATGTTTGATAGAATTCACCTGTGAAGCAATCGGGTCTTGGATTTTTGTTTGTTGGAAGATTTTTAATCACAGTTTCAATTTCATTACTTGTGATTGGTCTGTTCATATTTTCTATTTCTTCCTGGTTCAGTCTTGGGAGCCTATACCTTTCTAAGAATTTGTCCATTTCTTCCAGGTTGTCCATTTTATTGGCATAGAATTGCTTATAGTAGTCTCTTAGGATGCTTTGTATTTCTGCGGTGTCTGTTGTAACTTCTGCTTTTTCATTTCTGATTTTATTGATTTGAGTCCTCTCCCTCTTTTTCTTGATGAGTCTGGCTAATGGTTTATCAATTTTGTTTCTCTTCTCAAAGAACCAGCTTTTAGTTATATTGATCTTTGTTATTGTTTTCTTTGCTTCTGTTTCATTTATTTCTGCTCTGAACTTTATGCTTTCTTTCCTTCAACTAACTTTGGGTTTTGTTTGTTTTTCTTTCTCTAGTTCCTTTAGGTGTAAATGTTAGATTGTTTATTTGTGATATTTCTTGTTTCTTGAGGTAGGCTTGTATTGCTATAAACTTCCCTCTTAGAACTGCTTTTGCTGCATCCCACAGGTTTTGGATCATTGTGTTTTCATTGTCATTTGTCTCTAGGTATTTTTTGATTTCCTCTTTGATTTCTTCAGTGATCTCTTGGTTATTTAATCATGTATTCTTTAGCCTCCATGTGTTTGTGTTTCTTATGTTTTTTTTCCCTGTAATTGATTTCTAATCTCTTAGTGTTGTGGTCAGAAAAGATGCTTGATATGATTTCAGTTTTCTTAAGTTTACTGAGGCTTGATTTGTGACCCAAGGTGTCATCTATCCTGGAGAACGTTCCATGTGCACTTGAGAAGAAAGTGTAATCTGCTGTTTGTGGATGGAATGTCCTATAAATATCAATTAAATCTATCTGGTCTGTTGTGTCATTTAAAGCTTGTGTTTCCTTATTAATTTTCTCTCTGGATGATCTGTCCATTGCTGTAAGTGAGGTGTTAAAGTCCCCCACTATTATTGTGTTACTGTTGATTTCCTCTTTTATAGCTGTTAGCAGTTGCCTTATGTACTGAGGTGCTCCTATGTTGGGTACATATATATTTATAATTGTTACATCTTCTTCTTGGATTGATCCCTTGATCATTATATAGTGTCCTTCCTTGTCTCTTGTAACATTCTTTATTTTAAAGTCTATTTTATCTGATATGAGTATTGCTACTCCAGTTTTCTTTTGATTTCCATTTGCATGGAATATCTTTTTCCATCCCCTCACTTTCAGTCTGTATGTGTCCCTAGGTCTGAAGTGGGTCTCTTGTAGACAGCATATATATGGGTCTTGTTTTTGTATCCATTCAGCGAGCCTGTGTCTTTTGGTTGGAGCATTTAATCCATTCACGTTTAAGGTAATTATCGATATGTATGTTCCTATGACCATTTTCTTAATTGTTTTGGGTTTGTTTTTGTAGGTCCTTTTCTTCTCTCGTATTTCCCACTTAGAGAACTTCCTTTAAGCATTTGTTGTAGAGCTGGATTGGTGGTGCTGAGTTCTCTTAGCTTTTGCTTGTCTGTATAGCTTTTGATTTCTCCATCAAATCTGAATGAGATCCTTGCTGGGTAGAGTAATCTTGGTTGTCGGTTCTTCCCTTTTATCACTTTTAATATATCATGCCACTCCCTTCTGGCTTGTAGAGTTTCTGCTGAAAAATCAGCTGTTAACCTTCTGGGAGTTCCCTTGTATGTTATTTGTCATTTTTCCCTTGCTGCTTTCAGTAATTTTTCTTTGTCTTTAATTTTTGTCAGTTTGATTACTATGTGCCTCGGCGTGTTTCTCCTTGGATTTATCCTGCCTGGGACTCTCTGTCCTTCCGGAACTTGGGTGGCTATTTCCTTTCCCATGTTAGGGAGGTTTTGAACTATAATCTCTTCCAGTATTTTCTCGGGTCGTTTCTCTCTCTCTTCTCCTTCTGGGACCCCTATAATGTGAATGTTGGTGCGTTTAATATTGTCGCAGAGGTCTCTTAGGCTGTCTTCATTTCTTTTCATATTTTTTCAATATTCTGTTCCACAGCAGTGAATTCCACCATTCTGTCTTCCAAGTCACTTATCCATTCTTCTGCCTCAGTTATTCTGCTGTTGATTCCTTCTAGTGTAGTTTTCATTTCAGTTATTGTATTGTTCATCTCTGTTTGTTTGTTCTTTAATTCTTCTAGGTGTTTATTCTTTAATTCTTCTAGGTCTTTGTTAAGTGTTTCTTGCATCTTCTGGATCTTTGCCTCCATTCTTTTTCCGAGGTCCTGGATCATCTTCACTATCATTATTCTGAATTCTTTTTCTGGAAGATTGCCTATCTCCACTTCCTTTAGTTGTTTTTCTGGGGTTTTATCTTGTTCCTTCATCTGGTACACAGCCCTCTGCCTTGTCATCTTGTCTATCTTTCTGTGAATGTGGTTCTTGTTCCACAGGCTGCAGGATTGTAGTTTTTCTTGCTTCTGCGGTCTGCCCTCTGGTGGATGAGGCTCAAACAATATATATATATATTCTTTTCCAGATTCCTTTCCATTATATGTTTTTAGAAGATATTGAGTATAATTCCCTCTTCACTCGATTTTAGTAAAAAGTATTACTAATCTCTAAGAAGTAATAACCTCTTCTATTCCAACATAGTTTGCATATAGCTTCCAGATTAATCTTCTGCAAACATTGCTCTCACCATGTCACCTGTCATTCAACCATCTGTATTTGTCCTTTTTTCTTAAAGTCCATAACCTGCAAGTGGTATTACAGAACTTTTAACATGTACTTTTCATTCTTCTTATGAACTGAGCCTCCATTCCAACAAAGAGAACTACCAGTCATGGCTTCAAAGCACCCTACAAATTCCTGGCTTGGGTTTTGGCATACAATTCCTCGATTACAGAATGGACTGTCCCTTTCTTTTCACTATTCAAATTCTGCCAGTGCATTATAAATCCATGAGAATTCTTTTATAAGTCACCACATTAAGGAATGTCAAGATATTTTGTAAGATACAGTTATGAGAAGTCATTCAAATTAACTATATGGTTCTGCTTCATCCTTCAGTTACTTCGCCAACACTGCAGTTTAGCTATTGTCCTGTAAGGAAATTGGTCCTGTGATACAAGACTCTTTATCCACTTAATAAACAGTTATCGGCAGATAATATATTTTTCTTGCTATATTTCAGGGTTAAGACTTTGTGATAAGCCATTTAGTTGATTGTGGAGGAAGAAGAGAGCTATAATAAACTTATTGGAAGCTTCTGTCCATTTATTATTTGTGTGATGCATAGAAATCCTATATATAAACTGATCTCTCTCACTCTTCCTCTAAAATTAAAAATTATCTAGTTAAATAATTTGGGAAAATTACTCAGTCATCCATAGTTTCAATTAAAACTCTCACTAAAAGAATGAGGAAGGCAAATGGTTTTGAGAGTATTTTAAATATCTGCTATCCCAGATATCCACTATCTTAGAAACAGTTTCACACTTGGCTCCAGGATGATTTGGGGCTTACCCACAAAATTGGGTTCAGTAATTCAAAAACATCAGTATTTTCTGGCATTTCTTAATATAATCTATGTCCACAATTTATCTAGGAGTATTAGAGTTGTTTTTCAAAATTTTAAGCTGTGTATATAATGTTTTATCCTTTGTAAATACAGTGGTAACATTTTTCTGTAGTTCTTCCGAAGTTGTCTATGTCTATGAGCATAGAGGGATGTGGGGAATTGAAAGTATTATGATACTTAATTTGATTAATTACCTCATTATGGCTTTAGTTTTCCATCTCCCTCTGTGAGTGAAACATAGCCAAAATATAAGTTTTCTGAAATATTCCAGGTATCAAATTTCAGGGAGATGATTTTTGAGGAAATACTTAAAATCTCATGAATTATATCACCTAACCAAGTTGTGTGTATCAATGGGAGGAACTGATGCATATTCACTTAACATCAGTTTGCGTCTTTAAATCAATCCTATAATTTTGTGTTTCCTATTCAATTAAATGGATGGGTTGAATCAAAAAGCTGAGTTTTATTTTCTCCTATGTGAAGAAATATATACTGGGAATCTCAGTGCTGGCTCCATTCACAGTATGTTTACAATTCAGTGTAACATACAGCTTAAAATGATCTGCAGTTTGATTCTTAAATTTTTAAATGCCAGGCTTGTGAATTCGAGATGTTAAGGAGGGGTTTCAAAGTCTGGATGTAAAACACAACACAATTTGTATGTGGACGAAGTTACCTGCTTCTATTACATTGCATATGCTCCAGAGAGAGTTTGGTCTAAAATGAAAGAAAATACTCCAATCATTTTTTAGCTATTGTGGAGCTTCTGATCTAGCATTATTTATTGCTATCCCCACGTGCAGTTACATATCAATCTACTTTGAGCTGAGAAATATTCCCAGGTCTACAATAATTTCCACTTTCAAATTGGAGCATAGCAGCTGATGTACTCTCATCATCGTGAGAGTGGACCATAGGTTTTTGGTAGTGAGACCTAACTTACTTAGCAGTCAACACCCTTTCCTTCTTTCCCTTGTCTCTTCTCTGACACTGAGTCATGTCCAATCTAAAATGCCCATTTCCTGATAAAACGTTATAAGAAGGCAAAATCATGTTGATAGAACACACTTGTAATAACTACCCTCCACAGCTCCAGTTTCAAATGCAATGAATGATTCACCCAACTAGTTCAGCTGAACTGAGAGGCTCCCATCTCCTTTCATGGAATTTATTCTAAAGACCTAGAAGTTAAAACTACTCTGACTAAACTTAAGTCATGTTAAGTATTTTGCAATATAGAGATGGGAATTTTAAACCAGTAAGTGTATATCTACATTTGTGAAAGAAAATTACCTCTGATTTAAACACAAAAACCAGATAAAAAAAGAAATTTCCTGTCAACAAAGTGAAAGAAAATTGGGGGATTGCAAGCCAACAAAAGTATTTTTGCTTCATTTTAAGCTTTTCTCCTAATGATCAAATTAATTACTTCAATTTTTAATTGGAATTTATGTATGGACCTGACAGATTATCAAATTCGTATTCCTGATTGCCATGATAGCCCTAGCCTTTTTAAAGATGAGGCTATGTAATTAAGCTTTTTTATTTTTTTATTTTATTTTTTTGATTTTTTTTTTTTAAATTTTTTGCCTTATAACAAATTTAATCAGTTATACATATGCATATGTTTCCATATCCCCTCCCTTTTGCGTCTCCCTCCCACCCTCCCTATCCCACCCCTCCAGGCGGTCACAAAGCACCAAGCTGATCTCCCTGTGCTATGCGGCTGCTTCCCACTAGCTATCTACCTTACGTTTGGTAGTGTATATATGTCCATGCCGCTCTTTCACTTTGTCACAGCTTGCCCTTCCCCCTCCCCATATCCTCAAGTCCATTCTCTAGTAGGTCTGTGTCTTTATTCCTGTCTTACCCCTATGTTCTTCATGACATTTTTTTTTCTTAAATTCCATATATATGTGTTAGCATACAGTATTTGTCTTTCTCTTTCTGACTTACTTCACTCTGTATGACAGACTCTAGGTCTATCCACCTCATTACAAATAGCTCAATTTCATTTCTTTTTATGGCTGAGTAATATTCCATTGTATATATGTGCCACATCTTCTTTATCCATTCATCCGATGATGGACACTTAGGTTGTTTCCATCTCCGGGCTATTGTAAATAGGGCTGCTATGAACATTTTGGTACATGTCTCTTTTTGAATTATGGTTTTCTCGGGGTATATGCCCAGTAGTGGGATTGCTGGGTCATATGGTAGTTCTATTTGTAGTTTTTTAAGGAACCTCCATACCGTTCTCCATAGCGGCTGTACCAATTCACATTCCCACCAGCAGTGCAAGAGTGTTCCCTTTTTTCCACACCCTCTCCAGCATTTATTGTGTCTAGATTTTTTGATGATGGCCATTCTGACTGGTGTGAGATGATATCTCATTGTAGTTTTGATTTGCATTTCTCTAATGAGTAAAGATGTTGAGCATCCTTTCATGTGTTTGTTGGCAGTCTGTATATCTTCTGTGGAGAAATGTCTATTTAGGTCTTCTGCCCATTTTTGGATTGGGTTGTTTGTTTTTTTGTTATTGAGCTGCATGAGCTGCTTATAAATTTTGGAGATTAATCCTTTGTCAGTTGCTTCATTTGCAAATATTTTCTCCCATTCTGAGGGTTGTCTTTTGGTCTTGTTTATGGTTTCCTTTGCTGTGCAAAAGCTTTTAAGTTTCATTAGGTCCCATGTGTTTATTTTTGTCTTTATTTCCATTTCTCTAGGAGGTGGGTCAAAAAGGATCTTGCTGTGATTTATGTCATAGAGTGTTCTGCCTATGTGTTCCTCTAAGAGTTTGATAGTGTCTGGCCTTACATTTAGGTCCTTAATCCATTTTGAGCTTATTTTTGTGTATGGTGTTAGGGAGTGATCTAATCTCATACTTTTACATGTCCCTATCCAGTTTTCCCAGCACCACTTATTGAAGAGACTGTCCTTTCTCCACTGTACATTCCTGCCTCCTTTATCAAAGATAAGGTGACCATATGTCCATGGGTTTAACTCTGGGCTTTCTATCCTGTTCCATTGATCTATCTTTCTGTTTTTGTGCCAGTACCATACTGTCTTGATTACTGTAGCTTTGTAGTATAGTCTGAAGTCAGGGAGCCTGATTCCTCCAGCTCCATTTTTCGTTCTCAAGATTGCTTTGGCTATTCGGGGTCTTTTGTGTTTCCATACAAATTGTGAAATTTTTTGTTCTAGTTCTGTGAAAAATGCCAGTGGTAGTTTGATAGGGATTGCATTGAATCTGTAGATTGCTTTGGGTAGTAGAGTCATTTTCACAATGTTGATTCTTCCAATCCAAGAACATGGTATATCTCTCCATCTATTTGTATCATCTTTAATTTCTTTCATCAGTGTCTTATAATTTTCTGCATACAGGTCTTTTGTCTCCTTAGGTAGGTTTATTCCTAGATATTTTATTCTTTTTGTTGCAATGGTAAATGGGAGTGTTTCCTTGATTTCACTTTCAGATTTTTCATCATTAGTATATAGGAATGCCAGAGATTTCTGTGCATTAATTTTGTATCCTGCAACTTAACCAAATTCATTGATTAACTCTAGTAGTTTTCTGGTAGCATCTTTAGGATTCTCTATGTATAGTATCATGTCATCTGCAAACAGTGACAGCTTTACTTCTTCTTTTCCGATTTGGATTCCTTTTATTTCCTTTTCTTCTCTGATTGCTGTGGCTAAAACTTCCAAAACTAGGTTGAATAAGAGTGGTGAGAGTGGGCAACCTTGTCTTGTTCCTGATCTTAGTGGAAATGGTTTCAGTTTTTCACCATTGAGGACGATGCTGGCTGTGGGTTTGTCATATATGGCCTTTATTATGTTGAGGAAAGTTCCCTCTATGCCTACTTTCTGCAGGGTTTTTATCATAAATGGGTGTTGAATTTTGTCAAAAGCTTTCTCTGCATCTATTGAGATGATCATATGGTTTTTCTCCTTCAATTTGTTAATATGGTGTATCACGTTGATTGATTTGCGTATATTGAAGAATCCTTGCATTCCTGGAATAAACCCCACTTGATCATAGTGTATGATCCTTTTAATGTGCTGTTGGATTCTGTTTGCTAGTATTTTGTTGAGGATTTTTGCATCTATGTTCATCAGTGATATTGGCCTGTAGTTTTCTTTCTTTGTGACATCCTTGTCTGGTTTTGGTATCAAGGTGATGGTGGCCTCGTAGAATGAGTTTGGGAGTGTTCCTCCCTCTGCTATATTTTGGAAGAGTTTCAGAAGGATAGGTGTTAGCTCTTCTCTAAATGCTTGATAGAATTCGCCTGTGAAGCCATCTGGTCCTGGGCTTTTGTTTGTTGGAAGATTTTTTATCAGAGTTTCAATTTCAGTGCTTGTGATTGTTCTGTTCATATTTTCTATTTCTTCCTGATTCAGTCTTGGCAGGTTGTGCATTTCTAAGAATTTGTCCATTTCTTCCAGGTTGTCCATTTTATTGGCATAGAGTTGCTTATAGTAATCTCTCATGATCTTTTGTATTTCTGCAGTGTCAGTTGTTACTTCTCCTTTTTCATTTCTAATTCTATTGATTTGAGTCTTCTCCCTTTTTTTCTTGATGAGTCTGGCTAATGGTTTATCAATTTTGTTTATCTTCTCAAAGAACCAGCTTTTAGTTTTATTGATCTTTGCTATCGTTTCCTTCATTTCTTTTTCATTTATTTCTGATCTGATTTTTATGATTTCTTTCCTTCTGCTAACTTTGGGATGTTTTTGTTCTTCTTTCTCTAATTGCTTTAGGTGCAAGGTTAGGTTGTTTATTCGAGATGTTTCCTGTTTCTTAAGGTGGGATTGTATTGCTATAAACTTCCCTCTTAGAACTGCTTTTGCTGCATCCCATAGGTTTTGGGTCGTCGTGTCTCCATTGTCATTTGTTTCTAGGTATTTTTTAATTTCCTCTTTGATTTCTTCAGTGACCACTTCGTTATTAAGTAGAGTATTGTTTATCCTCCATGTGTTTGTATTTTTTACAGCTCTTTTCCTGTAATTGATATCTAGTCTCATAGCATGCTGGTCGGAAAAGATACTTGATACAATTTCAATTTTCTTAAATTTACCAAGGCTTGATTTGTGACCCAAGATATGATCTATCCTGGAGAATGTTCCATGAGCACTTGAGAAAAATGTGTATTCTGTTGTTTTTGGATGGAATGTCCTATAAATATCAATTAAGTCCATCTTGTTTAATGTATCATTTAAAGCTTGTGTTTCCTTATTTATTTTCATTTTGGATGATCTGTCCATTGGTGAAAGTGGGGTGTTAAAGTCCCCTACTATGAGTGTGTTACTGTCGATTTCTCCTTTTATGGCTGTTAGTATTTGCCTTATGTATTGAGGTGCTCCTGTGTTTGGTGCATAAATATTTACAATTGTTATATCTTCTTCTTGGATCGATCCCTTGATCATTATGTAGTGTCCTTCTTTGTCTCTTCTAGTAGTCTTTACTTTAAAGTCTATTTTGTCTGATATGAGAATTGCTACTCCAGCTTTCTTTTGATTTCCATTTGCATGGAATATCTTTTTCCATCCCCTTACTTTCAGTCTGTATGTGTCTCTAGGTCTGAAGTGGGTCTCTTGTAGACAGCATATATATGGGTCTTGTTTTTGTATCCATTCAGCCAATCTGTGTCTTTTGGTGGGAGCATTTAGTCCATTTACATTTAAGGTAATTATTGATATGTATGTTCCTGTTCCCATTTTCTTAATTGTTTTGGGTTCGTTATTGTAGGTCTTTTACTTCTGTTGTGTTTCTTGCCTAGAGAAGTTCCTTTAGCATTTGTTGTAAAGCTGGTTTGGTGGTGCTGAACTCTCTCAGCTTTTGCTTGTCTGTAAACGTTTTAATTTCTCCATCAAATCTGAATGAGATCCTTGCTGGGTAGAGTAATCTTGGTTGCAGGTTTTTCTCCTTCATCACTTTAATTATGTCCTGCCACTCCCTTCTGGCTTGTAGAGTTTCTGCTGAGAGATCAGCTGTTATCCTGATGGGGATTCCCTTGTGTGTTATTTGTTGTTTTTGCCTTGCTGCTTTTAATATGATTTCTTTGTGTTTAATTTTTGACAGTTTGATTAATATGTGTCTTGGCGTATTTCTCCTTGGATTTATTCTGTATGGGACTCTCTGTGCCTCCTGGACTTGATTAACTATTTCCTTTCCCATATTAGGGAAGTTTTCAACTATAATCTCTTCAAATATTTTCTCAGTCCCTTTCTTTTTCTCTTCTTCTTCTGGAACCCCTATAATTCGAATGTTGGTGCGTTTAATGTTGTCCCAGAGGTCTCTGAGACTGTCCTCTGTTCGTTTCATTCTTTTTTCTTTATTTTGCTCTGCAGCAGTTATTTCCACTATTTTATCTTCCACCTCACTTATCCGTTCTTCTGCCTCAGTTATTCTGCTATTGATCCCATCTAGAGTATTTTTTATTTCATGTATTGTGTTTTTAATCGATGCTTGATTCATCTTTAGTTCTTCTAGGTCCTTGTTAACTGTTTCTTGCATTTTGTCTATTCTATTTCCAAGATTTTGGATCTGGGAAATAGAATCTTGGATCATCTTTACCATCATTATTCTGAATTCTTTTTCAGGTAGACTGCCTATTACCTCTTCATTTGTTAGATCTGGTGGGTTTTTATCTTGCTCCTTCTCCTGCTGTGTGTTTTTCTGTCTTCTCATTTTGCTTATGTTACTGTGTTTGGGGTCTCCTTTTTGCAGGCTGCAGGTTCATAGTTCCCGTTGTTTTTGGTGTTTGTCCCCCGTGGCTAAGGTTGGTTTAGTGGGTTGTGTAGGCTTCCTGGTGGAGGGGACTAGTGCCTGTGTTCTGGTGGATGAGGCTGGATCTTGTCTTTCTGGTGGGCAGGTCCACGTCTGGTGGTGTGTTTTGAGGTGTCTGCAGACTTTTTATGAGTTTAGGCCACCTCTCTGCTAATGGGTGGCGTTGTGTTCCTGTCTTACTAGTTGTTTGGCTTAGGGTGTCCAGCACTGTAGCTTGCTGGTCGTTGAGTGAAGCTGGGTGCTGGTGTTGAGATGGAGATCTCTGGAAGATTTTTGCCGTTTGATATTATGTGGAGCTGGGAGGTCTCTTGTGGACCAGTGTCCTGAAGTTGGCTCTCCCACCTCAGAGGCACAGCACTAACTCCGGGCTCCTCAATTTGGGATGATGTGTTGTCTATTCATGTATTCCACAGATGCAGGGTACAACAAGTTGATTGTGGAGCTTTAATCCACTGCTTCTGAGGCTGCTGGGAGAGGTTTCCCTTTCTCTTCTTTGTTCTCACAGCTCCTGGGTCTCAGCTTTGGATTTGGCCCCGCCTCTGCGTGTAGGTCGCCGGAGGGCGTCTGTTCTTCGCTCAGGCAGGACAGGGTTAAAGGAGCAGCCTCTTCGGGGACTCTGGCTCACTCAGGCCGGGAGGGAGGGAGGGGCACGGAGTGCGGGGCGAGCCTGCAGCGGCAAAGGTCGGCGTGACGTTGCACCAGCCCGAGGCGCGCCGTGCGTTCTCCCAGGGAAGCCGCCCCTGGATCCCGGGACCCCGGCAGTGGTGGGCTGCACAGGCTCCCGGAAGGGCGGTGTGGGCAGTGACCTGCGCTCGCACACAGGCTTCTTGGCGGCGGCAGCAGCAGCCCCAGCGTCCCACGCCCGTCTCTGGGCTCCGCGCTTTCAGTCGCGACTCGCGCCCGTCTGTGGAGCCCTTTTAATCAGCGCTCTTAATCCCCTCTCCTCGCGCACCAGGAAACCAAGAGGGAAGAAAAAGTCTCTTGCCTCTTCGGCAGCTCCAGAGTTTTCCCGGACTCCCTCCCGGCTAGCTGTGGCACATTAGCCCCCTTCAGGCTGAGTTCTCGCCGCCAGCCCCAGTCCTCTCCCTGCGCTCTGACCGAAGCCCGAGCCTCAGCTTCCAGCGCTGCGCGCCCCGGCGGGCGAGCAGACAAGCCTCTCGGGCTGGTGAGTGCCGCTCGGCACTGATCCTCTGTGTGGGGATCTCTCCGCTTTGCCCTACCCAGGTATGTGGGGAGTTTCTTGCCTTTTGGGAGGTCTGGGGTCTTCTGCCAGCGTTCAGTAGGTGTTCTGTAGGAGTTGTTCCACGTATAGCTGTATTTCTGGTGTATCCGTGGGGAGGAAGGTGATCTCCGCGTCTTACTCTTCCGCCATCTTACCCGGAAGTCCGTAATTAAGCTTTAGAAAGAAACTGTGTATCTGAGTTTTGCCTGAAATAAACTGAAATTAATATTATCATGAACTTGCATGTACACATGCATATGGATGTCTTATAATAAATTCCACATTCAAAACTTATTTTCTTTCTCCACAAAAACAGCATGTTGTGCAATTTGCCTAATTATTCATTATCCCTATTACAACTTCCTTCTCAGCAAATAGCCAGATTAGTTCCCAGTCTCCCTTTGGTTGAGAAAGGAAAGCATATGACTGAATTCTGACAAATAGAGCAATTTAAAACACTTTCAAATCTCTGTGTGTTTTCTTGGCTTCTGAACCTCTGAATGTTCTTCTGAATTGGTATTTTTGTCAGAAATCTCTGTAAGGGCATGGAACAATAAAATAGCCATGCTTGAATATTTTTTTATGTCCAGAATATATGTGCTCTGTAATGAAAAAATACAGTGTGTTTTTAAATAAATTAACAATGAATTATATGTACAGTAAATATATGTTCTAGCTTGCCCAGAACTTAGCAAGTTGACACATTTTTCTCTGGCATAAGTTTTTTTTTTAATTTTTATTGGGGTATAGTTGATTTACAATATTGTGTTTCAGGTGTACAGCTAAGTGAATCATTTATATATATATACATATATCCACTCTTTTTTTTAGATTCTTTCCCCATATAGGCCATTACAGAGTATTGAGTAGAGTTCCCTGTGCTATACAGTAGGTTCTTATTAGTTATCTATTTTATATATAGTAGTATGTGTATGTCAATCCCAGTCTCCCAATTTATCCCTCCCCCCCTTATCCCTAGTAATCATAAATTTGTTTTCTACATATGTGACTCTACTTCTGTTTTGTAACTAAGTTCATTTGTACCCTTTTTTAGATTCCACATGTAAGCAATATCATATATTTGTCTTTCTGTGTCTGACTTACTTCACTCAGTATGACAATCTCTGTGTCCATCCAGGTTATGGGATAATTATTTAATATGGCTCCCTTTCACTCTCAACCTATTGTCCTAGGTTGCAATGATCTAGTTCTTGTCCTGTCTTTCCTATGTAAACCACTCCTCAGGATAAGCTCATAGATGATGAGTGTTGGTTCTCTTCATGGACGTATTCTCACTAGTAAGTGAAGAAGAATTGACAAAATGAGATGATTACCACTTTCAACACCCACTAATGCAGTAATGGATTTAGGCGGGCGGTCATCAATGGCTGCTGACACACATCAGAGAGCCACCAGATGAGCTCCCAGCACTTAGAAATCTTTCTTGCAAAAACATCAAACCCAAATCTGATTAAGCCTCCAGATTTAAATAACAATGTTCAGGAAACACAGGGACAGAGGACACAGTAAGTGACATTGCTGGAAGAAATTCTGCAAAACCCAGTGGGTAGAAAATTCTACAAGACAAAAAAATTAATCTTTTGAAAAAAAATCACAAAGAGAAAGAAAAAATGAGTAGGGAAACCTAAAGATCAAAAAAGACTTCAGAAAAATATCGACCAGTTGCAACATATGGATTTGATCTAGATCCTGATTCAAATAAATAAACTTAAATAAATATGATGTACATAAAAAAAGTCTGGATATTTAATTATATTAAAGAAGACTCTTAATTTTAGTTACATGCTGAAATATTTACAGATGAAATGATACAAAGTTGGGAATATGTTTCATAGTAATCCAGGGGGAAGGAGAACTGAGAGGTGGTATGGATGAAATAAGATTGGCTATAGTTTGATAATTGCTGAAGCTGGGTGGTAGATACAACCGTTTTATTATATTATTCTATTTTGTCTGTGTTTCAATTTCTACAAATAGAAACTTTTTTTATAAAAAGGGATGTATGTGTGTTTCTTCCCCTACTGGGTCTCCACTATCCTGCCTTTCAAGAGACACTTCCTTGTTATCAATTATCACATGTCATAAAGGATCAGAGGGACCACTTCTTTGGGCCCTTCAGCCCCACTGCTTTGGTTTCAGTTTCAGACACCAGCCAGGCCTTCACATCCTTTCGGTGAAGATTCTAGAATGAGAAACATGAACTTCTTATCCCCTGTGAAAGTAAGAGGATATAAATTATAAATGAGCAAATAACTGGTAAGGAATAGAAAAAAATAGAACAGCTCAACTCAAAGTGGATAAACATAGCTGTAGGTGCACGCCTTTAGTTGGAGAAATGAACAAAATGCAATAGACTCAAAATAGGAGCCAGAATATGTGACATCTAAATAATAAAAACACCATCTAGTGGCTCAAGACTAAAATCTAACATTTACTAGATGACCTTTGACAAGTCTTTGAACAACTTTTGAGTCTCACTGTTTATTTGTAAAATAAGAAATTAGAAATCCTGTGTGATAAACTTGTATGAGCATTGAATAATGTATGTGAAAATACCTGGCATATGGTAGGAGGGATCATTTTGAATTTTATGGGCTACTGAGTACAAGTACAAAAAGGTATTTATTAATGTAATACATACACTCAGTTATTCTACCAATATTTATCAAGTACCTACCACAAGCTAGGCATTCTTCTTAGTGCTGAGGATACAGCAGTGAACAAAACAGAAAAATGCCTGCCTTCATAAAGCTTAAATTCTAGCAATAATAACTCATATATAATACATGGTTAATATAGTTTTCAGTATATATTTATTAAATTAAGTTGCTTTAAAACTTAAGCTGGGGCCTCCCTGGTGGCGCACTGGTTGAGAGTCCGCCTGCCGATGCAGGGGATACGGGTTCGTGCCCCGGTCTGGGAGGATCCCATATGCCGCGGAGCGGCTGGGCCCGTGAGCCATGGCCGCTGGGCCTGCGCATCCGGAGCCTGTGCTCCGCAACGGGAGAAGCCACAACAGTGAGAGGCCCGCATACCGCAAAAAGAAAAAAAAAAAAAACTTAAGCTGTTGTCTGAGCAGTTGCACACTCACACACTCTAAGAATGAACCTTCACTCACATCTTTCTGTCATGAGTAGAGATTAATAGTGAAATTCAGGTTAATTTAAGAACCACTTCACTCATCAGTATTCTCTGAGGGTGAGAGTAGCGGTCGATGTGTTTCCTAAGAACTTGGCAATGTACTTCCAGCACTTCCTGAGCCAAACTGAGGCAGGTGGTTACAATCTGCAGCAGTTTTACTTAACTACTTTCCTCCATTTTGCAAGCTTTGCTTTCTCAAGTTCAATGACACTGTACCTGAGAACTCATCAGTATGCAAAGACACGTGCAACTCTGACTCCTACAGTAAACATAAATCCCTCTTAAAAAAAAAAAAAGAACGCCACAAGAAGACAGCACTTTCCTCTGTAGAATTTGTCACTCATCATTTCAAGGGTTGTGTTTTTCTGGGGGTAAAGCTTGTTTTGTTTCATTTTTAAATTTGTCATGGATCCAAATGGTGAAGACGCACAGGTGTGAGGATTTCAATGGCAGTGATTGACCTGCCCACCCACAATGAATTCTAACTAGAAAATTAAGGCTGTTGCCAGCGTTTGCCAGCTTGATTGCTCCATCCAACATTAATTCATGAGCTCTGAGGTACTTAGCATGCCACAAGGAGATCCTCCCCATTTTTCTCTAAAACCTACTGGGAAATCTTATTATACCCATGACTAAAAATAACATACCCAGACCAGGCAATGTAATTGAAGTGATTTATTTTAATTGTTTGAAAAATAGTTAGAGAGTTTCAGTACATCCCAGTCATCATGATCCACTTGGCATTAACGTTCTGTAGTACCTCGGCCCCTCTTTTTGACCAGTTAGGAAACAATGTTCAATTAGGGTAGTGTTTCCACAATCGCTGGATTGCAATAATTTCCTAAAATAATTTTGACTTACCTCAAATCCACACAATCTTAATTTCCATAATAGGGATTTGGGAATTTGTAATTTCACAGTTACTGAGGAGGCAGGTAAAACACCAGCTTAGAGGATATAGGGCTGAAGATCACAAATAAACTACAGACATACGAACATACCATGCAAGGAATCCAAACTGGCCACACCATGAGACACTGGATTATGATGGTGAAAGCAAATCAGCATTTCTGATTTCAAAGTGCTTACAATCAAGTATGGTGAATAGAGTGGGGCATAGTAAGTATAGTCTTAAGATAGAAAGAAAATTACAGCTGACATTTGGGAAATGGCTGGTGAAGGAGTGAGATAAACTGTAGATGACAAGTCAATAGTTGAGATTATAATATGTGTTGAATCCCAATCTTGATGACTTGATATTTAAAATATGATAAACCATAAAGGCTGTTCTCCCATTTCCAAGAAAAAAGAATGTGAAAAATGAAAACTTACTTAAGGCAGGATTATACAAGTTGTACACAGAATAGTTGTATCTGAGGTAATAGCTGAGTAACTTTTCCAAACATAATTCTGCTATTCTCAAAAGCATTGACTTACCGTTTGGAACCCCAAGAGGAATTATATAAATAGAATTATTTGAGATTCCAAGAGAGAATATATACATAAAATTGTTCATCCTCACATAGTCCTTTCATATTTTTCATTTCTAATTTTCTCCTTGTCTTTTTGTATTAGTGATTTCTTTATCTACCTAACAAGTGGATATTCATGTAAAGCTGAATTTACTTAATATTAGAAAAATATTTTTAAAAATTCCAACTTTGTTCTCCAGATATTTTATTTGCACAGATGAAAGCTCTTTCTCAAAATTTAACATACATATATCGGTGATTTATGAATTAATTAAAAAAAAACTTTTTAGTGAATGACACATGGTCAGAGAGTAACAGGCACTTGCATATCCTTTAAATGACAACTAAATGTGAAAAACTACTAGTTTCTTTAAAGAAGAAAAGTTTAATATCCACAGTACGTATCCGTCTCATCCCCTATGGCCCTGCATTTCACAAGAACTGCTCTTGAACTTCTACATGTGGTTCATCTCTAAAAGGGAAGGCTTTGGGGAATCAATATTCATGGATTTTTCTACAGTATTTACTAGCATTAATAAATGCAATATAAAATAATCATTTTCATAGAATTTTCTTTAGTTTCTTTAGAAACAAAAACATTTCACATAAAACCGGTCAGTGGTATGTTATCTGAATTCAGAAGCACAAGGAAAGAAAAATCCATAAATAAAGACTTCAGAAGTAGGGATGAATAAGTTTTTCCAGTTTTATTGAGATATAATTGACATGTAATTTTGTGTAAGTTTAAGGTGTACAACTGGTTCATTTGAAATATTTACATAATGCAAAATGATTACCATAATTGTATTAGCTAACACCTCCATCCCATCATATATTTACCATCTTTTTATGAGTGATGAGAACATTTAAGATTTACTCTCTTACTTGGCAACTTTCAGCATGTAATACAGTATTATTAGCTATAATTATCATGTCATATATTAGATACTCAGAACATGTTAATCTTATAACTGGATGTTTGTACTCTTTGACCAATATCTCCCCATTTCCCCCACCACTCAGCCCATAGTAACCACACCATTGTACTCTTTATCTGAGTCAAACTTCTGTAGTTTTCGCATATAAGTGATATCATACAGTATTTTTTTTCTGTCTGCCTTATTTTACTTAGGATGATGTCCTCAAATTTCATTCACAAGACAGAATTTCCTTCTTTCTCGTGGAAGAATAATAATTATATCTATCTATACATTTTTTTATCCATTCATCCATTGATGGACACTTAGGTTGCTTCCATAACTTGACTATTGTGAATAATGCTGCAATGAACATGGGGGTGCAGATCCTGTTCTCATTTCCTTTGGATATACACCCAGAAGTGACTGGGTCATATGGTAGTTTTATTTTTAATTTTTTGGACCCTCTATATTGTTTTCCAAAGTGGCTGCATCAATTTTCATTGCCATCAACAGTGTGCAATGGTTCCCTTTTCTCCAGACCCTCACCAAATACTTGTTATATCTTGTCTTTTGATGATAAACATTCTAACAGGTGTAAGCTGATACTTCATAGTGGTTTGATTTGCATTTCTGATGGTTAGTGATGGCAAGCACCTTTTTCATGTATCTGTTGGCCGTTTGTATGTTTTCTTTATAAAAATGTCTATTCAGTTCCTCTGCTTATTTTTAACATTGGGTTGCTTGTTTTTTTGTTTTTGCTACTGAGTTGTATGAGTTCTTTATACATTTTGGATATTAACCCCTGATCTGATACATGGTTTGCAAATATTTTCCCCCATTCCATAGATTGCCTTTTCATTTTGTTGATTGTTTCTTTTGCTGTGCAGAAGCTTCTAAGTTTGATATAATCCCACATTTTTATTTTTGCATTTGTTGCTTGTGCTTTTGTCATATCCAGGAAATTGCTTCCAAGACAAATGTCAAGGAACTTTTTCTTTATATTTTATTCTAGGAGTTTTATGGTTCAGGTCTTTAATCCATTTGAGTTTATTTTTTAGAGTGGTGTAAGATAGGGGTCCAATTTCATTCTTCTACATATGATTATCCAGTTTTCCCAGTACCATATACTAAAGAGACTGTCCTTTCCCCAATGAGTATTCTTGACTCCCTTGTCAAATATTAGTTGACTGTATATTCCAGAATTTATTTCTGGGCTCTTGATTCTATTCCACTGGTCTATGTCTATTTTTATGACAACTATATTGTTTTGATTACTATAGCTTTGTAGTATAGCTTGAAATCAGAAAGTGTGATACCTCTGGCTTTGTTCTTCTTTCTCAGAGTTACTTTGGCTATTCAGGGTCTTTTGTGGCTCCAAATAAATTTTACAGATTGTTCATTCTATTTGTGTAAAGAATGGCATTTAATTTTCATAGGGATTGCAGTGAATTTATAGGTAGTTTGGTGTAATATGGATATTTTAACAATATTAACTCTTCTGATCATGAGCACAAAATACCTTTTCATTTGTTTCTTCAGTTACTTTCATCAAAGTCTGTACTTTTCAGCATATGCATCCTTTGCCTTCTTGGTTAAATTTATTCCTAAGTGTTTTATTTTCTTTGATGCTATTGTGAGTAAGATTTTTTTCTTTATCTTTAAAAATGTTTGTTGTTAATATATAGAAACACAACTGTTTTCTGTATGTTGATTTTGTAGCCTGCAACTTTACTAAATTTGTTGATTAGTTCTAGCAGTTTTTTGGTGGAGTCTTTAGGATTATATGTATAATATACATATATAATATATATAATATATATGATATATATATATATATTTGGCAAACAAAGATAATTTTACTTCTCTCTTATTTGGATGCTTTTATTTCTTTTTCTTGCTTGATTGCTCTCGCTAGGACTGACAGTACTACTATGTTGAATAGGAGAAGTGAAAATAGGCAGCCTTGTCTTGTTCCTGATCTTAGAGGAAAAGCACTCACCCTTTCACCATTGAGTATGATGGTAGCTGTGAACTTGTTATGTATGGCTTTATTATGTTGAGATATGTTCCTTCTATATACAATTTGTTGAGTGTTGTGTCATGAAAAATGTATTGTGGCAAATGCTTTTTCTGCATCTGCAGAGATGGTCATATAGTTTTTATCTTTTATTCTGTTAATGTGGTGTATCACAATTATAGATTTGCATATGTTGAACCATCCTTGCATCCCAGGGATAAATTTCACTTGACCATAGTGTATGATTTTTTTAAAATGACATTTAACTAATTTTGTAATATTTGTTGAGAATTTTTGCATGTATAGTTATCAGGAATATTCCAATCTTATATTTCACATTATTCTTAGTAATGTTTTAGTGAGTGATTAGCTACTAATAGGACATCTATTTATTTATAGAATGTTATATTTTAAGAAATTTAACATTTCTACTTGCAAAAAATAACTTTTTTAAAGAAACAAGATTCAAATTGAAAATTTGGGGCTATTAGTTTATGTCACCAGTAAATATAATAATGTTGTACTTCCTTTGTATATTATACAAAGGACATTGTACAAAAACAATAACTGATTTTGGATGATAAATTGATTTAATAGACTTTCAATATTTGATTTCATCTGATATACATTATAATGTATGAATTCCATTCTTCTGTTTGATGTCTTTCAGATAGCTATATGATAGATTCCACACGCCATTCCCAGTTGGAGTGGCCC
The DNA here is from genome assembly GCF_964341445.2 of Mesoplodon mirus. Taxonomy (NCBI): domain Eukaryota; kingdom Metazoa; phylum Chordata; class Mammalia; order Artiodactyla; family Ziphiidae; genus Mesoplodon; species Mesoplodon mirus. The sequence goes on from NC_138996.1 coordinate 25,346,791, forward strand.
CTGTAGTAGGCAATGCCCAATTAACATTTGTCTAATGAGATTTGTCCATAATAGGAATAGAAAGCTATCTATGATCTGGGATCCGTTACGTATCTAGGAAACTGTCCTACAACAAAAAGAGCAAAGCTTGTGTTTGTCAAAATCTTTTATTTTCTTTACAAAGTTGTTTTTCTCAATAAGATAAAAACATTCCATCAAGATTTTCTTTAGGTTGACCCACAGGATTTTTTTTTTCTTAAGGATTTCAACCACACTAATTTTCTAAGATTATTCTCTCTAAATCCTACCTGTGTCAGATAATGTGGCTGGACAACAGATGAGACAATTGTAAGATTAAATTTTTAAAAACCAATAATTTAGAAGATACTCTTCTTTTATGTTCTTAAAAACTAAATTTATAATTCATTGCCTCCATTTCTAAATTCTTTAATGTTTAGGGTATACAAAGAGGCTTCAAATTCCAAATGAAAACCTACATTAAGTATTTAAATCTGTATTTTAATAATCAAAATTCTACCAACTTACAACTTATAAGTTTTTTTTTTTGAGAGAGACTATGGGAAAGTTATTTATTTATTTATCTATCTATCTATTCATTTATCTAGTTATTTATTTATACATTTCTCTTAGGACCCATATCTTATTAATATCAGTTCTCCATTGACTAAGTTTGTTTTAATGTAAGCATGAATGGTATAGAACATTGTTCTAAAAATGTAAATGCTCTTATCATGATTTTATGGAACCTGACTCTATCAGAATTGAAAATAAGGTGAATTACAAATTCTTGTTTTTGTCATTTGACGTTTGCTGTGGTTGGACTTCACATTTTAAGTATAAGTAATTTTGATTTTAATAGCACTTTAAAATTTTATGATTTTTTACAGTGTATATTAGACAAAAAGTGATTTTGACAATTATTTAATCTTTCTGGTTTCTAGTTCTGATTCTACTGCTAACTAGATGTCTAATCTTAAATGTATTTCTTAAACTTTCTTTGCACCTATTTTACTCATCTGATAAACACAGGCTTGGACCAAGTCCATAATTTTGTATACTTTTTATTCTGCCTTGAAATGCATGATGAAAGCTATTCTCCTCTCGTTCACACTTCCAAGTTGTTCCTAAGAATGTCCTAGATTCCTAGGGTAATTATTAACGCTATGAACAATTGCAAGTTAATTAGTGTCTCTGAACTTCAATTTACTCATTGGTAGATGAAGATATTATTAACTATACAAAGAAAGGTATGAAAAGAGTACAGGGTCTGGCATAGAAGAAATACTTATCAAAGGTTAGTTATTATAATATTAGGACCAAATCTTATATAATTATAGTGTGTTATTAAATACTTATATATTGTTACAACTATTGTCATTATTATTTAACTCCAGTAACATCTTATCCCATTAAAAAATGTATTAAAGTACAGTATTTTATAGGAATAATTTTGTATCTATTAACATTTTATAATGAAGTAAATTATCTGAACTTCTATGCTGCTCATGCAACACAGGTTTAGGAGCCCTGAAGTACATGATTGGAAAATATCCTTTGTGTGCCATAATTCTGTGTTCTCTAGCATCCCTATATTAATTGACTAGGGCTGCCATAACAAAATACCATAGCCTGGTGGCTTTAAAAACAGAAATTTATTTTCTCACATTTCTGTAGGCTGGAAGTCCACAATCAAGGTGCTTGCAGATTTGGCTTCTCCTAATGCCTCTCTCCTTGGCTTATAGACAGCTACCTTTTCTCTGTGTTTTCACATGTCCTTTTCTCTATGTGCATGTGCTTTCCTGGTGTTGGTCCCTTTTGTAAAAAGGTCCCTTGTCCTATTGGATTAGGGACCTACCCATATGACCTTATTTAACTGTAATTATCTACTTAAAGGCCCTATCTCCAAATACAGTTACAATGGGAGTTAGGGCTTCAACATATAAATGTTGGGGGAAATAAATCAGTCCATTACAATCCCATATGGCCATGCCTTCCTTAATCAGCACTGGAGAATTAGCAAAGCATTTTCTGGTGTATATTAGCTCTATATAATGTCTTGTTGGATCATGCAAAAAACAAAGACTAAGTCCTGAGAGCAGATAACATGCTTTGCTTCAAAGTTGTATGTGTGCCCTTAAGTTACATTTAACTCGCTACTCATACAGAACACTTCTGTGACCAAATGTGTGGGTCACATTTCAGACTGATTCTCTGAAAACAGCTCGATATTCTACAATTCAGTTCATTTCTGCTGCTAACTGGAGTTAGGTCAGATCCCACAGGTTAAGGGCTCAGTCCAATAAGACTGCCCCCTATTTCAGATGCCAATCTGAAGTAGTAGGTCCCCAGGTTACCCACCACTTCTACAATTTAGATGTTCCCATGACCCCTTCCTTGGGCTGTATAATTTGCTGAAGCAGTTCACAGTCCCAAGAAAACAGTTTAACTATTGCCAATTTACTACAAAGGATATTTTAAAGGATATAATTGAACAGACAGATGAAGAGATACATATGGTGAGTTCTGGAAGAGTCCAGTCTCCAGGAACTTCTTTCTCTGTGGAACCAGGATATGCCACACTCCCAGTGTGTAGATGTGTTCACCAACCCAGAAGCTCTTGAAACCTTATATGGGGGAATTTTTATGGAGGCTGCATCACAATAGGCATGATCAATTATTATCTCAATTTCCAGCTCCTTTTATTTCTCAAACAAATGGGGGGTGGGGTGTAAGTTCCAAGCTTCTAATCGTGACTTGGCCTTTCTGAGACCAGCCTCTCTCCAGGAGCCCATCAATAGTGGTCTCATTAGAACCAAAGACAGTCTTATCACCCAGGAAATTTCAAGGGATTTAAGGACTCTGTGTCAAGAACCAGGGTCAAAGATCAAATAGTAAAACACATTATTCTCATAGCACTTCTATTTACAAGGGTTTTAGGATCTCTGTCGGGAACCAGGTATATATTTCTTATTATTCATAGAAATTATTTCAAAAAAATGCTTACTCATGGTGTGGTCCAGACTACATTTCCATCAGAATGGCAGAACACATATTCTGAAATGTACTTATGCTATAAAACACACATATGCTGGCTGAATTATAACCATAAGCATTTAAATGCATTGCTGACTCTGTAAGAAAGTACCAGAGAGCCCCAAAGGCCTCTATACCCAAGGCTACCTATCCTAAGAAGGATGGGAGCTCTTGTCAAGAAGTGGGAGAAGCAGCTTCCTCAGTGATTTATCCTAGTGAACAAGAACTCTTCTGTCATACGCAGACATAAAAATACAACATTCAGCAGAGCCAGGCTCCTATTCAAACTATCATAAAATATGATATATTATGTCCTATTATGAAAAACATCTTTGAGCTATCTATATACTAGATTAAATATGAAAACTAAACTTAAACTAATGGACTGACTCTTTCCTTTTCATTTTATTGGCCCAAACTATTCCATGTATTCTGTTCATTCTATTCTTTGTGTAATCAAAAAGCTCTATTTTTCAGGCTTACCACATTTCATTGGAAATAGAACATTGAAAGGGACCCCCAAACTTTCAGGGTTTGTTTATGCTAGTAATATTTTAAAAGGGATAATCCAACTTCAAATTACTTCTTTATTCCTTCACCAAAAATCATGTAATCAATGCATGCACCAGATGGGCTATGCTCATTGACTGAAAGCCAGATAAACTCCCTAGCTGTGCAATGCAAAAAAAAGAAAAGAAAAAAAAAAAAAAGAAAAAAGTTGCATTCAAGAAAGTTAATTGATTTCAGAAAACCATACTTTGAATGGAATTGGAGCAGTGCTATGATAGTGGAGAATACAGAATACAGACACCATAACCATTAAAGTCAAAGTAAGCCAGGATTTATTTGCATTTTTTAATGGGCATGCAGAAGGAGGCAGGTGATATTACAGTGTTTACCCCAAACCGCATGAGTTAAATGGGCTAAAAGAAACAGTTGGATTATCCATGTGTCAGCATTCTAATCCTGTCATGCTTGTCAGCACTGTAATTTCCAGCATATCACTTAGTTTAAAATACAGTAGGGGAGAGCGGGAATGTTTGTTTTCTTCTGTTGACCCATATGACTCAGAGCAAAGTAAAGACTTAGAATACTTCAGAAAGTGAGGGAGCATTGCAAATTATAGTGGTTTTGTTCACAGCTGTATAAATTTATTTTTTCTGTAAAGCAGGTACACATTGAGCCATATCTCTTAGGGCCCAAATTCCTGAAACAGTAATTTTCCAATCTTCTCTGGTTGCAGGAAACCAAACAGCTTCCAAGTTTGCCTAACTACAGTGAAACAATTTTGGAAATGAAAGAATCTTGCTTAAGATTTACTTTTGGATGAAAGTTTTCAAATGCAGCAAAACTAGGCTCCACAACATAGACGTATGCCTACTTTTATCACTGTATGAGTGCCCTTATATAATATTTAAGAAATTATTTAAGAAAATAACAAAGGCCATGGGAGTCCAGACTTATATTTCCATCAGAATGGCAGAATAGATATTCTGAAATGCCTTTCTGCCATAAAATATGCAGATGTTGGATAAATTACAACCATAAATTTAAAAAAAATTAATTTACTTTTTTATACAGCAGGTTCTTATTAGTTATCCATTTTATACATATTAGTGTATATATGTCAATTCCAATCTCCCAGTTCATCACACACACACACACACACACACACACACACGCTGCTTTCCCCACTTGGTGTCCATATGTTTGTTCTCTACATCTGTGTCTCTATTTCTGCTCTGCAAACCGGTTCATCTGTACCATTTTTCTAGGTTCCACATATATGAGTTAACATATGATATTTGTTTTTCTGACTTACTTCACTCTGTATGACAGTCTCTAGATTCATCCACGTCTCTACAAATGACCCAATTTCGTTCCTTTTTATGGCTGAGTAATATTCCATTGTATATATGTACCACATCTTCTTTATCCATTCGTCTGTTGATGGGCATTTAGGTTGCTTCCATGACCTGGCTATTGTAAATAGTGCTGCAATGAACATTGGGGTGCATGTGTCTTTTTGAATTATGGTTTTCTCTGGGTATATGCCCAGTAGTGGGGTTGCTGGGTCATACAGCATAAACTTTTAAATTCATTGCTGAGTTTACAAGAAGATGATGAAGATTCCCCAAGGACCTCCAACCCTGCTTCTCCCCCCAAAAGTGTAAGCTGATACCAGAGTGGTAAATAAACATGAAGACTGGTCTGCCCTGAATGCAAGGGACTTTGACAGGCATAGAGAGCTTTGATGGAAATCGGACACTAGATCTTAGGTCTAGCAGAGGAGAATCTAAATCTGAGGATGCTGTACAAATAGTGGACAACTCAAGTATAAGTTTTAAACTGGGAACTGTCCTTTTGGGATAAATAGAATCAATCCAGAAAACAGGTTATTTTTGTAGGCTCCAGGTGAGAAAAAAAATGATGATGCTAATTTTTCTCTGAGAATTGCTGAACTTTTCTCACATGGGTCCGTGATTTGAATTTACATTCCCTGCACAATCAGGGAAATCTCAACTATAAAAATTAACTTAAAGTTCTGGCAAGTAGGTAGCACCTCCTGTCAGGAGTAAAGGAATATCCTTTTAATGAATATCATCCTTAATCCAGGCTCTCAGTGTTCCTAAGAATTAGGTTTGGACAAATATAATTTAACAATGAAAAATATAACAAATATATGAGTATTCAGGACCTATCAGACTTATACCTAGGACTTTGTAGAGTGGAAATATCAGACACAGAATATAAGATGTCAATAAAAGTCATTGACATTTATAACTCAATGGAAAAATTAAAGAGTAATTTAGATATACCTGAAAAGAGAATTAGTGAGACAGAAAACAGTTTTGAGAAAATTATATATGTATTTACTTCCACCAAACAATTGATAAATATACCTTAAAGCACACATAAAACATTAAAACATTTGACCAAATATATTTTTAGAGTTTAAGTATGATAAGTAGCATAGATTTTAAGGGTACAGATTTTACCGTCTGTTAGGGTGGTAGGATCTGTAGGTTGTTAACTGTCGGTTTTTTAAAGATGCTTTTCATCTAACCAGTGATTTTCCTTTTGTTCCTAATTTTCTGCATGATATTTAGAAATTAAATATCTAATAATTTTATAAAATGATTTATCTGCATCTTTGAAAAGGATGATATGAGTATTTTTCTTTATTGTTTTAATATGGTGAATACACTGGTTGATTTTTAAATATTTTAAACAATGTTGCTTAAGATCCTAGAATAAACCTCATTTGCCTATTGTGCTTTTTGTCATTTGCTGGATTCTAGGTTTTTATATGTTTTTAATAATTTGAGTCTATATTCATGATATATACCTGTTTGTAATTTTCTTCTAATATCTTTATCAGGTTTTTTTTTTTTTTTTTTTTTTTTTTGCGGTATGCGGGCCTCTCACTGTTGTGGCCTCTCCCGTTGCGGAGCACAGGCTCCGGACGCGCAGGCTCAGCGGCCATGGCTCACGGGCCCAGCCGCTCCGCGGCATATGGGATCCTCCCGGACCGGGGCACGAACCTGTATCCCCTGCATCGGCAGGCGGACTCTCAACCACTGCGCCACCAGGGAGGCCCAAATATCTTTATCAGGTTTTGATACCAGTTGTATGGTGGCTTTATTAGATAAGTTATAAATTCTTCCTTCTTTCACTATTTTCTGAAAGAAATTATAAGATTGGTATTATGTCTTCATAAAATATACTATAGAATTTACCAATTAAGCCATTCATAACTATATTTTATTAGTGGAAAAGTTTTGAATTATAAATTTAAGATACATATTTTTTCTATATCTTGATATGTCCATTTTTTAAAAGGAATTTTTCCATTTAATCTAATTTGAATTTATTGACATGAAGATTTTAGTGTTTGTATGATAGAAAGTGATGTCCTTCTTTCATTCCTCATATTAGTAAATTATTTCATTCTTTTTGTTTGATAAGTCTTCCTAAGTGTTAATCAATTTTATTAATCCTTTCAAAGCATTAGATTTTGATTTTGTTGCTTTTCTCCATTGTCAGGTTTTCTGTTTTACCTATTTCCATTTTCATTTTTATTGAATCCTTTTTCCTACCTCCTTCTTGTATAATTTGCTCTTTTTGTCACCTTTTAAGATATAAACTCAGATAATTTATGTTAGGCTTCTCTTCAAGTATATATTTCAAAAAATTAAATATAAAATAACTTTTAATTTCCCTTGTGTTTTTTTCCTTTGATCTTGGAAGTTTAAAGTTCACTTTTTAATTTTCAAATATTTGGGTATTTTCTAGCTATTTTACTATTTGTGATGTCTGTTTTAATACTGCTATATTAAGAGAGTAAGAACGAACATATACTCCTTAAAAATTTTGATCCTTCAAAGGTTATTAAGGCTTGAATTATTAATCAACTTCCACGTTCATTTAAAAAAAATGTATATTCTGAAGTTGTGGTGTAATTTTCTATAAATGTCAATTAGGCAATTTGGTTGATAGTGTTGTTCACATCCTCTATATCATCATTTTTTTCTGTTTCTGTTTTTTTTTTTATCAATGACTGAATGATAGGTATTAAAATCTCTATTGACCTATTCTTCTCCTTAGTTCTGTCAGCTTTTGCCTCATTTTTTTGAAACATTGTTATTTGTTGTATTTAAACTTGTTTATGGCTTCCTGTTTCGTTGAACTTTTATGATTATGAAATTTTTATCTTTATTTTTGGTTATATTGAATATCTTGAAGTCTACTTTTTTTCAATAGTGTATAGCCATACCAGTTTTCTTATGCCTAATGATATCTTGGTCTGTATTTTCCTTCCCATGTATATATGTTCCACCTGTCTGTTTCTTTGTATTTAAATGTATTTCTTTAAACTGCATATTGGAAGTTTGAACTCTTAAAAATAATTAATTTTGTTTATTATTTATTATGGCTATTTCTACTTTTTATATGGTATACTCAGTGTATTTTAGTTAATGTTAGTAATGGATAATGTACTGGTTTAAGTCTACCATCTTGGTATTTGTTTTCTATTTGTCTCACTTCTATTCTTTGTTTTGTTCTTGCCTTTATGCTTTAATTTGGATGAATGAAATATTTTTTAGTGCTCAGTTTTACCTCTTCTGTTATCTTTTAGCTATAACTCTTTGTATGTGTGTGTTGAGTATTATTTTAAAGACTAACTGTATTACAATAATATTTCAACAATATCTCATAGTAATAATGGAAAAGACACAAAGTAAGTAAAGAAAGTAGGCGTTACAAAATAATATATACAGTTTTATCACTGTTTCTCATCACACACATTGCAGAACCCATTTATTAACACATTTTTAGTATGTATTGTATTTTCCTCTGTATGGTAGATATGACATATGTATGATAGGATAAACAGTTTTGAAATTTTAAAAAACAAGAAATACTTGTATTTTTAAAGGGCCTATTCCAATCCCCTATTGTATCTTCATATTCACCTATTTCCAAGTTCTTAAAATATGAATTTAAGAAAGCAAGGCTTATACTTTCCATTATTTCTCTAAATCTTGTTTATAGTACCTAGTAGCTAAAAGTTAGGTACAGCTGCTTGAAAAAGTATAAATATGTTAAACACTGACCCTGTGCAAGCTATTAATGAATATACCTCTTTTGGGTAATACAGAACTTGAGCAATTGTGATAATCATAGGTTTTAAGTGATGAGTACTCTGTGTATTATTTTACTGTGGTTTTTCACTAACACAGACTATCAGCCTTATACATAAACAAATGTTTGTGCCCAATTCAAATTAACTTTAAAATTAACTTTATAAGCAAAAACCCACTTTTAACAAGCAGACTTTAGTTAAGTTTTATATGAAGAAAATGACTCATTATTGGATTCCTTTAATTAGCAATCTTCCCTCAGGTATTTAACTTATGAATAACTTACTAGAAAAAAAAAGAAATAGCTATATAGAAATTCATCTATTGCACCAAATGAAGCATGCCTGTTGTTGAAAGTATCATATGAAAATACTTTCAATCCTTTAATTTCCCCTTTAAAAAACTCATGTTGATTATAATTTTGATCTATAAGAATTGTTACTCTAAGATCTTTATTTGAGCAATCTTTTCAATTTTATTATCCTTTAAAGGTAGATGTATTTTAACATTCACTGTTATAGTATTAGTGATGCCATACATTATCTTATGCAAAGTGAAATGTTTATCTCTTACCTGAATTTTTTGCTCACTTACCACATCCCATTTGTTAAATTATCTCTCAGCCTGAAAACCCAGGCAGACTGTAGCTTATCAACTAAAAATTAGAAATTACATTTGCCAGTTACAACAAAATGGGAGCAAACTGATGACACACTACAATATAAAATGAAACTAATGGTATCTATACTAATGAAATGAATGTCATCTTTCAATGTTGTGCAACATTTATAAGTATACTTTCAGTTCATCTGTACCATTGTGTTATTAGACAGATGGCATGTATAACCAGCCATGTGTATTATAAAACATTCCCATATATTCATAACTTTGGCAGATACCATATCATGAAAGGTAAATTTTATATGGGAAAGCACCATGATGTATATTTTATTTTACATGTATATGTAAAGTAAAAACTTACCAGTATGTGAGGTAATGTATAAATAATAAGAAGAACAAAAGTAGATAACCTTTCTATGGCTGTTTTCAATTTCAAATAATATTTTACGCACGTAAATATAATTTTCACCAAATTAACTGTAAAACATGAAGTACAAAGAGAGGTGCTGATCATACCCAAATATTCCATAAAGACAATGAAGCAACCTTCCCAGTGAGGAGCCTAGTTATCAAAATCAAATATATTATTATCATTCTTTATCATATTTATCATATTTTATAATTTATAAAGAGAACTCAAGGTGTTCGTGAAGAGCCTTGTCTAGGTTTGGGTCTGTTGAGTGGAGATGGTCCAATTTTCCATCTTCTCTAAAAGATCCATTTTAGTTATATAACTAATGATTTTTTAAGTTTTTGTTTTCATTTTAGTTTTCTTTTTAGGTAACCTACTTCTAATTTTTCCATTGCTTATACTTAATTATCAGTATGACAAATCACAAGCGTGGTCTCAGATTTTGTTCTCTAATCTATGGAAAGAAGATTTGGGAAGGTTTGGAATGGATCCCCTCTATCCCATTTCCAATATTTGGGGTCTTTGAGCTTTACATTATATCATATGTATCATTAACCTGCACTAAAGCAAATAATTAATATGGTGAGAAGTTTCTCAATAATAATGTCTTCTTTAGTGCTGAGGTATTTTTTCAGAGAAAGCTTTCTCTGTATGAGTAGCTCTTCTGTGCAACCAAGGTATTCAGCTCTCAAGTAGACAAGTGGGTCCAGATTAGCTGTGCAAGAGAACAGCTTTTTATTTTATGGATTCATCACCCGCAACTGAAAAAGGAGAAGGAGGTACTTCGGATGGAAAAAGTTTTCTTTTGTATGCCAGTAGCATCGCTTTTAGCAATGCAGCTGAATTGCAAAGCTTTCTAAAGGCAGAGTGACAAGCAGATGCTTGTTACAGCAATCAATGAGCCTGGCTCACCAAAGAAAGGTATTACATTGCTAAGAAGAGAACTTGCAAAATGGCAAGCACTCTGCCCACTAAATGCCCGACAGATAGTCCTCCTTCACTGATTCTTTACAATTTCTATCAGCACATCAACAGAAATTAGCAGCTGTGTTAGCAATCTGAGACATTCTGTTCAATTTAATAAGTATTCAGAAAAAGCATGTGATCATGTTCTTTGGATTGATCCGTTACTCTGCAAATATAGTTAGCTCAAAGTTGTAACATAGCTTTGGACATAAAGGGGTTCGTAACATTTGTAATATATTCTTCATATAACATATTCCTTTATCCCTCGTGTGAATTTTTCATGCATCCAGAATCTTTTATTTTAATCAGACTTATAGATGGAGCTTTAGGCACCTGTCTTCCTGATAGGAATGCCAGCTGCTTATGTAAAAGTTGGGGGAAAATAAAACCCATCTCTAGACTTTACACGAAATATATAAACCTAAATATTCAGAAAAGTTCAGTCAGCACTTAGGTTTCCTGAACTGCTTTGTAGAACCCAAAGGAGTTGCCAAGAAGATGGTGAATTTGAGCAGCCATTGAACACAGACCATTTTCTAATTACAGGCACACCTGTGCTGTATGGCTTTATGCTGATTTGTTGTGAGCATTTTACAGAGTGTTATTTTAATAGTCCTTCAAATTCCTCATTCTTCAGTCCAGAATGGCCTGGGGATGTTGCTGGGAGGTTAAAACTTATCAGAGACTTCTCACTGGGTTAATTTGATATCCTACCCACAGTGTAGAATGTGTGGCCTGGTTGAGTCTCAAATGCCACCCATACACACTCTAATTAACAGCTTCAGTGCATTGGCTTCTGGGGGGCGGAAAAAAGAGTGTTTTCTTTCAGTTCGTGAGAAATGAGTGTTGGAAAAACCAATGACTCAGCTCTTCAGCAGTGAAACTATTTACATGGGCAAGAAAGGCTGCTGCAGCATTCTAAAAATCTTGCTGCAGTTATTTTTTTTCCTCTTTCCTTATGAAACTGTGGTTCAGGTAGAGCCATGCATTTTCAAGCATTTTTTGAATATCTGTTGCTTAAAATAAACATGTGCTTTGCTGCCAGAGGATCCAAACAATAATTACCTTAATTATTTCTGTTTACACTTAGAGAAATGTACTATCCAAAACTGCAATATGAGACTTGTTGGGCTTTTAAACACCCCCTTTCTGTATAGTTAGTAAACAGTAAAGGATGGATATAAAGTTTTTCTGTATTTATGTGGAGGTTTCAAGAAACCACATTTTTAAAGTGCAGCTCCAGCATTTTCTAAATCCTTCCAACTATATTTTGGAAATCTCCTTTGGAGGAAATTGTTAATGAAGTAGCATAGCTTGCTTTTCTAAAGACAAAACTACATTCGGAATCTTTTCTAGCATTACTGTTGCTGTTACTCAAAATTTCAAAGTCAGAATGTCCTGGTAGTAGTGAGACACAATGCAAAAATAATATGTCTGAGACTTTCTTTATATGTGTCATCAAGAAAAGACATACACACTAACCCTTCTTATATATTGTTGGGCAAGTGGAGTACCAAGCTTCATGCCTTTATGTTCTTGACTGTCTGTCACATTACAGAAAATATTCCAGTGCTGAAGTTGGTGCCTTCTTCTTTTAATTTTGACCCTGTAAATTCAGTTAGAGTATATATTTTTTTTCTTCAGCAGTACTTAAATTTGCTGAAAAAAAATAGCTAAATTTATTAGCTTACCTTCAAGGATTTTGTTTTAAAAAATCACATAGCAGAAATGAATAAAGATATCTGACATTACACCAATAAACCACCAGTGGTAAAGCCAGGAAATGCAAAGTGTACTAGTAATGAAAAAATTGTCCAGGAACTTCAATGTACAGTTACCCTTGTGAAAGGAAAACCAAAATGGAGTTGGGATTGCTAAGAGAGCTCTCTAAAATGGTGCCAAGAGGCCATTACAGATATGTGACTTCTGTACATCTTAGCCTGAATAGAACCTGACTTTTGACCTGATGAATTCATCCAGAACATCTGGCAGATACTCCCGACAGTCTAACTTAACAGACCCCTATCCTAAAACAACTCTTGACCCCTTAAGGACAGGTATTTTCTGTCTCACATCAGAGTCAATCAGAATTCTCACCAGGCAACTCTTGACAACCTCATGGCTTTTTTGTCTATATAAGCCCCTGACTCTTTCTGTTCCTCGGAATACTCTTTTGAGGTTACCAGTATCTTTGTGTCCCGAACTGCAATTCTTAAGACCCCATATAAACTCTTTTCTTATTGGCAGCCTTCTGCATTATTTGGGGAAGAGGAATTGACACCCTAAGGGTTAATTAAATACTACTTTTAGAGTCAGATTAATAACAAGCCTCATATTAACATTGGCTATACCATTAAAGTTGCTATGAATCTGAGAATAAAATTCCTTTTTGTGTCTCAGTTCCTCACCTACAATATGGAAATAAAAATATGTGCCCACCTCTGGTGAGGGAATACTGTAAGCCTAACTCCTTGCATATTGAATCAGACTCCATTTATGTATGAAGTTGTACTGAAGGTAAAATAGGCTCTTGGGCCATCTCAGTGAATATATTAAGGTAGCAATTTTTCTATTGGCCTTTTAGCTGAGGATGGTAGGGAAGTCTAAAGTCTTCTCAGGTTATAGTAACAACTTCAGAGCTTAACTGGTGCCTAATATATTAATAGCTCTAACTAGTGTTCAACTCCTTAGTAGTCAATGCCAGATCTGTAAAAGTTGGAGTGACTCTGTTCGTATAAACTTTCAAGTGTGCATTCTATAAAAAGTTTTGAAATTATCAATACTTTCTTCCTCTCTCTTAGTTATCCTTTTCCCAGCAACACAGAAGGAGGTTGAACAAAAATTAAGTTATACATAAAACCAATGGGAATAGGCTTGCTAATAAAATCTAGAGGCACATTTGTGTTGGTAGTAGAATTCTTTGGATTGTATTCATTGTTGAATCTGAAGCAGCATTCTCTCTCTTGGTTTCTTATTATTGAAACAATTGAAACTGCATGTAAGCAATTGAAGCTGCATGTGTTCTTAATTTAGCTCATTCTACAATTGATTATATTAAGGTGAAATCTAGGAGGAGCTTCAAGATGGCGGAAGAGTAAGACGCGGAGATCACCTTCCTCCCCACAAATACATCAGAAATACATCTACATGTGGAACAACTCCTACAGAACACCTACTGAACGCTGGCAGAAGACCTCAGACCCCCCAAAAGGCAAGAAACTCCCCCACGTACCTGGGTAGGGCAAAAGAAAAAAGAAAAAACAGAGACAAAATGATAGGTGCGGGACCTGCACCAGTGGGAGGGAGCCGTGAAGGAGGAAAGGTTTCCACACACTAGGAGCCCCTTCGCGGGCGGAGACTGCGGGTGGCTGAGGGGGGGAGCTTCGGAGCCGCGGGGGAGAGCACAGCAACGGGGGTGCGGAGGGCAAAGCGGAGAGATTCCCGCACAGGTGCCGACCGGCACTCACCAGCCCGAGAGGCTTGTCTGCTCAGCAGCCGGGGCGGGCGGGGCTGGGAGCTGAGGCTCGGGTTTCGGGTTTCGCGTTTCGGTCGGAGCGCAGGGAGAGGACTGGGCTTGGCGGCGTGAACACTGCCTGAAGGGGTTAGTGCGCCACGGCTGGCTGGGAGGGAGTCCGGGAAAACGTCTGGAGCTGCCGAAGAGGCAAGAGACTTCTTCTTGCCTCTTTGTTTCCTGGTGCGCGAGGAGAGGGGATTAAGAGCGCCGCTTAAAGGAGCTCCAGAGACGGGCGCGAGCCGCGGCTAAAAGCACGGACCCCAGAGACGGGCAGGAGACGCTAAGGCTGAGGCTGCCGCCATCAGGAAGCCTGTGTGCTAGCACAGGTCACTCTCCAAACCTCCCCTCCCGGGAACCTGTGCAGCCTGCCACTGCCAGGGTCCCGTGATCCAGGGACAACTTCCCCGGGAGAACGCACGGCGCGCCTCAGGCTGGTGCAACGTCACGCCGGCCTCTGCCGCCGCAGGCTCGCCCCGCCTCCGTACCCCTCCCTCCCCCTGGCCTGAGTGAGCCAGAGCCCCCGAATCAGCGGCTCCTTTAACCCCGTCCTGTCTGAGCGAAGCGCAGATGCCCTCAGGCTACCTACACGCAGAGACAGGTCAAAATCCAAAGCTGAACCCCGGGAGCTGTGCAAACAAAGAAAAGGAAGGGAAATCTCTCCCAGCAGCCTCAGGAGTAGCAGATTAAATCTCCACAATCAACTTGATGTACCCTGCATCTGTGGAATACCTGGATAGACAACGAATCATCCCAAATTGAGGAGGTGGACTTTGAGAGCAACGATATATATATTTTTTTTTCCCTTTTTCTTTTTTTGTGAGTGTGTATGTGTATGCTTCTGTGTGTGATTTTGTCTGTATAGCTTTGCTTTTACCATTTGTCCTAGGGTTCTGTCTGTCCATGTATTTTTTTTTTCTTTTTTTTAGTATACTTTTTAGCTCTTGTTATCATTGGTGGATTT
Organism: Mesoplodon mirus; assembly: GCF_964341445.2. Lineage (NCBI taxonomy): Eukaryota > Metazoa > Chordata > Mammalia > Artiodactyla > Ziphiidae > Mesoplodon > Mesoplodon mirus. The sequence continues at coordinate 25,361,943 of NC_138996.1, forward strand.
GTTTTTTTGGTTTGGTTGCTCTCTTCTTTCTTCCTTTTTTTATTACCTTTTAAATTTTTTTAATAATTATTTTTTATTTTAAATAACTTATTTTATTGTATTTTATTGTATCTTTGTCATTCTTTCTTTCTTCCTTTTTTTCTCCCTTTTATTCTGAGCTGTGTGGATGACAGGCTCTTGGTGCTCTGGCCATGCATCAGGGCTATGCCACTGAGGTGGGAGAGCCAAGTTCAGGATATTGGTCCACCAGAGACCTCCCAGCTCCACACAATATCAAACACCAAAAATCTCCCAGAGATCTCCATCTCAACACCAAGACCCAGCTCCACTCAATGACCAGCAAGCTACGGTGCTGGACACCCTATGCCAAACAACTAGCAAGACAGGAACACAACTGCACCCATTAGCAGAGAGGCTGCCTAAAATCATAATAAGGTCACAGACACCCCGTAACACACCATCGGACACGGACCTGCCCACCAGTAAGACAAGATCCAGCCTCATCCACCAGAGCACAGGCACTAGTCCCATCCACCAGGAAGCCTACACAACCCACTGAACCAACTTTAGCCATTGGGGGCAGACACCAAAAACAATGGGAACTACGAACCTGCAGCCTGTGAAGAGGAGACCCCAAACACAGTAAGTTAAGCAAAATGAGAAGACAGAGAAACACATGGCAGATGAAGGAGCAAGGTAAAAACCCACCAGACCAAACAAATGAAGAGGAAATAGGCAGTCTACCTGAAAAAGAATTCAGAATAATGATAGTAAAGATGATCCAAAATCTTGGAAATAGAATGGAGAAAATAGAAGAAACATTTAACAAGGACCTAGAAAAACTACAGATTAAACAAACAATGATGAACAACACAATAGGTAAAATTAAAAATTCCATAGAAGGAATCAGTAGCAGAATAACTGAGGCAGAAGAAAGGATAAGTGACCTGGAAAATAAAATAGTGGAAATAACTACCACAGAGCAGAATACAGAAAAAATAATGAAAAGAATGGAGGACAGTCTCAGAGACTTCTGGGACAGCATTAAATGCACCAACATTCAAATTATAGGGGTCCCAGAAGAAGAAGAGAAAAAGAAAGTGATTGAGAAAATATTTGAAGAGATTATAGTTGAGAACATCCCTAGTATGGGAAAGGAAAGAGTCAAGTCCAGGAAGCGCAGAGAATCCCATACAGGATAAATCCAAGGAGAAACATGCCAAGACACGTATTAATCAAACTATCAAAAATTAAATACAAAGAAAAAATATTAAAGGCTGCAAGGGAGAAACAAAAAATAGCATACAAGGGAATCCCCATAAGGTTAACAGCTGATCTTTCATCAAAAACTCTGCATATGAGAAGGGAGTGGTGGGATATATTTAAAGTGATGTAAGGGAAAAACCTACAACTGAGATTACTCTACCCAGCAAGGATCTCATTCAGATTCGACGGAAAAATTAAAACCTTTACAGACAAGCAAAAGCTAAGAGAATTCAGCACCACCAAACCAGCTTTACAACAAGTGCTAAAGGAACTTCTCTAGGCAGCAAACACAAAAGGAAAGGCCTACAATAACAAACCCAAAACAAGGAAATTGTAATAGGAACATACATATTGATAATTACCTTAAACGTGAATGGATTAAATGCTCCAACCAAAAGACACAGACTGGCTGAATGGATATGAAAACAAGACCCATATATATGCTGTCTACAAGAGACGCACTTCAGACCTAGGGATACATAAAGACTGAAAGTGAGGGGATATAAAAAGATACTCCATGCAAATGGAAATCTAAAGAAAGCTGGAGTAGCAATTCTGATATCAGAGAAAATAGACTTTAAAACAAAGACTATTACAAGAGACAAAGAAGGACACTGCATAATGATCAAGGGATCAATCCAAGAAGAAGATATAACAATTGTAAACAGTTATGCACCCAGCATAGGAACACCTCAATACATAAGGCAAATGCTAACAGCCATAAAAGGGGAAATCAACAGTAACACAGTCATAGCAGGGGACTTTAACACCCCACTTTCACCAGTGGACAGATCATCCAAAATGAAAATAAATAAGGAAACACAAGCTTTAAATGATACATTAAATAGGATGGACTTAATTGATATTTATAGGACATTCCATCCAAAAATAACAACACACTTTCTTCTCAAGTGCTCCTGGAACATTCTCTAGGATAGATCATTACTTGGGTCACAAATGAAGCCTTGGTAAATTTAAGAAAATTGAAATCATATCTAGTATCTTTTCCAGCCACAACACTATGAAACTAGATATCAATTACAGGAGAAAATCTGTAAAAAGTACAAACACATGGAGGCTAAACAATATGTTACTGAATAACCAAGAGATCACTGAAGAAATCAAAGTAGAAATCAAAAAGTACTTAGAAACAAATGAAAATGAAAACATGACAACCCAAAACCTATGGGATGCAGCAAAAGCAGTTCTAAGAGGGAAGTTTATAGCAATACAATCCTACCTTAAGATCTGTCATACAGAGTGAAGTAAGTCAGAAAGGGGAATACAAATACCGTATGCTAACACATATATATATGGAATCTAAAAAAAAAAAAAAAAAGGTCATGAAGAACCTAGGGGCAGGACGGGAATAAAGACAGAGACCTAGTAGGGAATGGACTTGAGGACACGGGGAGGGGGAAGGGTAAGCTGGGACAAAGTGAGAAAGTGGCATGTACCTATATACACTGCCAAATGTAAAACTGATAACTAGTGGGAAGCAGCCACGTAGCACAGGGAGATCAGCTCTGTGCTTTGTGACCACCTAGAGGGGTGGGATAGGAAGGGTGGGAGGGAGGGAGATGCAAGAGGGAAGAGATATGGGGACATATGTATAGGTATAGCTGATTCACTTTGTTATAAAGCAGAAACTAGCACACCATTGTGAAGCAATTATACTCCAATAAAGGTGTTTTAAAAAAAGGGTAAATCTTTGTTCTTTACAGTGATTGTAATCTTGTAGAAAGTGTCTTGTATAAAAAATTATTTTAAATAACATTTGCTAAGGACCTTTCCTTCATTTTTGTTCATATATAGGCAGAATTAAATCTTTACTCAGAAGCGGTAGAAAAACATGCTTATCATTGTCATATAGCAAAACGAGAACACTCAGAGATTTAACGCAGGAATGTCGTATCTACCTGTCATGAAAACAGCAGCTAATGTGTTTGTTCCTTCCTAAGGGATCATCAGTCAATGAGGTTTTGTTTTAGAAATGGTTATAGGTGGAAACAGCTAATGGCAAACAAACCCTGAATAGTATTGTGTACAAACTCAGAATTCAGGAAATTTTGTTGATAGCAACGGCTAATGTGAGGCACTGTCACTCAAAGTACATTTAAAGTGATTTCTGATGATCCATTGGCCAAATCACTCCCGAGGCAGTATGTGATAGCAATACTCCCTCATGTAGGCAGGCCTTAAAATCAACACACCCATTAGCCCCTAGGCCAATCACAGAAATTATCTAGTTTTCTTTTACAATGGCCTAAAAATACAGATGGTTTGTTAAAGCATTGCAGCTATTTGAATGCCCCTCTTATAAAAGACTTACTTGGTTTCTCTTCCTGATGCAGATCTATAGTAGACTGAAACTTCCTTTAGTTCAGTTAAGTACTGAATTAGCCCAGGACCACCTTGTTAGGACTCCATTTTAAATGCACCACAGGAAGCTAGACTGACTTCAGAAAAATCTTTGATTCTTAGTAGCCTGGAAGATAGAATCAGGTTAAGGCAGGTTTTCTCACTATTACACCCAAAAGTCAAATGCAGATTTATTAAACTTGGGAACTTTTCCATTCAGACATTTCGTAATCAGGTTGGTATCCATAGAGCCTGTGCATATATTTGGTGGTGAAATAACACTCTGTTGACAGGGACCTCTCTAAGGAGATACTGGTTTGGGCAGGAAGGACACAGGGATTCTCTCTGCCATATTGGTCACCAATCATGTTTTTTACAGTGTTTTACCCTATTATATTGCAGATGCTGGATCATCATACAAGTAGTTTGAGGGAATACTGACTTCCAGTAAAAGTAATGCTACAATTTCAAACTTTGCAATGGCTGACCAAGGAGAAGTCAATGTCAAAAAGGATTCTTTATTGATGACACATGATGAAAATCATCCAGGAAAATGGCACGATTATAGGCGGTGAGTACCTAGAAATGTATTTTAAATTGTTTTCCTTTTGTAAGTGTGATTTTAAGGGACAGCCACAAAGATCCAAGGAGGAAAATGTGAGTCATTCCAAAGAGAAGAAGCAGCACAAAGAAAAGTCAGACTTTTTGAGATTAAATTTATGGTTTGAGAAATGAAATTTTCATTCTATAGTACTAAAATATCACATGATAACATTTACATTAAACAGTGCATTCAGTGATATGAATGGAGTTTAAAACACAAATGCAGTCACTAAATACAAATTATTTGCTAGAGATTTACAAGAAGCATAGAAGCCCTTCAATTCACTGGAAATGTGGGGTCAGCTACACTTACTAGTTTGCTTCCAAGACAATTTGATTTTCTTTCAGATTTGATCTAACTGGGTTAACCAAGCAGACTAGAAATATTGCTGACATGCACACAACACATGCAGATCTGACCTGTTCTTATGAACTTGGTATAAACCAGAGTAAAGAGGTAGGGATTTTAGAAGAAGCATTTTGCAAGTTTCCAGTTTTGAAAATATTATCTCTGTATTGCAAAGAGTAACACAAATGAAAATCTGAAACTGGTTGGCATAAGAGAGTAGACTGTGTTTTTTGGAAATACTGTACATATTTTTGACTAGGTTCTAGGAGGACAAAGCTAGAAAAAGAAATTACTTTTTATATGAAATATATTTAGCTGGAGCCCTGGGATCAAACGATAGGCTCATGATGAATAGATATTTTGGGACAACTCAGAAGTCCCTTGGCTTTAAAATTCCTTGATACTGTTCTTAACCTTTAGAACTTTCCAAAAGCATACTGCACACAAGTTCCTCCCTTGAAAATTCCCATTTTGAAAATAAAGTCTAGAATTACAGAGAAAATTATGACCAAGTGCCTGTGTCCAAAACATATATAAGTGGCCTTTGAAGAGGGGTGCTCTGGGAAAGGAGTGCTGACTAAAAGTAGAGGTGGTGAGCTAGGGGGCTGGACTTGAAAATATACTTTTCTTTCAAGTTAGAGGACATGCCTTTTTACATTGAGGAGTATCAGTATCTTTTTATTTTGTAATCAGTGCCTCGTATTTCCTGTTTGCATATATTTATTTTCTAAATGCAAATTTATATTGCAGAAATTCTCCTTGATTTAGAATTTTGTTTTGCCAAATCAAACTTTGTTCTCCAAGAGAATAGATATTAGGTGAGTTTCACCACTCTTGAGAAACACTGTATATCTCAGTTTATGGGTATTTTGAGCAAGGGACTGACCAAAGGCAATTCATGAAGTAAGAGAGCCAAAAGGAGCCTTTAGTCCAACCTCCTTTTTTACAAGTAAGAAAGTAGAGGTTTAGTTATTTATTCTAACTCATTTAGTTTGAGAATTTATAGAACTGGAACTTAAGCTCCTCCTACACCCTATTTAGTTCCATCACTAGGAGTTTACGGTTTATGTGGATTTCTTTGTTATTGTTTAACTTTACAGAAAAATATGTAATCAAACCATTATTGATTAACTATCCTAAAGGTGGCATAAGTTTCTTTTCTTTTTTCAAATCTTAAAGCATACATTTGACTTTTACAACCATTACTAAAGGTCTGTAAATTATAGAAATCTCAATTCTCATTCACCCCAGACTATCCACTGTATTGTGACTCCAAATTGGGGACATATAATTAAAGGTAAAATTTTGTGCTCCAAGAGATTTTTATGTATCAGCTAAGGCACAAGGAATGTAAAAGTTCTTTAAAAAACAAATAACAGAAAGCAACCCACGTGTCTACCAAGATGAATGGATAAACAAAAGACAATATATACATACAGTGGAATATTTTTCAGCCTTAAAAAGGGAGGAAATTCTGATATTATGCTACAACATGGATGAACCTTGAGGACATTGTGCTAGGTGAAATAAGCCAGTCACAAAAAGAAAATACTGTATGATTTCACTCATATAAGGTTAACTGGGTAGTGAAATTCATAGAGACCAAAAGTAGAATGGTGGTTCCTAGGGACTGAAGGAAAGGAGAAATGGAGAGTCTTAGTTTTGCAAGATAATAAGAGTTCTAGAGATTGACTGGCAATGTGAATGTACTTAACCACTACTAAATTGTACATGTAAAAATGGTTAAGATGGTAAATTTTATATTATGTGCACTTTACCACATTAAAAATTTCAAAAAAGTAAACATAAGAAACAATAAAAATAAACAAAATAATCCCAAAGGAAAAATCAAGTCTGATGGTGAGAAAGAAATAAAGCACTAGTTTTTTTTTTTTTTTTTTTTTTTTGCTTTATGTGGTTTTCAAAGAAAAGATAGTTAGCAATACCGCCATTTGGAAAGTAGAGAAACCAGAGCTAATGACACAGTGATATTTATTTATTTGTTTTATTGACTTATTTTTGTATTTATGATTAAGAAATTATTATAATTTGAATGTGTGAAGAGTCAGCACAATCCACAGGTTAAAGCCCAAAGTCTACTCAGACTGTGTTTGAATCCTAGCTCAGCTATTTACTGATCATTGCTGTTGAACATGTTACCTAATCTCACAATGCTTAGATTTCTCATATTAATATGGGGGTAATCATACTGCTTATCCCACAAAGTTGTTTCTAGGACTTAAAAAAATTAAAATATCTACTGCACATAGAAGCATTTAAAATCTAACACTTGGGGGGGCCTCCCTGGTGGCGCAGTGGTTGAGAGTCCTCCTGCCGATGCAGGGGATACGGGTTCGTGCCCCGGTCTGGGAGGATCCCATGTGCCGCAGAGCGGCTGGGCCCGTGAGCCACGGCCGCTGGGCCTGCGCATCCGGAGCCTGTGCTCCGCAACGGGAGAGGCCACAACAGTGAGAGGCCCGCATACCGCAAAAAGAAAAAAAAAAAAAAAAAAAAAAAATCTAACACTTGATAAACATCATACAGTATGTGTTAAATTTAAAATTTTAAAATAAAAAAATTAAATAATTACCAATTTCTTTATAGTACCCAATCTGTTGTGAATTATTAGTAGAAATAATAATCAAAATAATGCTTTTGTTCATTTTGTCATCTAAAATCTCTCTCCTAGCATAAAACTTTAACAGATTATTAGAATGTTCTTGCATTTTCTTCTTTTTTTTAAATGACAATACTGAACAGTGTTTAACGTTGAAAGAAAGAGATTAAAGATATCGGGAATTCATATTTATTATCAGGAATACTGGGCTGAGGAAGAACAATTACATTTCTATTGTTAGGTATCAAATGCTGGAATCACAATGATTCATTGCTTAGTTGTGCTCACATTTTTTTTTATGCCTTAGAATCAAATATCAGCAAGTGGTTTAGATTCGATACTGATGATACTGTGCATGTAAGAATCTATTAAAATGATTCAAGTGATGTGAATAGGAATAGAGCATGTCACATTTAAGATGAGTTTATTGTTTAGCAATGTATTTTGAACAATGTATTGCAGATGTGTCTTCAGCAATATGTAAGAAATTAGAACACAATTATTAGTTAAATTTAATTGGGTCACTTATATAATCAATATTAGTGCAAAGAAGATATAATAGCAAGAAAAAGAAAAATTCCCTAAGAAATGTATATGAAACATCTCTCACATATGATGAGATAAATGTTGGAGAAGCTATAGTAAAATCCTTGAGATAAAGGCTAATCCAAATCAACCAATGAATCAGCCTTCGGGGGAGTTTATCATTAAAATCTTGGAGTCAAATGTATGTTGAGACCATTATTAGATTCATAATGTTAGCATTTTAATTGGCTACTATTTCAAAATTTAATTTTGCACATTAGACTCGTGCCCCAAAGTAAGGATTATAAAATATTGCAGACGACTGAATTCATCACCTGTGATCTCTAATTTTCAACCAGAACAAAACAAAAACCCATGAGCAACAACAAAGAGCCAACTTAAGTGAGGCTAGATCTAAATTATTTTTAGCAATATAAAATGCTTTCAGAAAGATATTACTAGATTCCAGTTGTTTAAGTGCCTATAAAAAAAACCTGATATCTCTCTGGAAAAAAGGTCCACTTTATGTCTCCAAATTTTGAAGAATAGTTAACAGCTCTATCCACTATACCGTGTAACCATATTCAGTGAGTCCATGAACTCTTAGAAGGCTATGATCTTTAAGTTACAGATAATCTAATTGATAGAAGAATAGTGGCTTTAATTGTTCTTTATTCATTACAGATACATATAACTGATTGTTATTTAAAAGCAAAATGAAATGTTTGAAAAACACGTAAAGTGACTAGCTCCTATGACTCCAGAAAGGAACCAATCATAGTATGAAAATGTCTTATAAATCTTCATATAACTTCTTCATATAACTTCTTCATGTAACTCAATGGTTAAATTCAAAAGGAAAATAGCTTTGAATTGCCAAACTCTATTCTTGGATAAACACGTCTTGTCTAGTTTTCTGGGTGCGGCTGGCTCATTCAGAGATGGGTAAGTTATGAACATGTGGAATAGCTTTGGGCAAACCTTCCTGGTCTGACATCTGCTGTCAAGAGGAGTTCATGTTGTTAAATATAATGTCATGCTGGATGAGATAGGGAGCTCTCACGCTATCAAGTGGTACCTAAAGGGAGTTTTTGACTTGTTCCCAAGCTTTATAATATAGAGCATGATAAATAATGAGGATGGTACAATAGCTCAATCTCCCAACTCCAATATGCACTGCAGATTGCTGCCAAGCCATGTGGAAACACTGCATCGATCATGTCATTCTCTTGCTAAAAGACTTCAGAGGTTCCTCATTTATACCAAATTCCTTGGCAGTGTAGTTGAGGCCCTTTATAATGTAAACTAACCTATTTAATATACTTATCTCTCACTATCAATTTATTAAAAGCCTTCATTTCAGCTTATCATTTACAAGCCTTCAAATATGATCATATATTCTCTTTGTCCATACTTTTTAGATACCATGAATATTTGGCCCATTTTTCTTTAACTACAGAATACCTTAATTATCTTTCAATATGAATCAAGTCTGTATTTCTCCTTGAGAAACAGAATCTAGGGTGATTTTTATTCCCTTTTTAAATCCTGGAACCCTTATCATTCACTTTCACCTGGCTTATTCATCCCTGCATGGTTAGCACTATGTTTAATTTTCACACACTCCTTCATCATTTCAGCAATTTAATTAGAAAACAACTAGGGAAAAAGGGGTGTGTGTGTCTACATACACACACACACACACACACACACACACTACATGCAGGACTATATATACACAGTCCTGCATGTAGTATCTGGTATCTATTACAGTGTGTTTCCCATGTTGGATGCTTAACAAATATGTGCTGATTGGTCTACAAATATGTCATAAACCCACAAAAGATAATTCTGAGCAATTAAGAATTGGTTTATCTGGAGGAGGCAAAGAATCGTAAGTCTGAACCACCTCTTCCCCCTAGCAACCAATGATGCTGAAAGAATGGTAACCAAGCTAGATAACCCAGTGGATAGACTCAACATATGCTTAGGTACCATTATACCATTAAGAAAAAACTAGATACTTCTTGAAAGAACATCTATATCCAAAACACAAAGCACATCAAATTAGTCATCATTAGGAAAATCAGAACTTGGATGGCTTCCTTCCTCTTATTTTACAGTTTAACATTATTTTTACTTTGGAATGACCATGGCGGCAGGAAAGTGAAGGAGTGATAATCATTACTTAGAGTATCTAAAATACATAACCCAATCCTGAATCCTAGACAAGACAGAGTAGACTTTAATGGCCATTTTGTGCATTCTTTTTTTTATGATGCGAACATTTATAAAACTTATATATACATTCCTTTTCAGCAAATTTCCAAGTAGAGAGAATGGGAATAGCCTACTAAATTGTGAACTAGGTGATTGGCGGGGGTTTCTCAGTGTAATGTGTGTTTTGTAGGAATATATTGTATCTGAAAAATTACTTGATCTTGTCAGTAGCTCTGACAGAAATGAAGAAAGGAAGGGAGGGAGGAAAAGTGAAAAGAAAGAGACAACAAGGAAGGAAGGAAGGGAAGGAGGAAACAAATGAAAGAAATCATAAAACAGATGTATTTTTCTCTTTTAATATGAAACAAATTCATCATGTTAAAATCAATATTCAAGATTTATTTATAGAAGTTGGGAAATACATTATGAGAAAATATTATAATGAGAAAGATATGACAAATGAAATTTTAAAATAAGCGTTATTTTTAATATCTCCTATGTACCCCTTGAATTTTTATAGTTAAATGGTAACATTTGGATAAAGATGTTCCACTGAGGTTTTTTAATCACTTTTGTCAAGTTTGGGGGTCAGGTATAGAGAAATATGACCTGGTGTTCTGTGGTCATCTTCTTCCTCTGGGCAGAGGATTCAGTGGAAAGAATAAAGCTGCAGATTTTCTTCAGAGTCTCATAACATTCAATAAGGTAATTTCTGAAAATTGTAACACTTATTTATGCTTTTCTTAATAAGAATTGCTGGGATGTAGCTGCAAATGTTTAATTTGTAGGGAGAATGGATAAATTAGTGTACCAAGGTTGGTGTATCAAATCCTGGGTAGAATTTCTGAGTTGGAAAACAGAAAATTTGTAGAAGTCAGTCTGAGGAACTCAGTGGTCACACAGGGTAATTCCCATCACCCCACCCCTTCACCCTGGCAAATCACCACGCGTATGCAGAGACCACAGAGTCCTCTGCCTTTTCCTTTACTTGGGTACACACTTTGATGTGTTATATATCTGGGGAGGATTATGCTTTCAAATGGCCCCCAGGTGTGTGGGATATACTTACTTGGATTGTCATAGATAGACCGTTGAAAATAATTGGTATGAAACAAATATTTTGTGAGACTGCCTCCACCTCCTACCCAGGACTGTTTTTCCCTTTCATCTGTTATTCTGAGATTCTGGACTCTGAGAGAGCTAATTTGGCTTCCCAAGACTGCCTGAGGCATTCTTCTTATTTATTACATTAGCAGTCAGTTCTAGTCTTGAAAATAGAGAAGGCACATTCTCAGCCTGGGTGGTGCTAACTGGTGTTCAGGCAACCACACTTTCTCATGTGCTGTCAAACTGGAAGAAGTGTGACTGAGGGCAATGGGAAAATACATAGAGCAGCTATGCAGTCCAAATTTTAACTTCCATAATATGTTCTGGAACATGATATCTACAAGCCTAAGGGCGTGTCTGTATTGATAGTTTGTGAAATGAAACACTACTCTTGCATTATATCTTTATCATGAGTCATTTCAAGCTTCCCAGGAAGAGTGCACTGCCCCTGCTTTACACATAAGCTTAACTGCATCAGTGAAATACATCAAGTGATCTGGGAGTGAGGTCCAAGAGGGAGGGGATATATGTATATGTATAGCTGATTAACTTCGTTGTATAGCAGAAACTAACACAACATTGTAAAGCGGTTATACTCCAATAAAAAAAATATTGCTGAAACAATTTTTTAGGTAACAGGGAAAAACTTGAGTGGCTTGTCTCATTACAAACCCCAACAAAAATGTAGACAGAAAAAAAATCAAACCTAAAATTACAAAGCAATAAATATTTACTCTAAATGAATATTTGTGTGGGAGTAGGGGGGAGAGAATATAATAGCTTTTTAAAATATAAAACTAAAAGCAGTAATCATAATGAAAGTGATGAAAATATATGACTATCGAAAAAGTCCTAATAGTCAAAACAGCATTAACCAAATGAAGCACCCAAGAAACCCAAGAGAGTCAGTTTTAACATTTTCTAGGCCCAGAGAGCCCAAAACCAACTTAACGATGCTGCCATATGAAGGAAGATTTTATTTCTTCTTACTTATATCATGTTTTATTTTATTTTAACAAATTCGTGTAGAGTAATACTATCAGGCACTGTTCAAAACAATTTATAAATCTGCTCCTGTTTGAAGATTAAAAATATTGAGAAACATAATAACATATCTAATCTTGTTTAAATAGTCATGGTATTCTAAATTTAGGAAAATATAAGGTATTAAGGTTTATCAATTTTAGGGAAGGTGGAAAAGAGCTAAAAACAGCCCAATTTTCTTTATTCCTCAAGAGTAACAATTACTCATTATGACCAGGGAAAACTCTATGTTTTTAAGTTTATTTGAACAAAGTATAAGCAGTATGTTTATAGACCAGGCATTGGGTCAAGGAAATAGTGCACGTAGATATTTGATATAAAATTTATTACAAAATAATTTTTTAAATACTAGAGGTCTTTAGTTTTGATATAGTCCACTTTTTGAATAATCACACTTTAATAAGTTACAATATCATTATAATTACTTTTACATGCACAATTTTATGTATCAGCTAAGATAAATAATATTTTGTATTATCATATGTTGGTGCAGCCTATCAATGACCAATACAGTCAGTGGCATTATCCATAGCTGGGTTTGTAGAAATATTAAAATATTATATTGTGCTTTTATAATTATGTAGAAATTTAAAAAATATATTGTTGCTGGGAAAAAGCGGAGGTGTCACAAACTTCATAAAATTGAGAGGAGTTGTCAATCAGCAGGTATGCTGAGAACAGAGAATCTTTAGCCTTAATGAGTTGCTTATTGGACTGAAGCCAGCTGAGTCTACATTCAATCAGGAGAGAAAAGAACAAAATTAAAACTACTGATGAAAGCTAAGCAATAAACCATCCAATCTATGTTTAAAGGAAGTGGGTAATTAGGGATTAGGTAATATGTAGCTCTCCAGAAATTAAACCCTGACTTTCACATGTTTTAATTGTTTATAATTCTGAAATGCATATTTTGAGTTGAACTTCTACTGAAAGATAATATCAGGAAAAGTTCGCAAATCGTAAGGGTATAGATGGATGGATTATCGTATAATGAACCTATAGATCACTTTAGGTAGTATGGACATTTTAATAGTATGATTCTTCCAATCCATGAAATTTTTTTTGTCCTATGCAATTTTAATCTAAAATCAATAAGGTTTTGAGTTTTCTACATGTTTTAAAGTAGAAGGTATTTCCTGTTTGTTTTTTCAATAAGGGTATCCAATTGATATAGAACTATTTATTAAAATGGTCTTCCTATTTCTACTCTGCAATCCCACTTTTATTATGTATCAAAGGTCAACTTATATATAGGTTTATTTCTAGATTTGCTATTCTAATCCATTAGTCCACTCACCTCTCTACCCTATTTTAATATGATAACTATAACAAATCTTGCTGTTGGGTAGGGTAAGTTATCTCTCTTTTTTCTTCAGAATTACCTTAGCTAGTCTTGATTTTCTAAAAACTTTAAAATTATCTTGTCTTATTTTCACAAGAAATTCTTTGGATTTTTTTTTTCCCCCTGCGGTACGCGGGCCTCTCACTGTTGAGGCCTCTCCCGTTGCGGAGCACAGGCTCCGGACGCGCAGGCTCAGCGGCCATGGCTCACGGGCCTAGCCGCTCCGCGGCATGTGGGATCTTCCTGGACCGGGGCACGAACCCATGTCCCCTGCGTCAGCAGGCAGACTCTCAACCACTGCGTCACCAGGGAAGCCCAATTCTTTGGATTTTGATTGAGATTTTAGTCTGGGAGAATTGACACCTGGTCCCCAAGATTCTTAATGGCAGTGGAACTATTTCTGTGAAGTAGAATCTTACCAGATCTCAGCAGCTCATTCATTGCTGTGCTACATCCTTATTACAGGTAAGGCTAGCACACCATTCAGAAAGATATGTCACTAATTTGTGGCTTAATATTGAGTATTTACAGATACATGAACATTCCATGTTCTTGAGCCATACTCATTATCATCAAGGTACATTATCATGTGGGAGTGATGTGAGCAGGTATGCCCAGGTGTCTACAAATTTTCCAGTATCTCAGAAATTCAATCTTATTACATGTATATTGACTAGAGCTTGGCATATATACGAGAGTTAAGACTTGATTGAAATAAACTTTGGAGATATGATGAACTATATGCATTGGAGACGTTTCCAGGTAATATAAAAAAAAAAGTTATGTTTGAAAATTACCTGGAATGACGATTGGAGTGAAATAAAGAAAATATGTGATCTGAAAATTTTAAATAAAAAATAAATTATACAGTCTTCTAATAGTTAACATTAGTATCAAAATACTCTAAAATTAAAGTGAAATATAGAAAGTCATCTTAAAGATAAGAGAATGGCTCCAAAACCAGGAAAACTTTACTTTTCTCTATAGCCCGAAGATTGTCTGAAAATCCACCATTGCCTCCTTCAAGTGAAGGAAAAATTTCCCCCAAACACAAGATGCTGGTGCTGCTTTCAATATGTGACTATACCTGATTACCAGGTATAATCGATGTTGCTGCTTTATGTGGATAATGACTCCATTTGTAGCAAACACCATTCAGAACAAATGAGACCTATGAACAGGTTGCATATGCCTCTCATATACAAGTATGCAGCGGCAAACTTACTGGGAAAACTACTTAGGACTTGCCAAACTCCTCAGACCTCACATCATGGTGGTCTTTGGTTGTAACAAATATGGCTTTTTCAGTCATTTTTATCCTATTCCTTGTGTTTATTCTTTCTGACTCAAATATCTATTACTGTTCTCCCTCCCCAAACTTTCTGCTAATCACTCTGGAATCCTCAGTCTCTTTACTGAATGTTTCCTTCACCTCTTTGCACTGAGGGCAAAATGTATATGGCTAATTCTGCCACTCCTCACATCACTCATTATTAGGAGGTGCACATGAGTCTGTCATGCTCCCCAAGACACTTCCAGACCACTACTTTTCCATATTTCTCAAAATGCTTTTTGAATATACCTCCTTGACACTTGTTCTCATTCACTGAACAATTTATCTCTTGTATCATATTATTTCTCTGTGTTCCATGTTTTGCCATCAAGCTGGTAGACCTAGCTACATGGCTAGCTCATCTAATATTAGTCTCTGAGTTATTTTACCTCCTAAACTCTACTGATCTTTTTGTTTTTTGTTGTTGTTTTTTAAATTAATTTTTATTGGAATGTAGTTGCTTTACAATGTTGTGTTAGTTTGTGCTGTACAGCAAAGTGAAACAGCTATACATATATGTATATCCCTCTTTTTTGGATTTCCTAAAGCTCTAATGATCTTGTAAACATTTTATTTCTGCCATTGATTTGACTGCTATATTTCCTCCCAAGTAATCAGGTATTTACTGTCTTCAGTTCTTTCTTTAGCAAGCTTATACTTTGTTAAATTACTTCAATCAGTATCCTTGAACTTTTTTACCTGATTATTCTATAAACTGGACTAAAATGCATTTTATATCATAATATTGCATGAGGGAGTTTCATGCTGAGTATTAGGAAGACAGACAGTAACAATATTACTTTTCCATAGATGAGCCCAAAATGGAGATAACAGGTTAATGGCCAGAGTATGATTTGGAACTTCAATAAACGCTTTTCAGTACAATTCCTTCTACTGAATGCAGGAAGCAATAAATATCTACTGAGAAAACAAGCAATTTATTACATTAAGTGAATTGTAACATGTAAGTGAGACAAACAAACATTTTCTGAGCTGTGCTACATGCTCTAAGGTAACAGCCCAAACTCCCACCTGGGGTTTCCAAATCCATGAGCTACCCCCTACTATGCTGATGAATTCCCTCCCATCTTTAGGTATAAACTTCCAGAGGTCAATTAGATGTAAATGATCCCATGTTCTTGGTTTCTATGACCAAGCTGAACCAATTATACTTTCCTCCTAGGAATATGGAATTGGGTCTCAGAGAGGCTCGATCATTAGGATAAGTGCACGACATGGAAATAAGCCGAGTTCCACACAAAGTAGAGTACTTAGAATCAGGATCCATTAACTATTAATGTAGATGTCCCAGGAGGCACCTGGTTTCCTACCACCCTCGGTTCTTTTCTCTTCTTTTCTTTTTTCTTTCTTTCTTTCTTTCTTTTTCTTTCTTTCTTATTAATTTATTTAAATAATTGTGATATAATTGACAAATAAAATTATAAGATATTTAAAGTATACAAGGTGATGATTTGATATACATACATATATTTATATATATATATATATATATATACACATTGTGAAAGAATTCCCCCCCACTGAGTTAATTAATACATCCATCACCTACCTTTTTTTTGTGAGAATATTTTTCTACTTTCTTAGCAAATTTTAATTATACAATACAGTGTTATCAACTATAGTCACCATGTTATATATAAGATCCTCAGATCTTATTCATCTTATAATGGGACATTTGAACCTTTTTACCAGCCTCTCCCTATTTCTCCCACCACCCCCCCAGTCCCTGGCAACCACTTTTCTACTCTCTGTTTATGTGAGTTCAAGTTTTTTTTTTTTAAGATTCCTCATATAAGTGAAACCATACAGTATTTGTCTTTCTCTGCCTTATTTCACTTAGCATAATGTCCTGAAGGTCCATCCATATTGTTGCAAATGCTAGGATTTCCTTATTCTCCAAGGCTGAATAGTATTCCACTGTATATATATGTGTGTGTATATATATATATGTATATCACATTTTATTTATTCATTCATCTGTTTACAGACACTTAGGTGGTCTGACTACTTTTAAATATTCATTGAATCACATGTGATGTGTAGTTTTATGATAATGCCTCACTTCTCAATCCTCTCAATCTGTCCACATATTTTATGAGAAAGATTGAGTGGTTTCCTTTTCCTTGCCACCATAAAATTCGAGTAAATTGGATGTTATTATTTGTCAGATAAAGAAACTGAAGCTCAGAGAGGTTAAAATTTGTCAAACATACCACAACTAGGAAGAGGCACAGTCTAGACACAAAATAAAATAATGGCAATAATGGGAGTCATTATTTAAAAAAAAAGAAAAGAAAAAGAAGCATTGATTAGAATGATATTCATTGATAATAACAGATTCTTTAAAATTGAACTTCCGTAAAAGTGGGGAGGGGGACAATAATTCAGTTTTAACATAGGAAATGTATATCAATTGAAGTTTAATAGCCAAGATAAGTGAATACAGTTTCCTTCCTCAAGACATGGCAGCTGTAGTTGCCACCTTTGGTTTTCTCTTTATATTCCCAAGTCTCCCATCCCCGGGGGTAGGCATTAACAAGGTGAACACTTTCTCACCTTGAGGTGAAGCAAATTGCTATCTTTGATGGCAGAGATGAGAAACCTATGCTAGTGATATTTTGAAGTAGGAGAACATTCTTTTCCATAGGATTTCTTTTAATCAGCCTTTGGAAGCCACTTCTAGTACAGATTTATATAGCTATGGTTTATCACTAATTTAATTATGCTTCCAGAATGAATTATGTTTTAATTTTAGAATTCCTTAGACTTGGTTACAATTTTATGACTACCATAAGCCTTTCTCAAGGGCGTAGTTTTTATAAAGCAATCAAGTGCAAACATTAGGGAAGACCAGGGGTCATTCATCCTCTCCTCTCCTTTCTGCAAGCAGTACTTTTATAGAGCTTTCAGAAGCTGTAAGGGAGTACATGAAACCATTTCCTTTTACTGCTGGAACTGCTTCTCCTATCAGACTGTTCATTAATTATGCCAGTTACATTTTGGATGGAACTAGAAGGTGCAAAGGGTAAAATACGAATCAGTATATGATTTTAGTACTTGATTTTGTCCAGAATTTGATATCCCTTTAGGGTTATTTCTGCTCAAAAACAAAATATCTATAAAAATTACTTATATTATTGTTTTTATTTCTAAACTACATGTATTGAATACCTCAAAAGCTCTACCACACAGAGCTTAATAGAATTGTTTATGTTCAAAACATGCATATGCTTTATAATAAGATAAACCATATGTAAACTAAGAGAATTTCCTCTGTAAACGTTGAGCTTGGTAAGGAATAAAATGGACTGCCATGTGCCCACCACCCAGCTTAAAAAATAGAACATTTTTTATAATAATCTGAAGCCATCTTTGTGTCTCTACCAGATTATATCCTCTGTAGCGACCTAATGGTAATCACTATCCTCATCCTGAACTGTGTACCCATTGTTCCTTTTCTTTTCCTTATAATTTATCCATTTTTATGTATATTTTCACAAAATATTGGTTTTACGTGTGTTTGAATTGTATACCTACAGAATCACTATATATTTTTTTAAACCTTTTTTTGCTCAAAAAGACCTAAGATTTATCCATTTTGATTCATGTAGCATGCTATAGGTCCATTCTATATATCATTCATTATTAGTTGTAAAGCATTAGATTATATTGTTATGAGATTCTTCATTGACTCTATTCATAGATATTCAGGTTATTTGAAATTTGTTGCCCTTACAAACAATGTGGCTGAGAACATTCTCATATCAATCGCTGTTGCCACATGCAAGAGTTTCTCTAGGGAAATGATCTCCCACATTCTCCATGTAATAAAACACAAATATTCATCTATCATACTGGAATAAACAGTTGGATCTGCTCACAGGAAAAGGTGACTAGATTATGGGCTCTGGCTGCTCTTGGCCCTGTTCCCTCCACCCCACCCCAGGACTGAAGTGGAGATCTCAGACACACCCACAACCCATTCATGGTATCAATATGCCCAGATGATGTCCGGGAATGAATTGTGAAGTCTTCAGGAATAACCATCTTAATTTTTCTGAATAATACCAAATAGTTTTTGGAAAAAAAAAAAGTATCAAAGTAGTAGCAGGAAAAGGCTGTTACAGTTAAATAGGGATAATTGAAAATAAATGAATAAATAGTAATATCATTAACTTAATAAATGAATATTGTAAAATTTTGCAGGCAGAGAACTGAGGAGGGCAGAGCACCCAGGCGCTTGGAGCCTCTGGGAGCCATTATTCAGCCCTTGGACAACAGGGAAGGGACAGGGGAGTGAGCCGCTACAAAAACCTCGAGACAGTAGCTATTGGAGAGTACCACCTGACAGCATCGGTGGCCTTAAACAGACACGACCTAACATTGAGACCTCTCAGGAAGGGAGCCAGGGAAATAAAAACTCTTGATTCTAGTTCCCTCACATCTTCTGATCTGCTGATCTCTCCCATTGGCCAAACCCCCTAGAAGCAAAAAGCCAGAAACACACTCAGTGGAGGTATTAAAGTCACCCTTTTGGCCTTCAGAGAAGGATGGAGGAAAAGTGGAGAATGGACACAGAGTGGCAAATGAAAAATCACAGTAATAGCAATTTACACTCCTGCCAGAAATGTATTAATGTCCAATGATTCCTATTCTTGCCAGCAATTTTTATTATGCAACAATTTTGCATGATAACTATTACATAAATATTATTCCTCCATTTATTTATTTTAAAGTCTTTCAGTAAATCCTTAGATTTTCTCCATAAAAATCTCCAGTCCACCTTTTGTTAACTTAATCTTTGGGACAGCAATGAATCAAGAACTCAAATTATCAGTATAAAATTGTTTTAGCTAGTATTGTTATGATTTTAATAATGACATTATACATGTTTTCTTTTTATTAGATATTATCTTCAAAGATTGTTCTCTTCATTTTTTTGCACTTTTCTGGTGTGTTTATTATCTTTTTGTATTTCAGTGCATTCATTAAATATATCACATACTAATCATTTTTTACTGCAAATGCAACAAATATTTTCTCTGAGTTTGTGGAGCTTATGAACAGAAATTCTTAATTGTATAATAATTTAGTGATTAATTCTTCCTTTCTTCCATTTATATTTCAGTGTGTTTTAAAAAATCCTTTTCTTGAAATCATATATTCTCTAATATTCTTTTCTAAATTATCAAAATTTAAGTTTTTAATCCATCTGGAATTTATTTTTGCATATGGTGTGAGGAAGGGATCTGATTTTACTTTTTACTATATGATTAACTTGTTTTCCAAATGCATTTATTGAACCATTAATCTATATGACAAATGCTAACAATTTCAAATATCAAATTTCCAAAAAATGTGTTAGGCTGTTTCAGGGTTCTGTAGCACATTTTATTCCATTAATTTATTGTGCTAATGCTGAACAAATAGAAAACTATCTTAATTAATAAAGATTTAAAACAAATATTGGACTTTGGTAAGGTAATCCATCGTCTTTAATCTTTTCTAAAGTATTGTCTAGACTGATACTATCAAATAGATCTTTCCATGATGATGGAACTGTTCTTTATCTTCACTGTACAGTACAGTGACCACTAGCTACATGTGACTACTGAGCACTTGAAATGTGGCTCATGTGACTGAGAAATCAAACTTTTAATTTTACATAGCTGTCAGCTACTTTATTGGACAGCCCATATCCATTTATTCCTAGTACATTTTGTCTTCCATATAAATTTCACTATCACCTTATAAATTTCCATGAAATACCCTCTTGCAGTGTTGCTTTGGATAGCATTGAATCAATAGTTCAAAGTAATTATAACTAAGATCTTTAATATGGAAACTTCCTATTCTTAAATTTGGCATATTCCTCAACTTATGTAGATATTAGCAATTCTTTCAACAAAACATTATAATTTTCTCCATGAAAGTGTTGTTCATTTATCCCTGTCATTTTTTTGTTGTTGCTAATGGAAATAGCATATTTTACATTACATTTTTGGTTGATTTAGTGCCAGTTTATAAAAATTGATTTTATGTCTTGCAAAACTAGTAAACTATTATTTCTCATATTTCATGGGATTCTATTTGTATAATTTGAAGATGTGCAAATAATATTTTTTTCTTTTCTAATCCTTAAAAAAACATTTTTTCCTTTATCTCACTGCACCGACCAAAATGTTGAAAGTGTTAAAAAGAAATATTCTTGTAATGATCCTGATTTTAAAGAGAATTGATTTTATTTCACCACTTGGCTTAGAGTTTTTATAAGCATCCTTTATTAAGTAAAATAAATTAATTTCTATTCCTGGTTTATCACAAGTCTGTATTATGAATGGGGTTGGATTTTATTATTGCTTTCTCTATGTTTATTGAGATAACCATATAATTTACTTCCATTAAAGTACTGTGGTGAATTATATTAATAGTTTTTCTGGAACTGAACTACCTTTGCATTTCTGGATAAATACAATATGTATTTTGATGAATTCAATTTTTTAATGTTGTTTAGGACTTTGTCTTTATGTTGAGGCGGGGATACAAACCTGTAATTTTCTTTCTTAGGTTACAATTTTCTGGGTTTCGTATCATAGTATACTAGAGACACAAAATATTTCTCATCTTTTTCTATTTTCTGGAGAAGTTTGTGTATAATTGCAATCACCTCCATAAGTATTACGCAGAACATTTGCCTTGGCCTGATACTTTCCTTTGTTAGGTATCCAACTTGTTACTAAATATTTTAATAGATATAGGATAGTTCAAATTATTCTTTTATTAAGTTACTTTTGAAATGTTGTTTTTAAATTTGTTCTATAATTTATCCATTTCATATAATTTTAACATTTATTGCCATGATGTTGTCCAAATATGCAGTTATTTTTTAGTCTACTCTTGCTGCATGTGTAGTTATATCTCTTTCCATTCTTGATATTGTTTTTCTTTTCCATTTCTCTCTCTCTCTCTTTCTCAGTTGGGATCAGTCTTGCCAGAGGAATTTGTCAGTGTTATTATTCTCTTCAGTGAGCTAATTTTGGGCTTGGTTGATTGTCTAGATATGGTTTAATCTCAATTTTTGGTTTTTATTTTTATTATTTTTTAAAATATTATTAGTTTTATTTTTATTTCCTCTGCTTTCATGTGGAATGTTTTTTTCTGTTTTGGATTACTTTTTAATTTAGACATTTAACTCCTCCATGTTCAATCTGCCTTCTTTTCTAAAATAATACTTTAAATTACAAATTTCCCTCTAAATACCATATTCTGTATATCCCATGTATTAAGTTTATAGAAGCATTACAATTAGTATTCAGTTCAAATAATAATTTGGTATTTTTGAATTTCCAGCATTCTTTCACCAATGAGATTAATGTTGCTCTTTTGTGTAATTTCCCAGTGTCTGGTTTTGGGGATTTTTGTTATATTTTTGGTATTTAATTATGTTTATATCTAATTTCATTATAATCAGAAAATATTTCCTTATGAAACTGATTATTTGATATTTACCAATGTGTGAACTATGACCTCCTTCTTGGTTTTGCTCTTTAATATGTAAATGAAAGGAATGGGTATTCTCCAATTTTGGGATGTAGTATTTCATATACTCCCATAGATGTTCCTCAAAAAATCAATTTCTTTACTGACACTTTTTTTTTTTTGGTACTTGGTCTTCAATTACTGTAAGTTATGCATTAAAATCTTCCCCCTTTGGTGGTGTTTCTTATCCATTTTGAAATTATACCATTAGGTGCATGCAAGTTTAGAATTGCTACATATTTCTGATGATTTGAACTTTTATTAATAGTTAAAGACCATCCTTATCTCCAGTAATACTGAAAATCTATACTGTATAGGATGAATATAGCTACTCCATTATTAACACGATTGTATCACATGATACAATCAGTGTTTATCACACATTTATCACTTTCTTGATTGGCCGTTCCTATTTTCTTTGCCATCTTTACCAGCTCATTTTTTCTTCTTCCTGAAACCTGTTGTTTGTAAGTTCCTCTTGTAAATATTTTGGCCTTTTCTTAGTATGTTTTACATTTTTCCCTGATACTGAAAGATAGTTCAACCAATGTATAATATTAACTTGATCATTATTTTAATCTAAGCAGCTGAAGATATCATGCTGCTATTTCAATGGTTTAACTCTTATTGTTGAGAAATCAGCTACCTGCCTAAATGCCATTCTGTTTGGTAAAAACTGCTTTTCTCTTTGATTTATTATAGCAACTTTCCCCTGGTGTTTTGTGTTCGACACTCTCACTACAATGCATCCAAATACTGATTTCTTTCTATTTATCTCTTTCGGGATTTTTAGTTTTTCTGGGTCCAACAATTAGTGTGTTTTGTTTTTCCATTTTCAAACATTCTAAGCCAGTATCTGTTTAAATGCATCCTCTCATTTTAATTAGACTTTATTCCTCTATTTCCTGTGGCTATTTGTGCCTCATCCACATTTTCACATAATTATCTTTCTATGCTTCATTCTGTTATTTCTTCAGGTAATATATATTCTACCTCACTCATTTGTTTTTTAACTGTGTTTAATCTACTGCTTAATTAGCCCATAGAATTTCTTTAGAAAATAATTATATTTTTCAATTTTAGAAGTTTTAAAAATTATTTCTTATTAGTTTCTAATATACACAGGCAGTTTTGTAGTTTCTGGTCTCATCATTGTGCTTTGAATATCCACTTATATTCTTTAAGCATTCTAAAATACTTATTTTATAATTTCAGTCATCTCTTTCCAATATCTATCTTACAGTATCTGTTGTGTTTTTTTTTTCAGTTCTCATTTTGATTTGTTTCTACATGTGTTTCATAATCTTTATTTCAAACATGTTTTATGAAACATAGTTTAAAATGGATTTCTCTAGTCTAGAGAGTATTTGCTTTTTTGTGTACAGGTGCAATACTTTGCATTACCAACCCAAGGCAGATTTAAATTTAATTCTCAACTTCAATTACTTTTTTGGTAGGGTGCATTATGAATTCTAGTGTAAACCCACTTGAGAGCCAAAATTTCTTATAAAAGAGACTTTTTTCAACTGTACCCAAAGGAATTGCTTTATTTCTTTACCACTTTCCTTTGAGGGGTCAGTTCCCCCGACCCTCCTCTCAGCCACTCTAGTGAGAGTTGCTTTTGGTCTTTCATAACTTGGTATAGGAATTTTGAACTTGGTGTGTTTTGTAAGCCTCAGCCTTTGTCTCCTGCTAGACTTAAAATTTTAAAAGGATCACTTATGTGGAAACTACTGAAAGAGATAATTTGTATCTTTATTTCCTCTGAATTATATATGATATTGAAATGATTTACAGTTAAGAAAGATGATTTATCTTTTAATATATTATTCAGAATATAGCACCTCTGGAGCCCTCATAACATCTGCAGGGATAGTATTTCAGAATCAGGAGAAAATATTTACATGATTGATTTCTGGTAGTTCTAGGGTGTAGAATTTTGTAAATTACTGAAAAGATAACAAGTTACAGGAAATTAAGAGATATGAACCCCGCCATCTTAGATTCCTAAAAATCATCAACTAACACAGGACAGAAGGCACTTTGAATGTATTAAGCTTAGTAGTTAACATTTGAAAGTGTGCGTTCACTTTATTATAATTCTTTTTCATGAACATATATTGCCTTCTTTTTAAAACTAAACTCCTTACAAATTTTGAAGAATAAAATAGGAAAAATTTTATTAAGTTTGGGGCACCAATAAATTCAACAGTTAGCAAAGCATTCTATCTGGGTCTGGGAACATAGAATTTTGTCCCTGAATTGTACTCATTTCTTCTTTCAACCTGGTCAGTCTTCATCAGTTGCCTGTCTTGCCAGTGGGTATACAGAATATGAGGAGGCTGAGAGTCCCCATTAGTCACTGATGGCTGTCATGTCAACATCAGACCTTATTTTGGAGTTAAACTTTACCTTTATCTTAATTCTATTATGAGATATGAACTCCTAAGAGGAAGTCACTAACAACATCTATATATGAATTTACAAATTCTCTTTGTCTCTTTATAGAGAAAATCAGAATAATAGGCAAGCAAATTCCATCAAAAGAAAATAGTGACCAAAAATACTGAAAAAAACTGTGGACAGCTTAAAGTTATACATAATTATACATTTACTGAGGTGAATTCCTACTTTCTTTGGTTGAAGTCCTTTACTTGATAAAAAATTGTTCTTGTAAATCAGTCTTGTTGAAAATTTTCAAATAAATCTAAGATTCATATGAATTATTAAGAAAAGAAATAAAAGTAACCATACCAGTTTTTAAATAATTACTGAGCAGTTTTGGATTCTTACTAGAATTTCCACATTGTATAGGGGTTTATGAGGAAAATATGAGTTGAAGGAAGGAAAAAACCTTCACTGCCAGGGACAGTGTCCATGAAGCATGGTTTACCTTATAAAATGACATGCAAGTGGATATTTAATGATTAATTTATTTAGATAACAATGAACAGGTTGGAAGAACTTTTAAGAGAGAACATAGTGAGTTTCTAGGACTTAGAACCTAGTGTGTTTAAAATTTTAAAGTGAGTTTTCACTCTCAGTCTTTGATGCTTAGATTTTTTAAGTGGACTTCCCCTCCAAGCCATTGGTTTTTTTGTTTTTGGTTTTGGTTTTTTTTAAATGTCCTATCTGTGCTATGGGCTTCCCAGCCTGAAGTCAACTGTATGTGAACAACTGTCCCCTTTATTCTTACAGCAAAGATACTATAAGTATGACTTGTCTATTTTGTCTTAATTTTTATTCCTATATAGCAGTTACATTTTGTATTGTCATGGATGGTTGTTTTTTATAAGAATACTATAATTGAGATTTCATAATAGTGATTTGTATAGAATTGGAATACAGTGCTTTTACTGCCATATTTAATTCTGTTTATTTGTAGGAAAAAACAGTTTACATGTTTATTAATAACTTTGCATAATATTTATTATTTATAACTCACTTTAAATTCATTATTTATCTAATCTTTAAACCAAGCCTATAAGTTAGGAAAGACAAGTATTGTATTTCTAAAACATTGGACTAAAAGACTAGTTAGTCAGTTTTTTGATTTTATAGATAAGGAAACTTTCAAAGATTTGTTCATGGGCAGAGAGCTAGTTTGTGGACATATTTTAGGTTTTAATGAGGGAGGCTTGAAGAAGTTAAAGATTTACTAAGAGCAAAGCTAGCAGGGCACAAAGCAAACACATTTGAAATCAAGCCTTCTATCTTTAATAGCCTATATTATTTTGCATATTATCCTGTTGTCCTATGTTTGATCTAGTTTTTATTTGGTTTTATATTTTTGACAAAAAAATCTTGATTTATTGAAAGAAATCAATCTGGCTCCTCCATAATGGTCTATGATTTGTTTCCTCAATTGAATATATATTTTTAGTTTAAGCTATCAAGTAGAAAATTGAGTATCTCTTGCTATTTTTGCAAACTACATGCTGACTTCAACCTCAGTTTTAGCATATAATAGGAAGTGGGGTTAAGAATGTTTGAACCAAAAATCCCAAATCCCGACCCTTAACTTGAACTGACCTTAAGTGCACAGGAAATTTCTTAGAAGATTTATTTCCAGACGAACAAAATTGCTTTCACAGAGAGGGTGCAATCAAAACTGCATATGGGGAATTTAAAATGTAACATAACATAGCCTTTGTTTTTTGTTTTTCTGTTTCTAATTTTTAAATAAAAAAATTTCCATTACACCACTCACAAAAATTAACTCGAAATAGATTTTAAAATGTGAATGCAAGACCTGAAACTATGAAACTCCTAGAATAAAACATAGGAGAAAAACTCCTTGATATATAGATCTTGGTAATGATTTTTTTGAAATCACACCTAAAGCACAAGCAACAAAATCTAAACAAGTGGGACTATATCAAACTAAAAAGCTTCTGCACATGGGCTTCTCTGGTGGCGCAGTGGTTGAGAGTCCGCCTGCTGATGCAGGGGACACGGGTTCATGCCCCGGTCCAGGAGGATCCCACATGCCGCACAGTGGCTGGGCCCGTGAGCCATGGCCGCTGAGCCTGCGCGTCCAGAGCCTGTACTCCGCAGCGGGAGAGGCCACAACGGTGAGAGGCCTGCGTACCGCAAAAAAAAAAAAAAAAAAAAATCAGTACCTCAATTCCAGTCAGACAAAAACCCCATTTGTGTTTATGTCCTTACTTCATGAGTTGCTTTGTGAAAAAAAAAAGTTGTTTAGGTTTTTAAGGACTATATTACTTTATATATGTGGAGAAAAACATCAAGCAATTGAGGATACAAATATAAATAAAAGGTAATAAAGTTGTAGTAAGAATGAACGGGGTAAGAAAGGAGGGTAAATTTTAAAAAGAACTGGACTAAATAGTTGTAGTTGGCTGAGTAAAGTCAAGTGAGTCTGTTAAAAGATAACTTCACACGTGAGGTCTTGAGGGAGCCTGTGGCTGAGTTTTCTCATTGCCAAGATATTTTTGCTCTTCTACTTTTGGAAAAGGTATGGCTAGCATAGAGAAATGCTGGCATGACTTCTGTGTTAGTTTAGTTGTATTCAGTGGCAAAACAAAGCAGGGAGGGAGAATTTTTACTAAGGGCTAGTTATGCTGCTTTATAACCATGAATGTTCTAATCTACAACCCGAATGTAGATATGTTTATCCACATTCATAGACTAGCAGGGTATCACCGGTCGTCAGGAAGCCAACTCTGCAGCATGGATTAGCGTAAGGAATTGTATTAAGGAATGCTCTTATTATCACTATTATTAATAATAATTAATTATAATTATTATTAATGCTATCATTATAACTAACTGTGTTGAAGGGATGGAAGTAGACAGACCAGGCAGAGGAACTGGTGGTAATGCAGTCCTCACTTGCTACCAGGAGGCTCTCAAAGCTGGAATGACCATTCAAAATTGTCCTGAGTTGAGGCAAAGGGTTTGGTTTTTTTAAATATCATTTTTATTATGTTAATATAAATTAATGCAAACATCATTACAATACCATATGAAAAACTATATAGGATACTATAATAAATACTTTATGTATCTGCACCTTGCTTAAGAAATCATCCCTCACCACCACCCAGTTTGGTCTTTATGTAATTGCATCAACCAGTCATTTGGTGTTGGCTGCCCTTAGAAGAAGTGGTATGACCTTGAGAACATGAAGAGGCTATGCAGAGCTAAGAGTTATTCTTGGATAAAGCTGACGGTTGAAATCTCTCAGTTGGCAACCTTCTCAAGAACTAGGGAATTACATTTTTCAGCCTTTAAAGGGATCTGAATGTCACAGAACAGTATCCCATGTATGGCTAGGAAATATTTTATTTAAGTACTATAATATACTCCTTCAGATTTCTGCTGGGTTTTTCTTGGGAGAAACTGAGGAGAGGAAGATTAATGAAACAAACCACAGCCTCTGTTGCTTAGCTGTTTATAAGGCTGTAACTTATACTCATTGTCTCCCTCCTTTACTCTTCATTCTAGCTTCCTCTCACCCTTGGCTACAACCTCCATTGTGTAGGCATCTTACTTTGTAAGATTACCCAGATCTTCAATACTGAGAAGTCTAAAGTTTTGGTTATCATGGCTTTCTCAGGCTACAGATTCTGCTTTTATCTATATGCCATCAAAATTGGACAATTGAGTCTTTAGGATGCCCAAGTGGATCACATGGATGCTAATGGTGCCCACCCTACTCACATCGTTCATAGCAGCCGTACCTCCTCATGATGTACGGCCAATTACCCTCCCCAACCTCACCCCAGAAGGATGATTCTTCTTCTTTGTTTTTCTTTTAGCAAGCAGAGCCTAAACTCCCTAGCTTCCAACAGCAGTCTTTTTTTTTTTTTTTTTTTTTTTTTTGTGATACGCGGGCCTCTCACTGTTGTGGCCTCTCCTGTTGCAGAGCACAGGCTCCGGATGCGCAGGCTCAGTGGCCACGGCTCACGGGCCCAGCCGCTCTGCGGCATGTGGGATCTTCCCAGACTGGGGCACGAACCCGTGTCCCCTGCATTGGCAGGCGGACTCTCAACCACTGTGCCACCAGGGAAGCCCCCAACAGCAGTCTTATGTTTGATACCATTGCTGTGACTTACTCTGTGGCAGTGTCCCCGTTTTGAGAGCCAGGACTTCAAAATCCACAGAGTCCAGGGTTGCAGAGAAAGAAAGCACAAGATCTCCAAGTGGGTTACTGGAACTGTTGGTATGTAAGGCCACTTCTTGCACCCCTAGATTCCCCGACTTTAGTGTTTTACCTGTTGGAGGACGTAGCACCACACGATGGTCACTAATTTAATGAGTGTTATTAGCCTGGAGGATGATGCTCCTTGTGCATTAGCTGCACTTTCAAAAGGCTATTCTGTCACTCTGTTAGGTCAACAACTTCTAGATGGTGCAATATGTGTTAAGAACCACACATCCCATCCTTTGATCACTGCCATGTTTCCTTCGTTACAAAGTGAGTCTTTTGGTCTGATGTCATATGGGTTCATGATTGTGCATCAAAAACTGTTTAAGGCCTTATAAAATGATGCCAACTGAAGTCCTGGTAGGGAAGGTGAACTCATGTTTAGGATATAACAATTCCTATGAGAATAAATTGCTGTCTTGGAGTGGAAAAGGTGCAGTGTAATCAACTTCAAGTATCTGGTTTTTATCCTTGAGGGTTGATGCTCTATTCGAAGCTCAGAGTTAGCCTTTTGCTGGCACACTGGACATTCATCATTGGCAGGATCCCCTTCTGTTAGGCCCATACATAGCCTCCATCATTGCCACCTGGGCTTCTCCATGATGGGAATCGTGTGCCCATATGCCAGCACTAGGGTGACTAATGACAGAGCCTGGCACACATCATCTGTCCAAGTCATTCTGTCTAGGTGGTTTAGGAATGCCTTCTTACTGATGTTCTCTGATGGGCATTACCACAGAGTAGCATAATATTCACACCTTGTTGCCACTCCCGTAGGTCCATCAGCCCACTTTTCCTGAGTATTCCATCCTGTTCCTGATCAAATATCCTAGCTTCTCATCACTGCATGAGTCAATATATATTCTAGCCTAAGGACACTTCTCTTTTTACACAAAACCAATAACTGATGCAACACCAACAACTGATGCAACTGATGCAAAGAGGGTTTCTCCTCCCCATTGTCTTTCAAGACTGTCCACAACCAGGGCTACACTGAACTAACACATCTGTGAACCAAGCTTTGGCTTCTTCCTTTGTTAGTTGGTGTATAATATTCTCTGGAAGATGGCATGGCCTTGCTCTGGAATCTCAGGACTCTGCCTTGTGATTGTCCCATTAGGGCTTGCCAGAAATACCACACGTCATCCTTTTCCTCTGCTGATGGATCTAATAGCATAGTTCATCTGAACCAAGAGATGGGGCCACTTGGACCTTAGCTTGGACCTTCTAGGCTCTGGACTCTATCCAGTGTTGACAGCATTTATATCATCCTGTGTTTGGGTCAAAGTCATATTCCCTGGTATAAAAAGTGTCAGTTTCAGAACCCGAAGGGACCTACCAGACATTTTGCTTCCTTGCTCTGTGGTGGTCTGCTTCTGGGAAAGAGTGTGGTCTTGGACAAGGCATCTATCTTCAGGTGAGAGTAAATCCAAGAAAGAACTAGCAGCCAAGATTAATTGCTGAGCAATGTTCTTAGATGCTGGGGGGGTGAAATTAATTACAAAACAGAGATCTGGATAGTAGAGCACAGAATTCATGATACTGAGGGTAAGAGTGTGAGTAACTTGCCCATGGTCACAGTGTCAAACACAAGGTTGAGATTGATTTTGCTTTGCTCCAAAGTCATGATAAATTATGTCTCATGTTCAGACAGACCTTGTGTTAACTTACCATCATTGCACATATATTTCTGCTGTTGTTTGTATATTTATTTAGTGTCTATCATAGATAAGCATAACATTTTAGCCTTTCAAAGGCATACAAATAAATACTCTTAATTGTACACATAAATCTCTAGATGGTACTTAATAATTTTGTTATTTTTCTGAATGAGCACTTTCCTTTGCACATATTCAGTGGATTCATTTTAACCAATAAAATGAACAAGGTTAAACCTGGTAAACATTACTCTAGCTCATTTTTGGCATTTCAAAAGTGAATTATAGCAAAGGATAATAGTGCTTGTGAAAGCACAGACAAGCAAATACAGTGATCTCCCAGGTCAGACATTTTAAATCATTTAACTTTTTGAAATATAGGTAATGAAATAGTGACTTGCCTCATTTTTTTTCCTCAGAAGAAAGATAATGATTTCCCTGTAGGAGCTCATAACGTGGCAAATGTCTAAAGAAAATGGCATAATGGAAAGTGAATGCATTATAGTTCTCTTTGTCCATTTCTGGAAAAAAAAATAGCATTCTGATAAATTATGTTCAATTCACAATTTATCCAGACATTCTGGCAAGGAATAGAGAAATTTGTGACAAATATTAATGCCAAATATCTTCTGGAGACACAAAAAATTCAATTTGGCTTAATTTTATATTTTATTACAAAATCTTTACAAAAAGGGAAAGATTAAATTAATATAACACATATCCTCATACTTTGGTCTTTATGAGTAAGTAAAAATAAGAAATGAGATTTTGAGTAAGACTTTTGATACTTCTGTCAGCCAGTGTGTTCCTGTCAAGCAACAAGGGACCAAATGTGACATGCACATAATTTTATTGTCAATTTAGTTTGCCATTTACAGTGCAGTATAGGAGAATAGATTTTTTTAAAACATCTTCTACTAAGAAAAATTAGCTTGCATAATGGAATAGTCTTTTACATATGTCAATCAAATGACCACTAAACCTATGAATCGTCCTAAATAGGAAACTATGGTGAATAAAATAAAATAACTTGAACACTTGAAGCAGAAAAAAAAAGAACTTTAGAATCCTTTCACATTAATACATATTCTTATTTCCTTCTGATGGAGTTGACCTTTTTTTTTCACCAACAGTAAGAATACTTAGCACATTGTCTTTATTTTTGTTTGTTTGTTATATTGAAAATGGAGGTCGTGCTTCACTGTGCTTTCCAGATTTCAGGAAATAGTTTTAGTGGTCACTTAAGGTGCTTTCCTCAGGTCAAAGAAATAATCCAGCATTTGGCAGCAATAATTGAACAGACTGATAACTTCACGGAAGTGTAGATAGGATCGCCAGAGCTGCCATAGATGAGAGTTTGAAAAGTAGTTCCTAAAACCAAAAGTGAGTGCAAATTAATACCAAGCACCAATAGTTTTGTTAAGATGGAATTAAAAATCAGGTATTAAATATATTTTAATTAATCCTACTATGTCCAAAATGTCATTACTCATAGTCTTTAGCCTAGTCAGAAGCTTTTCTACTATCATCATGACAAAAAAATCTTTCCAACCTTAAAATTCTATGAAGCACTATTTTAATAACATATTAGGATGTCTGAAAAAAACTTTAATTTAAAATTACTAGGTTGTTATTTTAAAATAAAATAATCACCTGTTATATTTAGTAGAAAGAATACAGATGTAAGTGCAAGACCCACCTTATTGGAATACCATTTCTCTGTATACTCCATTAGTTGATTCCTTGGGTATCCCAAAATAATCTTGAATTTTAAATAATTAGGATCATTTATTGAATGTTGCTATATTATTACTGAATATTTTTCATAAACTACTATTGACAATCTATTTGAAAACAAACAAAAAATATTAAAAAGCTTTTAATTTTAACAAGTACATAATTCAGTTACACATATATCTTTTATTTCTCATTTTGTTCAAAGATATTGCTGTAAGTGCATCTTTCTCACATTGTGATAAAATAGCTATTTGAATTATTTAATTTTGTTTTTCTCATTTACAATCATGCCACATTGAAAGAACTTCTGATAGGGTAATGTAGGCTATTCAGGTAGGCACTTTTCAATGAATAATAAACTTTTTGTGCAGTTAAAAGAAGATTTTCCCATTTTTCCTTCCCACTGCAAAATGGATACCAAATGTGTTTTGGAGAGTCTACAGAGGAAAAAGTTAATTTCCATAGTTTCTGGACAAGAAGAGAGAAGCCAGACCAACCACTGATAAGTATTCTCTAGATTGCCCATTGCCACCTGCCCAAGTGTTTTATGATTGTTTTTGCTAATCCAAGCCAGGAACACAAGTATAAATAAAGTAGCATTAACACCTTCCTAGGAAGACAGAGACTTCCTTCTTCTGGGTATTACTAAGTAACAAATCATCCCAAAATGTGTTAACTTAAACCAATTTATTATTATTTCTCTTAGTTTTCTGTGTTGATTTGGGCAGTTCTATGTAGTTTTCATTTGAGGTCTCTTAGACAGATGCTGACTGAGTCTGTCATCATATCAAGGCTGGACCATTACCACTTTGCTAGGAGGTGGGGCTAGCTATCAGCTCGGAATTCACTTGGGGCTGTCAATTACCGTGACTGTAGGTGGCCTTTCCATAATGCTTGGGCTTATCATAGCGTGGAGGCTAAGTTCCAAGAGGGAATTTCCCAAGAGCGAGCATTTCAAGCTGCCCAGAGAGAAGACAGAAGGATTTGGCTTCTTAAGACCTATCTTCAGAAGTCACACAATATCACTTTTACCTCATTCTGTTGGTCAGAGCAGTCACAGAGCCTGCACAGATTCAAAGGAGTAAAGAAATAGACTTCACCTTTTGATGGGTTAGTGGCAAACTCACACTACAAAGAATATGTTAAAAG
This sequence comes from Mesoplodon mirus, assembly GCF_964341445.2. Taxonomy (NCBI): domain Eukaryota; kingdom Metazoa; phylum Chordata; class Mammalia; order Artiodactyla; family Ziphiidae; genus Mesoplodon; species Mesoplodon mirus. Next base: position 25,395,487 of record NC_138996.1, read on the forward strand.
TCAGATACTTTTGCAGCAGTCATTTGAAAATAAAATCTGGCATAGAATTTTAAAATTATGCTTCATGCTAATTACAAATCAGCTGCAATATATTGAGAAAGAGAGAATATAAATACAATTTGGGTAGGAAATTGTAGCATGACAAAATAAGTACACTCTCATTGAGTAAAATTATCAATTATAATTATCATTATTACTAATAATGATCAATAATGGAGGTTTCTGTGACGCATACAGTTCTCAGGTATGTCTTATATATTGGTTGCTACTGCATTCTGACAACATGGAAGATCAAAACTACTTGGAATTCCATCCAAAGTGACATTATATATTACCATTACATTTCTCTTACTAACAAAGTTGAGAAAATTCTGCTTCTTGTAATGAAATTATAACTTCCTCTCAAGGAACAATCTTTTTACACACTTCAGAAGCTCACATTTTCATCCCTATACCTTACTACTCTCCATATGGTTAAAGTCAGCTCAGTTTATCCTGTAGTGTTGGTGAATCCAGATACAAACTTTCTCTTCTACTTTTGGAGAAGGTAGGCAAAGAAGCAGTAGACTCATATGTAATGGCTTCTGTAGCTCTCAGTATAATGTTACATTCCTTAAACTTTCTCTGTACCTCAAGATGAGCCCTATGCCAGCAATAACTTTATTGCTATGTTTTTTTTTTTTTTTTTTTTTTTTTTTTTTTCTTTTTTGCGGTATGCGGGCCTCTCACTGTTGTGGCCTCCCCCGTTGCGGAGCACAGGCTCCGGATGCGCAGGCCCAGCGGCCATGGCTCACGGGCCCAGCCGCTCCGCGGCATATGGGATCCTCCCCGACCGGGACACGAACCCGTATCCCCTGCATCGGCAGGCGGACTCTCAACCACTTGCGCCACCAGGGAGGCCCTATTGCTATGTTTTGAAATACTAACTGCCCCCATCGTGTGGAAGCATCACAATAAAATGGTTAAGGCTGTAGTAAAGTATAGTCATGCTGAAAAATGGTTGCTTCTCTACTTCAGCCTTTGTGCATATTATCCTGTCCTAAGGAGATGAGTAGTAATCAAAGTATCAAAAATTGCCTGTTATATATATTTTAATTTATTTTTATTGAGGTAACCTTGGTTTATAACATTATATAAGTTTCATGTGTACAGCTTTATATTTCTACATCTGTCTGTATGCTTACCACCAAAAATTTAGTTTCCATCTATCTCTATACAGTTGATCAACTTTGCCCATTTCTCCCTCCCCTCATGCCCCTTCCCCTCTGGAAACCATTATTCTTTTCTCTGTATCTGTGTGTTTTTCTTAATTTATTTTGGTTTGTTCATTTATTTTTGTCTGTTTGTTTTTTGTATTCCACATGTGAGTGGAATCATATGATATTTGTCTTTCCCCATCTGACTTATTTCACTTAGCGTAATACGTTCAAGGTCCAACCATGTTGTCACAAATGGAAATATTTTATGGTTTTTTTGGCTGGGTAGTATTATGTTATATAAAATCACATGTATATGATATATATGGGTATATATATCATGTGTATAGTCACATCTTCTTTATACACTCATTCATTCATGGGCATGTAGGCTGATTGCATTTCTTGGCTATTGTAAAATTTATGATGGTGGAGCAAAGAATATACAATGGAGACAGGATTGTGTCTTCAATAAATGGTGTTGGGAAAACTGGAGAGCCATAAGCAAAAAAATGAAACGACCACTATTTCACACCATACACAAAAATCAACACAAAATAGACTAAAGACCTGAATGTAAGACGTGAAATCATAAAACTCCTAGAAGAAATCATATGCAGTACACTCTTTGACATTGGTTTTAGCAGTATCTCTCTAGATAAATCTTTTCAAGCAAGGTAACCAAAACCAAAATTTTTAAAATGGTACTACATAAAAGTGAAAATCTTCTGCACAGCAAAGCAGACCACCAACAAAACTAAAGAAGACCTATTGAATGGAAGAAGATATTTGCAAATCATATATCCAATAAGGAGTTAATATCCAAAATATATAAAGAATCCGTACAACTTAACAGCAACAACAAAAACAACCCAGTTAAGAAATGAGCAGAGAAGCTGAATAGACATTTTTCAAAAGAAGACATACAAATGGTCATTAGGCATATGAAAAGGTGTTCAGCATCACTAATTATTAGGGAAATGCAAATCAAAACCACAATGAGATATCACCTTATGCCTGTAGAATGGCTATTGTCGAGAAGGCAAGAAATAACAAGTATTGGTGAGGATGTAGATAAACAGGAACTCTTGTACACTGTTGGTGGGGATGTAAATTGGTGCAGCCACTCTGGAAAACAGTATGGAGATTCCTCAAAATGTTAAGAATAGAACTACCATATGATCCAACTATCCTACTTCTAGATATTTATCCAGAAAATATGAAAACACTAATTTAAGAAACTATATGTACCCTATATTCGTCTTCACATTATTTACAAGTTTACTGTTATATTAAAGATTCCACTATATTTTCTCTGATACCAGACTTCACACTGGAAATCTGTGCTTAACTTAAATCCAAAATATATTCAAAATTTGATTTATGTCAAAGGGATATTAAAGTGATTGTTTTATAAAATAATTCAACTATATATTCCCAAAGAAGCTAAAATGCACATTAATTTCAGTTACAAGAAAACTATTCTATGTCAATTAAAATGTTTTTAGTTCCAAATATTGAAAAACTATCTTAGATTTTTAAAAATAAGAAGAAGAATATATGACTCATGTGACTCAGTCCAGGTGAGACTGAAATGATATGTCTAAGACTTTGGTCATCTTATCCCTAATGCCTTCTGCTGTATTTCCTCCATTATCAGAAGTCTTTCTCCCTGTGACTCAAGACTCACTGGAATGCATAGAAATTACAGAAAAAATTGGATAATGTCTAAAGTTTGGGTTGCCAGATAAAATATAGAATGTTCAACTAAATTCCAATTTCAAGAAAACAAATAATTTTTGATATAAGTATGACCCAAATATTGGAAGGGACATATTTGTTCAAAACATACTCATTTTTATATAAAATTCCAATTTAATAGGGCATTCTATATTTTGACTTGCTAAATTTGATAACCCTAGCTAAAGCAAATGTTTCAAATCAGTAAGTTTTTTTTTAATGGTGCTGAAACAATTGATAAACTCTGGAAAGTATAACTTTTAATCTCGTACTGTCTACCACAATAAATTCCACATGAATTATGAAATTATAGGTGACAAATAAAACTACAGTTAGAAAAATGTATATGGGGAAATAGATACGATTTTATATGGGGAAGAGCATTACAGAGAGAAATCCATAAGAAATAGAAGCTTTATTAAAATGTATAGAATGTATATATTCTATAGAGCGATTTAAAGGAATTGATTTATGCAGTTGTCGAGCTGGCAAGAATGAAATCTACAGAGAAGGCATGCAGGATGGAAATTCAGGGAAGAGTTGGTGTTGCATCTCAAGTCTGAAATGTGCAGGCTGGAAACTCAGGCAGGGTTTCTGTGTTGCACTTTTGAGGTTTAATTGTTCTTTAGGAAACCTCAGTCTTTTCTTGAAGAGAGCTGATTGAATGAAGCCCACCCACATTATAGAACATAATCTTCTCTACTCAAAATCTTCTTTAAAGTTAATTACATCTAAAAAATAACTTCACAGCAACATCTAGTCTGATGTTTGCTCAAACAAAAGAGCACCATTGCCTAGCTAAGTTGACTCAAAATCCAGCATCACAGATTTTTTTAAATATATAGTTTATAAAAATTATAATATATAATTTAAAATACATAATTTTTAAAGAGAAATATTAACTCAACAAGCCAGAAATTATTCAACCTTGCTAATGATAAAATAGAGAAATTAAAACAAAAGCTCAATATAACAACCTAGCTAATTCTTACATTAATATAGGTCTATAGTGTCTTAATCTGTTTTCTTTGGACCCAAGAACACCTTTAAAATGTACATCTCATCTTCAAAACAGAAAAATATCAATTTTAAGTTTATTTATGCCATACTTGTTAAATTTCTACAATGCATAATTGAGTAAATATGTCATCTGTATTTATATTATTATAGTTTCTGCCCAAGAATTAAATACACTTTGTTTAGTAGAATTTAATTTAATAGTTACTGAGTCAGAATGTACATTTTCCTTTCTTTAAGCAGATCTCACTTATAAATATATAATCATACAGATAGAAGGAGATAAATTGAGTAAGAAATAGAAGCAACAGTTCCCTTTAAGTAGCAAACTTCCCTGGTTTTTAAAAGTAACTTATTTTGGAATTTGTTTTGGAATTAGTAAGCTAGAGTTTCATAAATAGTACATTCAAAAGAATAATTATTAAGGAGTTCTCTTAGGGAAAGCTGGGAGGGGGACAAAAATCCCTTTTGGGTAAATACGCACAGGAGTGGAGAGTAAGAACGTTTCAGCAAGTGTTGCAAAATTATTTTGTCTAAGAAAACTTAAAAATAAGATATATTTATTATGTATTCACCAGGCTCTATTTTTTTTTTATAAATGCTATGAATTTATGAATGCCCCTTAAGGCTTCTCAAAGTCATTTTGACAGTAGCTTGAATTATATAGTGTAAAAGGCAGGCACCAGTTGGGACAATATTATACCAAAAATTAAATGTCAGTGAACACTAGCATTACAACATCAAAGCTGTAAGCCACATAAAATCGATGTTTTGCATACTAAGAATATGTATTTGCATCTTATTTGTGTTGTTAATATTTATCTTCAGTGCAACCAAGGATAAAGTATTCTCCATGGAAAATCCAATATATTTGTTTCTAATGTTCAATAAGCCTTACTTATTTAAAATTCTGGACTTTACACGTCTTGGTTCCCCTAAGGCTTTATTATTTAGCCTCCATGTTGTTTCTTTATAATCCAAGGATAGTTGTTTCTAAAGTAGGGAATTTCCATCAAAATGATAGATACTTGAGTATATAGTGCACATGCAGTTACCTCAAGGCAAGTTAGTTACATAAACCCCACGGCCAAATATCCTCAGTTGGCCTAAGGGATAATTTAAAAGAAAGAAGGAAGAAAGGAAGGAAGCAAAGAGGGAGTAGGAGAGGGAGGAGAGAAAGAAGGAAAAAAGGATATACGTTGAGTGCTTGTCATGTAACAATTGCTGTCTACATATTTGCGCTTTTCATACTTTTCCTCTATTCTCTAAATTATCTTGCAAACTGTATACTAATAATTTATTTAAAAAGGAAGCATAGTTTCGAGTAGTCAAGTAATTTCCTAAGGTCAAATAAAGTGAGTTTGAAGAATTGATCAACATAAAAGCAAGGATGTGGTCTCCACTCATAACTAATTCCAACTTGAAACCCCTAGGAAACTGTGGCACAAATTGAAGCAAGAGGTCTGGCCCATTATACTTAATGGTTATCAGTTATTGGACAAGGTTGACCCTAGGAGGTGGGAGTGGGTGGTTGTGTGGGTGAGACAGTTAGCAGGTGAGATAAATCTTTGAAATAATGGCAACTTTCTAGAGAAGAGGACAGCTGTAAATTATCAGCCAGTACTACAGCAGATGGAAGTAAAGAGCTCTGCCTGACCCTAATACATCCACTCTCCAACCCTATTCACATAAAATTAGATTACAGTGACTCCCAAATCTCAAATTGCCATATTAGTAGGAAGTAGAGTCTTTGAGATTCTCTCTACCTCCTCACCTGTATTAAAAAATCCCAAAGGCACTTATCCAGTCCAAAGCTCTGTGAATGTCAGAAACTTCAAGTGATATGCCTTTCCAGATACAGTGCTCAGTTACAAAATTCTCATCAGTCATCTAAATTAAACCTTTTAGGGAGTAGCTTTCCCAACTCATATTAAAATCTCCTGCAAATCCCCCTCCCCCAGGTGGCAGGTGTCTGAATCTGTCACCTTCAGTATTTGTATCTTAGAGTCTTCATGACTCTCTCCAACGGCAGAGGCTTTCTGAGACCTTTCTAACATGTTTTTAAAGTAATTGTGTCTGCACAGTCCTGTGAACATTGGATAATGCCTGTAAATAACTGCCTTCACGCACAGATAACACCTCTCACTAGTAGCTCTCTCTCATTCTCTCTCTCTCCCTTTTACTCTTTCTCTCTTCTCTACACCTTTATTTCACTCTCTCCACATATACTTTTACGCTCTTCCTCTGAAAAACTAGGTGGGTGTTCAACCTATACTTAAATGATCAATAGGAAGCAGTCAGTTTCTTTCCTGAAAACTCAGGGACACTGAAAAATGTTTATTGCCAGTCCACATCTGGAGACCAAAAATTACTGGTTCACTTTTAAGTGATAGTTCCTCAGCTTTAAAATAGATCTAGATAGATGATAGATAAATAGATAGATAGATAGATAGATAGTCTCTCAAATGGGCATTGTATGATACCTGAGTCTACTCATGCTATATACTGATAAAATAATGAGACTGAATGTTTTCATTCACAGTGATGACGGTGAACAATTATTTATAACAGTAATGCCACCATTATCAAAAACATTCCTATAAATCATGTTTTAGAAATTCTATTAGATGTAATTTATAAGCCATGCAAAAAGATTTATCCCATTAATACATAAACATAAATATTATTTCTTTCAATTATAAAGTAGGGCATAAAATATAAATAAATAGACATTATCTCCTCCATTATTAAATTTCCCAGGTATACATAGTATATATCATCACTGTATGATGTTGATTAAGGATGAATATAAACTTAATAAAATCTTAAATTACCTAAAGCAAAATCTAACAGAGTTGCCATTATAATGGTGAACTTGTTGAACTCTCCTTGTAATATTGACATATGTGTATCATGAAGAAATACATCAAGTAAAGAAATATTAATAAAGACACAGATAACTTGAAATTAAAATTTACCAGCATGATCTGCTTGGTAGCTATCAACTCTTATGCCAAAAGAAGATCATTTTTTTCCCTGAAAACATGGAACATTTACAAAAATTTAAGCAGAGATTTGTTCATAACAGAAGTGTCAACACATTTAATAGAATTGCTATAACACAGATCCCATTCTCTGATCTAAATACAATTACTATATTAAAAATCAGAAATTATATTAATCAATAATTTAAAAGATTACACATATACATTTTTAGAAGCTAAAACATGCACGGCATAAAGAAAATGCAGAACTGAAATTACAAGACATAGTTACTGAAGTGCAATGTAATCCTACATAACAAAGTGTGTGGGTGCAGTCAGAGCTGCACTTGGAAGTAAATTTATATTTTTAAATTAAGGAGTCAAATACTCAATCCAAGATACTAGAGCAGAGTAAATCCAAGAAAATTAAAAGAAGGATATCATAGAAATAAGACAGTTTTAAAAGGAAAAAGAAGTAAAATGTATATATATTTTAAAAATATTTTATTTATTTTTATCTTTGGTTGCATTGGGTTTTAGTTGCAGCACATGGGATCTTCATTACGTCATGTATCTTTCGTTGTGGCGTGTGACTTTTCTCTCTCTGGTTGTGGCACACAGGCTCCAGAGCCCATGAGCTCTGTAGTTTGCAGCATGTGGACTCTCCAGTGGAGGAGCATGGGCTTAGTAGTTGTGGTTCATGGGCTTAGTTGCCCCACAGCATGAGGGATCTTAGTTCCCTAGCCAGGGATCGAATCTGTGTCCCCAGCATTCGAATATGGATTCTTTACCACTGGACCACCAGGGAAGTACCAAAAGAAGTAAATTTTATATCTTTAGAATTGCTTATAAAATAAACAAACTTGTAGAAAAACTGATCAAGAAAAAATGAGAAAAAACAGTAGTTTATGTAGGCTATAATGCCATAAACAGTATTTCTAAACTGTAAGAAATTATGAATATCAGTGCTAATAAACTTGAAAACTTCTCTTAAGAACATTTTCTAGAAAACATCAGTTTCTCTAATTGATTAAGATGAATAGAAAGCCTAAAAAAGGAAAAAATTCCTAAGATTAAAGACTAAAACCCTATCCAATCAAAAACTTTATAATTGAATTTTACCTTAATTAAAAAAAACAAAAAACAAAACTCCGTGTATCTGAAAAGTAGTTAAGGATAAAAAGCAGTAACAATACAGAAGGTATGAGGCTAAAACAACCTCTGTTAAAACTGGGGGAAAAAAAAACAGTTTAAAAAAACAATTTTAAAAAGTCTTATTTTAGAGCTAAAATAATAAAATCACCAGTAAACTACTTGGAAATATAATTCAGGAATGTATTAAAAGTATACTCTTACCAAGTAGATTATATCTCAGAAATATAAGAATGATTTAACATAAGAAAGAAATACAACAAATAAATACTCCACATTAAAAAATTTAAATATGGGAAAAATAAACATCTGATCATTTCAAAAGATGAAAATATACTTAGCTAACCAGGAGACAAAGACAATTCATTGAGAAGCTTTCCTACTTAATACATAAAAGGACTATCTCTTTTATTCAACATTCAAAAGTACAAGAGGTACTAGCCAATGCAATATAATAAGGGGGAAAAAAGCATAATTATTGGAAAGGGAGAGACAATACTTTTGTGTATAATTTGATTTTCTGTACACATAATCAAACAAAATTTTCTGTGTAGAAAAGTCAAATAATTCTATTCAAAGTAATAAAATACAGAATAAATCAAATAGACAAAATTAGAAATCATACGAATGTACTAATAGATAGAAGGTCAATATGTGAGAATTAATAATAGTTCTATATACCACTAGAATCTAATTAGAAAGTATATTGAAAAAACACCCTATGCATCATAAAACCAAATATTATAATATACCTAAAAATAAATCTAACACAAATGGGCTAGATCTTTATGGAAATATTCCAAAGCATATTTGAGGGCAATAAGTAAGACCTGAATAAGGGTACAAATACACCACATTAAAGAACATAAGGACTAAGACTGTGAATATATCAGTCCTTCCAATATGATATGAAATTCTACACACACACACACACACACACCCCAAGTTGATTTTAAAATGAAATATATTGAGGCTATAAAATAAAACATAATTAAGGAAATTTTGAATTAATAGTTTTATTTTACTCCTTTGATGCTAAGACTTTAAATGTGGTTATAATTATTTCACGTACGTATTAGCACAAAGATAAGCAGATGAGCAATGGAACAGAAAGAGCGTTTATGGAAACAACACAATAGAGATGGCATTTGAAAATTGAGGAAGTAATTACTTGAGCATATTTAGTTATGCAGAGAAAAATGAAGTAAAACCAGATTCTCGAACAAAGTCCAGGTAAGGATTGAAGACCCAAATGTGATATGTGACTTTACAAAAATTCTAGAAGAAAATATGGGATAGTATCTTTGTGATCTTGGTAGAAACGTATACTTTTAAAAAGATACAGAAACTGAAAATCATAAGTAAAATTTAAAAGTTAATGTTTTTACTATTAAAAGAAAAGAGGCTACCGTACTAAGCAAGGGCATCCTCATTTGAAGATATTTGCAGCTTTTACAAATAGCAACTAATAATATCCAGATAGAAAATCTACAAAAGCAAAAACCTGAAATGACATTTTACTTCATACCCACATGATTTGCTAACAAATGATGGCAAGAATATGGAGAAATAGAAAATCCCAAACTGTTGGTGAGAGTATAAATGAGCTCAGAGCTTTTGGTGAGCAATATGGTCATTCCTAGTAAAGTGAAATGTTCATAATATATAACCGTGTAGTTATTCCACAATTATATTTCCAGGTTTATTCTTTAGAGGAACTCTAAATATTCCCAGAATAACATTTATTGCAACATTCTTCATATTGGTGAAAATTAAAAGTATCTTAACATATGTAACAAGAGAATGGGTAAATTGTGGATCAAAAATATCAAGTTGAATATTGCCACATATAGTATGATATTTATATAAAAGTTCACCAGGGGAAAACCTTTCTACTTTGTTTATGGATACAAACATACAAATTTTAAAAAATAATATTCATGGGGAAGATCAATCAACCTGAAGTTACTGGTTACATATGAGGAAGAAGGAAACGTCATGTCACTCTTTTTCCTATATAGCAATTATATAAAATTATACAGAAATAAAATAGATGCAATCTTATTAATTCATTTATAAAAATAATAAAATCATATCTATTTTAATATAAAACAAGTGAAACCCTTTGATCACTAATGAGGATGGTTTAGACACCTGATGGGCTGTGAAAATTTTGGAGAGAAAAGCATGTTAGCCTACAGAGAAAATATGTCTCCTTGAGGAAGGCAGAGTAAGGTTTTTATTCTCTCCATGGTTCTGTATACATTTAAAAAAAAACTTATCTGGGTACCACTTACTGGAGAACTCAAAAGACATTTACTTAGAACCTAATATAGCAAGATAAAAGTTATTGTAAAAGTTACATAAACGTTTTTAAAGAAATTCATGTTATATATTTTTTACTCAGTCTTCTAAAAATCCATGGTATTTTTATCTTTTATCCTTTTAGAGCTCCAAAATGAATAGTAATACCACCTTCCCATATCTTCTTAATTCCTTTCCTAAGCCAATCCTTTATCTACTTGGTCAAACGTCTAGGAAATGGAGGCAATGAATGAATTTGCCCTGAATTGTCACCAATTCAATGTTTATCTTGTCGTCAGGAACAAGCACCAACAATTATCAGCATTTTGCAAAGTCCAAGAAAGGACATATAGGCTTTTATAAAGATTCACAGAATGATCATTTTGTAAACCACCAGAGTGTAAAAGTATCCTTTTATTTATTTATTTATTTATTTATTTTTTAAGATGTTGGGGGTAGGAGTTTAGTAATTTATTTATTTATTTTTACTGTGTTGATTCTTCGTTTCTGTGCAAGGGCTTTCTCTAGTTATGGCAAGTGGGGGCCACTCTTAATCACAGTGCGTGGGCCTCTCACTATCGCGGCCTCTCGTTGAGGAGCACAGGCTGCAGACGCGCAGGCTCAGTAGTTGTGGCTCACGGGCCTAGTTGCTCCGTGGCATGTGGGATCCTCCCAGACCAGGGCTCGAACCCGTGTCCCCTGCATTAACAGGCAGATCCTCAACCACTGTGCCACCAGGGAAGCCCCCAGTATCCTTTATTGTGGAAGAAAAATATTAAATTGTCCTTACTAGAGGGTTTTAAAACTACCTATAGTAGAGCAAATGTCAATAGGCTTGAAAGAACAAAATTTAGCTGCCAGGTTGATTTTTTTTAGAGAAAAAAGAGAAGCATTGACTGCCTTTTGAACGTAGATATTCAACCGAAATGTGTTGAAGAAATACACAGCATTTCAAGGGAACTATTATATATTTTAGTTAACTGCATCTAATTCTCAAACTACAGGGAATAACCCACCGATATCCAGTACAGAACTAAAAAACAGACAAAGTGGTTTGTAATGTACTGTTTTAAAGAATGGGAGAATCAAAGTAATTTGTTATATCAAATTTCACCTCAAATACCAATTCTTCAAGAAAGCCTTTCCTACAATGATTGCTAGTATCACGATATACTTCTCCACTGTTACATTTTTCACAGTTGAATTTTTCATTGTAGCATTTTCACACTAGCCTCTATGCTCCATGTTGGCAGGGGCAGTGTCTGCAATTGCTCGTCATTGAAGCTTCAGTTATCATCTTCCACAGAAATTGCAATATGCCAGATATCTTCTAAGAAATTTGCAAGGATTAACTCATTTAATCGTTACACCAATCCTGTAAAGTAAGTGCTATTATTTGTCCCTGCTTTACAGATGAAGAAACAGATGCAAGAAGTTAAATAGTTTATCCCAGGTTATACATCTGTTAAGTGGCAAAATCAGGATTTAAATCTAGGCAGTAGAACTTGCCCATGAAGGAAGCAGTGATCAGTGCTTGGGAGTTGAATATAGCTAAAAAGTATGGGGCTACTACTAGAAAAAAAAAAATAAGGAAGCAAAAGAGAGAAAGAGCTCCAGTTCTTCCCATTAAGGTTTTCTTAAGTCTTTGGTTGAATACTGGAATACCAATCTGTACAAGCATAGGATAAAACTTTTGGAAGTTTGAAAAGGAGATACTGCAAGAGAAAGTATAACTCCCAGGAAATCAAAATTGAACCATTGCAAAAACTCACATATGGCTGGGAATCAATCTTTTTTTTTTTTTTTTTTACCTGCTAGAATAGTGATACCTTGATGAATACCTCAGGCATTAAATGTAAATAGCAGATGGATCATGTTTTAGCTGTGGGGCTAAACTAGCCTTAGAGTAAAGACTACTCCAAACTCACCCTCAAATTAAAACACACACACGCACACCTAGAAAGCATCTTTAAGTAGTTTTTGTCTTCATAACTCATTCAAAACCCTTTAAAGAAACACAATACTATTCATCATTCGACAGTGAAATTTCACAGTGTCCAGAATCCAGGCAATGATTTTTGGTTATCTGAAGAAACAGGAAATTACTACTAATTTTTATCAAAAGTAGTCAGTAAAAACAAATCTTGAGATGACAAAATGAAAAATTATCAGACAAGAATTTTAAAAGAACCATTTTCAAGGATTTAAAGAAAAACATGAATATAATATATACAGAAGATGTGAAAAAAATCATATGAGACCACCAGGGATAAAAAGTAAAGCATAGGAAATAAAAATTTTACTTTATTAAATTAATACCAAATTAGATATTTCAGAAGGAACACAAAATAGTGAACTCAAACATATAGTAATAGGGCTATGCAAAATGAGACACAAAGAAAAAAAAGAACTGAATAAAATAAGAACCTAAGTGATCTGTGGAATAGTATTAGCAATCTATGATAAATGAATTTCTGGAAGGAGAAAAGAAATAAGGAGTCAGAAAAGTAAAATATTTGAGAAATAATATAGAAAAATTTACAAACTAGAAAAAAAAAGTAGGAAACGTTTATGTGTGTGTTAATTCGGTTTTATTTCAGGGAAACTTGAACAGTTGTTTTGGCAGATCAGGACACCTATTTGCTAGTTTTTTTTTTATGAGGTATAAGTGACATATAACATCATATTAGTTTTAGGTGTAAAACAAAATGATTCAAACTTGTACATATTGCAGAATGATCACACAGTAAGTCTAACAACTATTTGTCATAGTTCATAGTTACAAAACTTACTTTCTTGTGATTATGAGATTTACTCTTTCAGCAACTTTTTTTAACATCTTTATTGGAGTATAATTGCTTTACAATGGCATGTTAGTTTCTACTTTATAACAAAGTAAATCAGCTATACATATACATATATCCCCATGTCTAGTCCCTGTTGCGTCTCCCTGCCACCCTCCCTATCCCATCCCTCTAGGTGGTCACAAAGCACTGAGCTGATCTCCCTGTGCTATGTGGCTGCTTCCCATTAGCTATCTAGTTTACATTTGGCAGTATATATAAGTCCATGCCACTCTCTCACTTCATCCCAGCTTACCCTTCCCCCTCCCCGTGTCCTCAAGTCCATTCTCTATGTCTGCGTCTTTATTCCTGTCCTGCTCCTAGGTTCTTCAGAGCCTTTTTTTTTTTTTAGATTCCATATATATGTATTAGCATACTGTATTTGTTTTTCTCTTTGTGACTTACTTCACTCTGTATGACAGACTCTAGGTCCATCCACCTCAGTACAGATAACTCAATTTTGTTTCTTTTTATGGCTGAGTAATATTCCATTGTATATTTGTGCCACATCTTCTTTATCCATTCATCTGTCGATGGACACTTAGGTTGCTTCTGTGTCCTGGCTATTGTAAATAGAGTTGCTGTGAACATTGTGGTACATGACTCTTTTTGAATTATGGTTTTCTGAGGGTATATGCCCAGTAGTGGGATTGCTGTGTCGTATGGTAGTTCTATTTTTAGTTTTTTAAGGAACCTCCATACTGTTCTCCATAGTGGCTGTATCATCAACTTTCAAATACACAGTACAGTGTTATTAACTGTGATCACCATGCTGTACATCACATCCCCATTATTTACTGATTTTATAACGTGAAGTTATATGGACAAGAGGCTACTTTCCTCATTTACACCTAAGGAATCTGAAACCTGAAAGAATCTGAAACCCTGATGTATGTCCTAGATAGTAAAACTAACACAGCTGAGTATTCTGATTCTGTGTCTATTTCTCCTTGCACTATGCTGGGTCCTCTTATAACAGATCTATAGATTCAAAGATATAACCAATATGTAAATATTATACACAAATATTAAACATATAAGCTTATATATGCAAAGAATATCTCTGGAAAAATACACAAGTAATGGGTGAGGAGGAAGAGTTTTCCCTTCCAATGCAAAGGGAAACTAAGTGGCTGGAAGGCTGTACATGAGGGAGTCTTCTTTACACTCTATATCAATTCATATCTCTTAAATTATGCATCATGTCATATGTGCCTATATTTTAAAAATAAAATTTAACTAAATGATAAGGATAAAACAAAAATAATTTTATTTATTTATTGAATTTTATTCAAATTTTATTGTAAAAAAAAAGAATCCTGTGCACGGCAAATACACAAAAATGGTGATATATCATCATCCTCTTTCACCACTCTATATTTATTCAGTTATTTTATACAGTTTATGTATACTTTAAATGATAAAGCTAACATTGTACTTGAAATTTTTACTTTTTCTTAAAATTAATATTTTGGCATATGGATTATCCCATTTTACTACTTTTTCATATATATTATTTTTAATGTTTATATCTTATTCCTTTGTATATTTGTATTATACTTTTGTTTGCAGTTGTTCCAAATGTTGACATTTGAACTGTTCATAACTTTTCACTTTGTAAATAATTAACTGTGCAATGAAAGCCTTAATGCATAAAACTTTATTTGTTTGCAGGTTTATACTTAGATAAATCCCTATAATTTTAATTGCTATGTGAAAATATATAAACATTTTTCAAGACTAGATTACACCCATCCAACCTGCACTGTATTTCCTCTATTTTAACAATAACCTCATTTTCTGTCTTCCCACTAGAAGGCTCCATGACATCAGGGACAGTGTTTGTGCCTTTTACTGCCCTATCCTTGGTGTCCAGCAGGTGGTAGTGGCTGATATTACCAATACATTTCTCCAAAACTGTGCGATTTCCCTTTCTTTCCTGCAATGGCTGGGAATGTCTATTTCAGCTTAAATTTCTTACGTCTACAATTTCGTTATTTTTAAATTTTTATCATAAGTTCATTATTTTGCTAGTTTAATAGATGAATATCATACCTTTCTTTCTTTGATTATTAATAAGTTTGAACCTGCCCAGTGTCACTTCCTGTTATTTGTAGGCTTTTGCTTTTCCCTCTTTCTCAAATTGTCTATCGGTACCCTTTGGTATGTATCTTATCCATTGGAATGAACTTATCATATGTTAAAAATTGTCATCCTTTGACTTTATATTTCTTGAAAATATACCTTCAGTTGCTAACTGCTGCTTAATTCAGTTTAATAAAAAAAATTTAATGTTAATTTTTCAAGTTAATGTTCAAGCAGTACTACTTCAAGAACATGTATGTCATGGTCAGAAGCTGCTGCTGCAAGGAGCATATAATTTTAAACATAATATGGTAGTTATTTTTTCCTACCTCATAGCACAACCATGCTATTTTTCTCTCACCAGATGAATTATTTGTTTATGCCAAATTATTTTTGCGTATTGTTTAATCCCTTTTTGTGGTAACATGGAATTTTTCAAAAATAAAGATAACAGACTGGTTAAGAAGCTAAAGGCAAATGAAAATATCTTCAACCGTAAAATGTTATTAATTTGAGCCAAATTAGATATTTGAAAATAACAAAAATATTAATAATCAAGAAAATAAAGTGTTCAACCTCATAAAAATGTTTAGAAGTCTGGCCAAAGAAAGAAAAAGAAATCGTAGTTCCTAACTCCCTTGGACTCCCCATGCCCATCACACAATAACCAGAACCAGAAGTGCTCAACTCAGCCTTCCACAGTCACAGATAAGCACTTCAGCTTGGACACAAACATTCTAGCTACAAAAAAAAAAGTGAAAAAAAAATATATCAACATAAAGAAAATAAATGCAATTCTCAGGTGAAATAGAAAAGATGGAAATAAAATGAAGAAAACTTCATACTATGTTCATATAAGAGAGCTCTTCACATTAAACATGAAAAAGAGAAATAAATTGAAATGGCAAGTAGCCAAAAATATTACAGTAAATGAAAAAAGTGGAAGAAAAGAGTGTAGTCAAAGAGGAAAAATCCATTCTGGAATAAAATAAAACCAAGAGAAGGTGGGGGGGAATCTTCCCTTGAGTGTCTTTTAGTTTAGATGAAATACACGTGAATATAAATTCAGCAGAAAAAAGATACCAACATGATAACAAAATAACAGAGGGGCGAAGGGAACATTGTAGTGCTGGGAACTGAGGAAGAAAAATAACATCATGGCATAAATAATAAATACATAAAAAAAGAAGAAATAGGGCTTCCCTGGTGGCGCAGTGGTTGAGAGTCCGCCTGCCGATGCAGGGGACACGGGTTCATGCCCTGGTCCGGGAAGATCCCACATGCCGCGGAGCGGCTGGGCCCGTGAGCCATGGCCACTGAGCCTGCGCGTCTGGAGCCTGTGCTCCGCGGCAGGAGAGGCCACAACAGTGAGAGGCCCGCGTAAAGCAAATAAAAAAAAAAAAAAGAAGAAATACATGCATAAAAACATAAAATAGAATGATTTGAAAAATCATAGTGAATGTAAAGGAAAAGGACAAGAATAGATAATAGGGAATAAATAGTAACAAAATAAAGTTAATTATAAAACAATTAAAAGGTTGATACTAGAAAACAAATATACAGATAGTTTAAAAAATGGCATCCAGAAAAACACACTTTAAATCTGGATCATACATTATTCAGTGATCAGTGAATGAGAATGTGATGACTATCTATTTGGGAGGAAAAAAAATAAAACTGGAACTGTTCCTCATTTTTTACATAGGTTAATTATAGATAATTCCTTTAACTGAAACAACTGAAAATATATGACAAACATAAGGTAAATTTATTTTATTAAAAAATATATATATCAAAATTATACAAAATCAAATTTAAAAATCAGAAATAAGCAGTTCTTAAATAAGGTAAATAGTATTTTTATATCATATTAGCACCAATATTTGCAGTTATGAAAGAAACATTCATGATCATAAATTTTGTTTGTATGTTGGTGTAAGTCTTTGGAGATCATTTAACAACATCTTTCAAAATTTAATATTTACATTCCCATTGACCTACCAATTAACACTGCTAGGGTTTTACACTAAACATATCTAAATTTAAAATGTATGTTCAGCAATGTTTATTTCAAGACTTTTGAATAGTGAAAAGAAAAAGTTGGGGATAGTAAGCAGGTCCAATAAAATTATGATACACTCATTTGATGGATTCAGTCATTAGAAACAATGAGATAGCTTTCTGTGTCCTGATTAGGAGGGGCAGAATGATGGGCCATGCTCTGAATAGAACTTCCACTTTGCTTTTATGAGTAACCTCAGAGCTATGTGGCTCTGGGAGGTCAGGGAAGTCGGAGGTCAGAGAACAGTTGTTGGTTGTCAGATTAAGTCCCTGATGCAGGAATGGCATTGATGCTGTGCTAGGCGTTGTTGCAGATAGAATTTCTGTCATTAGTGCCCTGTGATGTTTGCAGCCGTGGTAACTAAGAACCTTGTCTGATACAGAAGATTACCTTCGGGATGGGGATATGGTTCCTTTTGTTTTCTACTTTTAAGTTTTTATATATTTAAAAAATCAACAATATGTTCTATTATATTCAGTGGAACACAAAATTCAAACAGAGTGGAGCATGAGATTGCAGAAAGTGCTTAGAAGGAAGGTTTCCCAAAAGAGAATCCTGGTGAGTAGCCTGCCTTGAAGAATTAAAACATCCAAGATATATTGAGTCCTTGAGATTCGTATTGTTCTGACAGATGGATAAAGATCAAGAGAAATAGCATACTGTCTATTATCCCCACACATAAAATAGTATATGTGGTAGATATGTGGATTCTGAACCTTATTAGAGAGTCCATCTACTCTTCTAGGAAGATAGCTGTGAACCAGTTTTACTTTTTATTAGAAAATAGAGAAATCTGATTAAGATAATATGAAGAAAATTAAAACTCCAAACATCTCCTAATTTATTATTCTATTGCTCAGTGACATTGAATGTTTTGTGTAATATATTAAAAACTTATCAGTCATCCATATTTTGTTCTAATAAGTAGCATTTTATAATTGTAGGTTATTCTGTTCTATAAAAGCTTTCCAGAAACTCAGTAGGCTAACGTGAGAATTTTATTAGTTTAATGTTCTGGCATGTGACATGAATAGTTCTGTATTTCTATAGAAAAATCGACTTAAACTAATTGGAGTTTACAACTTTATAATTGTTATAATCTTAAAGATACATAAACTAAAAGTATTTTTAGTAGCTAGACAATACATATTCCAGTTTCTATCTGCTATGATAGTAAGGAATCAATACTTCATCATAACTTGTGAGCTAGCATCAATGATCCAAAAATGGTTTAATCTGTGACCACTGCATTTATTTAATATGTTATAGCTGTTTTTATTGACTTGCATTTCAGTGGCACTTAGGTCAAAAATCATATAAATAAATGGTTGAAAATGTTATCTAAGATCTATTATTTAATTTCTGTATTATACACTTAACTAAATTAAAATATAGATATTGAACATTCGGGACGGTGCTCCTATTAATAAAAAAAATTATAAACAGATAGCAGTCCAGACATACATCAGCAAATATTAAGAGTTCAATTTATTATTTGGAGGAAAAAAATGACAAGATTTAATACAGCATACATTTTGGGCAGAACACAAAGAATCAGTCTGGCCTGGGAATATTTATAACCTCATCCTAAGAGACCTTGAGGGACTGTCATAAAGCATTTCTCTAATTTATGTCCATTTGCTCTGACATGGGTAAAAAACATGACATAGGTAACTATGGTATTTTTTAATACATTTTGAAATGAAGGCTCTTAAAAGAACATCAAGATGTCTATTTATTTACACATTAGGAATTTACACCAAAATTCAACTTACAGTAACCTTAATTTTGTTTCATTAAATAGTAAATGTGTTATAAAATAATTACACTTTACCCATATCTGTATCACTTTGATATATCTATATTATTGTTACTCTAAGTCAGTAGGGAAAATCATTGGTCCATTATTTAACCAGTGTTATATTTAGGGTACTTCTATATATGAGTAATTAGGTTTCATTCTAGGGTTGTAAAATTGAATAAAATAAAACCATTGCTCCAAAATATTTTATTTCTATTTATTAAAGGATTAAAAAACCTTTATTATTAAAAGGAGAATAAAGTCTTGCACATACTTTTGCCATACAAGTATGAGTAAGGTATACGACTATACCCTGTTGCTTGGGGAATCAGGGAAATGAGTGCTTAATTCTACCTGAGAGTAAGGAGCTTAGGCTCAGAGATGATGACCTTAAAGAAAAAGTGACAATAGAGTGATCTAAAGTAAGAAAGAAGAGACGTGTAAAATATAAATTGAAATGTGTTCAACCTTAAAAGTCAGAAAAATAACTTTTTAAAAAACAGGAGGAAGGTAAATATGATTGCAGTTTTTTGACCATTTATTATATGTCAAATATATTCCATTTGCTCTGCATGTCTTATCTCATGCATTCTCATAATAGGCTTATAAGAAAAACATTATTAATTCTATTATGCATATGAAAGAACTGTGATATAAGGAAGATTGAACAACCACACAAGGTCACATAGCTAACAAGTAATGGTGCATTTCAAACTCAGCCTTATCCCAATGCTCTTTACAACTTTAATATATAACATCAAAAATTACATGCATGCATACATACATATATACATACCTACCAAAATAAAAAAGTAAATAGAAAGATACATTAGAAAAAAGCAAAATAGGAGAATTGATAAATTAAAGAATTGGTTGCTTGTGGAAAAAAATAATAAAATTAATAAAAATTAATAAAAATATCTAATCCAGAAAATATAGAAAAGCACAACCATCTAACATTAAATTTAAAAAAAAGATAAACCTAAAGCACTACTTTAAGTTTTGAGAGAATACTATGTACAACAAAACTGTTCGAAAATGTTGATAAAATGGATGAGTTTATGGGTGAAATAAATTGTTAAAAATAATTCAGAAAGATTTAGAACACCTGAATAGTGACAAGAGAATATACTGAAAGATGCATCAGTGTATTATTTGAGAAATTTTCTGGGCTGAGCATTCTTTTAGAGTTAATGAATTTTGTACTATTGAAAAAATAAAATTTCTGCTTTATAAACAATTCCAAACTGGAAAAAGAAGAAAAGATTCCTACTTTATTGGATTACAAATTCTGATAATGAAGCATTAACAAGAAAGCACACATGATTTATATGATGAAGTGGGATTCACCTCAGATCTTTTAGAATGGTTCCAAATTAAGATGTCTATTAACCCAAACCATCTCAAGGGTAGGTGAAATGAGAGAAACTATGATTATGTAGACAGATACCAAACAAACTTTTGTTGAAGAGAAAAATAAACGATATTCACTGTGATTAAAATTTTTCATAAACAAGTTACCAAAGCATTTTTTAAATGATAAAGAGAGTCTCAAGACAAAATTAAACATGAAAATTACTAGTGAACTAAAAAGGCATTTTCTCTGAAGTATGGAACAAGTTCAGGATCTCTGCTATTATCATTACAATTTGAGATAATTCTAGATGTTCCAGAAGGATTTTTTAAAAAGTTAGAATTTAAAATTGTAAGTATTGGCCAATATTATCATGACATAGTTGGAAAAACTAAGAGACCAACAATGAGAAAATTATAAAACTCATATGAAAGTGAAAAAAGGGAAACATTTAAAAAATAAATATTAAAAACTTAATTCTTTTTGACACATGGATATTTGTAAAAGAAACATAATGAAAAGAGATAGTGTACAAATAATCACAAATAAATATAAAATATTTATTTTCCTTTAAAAAATATTTATAGTAGTAACTATGTTCGAAGTACTATTATTAGAGCTATAGATACAAAGGGCAAAGTTCTTACTCTCAAGTAGTATATATTCTAGGATGTGTTTGGGGAAGATAGGTAATACGTGTGTAAATATACAATCTAATTTTAGGTAATATTATTCAGAAGATATTCAAAGAGAATAATAGGGTACAAGATAATAGCAGAAGGTCCTACAGCATTGGAGGGATATTTATCTGTGTTGGTCAAGGAAGGCCTTCTAAGGAGATGACATTATTCTGCAGAAAAGGAAAAATCAGAATTTGCTCTTGGTTTAAATTTAGATGAACATTTGATATCCAATACTGTTAGATAAACTAATGGATATGAATCAGCAATTCAGTGGACAGGCTGAGTCTTGAGATATAAATTTGAACATTTTCAGTATATAAATATTATTTAAAACCAGAGACTGAATGAACTTACTTAATCTGTACTTAAATATAATATTAATAAGGAACATGAAAAAATTACAAAATCGATACTTAAAACTTTACAATGGGATTTTAAATAATAAGATTTGAATAATTGGTGATTAAGGTGAATTCCTAAATTTAAAAGTTCAAACAATGTACACATCTTAATTAAAAATAATGCTGTTGGATAAATGGCACCAACAGACTTGTCTGATGAAAGGTTGTCACAAATTTTCAATACGCAAAAAAACACAGTATCTAAAAAGCACAATAAAGGGAAGAGCCATAAAATGAGGTGTGCCTGTATTAGTAAAAGCTTAAATTAAGAAGGGTTCTGGTCCCTTATTAAACTCAAGAGATACAAAAACACTGGTGTGTGTAATCATGGTCTACTAAGCAACAGAGTGTTTACAGGCCCTCAGAGGCAATGGAAGATCCAGCGAGGGGCTCACCCCCAGGGAAGGAAGTACCAGGGGATGAGTAGTCAGAGTAGTTTAACAATGAGACTGGTTTACTGAGGTGAGTTACAATAAAACTCTTTGGACCTGCTGTTGGTGGGTAGACAAATTGTAGAACAGAGATCGAGGCCACTTTTTGTTATAAAACAATTGCAAAGTGTCGCTTCTAGTGTGACTACTTTCCAACAGGGATGCATGACATTTCTTGTTACCCTAGAGTTCTGGGTTATTTAATGTTGTAGGTCCCGTCCTTTATTATGCTGTAATGTTCATATGAAGTGTACAAGAGCTGATATATTTGTTTCACAAACAGAATAATTGTAGAACCATCATGAATGTTTCATTATGCTCAGTTTACAAATTAACTGGAGTTAGCCTGAAGGTTTCAGCAGAAAACAGAACTAGGAATTATGATATATCCCTTTTATTGTAGTGAGGAATATATTTTCTTTTTTGATTCGTTACTCTGGCCTAGTTTATTTTCTAGTAAAACATGCATAACAAAATACCATTGCGTGATAAAGGG
Organism: Mesoplodon mirus; assembly: GCF_964341445.2. Classification (NCBI taxonomy): domain Eukaryota; kingdom Metazoa; phylum Chordata; class Mammalia; order Artiodactyla; family Ziphiidae; genus Mesoplodon; species Mesoplodon mirus. Next base: position 25,418,036 of record NC_138996.1, read on the forward strand.
AAATGAAGTACAGGAGTTCACTATAAGAAAAACCAATATAAAAAATTAATTAGGAAATTATTATATTTCATTTACAAAATATTCAGAGTTCTTTTTAAAAAATAAATGTACTGTGTAATTAACCATGCAGTTTTTCAGAACTCCTGCTCATTCATTCATTCAACTGATTTATACATCTCCCTATTATGCCCTATTTTCCAGACATCATTCAGGGAAAGAGATATAAAAATGAATGGTATACAATCTCCAACCGCAAAGAGGTAAATGGAACAAATATATAAACAGGTGATCTCACGATGAAATAAGCACTAATAAAAATATGTTGAAAATGCTAAATTTATTTTAAGATATACTGAAGTGTACAAATGTGTTAGTGTGCTATTTTACTTTATAAAAAGTGCTACAGTATATTAAAAAATGTGTCATTTCAGGTAGTAAATTGTTGCTTCACTATCATACTGGAGGGAGAATCTGGCATGGGGTAATGAACATGAGTTTTTAAGGATTTAATTCAAATAGTCCCTAAATGAACTTTAAGTTTAATTCCTCTGAGTCTTGGGTTTTGTGTTTTTTAAATAGGCATAATTTTACTTACTTAACAAGGTTTTTTTCTTGGAATCTTAAAGGAAGAAAATAAAGAACTCTATATACCTTAAGAGTCTACATACTTTTTATCATTACTTTAATTGTATCAGTCTCCTAAGATTCCAAAAGAATTAATACAATTTTCAAATTATTGGATGTATCATATATAGAGAATCTGAAAACATATATCAAATCAATAATATTTTTTTTCTTTTTGAAAAACTGTGTGGCTTGTATGAATCTCATAATACTAATTTAATTAGGAATGCATGTGAAGCACTTGCTATTGCCAGTATGGTTTCTACTTCTGTGCTGCTTCTACTATATCTACTATTACTACCACAACCAACTATTATTACAAATAGAAGTTTACATATTTCCAGATGCTCTATTTTCATTTGCTGATTATCAACTCTACAAAAAACTACCAGAAAATATTTTTACGAAAAGGTTAAGTTCATTACACTTATTGCAGTAAAATAGAATATCACCTTGACATCGTCTTAGTAGTGTCTCAAACGGGGAAAATCAGGAGAAGATATTTATACTGTTTTTAGCTATGGGATATGTGATTTTTAAGGCAATTCTTCAAAGACTTGAAACTCATTGGAACTGGACAGAAATTATGACATAAAAGCTTTAGATTGATGGGCACAGTAGAGGGAGGGTCTTGAGTAAGTCTTGAAGAGCAGCCATTAGTCTTGATAAACAAGCTATTTTGCTTCCTTTAATCTTACCTACAAGAACAAGTATTTCTTGGAGCAGGCAGTTAAGTTAGTTTTGCTTGTTTTCGATAAATTTTAGCATCGGACCAGAGAAGTATGTTGGTTTAATATTCATAACCATGAGCTTGAGGGAACATTCCAGAATTTGACTACCAATTTGGATTTTTGAGAACTAAAAGATGAGAACAAAATTATAGGGAAAGTAAATGTAAATCACAATCAAAATGTTGCTAGCAACCCTCCCCCAATCAAATTTATATATGCACACATACATAATGTGATCATATCAAGCAAAGTTATACATACTTTCAAGATATGAATACTCCATATTTATAATAGAAGTTAATGGCTTGAAAAGGCTTTATAGGGGCCTCCCTGGTGGCGCAGTGGTTGAGAGTCCGCCTGCCGATGCAGGGGATACGGGTTCGTGCCCCGGTCTGGGAGGATCCCATATGCCGCGGAACGGCTGGGCCCGTGAGCCATGGCCGCTGGGCCTGCGCATCCGGAGCCTGTGCTCCGCAACGGGAGAGGCCACAACAGTGAGAGGCCCGCATACCGCAAAAAGAAAAAAAAAAAAAAAAAGGCTTTATAATGAGATATACTAGATATTTTTCCATATCATAAATTTGATTCCAAAGGAATATATTATTTGTTCCAAAATTTGAAAGATGAAGTCACAGAAGAGATGCCTGGCTTAGAGGTGAGGTTTCATAAGACATTTGTAAGCTTATATCTTTGTTCCACTAGTGTCTTTTGAGTTATGACTTAGGAAGACCAAGTTTGGATATTACTTTCTATTTACTGCTTATCCATATGTAGCAGAGAAGCCATCAAAAAAGAAAAAAAAAATCTTTGAGTTATAAGTAACAATATTTCTTTGTAAATACTACATGCAATTTCTCTACGCCTGTCATTTTTTTTTCTTTTTTTCTTGTAACTCATTGCTGTTTATTTTTACCTGTTGCACTACTTCTTTTTTATTGGGGTATGGTTGACATACAAAAAAGTTGTCCATGTATAGTGTATATACATCTTGATGAGTTTGAAGATAATATACACCTCTGAGACTGTCACCATAAATAATGCTATAAATATAACCGTCCTTTTAAATAATTACTTTTGAGAATACATATCGCTACTTTCAGACATATGTCAGCAATGAAACTGGTTTGAAAGTTGTATTTTGTTTAGAAGTTTCAAAATGTCGCAGGAGGGAAGAGATATGGGGATATAGGTATATGTATAGCTGATTCACTTTGTTATAAAGCAGAAACTGACACACCATTGTAAAGCAATTATACTCCAATAAAGATGTTAAAGGGAAAAAAATGTCATTCTAAAGACTTGGGGCTTGGGTTTTTAAGTCAGGTTTTAACCCCATGGATCTGGCATTTGCCACCTGTGTGACTGGAAAATTTAATTTACTTAACCTACTGAAGTCTATTTTCTCTACCCTAAATTGGAAATAATGACACCTCTCACGGGGCTAGTGTGGGGATTAAATGAAGAAATGATAGGCAAATGCTTAACATATAGTAAGAGTTATGGGTTGAATTATGTCCCCACAAAAATTCACATGTTGAAGTTCTAATCCCCAATACCTCAAAAGGTCACCATATTTGGCAATATGGTCATTGCAAATGTAACAGTTAAGATGAGGTCATCAAGGTGGACCCTAATCCAATATGACTGCTCTCCTTATAAAACGGGGGAAAACTGTGCATAGAGACTTGTATGCAGGGAAAACATCACATGAAAATGAAGGCAAGTGAAGATTGGAGTGATGCTTCTTATAAGCCGAGAAATGCCAAAGATTGCCAGCAAACCACCCGAGCCAGTCAAGAGACCTGGAACAGATTTTCTCTCACAGCCCTCAGAAGGAACCAGCTCTGCTGACACCTTGATCTTGCACTTCCAGCCTCCAGGACTGTGAGGCAATAAATTTCTGTTGTTTAAGCCACCCAGTTGGTGGTACTTTGTTAGAGTAACTATAGAGTGAAGGATCAGCAAATCTTTACCTCTTGTAGTTGTTTTACTGTTGCTCACAGATGATTCAGACCTTTGAGTTTCATAAAATATAAAATTGTTTAAATATTCTTTCATAAAATCACCAAGATAAATAATTTATTATTAATGAACAATAAAATTTCCAGTTGCTTTATGTTTCAACATTCTTATATTATGTCATTTATGTTTTATTCCTAGATAGGAAAAGATGTCCCCAGCATCAGATTTATGTAAAACAGCAAACATTATTATGTTCTAATGGAAGCAAAATGATATTCTGTATTTTAACAACTCATTTATTTAAATGTGTATTTATAACCAAAGTTAATTGAGTTATTTTATAAATATCTTCCAAAACATAGATTTACATGTAAGCATTTTTAAAGTGATTGCTGAATAATTTCAAGACATATTCTTTTATTTTTTGCTATACACTATTTTTGGAAAAGTGTAATCTAAAAAAAAAAATGTGCATTTTATTTCTTTTGCTAAGACCATGAAAAGAAACTCACGTGCAAATGGCAATATTGTGCAAACTGGCGGTCTTGGGGCTAAAGAAAGATCCCAAAAAACATTTAGAAAAATTCAAGTATTTATTGGCTGTGCCAGCTGGGAAGGTTTCTTAATTGGATGGTGTTTGGAAAGCAGCAGGAATGTACTGTCAAATGTATAAAAGTCAACATCTCTCCAAGAGAGAGGACAAGGAAGGGATTGGTATTTTATTACATATTTTCCTATGAGGTATTTTAAAGTAGATGTAACATAGCATTTATTATGACCTGAAAGCAGGGTAAATTGATAATTTTCTGGAGGATTCCTCATTGGAAATGACTTCTAAGAGAGAAATTAGGATAGCATCAAAGCATTTTCTGTCATTATTACTACCTGCTAGCATGGAGAGAAACACATAGCCCCATTCCCTCAGGAATTGCTCACTTAACACCTAGCAAGAAATCCACTTTGCCATCATTTGAGTAAATTATATAATGAGAACAGGTTTTTGTCAGGATTTTCATTTCATACAGCAATGAAAAGTAGAAGTAAGATAAGAAGCCCTCTGTGATATTTTGATTTATAATATGTGTTTGGTCTTCATCCCCATTTCTGGCACAGAGATCCCAAAACCTTTGGAATTTCTTAAGTGATGAGAGACATAATGATGTTTTTTGTTGCTTTAATAAGGTGACTTTTGGAAAGCCCCTAGATCACCTAAGGATGGGGGCTGGTCGCCAGGAGAACCAACCAGGTGATTAGAGGGTTGGAATTTTCAGTCTCAATCCCAGCCCCAATCTCTAGGTATGGAGAGGGGCTGGAAGTTGAATTGATTGCCAATGGCCAGTGATTTAATTGTTCATGACTATGTAATGAAGCCTCCATAAAAACCCAAAAGGAGAGGGTTCAGAGAGCTTCCAGGTTGGTGAATGCATGGAGATTCTGGGAGAGTGGCACATCCAGAGAACATGGAATCTCTGCATCCTGATGATGGTGTCTGAGAATTGCTTGTGGTGTGAGGAAGACTGCCTCTCCGCCCCACACACACCCATTGGAATTGGGTCCAGGAACCTTAAAATACCCTCTTTCCTTCGAAAAATAAATATGAGGACAATAGTGACCCAAAAATCATTCACTAATTCATTTAACAAATATGTGCTGAGACCTGCTAGATGAAAGGCAAGTAACTAGACACAGAGTGCACAGTTATGAATAAAGAAAATAAAGATTCTGTTTCCATAAGATGCATCTACTATGGGAGACAAGTAATAAAAAATTATTACACATTCTGAAATGCTATGAAGGAAACAAAGTAGGTATGTTAATAGTGAATATTGAGGGCCTGAATGAAGGGAAAGTCATTTTGATTCTCTGTCAGAGCTCTCAAAGGAAGACTAATGTTGAGACTGGGACCTGATCGATGAAGCGAGCAAGACTTGCACCCAGCAGACTTGCACTTCTGAACATGTGCATAATGCCACAGAACGTGGCATTATAGGTCATAATAGGAAGCCCTGATTTTAACTTTAAAAAGTATTGAAATGGGATTGAAAGTTTTACAGCAGGAAGATTTTTACGCCTATTATTTGCATTTTTGATTTAGATCCTGTGTGGAGATTACTCTAAAAGAAGACTTGAGATTCAGTGGGAAACCGGTGAGTAGACCACCACAGAGGTGGAGGACAGATGATAATTATTTGAACCAGGCTGCTAAGGTTCCTAACTATTTTTTTAAATTATAACCTGTTCAAATGTCACCCATTCAGTCTATAAATTAGAACGGTTATCTCTACCTCTAAAAATGTGTTTTGGGCATATTTCTTGTTTTATTATTATTATTATGGAAAGTCTGTCTGAAATATGTTTACCTTGGGTAGATCAGTACTCTATTACTCTTTCAAACTAGAAAATAGAGGGAATTGCATACATTTAACGTGTTATTGGAGGTGGAATAAACAGAAAGTGATTTAGAACTGGTTCGGGGAGATGAGCATACCCCAAAGAGTAGTTACTCGATTGAGCAACTCAGAGGTTGGTGGTAACCTTTCCATGGATGGGAAAAATCACGGAGAAACATGAGCCAATATGAATACGTTTTCACCTTACTAGTGTTCGTCTTTTGCTTTTAATATATGTTTAAAATGCAAGGGTGTTTCAGGTGGAATCTGAGTTCTGGTAGTCTTTCTGATAATTAAAGAATTGAAACCATTCCATTTGTTAGGCAGCCACTGTGCTTCAAGCACATACCTACAGTTTCATCTTTTCCTCATTGTCACTCCAATTTCTCACAGTTAAAAAAGTTAATTAATACAAAAGTGAAGGTGAGATGATCACCAACTTCAGTCCTGATAATTTACTTCTTGTTAAAATTGTTAGTTGTGTTTCTGCATCTCTGTTTTTTAGCTTTATTTAGATGCATTTGAAATGTGTAAGAATAGGTCTTTTAAGCAAATTTAGTTATAAAACAAATTAACAAAAATATGCTTTGTAGAGCTTTGGTTCTTTGAAATGAACTATGAATTAAGGTTCTGTGATCAAGTACCTACTGTTTTTGATCACGTATAGAAAATTCATATATGTTTCTTGTATGGTTTATAATACAGATTAAGAATTTGGAAAATTAAGTAAAGCAATTGAGCTTGATCAAATCAAAATAAAACAAAACCACTACTAACAGCCCAAAGCCCTATTTTCCTTTGTTTAACCCGAGTAGTGCCAGTCTGGCTGCTTATGACCACTGGGACTGTATGCCTTTAAATGGAACTCCAGTATCTTTGACAGTGTATGTTTTCACCCATTATATGCATGCTTGTTTGTACTATCAACAATAAGTTTCCTTTTTTTGATCAGTTTACCAAGAGGTGATGTTTGCTTCTTGAAACAAAAAACCTAACTGAATGCTTGCAGCCTTTTTCACATTCTGGCACTCTTGGAAAATCACAGTTTGTTCGGCATTATGGGATATGTAAATGAAGCTGGTCACCTTTGCCTATGGCCTCACAATATTAGGCACCCAAAGGGCTAAGCTATTCCAAATCTCACTCTGGTTTAATCCATGGCATACAGATGTGTGAGAAGCTCTGCCCTGATATGTTGTTTCCAAGACTTACAATACATCAACAACAAATCCTTTTTAAAATTCTTTAAATACATATAAATATAACATGGAACTAATATTCCAAGTAAGACCATTGGCAAATACTGGTGTAAGGATCCCAGGAAATAGCACCATGTATCTGACACGGTAGCTTCTCTCAATATATGATCATGGATGTCCTCTTTAACTTTGCTGGGATTTAAACAGACTTTGAGCATTATCTAGAATGGATTTATACAAAATGTTGTGCAAAATACATTTAAAATTCATGATGACTAATACAGTGTCCCACTTTGTTGAAAATACAGGGAAATATAAAGATAGTGTTTTATGGTTTGTGTTCTCACATTGATTTCCTGATGGTCTGGCTTTTAAAACTGTTGCCTTCAACCAGTGTTTAGAATATCTTTGGTTTTTTGTTTCTTTCTACTTTTTAAAAAAATCTAGTTTATCAGCCACAAAATTGCTCCTGTGATTCCTTATAGATGGTTTAGGTGAAAAGGGAAATTCTGTGTTGATTATTACTTGGCAAATGCCTTCCTTTCTCCTTATTTCATTAATCAGGAGTTGTGAGGGTGCTGGTGAGTTCATGGTAAAGACATTTGAGCGTCATCAGATATTTACCAAGAGCCTACTTGATTTGAAAGTGGCACAGGATTTCTTTGGGATTCTGGCTCTTGCATTTACTGCAAGTGTGGTAGATAAGGGTATCCAACTTAGAATTATTGTGACAATTGCATGGAGTAATGTGTGTTGGGGGACTTACTTAGCACAGTGTTTTGCTATTTGTAATCATTCAATAAAGCATAACATAGAATTAAAAGCTACTTTGGATGTTACAATATTACAAAGATTAACAATCGCAATTCTTTCGGTGACAAGGTAGAAAATAAAGGATAGGAAAAGTCTGAAAGAGTCTTGGCCAAGAGATGATCAAGTTCTAACTAGAAAAATGTTTGTGAAATTGGGCAGTAGAATTACCAGATGGTGTGAATGTCTGGAGGATATGAGATGAAGAAATGGGATACAAAACAGGGGATCCCAGGGTCTGTCTGTATTACTTTGTGGATGGTGCTGCTCCTTCTGTGTTGGGTTGGAAACACAAGCTTTAACAAAGTTATACTTTCAGTGAAACTGCAGGTAAGTTTTCATGACAGCATCTGTAAAGATTTCATTCCTCACACCTTTGCCTCTGAAGACCCAAGGTGAGTACAAACAGTCATCTATGACTATTTGTCATTTATTGGCCTTTATGAAATTCCATGTTCTATAACCTGTAACATCTTTTAGGTACCTGTTTTTTGTTTGCTTGTTTTCTTCATGTTTACATATTAACCTGCTTGTAATAACTGGTAATATTAAGTGATCATATGAAGCTTGTGATGATGATCAGTGTTTGGAGGATTAGAAAAATAATCTGTGATTTTATTAGGGGAGAAGAGAAAGAAAGTGAAGAGAAGAGAGGCATTTATTGACTGTCCTATAAACTTGAAACAACTGTCTACTCTTCATGTAAAAAAACTAAATCATACAATTTTTCACATACATAATTCCATTTCTCTGTCACAGGGCCCAGTGGCAAGGCCAGGTAGAAAAATCACAGGATTGGAAATAAAACATGACCACTAATCACTGTGGTTTTTGCACACAATTAGCACACAGCATGGGTTAGTCAAAATGGAGAAAATAGGAAAGGGGGTAACAAACCACTCCAAGAAGTCCTGAAAGAAGGCATCTCAGTATGTCCTGTGGTCTCTGGTCCAGCAAGGGACAAGAGAAGCATGAGTGGGAGGTCACCCTCTGCTCCTACGGGGCCTCGGGCAGGGTCTCTCTGAACCAGCTCTCAGCAGATGGAGGTGGCAACTCAGCAGAGAGCCTTTAAGTTGCTTGGCTCTGTGGTCTCTTTTTAAGGGTTCTGTCAGCAGAGTGTAATGGTTATGCCTCAGGGAGTCTTGTCTATCAGTTGCTCCTTCTGTTCCAGTGACACACATTGCAAAACAAATTTCTTATCTAAAGTAACGCTCTCAGTTTATCACTCTAAGACACTCGCAGTCCTACAGCTCATGTATAAATCTGTATTTAGCGCTGGTTCTCTTTTGGCTATGACATGAGTTAGATTAAATAAAATACCTTAGCCTTGCTTTCTTCTTTAGGATAGATCAGTATGTTGCAAAGGGTTTTCTGTGAAGTACTATTTCTGAAGATGCTCCTCAGAAAAGTGTTCTAGGATCACATGTGAGTGCAAAACGCTACACAAAATACTATGGTCTTAGAGATTCACGATGCACATGGCATTTTAAAGGCTCTGAGAGGGTAGTCAACAGTGGAAAAAAATAAAGAAAAAAGCTTAGCTTTGTTCAACTTGGTTTTTTCAAACCTGTTTTATAATGTACCATCTTCTTTATCTACTATCTCAGAAATACTGAGATAGAAGATCACTGAAAATACCTTTCAGAGGTAAATGTTAATGGTAGTTTTTCCAAGTCCTCAACAGAAACAAGGTATGCTCTAGTGAAGACTCTTGATTGCAAGAAACATGAATCTAGCCCAATGAGATTAAGTAGAAAAGAAAATTCAGTAGATTACACAAATTTGGGATGAACATAAAGAGGAGGGATGCAGCAGAACTTCAGGAATAAAATAAACCCAGGCAATTGAATAAGATTCTATCTTCACCTTATATCTCTCATTTCTTCTGCATGCCTAGGCCTGGCATTATCTTCTTTCTTAGTCTACATGGTTGAAAGCTTGGTTATAACAAATTCCAAGTTTACATGTTCCTGTTCAGTCTCCTGGAGAAACCCTCCATAAAATTTTTCTTGGCTTCAATGTAGCATTTTTGTGGAAAGCTGATTTGCCCAGCTTGAGTCAAGGACCCATACCTGGGCATATTGCCGTTACCAGATAAATAAGGTCCTGTTGTAAAACCATGATGCCTCCCATTGTAACATGTAAATGGAGCAAGGAAAAGCAAGGTGATTCCTCCAGATATGGGGGAGTGAACTGGGCACAGAAAACAATAGCTATAAGTATGTGGTCAGTACAAGATTTTATTAACTGAATAGCTACATTTTAGGAATTGGGAAAAAACTGCAAAGCCAATTCTGATTCAAATTCAAATTTGGGGCCAAGGATTTTTATAATTACAATAACGTTTGAATATGTCGTCTGGAAACATTTACTGTTAACAAGAGAAATAATGACTGGTCCAGTGTTGTTGTATATCTTCCCTGATTGACCTGAATCTATAGTGTACATAATAGAATATTTGAGAAGTACTTAACTCTAAAGATAATTATCTCCTCATGTCCTTACTTAAGTCTTTGGAAGTATGGCTCTAAAATTTTCCAGACAATAGGCAAAAACTAATGAGTGTTCTGTGAGTCTTTCGGGGACCAGTCAACCATTGTTGACTATCAGCAGCTTAGCCATCACTGAGAAAAGCAAGATTCAACTTAGCTCCTTCTTGAGGGCAAGAATTCAAAATGTTAGGCCGGTGTATGTACTGAAGTTAATTTTGTATCAGGAATACATTTTTTCCACATCCATATTATTTGTACTTCTTTTAGGAAGGGAAAATTTTTCTCTAAAGCTCAACTTGATGCAATTAATTTCATTAGGTCCACTTAATTAATTTTAGATAATTGATAAATTAGTCAAATTACTGAAATAGCTGAAGTTGTCACGTTCCATACATATTATGCTTCTGGGAAAGAAATAAGAATCATTCTAGAATATTCAACAATGTCAATTCTCAGCTCTCAGGTTTCCTGCAAATCCAATGGTTTAGTGTAACATCAATGTACTGTGAATATCTGGGTTTTCCTAGAAGCAAATACTATCAAGCACATGATTCATAGAGATTATCGAGGATTGTTTATTTCCTAGCTTCTATATGTCTTCTTAACCAATACCTGAAGCATCTGTCCCCTTTCACAAAAGCTTTATCCCACCTTGCATGCCTGAAATTAACATGGTGATTTACAAGGCTCTAGATCAGGTGATTCAGGACTAAGTAAAACTATTGACAATCTGGTTCTGATTTTAGTCCAAGTGGGAGAAGCTGGACTTTGATCCTGAAATAAAAACTCCATTTCAAATTATACTTTTCATAATCACCATAGTAATAATAACACTGATGTGTTCTTTTTTTTAAATGAAGGTTTTTATTCAGTACCCTTGCCAAAAGACCATTCACAAAGAGTCTACTAAGAATCAAGTAAACATAGTTTCAAATCCTTGCTATTAGCTTAAAATAATTCTGACTGATGTGTTCTTCTTTTTTGCTGGGTTCCATGTGTGTTTGTGCATATATTCTCTCTCTTTCTCTCTCTGTGTATGTATGTATTTATTTAGTTATTCATCATAATAAACCAGTGAGGTATATATCGTTATTTGTACTTTAACATCAAGATACTGAGTTATAATAAAGTTAAATAACTTAGACAAGGTGATATGGATGTAAGTGACAGACACAGGACTTGAAATTGACACTGACACCAAATTCCATATCAGGAAATTGAAAGAGGTAATACACATAAACAATTTTCAATAATATTAATTGTTTTTGTTATTTTTACTATGCATGCAGTCTTCCCCTCTGGGTATTCTGTGCTTCATTTCTGACCTAAACGATTCCTAGAAATCTAACTCTTGTGAGATTTCTTTCTGCCTTGCTTTTGCTGGCTAACCTTGTTCTAACTACGGCTTTGTCTCAGACCACCATCACAGTTTCTGCGGCCAACTACGTACGTTCTAACAGGTTATTGTGGAAAGTGCAAACCCATGAATTGATTTCAGGCTTCTTCCTATCTCAGTTTACTCTTAAAAACATCACTATTTATTCCTGCTTGGATTTCCATGAGACTAAATATCTATTTTCTATCTTGTCATATTCCCTGGATACCTTCTCTGCTGCCCACTCATTGATTCTGTCTCTAGGAGTTAGAGCAAACTTTAAATATCATCTAAATTCTGACATAGAGTAAAAGGGTGTGTTATTAACTAATAATTATGCTGGACTACAGATATATATTGACTATGTCCTGCGAAAAAGAGGTTGCATGATTACTCTACTTTTGTGGACTTTAACCCTACAGACTATCGCTACATATTGATATAAGTCCTGTCTACTGAATCTTTGACTAGAATTTCTGTTCTTAACAAATCATTTAAAATTTTATAACACTAATTATAAAAACTGCATTTATTGACCTATATAAGACATATAAGTCATTATGCTAATCCTGTATATGGAACTGATTTATTCTTGTGTAAAATACTGGTAAGAACTGTACTGTAATTGTGACCAATTTTTTATATATGAAAGAGTATTGCTTAGAGGTTACTTCTCTTGTGCCAAGCTTATTCCTACAGTTTGTGGCATTTATATTTTAACAGATTTTTGACAAAATTGAGAATATTTTAGTTGTTGATTATCCTTCTGAGACATATTCTCTTCATCTAATGAGATTAATAAGATGGTTCCTGTCTTAGAAGACAGTTGTACAATTTGCTTGTGTGGATAAGAGAGTAGTCAAGAGTCCCCAAGTGTGTGGTAAAATTCATGTGACAGACATTGTAGCAAGAAAAGATAATTCAATAGACAATTTTATCAAGGATACAGGAATGGTGTGGACCATATGACCGGAGCCAGAAAAAAAATTATGCTGGCTTCACCACATGTGAAAGTCCATAAGACATACTTGGAACTGACGGAAGTAGAAACAGGGATTGCAAAGACCAAAAAAAAAGAAAACAAAAACAAAACAAACAAGGACTTCCCTGGTGGTCCAGTGGTTAAGACTCCATGCTTCCGATGCAGGGGTTCCAAGTTTGATCTCTGGTTGAGGAACTAGGATCCCACATGCCACATGGCCCAGCCAGTAAATAACTAAGTAAATAAACAGTAACATTCCACAACTAAAACAAATAAATGAAAAAACAACAACAACAAAAACCTGCCTCAGTTGAGGAGTATAAAAATATTACCCTTCAGACTATACTACATAGCTACAGTAATCAAGACACTATGTCACTGGCACAAAAATAGAAATATAGATCAATGGAACAGGATAGAAAGCCCAGAGATAAACCCATGCACATATGGTCACCTTGTTTTTTATAAAGGAAGCAAGAATGAACAGTGGAGAAAAGACATCCTCTTCAATAAGTGGTGCTCGGAAAACTGGACAGCTACATGTAAAAGAATGAAATTAGAACACTCCCTAACACCATACACAAAAATAAACTCAAATGGATTAAAGGAGGGGATTTGGTTCAAGATGGTGGAGTACAAGGACGTGCTCTCACTCCTTGCGAGAGCACTGAAATCACAACTAATTGCTGAATGATCATGAACAGGAAGACACTGAAACTCACCAGAAAAGATACCCCACATCCAAAGACAAAGGAGAAGCCACAATGAGACGGTAGGAGGGGCACAATCACAATAAAATCAAATCCCATAACCGCTGTGTGGGTGACTCACAAACTGGAGAACACTTATACCACAGAAGTCCACCCACTGGAGTGAAGGTTCTGAGCTCCATATCAGGCTTCCCAAGCTGGGGGTCTGGCAACAGGAGGAGGAATTCCTAGAGAATCAGGCTTTGAAGACTAGCGGGATAGATTGCAGGATTTCACCAGGACTGGGGGAAACAGAGACTCCACTCTTGGAGGGCGCACACGAAGTAGTGTGTGCATCAGGACTCAGGGGAAGGAGCAGTGACCCCCATAGGAGACTGAACCAGACCTACTTGCTAGTGTTGGAGGGTCTCCTGCAGAGGCGGGGAATAGCTGTGTCTCACCTTGGGGACAAGGACACTGGCAGCAGAAGTTCTGGGAGGTACTCCTTGGTGTGAGCCCTCCCAGATTCTGTCATTAGCCCCACCAAAGAGCCCAGGTAGGCTCCACTGTTGGGTTGCCTCAGGTCAAACAACCAATGGAGAGGGAACCCAGCCTCACCCATCAGCAGACAAGTGGATTAAAGTTTTACTGAGCTCTGCCCACCAGAGCAACAGGCAGCTCTACCCAACACCAGTCCCTCCCATCAGGAAACTTGTACAAGCCTCTCACATAGCCTCATCCACCAGAGGCCAGACAGCAGAAGCAAGAAGAACTACAATCCTGCAGCCTGTGGAACAAAAACCACATTCACAGAAAGATAGACAAGATGAAAAGGCAGAGGGCTATGTACCAGCTGAAGGAACAAGATAAAACCCCAGAAAAACAATTAAATGAAGTGGAGATAGACAACCTTCCAGAAAGAGAATTCAGAATAATGATAGTGAAGATGATCCAGGACCTCAGAAAAAGAATGGAGGCAAAGATCGAGAAGATGCAAGGAATATTTAACAAAGACCTAGAAGAATTAAATAACAAACAAACAGAGATGAACAATACAGTAACTGAAATGAAAAATACACGAGAAGGAATCAATAGCAGAATAACTGAGGCAGAAGAACATATAAGTGACCTGGAAGACAGAATGGTGGAATTCACTGCTGCAGAACAGAATAAAGAAAAAAGAATGAAAAGAAATGAAGACAACCTAAGAGACCTCTGGGACAACATTAAATGCAACAACATTTGCATTATAGGGGTCCCAGAAGGAGAAGAGAGAGAGAGAGGACCTGAGAAAATATTTGAAGAGATTATAGTTGAGAACTTCCCTAACATGGGAAAGGAAATAGCCACCCAAGTCCAGGAAGCACTGAGAGTCCCATACAGGATAAACCCAAGAAGAAACATGCTGAAACACAGAGTAATCAAATTGGCAGAAATTAAAGACAAAGAAAAATTATTGAAAGCAGCAAGAGAAAAACAACAAATAACATACAAGGGAACTCCCATAAGGTTAACAGCTGATTTCTCAGCAAAAACTCTACACACCAGAAGGGAGTGGCATGACATATTTAAAGTGATGAAAGGGAAGAACCTGAAATGAAGATTACTCTACCCGGCAAGGATCTCATTCAGATTTGATGGAGAAATCAAAAGCTTTACAGACAAGCAAACGCTAAGATAATTCAGCACCACCAAACCAGCACAAACAACCCAATCCAAAAATGGGCAGAAAACCTAAATAGACATTTCTCCAAACAAGATATACAGATCGCCAACAAACACGTGAAAGAATTCTCAACATCACTAATCATTAGAGAAATGCAAATCAAAACTACAATGAGGTATCACCTCACACCAGTCAGAACGGCCATCATCAGGGCTTCCCTGGTGGCACAGTGGTTGCGAGTCCGCCTGCCGATGCGAGGGACGCGGGTTCGTGCCCCGGTCTGGGAGGATCTCACATGCCGTGGAGCAGCTGGGCCCGTGAGCCATGGCCGCTGAGCCTGCGGGTCCAGAGCCTGTGCTCCTCAACGGGAGAGGCCACAACAGTCAGAGCCCCGCCTACCGCAGAATAAATAAAGAAAGAATGGCCATCATCAAAAAATCTACAAACAATAAATGCTGGAGAGGGTGTGGAGAAAAGGGAACCGTCTTGCACTGTTGGTGGGAATGTAAATGGATACAGCCACTATGGAGGACAGTATGGAGGTTCCTTAAAAAACTAAAAATAGAACTACCATAGAAGCCAGCAATCCCACTACTGGGCATATACCCTGAGAAAACCATAATTCAAAAAGAGTCATGTACCACAATGTTCAATGCAACTCTGTTTACAATGGCCAGGACATGGAAGCAGCCTAAGTGTCCATCGACAGATGAATGGATAAAGAAGATATGGTACATATATACAATGGAATATTAGTCAGCCATAAAAAGAAATGAAATTGAGTTATTTGTAGTGAGGTGAATGGATCTAGTGTCTGTCATACAGAGTGAAGTAAGTCAGAAAGAGAAAAACCAATACCATATGCTAACACATATATATGGAATCTAAAAAAAAGAAGAAATTGGTTCTGAAGAACCTAGGGGCAGGATAGGAATAAAGGCGCAGATGTAGAGAATGGACTTGAGGACACGGGGAGGGGGAAGGGTAAGCTGGGACGAAGTGAGAGAGGGGCATGGACATATATACACTACCAAATGTAAAATGGATAGCTAGTGGGAAGCAGCCGCATGGCACAGGGAGATCAGTTCGGTGCTTTGTGACCACCTAGAGAGGTGGGAGGGAGATGCAAGAGGGAGGGGATATGGGGATATATGTATATGTATAGCTGTTTCACTTTGTTATAGAGCAGAAACTAACACACCATTGTAAAGCAATTATACTCCAATAAAGATGTTAAAAATAATATATATTACCCAGAGCAAGAGAGTGTTCCTTGATGATTCTGCTAAATCAGACCTCTTGCTGCTCATCCCTAGGACCCATGGCCCAGAGCTCATTCCACGAAACGTGCCACATTGCTTACTTGTCTTGATTGCACAAAGCCTTCCATTTTCCCTACTCATGGATTAGTGCCTACCAACATATGAAGTACAGACATTTACTCATAATTTCCTTTTCCTATTGAACATATATGTTAATTTTTAAACAAACTTACCAAAGAGAAACCATTTAAAATTCTCTGACGATTGTTTTGCCAATCAGCATTTATGTAATTCATCTCAATGCCAGTTCATTATTCACATTTGATGAGTACCCTGACCATGTTATGAGAATGGGATTTACTTTTGCCATCACAATATATCCAGAGGGGTTTTCCACAGATAGGTTACATAACTAAATTTGTCTTCTACTTAAAACATACCATAGTAAAGTACATGCTTAAATCAGAACATCAGTACCCCGTGTTTCCATTTTCAAATTAGTATATGGTGATAAATTAAAACAAGGTGAAAAATAAAGAGCTACGAATAACATATATTGTCATTCAGGACAATTTTCAAATGGCAGGGAACACATAAATCCCCCCGTCTCTTTTAAAGACATTAGACTCAATTCAATACTTTAAAGCTATTTTTCAACAATTGTGTTTTTATCTCTATATGTTGTTCAGCAACTTTTTATCCATATATGTCATTTTTCACTTAGGGAGTCCCTGTAAACATTGTTTAAGCATTAAGTCTAAACAGTAATTCATATTTTTGTAAGGAACTGTATGAATGTAGCAGCTTTATATAATTTATGAAGGAAGTTTTACCGGATAGATGCCAAGTAAGAAATAGAGAACGTTTCAGTTATTACCCAGAGCAAACATGCTCACTGCAGAGCAGGGACTATATCTTGAATTAGCATTAGACTTTAAATAGACAGCATCAGGAATAAATGGCACTAAAATAAGTATTTGAATTCTGAAGAAAATGTTTGATACTTTATTATGGCCACTTGAGACTAGACAATAGATATCAAAGTATCTAAGAACATTTCTCAGCACATCTTCCCCCCAAAACCCAAAATGTCTTATGGTCCTCTGATACACTGGCTGACTCTATAGATGAGCAATGTCAAGGAATTTGCCCATAATTATACAATAACTAAATCCAGTTTTGCTTCAATGCATTAACAGTGTTGTTTCCAGTATCTTGTGTTAAGTCAGTAAATGTTATATGTTCTCTATAGGCAACTTACGCTGTTGGTTTGCCATTTGTAAAATATGTTAAAGTATTTTATTTCCAACAAGATCCGAAGTTCCTGGAGAGAAAACACTTCCTTCTACTCATTTCAGTATATCCCCCTAGTACCTGGCAGAACCTTGAAAAAAAATAGAAGAATATAGATATTGATCATTGTAACATTTTATTCATCTACCTGACAAATATTCACGGAGCACTAACCATATGCCTGAGCTGTTTCAGGCACTGGGGATGCAACAGTGAATAAAAAATGCTCTTGTGGAATTTATGATTAATCAGTTCATTCATTTATTCAAAGATATTATTGAGCACTGACTAGATAGCACATACTGTGCTCTTAGTAAAAATTTAAAAGTGAAAGTTTAGTCCATTTCTTATCTTAAGAAACTTTTAGTGCAGTTGGAGAAATAAATAAATAGATCATGATGCTTCAATGCTGTGATAGAAATAAACACAAGTGATGGGCCCCTAGTTCACATTTGCACGGAGAGAGCAATAAAGAAATGCTTCTTGGAGGGTATGATACTTAAGCTGACGTAGAAAGTACTAGATTGCTTTGCAGGTGGGGTGACATTGGAGAGGGTAGAGGTGGGAACTGGGAGTGGAGAGTGAGTCCAAGCAGACCCAAGGGCATGTGCAAAGCAGAATACTGAGACAGGGCATATCCCATGGCCAGAAGTGAAAATAGTTCAATATTGCTGGATAATAGAAAAATAAAAGCCCAGTGTAAATAAGAGAAGCTGCAAAGGGTAAGCTGTACGCCAATCACAAAGAGTTTTGTATACGTGTGGAACAGTGTGGTCTTTTTCTAGAAGTCATAAAATATCTTTTCTCAAATTCTATAAACATTTTTGAACAACTTTTGTGTTCAAGGCATTACACTACACTAGATTTGTAGAGAACATAAAAATAATGTAGTATTGTAAATCTTGTCCTCAATAAATCTTCAGTTTATTAGAGGGCCTGAGCTAAGTACATAAATGAGTACATAAATCGAAGCCCCCAAGAGACAAGTTCTAAAGGACAGAAAGAAATCATATTATTTTGATGCAAAGATGAAGCTTCAGGGTTGCGTCTGTATCAGGATTTGAAGGATGGGTTTTACTTCAACAAAGAGAATTAGAGTAGAGGAACGATCGCGAACAATGCAGCAACTACGGCAAATTAGGGTGTAAACAAAGTAAAGTCATGAATCAGCCAGAAGCCAAGTTTTGCCTTGAGTCTATAAAGTGTGTTGACGTGGTTAACTTTGCAGTTTGTCTATTTTCTGTCAGGAAGACTCTGACCTCAGACCTTCCCATAGGTGACTTCTTGTTGTCATTCACATCTTAGGGCAAATGTCTGCTCCAGAGAGAGGCTCTCCCTGCTTATGTAGCTAAAATGAAACTTCTCATTTATCCTCCACCATGTCACCCTGTTTTATTTGTTTATTTTTTCTAATTTTTTATTATAGCCCTCCCTTGTTTATAATGTAAGTGGAATAAAAGTATGAGTATTGTATTGTATGTATTTCACTACTATAACCTGCACACGTGTAATAGGCCCTCAGTACCTGTTTATTGGATGCATGAAATAAATGACCAAGTCAATAAGATCAGAAAACAGTTTGAGGCTGTAACATAGAAAGCTTGCATACCAGGCAGAGATGTTCGCTAAAGCAGTGCCCGCGGAGGGACCTTTGCTGAGGGAATGGCCTGACTGGAGTTCTGTTTCTGAACACCTGGAGGCCATGAAGAGGTTGGATTCAAGACTGAAAGATCAGAGGGAAAGGAAATATCCAGAAGCTACCATAAGAGCTCTGGCAAAAGAAGTCAAGCACCAGAGCAAGGACTGTAGCAGTAGAGTTAGGAAGAAGGAGACGTGGGGCAGCTAGAATGGCAAGAGTTGGGTGCCAGTGACTCAGCGTGCAAGAAGGAAGTGAAAGAGGACTCTCAAATAGCTGGAGTCAATAAGCAAGAAAACAGTGAGTCCAGGGATATTTTGAGTTTACAGTGCTGGCAAAACATTCAGATGATATCCACTTGGAAAGTCAGCTGTTGAGTCCAGGAGAGAATAGGGCTGCAGACCCACATCTGACAACTTATTTATGTAGGTGTGTCCAGGCTTCCCACCCATAACCATCCTCCCAGTAGGAAAGCCTTTCAAGTGGCAAAGGCGTCAGCAAAACTCATGAGTTTATTGGACTCTTTACTGCCACCCCTGTGTCATTTTTTCTTTTTTTTGCAACTGACAGAAGCATTTAAGCTACTTGAGCTCAAGATACACAACCTGATATCACACTCTGTAGCTCCCTTCTCTAGCAGGTCACTTTTTCCTGATGCACAGTCATGTTCAGCCTTGTACATCCCTGTACAGTTTCTCTCAGATCTCTCCTTGGCAGAGGTATTTTAGTTCAGTTGTATGTACCTGAGACTTTACTATGATTTCTCCTTCTTGTTGGAGACAGTCTGCTCCCATGATTGATATTTCTAAGTTTTGCCTTCCTTTCTACACAACTCCACTTCCTTTATCCAGAAATGTGTTGTGATTTATTCTTCTGTTTAAGCCAGATAAATTGGATTTATATTATAAAAAAGAAGCCTTTGTGCAATTTTGAAGAAAAAGATTGATGAGGGAAATGGGTGTACCTTAATGATATTGGTGGTCTGCAGTACCAGGAACTGAAAAGCGATTGGGTGGAACTATCTTAATATAGCAGCCAGGGCTCAGTCTCATTGTTGTTGAAGAGGAGTTAAAATAATATCTGCAGATTTTTAATGATTTAATTTAATTCTTTGATATGGATGATATTTCTGTGAGACTGAAGTGAAAAAAATATCAAGGCAATGATCAAAAATGGATGTGTTTATAAATTAGGATATGGAAACAGAAAAGGAACCAGGACAGAGATAGAAGAACCAGAATAGAATAGTGTTGGTGAATAATGATAATGATGATGACTAATATTTGTTTTACTTTTACCAGGGACCTGGTATAGATCTAACCACTTTATTGATATTGTCCTTTTAAGATTTAGTAATGTCCCATTATTTTACTGTCCATTGGATAGTGGAGGATTTAATATTAGAGAAGTTAAGTAGCTTTTCAAGGTCACAGAGCTAGTGTGTAGATATGACTGCTGGTCAGTTAGACTTCAAACTTCCAAGCCATCAGTGAGTAGGCTAAAGCAAAGGCAAAAAAAAGTTTTAAAAGAAAAGAAAAAATACTGTTTTAAGAAAGAATGGCACAACAAAGACACCATTGTAAAGCAATTACACGTCAGTAAAGATGTTAAAAAAGAAAAGAAAAGAAAGAATGGCAGGCAAGTGTCTTAAATGCAGCAAATAATCAATGAAAATAACAGGGGAAAAGGCCACTAGGTTTGGTAATTAAAGTGTCATTATTAATGTTTGAGAGAGCAATTTTTTTAGAAAGAAGGAATGGTAGAAATCAGATTGTATCCTATAAAAAGAAAATGATGTTTTCTGTAAATGGGAGATTTGGGGAAAGCTGAAAACAAAGTAATAGTGAACCAAGCATTCAATTCAAATTCTCATTTGATTTTTTAATTCCACATTTTCATTCATACGTGCAATATGCAAATAAATACACATTAATGAAGTTGTAGTTCATTTAAATCTTTCAGAATACTTTGTTCTAATCTTAATGAAGAAAGAGAGAGAATGATTATCATGTACTAGCTAATTTAAGCTGCATGCTAAGGGCCAGTGTTCTGTGTAGAGCAATGTTTAAAAATAATAACAAGGATTTCTTTAAAAATATAAGTTAATGCTGTGCAGAAGTTCCTCCATTTATCTTCATTTCTGAGGTCAAAAGCTAAATTCAGTTGTAATTCAAGATCTGGCAATAGAACGACCTTTAAGGTGAACTGTTCCAGTCTCTGACATGTCCTTGTATGTTCTTAGTCTAAATGTTAATATTTAAATAATAAGACTGTGTCTTTTTTGTTAGAACTTTGTTATAATTGTTATTTCTTTAAAAAAAATCTATCTATCTATCTGTCTATCTATAGTTCATTTGGACATAGATAACTTTTAAATAGTAGTATCTGTTTTTGACTCTAGTTTCTATTTTTATGACACATAGAGAAAGCTTAAATGTCATTGGACATATATTTACATAAAATTCAATCATTTCTTTGGGGAAATGTGAGACATCAGTTGGGTCTTAAATTTGCAAAAGATGCTGGTTCCCCAAGACAACAGTAATGACAGATAAATTGGGTTTTCCACTGTGGAACTCCCCATAGGCTTGTGCTATAATACACAGAGTGGAAAGGCTACCTTGGAGGATTTTGTTGCTAAAATGCCTATTTCTACATTTACTTACTTGTAGGACAATCTGCCATGAATTATGGAATATAGAAATTTAAAAGAATATCCTAAACTGTAAGTTTATATTTTGAAGACTTAGCAATATATAAATGAATATAGAAAGAGAAAAGTGTTTTATCTGAGAATTATAGTCATGAAAAAGACCAAAATGTGCAATGGTTTGAATATGGATATGAACTTAGAATATTTCTGAGAAATTTCTCTTTTTGGTAACAAATAAGTTATTTTTTATCTTATGTGAAATCGCCAAGACTGTGTACCTTTAAAACTATCCAGGTGTCAATGCAATCAGAAGTAGAAGAATAAATAATGACTGTTTATTCCTTTGTTATTGATTGGCAGGTCTGGAGAAAGACAATACAATTGATTTTAAATGTATATTGGCTTATATTACATTCAATCAATTGTGCTAATACATAGCAAACTGAACTTCACATTTTATTCGGTTGTGGCTCAATGCCAAATTCTTGAAATTAATTAGTTCCTTGAATAGGGAGGAAGTGTGGGTAATTGAAAGTATTATTTTAATGATTATTGTAGAATAATCAGCTTTTACATTCTACTTTTTATTTAGGCAAAAGATCTCATTAGGCTTCAAGAACATAGCCATGTTCAGTTTCTATTTATTGTCACCCATAGGTTGCTTAGCTTAATACTACATGATCAGCCTCAAAATAAGAGGTGCTACTTTAAATTATTTTCGTTAAAAAAAGGAAAATGCATTCATAACAGTGGCATCATAATTGGATTCTCACCTGAGTGTAGCTTTAAAAACTTTTGGTTCTATTTATTTCTTGAAGCATTTCACTCTTTTGTGCTGTTCCGTCCTCTCCCTTTCTCCACAATGTATATCACTTTGCATTAGTACAGTCTGTGTCTTGTCTACTAGAAGTAAATAGTTCCCTCTTTATACCAAATAACCACAGATTCACAATGTTTGTTGTTTAATAAGTTTATGCTGAAAAGTCATTTTATCATTAACAGGCGTCCAGTTCTGTATTTGATTTATGTTCTGTCAAATGTTTTTAAGTCCAAATTTCTAGTAATGTCAGGTTTTATAATGATATTTCAGTGGTCTCAGATGAGTCTGAATCTTACCATTATCTCCTTTAAGTACCAAAAGCTTATCTTTAACAGTCAGTCCAGCCATTGTGATCTCAGTTTGTACCCAAAGTATCAGACTTCCTTCCATCTCTTCTGCCTCTTCTATATTTTAGGCATAATGTTGGTGTGCAGAGCAACTGTGTTTTTTCTTAAGTTTTTGCACACTAAACAGACACATTCTTTAAAAACCCATGGGGTATTTACTAACTGTTCTCTCTGTGCTTTGGATACCCTGGTTCTGCTTAAATTACTTTCTTCTCAAAACTTCTGCTACGTGGTGTGATGGCTATAGATTTCCTTTCCAGCAATGCTGTTGTAGTTTATGTTTGTTGTGCCTTACCTAAAATTAATTTTGAAAAACTCATCCCAAAAATGTTCTTTTCTAAATACTCTGGTGTTTATCACAGACATTGGAAAAGACAGGTAGTCAGGCCAAAGGGAACTGTCACTTGGATAAACAGGTGAGCTTTGGTCTAAAACATTTCTTTGTTTAGAGACATTTGTGTTTTGTTCAGCATATAAAAATGGCATAACTATGAGCTCAGAATATACATCACATTTGAATATTTGAAAGTAGTTGTCAGCCCTTAATTATCAGCTTCATCTGACACCCATGTAATAGCCAAGGAAGCTTGGTATAATATCTGAAGTTTCCTCTTACCTATTTCAGATCAAGTGACTGGGTGAAAGTAGGATTTTAATTCTGAATGTCAGATCTATAAGCTTGAATGGAATTCTAGAGTACTTGAACAAAGTTGACAGTTTATATGGCCTTATGACATTGCTAAATAGTCTGACTTTTTTTAAAAGGCAGAAGTTATCCTTTGGTGTTTCCAGAGTCTGAAAGTCCCTCTCAGACACTTCTTTGTGTGTGTTAAGAACATGACTTTAGGAGATTATCAATAAATATGTTCTTATATGAGTAGAAGGAGAAATAAAAGAATAAAGGCATAGTTTTTTATGAGGAAGTCAGTGGCAGAAGACCTGAAATATGAGCTATTACACAAACGAAAATTATAGTGGAGTAATAAAGGGTGGGAGGAGAGAAAAAGGAGCCTGGGCATCAGGTCAAGGGTGAAGAGGAGGTGTAGTTGCAATAAAAAGAAGAAAGATCTTACCAAAGGATGAACCGCGCCCAGCACTGCATCCGTAATTATCCAAATCCCTGATCCAAAGCTTATAATTCTTCCCAACCTTGAAAGAATTCATTTCTTTCAAAATAGTTTCCTTTTAAGTAGAGGAAAACCTGTTTAGGAGGTTCTTTTCTGAGATCAGTGTATTTTCTCGACATCAATGTGGTTTTTGATAATGTACTGTCGATTATCTCATCATTTCTATTACTATTTCTTCTAAGATATTATAAATACTTGAATTAATGTAATGATTAAAAAATAAGCATAGGACAAAGACTGAAATAATCTGGGGGAATTAATAACATAAAGAATTAGTATTTGAGGGAGATGCATGAGGGAAGGGATGTGGGAACGGATGTATATGTATGACTGATTCACTTTGTTATAAAGCAGAAATTAATTTAAAAATTTTTAAAAAAAGAATTAGTATTTGTAATATATGTTTTTAAATGTTCCAATGGAATTCAGTGCTCCACAGGCAAAATTACTATGTCATTTTTGTTTGTATTAAAATAATCTAAAACATGACAGACAAAGATATCCACTACTACAAGTGAATTGAATGAATTAATCAAAAGTAAATTTCTCGAAATAAACTCCAATATCAAATGTCTGAAAGAAGTATTAGACCTAATTACCAACTTTTAGAGAATGCTGAGGACAGAGGAACATGTTAACAAAGTACTACATAGATAAACTCAGCCAATCCAGACAGAGATTACAAAACAAAAGATTCAGTGTCTTCAACAAGCACATTGCAGAGGGATGTGGAGAGAGAGAAAGAGAAAGATGAAAAGAGACCTATAGATTAAAGAGATAAGACTATATCTCTTTAATGTGTGGACTGTAATTTGATTCTGATTTAAAGGGATAAATTGAACATTGTATATGTATGAAGGGATGTGTATAAAATATATTTATAAAATAATTATTAAATTTGAGCACTGATTATTAGAGAATCTTTTTTTTTTTTTTTTTTTTTTCTTTTTGCGGTATGCGGGCCTCTCACTGTTGTGGCCTCTCCCGTTGCGGAGCACAGGCTCCGGATGCGCAGGCCCAGCGGCCATGGCTCACGGGCCCAGCCGCTCCGCGGCATATGGGATCCTCCCAGACCGGGGCACGAACCCGTATCCCCTGCATCGGCAGGCGGACTCTCAACCACTGCGCCACCAGGGAGGCCCTAGAGAATCATTTTTAATGCTTTTTTAAAAAGTGTGAAAGCAATATTGTGTTTATGTTTTTTAAAAGTTATCTTTTTAGAGGTATGCAATGAAATATCTACTGATGAAATACTATAATGTCTGGGCGTAGAAAAAGTTAGGAGAATCAAATAAACTAGATTTTCCATGAACTGTAACTATTAAGGTTGGGTAAAAGTACATGGGAGTTCATTGTACTATTCTGCTTACTTTTCTAAGTGTTTGAAATTTTCCAAAATAAAAAAGTCAAATATATATATGCCAGTTGTAGGGTATGAAACACTTAATATGTAAATACAACCTATTTTTGAATCATCATTTTTCCATGGAAATCTCTTTACAAAAGAAGAAAATGACTTGAGAATTCACAAATCCTATCCCTTCAACCTTTCTTCATCTTTGACGAATAATCTTTACTATAAGGTATTCATTGAGCAAAGATATATATATATAGATATATATATAGATATGTATATATAGAGAGAGATATAGATATAGATATAGATATATGACATGGAGATGTATACACTGTAGTCTCTAACCATTAAAAATTACCTTGGAGAAAAAAAAATAAAAAATATAAAATGAACTTGAATTTCACTCAGGAAGATAGAGTATTTCATGACTGTGTCAACAGAATAATCACATTGTACAATCTTTGTAATATCAAATATGATCATTGTAAAAATCTTTAAAATATTTTTAAAAGAACATATTAATTACATCTAATGTTTTCTAACTTAATTTCTGGGTTCTCAATTTTGCATTTTCTGTTCTTTGTTTAAACTGCTGTGTGCCCAAATTCCCAGAACACTTGCAGTATAATGCTCATGAACTTCACAAGACCTCATTCTTGATGAAGTAGGATATAAAATAATAAAAATCATGTCCCATTTGTTTCTTTCTGTACTAAGCCATGTTTCATTGTTCATTTTCCCAACCTTTCTAAAGCTTAGGTAGTTACAAACATTCCCGTATTTTATGTATGGAGAAACAAAACAGGGAGAAAAATGTATCCAAGAAAATGAGTGTGCACGTTTATATTCTCACCTGGGAACATCTTGAGGATCAATACAGGACTTTAAATGTATCTGAGAAATGTGCTTCAAGTATAAAATGATAATAGCGATCTTCGTACATGTAAAGAGGCTTCATTTGTTTTCGCTGTTAGTCATGGGATATCCTGTTATATATAATTATATGTTTGGTTACCAGGTTGATTGTAGACAAAGATTAGTAGAAGTTTGCAGGTTCTTATAAAGCATTAATAGAACTATTTTTATACTATCTTTTCAGAATAACTCCTGGGTAATATTCTTTAAACTTTGATTAATCTTCTTATCAGAGTTCGGCATTTATAATTTGCAATGAAATGGCATACTCTTTAATCTATACATTAAATATAATCTTTCATGGACCATAACAATTTGAAGGTATCATGAGAGAAGAATTAACTTGGAACAGTGCAGAATGCCTGTCCCCAGAGGCTTGGATAAGAGAACCAGGTTGCCTCCAGATTAGAGAGAAATGAGGTAACATTCAAGTAACAACATTGTTATTTGATGCATTGTTATTTGGTGCAGAGATATACAATATCAACACTAATTCCAGAACATTCTTAGTTATATACTTAGAAAACAATTTCTCCTGCCTCCTTATTTTCTAATAGTGCTTATGCTAGCTTCTACCAATGAGAAAAACCTACTTGCAATTCTCTTAATGTTACGCCTTTACAGCTTTTGCATGTTTCAAAGTAACACAAGTATTTTCCTGTTTTTTTCTCATAATACTTTCAAATTTTGGTTTTTAAAATACTTGGCTCAAGTTTTTGAAGTGTCATTTTCAAAATAGCAGAATAAGATCATTGAAGAGATAAGACAGAATACAGGAGCCAACATTTTGTGAAATTCTATCTGGAGCCCAGTAGTTTGAGATTTGTCTCTCCATGAAAACACCTTTATTGATGGTTGGACATTATTAGGACAGTACCATGATCTGGAGAAGAAAACTACAAATTGCTAGGGAGGTAAACTTTGGGTGAACAGACAGCACAATATGCTACAGTAGTAGCTGATCTCTCCACAAGATGGCGGTCATGGTTTAATAGTTTGTTTTAATTAGTATATTCAAAATATATTGGTATATTCAAAATTTACAATGTTGACATTACCAACATTCAGTGATACTGAGATATTAAGTTACAATATTTAGGGAGTATATTATACAGGTAGTATTTATATTCCTGCAGATTCTTTCTCTTGGCTCCATACTATGTTTGGTAGGTACCACCAGCCCAGCCAGAGAAATAGAATGAATAGAATGTGGGTCACCAATTCTAATCTTGAATGTGGAAAGGAAGAGCGGAAGAGACACAAGATCACCTAGCAATTACAGTATGTATCAAAGCAAACCAAGGCAGGAGCCACGCCATTAGGATAGTGGGTGTTGTTTCTTTGTGGGTAATTGGTGCTAATGCTCACTCCTGAGCTCTAATTCCTGGCTCTGATTATTAGTGAATAAAACCTGGAGGACAAAACAGTCAGTGGGGCCCTGCCCTTGGATTCTTGGATTCTGTGTCTGGAATCATCATTGGTTTATTCCAAGTTGTCCCATATTTTACCTCTGACTGACACACTGACTCAGATATAGAGTAACCTGTGCCTACAAGTTGACACAAATCATCAGATTGGGTTGACAACTAAAGAAATAAATCAGGAGCTAATATTAAATCTGAGTATAATTGATTGGAATCCTCAACAAGAGGTAAATATGGATGTAAATTATGTTCTATTGTAATACACTAAGATAAAACCCATGAAATTTGTCTCTGAATTTGACAAAATTTGGATATTTTTTAATGTATTTTCTTGAACTGTTATAATTTTTCTTTTAAATAAAGTAATGGGACTATGAAATGGCAGTTACTCTTATAGCTTGAAATTCTCTAGTCTCTATGTAGAAAAATAATGTTTTAAAATTTTTATTAGAGAATAATATCCCAATGAATGTTTCAGAAATTGTTGACAGTTAATGTTAATATTAATAATCTACATCAGGTTTGCTCATAGTTCCAATCTCTAAAAAAGATTCATTTTAGCTAAGTGTATGGAATGTATGTGTACATGAAATTGCGATCTATACAACACCTTAAAACTGTAAAAATGCATTATTCTATTTGGAAATTTCCTCAAGAGATCAAGAAACTCCAAATGTTTTAGTATGGAGTACAAGGCAGTTCAATCATTTTAGAGCTTAATTCATCAACATTCATGCATCCTGTGACAGAGATATGTCTGCAGTGCTTTGACTGTCTTACACCTCCAAGATTCCACACATACTGTTGCCCTAGTATGTTTACACATGCTGCTTTATCCTCTGTCGAACTAATGAAACCAATAAACTAAATTAGTGTTCACTAAACATCATTTATACTCATACTACCCTACCATTTTAATTTTCTATGAATAACAGCTACATTCTTATTTACTTAATACTTTTCTATGAATATATTGATTCTTTTAAATTTAGTCTTACTCTAAACAAAATACACTGAAACTATGGCTTAAAATAAAATAGAAACTTCTTCCGGTCAGGTTTTAGAGACTGGTACTACACTAGACTTAACCTATCTACCTTAAACAACTGAAAAAAACTATACACACTGTGTGAACAACTTGATTCCAAAATCAGACTTGCAAGACTGACCCCAGAGAAAAAAATCAAACAATGTGAGTCATACAATAACTTCAAGTTTCTGCCTAAAAATACTTGTTAGACCATGAAACAGAAGACAGAAATGTCAGAGAATGGAAAAGACAGAGATAAGATTTCAGGTAGGCTGCGTCACCTGGAATTTATAGTAAAGAGTTTGTGGAAAGGAAAAACCTAAGCAGCACAATTCCCAGAGTTCACACTGTGCTGGAGACTTGATTTCTGACAAGCCATTTGGAGAAAACACAGTCAAACACCCGATGCATTCATTAGGGACCAAGAAGTGTTACACTATAGTAATATGTTTAAACTACCTAGCAAAAGGCTACTCTCAGTGGGCTCTAATATAATTTAAAAATTATCCTCAGAAGGACCAAACGTATCTTCAAGTTGCTTGGGCCTAAAGTGCCTAAACAGAGTTCAAAACTATTTAAAGAATAAAAGACCCAGGCACTCAATGATGTAGCATTTATAATATCCAGTCATTTTTAAAGTAAATAATGAAAGAAGCAGGAAAATGTGACCCATACCTAGGTTTAAAAAAAAAATAGTCAATAGAAACACATCATGTAGCTATAGAGATGATGTAATTACTAGCAAAGATTTTGAAATAGCTATTATAAATATACTCAAAGACTTTAAAAAAATGTAAATATGGAGGGGAGAAAAGGAAGATAATAAAAAGGACCCAAATGAAACTTCTAGAGTTTAAAAATATAATACCTGGGGCTTCCCTGGTGGCGCAGTCGTTGAGAGTCTGCCTGCCGATGCAGGGGACGCGGGTTCTTGCTCCGGTCTGGGAAGATCCCACATGCCGCGGAGCTGCTGGGCCCGTGAGCCATGGCCGCTGGGCCTGCGCGTCCAGAGCCTGTGCTCTGCAACGGGAGAGGGCACAACAGTGAGAGGCCCGCGTACTGCAAAATAAATAAATAAATAAATAAATAAAAATAAAAATATAATACCTGAAATAAAAACACTCACTGAATAGATCTAGCGACAAATTAGACCCTGCAAGAGGAAATGGTCAATTAATTTCAAGATATAGGAACAGAAACTATCCAAGTTGAAGCACAGAGGGGAAAAAAAAAAAAACATAAGATAAACATATACAGAATCTCAGGGAACTGTGGGAAAGTACCAAGAGGTTCCACATTATATGTAGTTGAAGTCCCAGAAAGAGAGGACAGAGTAGGGGTAAGGGCAGCAAGAAATATTTTAAGAAATAATGTCAAAATTTTTTCCAAATTTGATAAAACCTATAAAATCAAAGACCCAGCAATATTACTGAACCCAAGGCAAAAAAGCATTAAGCAAAATACATCTAGGGACACCATAATCAAACTGGTGAAAAGAAAATGATAGTGAAAAAATGATAAAAGCAAGAAAAGAGAAAAAAGACACCTGTCACATAGGGAAACAAATTGCAGATTCTTGGTCAGAAATAATGAAATTCTGAAGTCAACGGAATGACATTTTTTAAAGTACTCAAAGGAAAACCAAACTGTTAATCTAAAATTATCTATCCAGTAAACACTACTTCAAAAATGAAGGAATGTAGAAACTTCTTTGAGGCACGTACAGACTAAGAGAATTTGTCTCTAATAGACCAGTACAATCTGAAATGTTAATGACATTTCTTTATGTCAAAAAGAAATGTTATAGGATGAAGAGTTGAAACTACAGAAATAGCATAGAAAGTGTTAAATATTTTAATAAATATAAATATAATTTTAAAATTTATCTTATTTTTAAAATTTCTTTAAAAGATAAGTGACTGTTGAAAGTAAATATAATAACAATATATTTTAAAGTTGCTAACCGAAAGTTCAACTGTATAACAATAAAGTCAAAGCACAGGATATAATAAGGAAAATATACTATTTGTAGATCTCATGTTATATTCAAAATAGTACAGATAATATGCAAATAATATTATTTGAAGGTATACCATAATAATTTATAAATGCATACAGTAAGCTCTAGAGCAACCACTAAAAAAATGAAACATAGAATAAACTGATAATAAAGATAAAATCAAGTCATAAAATATTCTCAATTATTACCAAAAAAGAAGGAAAGAGGGTTAAAAAAAAGAGCAAAGAGTAGATGGCAATGATAGAAAATAAAAGGCAAGATGATAGGTCAAAATGCAACATATTAATAGTTAATGAAGTAGAAATGATCTAAATAATCCAATTAAAATTTTAAAAAATGTCAGAGTGAATACAAAAAAGACCAGTTATGGGCTATCTAAAAGAAACAGCATTTCAATATAAAGAAAGTTATAGTTAAAGAGTAAAATAATTAAAAAGTATACCACGCAAACATTAATCAAATACATTTGTGCTAGCTATATTAATATCAGGCAAAGTAGACTTCGTAAAAAGCAATATTACCAGTGATAAACAGAGCCATATCAAATGATAAGATGACTAATACATCGTCATACCATTCTTAATATGTATGCATCAAATTAATATATGAAACAGAATGGAGAAGCAGTTAAATCAACAGTGATATCTGAAGATTTCCATATTCTTTTCTTTTTAACTAATAACTAATAGTGTGAAAATCAGTAAGTGTATAGAATATTTGAATAATATTTCAACCAGTTTGACATAATTGACATTTATAAAAGAATCCATTCAGCAATGGCAGAATACAGATTTTTTCCAAGTAAATCAAACAGCGTGCTCTGGTATCAATACAAAAAACAAGTCCAGTGGTCCTTTTAAACAATAACCCCAAAATCCTTAATATTAGCAAATTAGAAGTAACAATATGCAAAAAAAAATATGATACAAAGAACATAAAGACAAAAAAAGAGGTAAATTACACTTCATAACAATTAAAACTCATCTTCAAAATACCTCTGTAAGAAAATAAAAAGCCAAGCTACATACCAGTATTATCAACTTTTACTTCTTCAGCCATCTGAGTAGAGTGAATTGATAGCTATATATCCTTTGCCAAAGTGTTTGGTCAGATCAGTTGCTCATAGTTTTGAAAATTTAGTTGTTTGTCATTTTATTATTGAGTTTTAGGATTCCTTCTATATCCTAGATACCAATTCTTTTATATATATATATATATATATATATATATATATATATATATATATATATGTGAGAGAGAGGATATTTTTTCTCCTAGAGTGCATACCTTGCTTATTTTCTAAATATGGACAAAGTTTTAGTTTTGATTAAGTCTGGCACACACACACGCTACACATATATAATTATTTCTATGACATGTTTATAAAAGCTTTGCCTACTCTCAAGGCATGAGGATATTCTTCTGTGCTTTCTTTTTCTCTAAAATCTTTACGGTTTTCGATTTTATGTTTGGGTCAATGATCCATCTTGAATTAATTTTTTCATATGGTGAAAGGAAGGAGCTGAATTTCATTTTCCTTCATATACATGTTGAGTTATTCCAACATCATTTGTTGAAAAAACGTTTTTCTTTATCTCTAGATTGCATTGCCACTTTTGTCAAAAATCAAATGACATTAAAAGTATGGGTGTATTGGGAACTAAATTTTCTGTTCCATTTATTTCATTTGTCAATCACTGTAATAGCATCAAACTGTCATGGCTACTAAAGCCTTAAAGTGACTACTGAAATAGGGAGTAAAAATTCTCCAGTTTTATTATTTTTCAATATTGTTTTGGATACTCTTGATCTTATCATTTGTACATAAATCTTATAATCAGCTTTTAATTTCTTCAAAAAATGTGCAGTATTTTATTTGGAACTGAATTGCATCCATGGATCAATTTGAAAAGATTTTTGTCAATGTTAATATGTCATGAACATATTTAAGTCTCTTTAATTTATAAGTTATAAGATGTATTATAGTTTTCAGAGTGCAAGTATTGCACACATTTCATCCTACTGTCTTGTGGCTTCCTAGTGACAAGTCAACAGCATGCTTAATGACTTTTTCTCTGTATATAATACATTTTATTTACACATTAAAACATTTCATATAGATATATTTTAAGATTTCCTATTTAAGTTTGGTTTTGATAAGCTTGACTATTCTGTGCATGTGCATAGATTTCTTTATACTGTTTGGAGTCTGCTAAGATTTTTGAAACATAAATACACAACTTTCAAAAATTTGAGGGATTATGTGGCTATCATGTTTTCACGTTATGTCTGTCTCTTCCTCCCTCCATTTGGGAATTCAATTATACGTATGTTAGAGTTTTCTGATATTGTCCCATGGGTTTCGGAGCCTCTGTCCATTACTTTTTAAAGTTTTTCTCTCTTTTTTCTCCACATCAGATAATCTCTATTGAACCATCTTAATAGGTACTGATACATTCCTCTGTCATCTCCATTTCTTTCTTTACTTCATTAGTGAAAATTTAATTTCAGGTGTCATATTTTTCAGTGCTAAAATTTTCCATATGGTTCTTTTTAAATTTTTCTATTTCTCTCCTGAGATTTTCTATGATCTCCTTTATTGTGATCATATTTTCCTTTATATCACAAAGCATAGCAATAATAGTTGCTTTAACTCCTTTGTCTGCTAATTCCAACGTTTGGATTATCTTGGGATTTGCTTCTATTAATTTTCTGTTATCTTAGAGTAGCATATTCATGGTTCCTTATATGTCAAATCTTTTTTTAATTTTATCCTGGATGTCACAAATATTATATTGTGGAGAATCTAGATTCTGTTTTATCCACCAAAATGTCTTGATGTTTTGTTTTAGGAAGCAATCAACTTGCTTGGAGTCAAACTGCAAATTTTATTGCTCAGACAGGACCTTAAATCTCTGTTCATTTATTTTCACTGCTGCTAGTCTGGCCTGGAGTTGCAGAGTAATAAACTGAAGCATGTAGTAATTAAATGATTTGCCTGTGGTAACACAAGTGAAAAAACAGTTTTTAAATTCACGTTTGTGTGATTTAACAATACCCCCAAACTTCTAACCACTATATTGTACTTTAATTTATCTGATTACTAGATAAATGATTTAAATTCTAGTATTAGAAATTTCCCAAAAATATTTTGAGAAAATATACTTTATTATTGTGGGAAATTCTAAATTCTAGAAAAAAATCAGCAATTTCAATTAACCTCTACTTGAGGATAGACTTACCTTGTATATTTTTATAAGAATATTACCATCTAAAATAGTAAAATGAACATGATAGAGGCCTAGAAAAGCAATATATTAATTATAAAAATCTTAAAATTATATAATCTTCTGTAAGAAGCAGAATGTTTGATGAAAAGATTTTGGGTTTTGACAGCTATCATTTACTAATCGTGTGTGGCCTTGAATAACACATAAGATCCTCAATATTTTGAGGTAGATCTATGGATTGAATAAAACATCATAAGAAGGACCAAATGTAGATCTATGGATTGAATAAAACAACATAAGAAGGACCAAATATCAAGGAAAGAGGTCTCAATAAATATACTTTCCAAATCTACCATAGATGAAGTTTTGCACCAAACTGTGTCCCTCCTGCAATTGATATAGGAGAGAGACATCCTGAATTAATCACTAACTGGCTTATTCCTCAATATCACTTCTGGGGCAATTTTGAGCCACTCCCCTTGTATCTGCCTCTGGAGACTAAGTGATAGACAGTAGCTACCTGGAAAATTGGAAAATTACCAGATTATGCAGCAGAGACAGGGGTAAAAGGAAGGTCAGAGAAGAGGAAAATGAGTTTGAAACTCAATCGATGCATTGTGGGGAATACTGCCATGATTAGAACTCATTGAGTATAAAAACAGCTTTAAGAATAAAAAGGAGAGGACTAAAAGCATACAGAAACTTAAATGAGAGAGAAAAACAGGAAGCAAATGAGCACAGTGTTTTGAAGGGAAAAAGTGTGTGTTTGGGGAAGGAAGAGTATTTAAATTATATTATTCTAGTAATGAATATATGGTGTAATTGAAATACAGTTTCCGCCTTCCACATGTTGTTTTCTTATTTTGATATTTAGATATCTATTCATCTATAATTAATATATTTGAACAATTACAACAAATCATTACTGTTCTCTTTATCTTCCTGCTAATACAACTTTCCTTCTCTTAGAAATGGTCATTATATATTTTAAAACATAAATTGAAAAATATATGTAATTATTTAAAATAGCCTTAGGGGGAACCAGTATAAAATATTTCTTTCCTTTTAATTTTTCACTCATTTAAAAGCTTTTAAACTCATTAAAAAATACATTTAAAATGTATTAAGGAACTTCCCTGGCGGTCCAGTGGTTAAGACTTCGCCTTCCAATGCAGGGGGTACGGGTTCAAACCCTGGTTGGAGAGCTAAGGTCCCACGTGCCTGGTGGCCAAAAAACCAAAACATAAAAAAGAGAAGCAATATTGTAACAAATTCAATAACGACTTTAAAAATGGTCCACATCAAAAAAATAAAAATAAAAATTTAATTTAATTTAAAAAATAAAATAAAATAAAATGTATTAAGTGTATGCTATGGCCTAACACTGTTATAGTTATTTGGAATAGATTAGCAAACTAGTTATATCTTATTGTCAAATAAAATTTGCTCCTATTGCCCTCTCCTAGTTTTTTAACATTCTTGAACAATTTTACATTATTACAGTAAGCATTTATTATACTCTAGATATAACTATATTTTTTCAAAAAAATATGAAAGGGTATGATATTCTTTTTATATAAAATCCTTGTATGAATAACTTTCAAAGTCATGGGCTAGGCAAATAGTCGTATTTCCTTCCATGGTTTGCTTAATATCAACATAGAAATTTATTACATGAATACAATATTTTAAAAAGAAAAAAATATGCATTGATACTAATGAATCTTAATCTACAAAGAAAATGATTGACCTCTGAGTTATTTTAACTGCTTTCATTTTTCATTGAAAGCCCTATTCTTACAGGCTGTATTTCAATGTCTCTAACTTTTTCTTAATAGGGAAAATTAAGTTTAAGCACTCAATAAATTAGTATTATATTATAAGGAGCATTTTTTCCTTATTAGAAATTCTTTTTTGCCCAGACTTATATTTACAGAACTACCAGGGACATTTATGTTCTAATCTAACACTTTGGATATATTTTTATATCAAAATTATCCCCCAAATAGAAATGATTATAAATTAGAAGACATAAGAGGGAAAACCTTGGGGCACAGAACAGAGTAGATGAGAATTCTGAGAAGCAAAATACTTCTGATTTTAAGTAAGCACCAAGAAATGTCAGTGGAGATCATTACAGCAATAAGATTGTATTAAATTTCAAAAACCATTCTGTAGTAACCAATATTGTAAAGATGCCCATGTTTTGTTTCAGTAAGCAGAGTATCTATTTTAAAAGGCCTGCTGGGTTTTTTGTTGTGTTGCTGCTGTAATGGTGGTGGTAAGTTGCCTTAATAAATCTGTATACACTGTCATTTTTGAAAAATTACCTAATTTCAAACTGAAAAGAACCATAAAACTCAAACAGTTAAGAAAAATAATGAATTTTTAGAAAGCATAGCTATAATTTTCTTTGAAAGCAAATACATAAAATAAATAGTTATAAGTTCACTATCTTGTTTGTGGTGGTTATTTAACTGGTATATAAATATATTCAGACTTATCAAATTATACAGTTTAAATATGTGTGGCTTATTGTTTGCTAATTATAACTCAATATAAGGCCATTTTAAAAGAATAGGAACACTGGAATTTCACTTTAATGTAAAATTGTCTTGAGGCCTTGCCCTTTGAAAGGCCCTTTGGTGCCTTTCAAAATATGACAGAAATCTTACCAATCACTCAGTTATAAAGATCCCTTGACCAGCTTCATTCAGAACTGTACATCATAATAAATAGTTTTGTAATGATGTTGTAATGAATAAGTGAATATTAATGATAATTTCAGTATGTATTCTTATACACTGTAGTTGTCTCTTGGAGTAAAACAGAATATCATTAACCCTTAAAAAAGAAGGAAATATAGACATCTGTGACAACACGGGTGAACCTGGAATACATCATGCCAAGTGAAATAAGCCAGACACAGAAGGACAAATAGTATATGATACCACTTAGGTGAGCGATCTAAAATAGTTAAACTCATAGAAACAGAAAATCGGATGGTGGTTGACAAGGTCGGGGGGGAGAAGGAGACAGGAGTCATTACTCAAAGGGTACTAAGTTTCAGCTCTGCAATATGAAGAAGTCCTAGAGATCTCCTGTACAGCATAGTGTCTCTAGTTAACAATACCGTATTGTATTGCAATACTGTATTGCTAAGAGACTTGTACTTATGTTGTGTTCTTATTACAGAAAGAAAACCCCAGAAAGAATAAACAAAGAGGGCAGGAGAAAACTTCTGAAGGTGAGGGAAATGTTTATGGCATACATTAAATATGTACAGCTTTTTGTATATCAATCATACCTTGATAAAGTGGCTTAAAAATAACATTTTCCTGAAGTGAATAATGAAAATTGTGAGACCTTCCATCCGTCTCAAATTAACATATGAATAATATACAACCCCCCCAAACATACCTTATGGGTGCTTATAAAAAATACAACAAAATGGTTCTAAAGTTGATCCACAGGAACAAACATGCAAGAATAACTAGACATATATTTGAAAAACAAAAAGCAATGAGGGAGACATGATACCACATGATAAAATATGTCATAAAGCCCTCATAAAAAGACAGTGTAAGGCTATGCCAAATGAGACAAATAATGAGCAAAACAGAACATATAGCCCTGAAATAGACCTACTATGTAAAAATTATGCATTCTGAAATTAAGAAGCACTAAATGTATTATTCATCCATTATATTTGGGGAATGACTAATTAATTTGAAAATGTTCTAAGGGTTCGTTTACCTATTCCATAAAATAGCATTATTGACCATTATTTATGTAGAAAAGACCATTACTGAGCATGAAAAAAAAGCTTGTTTTACCTTATTGACTCTAGTAAAACATGACGGAAAATTTAAAACTTGTCTAGTGGTAGATTACTACAACCACATTCTTAAATAACCATCAGAAATATAGAAGCAGAAGTATAGTAAATAGATATCTTCTAGAATAGGTAAGGGGGTGATTATGCTATGAAAACAATTAAAAAGTAATTTCCATTAATGATCATGAAAAATAGTCATTAATACTTCCAGAACATAATTATCCTGATAGCGAACCTATGCACTCCTAGTTAGATTTGTTAGATAATAATTTATCTCAGTAAACACACATTAGTGTCAACCCCACTCTTACCAATAGACCTCATAAAGCAAGGTGCTTTCTATTGGAGCATTTTAATTAGAAATATGATGGACTGCTTCTCCTGTCCCTTGACAGATATAACAGAACTACAGCAGGTTAGGGTTTTTTTTTAAACCTCTACAGATTTTTAATATGTGTTTTTGAAAAAAAACCTCTCAGTTGCTAAATTTAAAGCATCAGAACTGAAAGAAATGAATTAAAGTCAATGGTATTAGATTATCATCTCAATGAGAAGTGAAATCAGCACTTTCAAAATGTTAGGGAATCTAAACATTTTTCCCCCCAGTATGAGAAACAGTGGGCAACTTAAAATAGCAGCTTTTGTTGTTACTTAAGATTATTAGTTTAGAGAAGCGGTAAACATTATCATACTGCTAAAATAATTATAGGTTTTATTCAGTTTTAACTTGTCACTAATAACAGACTTTCATTGCATGGGTCAGTATTGAAATGTATAAAAGATGTTTCTTTCTGCTTTCAAAATTGCCAAATATATATAGACAGACAAAAATGGTCCAAAAACGTGTATTTCTTCTTTCTTTCTTTATATTTTCTCGCTTTTTTTCCCCTCCCTAATACATATTGAAAGCACAAAGTGTGTTGCAGCTGTAAAGAACTTCTCAGGAAACTGGGACAGAATTTCTTAGAATTAACCCTCCATTAACCCTGAAGGAGTATAGGTTCATTTGTTTCAGAAAGATTTTTTGAATTGAGAGCTTAGATTACAATTCTGATGGTTTCTTGCTTGGAAAATTAATGAGTTTGACTGGGAATAATAGTGATTTTGTCCTGAAAGTAAAATAATAGATTTTTCAAGTTTAAGTTGAACTTGCTTTTGGTGGAGGAGTTTAGGGAGTATAGACCTGATCTAGGAAAAGGAAACATATGCATTAGCCTTGTGTATTTTCCCCAAGCCTTTATTCCCCATTACTGAAATGAAATGGAGTAACACAAGCACATAGCCTATGAGTTTGGATGAACTTGCTTTATCACCCCAAAGTTCTCTTTATTTCCTTTGGTTTCATATTTTAGATTAGCTGTAAGGGCCACTGAAAACTCCTGTCATCTTGTTTTAATGAATTCTTCTCAAGCAGTTGAATAAGCTTGGCTTATTCAAGGGATCTCATATTAGGGACCTTTGAAAACTAGCAAAGCAAATTGTAAACAGCAAAAGATTCCCTTTGTCTTAGAGAATTAAGGAACTTCCTCAAAACTGACTTTAAGTTTTGGCTTGCTCTGATCCAGACCCACCCTGAGGTGCTATAAAGATGGTAGGTTTGTCATTCTGTATCTTTCCTACACATACTACAGTGTTAAAATTAGCTTTTAAGTTTTATTCAATAAAAATCTTATAGTGCTTTCTGATTAAATAAAACCCATAGTCATGACTATGACTATGAATATGAATGAATATTCATGACTATGAATAAATAAGAATATTTCATGTGTATGTGAGTGTAATTCACTAGATTAATTAATTAGTAACAGAAACTAGCCTTACCATTACCTGAATCTCAAAAAAATTCAAATATTTTATCTCAATTTGCTCCAAGTTAACTGTCTTCTAATACTGTATTGGAAATGTCAATTCTCTGCATCTCTCTTTCCATTCAAACACCAAGTCCGTATATTCTTTCTTGGTAACATCATGTTCTAGCTAAAATATTTAAGGATATAACAATTCCCATTAATATGGAAAAGTCTACATAAATGAAAAAGGAAAAGTGGATGTTTGGGGTTATACAGAGTATAGCATAAAATAGGATTTGGTCAATTTGTTAAGGTTTATATTTTTCTCAGGGTGTAAAACCATTTTAAGCCAAGATGCTATCCAAAATTTTACCAAACAGCTGGTACAACAAGAGCGCTGAGACTGCACTGAGATGGCCCATAGACTGGTATGGTTAGACATGTGTGTTAACTGAGCATCATTCCAACTTATGAATTACATAAGGTGTTTATTGTCTTGTTTTGTTTTTGTTTGATTTTTTTTAAGTGGACTACTAAACATCTTTCCAACTCCTGTAAATTGCAGTTGATTAAATCATTTATTCTCCCACAGTCCTAGATTCAGTATACTCAATATGATTAAAGGAAATAGAAGTGACTTTCCTGAAGTTTTACCAAAATATGTATGTACAGATGCATGTAGCAAAAATGTTGAGACTGCGTTTAACAGAGGTGTGTTCATCAGAATTCAGCCTGGTGACAGGTCAGTGGAGGAGATATTATGAAGTAAAGACTTGTCGTACTTGCCACTACCTAATTCTGTAGTACACAAGTATAGGTAAAGCATTTGAGGTTGAGTGAGCCTGAGAGTAAGACAATAACAACAATAATATCAGTGACTGTGAACACTTTTTTTTAATTCCACTCTTGGTTGCAAGGCAGCCACAAAAATATAACGCAAGGCAGCCACATCAAAGCCTTTCAAACAAGGTGGAATATTAATAAATATATCAATAACATAAACGAAGAACTTGTCTATAAATACTTTTTATTACTATACTTTTCTCTTTCCCTTCATTCATAAAGTCTACATTTCTCTTTTATAGCATTTGTTGGATTGAGAGTGAACAGCATGCTAAAAGAAAACAGACCTATCTGTAACTATAAGCTGAAACAATCAAGTGAATTATTTAAAAAAAAATATGAGTCACTCTTCAAGTGGCTAAGAGAATGTGGGAGCAGATGCTGAATTAATAAACATCTTGCATTATTTCATTTAGAGTAAGCTGTATAAATTCCATCATAAAATAAAGTACTTGGTACACTCTGAGAAATATGTCATCATCAACAAATGCCTTTTTTATTACCTGCAGGAAGAACACAGATGGCTTGCTCTGCTCGTTTTGGTCTTTATTAAAATAAATTTGCTAAAGAGCAGGTAGATGCCTTATTATTTTCAAGACATATTCTGTGCTGTAGAAATATATTGAGATCTCATTCAGAAAGGCTGTTCAGGACCCATAAGACATCGTCATCCACTATGAAGACATTTGATGGAAAATTATTTTTTCTCCATGCAATCATAGTAATCAGTACAGTTAAAATATTTTGACATTTTCAAATGACACCAAGGTGACAAATACCAGGAAGTCTTTGAGGAATAAGTCATCTTATCCATTCCTTTCTCATTACAAA
Source organism: Mesoplodon mirus (assembly GCF_964341445.2). Lineage (NCBI taxonomy): Eukaryota > Metazoa > Chordata > Mammalia > Artiodactyla > Ziphiidae > Mesoplodon > Mesoplodon mirus. The sequence goes on from NC_138996.1 coordinate 25,459,372, forward strand.
AAAAGACAGTAATATGTACCTTACAATGTTCATAGTCACACTTCACTACTTCACTTTTAAACTGAGTCACAAGCTGAAAGAGAACTTCTTTCAGTTTTTACAAGGAATTCAGTCCTATGGAGAAAAGATACTTCCCACACCTTCCTGGCTTGCCATTGTTTCAGGATTTCTCTAATTTCCTTGGTTAAAAAAAAACCCAAAAAACAACTCTCCTTTATTTCCCTTATATTTTACCCATGTCTTTCTCTCAGTATCGTGTTATATGATCTTTTATTTTAATGTTGTTATAATACATCTAAACCCTTTTACCATTTTTTATTTTTAAAAAGTAAAACACAGTTCCTCTTTTGAAAAGAAATGTACAAAAACTGTGTTGGAATGCATACAGAGTTTTAATCCATAAAGTTATTCATTTCTATTCTGGGAAAAATACAGCAATAGTTCATAAAATGAGTTTTGAATATAAGAATAGTTAAATAAGTAAATGACAAATGTATTTTGGCTTGAAGTTTTTAGGAATAGAACTGTTTCTATTTCCTATTTCCCTGCAGTGAATGTACATAGTCAAAAAACAGATGCTACATTTTATGCTCATTGGATGTGAAGTACAGTAGTCATTAAGAAAAAAACAAATATTTCAAGTGCGTGTTAGTGAACATTTGTAATACAAATAATTTTGTATAATTAATTGTCATTGGTTTAGTGGTTATTTTTTCAAGCCAGGGATTATATTCATTCATTTGTATATTAATATCTAAATCTGATGTGATATAACTTCAATTTCTTCTCGTCTATTTATGAAATGGAAAACTAATTCTTAACACTCAGAATGTAGTCAGTTACTCCATTCATTTAATATATTTATAGAGCAAGAATACAATTTTGGAAGAATTATACTGTGGTTGAAAGTGACACATAATTTTTTTCTAAAAATCATAAAAAACGACCTCACTTTCCTAAAAGTTTTCACTGCCGAGATCAGAGCTCTTCCCTGTTGATAACACTACCTGATATATATTTGATGAAGGATCCCATAATATCTTACCAATGGTGGTAACACAGCTTTTCATGATGTTTAAAAACATCTGTTCTGAGGTGGAAATTATACTTTACTGAGCAGAGTTTTAATGCATTGTTAATTCAGAAACTCCCAATATAGCCTCTAGGTTTAGAAGTGCACAGGTGTGTAAGAAGATTTAATGTGGCTTTTGTATTTGTCTGCCTTGTTGTTTATGTAGTTGCAGCTCCAGTTGTATAATATATACATAATATAGCACTGTTAAACATATTTGTTTTATAAAATGCTAAATGTTACCCATTAGAGTTGAAAGTTTAGGCTTACTGAATTTACCATTTCTAATTTTAAGTTTAAAAAAATGTAAGGCCCTTCTCTGGAGTACAAATGTATAATAAGGGGGTTTCCTTTTGAGGTCCAAAAGTTTTCTCTCCAAAGAAAACATCTTAATTGAATAAACAATCAAATGATATTTCCTTATTCATTTGCATTTTCATAAGTGTTAGCATAATTATTTATAGAAGAAGATACTTTACTAGATGTATTTAACCAAGAAAAGCAGATAGCCAAGAATATACCATGACCAAGTTGATTTATTACGGAAAAGCAATGTTGGTACAACATACAGAAATCAATTAATGTAATATGCCACATTAACAGAATGAAGGTGAAAAAACTTACATGATAATCTCAAATGCAGGAAAATAAATTGGGCAAAATACATCTTTCATGATAAAAATACTCAGAAATCTAGAAATAGAAAGAGACTTCCTTAACATAATAAAGAATATTTATGAAATATTTACAGCTAGATTATACTCGATGGAGAAAGACAGGATGCTTTCCCCCTAACATCAGGAAAAAAGCAAAGATGCCCTCTTTCATCACTTCTGTTCAACATTGTCCCGGACATTTTAGCCAGATCAATTAGACAAGAAAAAGAAATGAAAGACATCTAAGTTGGAAATAAGTAAGTAACACTATCTGTATTCTTACATGATATGATCTTATATAAAGGAAATCCTAAATAATCCACATAAAGTATTTGCACTTATAAATAAATTAATTTTAAAAATTTAGGATTAATAACATGTAAAATTTATTTGTATTTCTATAAACTAGCAGTTAACAATCTAAAAAGGAAATTAAGAACACAATTCTATTTACAGTAACATTAAAAATAATAAAAATCTGTGAAACTTAGAAAACATGAAGATAGATCTTCCTGGCGTTGTATATGACAATAGTTTCTTACCTATGACACTGAAAGGACAAGAAACAAAAGGAAAAATAGATAACTTGGATTTTAAAATAAAAACTTTTGTGCATCAAAGGATACTGTAAAGAAAGTGAAAAGACACTCCACAGAATGGGAGAGAAATATTTACAAATCATATATCTGATAAGAGTCTAGTACCCAGAATTTATAAAGAACTCTTACAGTTATCAACAACAAAAAATAATCTAGTTTTAAAATAGGAATAGGATTTGAATAGACATTTCTCCAAAGGAAATATACAAATGGTCAACAAGCATGTGAAAGATGTTAAATGGTACTCATTAGGGAAATGCAATTCAAAAGCACAAGGAGATACCACCTCATACTCACTAAGATGGCTAAAATAAAAAAATTAAAAATGTAAAATAACAAGTATTGGTAAGAATGTGGAAAAATAGGTGTTTTCTGGTGGGAATAGAAAATGGTGCATGTGCTGTGGAAAATAGTTTGATGTTTCTTCATTAAGTTCAACATACAATACCATGTGACCCAACACTTCCACTCCTCAGCATATAAATTTTTGTGTTGACACAAAAATTCGTACATGAATGTTCTTTGCAGTATAAGTCAAAATAGCCAAAAAATGGGAACCTCCTAAATGTCCCTCCATGTATGAATTAATAAATAACATGTAATCATATTTACACAATGGAGTATTATTCAGCAATTACAAGGAGTGAAGTTCTGATAAATGCTACAACATGGATGAACCTTGAAAACATGCTAAATGAAAGAAGCCAGACACATAAAGTCTGGCGTTAGGACCCATTTCTATGAAGTATCCAGAATAGGGAAATTCAAAGAGAAAGCAAACAGATTAGTGTTGCCAGAGGCTGGGGGTAATGAAGAATGGGGAGTAACTTCTTAACGAGTGTGGAGTTTCCTATTGGGGTGATAAAAACATTCTGGAACTACATAGTGGTGATGGTTGCACAACATTGTGAATGTGTCAAATTCCACAGAAGTGTACACTTTCAAATGATTAAAATAGTGAATTTTATGTTATATGTATTTTACCACAATTTTTAAAAAATCACTGGAATATATCTGCATGCTTATATCTGGGTTCTTGAATCTCTCCATTGATCTATATACCTATTCCTTTACAAATACCAAACAGTCTTGATTACTGTGGCTATATAAAAAGCCCTGATACAGGGTATACTGATTTTTCCCACTTTTTCTTCTTCAAAATTGCTTTAGCTATTCTGGTTCCTTTGTCTGTCTCTGCATTTACATGGCAGAATAATCTTGTCTATATGTACAAAGAGTCTTATTGGGATGTTGATCATCTCAACAGATACAGAAAAAGCATTTGACAAAATTCAAAATCTTTTTATGATAAAAATTCTCAACAAATTGGTTGAAGAAGGAATATGCCTCAGCATGATAAAGGCCATATATGACACATATCCCACAGCTAACATCATACTCAGCAGTGAAAGGTTGAAGGCTTTTTCTCTAAGATTGGGAACAAGACAAGTGTTCCTCCTCTCACCACTCCTTTTAAAAATAGCACTGGAAGTCCTAGACAGAGCATTCAGGGAAGAAAAAGAAATAAAATGCATCCAGATTGTAAAAGAAAAAATAAAATTGTCTATTTGAAGATGACATGACCTTATATATAGAAAACCCTAAAAACTCCACCAAAATACTCTTAGAACTAAATCAACATATTCAGCAACACTGCAGAACATGAAGTCAACATACAAAAGTCAATTGCATTTCTATACACTAACAATGAAGTATCTGAAAAGGAAATTTTTTCTAAAAATCCCATTTACAGTAGCATCAAAAACAATAAAACACATAGACAAATTTAACCAAAGGGTGAAAGGTCTGTATACTAAAATCTATAAGACATTGATTAAAGAAATTGAAGAAAACATAAACAAGTGGAAGGATATTACATGTTCATGGGTCAGAAGAATTAATATTATTAAAATGTAATACTGCCCAAAACCATTTATAAAATCAATGCAATCCCTATCAAGATTCCAATGGCATTTTTTACAGAAATAGAAAAAAATTCTAAAATTCATATAGAACCACAGGAGACGCCCAGAGAACCAAAGGAATCTTGAGAAAGAACAAAGCTGAAGGTATCACACTTTCTGATTTCAAACTATATTACAAAGGTAATCAAAACAGTATGGTACAGGCATAAAATCAGACACATAGACCAAAGGAAAGAATAGAGAGCCCAGAAATAAACTCATTCCTATATGGTCAACTGATATTTGACAAGGGAGCCAAGACTACTCGATAGGGAAAGGACAGTCCCTTCAATGAATGGTGTTGAGAAAACTGGATAGTCACATGTAAAAGAATGAAACTGGGGCCTCCCTGGTGGCGCAGTGGTTGAGAGTCCGCCTGCCGATGCAGGGGATGCGGGTTCGTGCCCCGGTCTGGGAGTATCCCATATGCCGCGGAGCGGCTGGGCCCGTGAGCCATGGCCGCTGGGCCTGCGCGTCCGGAGCCTGTGCTCCGCAACGGGAGAGGCCACAGCGGTGAGAGGCCCGCGTACCGCAAAAAAAAAAAAAAAAAAAAGAATGAAACTGGACCCCTATCTTACACTACTAGCAAAAATTAACTTGAAATAGATTAAAGACTTAAATAAAAGACTCTAAGCCATAAAACTGCTAGAAGAAAATATAGGGGAAATCTTCTTGATATTGGTTTTGGCAATGATATTTTGGACATGGCACCATAAGTACAAGCAACAAAAGCAAAAATCTGGTAGAGAGGAAAAAATACAGTTGGAGAAGAAAGTTTCTGAGTTGTGTATCTTTATCTTGTAATCCCTTTTTTTTTTTTTTTTTTTTGCGGTACGCGGGCCTCTCACTGTTGTGGCCTCTCCCATTGCGGGGCACAGGCTCCGGACGCGCAGGCCCAGCGGCCATGGCTCATGGGCCCAGCCGCTCCGCGGCATGTGGGATCTTCCTGGACCGGGGCACGAACCTGTGTGCCCTGCATCGGCAGGTGGACTCTCAACCACTGCGCCACCAGGGAAGCCCTGTAATCTCTTTTTTAAATCATTAATTCTGTGTATTGTTTAACTGATAGTTTAAGTTCTATAGCTGTGTATATATATATTGCTTAAAAATAATAACACATTTGTCTTATTTTTAAAACTCATTTCTTCTTTAACTTGTTTTAGTAAAACATCAATTCCATCATGACAATTATGAAGGTTTGCATTCTTTTTGCATGGCTGAGTTTGTAAAGAAAGGTATCTAGAAATTATCCTTGAATATAATGCTGGCTATTGTTTTCAGGTCACCACTCTATTAAATTAAGGAAGATCCCTTCTAGTCCGTTGTATAATATTTATTACATGGAAAGGAGTAAAATAGATATACATAGTTTAGCTGAGACTTAAACTATCTGACTTTACAATATGGTCACTTCTAACAATCTTTCAATATAGTTATGTACATCCTTGTGTTAAAACGTAATCACATCTTTGATATAAACCTTAATTGATTGTGATGCATTATTTTAACATTTACTGATAGATCTATCTATGAAATTTACAGAGTGCATTATTTTTAGTTGGGGGCAAGAGATAGAGCAACAAACAAAACGTTAAAAATAATTTGGACAATGTGTGTATGTTTTTAATGGGGAAAACATCTTAGATTTAGTGTTACTTTTGTATTTTCCTAATAAAATGAGTTAGCAGCTTTCAGTATGCACCCAGGCTTTGGAAAATATTCATAAAAGTCTATTACACTAGGGACTACCAAAACCTCACGTTGGCTTTCTCGTGTGTGGCCCACATCTAGTCCTGTGAAAATCATTTTTGCAGCCTTTGTGGAGGAATGGTGCCCCCAGAGAGATTTTCTCTTCGCTGGTGAGCCATATTCCCCAAGGGTATCACTGATCCTTGGACATTTGTCTGTTATTTTCTCAGTATAAGAATTTCCTTACCATGGAGGTAGTATAAATTCACATTTCATAACCAACATATTATCCTCCCAGTCCCAAACACAGACTGGAGCTTTGAATTATCATAAAACTATAATATTCCCCGTATACAGAGCCTAAAGAAAAGACAAAAGCGTTTTGTCATCTTACTGGCGTTTGTCAGTATTTTCTGATGTCCCTTTCATGGTGGAAGGAACCCCTTGAGTGCTCTCTCTTAGGTGGGAGACTAGCTTATCAGTCTCTGCTTTAAATGGTCCCAATACCTTGCTTCTTGCGCACCTATGGGCACAAAAAACAAAGCTTATGGGCCTCCCTGGTGGCGCAGTGGTTGAGAGTCCGCCTGCCGATGCAGGGGATACGGGTTCGTGCCCCGGTCTGGGAGGATCCCGTGTGCCGCGGAGCGGCTGGGCCCGTGAGCCATGGCCGCTGGGCCTGTGCGTCCGGAGCCTGTGCTCTGCAACGGGAGAGGCCACAACAGTGAGAGGCCCGCGTACAGCAAAAAAAAAAAAAAAAACAAAGCTTATAACTGTTAAGGAATATGTTCAGGTCAGATTTCCATCAAAGTGCCTCCAACTGCCATAGTGTTTAAGCATATTTCTTGCAACTCACACTCTCTTTGTATCTGTTCCATAGGGATTTCACTTTTCTTTCCTTTTTTTTTTTTTTTGCCAGTATAACTAAGCTTTTAAATGTGTTGTTGTTGAGGAGTTTGTAGCAACAGAATTTGCTCTTTAGTCTCTGATTCCATTTAGTGAGAACAAAATATTTCACCCCATTGTGGTATTTATTGTAGTGGGTGACAAATTTGAAGGTATAACAGACTTGAAAAATTAATATTATATTGTATTATATTGGTATAGTTTTAAAATTACTATGGTATTAGTATAGAAATTAGAAAAAATAGTTTAGCAGAAGAGAATAGAGACAACACAGTACATGAGAATTTTTTTTATAAAGAGATAATAGTTCATAGATAAATTTGAAAATAAAAGGTGTATTTAATAAGTGGTGATAGATGACGTGCAATACTTAATTTGTTTAGTAAAGCACGATTCCTAAGTCTCTAATAGCAATTTTCTGAACAAATTAAAGAAAATAAAAATGGATACTTATGTTATGCTACATAGAAAAATAATTCAGATGTATAAAATGTTTAAATGTGACAAAATAAAGGAGTGAATCATTACAAGACAATCTCGGAGATCACATGAACATTTTAGGTGTGGCCCACTTGAATAATTCTAGAAACTCAGAAAGCATAAAAGAAATGTTAGGCATTTCACAAAATATTTCTTAACAATTAAATGGTTAAAATATATCGTGTAGTAAATAGACAAACATTATCTGGGAAAAAATGTAACACAAAGACAGACAGAAGATCTGAATATATGTATGTATGTATATAGATATATGTATATAAAATTACCTCAGACAATATTCTTTAAAAATATCTATAATGGGTGTGGGAATCATTGAAGTAGTATATAAACATTGTTCAAATTAAAAACAGTCTATATTTTTGTAAATTTTTATTCTGAAGCCATTAAGGTTTTTTTTTAAAAAAGAGTTAAAATGAAAGGGAATTACTTAAAATCTTAATGTCATATGTAAACAAAGATAGTAAATTTTCATCATGAAGTTTAGGTTATGACAAAGGTTGGTCTTTGTTAATGAAATCCCTAAATGACACATTCTTCTTTGAAAAAAAAGGAAATAGTTACATTTTTGCACACATGTAACATTAAACTACATTAACAGATTGCTTTCTATTATAGATTTAGGAATCATGCTTTACTAAACAAATTAAAGTGTTTTTAACTAGTATATTGTTGATTTTGTTACATGTGAGAAACAAACTACCTAAGAATAAAGACAGGCGATGATTCTAAAATCTTTTTACTGTGAATTAATGATCTAGAGGGAAAATTTAATGGGAAAATTGAACATCAACTGTAACACCTGCTCAAATATTTGTAATGAAAAAATAATGGCCTCAGAAATCAAGGGATTTTGTTATGAGATTAATATGAATTCAGTGAACTGAAAAAATTAAAATGTTTTTGCCAATTTTCCTTAAACTATATTTTGTATAAGCCAAAAAACATCATGGAAACTAAGGAGTATTTCAAACAATATTGCTCCTGATGAGCTAAATATTTAGCCTGCTATTTGCATTCTCATTCCTTTCACTAGGAAATAGCTGCCAGGTTAAGTTAATTTCCATGCTAACCCAAAGTTGGCAGGGCCCCTACTGTTAAATCAGAGTTGACAAGGAAGAGAAATCAGAGCTTCAATTATAACACATTTTGCTATATTTAAAGTCTGACACACATGAATTGAAATATAGCTTATATATTTTGGATGCCAAAGTGTTGTAATATAAACCATTCTTAATAGTCACAAGTATTTTTTGCTCTTGTTAACAAAAATAGAAATTGAGATAATATATTAAAAACTCAAATAGGAAGTTATCTATTTATGGAAAGAGTATATTTGTTTCTTGGATTTGTTGTGAGGCATTCAGAATAGCTTCCCAAATTCTCAGCCTCTACAAATTCAGTTTTTTCTGATGTATAGTTATCTGCTGTGCAGTTGGAGTGCAGAACAATAGAGGAAGGAAGACCTCTGTTGAAGCCAAAACTTCCTACGCTGAGGATAAGGAACTAGGAAAAAATTCCTTCAACCAATTATAGCAAAGTGTCTTAGTTGAGTTCTATATTAGCTTGTAGAGTCTGGCTGTTTGCTGTGCTGGTGGCCAGCCACCCATGTGATGTGTACTTATTGTGTTGATGCACATGGGGGTGGTGTGGAATTGGAAAACTGGTATTATTCTGTTCAGGCACTCTTGAGAACACGAATAAAGTAAATATCAGGATAGTGATAGATCTATTGTCCTGCCTATACTAATAAACTAATTTTGAGCTCCAGTAAAGAGAGGATTGGGACTGTATCTTACTGAACAGCTTTCATAAGAGCCAATGTGAGAATCTGACACATATATAATGCTGCATTGCTGTCTCATGATGCCCTGGGCATTGAGTGTCATTGGCTTGGAACAGTCAGATAGCATTTTTACTTGATAGGAGTAACATACCATCTTTATAGAGAAGCATGAGCAGCCAAAAATAATTGGGAAGTACTTCAAGGGGTGAGACATTTCTCTGTCATAAGAGTAGGGGCCAAGAAAAATTATGGCTTATTATAGTCTCATTTGTACCCAAACTGGTGAAGATTAAGAACATTCAAGGTGCCTTTCTCTAATTGGCAACTTCTAAAGGAATTAGAGGTGAGCATTAAAAACTTTCTTGTCTTTTCAGATTTTCTATTCATGTTTTGGGCTTCACAATACTTAATTTATGATCTTTCTCTTCAAACCTGCTCCTTCTATTTTTCTCATCTTGATTTTTAAAATGTCAACTCCAGCCTCCAGTTTGCTCAAAGAGCCCTGTAGTCTTCCTTGATTCCATACTTTCAAACTCCATATCTGATCCATTCTGTTGGCTGTGCATTCTAAATATATCTAGGAGTCTGATAACTTCTGAATAAACCGGAGTTGTCCACTGGAAATATAATGCAAGCCATATATGTAATTTAAAATTTTCTAGTAGCCACATTGAAAAGAGGTGAAATTAATTTTAATGATATATTTTATTTAAGTCAAATGAAAAAGTATCTAAAATATCATCTCAACATGTAATCAATTTTAATAAATATTAATGAGGTATTTACTTTTTTTATATTCAGTCTTTGAAATCTGGTGTGTATTTTACAGTTAGAACCCATCTCATTGCAGACCTGCCACATTTCACATGTTGAGTAGCAGCATGAGGCTAGGAGATCTCCAATTGGACACGAGAGCTCCAAATAATAGTTTTCTGAGGTCACCTTCTACCCTCCCTCTTACAATTTATTCTCAATGTACTAGCCAGGGTCCTAATAAAATCTATAAAACCTATAAAGTGATTCAGTTATACATGTATATACATTCTTTTCCATGTTCTTTTCCATTATGGTTGATCACAGGATATTGAATATAGTTCCCTGTGCTATACAGTAGGACCTTGTTGTTTGTCCATTCTATATATAAAAGCTTAAATCTGCTAACCCCAAACTCCCACTCCATCCCTTCCCCAACCCCCTCCCCCTTGGCATCCTCTAGTCTGTTCTCTATGTCTGTGACTGTTTCTGTTTCATAGATAGGTTCATTTGTGTCACATTTTAGATTCCACATATAAGTGATAACATATAGTATTTGTCTTTCTCTTTCTGACTTCACTTAGCATGATAATCTCTAGTTGCAACCATGCTGCTGCAAATGGCATTCTTTCGTGTTTTTTTTATGGCTGAGTAGTATTCTGGTGTATATATGTACCATATCTTCTTTTTTTTTTTTTTTAATTTTTTGCCTGTGCCGCGCAGCATGTGAGATCTTAGTTTCCTGACTGGGGAACAAACCCATGCACCCGGCAGTGGAAGTGTGGAGTGTTAACCACTGGACCTCCAGGGAAGTCCCTGTACCACATCTTCTTTATCCATTCATCTGTTGATGACATTTAGGTTGTTTCCATGTCTTGGCTATTGTGAATAGTGCTGCTGTGAACATAGGGGTACATGAATCTTTTTGAATTATAGATTTGGCTGAATATAAGCCCAGGAGTGGGATTGTTGTATTATATGGTAAGTTTATTTTTCGTTTTCTGAGGAACCTCCATACTGTTTTCCACAGTGGCTGCACCAACTTATATTCCGAGGCCATTTTGCACCCCATGTTTTGCATATGCTCCCCACCCACCCGCCCTCTGCAAGCCAGCAGGATCTTAAATGTATCTTAAAGGTTTGGAAACTTCATGATTTGTTCGTGAGACAGTCTTTTTCTTGTATTGTCATGGACACTCTTTTGACCCTTTCCATCTGGAGACTTAATTAATGTGAAATTTAGCTGTGTGATTTCTCTCATAATTTCTATACACCATTTCTTCTCTTTCTGTGTAATACATAACAGACAGCTATTGCACCTCTCGGATATTGATTTTTTTAAAATTAAAATTGGTCATATTTTTATTTTAAAGCGTTTTCTTTTTCTCTGTCCCTTTTTTGTCCTTCTCTTGTTTTTTGTTTTGATGTTTTCTTCATCTCTCTAGTTTCCTTTGTCTCTGTGTTTACTAATTTGCACTGTGCCTGGTGCCTCCATGCCTGAACAACCAGGGCTTCTGCAGAGGGGACAGATTCAGTCATTGTCAATACCCTCCTTCCAACAAAAAGCTGTAGCTTCCTCTCCTCTGCTAAGCAAGGCACTGTTTTCCTTTCTGCTTTCCACATTCTACAGTTTTACTGAAATAACTTCTTTGCTATCGTCTCCTCTCACAGTCACATTATGTGGGTTAATAACTTATTTCTTCTTTTTCCTCCCTTTACTACAGATAAAGACTATGAAGTCATTGTTTATCTGGAAGCTCCTTTTCAATATTTTAATTTTATAACAAAGCACTAAGAAAACATAAACCTAATCTAATTTTTCAGAAGATAAAAATAAGGCAAGAGTTAAATTTTTCCTAAAAAGACCAATAGGCTAAGGATACAAAAACAAGTCAGCAGCTTTAATTTATTTCTCAGGGCAATTTTCAATTTATTGTGTTGTCATTTCATGATCTGTTTTTTTTCTGTGTTAAATCCCTGTTTCACAGGCCAGTGGATAGCCTTTTAATTTTTTTTCTAACTTTATTTTAATTTTTATTTATTTATTTTTAAATTGAAGTATAGTTAATTTACAAGGTTGTGTTAGTTTCAGTTGTACAGCAAAGATATATATATTCTTTTTCAGATTCTTTTTCATTATAGGTTATTATAAGATATTGAATGTAATTCCCTGTGATATACTGTAGGTCCTTGTTGTTTATTTTATATATAGTAGTGTGTCTTGATACCACTGTTATCCAGCAGTTATCCTCATAATTTTGCAGCACTTTCGTACATGTGTGAATTCACATCAGAAGTCAGGACCTCCTTCATCATGAGAGGCAGCAATATCTGCCTCTTTTTACACACTCCCGTTACACTTCCTTGTCCCACTTTAAGTGCTCTCAAAGATGGCTTGAATGACAAACATCATATCAAACACCCACTATATGTAAGTTAAAATACAAAAAGCTAGTCGACGTTTTTGGTACTGACTGTGTTCTCAGAAGGCATCCTAATACAAGACAGCAGAGATTAGTGCAGAGAATACAATGTTGGAACCAGATACACTTAAGTTCAAAACTCAGCTCTTTCACTTACTGAGAAAGAAAAAACTGAAATCTCAGTTTTCTAATTTGTAAAATAAGCATAATAATTTCTACCTCACAGGACATATATGGATTAAATGAAATAGCATAAATAAAATGCAGGGGATAATATAGTCATGAAGTTTGACTATATTTACAAAAAATACAAACTATCAGTGGCATAGTTGTGATAAGTTCATTTCTCTCTTACACAAATTACAGGTATAAGCACCCAGGGCATGGTGATCTAAGAAGTTCCTAGGTACTCACGCCCCTTCCTCAGGAACATTACTGTACTATATATGAAATTTTAAAAGCTATTAACAATTTTTTTACTTTTTCAAATCAATAAATATAATTTTTCTCCTTTCCCATAGTTCTTGAAACAGACAAACTTCTAGTATCATTCTCCTTAAAGCTACTAAACTATTTCTGCAATTAAGTGAAAAATTAAGACTTGCTTCTGTAATGAATAATTTGTAAAACAATATCTTCCCTTGGGTTTTTTTTTTTCAGCCCAGTGTACTGCTTTCCTGTATATTCAGTCACGATAATAGCTGAAGAGAGGCTAGAAAACAAATTTAAATAGTTACCCCAGTTCTGTCTTAAAAACAAAAGGAAACATGAGATTATGGTGAGAAATGTATTCATAAATGACATATTTATATCTGTATCTTATCAATAGAGATGGACAGAAAGATATATAGAAAGGGATTGTAGTTTGCTTGAAACAATTCTTGTGGTCTTTATCCTGAGGGCCACCAGCAACACTAGAGCATTGATGTGCCGTGTATATCCTCAGGCACATTCTGTCTCTAGATTTAATTTAAAAAAATATAATTTATTACTGAGCACAGTGGTACTCTCATGTTGAAATTTCTCTACAAATTCACCAGTCTATTAAGAGTGTTGCTGTCTACCTAGATGACTCCAACTGCATATCAAAATCATTGATTAGTTTCCATAGATTTGGCACCTCACTGTAATAAATTTCAAAGGTTATTTTTTTAATCCAAACTTTAAAAATATAACTCAAAGACTAGTTGAAAAAAATGTATTCATAGTTAGAGAATACATAGAGTCATACTTGCATATGTACTTATAATAGGTCATAAGTAAAGTTACATACATATTACTAATCATATATAAGAGCGATACAACTAACATATTCTAGAAACCTGTCTCTCTAGGATGATGGTGAAATATTATTTAGTAGTAACCTGAGAAGAACTCTCCTGGTCATGATTGGGATAGTCTTTCTACATCATTCTGCTTTTTATGCTACAACCTCTAAACTCAACTCTGATTTTGAATATTTGGGTTAAATTTATTTCCTTGAATCAGAATGAATTACTAATTGCTAACAGTTCTGTCCTCTGTCTAGAGTTCTTCAAATCTCATCATTTGAATTACTGAGATGATCTGTCTCAGATAATCTTTTTTATTTTTTAACATCTTTATTAGAGTATCATTGCTTTACAATGGTGTGTTAGTTTCTGCTGTATAACAAAGTGGATCAGCTATACATATACATACATCCCCATATCTCCTCCCTCTTGTGTCTCCTTCCCACCCTCCCTATCCCACCCCTCTAGGTGGTCACAAAGCACCGAGCTGATCTCCCTGTGCTATGTGGCTGCTTCCCACTATCTATTTTACATTTGGTAGTGTATATATGTCCATGCCACTCTCTCACTTCATCCCAGCTTACCCTTACCCCTCCCCATGTCCTGAAGTCCATTTTCTACATCTGTGTCTTTTTTCCTGTCCTGCCCATAGGTTCTTCAGAACCATTGCATTCTTTTTTTTTCTAGATTATATGTATATGTGTGTTAGCTTATGGTATTTTTCTCTTTCTGGCTTACTTCATTCTGTATCACAGTCTCTAGGTCCATCCAGCTCACTACAAAAAACTCAACTTCATTTCTTTTTATGGCTGAGTAATGTTCCATTGTATATATGTGCCACATCTTCTTTATCCATTCATCTGTCGATAGACAGTTAGGTTGCTTCCATGTCCTGGCTCTTGTAAATAGAGCTGCAATGAACATTGTGGTACATGATTCTTTTTGAGTTATGGTTTTCTCAGGGTTTATGCCCAGTAGTGGGATTGCTGGGTCATATGGTAGTTCTATTTTTAGTTTTTTAAGGAACCTCCATACTGTTCTCCATAGTGGCTGTATCAATTTACATTCCCACCAACAGTGCAAAAGGGTTCCCTTTTCTCCACACCCTCTCCAGCATTTATTGTTTGTAGATTTTTTTGATGTTGGCCATTCTGACTGGTGTGAGGTGATACCTCATTGTAGTTTTGATTTGCATTTCTCTAATGATTAGTGATGTTGAGCATCCTTTCATGTGTTTGTTGGCAATCTGTATATCTTCTTTGGAGAAATGTTGATTTAGGTCTTCTGCCCATTTTTGGATTGGGCTGTTTGTTTTCTTGATACTGAGCTGCATGAGCTGCTTGTAAATTTTGGAGATTAATCCTTTGTCAGTTGCTTCATTTGCAAATATTTTCTCCCCTTCTGAGGGTTGTCTTTTCATCTTGTTTATGGTTTCCTTTGCTGTTCAAAAGCTTTTAAGTTTCACTAGGTCCCATTTGTTCACTTTTGTTTTTATTTCCATTTCTCTAGGAGGTGGGTCAAAAAGGATCTTGCTGTGATTTATGTCACAGAGTGTTCTGCCTATGTTTTCCTCTAAGAATTTTATAGTGTCTGGCTTAGATTTTGGTCTTTAAACCATTTTGAGTTTATTTTTGTGTATGGTGTTAGGGAGTGTTCTAAATTCATTCTTTTACATTTAGCTGTCCGGTTTTCCCAGCACACTTATTGAAGAGGCTGTCTTTTCTCCATTGTATATTCTTGTCTCCTTTATCAAAGATAAGGTGACCATATGTGCACGGGTTTATCTCTGGGCTTTCTGTCCTGTTCCATTGATCTGTATTTCTGTTTTTGTGCCAGTACCATACTGTCTTGATTACTGTAGCTTTGTAGTATAGTCTTGCCTCAGATAATCTTAATCAGCCTTATAAAACTTCCCTATCTGTATGCATTCCTGTAATCACACAACTCTATGTAGTACAGTGGATTTTAGTGAGAATAAGCATACAAAGAGGATATAAAAATGTGCTCTCTCTTTCAAATGTCTGTGAAGGATGTATAAGCTTTAGAGAGAAATTTTATAAAATTTTATGATTCAGAAAAGGAGCACAGAATGTCTTCCTGAGTTCAGTAAAAGTGTTATTGGGTAGGATCATATCGCAAAGAGAGTGGTAACTTGGGATATGGGTGTGGACAGACTGATACTCACAATTATGTATTGTAGACCCCACTGAGCAAATTCTGAAGGCTACATGTGATCCTGATGGGTTTGTGGTCTGAGTCATGGAACTACTAGCCAAGAAAACCCCCATTTTAGTCCAAATTTCTCAATCGAAAGAGGTGGGTGTTGTTGGGTTGGTTAGATCTGTTTGAAAAGCATGACCCTGGTATAATGAAGCCAAAAGAATAGATGGTGAGATTTCCAAAGGCTGATGAGATTGTGTGCATTGGACTGTGTGAGAGGGAGAGGAAAGGAGTGTACAGTGGACATGAAACCTGGAGTAAAGTACTTAATTCTGTCACTCTTTTTATACATTACCTACCACTTCAGGTAGAGACATATTCTGAATATTGGAGAACAGGCAGTCCTCCAAACTGAAACAATTATGCTTTCTCCAAAAACTTCTGATTCTTTTTTCCTGGGTGTTTCCTCATGTCCTGCTCTAATAGACCTTAGCATAAATGCAGTGCAATAGGGTGTAATGCACTTGTAAGAAAATAGGCTTGAACCACTGGTTTAAGTGTTGGCTCCATTATATGTTTGTGTGATCTGAGGTACATTATTTAAACCCTCCAAGCTTTAGTTTTCCCATCCTGAAAATACTGATAATAATAGTATCTCTGAAATAGGGTTGTTAAAGAAAAATAAATTCCAAAGAATTGCTAAGCAAAATGCTC
Organism: Mesoplodon mirus; assembly: GCF_964341445.2. NCBI lineage: Eukaryota > Metazoa > Chordata > Mammalia > Artiodactyla > Ziphiidae > Mesoplodon > Mesoplodon mirus. The sequence goes on from NC_138996.1 coordinate 25,475,860, forward strand.
AATAAATTATAGATACACAAAATATTTTAGCTACACTTTTTTCATGGTGGGAAGAAAGTTCCAGTCCTGGCTATATCATCTCACCATTTTTATCTCAAAAGGGAGAATTGAATCATATGATATCATGATAGTTCTTTGTGTTTTAAATGTAATTAATTAAACTACGGTTCTTAAATTTTTATTTGATCAAGAGATGAGTGCAGTATTTTATAGTCTAAGATATACAGTGTAAAAACTGTGACAAAGCTATACTTTGTTACTGTGATATCCAGAAATCTCACATACATTAAATATTCTGATTCCATATTTTGGGTCATTTATAAATACCCATTTTGATGTATAATCAAAGTGTAGAAAAATCATTTTATACTATTTTTACCATTAAGAGAATCTGCTATAGAAAAAAATTCAGAGGCTCACTATTGTTTATATTATCTTTCCATTTTATTACACTTTATTATATAATATTAAACATACTAAAGAATTATAACTTTCTAAAATAGATATTTTTCTTTACATTTTACTTTCTTGGGTTGTTTTGTAATTTTGCATATGCCTACATGTACACAAATATAATATCACAAATTAAGACACTTTTATAATCCACAGTCTGGTTTAGTAATGCCTTCCCAAATGCTCTCGCTACAAATACTTGTTCATTCTTGTTATAGCTCTTGAGGAGTTATCCATTCCTACAAATCTTGGTATCAAAAGAAAAATGAATAATAGTAGTAATAACAGTAAATGTTGAAAGTTGGATAAGTAATGATACACTGTGTGCTGTATGAAACAACAATGAACTTCAAAAGTGAGATCAAATTTGTATTGGTTTTCTTCACTACTTTACACATGTGATAAGTTGTGGATTTGTGGACAAACCTTAAAGAAACCAAGCCTATGTAAAATTTTAAGTAATACGAAATTATTTTTGTTGAAGTTCATAAACTCTGCAGACTGAGGCAACTATCCTTAAACAATTTATTTTAACAAGCATTGAGTGTAGCAGGTTTGTACCATAACATGATACTCCAAATTAAACTTTTGCGTCTCAAGTGACCTTTATAGCAGTTTTACAGTTCATAAATTCTCTACAATCTTGCTCTGTGGAGTAGTTCTAATAAATCTTAATTCTGCTGTAAACATTAGTGCACCTACTAAAATGGCATTTTCAGTCCTAACAAACACAAATGCAGGAATGGGTCTCCTCTGCCATATGGAGAATTTACCATAGAGTTCATGAAATATTAGACATAATTTTGGTAAAGAGGAAAAGCACTACAGATTATTATCATTGCCATAGGGAAAACAAATAAATCAGATGCTCATTATTTATGTATATTTAAAATAGGTCTAAGTGTCATAAAGTCTACCATGGGGAAAAAAAACAATTTGTTAATGTTATGAAGATTGGAGATTACATAATGGAGAAAGAAGAATTTAAGATACGAAAGTCTTAACCCCTTATATCTTGTAAACGTTCTGTATTCAGCACATGAGAGGGTTCAGCACATTGGTTATGTTTGATTAGTGGAATCTCATTCTATTCCTTCCATCAAAATTTGATTCATCTGGAGTTTTAAGTTTGCGATTATATTTGGAGAAAATTTGTGGACATCTCTATGTTGACTAAGGAGAGCATACTCTTTTATATCTGAGCTCCTTGAGACCAGGAGAACAGTGTTGGGTGAAGGCAAATATAAATGCTGAAATTTAATTAACTATCAGCTTTACCACTGTGTTCCTTATTACATTTTAAAGACTATTTAAAAAGTCAGGAATATAAATAAATATTATTTGATCTTTTCAGATTATGCTGACAATGTTAATACAGAGAAAATAATTTTTCAAATAGACTAAAAGGGAAAAGCAAATGACTTTGTATATTTCCTTCTCATTTCTTGTAGGCAGCCCCACCCCCATCCTTCCTACTTCCTCTTCCCAAACTTCAACTAGAGAAATTGTTGGACTTCTGGATATAGCTTCCATGTCCCTTAACTTATCACCTTTTTCCTTTACCTTTTGCCTGATATTCTAAGAAAATGCCTAAATATAATCGTCTACTTGATTAATTTTCTCTTCGGAATTTTCCATTTGGCTATTTACTCCATCTGTTTAGCTTTAAAAATGAAAATTTCAATTCCCAAAACTTATCTGTGTAGATCCTTTATTATGGGGGAAAATATCCTGTTGCATATCTCCAAAGATATACAACCCATTTATATTTTTTCTCAAGTCTCTGTTAGCTCTATTTATTCCATTCTCTATTAGTTTTTCTGTTAAGATTTTAATCTTCTTTTTGTGTTGCTGGTTTTCTTCCTCTGTTGAGGATTTGGGGTTTCTGCTCATACTTATAATTGAGAATTCCTATTTATCTTCCTATTACATTTACTTAAGTCTGAATCAGTAACTGAAAGGTAGGACTTGACACCTGTGTGTGAGAGATCCCTGCCCTTTACAGGACCAGCAATTACCTGGAGAATTGTCCTAAATCTTTGGTCCAGTTCCTGTATTTGTGTTATAACTTGGAGATAATTTCATCACTATTTGCTGCTTAGCATGGATGTCCACTTGTGTAATTTCTCATGTTTGTCAAATGTCCTAGCTTGTCTTAATTTACCCTCCAAATAATCATGACAAATTTCTCAGGGCATGAACCACTCTCTCATCCACTGACTCTGGGCCTTAAGCTTCCACACATCATTCCTATCTATAAAAACACCCTCACCAGCACTTGTTTTAAACATTTATTTCCTTTGACTTTATTTCTCCATAGATTAGATATTGTGTTTTTTCTGCCTTTCAAGGATCCTATATATTTATTTGCTTTAATGACACTATGTCTTTTTCTTCCCCACTCTGTAGTGCATTTATCATGCTAAAAATTATATTTTCTGTCACACCATGGTATTTGAGGCTTAGGGATGTATGCTCTGTCTTAATACAACATATTGATTATTTTATAAACTAGCTAATCAGGATGGTAATCTTGATATCACAAATTAGTATAGCAACCTTCTAACCTAAAGTTTTATAGTCAGACAATGTGTCTTACTTACTCGGTACCATAGAAACAATGAAAGAGAAAACCAAAGCTCTTTACGCATTGTGAGGACTATTTAATATGGGATATTTGAAGACCGGATCATAGAATAGGCCCTGTAGAAAAGGATTTAGATATTCAATACTATTCATAAAACCTTGTTTTATCTTAGGTTTATTTTAATCTTAGGTTTATTTTAATTATTATTCAAGCACAGTCTTTTGTCTGTATACTAGTCTTTAGGAAATGGGCTTTTCTAAAGGAGGACATTACAAATAGTTTCATTAGATAATAAAATTTTTTATTAATGCCATTTAAAGTTTTCTCCTACTTAAAAGAGTATTTGACTCATGAAAATGTCATATTGATTAAAATTCATAAGATTTACAATGTCAAAATTAAGGGGATTCATTAGTCTGCATTGTTAAATCATTTCAAGCACTTTTCAATAATTTTACTGTTAATCCAAGAAGTAAATTAATTCAGTATGAGTTATATCTGAAGACTGAATTTTCTTATGTAGAAATAAAAAGTTCAGTGAGGTGTGTGATGGTTTTAAGGATGATTTTTTTCACTATGAGAAAAATGTAGCCTGTTGATATATTATCATCAAAAGATGTCAAATGGAAAAGTGGAGTCAAATTATCCTGAAATTGCTTCTAGTGAACTGATTCTTTATATTGGTACAATGTCTGACCTTCCTTACCAGACCAGTAGAGGTCTAAGAAGCTGCTTGAGAGGATCACACATAATGTGGTTTCATAACTTCTGTGTTTATTACTTGAGACCCTGAGTAATAATAGACAATCAATAACAGTATTAAAGTTTCTTGCCTTCTCATTTCTGGACCCATGTTCTCCAAGGAGATGAAGCACTAGAGCATAGGTCTTCTTAGCCAGTCTGTCTTGTTCCAGATTAAGGGAGCATGGTGTGTCCACATTCCTGAGATCCAGTTGGAAAATTTCTTACATGTGGATATTTGTATGGTGGTGATAATCGTGTCTGTTTCTTGAACATGATGTCTGGGTTATATGGTTCCCAAATACTCTTCATGATCCAAGAATGAGAGGGAGACACATGGACTGAGGTTTCTCAGAGAACTGCTTATAAGCAATAAAGAGGTGGGTCCTGGGAGATACACCTCCTCCCCTCTCCCCCGACCCATCCATCCTCATGTTATTCTGACCTGAGGCTGAGTATTCACGTAGGTTGAAATATGACCCACACACAAAACAAGCTAATTAAGCCATCCTTTTTTTTTTTGTCATCACCATTCATGTTATACCAACTCTAACAAATACAATAAAATTTATAGTAAATTTATATCATTTGCAATAACACATATTTTATTTTTAAATGAAATGTCCCGAACTTGAAATACATTCCATCTTATTATTTAATAATGTGCAACTGTAATTCTAGTTGAAGTCTGAATTGGGATGAACACCATCAGTTTTATAAAACATTGAAGGAGTATGCTTTTTGATTCCAAAACTTAACACAATCTTATACAGTCACCAGTAAACATTTTCAATTGGAAGAACAGTGAATATCACATTTAATCCTAAATCTGCAATATCACATTGATAAAAGTAAGCTCAAAAATAATCTCCATTCCTTAAGTGAGAAGTAGAAGGGAGGTTACGTACAGGAAGACAAATGGAGAATGTTTAGACTAAACGTGATAACAGCTCAGGCTGACTTAAATTGCTGAAATGTTCTGAAAGCAGAATGGGAGGCCCTAAGTTTTCTTTGGTTACCAGGATAAGGAACTATTTTTTATCTCACAGATAAAAGATTATTTAAATATTATTCTGGTATCCTAGGTGTTCAAAAGGAGAGACATAATACATATATCTAAAACTGTTTTAGATTATACAGTCTATTCTCAAAGGAACTTCAGGAATTAGGACAGAAATAGAAAAATAAGGGCATATGACTGCATCTAAAGAAAAACTGCATAGCAAAATAATTTTCTTCTCATTTTCCCCTGGAGATGGTGGCTTACAAAATTTCCATTTATGCTTACTTTGGATTGTGTGTGTGTGTAAATAAAACTTATTCATAGTAGCTAAATCTTAAAAAGTAGCAAAAAAAAGTATATCAGCAGATTCTAACTGCAAAGCAATGAGAACCCTCATCGTTTGAGTTTGATCAGGAAGAGAAACTTATTTGGGCATGAGAAGAAGTCAGAAATACACTCATTCAACTGATACTTGAGTGACTCCTGGGTGCCAACTGTGACTGCTCAAGGAATTGACAGCCGTACATATAATCACCGTCAGGGGCCTAGGAAACTCATACAGTTCTAGTGAATTCCAGTCATTAACAAAAACTGTACAGCTTCTATAATATTGCAGGAAATAACCCGTGGATGCACAGTCAGTACCATTGTGTCCCATGTAGGTCTCTTAAGTGCTAGATACAGATTAATTAAGCCATATGAATTAAAATGTTGAAAGAAATGATATAGTTCATACAGGGAAGATGAAAATGCTGCTCTATATTCAAGGTGCTTTTTAAAGATTTTTTAACAAAGTAAATAGTAACTTAAAAGCATTCTAATTTTTGCTCTGAAAAATCTTTCTTAACTGGGCACTGAGGTCTAGGCAATTGTGGCAGGCAAAATAATAATCCCCCAAAGGTGTCCATGTCCTATTCCCCAAAACTCTTAAACATGTTACCTTAACTGACCAAAAGGGCTTTGCAGATGTGATTAAATTAAGGATTTTGAGATGGGAGATTATCGTGGATCATCAGCGTGGGTCAGTGTAGTCCAAGGGTCCTTATAAGGGAAGAGAGAGGCAGGGGAGGCAGAGAAGGGGGTGTTATGAACTGAAGCAGAGATTGTGGGCAGCCTCTAGAAGCTGGAAAAGGCAAGGAAGTGCACTCTCCCAGAGCTTCCAGAAAGAATGCAGCCCTGATGACCCACTTAGATTTCTGACCTCCACAATGGTAAGATAATAAATGTGGATTCTTTTAAGCCACATTACATGTGTGATAATTGGTTACAGAAGCAATAGGAAACTCATACAATAATGCAGAGGCATTTTTAGTTCTTTTAAATTTCCATATATCTATAAAGTAGGGAGGATACATAGTGTTTGGAGAGAATTTATAGGTGTTTGTAGAGTATAAATAATACAATTTCAAGCATAGTTGAAAAAATGCTAACAATCCATTAAAAGGTAAACTACTTCATTGTATGAATATAGTCAGTTATGAAAATAATATGAGAATTTTTTTTTTTAGTCTAGAGGGAAAAATCCTAAAATCTTAGTTCAAATGAATTGAAATATTGTGAGCTACATCTGAAGAAAGATATAAATTGTTATCCCTTTCAGCTTGATTTTTTGATAATTTATAGCAATGTAAAGATAATATGGACATCAAATGTTGATAAGCACTACAAAAATTAGGGTTTTAACAGAAGATTTTGAAAACAGCAAAAAGGAAATATTAGAGATTTATCATTGTATCAATATATAAAGCATACCATTATGCCATTTTAAAACTGAGATCAGTTTTTAAATGAATCAAAAAAAAGCAACATGAACCTCCAAAATCTGTAAAGTACTGTCAAGTATTCTATGTCTAAAGAGAATGTAATATAAATTACTTTTTGCTAATTATGCATTATATTTCCCTCAGAGCAATAAAATCTTTATCTCTGAAGGCTTTTGCTTCCTCACTTTAATACTATTTTTTTTTCTTTTCACGCTCTTGACTGTTTCATGTGGCTATGAACTAAAAATCCTTCCTTTGTTTCTGTAAGTCTGAGGATATATTATTGCTTCTCTATAATGTCATGACAAATATCTTCATTTACTTTTTTATGAGAAAAAGATGGCTAATTTTTTCCTTTACGTGATAAGGATAAAAAGCTAAGAGTTATATTTAAAACCTCTCTGTATTTCATAAATATCTATACCACATGGATCCTAATCAAAATAGTTGCTCAAACATTACATAATTGTAAATTGCTAAAGAATCATTAAGTTTCTCTCTTATTTTCTCCTTTGCTTCCTCTCCTACCCCACATTTAAAATATTTTGGCATCTGGAAATTCTGGGTTTCCAAGCAAAACAAAAAACAAACAAACAAGAAGCTTTCCTCAGCATAGCCTACAATGTCAGTGAAGACTGAGCAAGTCAGAAATTCTCAGGCCTGAGACAGTGACAGAAATGCACAAGGAAGAGGGAGCAAGGAAAAGATTGGAAATGTGTACATGGGCTGGAAGAAGTTAAGTGGTTTAAGTGTTAATTATCTACTTTACCAGAAATATTCTGCAATTCTTTCCATCCTAATATTTTTGATGGGGATATTGTAAGAAACCTCCGCCTCTAAAGCTTACCCTAGTTTGCTTCCATCTGCCTATAGACTATTGATTTTTTTCTGTGGATGCGGGTCATGTTTATCTGACACTTCCCAACTTCTTTCTTCAACAACATCCCTGTCCTGAATAGTGAATGAATAACAAAATATAATCTTAAGTGGAAGAAAGTGTGTGGTTGTATATCTTTTGAGTTTAACATACACAAACTTGGGCAATAATTATCCAAGTATTGGTCCGACAGTGGATGTTTTAACTGCTAAATTTCAACTATTTTGGTTGCTAACAACAAGGTTGAGGGTAAGATGGTTGTAGATACCTGTTAAACGCATTTTGTCTGTATGAGAATCATAGCTCTCACTGGGCATTAATCAATTGATCTTAGTTCTCATGGTGCATTAATCAAGGCTCTACTTTGGTTTCTTGAATTAGAGTTGGTCTCTCTGAGGCTGACCATGCCGGGTACTAGGAGAAATTGCCCTGTGGACCTTCAACGGAGAGACAGAGAAAAACAGCTTTCTCACTTTTACCTCTTGTAGTCCACACATTCTTACAACCATTGCTGGAAAAATCACTTACGTTCATATTAAATAACTATATATTGATATATAAATACACACATATACATCTATCTATATATATAAAAAGCATATTTTCAAGTATGAAGAAGAGAATGAGTTCTTTTTCACAGAAATAATATGCTATTACTTTTGCAAAGGGACAACATGAATAAAAACAGAGCCATGTTTCCATAAGTTGCCTGGTTGCAGTGGCATTCTCTAAGACGCATAATTATTAGTTCTGCAGTTCTTACAGAGGTGATTGTCTTATTGCTTTATTAACAAGCCCTAATGTTAATACTATGTTTTCAAAAACATTTTTATAATACTTGAAGATTTCCTCAAAAAGGAAAATTTTATGAATCTGTCATTTGGTTGAGTTTTATGTCTTTATAGCTTCATAGCTTCCAGAGTCAACAGCTAGCAATTTTCTTTACTTATGCTTAGACTATTTTCAATACTTACATTTTAAAATATCCTGCTGTAGAGCAACTCTGAATATAGAAAACCATAGTAAACAATTAAGGTTATATTTTTAAAACATTCACTCAACAGGAAATTATTTAATCCAGTTTTGCATGTACAAAATACTAACGTTAAAATGTACTTCTGGTGAAAATAATGAGAGTTCTCCTATAAAGAAAAGAAGGTATTCATAAAGGCAACAACTCCGATTCTAAAGGACAAAATTTTCCTATAATTACCATTTACCTAAATGCTGTGGTCATTTAATTGTAAATTGGAAGAAATCAATAGTGTGTATAGTATAATACTGCTCACAAGGTCATCTTGAAGTCTGTTACTAGTTACAAGGTACTGTTACTTGTATGATTAGACGTTAAATACTCAAGATTTTGCTCCTACTGGGGAGATCCAAAAAGTCTCTTTCCTGAATGCAGTATGTGCCTGAAGCATCCATGTGGAAGCCAGTCATGCAGGCGTGCGCCTTAGGAGTGTGTGAAGGAACCGCAGGACTCTGGCAAAGAGCTGGGAGATACAAATTAAAAGCATGGAAGTATGTTAGGGAATTGAAACTTGATGTACAGGAGGCAGAGGTTAGGCAAACACTCACTGGCAAAGTTACAATAAGAGTTAAACACAAAAACATATTCTACAAATCTTGGTAATCAAAACCAGATCTGAACCTCTGCCATTTGTGTGACCCCAAGTCCACCACACCTATAATTGAGCCCATGTAAACTAGACATATGAAAACTGCTAATTTATCCAAGGAATTTGATCTAAATTCTGTTAACGTTGTTGACAGAACTGTGTGGCTTCTAACCATATATTTGTTGCCATTTTATTTCTGCAACGTTAAGTAGAAAAAAATTTTACTTCACCGTTTTTTACAGAAATATATAAGGAAATGATGATTTTTCAGCCCCCATTACTAGGATTCGAAGGAGAGAAGTTTCCAGTCAGTTACATGAGCTTGAATCTTTCCTATATATACCTGACTGTTTGCCCCATCCATCTCAGGGGAAGAACTCTAATGTGAAAGACAGAGATCTGTGATGCTGTAACTGAGATGCAGCTTCTGATTTTGACTAAACTTTCATAGAGCTGCACTTCCTGAAGAGATTTACCCTTTGAGGTTGTCAGAAAAATATCACTTTAATACCACAAGGTATCCTGGAGTCCAGGCATCAGCTGGACCCTAACTCAGGCTCTTTAAATCTATATTTTGAATCTTCCTTAACTCTGATAATGATAGAAAGTTGTCAATTAATGGAAGAGTTATCTATTTTTACTTTGGATGGTCCTCAGAGGCCTTCCTTGGATTCATAAGTAGAATTAACACAATGAATCTAAACAGAAGGCACTATCTGTGGAGAAAGGCCGACTATTCAAGCCTTGAAGACATAGATCCTGAGAATGCAGTGTGTTATGAAGGTAAAACTCAATCTACACGCAGGAACTCCACTTCAAATTTACTTCAGGAGTGATTTGCAATTATATTGCTTCCTCATATTCTAAACTCACAGCCAGGAAGTTATCTTAGTCAGGTTGGGCTGCTATAACAACATACCATACACTGGGTGGCTTGAACAACAGACATTTATTTCTCACAACTCTGGAGGCTGGAAAGTCCAAGGTCAGGGTGCTGCATATTTGGTTCCTAGGAGAGCTCTCTTCCTGGCTTGCAGACAGCCACCTTCTCACTGTGTCCTAACATAGCAGAGAAAGAGACGAAGTAAAATCTCTGGTGTCTCTTCTTATAAGGCACTAAAATTACACCATGAAGGCCCCACCTTCTGATCTCCTCTAAACTTAATTATCCCCCAAAGATCTCATCTCTGATAACATCACATTCGGGGTTGGGGCTTCAACAGATGAATTTTGGAGGAACACAATTCAGTCCATAGCAGGAGGACATCCCAAATTCTAATTCATATATTTTACTTTCCAAACAATTCAAAACCAAGCTGAAGAAGAGATTATGAACCGTTATATCAGGGAGAGTCCCAAATGTAGCTTATGATCAGGCATAATTTTAGTTAAAAGTCATGTGATGTTTAATATAACAAAAACTACTTTCCGGAAAGCACAAAAGGAAATCAATACTACGATTACTGTGTTCATTTTGACCTAGCCTATGAATAGAAAAACCCAGTACATTTTCCATCAAGACAGCACTTTAAAAGAAAGTACTTTGTACTTATCATTAACTAATTCACCTTAAGAGAGAAAAAGTGAAGCTGCCTTGTATCAGAGTCATTCTCCACCTATCTTCAGAACAAAGGGATTTTAAAATTTAGAAGATTTGCTTTTTTTTTTTTTTTTTTTTTTTTTTTTTTTACAAAAACAGAGTCAGAAATTTATCTTGAGGTTCCATTCTAATTCTTTAGCTCTCTGTGAGCCCCACCAGAAATGGGGGAATCTGCAACACGTGTAACCAGACTAAACAACCAAGAAAAGTTTTAGCCCAGATACTGTGCATGATAGATGTTGTGCGAGCTGCAAGGTTAAAAGGAAGATGCAGGGCCTCCCTGGTGGCGCAGTGGTTGAGAGTCCGCCTGCCGATGCAGGGGATACGGGTTCGTGCCCCGGTCTGGGAGGATCCCATATGCCGCGGAGCGGCTGGGCCCGTGAGCCATGGCCGCTGAGCCTGTGCGTCCGGAGCCTGTGCTCCGCAACGGGAGAGGCCACAACAGTGAGAGGCCCGCGTACAGCAAAAAAAAAAAAAAAAAAAAAAAAAAAAAAAAAAGGAAGATGCAAACCCTGTCTTGGGCTTCCTTTCCTTATTTAGAGATTTTTTCCTCTAAATAAGGAAACGTAGAGGAGGCCCCCCCCTCTAGGAAGACACCACAGGAGTTGGAATAGGACATGTCATGTGTCGATGCACCATATTTCAAAATGGTGAGCAGGCCCTGTAATTTTAGGAGCTTCCTTTCTAGACTAACGGGGAAAAAAAAAAAAGAAGATGAGATCAATAATATGTTTGATATAAGTCCAAATATGCCTTAATAAGAAATTACCCATCATGGATTGTATTTAATTAAAAGAAGAAATTTAAAATACAGATATTTTTCTTTCAGGCCATCAGAGCAAACACGACAAAGAACAACCCACTTCGGGACTGTTAGATTATATGTTGTCATTCAAAACAAGAACAGACATATTTAAAAGAAAAGCCTTGTCTGTGTCAGACAAGAAGCATATTGGGCTATTTTTTTTCTTTTTCTTTTCAAACATAACTTACAGATTTATTAGCCATGCCATGTTGAAACAGTTTCAGAAATACTGTAAGTGGAATGCCTAGTGTGGTAAGTAGCACATAGATACTCAGTTATTTTGATTTTCTTCTGTTATTGGGACAAGTGTGAGGAGGAGGCAGGAAGGGAGACAGGGGAAGAAGAAAAGAGTGAATGGCCAAGCTTCTTTACCATTTTTATGTTATATTATAGAAAACCTTATACTACATTACATTATATCATATCATATCATATCCTATATGTCAGGAGCTGATCCTTGGGTCTTACACATCAACTGGAGCAGTCACTTCACTTACAGATTTGATACCCTCTCTTGAGAGACAGAACCTTCTAAATCAAAAGTCTGAAACAGACTTTTGGTACAACTTATGGTACAACTTGCTCTGAGAGGAGCTATATATATGTATATGTATATATACACACATGCATGTATATATACGTGTACACACACACATATATACCAATATAACAATTTTATAATATCCAACCACTCACATTTCAAAGAAAAAAAATGTTATATCCTCTCTGCTTTTAGTATAGCTTCTTTTCATTACTAGGTTTTTTGAGTTCTTGGGAAATAGAATCTAATTTTTCAATAGGCCGTTTAATAGGCTGTTTGAATAATTTCTCAAACTTGTGTTGTTATTTATTTAAATATGTGTAGGAACCAGAGGGCATTTTCATTCTGTTAGTGAGATGTGAATGCCAAAACTCACTGCTCTACTAGATATTACAATTTTTAATTCTTCTTAAAATAAAAATATATTATGGGCATTTTTCTGTTGATACTATAATAATATTAACTATGGCAAGACCTTTTTTTTCAGTGTTTCTTTAGTGAACGTAAACAATAAATTAGAAGTAGAATGGCTCTCCCGTTTCCAGTGCAGAGAAGCATGCTGCAGTAGACATTGTCTTTGGCCTGTCTGAGTACCACAAGACTATGATCTTGCCTGGATAGTTAAATCTGTGTGTTCAGAAGAATCAACACATTTATTATTAACAACTTTATTTTTCAGAGAGCTGTAAATCAGATATAAGCATTTTCTTTAAAATTTCTTTTAGATGAAGGTGCATGTGTATATGAATGATGTGCTTTTACAAGGTACCAAAGAAACTATGGAAATTATTCACTACTACAGAGATAAAAGCATCTTAGATTTAGAGTCTTACCCTTATCCTGAAAAAAGTAAAACTTTTGAAATAAAAATATGCACCCAGCAGACCTTAAATGTGAAATTTGCTTTTAAAAATATAGTCAATGTCTTTATTATTAAAGTTTGATATAACTTGAGTTAACTCCTGAAGGACAATTTTCCCAAAATATTTTGGTACCAGTGTTGCTTTGTAAGTAAAAGAGCCCACCTAATTAATAGAAGGACTAGACAATTTCTGAAGCAAGTGTATGCATCCCTTAAACAGAACATGTACCACTGAAACAAAACATCTCTGTTTATCAGATATTATAGGATGTGATTTGCTTCAAGCTGTGAGGCAAATCTGGCAATCCATTCAAAATCAGCATGAATGTTTGTAAAGCAATTTGTGGTCTGCAGTAAAAAGTGCTGGGTTGATCTCTAAATAAGGAAAAATGATGCTCCTGAAGGCAAGAGCACAGATAATGTTCTGTTTTTCTTTACATTTCCCAGTGGGTGTACATTTTAATCAATTAATCTAGCACTGGCATGAATGTCACAGGTACTGCAGAACTTCTATGTGTAATTTTCATTCACTAACTCATCTCTCTTCTAGCTTTGCTTTTCTAACACATGTATGGTCAGGCCAAAATATTTGTATTAGTTTTCCAAAATGTGTATATTTTTAGTCCATTCTCAAAAGATGGAGGAATGGTTTTCGCTGAATTAGTCTCCTGATTTAGCAAACACACTCCCCATTGGCACGTGCAAGCCTGGGAGGGAACAATGAAGAGGCCACTGCTGCTCATTATTGAGCTGTCGTATTAACTCCTTCTTTAAACTGCTCTTGACTTTCCAAATAACATGCCTTTTAAAAATAGCTCTTTGGGCCTCCCTGGTGGCGCAGTGGTTGAGAGTCCGCCTGCCGATGCAGGGGATACGGGTTCGTGCCCCGGTCCGGGAGGATCCCATATGCCGCGGAGCGGCTGGGCCCGTGAGCCATGGCCGCTGAGCCTGCGCATCCGGAGCCTGTGCTCCGCAACGGGAGAGGCCACAACAGTGAGAGGCCCGCATACCGCAAAAAAAAAAAAAATAAAAATAAAAAAATAAAAAAATAAAATAAAAATAAAAAAATAAAAAAAATAAAAATAAAAATAGCTCTTTACGTTCTGTAGTGCTGGCTTGTGCTACTATATATTTTAGCTTACATCTTTTCATCATTTATTCACAAGGCTACCCATCATCTAAAATAACATTAATCGGACAAAAACTTGACTAAAGAGTGAATATCTTTGTATATGAACACTGGCAAGCTAGCTGACTGGATTTCCTCAGAGGCATGTGCAGCTCACTCTAATTCTGAAACTTTGTTTTAGCTTAAATACATAATATCAAGTTTAAATTTTAAAAAATGACTTAACGCTTGATCCTTCAACTCTACATTTCCTTAGGTGGATTGCACATGTTAAGACAAATAAGATGCTATTTGCTATTTTTTAAAGAAAATAGGGGATAACGTAACTGAAGTTGTTCTTTTAAAATATGTAAATTTTGTGAATCTTTAATCTATTGCTAAAAAGTAATGCTAAAATTTCAGGCTCATTAGGGATTTAGTCATAACATGGGGATTTTTACTGTGTTCTGATTAATTTCACCAGTAGAATTTGAGGAACCCAGATTAAATAATTTTTGACCATAATTGTCTACTGAATGAATCTGGTGGAGCTGTTTCTACTTCTCCAACGCTTAGCTTAACGTCCTTTGGCAAATAGCCCACTCTTGTCGATATGCCAGTTGGAACATGAAAGTGGGGCCCATTATCCTTTTTCTAACATGTTATTATAGCATTTGACATAATTCCCAGCTACTACACCCACTGCAGTTCACCCACTGAGGAGCAGCGAGCCTATCTTCTACAAAAATGAAGTCATGGATGCTGTATGTACATGGATAGTATACTCTGCTGTTCCCTGAAGACTTGTACCCCAGAGTATCTTAGCTACTGACATATGCCAAATACAAGTTAAAGACACCGCTCCTGTTCATAGCACATGCTACTTACATGTCTTTATTTTCCAGTTGGAAGTAGTCACTACTAGTGGCTTCAAAGACTGCTTATTTGTCAGCCCTACAACAGCATTCAGATCCCTTGAAGGATCTGTCGTTTATTTTTTAATGAAGGTGCAAGGAAGTAACATTCAATGTATCCCATCAAGTCTGACATTAACCTAGCTGCCTAGAAAGGATGCTGGTTTCTTAGGAAATATTACGGTATATAATGGTAGGTAAGAATATGTTTGAGAAGATTATGGAACTAGATTCCCAGGTTTGAATTCTGGCCCCAATACTTGACTGATGCTTAATTGTGGATCCATTACCTAAATTCTCTGTGCCTTAGTTTTCTTGACTGTGAAATGGAATTAGTACTGTTGCCAACATCAAAGGATTATTAAAGGGATTAAATAAATTGATATATATAAAATGCTCAAAGCAGTGCTTACCACAGAGGAAATACTCAATATATTAATGTTAGCTATTGTTGCTATTTACATTATTATTATTATTATTTAAGGTAAAGTGACTTTTGTTTCACAAATCCATGCAGTTTCATTTAAGCATCTTCGAGTGCATGCTCACTCCCAAACCATGCATTCTTAAAATAAATTGAAATTCTGATTTTAGCTTTGATTTTGTGGTTATGTTCTCAGACCTACAATGGCCCCTATCTGTTCGAATTTTATTACTTGTAGCATATTCTGAAGAATCAGATGATCATGGTTGAAGTGTGTTCTTGGCTCATATATAAAGACAAAGCTTTTACTTTGAGGTGAAGCTGAATGAATGCTGCAGCTTAAGTCTCAAATCTCAGATACTTGCCCCTCCTAATGGAATCTTAATAAAATGAGCATCTTACGTGGACCAACCTTTGCAAAGAGTTCATAAAGCAACAAAGTCCAGTCGGCAAAAATTTGTTCTAAAAGGTATTCCAATACTTAAATTGTGCTTCTAGGAAAAGGTCAGTAAGACTCTAACTCAAAACCCACAGCAACATTTCTCAAAAGTACTTTTTTTTCTTCCAACTATTCTTTCCAATTCTTACCCTCTTACCCTTCACTTTCCCCTTCCTTTATAATGTAGATTGATTTAAATTCTCAGGTTAAGGAACCAGATTGATAAAACATAATCCTTTAAGTCAGTGCTCCAGTGCGTGCGTGCATGCATACGTGTGTGTGTGTGTGTGTGTGTGTGTGTTGGGAGTAGAGGAGATGGGTAGTTATACATGTTAATAAATTTGATCCTGAAATAAACTTGGCAAATCATCAAAGGTAACATAAAACCAGGGAATTTATTGTAAATATCCATAAAACTCCTATTTTAAAACATAAGAAAAACTCAGTTATTCAAAATGTTCTGAGCAGTTATTATGTGTTAGAGATCAGAAATATTTTATTCCATTTTTTTTCAATTAGATTATAATACAGTGGGAGAAACACACAAGTAAAGCAACATTAATTTGATGATAGAATTATGTATAGGGTGATATAAAGTGTGAGCCCAATGACATATAGAGGGAGGAGTCTGTTTTCTTTAAGCAGAATGGCAGGCAAGGGAGGACAATCTTTCAGTGATGCTGAAAGTAACCATCTTGGTTATTTATTTCTGATTGTTATTATCCTATCTCATGTTCTTTGAGATACTGCTATTTCTATTTGTTTTTTTTTTTTTGATTTGCTTTGGGTTGTTGTGTTGTTTCACTTTTTTGTTTTGCTTTGTTTTTGGCCTTTTAACTCTGTCCTAGTATACTGTTTCCTCACATTATTATTTTAATTTTTAATGAATTTATCTAAAAGGAGCATCTTTTTCATAAACATTATTTGTATATGGTTGTAAAAATATATGATGCTCTAGTACAATATTATCCCAAAAGTCACATTGTAGATTAAATTGGCTTCCTTGGGTTGGCATACACATTAAGCCATCACATATGGCATTGTTTCTAAAGGAAAACCTGCTATGAATTCAAGAAGATTTAAGCCTAAGTCTAGAATGTCATCTTTTTTTTTTTTAACATCTTTATTGGAGTATAATTGCTTTACAATGGTGTGTTGGTTTCTGCTTTATAACAAAGTGAATCAGTTATACATATACATATGTTCCCATATCTCTTCCCTCTTATGTCTCCCTCCCTCCCACCCTCCCTATCCCACCCCTCTAGGTGGTCACAAAGCACCAAGCTGATCTCCCTGTGCTATGCATAGAATGTCATCTTAATGTCATGTTCTCTCTTTGCATAAATGCTAATTACCCTGTACAAGAAGCCTGTGTTTGCTTTACTTTCTGTGCTGTTTTCAACCTGCTGGTTCTATTCAAAATACATAAGTGCATATTTTCTTATATTTTCCATTTGATGTGCTGAAATTAAAATAGTATTTTATTTGCTGTTGGTTATTACTTCTTAGATGTATTTATATTGTCCTCTATGCCCTCAGTCATCTCTTAGGCTGGTTTTAAGTTTATTTACTTACTGTGAACTGTGAATGGTGAGGGAAATGAATTGGTGCAGGTGAAATCTAAGCACAGATAATACACAATGGCTGCTAATAAAAATAGCCAAGTAAGGGCTTCCCTGGTGGCACAGTGGTTGAGAGTCCGCCTGCCGATGCAGGGGACGCGGGTTCGTGCCCCGGTCCGGGAAGATCCCACATGCCGCGGAACGGCTGGGCCCGTGAGCCATGGCCGCTGAGCCTGTGCGTCCGGAGCCTGTGCTCCGCAATGGGAGAGGCCACAACAGTGAGAGGCCCATGTACAACAAAAAAAAAAAAAGAAAAAAAGAAAAAAAATTAGCCAAGTAAGCCTCAATTAAAATGAGACTCTACTTCCAGCAAAAATGGAACTTTAAAACATGCTGACATTAATAGGAAAAAAGTATATAAATTCATTCAAAAAGTACAGAAAAGAAAACCCTAAATGTTTACTAGAGAACTCAAAAGAGATAGAAGCAAATCCTTCAGGCAAGACTTGTGGAGCAGAAGCAAGAAGAACTACAGTTGTGCAGCCTGTGGAACAAAAACCACATTCACAGAAAGATAGACAAGATGACAAGGCAGAGGACTATGTACCTGATGAAGGAACAAGATAAAACCCCAGAAAAACTAAATTAAGTGGAGATAGGCAGCCTTCCAGAAAAAGAATTCAGAATGATGGTAGTGAAGATGATCCAGGACCTTGGAAAAAGAATGGAGACAAAGATCGAGAAGATGCAAGAAATGTTTAACAAAGAGCTAGAAGATTTAAAGAACAAACACCTAGAAGAATTAAAGAACAAATAAACAGAGATGAACAATACAATAACTGAAATGAAAAATACACTACAAGGAATCAATAGCAGAATAACTGAGGCAGAAGAACAGATAAGTGGCTTGGAAGAAAGAATGCTGGAATTCACTGCTGTGGAATAGAATAAAGAAAAAAGGATGAAAAAAATGAAGACAGCCTAAGAGACCTCTAGGAGGGACAACATTAAATGCAACAACATTTGTATTATAGGGGTCCCAGAAGGAGAAGAGAGAGAGAAAGGACCAGAGGAAGTATTTGAAGAGATTATAGTCGAAAACTTCCCTAATGTGGGAAAAGAAATAGCCACCCAAGTCCAGGAAGTGCAGAGTCTCATACAGGATAAACCCAAGGAGTAACACACCAAGACACATAGTAATCAAATTGGCAAAAATTAAAGACAAAGAAAAATTATTGAAAGCAGCAAGGGAAAAATGACAAATAACATACAAGGGAACTCCCATAAGGTTAACTGCTGATTTCTCAGCAGGAACTTACAAGCCAGAAGAGAGAGGTATGATATACTTAAAATGATGAAAGGGAAGAACCTACAACCAAGATTACTCTACCAGGCAAGGATCTTATTCAGATACGATGGAGAAATCACAAGCTTTACAGACAAGCAAAAGCTAAGAGAATTCAGCACCACCAAACCAGCTCTACAACAACCAGCTCTACAACAGCTCTCTCTCTCTCTCTCTCCCCCACACACACACGCACGCACACACACGCACATATTGATATATTTATATAGTTCTGCCCCACCACATATAGGGCAAAAGTTTGTGCAGTAGTTACCCCCTTATCCATGGGGGAAATGTTCCAAAACTCCCAGTGAATGCCTGAAACTGTGGATAGTACTGAATCCTATTTATACTATGATTTTTCCTATACATACATACCTATGGTAAAGTTTAATTCATATATTAAGTACAGTGAGAGATTAACAATAGTAAAATAGAACAATTATAACAGTGTACTTTAATAAAAGTTATGTGAATGTGGTCTCTCTCACTCGCTCCCTCTCAAAATATCTTATTGTACTGCATTACCCTTCTTCTTGTGATGATGTGAGATGATAAAATGCCTACATGATGAGATGAAGTAAGGTGAATGATGTAGGCATTGTGACATAGCATTAGGCTACTATTGACCATCTGATGATACCTCAGAAGGACTTGGATCATCTGTCTTGGGTGATCCAAAGAGTTTGAGGCGCAGTAGTTAATAATCAAGGCATTCTTGAGTATAACATTTGAATTCATTATTTTCTCAAAAGACAAATTACACATAAGCATTAACTTTTATTTTGCTGTATTTAAATCATATCAATTTTTTTAAATTAACATTTTTCCAGAAGACTTAGTTATTCTCCTGTATTTGAGTACCTTAAAAATTTAATAAATTTTAATTTGACTTTCATTAAGACATCAGGTACTTATTAATAGTACTTGAGAGTAATATATCTATAAATACAAAACCATATATATTGTCATATATGTACATATATCTATATGTGTATATACATATATACATATATATGTAATGCTATCATTCTAGTGGGTCATTCAATAAAATAAACGTCATAAATGAACTTTTCTCCATGTGCTATGTGATTTAAAAAACTACCTAGCTAAATGCATACAATTTGTATACAGCTTATAGAGTTTGTCAAGATATTACTTTTTCAATAAACTTAGCAAACTAGGGTTTAGGATACATTTATTTCAGAGTTTTTTTTTATTTAGTTAAAATACCATTGATGTTTATTTCAGTTTAGTCCAAGGTAAAAATTCATGAGAGATGCTCATTTTTGTTCTTAAAAGTCAAATTATTCACTATTAATTGAAGTCAGTTTACTTTGTATAATTATACTTTTGACAGATGAATGAACAAGAAATGATAAAGTTTGAAGCTGCTGCATAGTTAGAAGTTCTTTAAAACATCTGTGCTTTTATAAAGAAATTATATGTAACCTTATTAGCTCATTTATTTGGACTTTTACCATTACTCTGGAAAGAGATAAATAGCTTTTTATGAAATTCATTTTGTCCTTTGCAATTTGAGGAATTTAGCAGTTAATGGAGTTTAAAAATAATGTAGGGCCTGAGGGAAAACAAAGATTTTTTCAGATTAACCTTATTAATAAAATTTTGATATGATATTGTTTTCCAAATTACTCTTTCTTATCATTATAGATGACTTTGTTTATTGAACCATAGTCTTAGCATATGATAATTTCTGAGTTTATATCTATTACATATGTATATATAAAATCATTTGTACATAGAGATTTAAATCTTATTTTTCAGCTATAAAATGCTTAGGCTATATTTAAAGACTGAGAAAATTACTTGCATAAATAATTCATTTTTTAATATTTCTTAAGCTAAAATTTCTTTACAAAGTAGTTCATTTTTCACACATATTTACATTTCAGGAAAAATAAGCAACTAAATTTTTATCTGTTATAATAATGAATATTTCAGTAAGCAAAAATGTTTTTCCTATTTGTTATCATCATTCTTATATCGATACTAGTCTTAATGATATTAAAATTAATGTCCCCTATGAGATTAAGATATCAACGCTAGCTTCTCCCTAGTTCTCTTTCCATAATATAATATTTTGATTTGTTTTTCAAAATTTACTGCTACAGACTTTAAAATTTAACTTTTGTGCTTTCATAATTATAGTGACATATCAAAGCAGCTAGATGTCTGTCATCCAAAATGAGTCTATACTTACAGGATAAACTTAGAAAGTTGCATGAAATCTTTTGAAGTATATTTAATTTAGATGACAAATATGCAACTTGCTATTTTTTAAAAATCTAATTTCCTTTTGTACTTCAGTTGCTAAGGTATTTGGAGAAGTAGATAGTGCGTTCTAAACTGCAGGGCACATTTCTCACGTTTTTATTTTACATACTGAATTGTCGACCTATTCAACCAGCGTGATTAAATTGATTCTACACAAGGTTGCCATTTAAAAAGAGCAACAAGCTAATCCTGTTTAGTGTCTAAGCAGTAGTAATTTAGATGTGTCGGGAAGTACATAATATATTTCAAGAAACACTATGCCTAGGGGTTCATTAATCTTAATGCATATAGAAAGAACAAAGAGTTCCCACAACTGAAATATCAACTTCCATATTATTCCACAGTTTACAATTAAGAAAATATTGCTACATTTTCTGAAATATGAGTGTCTTAAAAAAAACTCCTTTGTGTAATACCTCCAAAAACAATTTTTAACAATACGAACAGCAACAACAGATGAATCATTCATTTCACAGAAATCTCTACATCAGATAAGAGTACATCAGATGATTTGGTACCTGTTCTCAGTTTATCACTTTATTGGAACACTTTTTATGTTAAAGAATAGTGCACTTCTTTGGGGGGACGGTGAATATGTCATTTGCTGACCAATGAGTTTTTCTTTCTGTTTTCTTCCTTTTTGACTTGTCTTTTCACCCTCAAGGATATGCATCTGTAAAATGTCATGTCTTCACAAAGATGGATAGCTCTTTTAGAAGTATCAGTAGACTTGTTAATAGATGAATTAATCTATGGACCCAGACAAGGGAATAGTCAGTAAGAAACCAAATTAATAAAATAATGTAAAGTGGAAAGATAATTAACTACACCAAACCATAATGATAAATGTATTTGCATTATTTAGAGAACAAAAAGAAAGAAAAAAAGGCTTATTTAGTTGGACTGCCATCCAACTTTTCTTTTGGGGTTAATGAGAAATAGGTGTGCTCTATAACTCTGGATAAAAAATATTAGAAAATGTTTTATTCATAGGATATTGTCATCTGGCAAATCACATAAGTGACAAATATCATTACATATAAAATGTTGGTACAACCCTCTTATGTTAAAAGCTGAAAATCATTATAAAATATAGTATTAGTATATGTATTCTCATTCAAAAAGAAATCACTTAAATCATTCTCCATTAAGGTTTTTCAAAATTTTATGCTTTAAGATTATAGAAAAACAATTTAGAAAAAATGTTTTTTGGCTGGTCATACACTATGAAACTGTAGGTTTATTGACTGTTAGAAGGGAGAACGTGTGTCATTAACCTATTAATGTACTTTATTAATGTAAAGAGTGGTGCCTCTTTACCTGGGCTGTAGTAAGCAATGGAAATACTATGAACAACAAGAGTAAGAAAACTTAGGTCTTCCATTCATGAGAGAGAAAGACATTAAACAAACAAATCCCCCCAATACATATAGTTACTAACTGTGGGAAATGCTTTGGAGAAAAAAATGTAGGACTTCTAATGTCAAATGGAGACATGGAGTCAGGGAATGCTTCTCAGAAGAAATTATGCTATTTCTGAGTATATTATAGCATTATACTACACTATACTGAGACCTGACAAAAACAGTAGGATCTTGAGGGTTCTAGGCTGAAGGCAGAATGAGTGAAAATCTTTTAAGATAAAGAGATTTATATGCATGAGAGGAGAAAAATTCCAGTGTGATTAGAGTGTACAGTGAGCAAGGCAGGGTGGGGAAAGGGATACATTAGAGTTAGAAAGTTAGGTAGGACCCTTAAAGCTTAAGCTAAAAATCAATAAACTTAGCCTAAGTTCAACAGAAAGCATTTGAATGTGAACTAATATGTGTTCTGAAAAGATTACCCTGACTGACCTGTGGAGGGAGAATAGAGAATCAGGAATGGCAGTGGCGAAGCCAGTTAGAAGCCTGCGCACAATACTGCGATGGTGAGAGAGGACATCACCGTGAACAATGGAGTAGCATGAAGATGGAGAGAGTTTAAATGGATTTGAGATATTCCTGCTGTCAGTGGAATCAAAGAAGCTCAGACAAGATGTTGGGGTGGATGATGATGAGGAATTAAAGAAAACTGTCAGTTTTCTGGTTTAAACCATTGAGAAAAATCAGAATGACACGTAGGTTATCTTACACACCATTATAGTAGTTCACTCCGCATAGGGTTAAGATTAAGATGATTCATTAACTGCAAATAAATCATGGTATAACCAAGTTTTAAAAAGACTTCGAGGGTAAAAATGTATGCAATTATTTAAGTGAAGGAATATTTAGAAAGTTAACTGCATTGTTTGATCTTCAGTGAATCACTGCTGAAAAGAGTGGTAATGGGCCTTGAATTATTTTAAACAACCTAAATAATTTAGTCTATGAACATAACTATATTCACTGAACATCAACCAGAACACTCTGGCAGGGAATCCCAATATCCATATAAGGACGAAACTCAAGTGAGATGTAGTGTTAGGTTGCCAAAGCATTATGGACATTTGAAATTGCCCAACAGAAAGTAAAGGGCAAATAGAACAAGAAGATATAAAAAGTTACCTAACCTCACTGTTATAACGTGAAAATAAAGTAAAAATATAACGAGAGAGAACTGTTCACTTTATTAAATTAGCAAATGCCAAAAGTTTTGTTAATACTTTGCCTTGAAAAATGTGGGGAAAAGCACTTGCATACCTTGTTGACAGAAGTATAAAGTAGTAAGAACTCTATAGAGGCAATATGGCAACACCTATAACAGTCAGAATGCACATGAATTTGAACCAGAAATTCCACATCTTGAAATGCATTTGCTGATGTATTTATACATGTACATGAAAATTACTATGTCTTGATGTATGCCCCCCCAAATAAAGCTTTATTGATTATAGTATACTATATGACATATATACTTATGAATCAGTACATGTATAACATTTAAAAAGATGGCATCTTCCCCCAAAATACATTTTAGTAAAAGCAAATAAATAAAAGTACACAACCGGGCCTCCCTGGTGGCGCAGTGGTTGAGAGTCCGCCTGCCGATGCAGGGGATACGGGTTCGTGCCCCGGTCTGGGAGGATCCCATATGCCGCGGAGCGGCTGGGCCCGTGAGCCATGGCCGCTGGGCCTGCGCATCCGGAGCCTGTGCTCCGCAACGGGAGAGGCCACAACAGTGAGAGGCCCGCATACCACAAAAAAAAAAAAAAAAAAAAAAAAAAAAAAAGTACACAACCATATGCAGAATAAGGTAGAATTAGGGTTTAAATAAAATAGGAAGTGTATGTATAGATACCCATCTCAGTACAAGATAGGTGTGAAAGGATAAAAGGGAACTGGTAAGAATTTTTGTCCCTAGGAAATGGGAGTGAGGAATAAGATCTTGTTTTCTCTTGTGAAACCTTTGAACTGATCTTACCACGAGAATGTATAATCTATTTAAAGAAAATGACAGAAGAGAAGGAAGAGGAAAAAGAAAAAGAAAGAGAAGAAAGAGAGGGAAGAGGCAAAGCCTCAATAGATCACTAGCCATCAAAGGTACTTTTGTAGCCAAAGAGTTATTGGTGATAACGGCCAGTCACCCTTTGAGGTATTGCCAGCTCTCACTAGGATGAGCAACCTGTCCTGACTGAAGATGCTGCATTATTGTGGCCTTGCGGATGTGGTCAGAGCTTACAGACTTACTTCCTAAAATATTTGATATTTACTATGGAAGGAGTCCAGGACAAAGGCTGAGTTATTTTTCTTAGAGTATCTTGGCACTAATTTTCATTATTGTTAAAAATGTCAAGAGCAATTTAAGGACCAGCTTGATTAAGTTCTTTCCATATTATATGATTTTTAAAATTTCTTAGAAATCATTACTTCTGTCTATTATATAGCAAGAAACACTATCTCCTATTCTCTCTGTTTCTTTTTCTTTAATATCATTCTTGGATTTGAACTCAGACATGCTAATAATTTGAGTTTATTTTTTTAAATGCTATTTTTAGTGCCTAGGAACATTCTCCTCTTTAATTCTTAGAAATCAGACTTTATGTTGCAAAGGTATTTAAAACAAAAATTCCTTAGCCACACACACTTAAAAAAAACATGTTAAATTTAGAATATCTTTTAATATAATTTAAATTCCATAGCATGTTTTATGACTTCAAATAAAAATATATAGTTTAAAATAATAGACTACACTGCACAAAGTATGTTTTGGAAATAATGAGAGTTTTCTTATTAAAGCATTATCATGCCAATTAATAAGACAAAAGACTGTTTAAATTATTTGCCTTTACGTGTCCATACATTGTTAGCTCTCTGTGGAAACATTTTCTAATTTAATGCATTTTGAGTATATTTAACAAATTTCTCAAGGTTTGTATATTTTAAGGTGAAGTTTACTAACTCCCTTTAGCATTTCATAGAGCATATAATTCCTCTCTATCTGGTTTTGTTTATACATTTCAGAATTATTTGCTCAAGAAAATGCTAAAGAGAGTTGATAAACTCCACTTTAAAATACACGAACTTTGGGCTTCCCTGGTGGCGCAGTGGTTGAGAGTCCGCCTGCCGATGCAGGGGACACGGATTCGTGCCCCGGTCCGGGAGGATCCCACATGCCGCGGAGCGGCTGGGCCCGTGAGCCATGGCCGCTGAGCCTACGCGTCCGGAGCCTGTGCTCCACAACGGGAGAGGCCACAACAGTGAGAGGCCCGCGTACCGCAAAAAAAAAAATAAATAAATAAAATAAAATAAAATACACGAACTTTGAGAAGATAGGTAGATATAGATAAGTAGATAGACAGATAGACATACATATATTTATAAATAGATAACTGCAGCTTTCAAATTAAAATAATTATATTTGATTGAAATATAGTATAAGCAGCCATGTTGTCTTATAAGGAAACAATTTTTCTTCTTTGCCAAGGTAATTTCATTTTTTTTATTATAAAGTGGTCTGAAGTAAGTTTATGCTATACACTGTTCAAAAGGTGAAAATTTTAAAACGTAAGCTTTTATATCATCTTAAAAATTATTTAAAAATTACTTTTAAATCCATATAAAATATAAATTAAGAAAAATGAACAAAGAAGTTCATATTTTTATCACACAACGTGACAATTACCACACAAAAGTGAGCATAGTTCTAAGTATAATCCACCTGATTTAATTGTGGTTGTCTCGATCACAAAGTTCACTTTATGAATTGGGCTCAATAAATATCCTCCTTAAGGATTGCAGAGTTAAGTGGAGGA
This sequence comes from Mesoplodon mirus, assembly GCF_964341445.2. Taxonomy (NCBI): domain Eukaryota; kingdom Metazoa; phylum Chordata; class Mammalia; order Artiodactyla; family Ziphiidae; genus Mesoplodon; species Mesoplodon mirus. Next base: position 25,502,034 of record NC_138996.1, read on the forward strand.
ACTCAAATAACCCTCTGACTTGGCTCCTTGGGACTTCCTTTAGTTGTTTCTATGCCTATGGGAAACACACTGAGCTAAAAGTTGTCAAACCCAGTGCAATAAGATCTAGCTATAAATTGTTTGAAACTGACTACTTTTTAGTCCTCAAGAACTAGGTGTATAAGAAGATTAAGATGTAGGAATTATAATCAATAGATATATATTTTTACAGGTACTTTTTAGCTTTCCAAAAATGGTTAAGATAACTAAACTTAGAAAAAACTAAGCCTAGCCATTCCCTAAAAACTACATTCCATGACATATTTCAAATACTGCATTATTAAATATGATTAATTTGGAAACTACTAGCATCACAAAAATACCATTTATTTTACTTTACTTACTTAGTATTAACCTGCTCTTGATTAGCTTTAAAAAATGCTGACTGTATCATTTTTACAAAAGGCTTAGTAAGCTATGCTGTGATCTATGGTGTTTTTAATAAGTTTTATTTAAAATTTTGTAAAGTGTTTAATACAAAAAAATTTTAGTGCACAATATACAAAGTGAGAATTTAAGGTCAGACTAATAATATAAATAAAACTCCTTTTATCTTACTAGATATTTCCATGTCCTCACCTAACTCATTATATGCAATAAAGAATATCAGTTGAATAAATATTTTTAAAATAAAGGAAATTTTGCAGCTTTATAAGAATGTAGCATCTGGGATATCTAACTGCAAAAACTGGCATGCATTATAAGGGAAAGATGAATAAATGAAGAGGATCCCCTTAAAATAGCTGATGAAATAGCTAAAATTGAAGAGTTAAGAAAAATATCTAGAAACATAAAGGATCATCCATTTTCAGAGAAGTGAAGACAGGGAGTATGAACTATGAAAGTCCAAAATAGCAAACCTGTGCTAGAATTCAGGAGCAATTTCTCAAATGGTTTCAGTGAGATAATAACATTTGGGTACATCTCTTATCTCCCAGCCTTCCTTCTATGTAATTTGGTCTATGATGCCCAGTATCTAAGAAGCTTGTGCTTCTTAGCTCCTTTAATGAAATGATGAGTCTGTTCATTTATTCATTCAATAAATATCTACTGAGAAACTATGAAGTTCTACACATTTTTAGTAGCATTAAATAAGACAAAGTTCCTGCAGGAAAACAGAACATTTGTCAAAAGCAGAAACAGGTGCCTGATCCTAGGAGCTTCGAAATAGTAGAGAGGTGCTAGAAAAAAAAGTCACGCAATCTTCACATAGGAAGTGACTTCCTTTTCCCCAAACTGATTCAAAGAGGATCTCTTTTCATAAATAGATGCTCCCCTAACCAGTCACAAATCAGGGATTATGAATTGGAAAATTGGGCTGAATAAATGTTATATTTTGGGGGGAGCATATTTCTTCAGAAGTGCATAGGTGTCATGGAATTATTCTAGATGTCAGGGGTCTTTCTGTCAGCCTCATACCACTGAACTTTAATCTCTTTAAGACACTAGCTGTAAAGATTGTTGAGGCACAGTTTGTTGCCTGGAATCAAAAATGGTTTCTGACTTGTATGATTCTCTCACATCTCCACTATCAAATGGTCTCAAAAACTATACAAGTCAGTGGTTCTACAAGTACAACATGGACAATGTTTAAAGTGTCCAATTCTCCCAACTACATATGGCCTTTTCACTGGCATTTGGCAGTAAGGTCAGCTGCACCTGATCTTATTTTCCTCTTCAGTGTACCAGGATACACTTTATCTCCAAGAATGTAGTCAAGCAGCAAGCTTTAGTTCTAGGCTTTGGAGAGAAAGGGACAAAAAATTGTAAGAGAACAGCAGACAAAATCTAGACTTCCCTGTTAAATAATATCAAGAAAGATGTTTACATATTTGCAATTTGAGAAAAAAATTTAACTCTTATTATATCCATGAATACAGGACAAACTACTTAGAAAATTTCTAATTCCTTACTCCAGTTCTAGGGTCTTATTTTGGATAATCTCAATTAACTTCCATAAATATTCAATGTCTGGGCCATGATTATTGTATGATATCTTTTGAAAAAGCCAGAAAGTATCTGTTAAAAGGAACACCTTCTAGATCTGAGAAAGATGACTGTTCCTTTAATCTAACCCATTAATTTCATCTCCTATCTCACATAATAGTTCCCTAAAAGGAAAAATTGGATGGAGAAGAAATTTGGAATGGTTGGAATTTTTATTCCCTTTATTTCTCAGAGAATATTTTCTATGAAGAGATGGGGTTGAGGGGGTGTTGGGTGAACAAGAAGGTTTGGAAAATGGGGATTATAAAGACGATTACATAATTATATAGAAGGAAGAGAATCTAAAGAGGAGAATGAATGATACAAATGATAGAGCAACCTATAAATTAGCGCGTTTAGAAAAAGAATTATCTCACATCTCGACACTATGTTTTCTTCATGTATTCTGTTTATCCGCTTTTGGGTAGTTTATCTAGAGGACGTGGTTGTTGAGTTTCTAATAGAGACTGCTTTTGTTAGGTTCATTTGTAACCCAAGGAAATCGTGGACTGTTGCGGACTTTAATTCTACTGAGGAGAGTAGATTATAATTCTTTTGTGTGTTTTCCTCTAGTATAATTTTCCTTCAGTATGAAGAATTTCTTTTAACTTTTTTGGAGAACAGGTTCACTCTAGATGAACAGGTCCAGTGTTTATCTATTTAAGAATATCTTTATTTCACTTGCTGTTTTCCTTATAAAATTGTACAACATATCTTTGTTTGAAAAAATAAATGTGATCAAGAATAAAAATATATTTAGCAAAAACAACAAAAATAAATAAAATAAAATGCCTTAGAATTTCCTGGGTGTTAGGAATGTCTTTTGATCTAAGGAGGCAACTCTGAGTAGGTAGGTTCCTGGATGGTTCCTGGATGGGAACCGGTCACCAGAAGGTAAAGCCATGACTAAAGGCTTGGAGTTTTCAGCCCCCTCCCCCATTATCTGGAGAGGAGAGAGGGGCTGGAAATAGAGTTGGTAACTGATCATGTCTGTGTAATCAAGCCTTCATGAAAATCCCAATAGTATTGGGTTCGAAGAGCTGCTGGGTTGGTATACACAGGCATGTACCAGGAGGGTGACACACCCCAACCCCATGGGAACAGACACTCCCGCACTCCTGACCCTTTCAGACCTCGCCTTATGTATCTCTTCCTCTGGCTATTCATCTGTATCCTTTATCATAGCCTTTATTATATTATATTATATACTGATAAACGTAAGTAAGTGTTGCCCTGAGTTCTGTGAGCCCTTCTAGCAAACTGTCGAACCGAAGGAGCTGATCTTGGGAACCAGGATTTATAGTCAGTGGGTCAGAAATATGGTGACAACATGGGACCTGCAACTGGCATCTGAAGTGGGGGCAGTCTTCTGCAACTGAACCCTTAACCTGTGGGATCTGACACTAACTACAGGTTGATGGCGTCAGGTCTGAATTGAATTGTAGGACACACAGCTGGTGTCACAGAATTGCTTGACATGTAGAAAACCCATGCATCTGGTATCAGAAGAGTTGTGAGTCTGGTAGTAGCATGACAGTAAAATAAACACACAGGAGTGTTTCTTTGTTTTCCTTACTCAGTGTCCCTACCTCAGTAAAAGGCAAAAAGTGACTATTTGTCACATTCATCACTAATCATGGGTCTTACTGCCACGGTATGCTTGAGAGACTTGCTTTGTTTTTTTTTTTTCTTGAAGTATAGTTGATTTACAATATTATATTAATTTCGGGTAGACAGCATAGTGATTCAGTATTTTTACAGATTATACCCCATTAAAATTTACTACAAGATAATGGGTATAATTTCCTGTGCTATACAATATAAAAACACTCAATGGGGAAAGGATAGTCTCTTCAACAAATGGTGTTGGGAAACTGGATAACTACTTGGAGAAAAAGGAGCTACTTGGACCTCTATCTTGTATCACTCACAAAAATTAACTTGAAATGGATTAAAGACTTAAACATAAGATCTGATACCATAAAACTCCTAGAAGAAAAAATAGGCAAAATGCTCCTGATATCAGTCTTAGAAATGATTTTTTGGATTTGGCACTAAAAGCATAAACAACAAATGCAAAATCTAACAAGTGGGACTATATGAAACTAAAATTTTTCTGCACAGTGAAAGAAACAATAAACAAAATGAAAAAGGCAAGCTACAGAATTGGAAGAAATATTTGCAAATCATATATCTGATAAAGGTTTTACATTTTACACCTTAAACTTATACAATGTTATATGTCAGTTATATCTCAAGTTTGAAAAAGGTGATTGCTCTGCTACCTGTGTCATTATTAAGAAAGGGGTCTATAGGAATAAGAAAGGAAAAGAAAAGAGATGCAAGGAGAGGCAGCAGTGGGAGAAAAGAGAAGTCAGGATGTTGGAAAACTGAATTAGATTCCTTCTACAACCACCAAATATTACTTCTGGTAAAGTACACTAATTTCACTGAATGCTTGTTGAAAGTGGATTTTTTAAAATCAGTTAACAAGGAAAGTTCTCATTAGAGTTGAATGAGATATAACAGAAGCAGCACTCACAGACACAGGAGTCCGGGGAAATGGACCATGAGAACATAAGTTCACAGTAATTCCCATAAATCACGAGGAGAGCTTTGGATTACACAGGCTGTGGAATTGGGTGTTTCAAGCTGAATTTACCTCTTCTCCAAAGGGCAGGGATTTAGTAGCTGATTGCTAGATTACATCCAAACAAATCAGAGAAAGATTTGCTTGATTTCTTTGTGATCAAATTTCAAATGATTGATTCAGTTGAACAAGAGGCTGTAACTTCAGTTTCCTTTTCTAGTTAAATGTATGATTGCTCTCATTAGAAAACAAATGTTATAAGCTTTGTGGACCATAGAAGACCATAGTATTTTGCCCTTCTCAGGCAGAACTGAGAATAAAGGTGCAGCTTAGAAAACAACTCACCTTGATTACCCTTCAGAAGAGCAGATGCATGTGTACAGCTTTATGCTCTGAGATTTGAGGTTGTCACTGTTACTAAGACAGGTCTCACTCACTGGCTGATCCTGAGTTACAGAGAGATGAGGCTTGCAAAGAAAGGCAAATACAAGTTTCATTGGTACAGAGAGAACAACACTGCAAACTAATGACTCCTGTCCCTTTAAATTATGGCTGGCAGGGGTTTGATATAGCAAGCCAATCTCTTTTGAATAGCCCATCAACATCACCTCAGCTTCCATCAGCATCAGTTTGTACCCTGAAGTTTAGCTGGACCATCTCTCTGAGGCCTTTGACTTGGGGCTAAGTTTTAACTTTGAAATATTACAAGGTTTACAGTGGATTGGAGACTTCTTGTCTTTTTATTTGATTTTTGCTTTTAGGTAACATTTGTGAGCTTTTCTCAAAAACTAATGGTGAATGTAAATTCCAGACTGGCCAGAGACCAACTGTTATAATGAAATTTATACTTAGTGCAGTTGTCCCCATTCTCTGGCCTTCCCTTCCAGACATGTCATTTCTTACAGTGACTCTCAGTGGTGACACTGGTGCCCACTGGAATACTCTAATTTCCATTCTTTTACATTTTCCTGCTTCTTCCCTCAAGTTCCCTAACTCCCAATATAATTTGTTTTTTATCTCCTTCACTGGGAGTTCTCACAGGTTATAGCTCAGCTAAACTGTCAGATTATTTTAAAACAATAGATGCATGGTGAATGTTGACATGATGCCATGTTTTAAAATAAACTGTTTAACGTTGGGCCTAACCCTGACAAGACATTCATATTTAAAGGACCTTTCCAAGCATTTACCCAAATGAACAAAGAAGTGGGAACCCTGCCTTCATCCACATGACCAAAAAAAAAAAGTCACGTTCCTATTAGTGCCTTTATTAGGATACCCCCCAGCAAGCCCTCAGCTGCCCTCACTGGAATTTCTGCAAGTTTCTAGGTTTGTGTGTTATGTGTTCTGGGCAGAAGTCCCCTGATGTCTCCCCTGCTCTGGCTTTCTGTGTGCTATCTGCTTCTCATCCAGCTGTTCAACAGACACAGCCTCTCGGATGTTCCTCTGCCGGGAGTGGCCCTTGTGAGAATGCCACTGTGGGTCTACGGGGACTTGCTCCGGTGCCCATGAGGCTGCCCTTTATCACCGGGGCCTGGCTCAGCACCACTTACAGCAGGCTCACGATCGCCCATTGATGAAAAGAGAGCTTCCATCTTTTCAGGTCCTCAGCTACCAGTCGCTTACATGCAACTGAAATAAAAGAAAAAAGCACATCTCAAAAAAACAAGCAACACTTTTCAGACACAGAACAACCCCAATCCTTATGAGAAAATAAAAGCATTGACAAGGGAACAAAATAAAAAGTAGCTCGACATGATACAGAGACACCATTTTCCATTATTACATAGAGCAGTTTCTTCCTTAGAATAGAGCACTTCAGAGAGATTCCTTTCTTGTTGTGATCTCTAAGCTGCATTTGCATAATTGAAGATCCGGTCAGGGTGGCACTTCCCTCCACTGCCTCCAAGATAGCCTTCAAAGCGATATTCAGGCCTCTGCTTCCTGTAAGACAGGGTTCAGCATTTTTCTTTATCTTTCATATCAATGTTTCAAAAATCTCAAGACTGTTAAAAGACATATTAAGTATTTTAAGAGTTTACTTGAGCAAAACTTGATTGGATTTGGACAGTGCTAAACGAGAAATGGTTAGTAGTGCCCCACCCACAGAAACTGGAGAGAGACAGTATAGAGAAAAAGCAGAAGCAAAGTACAGACATGGTTGATTGGCTATAGATTAAAACTTAGTTGGCTGTTCGTGCTTGGTTTTCCTTAGCATTTTGATTTTACAGCCTGAGGCATTTGCAGGCTTAGGTTTGGGTTTGCTTACATGGGCTGCCAACATTAGAGCCACCTCAGTCTAACAGCCTCCTTGTTTTATCATTTGACGAGGTCAAGTTTCAGTCAGGACTCAATCAAACTCAGTGAACTAGGAATGAATTTCTTTTGCTTATGGCAACAGCAGCAAGGAGGAAGAAAGTTGCCTGGAATGGAGACTGAGCCTTGGTGGACAGTCCAGTGTGTTACGTTAAGAGGACTCACTTCATGCTTCTGAGTCTTCCTAACAACTGTACAAGGCAAATCTGGACCACAGTTTGCTGATGAGTACTGAGGACAGGGAGAGGCAGCTTTACTAATGTGAAAGTGGAGAATGCGCCATCCTTTCCCCAATTCACATCCAGAACAACCTTAAGCACCCCTCACTTCTTCTATCAGCTTCTCACTGGCTGTTGCCAGAGCCTGACAGCTCTCATGCCTCCTTAGTGCTCTCTGGAGCCAGGAAAGTAAGTGCAGCAATTGGTTCTTGGTAGCCGGCTGTAGTCACTACTCTGTTTGGCCCAAGCGCTCCCATGCCCATAGCACCATACTTTATTCCGGCAGTGAACTCAATTCTATGTCCTTGCTCAAGGGGAAATTATCTTTTGTTTAAAAGACAGGCGTGTGTGGAGTACGAACTTGTGTGCATTTGTACGGTGACTCTCAACAATGCAAATAATATGTTTAGCTAAATAGTCACAAAAATAATTTTATTAACTTTTTGCTCTGTACTTTGGCCTTAAAATAGTTGTGCTATGGAGCACTTTCAAATTAATACATTAAAGTATTCTGTTCAGAGAAAAAGTTTTACTTTCTTTTGGCTTCTCCTTGGTAGTTCTTTTCATGCTGCCCAGATGCACAGGCAGGAGACTGTAAGGTGTTTTAGAGTTAAGGGAGCAGCAGCTAAGAAACTCATGCTTTATAGCCTGTGAGACATTTAGCTGTCTGACGACAGAGCATTCAACAGAATTAAGTAGAATGAAGTGCCTTCTTTTTTATTTTACTTTAATGACTAAAGGAACACAAAGAACAGAAGGGCAAATCTACATGTCATCAACCAAAAGCAGAGGGGTTAGTATTTTTCCACGTGCTTGAAATGCTTCTTTTAACTTAATGCCTTTATTTTTCCCTCTCCTGGTCCATATCTAATGCTAAAATCAGTGTTTAAATCGGTTCACATACACCCAATGTAAATTAGATAATAAATGATGAAAAAGGAGTATCAGCTTTTTCTCACAAATTCAAGAGCTGTATTTTTGTAAATGGTCCACATATTAGTCATGTATATTTCTTTTATGAACATAGAGCTAAGATAAAATCTGTTTTGCCTTTTTTCTTTAATGCTGGTGGCAAATGAGTTTCAGTGCTAATTTCTCTACTAATATCTCATAGCCACAACTAAATGTTTTCAAATGAATTTTTAAAAATGAAATTATATTTTAAGAATATGAACTTTACTAGAGCTTTCAGTATTGGATCTTTGCTGAAATTAGGGCCAAGCTGCTGGGAAGAACGTTCTGAGATTTTTCAATCCAGCAACATGAGAACAAATAGGTCTTACAAATAGTATAAAATAAAAGGGCATGTAATTATATCTACATATATAGATTTATATATATATTTATTATATAGTTAATAATATTTATTATTTATTATATAGTTCTGTTTGTGTGCAGGTATACACACAAATTCAGGTCCAATAATACAAACTGACTTAAGACCCAGCACTTCCCTTGCTTACAGTGGAATGTTGAAATGTCAGCTAGTAAGTGTGTAAGGAGTTGAGGGAACTGGGAAATCATTTTTCAACCATCACAGAAATGATTTGTTCAGGCAAGAATTATCAATGCATTTTAAGTCCAGGGCAGTATTTTGATGAGAAGTAGAATATTTGCATGGTCTTAAAGTGTCTCCACATGGATTAGTTACATTAAAAAATATTCTAACTATATAGTGGAGAAATTGGATAACATCTTGACAGAGTGATCAAAATTGATATCATCAATGAAGGACAGGTGAGCATCATGTGACCCCATCTGTGCTATGGCCAGGAATTCATAACCTGAATCTAATTGTCAGAAAATTATTAAAACCAATGTTATAAAAGACAAAGAGTCTTGTGGAGGTATTCTAGACTATTCCAAATTAAAGGAGAATAAAGAGACCTGAAAACTAAAAACAATATCTGATCTTGGACTAGGTCTTGTGCTGAACTGGAAAAAATGTTACAGAGAAGAGTATCAGGTCATTTGAAAAATTAGAATACAGATGGTAGATTGATAAAAAGATTGTGTCAATGCCAGATTTCCTACGGTTGATAACTGTTCTGTGGTTCTGTTAGAGAATGTCCTGATTCTTATGAAATACACACAGATGTACTTAGAGAGAAAGGAAAACACAAATGTATATAAAATGTTAAAAATAGGTGGGCATAAGACATATAGGTATTTTTTTTCTTATTTTTCAACTTTTCTATAAATTTAAGATCATTTTCAAATAAAAGCTACCATCGTCTAAAAAGCAACATATACTGGGGCATACGCACACACACACAACACACATAGTATGTGTAGGTGTGTATACACACATTTAGATCCTTATTTTTATATTCCCACAGTGCAGAATCAGCATCGTACAAATTACAGTGAATACAGAGATGCCTGTTTCTCGCTAGGAGGTAACACATCCTAAGGGCATGAAAACAGTGAAGGAATCAAAGTCTTAGCAAGTGAAAATGTGCAGAGATTCTGAGTATAACGTGGCCTCTGATACTAGAAGCCTGTCGGGGTAGGGAGGTGCTGTTAACAAAAACCTAAAGCAGCTGTTCCCTGAAAAGTCTCTGGGCCACCATCCCATGTCCATTTTCTTTGGGTCAGCGCTGCCAGTGGGGCACAGGGGACAAGTGCAGTGCCCTTCGTCATCCTCCCCAAACATAAGAAAACCTTGCAGCTAAGCAGCTTGAGTCATGGCTGATTCAGGCAACAATAGTGCCTAGTGAGAAAATGGTGGTGTCTGGTTCCCAATGGCTAGAAGGTGAGAAAAAAATACTGGACATCCCCAAGAACGTCACCCATATGACAGCTGACCACACTTGCTTCAAACACTCACCAAGACTCCCCAAACTGTCATCTCAGGGGGAAAAAAATCCAGTAATTGCCACAATTGCAACCCATTTAATACCCACAAGCTAATGACTTCTTGGAAAGCTCACTGCTTACAATTATATGTGAAGCCTACATTCACACATTTTCCTGTGAAAAAAACAAACTGCCACCCCAATCAACAGACTGACCCCAAAATATCCATATACAATAAAGGCAGATATTCTTAAAACATATTTTACATTCATAAATACAAAGGCCTCAAGCAGAACAGAAAATCAATGTAACACTAGGAGAAGAATGCAAGTCTCCTGTTTCTGCAATCAAATATTCTGCCTGGAGAACACTGCTTTAGGGAACATAAATTAAAAAAAAAAAAAGAAAATATTCATCACACAGACACTGTTTTCTCTACCCTCCTTTATCAACAAAACTACGCTCGCTAAACATTGAACGGACACTGTTTTCTCTGTCAGTGGTCATACCAGTACCTACTGAGAAGAAAGGGGAAAAACTCACTAGATTTTAATCACGTAACTGTGGCAGAGGTTTTAGAAAGATCTACCCTTAGACTAGGACTGTTTGGGAAGTGAAAAGTGGAAAAAGGGAGATGATGTCAGGGTAGGTAGGTTAAAAAAAATATTGAGAGGAGGGCTTCCCTGGTGGCGCAGTGGTTGAGAGTCCGCCTGCCGATGCAGGGGACACGGGTTCGTGTCCCGGTCCAGGAAGATCCCACATGCTGCGGAGCGGCTGGGCCCGTGAGCCATGGCCGTTGAGCCTGCGCGTCCGGAGCCTGTGCTCCGCAACGGGACAGGCCACAACAGTGAGAGGCCCACATACTGCAAAAAAAAAAAAAAAAAAAATATTGAGAGGAGAAGAGTTCATCTGAAGGGAAAAAAGAAAAAAGGAAAGATAGAAAAGAAGGTCATAGGAAAGTAATTTACCATGCCCCTGCTTCCTTCAAATTGATTTTTAAGTTATATTCTATTTAGACTGTCTATTGCCAACAAACCAAAAAGAGGGGGAAAAAAACCCTAAAGTTTTGGCAAATACATGCTTCTCAGTACGGTAGAAGGTAATTTTTAATTATCTCATTAAAAAATAATGAACCAGTAAGGCAAGAATTTGGGCTGCCTCCTGCTCTCTGTGACCACCAAAGAGACATCGGATTTATGAAAGAACAAAAGGTGTTTACCTAAGTTTCTCCAGTGATGAAATAAGCACCCATATACGTATTCAGAAATGAAACACCAATTTTTCTGTGTGAGTTCAGGTTATAAAAATGGTAACTCAAACCCCATTTACCCAGAAGCCCTGACTTATGAAAAAATAATGTCGTTTTTCCTTAGAAGCTAAGGGTTAAAGATATCTACAAAGAAATGCAAAAAAAAATTATGACTAAAATTTTAAATAGTCAAAATTTTGCGACGGACCATTTTACCATGAAGATAACTGTAAAGCAGTCAGGTTTAAATGAACTGAAATGTCTCTTTGTGTTGTTTATGCAGGGATGATGGGTTCATCTAGTAGTCGTATATACTCACCTAGTAATACACTGGAGTTCTTGACTATTACTGATGGAAACATATAGGAGAAGACTGGTCCACTAACACGGTGGTGTCCAGTTAGCCTGGGGACCAACACACCCTTGATCCTATGGTTCTTCATCAGTGACTCTCATTCCTCTGAACAACTTTCACAAAACTTTAGTATCAACTGCTTTTTTTAAAATACCATCAAAATCTCTTCTCTCTCAGAAAATAGGTCAACTGCCTTCTCCACTGAGAAAAATAAGGTCAATAGGCAAGATTCTCCCCCTAAGCTTCCTTGGGTTTCCCTACTTCCCAATCCCCACCCTGTCTACAGAGGGGTTCACATTAGTATCTTTCTGTCTGACATTTCTCTTCAGCCTGGGAAGCTGTTGGTAACCATTTTCTGTTACACAGAATAGAAAAAAAGTGAGGGTTAGTTATAACTAGAGAGAAGGATGGAGCAGAGGTATATGAGTAAGCAGAGACAAGAAGAGAGGAGTTTCACATTACCCTCTAATATTACTGTCCTCAATTTCCTTCTGTTCATAATGTCCAGCTCAGTTGAGGGATGTTTCAGAATCCTTCCTACAACATTTCATCTTTTGCTTACTTGGGTTTCTGATGCACGACACAAAACATCTTAACTAACATAACCACTATAAAAATTTCTAAGTTTAGGAGATGGTATGGATTGCATTTTGTTCCCCCAAAAGATATATTCAAGCCCTAACCCCCAGTACCTGTGAATGTGATTTTGTTGGGAAATACAGTCTTTGCTGATATAGTCAAGTTATGATGAGATCATACTGAATCATGTGCCCTAATCCAATGTCTGGTGTCACTATAAGATGAGGAAAATTAGGACACAGACACACAGAGAAGAGAATGCCATGTGAAGACATAGGAAAAGAGTCTCAGAGGGAAGACAGCAATGTGAAGACAGCGGCAGAGATTAGAGAGATGCACCTGTAAGTCCAGGGATGTCAAGCATTGCTAGCCATTACCAGAAACTAGGAGAGAGTCATGGAACAGATTTTCCCTCAGCCTCTGGAAGGAACCAATAGTATTGACACTGATTTTGGACATCTAGCCTCAGAACTGAGAGAATAAATTTCTGCTGTCTAAGCCACTCAGTTTGTGAAAGGTTACAGCAGCTCAAGGAAACTAATACAAGAGAAAATATTCTTCTGGGTTTGGAGCTGAGGACACTGAGGCTAAATGTTGAAGTGACTGGCTTAAAGTGAAGTCAAATATCTGGCAAGAAAACGGCTGACCATGTCCTGGGATATTTCTTTCATGCCATCCAAGTAGCACAACTGAAAAACTTTCATTGAATCTAATACATCTTGTCTTATTCTGTGATCGACCTCCTGCTTCTAGGTAATAACTAGTTTATTTTAATCAATCAATTTTATAAAGAATAAGAGATAAAACATTATTAAAAGCCATTGTGTTAAGCAAGAAAGCTGTAATGTAAAATGCTGTGACCATTACAGGTGACCATTACATTACATTTTACATTTTGTGAAATCTCAAGGTAGCACTCAGCAGTGGTAATATTAAATGCACCATTGCCTAAGCTGTCACATTGTTAAGCCACGTTAAAAATAGTCCAGGCCTCACTGAATCTTTAAGGTTTTTTGTACTCTGGTTTTCTGATAGATTTTGGATCATATTAAAGTATCAAAGCTTTACTTTTCCATAAGAACATAAGATACATAGACAGTCACTATGAGGGATATAAAGGGAGTGAAAGGACAGTCATTTCTTGCATGCAGGTTATGTGCCAAGCATTGTGCTAAACATTTTTGTATCTTTACCTCTACTCCAAGTAGTACATATTATTATTCCCACTTTAAAAAGAAACTGAATCTCAGAGATGCTATATTATTGGTCTTAAGTCATGTAGGTCATAAGTAGTAGAGCTGGGTGAGATATCTGTCTGTGACCATAACCAATATCCATTCCATTCTACTGAGATGAGAACTCAGTACACAGGCTTCCTGCTCATGAATGAAGAGGATGAAAATGCAGGCTTAAGAAATAAAAAGACATAGCGGTGCAGAAACATGAGAAATTGTGCTAGGACTAGATTAGATTTTTTTAAAGTTTCAGGAAAAGAGCAGATGGAATGGGATTAATGTTTAAAGAAAGATGAAGCCATCACCCAAGACTTCAGAGAAAAATATGGGTGTTCCCCCACTCTGGAGTAAATAAACAAAAGGAACAGTAAAGCAACATGGGGGTGATCATAGGATAATGAAATAAAGAATTTTCTGAGACAACTGTCTCCCTTCTCCATGAAAGCAGAATGGGTGGTAGCCATTGTTTTTGACCTCAAAAAGAAGACTGTGACCTCCTCCCTAAAGATGTTGAGGGAGATCCCTAGTGAAGAGGGTGGGACTCAAGAAAGAAGCAGAGCCTGATGGAACACTGGTTCTCCCTAATAGAGAGGAAAAAGCAAAAGTTCCACCCCAGACCAAGGCTCTCCTTACTGTGCAATATGGATGTCGCCAAATTGTCTGCATGCTCCTGTAACGGATACCGTGTTGTGACACAATCCTTTTGGGATTGAAAAACTCATTCCCCCAGTGCTGGGAGTGTCACTCAAGAATGGGCTTCTGTATTTAAGGACAATTTTAAAAAGGAAACTTGAGAAGATCAAGCGTAGAAAAAAATAAGACCACAAAAATTGGAAAAATGTAGAAATATTGAGTTGTAGAAATACAGGAAGTTGTCAAAGAGAAAATTAAAACAATGGGAGGAACAGATTATTAAAAATTATATACAAAATTTTTCCCAAGCTGCAAAAAGATATGTTTTCACTGAGAAAAGTCTCTGAAGAGACAAAAATCATTCCTGGAGAAAATATCATGAACTTTCAATACTCTAATATGAAACAGAAAAGCATAAAAGCTTTAAGGAGAAAAAAGCTTTCTACAAGAGATATCCAATACAAAGACTGGACAATGATGTGAATGAGGAATGAATTTCCATTGTGCTAAGCCACTGAGATTTGGGGTCTGTTTCTAATAACAGCTAGTATTGTGTTAACATAAAAATAAACTCCACAAATTTGGTAAGTAGTAGCAATTAAGTGGATTATTTAAAATGATAAAAACAAGCAAGAAAAGCACCAAGTTTATAAATATTACAACTAATAATAACAATGATGATCATGATAAGGATGAAGATGATGATGATGATGATGATAATAATGGCAGCAAAATCCAAAGGCAGAGAAGGAAGGGGAGTATAAATGTGTTGAATTCCTCATCATAGTGGGGGGTTAAAGGTGAAGAGATACTATATAAATTTGACAAATTGGGAAACAGATGAAAAGATATAATAATTTCCATTACAGTAGTAACTGCCATAAAACGTAAAACCCATTAACCCTGTTGTCTCTGAAGAGTACAACGATCAATGAAAGGAGATGATTGCTTTCTAGTTTACTCTTTTGTACAGCTCAATATCCTTTTTCCCCTGTGCATGCATTACTTTTAAAATGTAAACATGGTTATTCTGTTTTGCAAAAATAAATAATGTACATCCATTCAATGGAACACTATCCTGAAGACAAATTGAATGAAATCACACAGCATTTACAGAAGTGGAGAGAAAACTTAATATATTGTTAGGAGTGAGCGAAATAAGCTACCCAATGGTGGATATAAAATGAACTCGTGTGTAAATAAAACTGTACAAATAAGCAAACATACATACAATAGGAGTAGAAAGGGAGAGAAGAAAGAGAAAGAGAGCGATAGAGACAGAGACGGGATACAGAAGAGAACTCCTCATGAGGAGGCAATCAGAGAAGGTCCAAGCCTCCCCAGGAGTGAATGTGCCTGGAAGGGAAGGGCAAGGCCTGCTGGCACCTGGACATCCACTAACGACAGAAATGACTGCAGTAGAGCAGGGCTGTCAGTAACCCAGGATTTCCAGAATAACGATCACTTATTCCCTGGGTTTGAAATTTCCTGGATTTGGGTATTAGTGTCCAGTAAGTAAATTTCAAGTTTCTTTAATGAAAATCATAAATTACTTTTACATGCTGACTAATATAGCTACTCAAAACACCATATGTTGTGAATTTTAAGGAACTGGCTTGCTGACATTTTCTTCAGGGGAAAACTTACATTTAAATGTGTACCTTATTTTATTTATTTATTTATTTATTTATTTATTTATTTTAAGGTATTTAGTTTTTTAGTTTTTTTTTAATTTTATTATTTTTTAACATCTTTATTGAAATATAATTGCTTTACAGTGGTGTGTTAGTTTCTGCTTTATAACAGTGAATCAGATATATATATATATATATATATATATATATATATATATATATATATCCATCCCCATATCTTCTCCCTCTTGGGTCTCCCTATCCCACCCCTCCCTATCCCACCCCTCTAGGTTGTCACAAAGTAGTGAGCTGATCTTCCTGTGCTATATGCGGCTGCTTGCCACTAGCTATCTCTTTTACATTTGGTAGCGTATATATATGTCCATGCCACTCTGTTTTATCTGAAATAGCATTAAAAAAGAATGTTTTTTTAAAACTTAAGTGGCCATACTGTAATTGTGATTCAATGTTAAATTAATCATATCCAAACTTCTTACCAGAATTATTCATTTTACTTTTCAACTCATATGAATGTAATCTAGTTTCATTTAGCCAAATTTCTCATTTTTCGATATAAAGCAGCAGACCTAGAATCTGGCAGCTATAAGTAGGTTATTTTGTGGTGGTTGTTTTTTTTTTCCCCCCCGGAGAAATTCTGAAAAGATGTGATGATATTGTTGGTCAAAACATAATTGATAATGTTCTGGCCAGTAAATCGAAGCTAGATATACAGTAGATCCAGCTTTATTTCTTTTTACAAGCAACTAAAGTTCACCAACAAAAAAGAAAAAACAAAGTGAGTAATAATTGAATATTATTGAATTGAATAATGCTTTTTACTCAAGTGATTCAATGTTTTAGGCTGTGAAATAGACTAGTATTTCAGCAGTAGTCCAACAAGGCATGCTAGACAAGAACTGTGTCTTCAGCAACCTCAGCAAGCCATTCTGAACGACTTTGCAGTGAATATCATACTAGGAACAATCATAAATGTGCAGAAGCCTGAGGTCTTGTAGCAATTTATAATACGCAAATCCTCCATTACACCAACATACGTTCAGTGGCAGAGGGTGGCAAAAGCTGTCATCAGCTTCTGTTATCATAGGGACACGCTGTCTACTAATTCCCTGATTGAGATGTGGGGCAATAAACCAGATGAAGGCAGTGTGCTGTTCAGGAGACGAGGGTAATAGGGTGCCAGTGTGGATACAGCAGCAGCCTGGACGGAGATGACACTGACAGCTCTGTGGTGGGCTCTGCTGCAGATGCCACACTTGTCACTTTGAGCAGTTCCATCATGTCATTTCTGAGTCACCCTTAGCATCAAACAGTAGAACATAATCACCAACACAGTGGTTCTGGAAGCCTGCTGATTCCCTGGCGATGGAATGAAGCTTAGCTGAACTGATCCTGCCCGGCTCTGTGTGCCTTGTGAAGGGAGACGCCTCATCACGGGAAATCGAGAAAAGATCTGAAACTGAAGAGAACCTGCAGCAGTGTCTGTGAGAGTGCGGCATATCTTCAGTGACAGAAAGGAGAAGAAATGAGGAAGAGACAGAAAGCAGAGCCTCAGGAATGTGCAGTGACAACCTTGGCTTCCGGGAGACAGAGGGGCAGACACGTAACCCCGGCGTGTGGAAATCAGCGGGGCTGATTTTTATAGGAATTTCAGCCTGTTGACTCCAGTTCTGGAGAATGATGATGGTCGGCAGATTCTTTTCCCTGTTGTGCTTAATGTAATTGATATCGATCACCAAAGCTCCTCTCCCACTCTTTCTTTCACTCTCTTCAGTGAAGAAATTTCAACTGATTTCAACCCAGTGTTTGTCACATGCTCGCGATATGCCTGACAACGTGCAAGGGAGCGTGAGAATGCAAAACAAGACTGACATGCTTCCTGCCTTAGGGACTCCAGTAATTTTGGAACGACATGATCCATGAAATGTTTGGAGAAGGACAGAAGACAGGATATAATCAAGTGTCACAGAATGTATTAGAGGAAATAAGTGCCATGGCAGGTCAGGAAAGGTGGAGATCAGAATTTGGACCAGGTACAAAAGAGGTACAGAATGCACCATGAAGGACTCAGGTAGAAAGGAAACAGCACACAATACATTTAGTAGGTGAACCTTTTCATAGAGGAGATAGTGAGGACCCTGGAATGCCCTGTATACTCTTTTTTAAAAATTTTTATTGGAGTATAGTTGATTTACAATGTGTTAGTTTCAGGTGTACAGCAAAGTCAATCAGTTATACATATATCTACTCTTTTTTAGATTCTTTTCCCATATAGGCCATTACAGAGTATTGAGGAGAGTTCCCTGTGCTATCCAGTAGGACCTTATTAGTTATCTATTTTATATAGTGGAATTGACATACACACCCTGTATAGTCTTGTGGGATAGAAAAGTAGACGCTGCCCCTATAAATATGGTCACTGTGGATGATAGCTGCAATGCTTAAGGCTTGATGCCTGTGGATCTGGCCACTGAAAAGTATGTTGATCACAAAGAATATCAGTAATGAATGGTATTGAATGGTCTACCTTAAACATGAAAAAGCTGAGACAAGGAGATTTTATAAATGGGCTGATGCTGCTTATCTTTCTTCTAATTTTAAGTACCAAGGTTATTAGTGAGGAATCAGGAGTCTTCCCTTAAATCTTTTTTTTTTTTTTGCGGTATGTGGGCCTCTCACTGCTGTGGCCTCTCCCGTTGCGGAGCACAGGCTCCGGACGCGCAGGCTCAGCAGCCATGGCTCACGGGCCCAGCCGCTCCGCGGCATGTGGGATCTTCCCGGACAGGGTCACGAACCTGTGTCCCCTGCATCGGCAGGCGGACTGTCAACCACTGCACCATGAGGGAAGCCCTAAAATGATTTTTTTAAACTGTTAACCTTTTTATCCCAAGCTCCATGCTTCCCTGAGGCTGAAACACATAGGTCCATGCTTTTCCAGGGCTGCACACCTGATGTTAATAATGCACTCTGTTGCATGATCACCATGAATAAAGAGAGCTCTTTTCTACTTCTGATTTTTCTTGGGGAATCATGTCAAAATGGTGTAGGAGAGGCAGGAGGAAAACTCCAATTTAAATCCATGCAATGAAAGAACATTTAAAACTATTTAATTGGGTCCGGATTAAGACATGACATTGTCTCCACCTATTTCTGTGGTTCAACCGCTCGTCACCTATTTGTCTTTGAACCGAGCCTCTAGGAATTGGGGGCCCCTGAAGTAGGGATACAATGCTAAGCTGAATTTGAATAAGAGTAGTTGAAGCAGTATCTTCTGATGTTTCTTGAACTGTCAGGTAATATAACAAAGTCAATGAAAATATCCTCACAAATTGTTACTACCCATTCATTTCAGGAGAAATGCTTAGAGGTGTAATTATGTCTACTGATTTTATTTATTAAAATAATCGATTACTTCTTGAAATTATCATATTTCAAGAAAAACAAAATGTTTGGCTCTTGCTTTTAAAGTCAACCTTTTTCATAGTCTTTGTGAAACATCTCAAAATTAAACAAAATGTTTCTTAGACATGAGTCATTTTCCCCAGTCCTAGAGTGAAAGTCTAGAAAAGCTTATGCAATTTAGTTTTCATGCATTTGCCAAGTTAAGTGAATCTTACTGTAAAGGTCAGTTAATATTAACTATTCTAAGAAGCAAGCTGAACAAATCTGCGTTCAGACCTCCTCTTAATTACTTTGCAGTTTATCCTCTTGACTGTGTGTTTAACTAAAAGCACCATGAGCATTGGATGAGCAAAAAAATAAATAAAACTCCCTTCCCTTGACTTAATCTTTCTGAAACTACTCTAACAACGTGGTGTCACAGTTGGGCTTTTTTGGATAATCTTGCTGGTTATATAAAGTATATCTTCTAGGCTGGGATCAACAATTGTACACCTGCACTTAACTTTCTAAAGCTTCATAGTCCCTTTCTGTCTGTAATGAATGGAAGGCACCATCAACTCTGGAAAGAAACAGCATGAAAAATATTGGCAATCCAAGCTCACCATGCAATTTAAATTTCAAAGTGCACAAGAGCTTTTGACGAGAATTTTATTTAATTATATTTTCCCCAAGAAGTATACTTTGTAAAAAGATCTGTACCATGTCTTCTGTTTTATTTATTTATGTAACAACAGTCTATGTTTACCTGAGTCCAATAAAAATCCTCTATTTGAAAATCAAAATAAATTGGAAGTCCCTCGGATATCTCTCTTTATCTACAAGAGATTTCACTCTGGCTAGGTGACAGAATATACTAGAAGTGTTGAGCTAAATTGACATAAAAATCTTGCTGTAAGTCTTGAACACTGACCACCTCACTTCTGGTTTCCGTTTCTTCAGTGTTATAATTTTTCTGACTTTTTGTAAACATATTACTCACAATAAAAAACAAAGACATAAATCAGGGCTACAAAATGAGGCAGGAGATGCCAGGAGCACATTAATCACAAGTTGGGCAGGGTGATCTAGCAGAAAGTGTTTGAGAATCGATCAGATCTTGCCTCTGTCATATACCAGTGAAAAGCTTTAGGCAAGAGACACATATGCTTTTGTGGTCTCCTCTTCTGCTGATATGTAGATAAGAATACAAAAATAGAATACCTCTTTAGAATGAATAACTGAAACCTGCCTACCTTGCAGGGTGATTATGAGGATCAGAATATGTGAAAGGTTCTTGTATGTAGTAAAGATACATAAGGACACTGAAAAAAAAAAAAAAGGTAGTCTGACTTCAGAACCCCACTTCTAGCCACTGCTGAGACTGCCTCTCAAAAATGTATATAAATGCACCTGGATCAAAATCAATGTGGAATGCTTACTTTCTTTATTCTTTCCCTCCAGAGTGTTTATATTTGTGGCCATAATTAGTCCTGGGAGCTTTAAGAATTAATAGGAGATTACTGTGGCCCCCACTGACCCAGACTCAGCTCAATTCTGACTCTATTTTCCATCTAAGGTGCTTTCATGTTGCCCTAGTGTAGAAAGTCATGCAAGAAAAAGATTTCATCTACTAATTCCCATTAAATTGTCGAGAGATCACTTTCCAAAAAAATTTACATTTTAAGTAAGAGGATATAGGGAGAGGGAAACGGTAAGCCCAAGGGAAATAATTACAAATGCAATTTCAAGGTCTTCTTGAATTCTTTTGGAGGAAATGAAGAGCTTCTAAACATCCTTGAAACCAAAGCATTTTAAGCGATCATCCGCGCTTCTCTAGGAGAGCCACCAGGTAGCTGGGTAATGTTTGTGAGTGGAATGGCCTCTTGCATTATGGTCACTGGATCATTCAGGCCATCGTGTATTTACTTTTTAGGGTGAAGTAAAAAACAGAGGCACAAACCCGCATAATTTTTTAAATGGTGTTTGTCCCCCCCTCTGTGTTACAAGTAATATAAAAAACTTCTTTCTGTAAAAGCCTGAGAGTTCTGAAGGCTGCAATCCTCTTTATATAGTCCAGAAACCTGATAATTTATGTAATGGGTCAGAATCACACCATTACTAGTATTGCTTGTCTCTGAGTTGGGTACAGAGGGATATATGGTAGTAAAGACACTACTTTCCACTTTGATGACAATCCTAAAGACTAAGCTGTAGACCCTTATTAAACTTCATTTTTGTTTTAGTTTATTATTTTTCCCTTCCCAGCCAAACTTTTTTTTTCAGCTTTATTATTTTGTTTTTAAAAAACTTTAACAGCTTTATTGTAGTATAATTGGTATACAAAGACCTGCACATATTTAATGTGTACAATTTGATGAGTTCAGACTTATGCAAATGCCTGTGATACTGTGTGTGTGTGTTTTTCATCCATTCTATCAATGTCTGCTTTTGGATTGCAGTTTTTAATCCCTTTACATAATGTAATTACTAATAAGGCAGGATTAATGTCTGCCTCTTTGCTGTGTGTTTTCTATATTTCTTATGTCTTTCCTGAGCTTTAAATCCTGTATTTTGTGACGTATGTGTCAAATTCATTTATATATCCCATAGAAAATATAAACATGTCCAAAACCGAATCTATATCGACCTCTATTACATTATTTCTTTTGTGTTTTCTATCTCAAGGAAGATGAACATCCATTCAAGTATATGAAAAATCAAATTGCCACTGGTTACATTTCCATTTTCACTCACCCCATCCAGTGACTCACAAATACCTACAGATACTACCTCCCCAAGTGAGTCCAGACCACCAGAGCAGGCATACTCATAGGTGTCTCTGCTCCGTTCTTCTCTCTCTATGTCCTAGTATCCATTCTGTAGCTAGATAGATATTTCTAAATAAAGTAAATATGGTCATGGTAGCTTAAAAATGTCAGTGGTTCCCACTGCTCTCAGGTGTATAGTCCTTACAGTGCTTTACAAGACGCTGCCTGACGTAGGTCCTTCCTGCCTCTCTACTGCCGTCTCTCACCCCTTAAACACCAGGCCCCTGTCAGACCAAACTTCCTTCCACCATCTGACCTTAATCTGCTCTCACCTATGGCTTTCTGTGAGTAACACATTTCTTTCCATCCTCTTTTTATGTAGTTAGCTCTTATCAATGCTTAAGATTTCTATCTGATAATTACTCTGTACCAAAAAGAAAAAAGAAAAACCTCCTTGGTACCTCTATTTGAGTTATCTTCTTCTAATGTTTACTTCTATGAATCCTGTACTCATCTTACATAACTAACATCAATATTTTTGAAATCTGTTTCTTTTCTCTAGTCCCCAAATAATCTCAAATTCCAGGAAAACAGGGACTTTAAAATTTTTGTTTTTTACTATATCCTATAGTACATTCCCCAAGACCTACTGGTTATCAAATAAATATTTATTGAATAAATGAATGGATAGCTCAGTTTTCCATTTTGAACCAATCATCCATAAATCGTTGAACTTTAAAAAAATTATTTTTAGGTGATGTCTCATTCAGACAACATAGGTGGGATTAAATGCATAAACCAGACATAATCTAAAAGTAATTTTTCTATTTTTATAAAAACCTATTACATCTCTTCTTATCTCCCAAACTTTGAAATTCAAGAGTCTTAATCTCAAAATTTAAAAGCCATTTCAACATGAAATAAGAATTGCCAATTCCACTACTATTCTAGGAGTTTCCTTCCTCTAATTCTATTATAACTTTATTAAAATGTGGGTTCCCAGTAAGCCATATAAGACATCATTTTTACAGGTACATAAGCAACTGTATTTTCCTTGCAATTATTATTCCAGTGACAAAAAATGAGACCAAAGTCTTCAATGTTCATTGTGATATAAAGCTTATCAAGCCCCTTTCCTGGGAGGTTGGAGACCATTATTCATATATTGTGTGGATCATTCTCCTTAAATGCATTAGACTACACTTCTCCAGAGTGAAACACATGTAACCTTCAGAAGCAAAACCTTGAAAGACTTGGCCTTCAATAACCTGTCACCTCACTTTTGAGATGTATATTTTTGATTATTTGTAATTAGAAAATGCAATATGGAATCTTAGTCCTCTAAATCAATCTTTCTGAAAGTGTTATCTGAGAACTACCTGAAAAATCACTTGGCAGGTTTGTTTAAAATTCTATAACTTTAAGTTTAAAAGGTTTTTTTGCCTTGTTTTCTAGGAAAATACAACTTCCTACTAATTTGGTTTTATAAAAGCAAACATATAAAGCAAAAAAATAAAATAAAATAAATTAAAAAAAAAGATTATTGTTATTAAAGAAAACCAGATATCTCAAAAAAAAAAAAAAAAGAAAAAAGAAAAAAAAAAAAGCAAACAGCATATTTAATATACTCTATTTTTTCTATATGACTTTATTTGTGGTATATATGGATACGAGCAGATATAGGCATGTTATAATAACATGAAATGATACAGAACAATTTTAAATGACATAATAATGTGTATTTATAGTTGTTTCTATAGTGCTCAAGCTTTTAGACCTTTTTTTAGTTCACTGAGTTTGAAATTTTACTATTTCTGCTATGCACTAGAAGGACATAAAGTACCTTTGGGAGAAACTGCAAAAGAAAATATTACTCCCTATAAAGTGTGAATACCTGGGTGGCCTCTCAGGTGTAGGAAATACATTTATTATGGATTAGTCTTTCCCCAAAGGGAGGTGGGCTATGGAAATAACAGAGGAGAATCGAAAATAACTGGCAGTAACAATGGATGGCTATTTAATTGTTTTATGGTAGTTCTGAAAACTGACTGCCTTCTCAGTTTATAATAAGAGGACACATTCTGAAAAAAGGCTAGATTCCCCGACATTTACTCCTTTCCTCTGACCAAAACGTAAAATAAATAGAATACCAAGGATGGGTATTTTTTTCTCTGTCTCCTTCTTCTGTTGGAACAATGCAGAGACTAAATTTTCTATAATATAGGAGTTAGGTCTTCCAAGCCTGTTATGAAGACTATGACTTTCTTATTTTTGCCGAAATTAAAATAATAGAAGTTATTTATCAGATACAATGTGTCAGGTCTTGTTACCTGCACATTATACATAAAATGCTGCTTAATCTTCACAATAAACCTGCAAGATAAGTTCATATTACTATCTTCAAATGAAGAAAATAAGACTCAGGTTGCATCACTGGCTTCAAGCCTTTAACCAAATAAATTACAGTTCAAGTGCTCAACTTTGATCTGTCTGACTCTAATATCCGTGTTACTTAAAATTATTACCAAAATCTTTTCTCAAAAATTTGCAACACTAAATTCTATGCCAATGAAGAATGCCTGTGTATGTCTGTCAGGGTAAGAGAGTGGCTCAAAGATAATTCCCAATGTTTTGAAGGTTACAGTGTGTTATAAATAAGCCAGACTGAAAACAGAAGATTAACCAGCTATTGTATAAAAAGTAGTAGCCTGTGGAACTGAATAACTTAGATTCTAACCCAATCACAACACTTTGTTTGCTTTAAAAGTGCAAAGGACGAGTTTATGAACCCTAACATTCTCTTTAGGACTATCACATTACAATTCTAGATTATACAGATATACAGCAGAATCTTGCTAAAACTATCCCCTCCATTTTATATGGCTTTTTATTTTGTCATTGTCTTAACTGAATTTTAACTGTTTCACATTTATATTAATTTTTTCTGCTTACACTATTCTTTGGAACATCAGGTAGAAGCAGGCTTAGCCATCAGTCTCTATGCAAATAAACCTATGACACTGACAGAAAGTCTCTCCTTTGATCAAACTTGAGTTCGGTTCCTCTGAGCTCTGCTCCACTAGGCCCAACCTCAGGTTTCAGTCTCTGTCCCTGTAGAGTCCAGTTTTAGCAAAAATCCTGTCAAGTCACTTTAGAGAGAATCCCTACTCTTGATGTCTGATCATCCCGGATTCTTGACCAAATTCCTCATTCCCCACCATCCCCCAGGTGATGTCTGATCACTCTAGCCTGCCCTCAGTAAGAATCCTGTTAGGACAGTTTAGAAGAATTAGCCTACCCTTTTGGTAATTTTCCATCCCCCCAAATCTGCCCTCCGCTGTAAGTCCCCACTTTTCCTTGCTGTATTTGGAGTTGAGCCCCATCTCTCTCCCCTAGTGCAAAACCCCCACTGTAGTAGTCCCTTTGAATGAAGTCTTCTTTACTATGTTTCACAGTGTCAGAATAATTTTTTTTTTCTTCAAAACATCTCATTAGCTTTATCACAAACTTACTAAAGAGAAATCAACATAGTTCATAAAAATCCCTTTAGGATTCAGACAGGTGCTAATTAATCCTTTATCATTCTAAATTTTATTAGCAACCTGGTTTTTAAGATGAAATGAACGGCACAGAACGATTTTATTATGAGACTAAGTGAGAATTTGACAGGAAAACCATGTTTTCCCACTGAAGTAACAGCAGCAACAACAACAAAAAAGAACTTACTTTGGATAGCAAGCTAACTAATAAAATGTTCGCTTTTGAAAATCTGCATCAGGCAAAGAATGACGCTCATTACTTGAAGAGTCCTCTTGAAGTTATTCAAATGTAATGTAATCATTGCTAGTGAGGAAGGTGTAAAAACACCTTTTGCTATTTGAACAAGGCTGCCTCTTACACAGTGTGCACTTAGTCTCTAAGGGAAAAGAGGGTGTTTGTTTGGGAAAAGGACTTCAAACTAAGAAAGAGATTGTGACCTCTGCTTTTTTTCCTTTGATGAGCTTCTCATTGAAGTCATGCATGGGGTTTACCAAAACCTCTGGTTCCACTTTACATCTTTATCCAGACATTGCCCAGGCAGAAAGCAAGTACTGTAATAGGGAGAACTAGTCTTCTTTAGTGACTATGTAGCCGTTTTAGAAACATCAATAGTAGAGTGACAAAATTTAGAGACATACAGGCGGGACTTCTTTTGGCTAAAGCTGTGGTAGCACATTTTCAAGGGACGAGGTTAGTGGTCTATATCTCTATCTCTGTGTGTATCTGAAATCTGTGTACAATATAGTACATTTCAGAAGGGGTTTAGGTGATTAATTAAAAAATAAAATTAAAATGTTATCACTGGATAGTGAGATTACAAGTAATATTTTTGCTGCATTTTATTTATTACATTTCCCAAATTGTCTTCAGTGAAGGTATATGGCTTTTTAAGTATATGGTTGGTCAAGCAAAAGAAAAAGAGATTATACAATATTTAAACAACAGAATTAGCTAACTTGATCAAAAAGCTATCACACCCAATGGTTGAATCATACACATTCTTTTTAATCACTCATGAAACCTGACAAAAGATATTCTATAAACAAATTTTGCCAAATGTCAATTGATTTCTCTCAGTAACAACCAGTAAAATTAGGCTAAATCTAAATTCTATAACAGAAAGATAATGCCATACCTCTGGATGATTCACAAATTCAAAAAATCATGAAATTAGAAAAAATCGAGAGCTAGGTAATATATATATATATATATATATTTAAATAGATAATACAAAACGTAAAAACTCATGGTATGCAGCTAAAACAGTACTCAGAGAGAAATTTATGGTATCAACTGCATATTATCGAAGGAGAAATACTGATAATCAATGAACTAAGCATGCAATTTAAGAAATGTGAAAAAGAAAGTTATAGGTCAGAAACAATACAACAAAAATCAGTAAGGACATAAAAATTGGTTAGGAATAAACTAACATATTAACAAATGTTTGTTGAGAGCCCAATATTAGAATGAAAAAAGAACATATATACTATAATAAACTGACATCATCAATTTTAACTGATAAATATGAAATTTTGATGAAATAGATAAGTTTCTAGAGCAGATGATTTAAGAAGAATAAGATCTCTTGCCACTGATGGTTGTACTAGTGAGGTATATCAAATATTTGAGGAATAATATAGAATCTAACCATTAAATTAAGTATGAAAGATTAGAAAGAAGAAACAGTCTTTCTTTAAATATAACATAATTGTCAGTGTAGAAAATCCAAAGGAATCTTAGTTTATTAAAATAATAATAATTTTTAGAAAGACTAGTGAAAATAAATCAATATAAGAATATATTTTTATAAAGCAACAAAAATATTTTTATAAGATTCCATTTATGAGTATTAAAAATATAGTGTGTATTTTAAAATGACTGTAATACCTACAAAAATTTTAAACTTTATTAAAAGATACTAAGAGCTGAGAGAATTCAGCACCACCAAACCAGCTTTACAACAAATGCTAAAGGAACTTCTCTAGGCAAGAAACACAACAGAAGTAAAAGACCTACAATAATGAACCCAAAACAATTAAGAAAATGGGAACAGGAACATACATATCAATAATTACCTTAAATGTAAATGGACTAAATGCTCCCACCAAAAGACACAGATTGGCTGAATGGATACAAAAACAAGACCCATATATATGCTGTCTACAAGAGACCCACTTCAGACCTAGAGACACATACAGACTGAAAGTAAGGGGATGGAAAAAGATATTCCATGCAAATGGAAATCAAAAGAAAGCTGGAGTAGCAATTCTCATATCAGACAAAATAGACTTTAAAATAAAGACTACTAGAAGAGACAAAGAAGGACACTACCTAATGATCAAGGGATCGATCCAAGAAGAAGATATAACAATTGTAAATATTTATGCACCCAACATAGGAGCACCTCAATACATAAGGCAAATACTAACAGCCATAAAAGGAGAAATTGACAGTAACACACTCATAGTAGGGGACTTTAACACCCCACTTTCACCAATGGACAGATCATCCAAAATGAAAATAAATAAGGAAACACAAGCTTTAAATGATACATTAAACAAGATGGACTTAACTGATATTTATAGGACATTCCATCCAAAAACAACAGAATACACATTTTTCTCAAGTGCTCATGGAACATTCTCCAGGATAGATCATATCTTGGGTCACAAATCAAGCCTTGGTAAATTTAAGAAAATTGAAATTGTATCAAGTATCTTTTCCGACCACAATGCTATGAGACTAGATATCAATTACAGGAAAAGAGCTGTAAAAAATACAAACACATGGAGGCTAAACAATACACTACTTAATAACGAAGTGATCACTGAAGAAATCAAAGAGGAAATTAAAAAATACCTAGAAACAAATGACAATGGAGACACGACGACCCAAAACCTATGGGATGCAGCAAAAGCAGTTCTAAGAGGGAAGTTTATAGCAATACAATCCCACCTTAAGAAACAGGAAACATCTCGAATAAACAACCTAACCTTGCACCTAAAGCAATTAGAGAAAGAAGAACAAAAACATCCCAAAGTTAGCAGAAGGAAAGAAATCATAAAAATCAGAAATAAATGAAAAAGAAATGAAGGAAACGATAGCAAAGATCAATAAAACTAAAAGCTGGTTCTTTGAGAAGATAAACAAAATTGATAAACCATTAGCCAGACTCATCAAGAAAAAAAGGGAGAAGACTCAAATCAATAGAATTAGAAATGAAAAAGGAGAAGTAACAACTGACACTGCAGAAATACAAAAGATCATGAGAGATTACTATAAGCAACTCTATGCCAATAAAATGGACAACCTGGAAGAAATGGACAAATTCTTAGAAATGCACAACCTGCCAAGACTGAATCAGGAAGAAATAGAAAATATGAACAGACCAATCACAAGCACTGAAATTGAAACTCTGATAAAAAATCTTCCAACAAACAAAAGCCCAGGACCAGATGGCTTCACAGGCGAATTCTATCAAGCATTTAGAGAAGAGCTAACACCTATCCTTCTGAAACTCTTCCAAAATATAGCAGAGGGAGGAACACTCCCAAACTCATTCTACGAGGCCACCATCACCTTGATACCAAAACCAGACAAGGATGTCACAAAGAAAGAAAACTACAGGCCAATATCACTGATGAACATAGATGCAAAAATCCTCAACAAAATACTAGCAAACAGAATCCAACAGCACATTAAAAGGATCATACACCATGATCAAGTGGGGTTTATTCCAGGAATGCAAGGATTCTTCAATATACGCAAATCAATCAACGTGATACACCATATTAACAAATTGAAGGAGAAAAACCATATGATCATCTCAATAGATGCAGAGAAAGCTTTCGACAAAATTCAACACCCATTTATGATAAAAACCCTGCAGAAAGTAGGCATAGAGGGAACTTTCCTCAACATAATAAAGGCCATATATGACAAACCCACGGCCAGCATCGTCCTCAATGGTGAAAAACTGAAACCATTTCCACTAAGATCAGGAACAAGACAAGGTTGCCCACTCTCACCACTCTTATTCAACCTAGTTTTGGAAGTTTTAGCCACAGCAATCAGAGAAGAAAAGGAAATAAAAGGAATCCAAATCGGAAAAGAAGAAGTAAAGCTGTCACTGTTTGCAGATGACATGATACTATACATAGAGAATCCTAAAGATGCTACCAGAAAACTACTAGAGCTAATCAATGAATTTGGTAAAGTTGCAGGATACAAAATTAATGCACAGAAATCTCTGGCATTCCTATATACTAATGATGAAAAATCTGAAAGTGAAATCAAGGAAACACTCCCATTTACCATTGCAACAAAAAGAATAAAATATCTAGGAATAAACCTACCTAAGGAGACAAAAGACCTGTATGCAGAAAATTATAAGACACTGATGAAAGAAATTAAAGATGATACAAATAGATGGAGAGATGTACCATGTTCTTGGATTGGAAGAATCAACATTGTGAAAATGACTCTACTACCCAAAGCCATCTACAGATTCAATGCAATCCCTATCAAACTACCACTGGCATTTTTCACAGAACTAGAACAAAACATTTCACAATTTGTATGGAAACACAAAAGACCCCGAATAGCCAAAGCAATCTTGAGAACGAAAAATGGAGCTGGAGGAATCAGGCTCCCTGACTTCAGACTATACTACAAAGCTACAGTAATCAAGACAGTATGGTACTGGCACAAAAACAGAAAGATAGATCAATGGAACAGGATAGAAAGCCCAGAGATAAACCCACGGACATATGGTCACCTTATCTTTGATAAAGGAGGCAGGAATGTACAGTGGAGAAAGGACAGTCTCTTCAATAAGTGGTGTTGGGAAAACTGGACAGGTACATGTAAAAGTATGAGATTAGATCACTCCCTAACACCATACACAAAAATAAGCTCAAAATGGATTAAAGACCTAAATGTAAGGCCAGACACTATCAAACTCTTAGAGGAAAACATAGGCAGAACACTCTATGACATAAATCACAGCAAGATCCTTTTTGACCCACCTCCTAGAGAAATGGAAATAAAGACAAAAATAAACACATGGGACCTAATGAAACTTCAAAGCTTTTGCACAGCAAAGGAAACCATAAACAAGACCAAAAGACAACCCTCAGAATGGGAGAAAATATTTGCAAATGAAGCAACTGACAAAGGATTAATCTCCAAAATTTATAAGCAGCTCATGCAGCTCAATAACAAAAAAACAAACAACCCAATCCAAAAATGGGCAGAAGACCTAAATAGACATTTCTCCACAGAAGATATACAGACTGCCAACAAACACATGAAAGGATGCTCAACATCTTTACTCATTAGAGAAATGCAAATCAAAACTACAATGAGATATCATCTCACACCAGTCAGAATGGCCATCATCAAAAAATCTAGAAGCAATAAATGCTGGAGAGGGTGTGGAAAAAAGGGAACACTCTTGCACTGCTGGTGGGAATGTGAATTGGTACAGCCGCTATGGAGAACGGTATGGAGGTTCCTTAAAAAACTACAAATAGAACTACCATATGACCCAGCAATCCCACTACTGGGCATATACCCTGAGAAAACCATAATTCAAAAAGAGACATGTACCAAAATGTTCATAGCAGCCCTATTTACAATAGCCCGGAGATGGAAACAACCTAAGTGTCCATCATCGGATGAATGGATAAAGAAGATGTGGCACATATATACAATGGAATATTACTCAGCCATAAAAAGAAATGAAATTGAGCTATTTGTAATGAGGTGGATAGACCTAGAGTCTGTCATACAGAGTGAAGTAAGTCAGAAAGAGAAAGACAAATACTGTATGCTAACACATATATATATGGAATTTAAGAAAAAAAAATGTCATGAAGAACCTAGGGGTAAAACAGGAATAAAGACACAGACCTACTAGAGAATGGACTTGAGGATATGGGGAGGGGGAAGGGTAAGCTGTGACAAAGTGAAAGAGCGGCATGGACATGTGTACACTACCAAGCGTAAGGTGGATGGCTGGTGGGAGGCAGCCGCGTGGCACAGGGAGATCAGCTCGGTGCTTTGTGGCCGCCTGGGGGGGTGGGATGGGGAGGGTGGGAGGGGGGCGCGGAGGGGAGGGGATATGGAAACATGTGTGTGTGTATGGCTGATTGAATTTGTTATAGGGCAAAAAAAAAAAAAAAAAAAAAAAAAAAAAAAAGATACTAAGAAGACCTATTCTAAATAAATAAGAGGATATACTAGGTTCATGGTTTGAAAGGTTATATAAATGAGTTTCAAATTTCCCCAAATGTTTCTATATGCAATGGAATCAAAATCCAATAGGATTTCAGTGTAATTTGAAAGCTAAATATGTAAAGTATATATTAAGTATAAACATTCATGAATAATCAAGGTACTCTTGAAACAAGGTGAGAGGGGTTGCTTTATCACATATTTAATATAAAGCAATGACAATTATGATAATATGGTAATGAAAAGTTAATAGTAAAACAATGAAAGAGAATAAAAAGCCAATAAATTAATTAATATGAACACTTAATTTAGGACTAAGAACTTCTGTTTATCAAAGACTGTGATAAAGAAAATGAAAGAACATGAAATTGGAAATATTATATTTTCATTTGATATCTCTTACAAAGGACTGATATTCAAAATATATAGATTCTCAATCTATAAGGAAAAGACAAGAAACATAATTTTAAATGTGCAAAGTAAAATAAGGATGTCACAGTTGAGAGAACAATAAAATGATGATACATTTTGTAAAGAGATGCCAACTCTTTTCGTAAACTGAAAAATGTGAAATAAAACCACAATTACATAATCAATAAACTCTCACCAGATGGGCCATAGCTGGTCTGACATAATTAGAACAGGCCCTTCCTCAAACACATAGCCAGTTCTCTCCTCATAATAACCTGTAAGATTTTAAAGCTGTGAGGGTGAAAACCTCAAGAGTTAAGTGAAAAACCCCAAAAAAGGCAGTAACGGATGTCCAGCAATCTTCGGGGCTTAGGGGACAGACACCTGCCAGGCTCTCAATAAAAAATTCATGAGGGCTACATACGAAGACTAGAAACAAACTAGAAATAGCCTGAGTAGTAGTGATAATTGTAGCCCAGCCCAGATCCAGCTTGGTTTCTAATTGTGTCCTGGTGATCAGCTTCTTATCCTCTCTGCTTAACAAAGGAAAGGGGACCATTCTGGGGAAAATAAAATAATCTACAGTCTTTTATATACAATGTAGGTTTAAAATTAAAAGTATCAATGACCATACATGTGAAGAGGCAAGAGAATGTGACCAATAATCAAAAGAGAAAAGAAAGAGACAAAAGTAGTAAGACTACAGATGATTCTAATATTGGAGTTATGGCAAGGTATCTAAAATAACTAAAATCATGATTTTAAATATTTTAAATAACAGAGGAAGTGAAATAAATAAGGAATAATTGTGATATGGAAGTGTACTTTTAAGGAAGAAACAAACAGATATTCTAGAACCGAAAAGATACAAACAACTAAAAGTGAGACTTCACTGGATGCATTAAACAGCAGACTGAACACAGCAGTTACCTTTCAGGGACAGGGCTTATTTGTGAGTGAGCTGAACCTGGAACACGGAGATCTGGCTCTCAACATGAAGTTCTTCTCGGACCATCAAGTTAGTGTAACAGCAAATGTTCTGGAATTTTCTCCTTGATGAAAATGTCCAGTTAGACCTGCCAAATTTGAAACTGTGTATTTGCTGTGTCTTAGAAAAAAGGAAATACAGTGAACAAGAAGAGGTGTATGTTGTATTATCAGATAAACCATTGTTCAAATCCTGTTTTTGCCATTGACCACCTCTGTGACCTTGGTTAAATTCCTTAATCCCTGAGCCTGTTATTTTACCTGTGAAAATAAGATAATAATAGATTCCCCTCAAAATCTGAGGGAGAAATAAAATTATAAACAAGAAGTTTATGCTGACCAGGTGTCTAGCAGATGATCAATCATTGCTAATTCCATTAATTTTCATTATGGATAAATTTAAAACAACTAAGCATTTCTCCAAGTCACACAGCCTAATGTTGCTTAATAAATGTTATTTATTGAGAGGTTCATCTAAGGTAGTAATTGCTTCGTAATAGTTGCTTAATAATAGTCCTGGAACCTTGCCTATTCTGTTCAATTTTGGGCTTTCTTAAGAGAGAATAGGACAAAAACTTCTTGAGTACAAATTCATTTTTAGTTTTTTCAGTATATGTCTATTAAGAAGATATTACAGAGTTTGATATATTGTTTGCAAAGCTTTTTATGGTTTTTAGGATAAAAATTTATTGCTAATTTTCGGGGGATAATCATTTTTCTTTCGAAATGTGGTTACCAATCACAAATCATAAAGTTGTTTCTGGTAACAAATGTATCAGGATAGTATGTGCTTGAAGGGAATTATATACACAATATGGATTTTTTTCCCCTCTTCTCCAGGATATGGTTTTGCAAGTTGCAACAAACCTCTATAGAACTGAGTTTAGGCAAAGTCTATCTCTATTAAATTGAAATGATACAGAATTATTTTCAGCTGGTCAAGCTATTTCGGTACACAAAACAACATTTCCAAGTGAAAAGAAGTAGTAAATGAGCACCTTGGAAATGTTCGTAAACACAATCAACAATTCTTTATGATATCAAGTATCTCAAAGTAGGTAGGATCAAAAATAGACACAGTAGGTAATTACAGCAGCAAGCATCAGCTTGTTAAGTCCAAGCTATCTTCCCTGATGCCAATCTCCTTCCTGCTGTTTTTATCAAAAGTAAAAAACTTCATCCTTTCCTTTCTTCCTTTTCCTTCTAAGTGGACTATCAGTCAGAGGATGCTGCCAAGGAAAAGAGAAAATGTTTATTTCCACATTCACATTCTTTACAGTCCTTTTGTATCTTGACAAGAATCATGAAGGGGAAGAAAATAATTCTAATTCATCATGAGAATATAATTCTATGTCACGTTTTACATATTTTTATAAATTGAGCTTTGTCTGGAATTGATTTTGAAATGTTTGTGTCTACACTGAGTTTCTCAACTGGTTTGGTGTTTTCTGTTTGCTTTTTTGTTTGCTTTTTATGAGGGTTGAAAGGGAGGAGGGCTTATGTGTGTTCAGATATTTAAAGAGAATATTCTTTCTAAAATTCCACCCTGGATTATCAGGAAGTGAGTCAAATCCTTGTTCTTATCTTAGCTAGGTTTATTTTTCCTATCATCCCATGAGTTCACATACTTGTTATCTTGGTGCCTTTTGTTGGACTAAGAACTTTCATTGCTGGTTTCTCTACTCTGGAGATAAATAAGATATATCTATCTATGCCTCTGCCTAGGCTGAAAATGAGCAATCTAGTGAGAAATTTTACCCATTTGCTTAGAAATCTGCAAAGTTAAAAAAAAATTTTTTTTTCCTTTTGTAAGACAGGGTTTATTTCTCTTTCTTTCTTGTTTACAGGCATTTCATTTTTTTCTTGCTTTCATACAGTGGCCATAACTTTCAATATAATGTTGAATAGAAATGGAGAGGGAAAACATACTTGCCTTGTTTCTGAACCACAGGATTTTTGTAAATTCCCTTTACACACTGAGAAAATTCCCTTCTATTGCTAGCTTGTAGAGAGTTTTTAACAGAAAGTAGTTTTTAATTTTGTTGTTCTTTTATTATAACTATTAAGATAGTCATATGTTTTTGTTTTAATTTGTTAATAATTTATCTATTGCTGCAGAACAATATTACCACACATTTAGCAACTTAAAACAACACACATAACTTTAAGTTTCTGGTTTGGCATGTAGGGAGCTTAAAAGTCATCACTCCAGCCTAACAAGTAAAAAACTGAACGAACTGAAAAATCAACAGCTCTTCTAAGATCTGTCAGAGACTTGAGGCCAGAGGGCAAATCACTGCCCCCGAAATTGGAGAGACAGACAGGCAGACACAGAGAACCCCAACATGAGCAGAAACTGCTGAACAGAAACTTCTGTGAGAACCCTTCCCCAGGTAGGAAGACTACATTGTAATTAAAGTATGGCTGGAGGCTCAGTGTGGACAAGTCTGAAAATGAAAAACTCCAGGGGAGCCAGTCACAGGAGGAGCCCTGCATTTTTGTGAGCTTTATCTCTGGGAACTGTACCAGAGGCCAGAGGACAAAAACACCTTACTTATAAAGGAGCAAATAAAACAGTTACTTCTGATTTCTCAGAAACCATGCAAGCAAGAAGAAAGTGGGGTGAAATGTTTAAAGTGCTGAGAGAAGAAAATCACCAACCTAGAATTCTGTACCCTGTGAAATTATCTTTCAAAAGTGAAGGAGAAATAAAAGCTTTCTCAGATAAACAAAAACTGAGAAAATGTGTTGCCAGTGATCTGCTCTGTAAGAAATGTAAAACAAGCTCTTGAGAGAGAAGAAAAATGACATAGGTCAGAAACTCAGGTCTACATAAAGAAAGAAAGAGCACTGGAGAAAGAATAAGTAAAGGTAAAATAAAAACTTTTGCTTGTCTTATTCTTAATTGATCTAAGATAACAGTTTCTTAAGAATAATTGCAACAATCTATGCAGTTATATATATATATATATATTAGACATATATATACACTTATGTATAAGTAAAATGAATGACATCGATAAAGGGACAAGAGAGAGGAATTAGGAACACTTTGTTACTATAAGGCACTTGTACAATTTATGAAGTGTTAATAGTGTTATTTGAAAGTAGACCTGAGTTAGTTGTAAAATACACTGCAAACTCTAGGGCAACCACTGAAAAATGTAAAAATAAGAAGTAAAATTTGTATGGAATTATGAAAGGAAAGGAAATAGAATCATAGAAAATACTCAATTAAAACCATAAAAGGCAGAAAAAGAGTGGAAGACAAAAACAGGAAGAAAGAACAAAGGCAACAGATAAAAAAGAGTAACAAATATGATGGATATCAATCCAGCTGTATCAACCGTCACTTTAAATGTCAAATCTAAAGACACCAATTAAAAACAGAGATTAATCAACTGGATTAAAAAAAAAAAAGACCAGAGCCAACTATATGTTATCTACAAAAAACCCACATTAAATATAAAGACACATATAGATTAAAAGTAAATGGATGGGGAAAGAGATACCATGCTAACACTAATCGAAAGAAAGCAACAGTAGCTATATTAATTTCTTCAGAGCAAGGAAAGTTATTAGGGATAAAGAGGGAGGTTATGTAATGATAAAGGGGTCAGTTCTCCAAGAAGACCAGCAATTGTTAATGTGTGTGCACCTAACAGGAAAGTGTCCAAATATGTGAGACCAACACTGATAAAGGAAAACTAGATGAATCCAGTATTACAGTTGGAGACTACGACACCCCTCTGAGAAACGGACAGTCCAGTACACAGAAAATCAGAACATTCTTCTCACTCTCACAGGGAACATTCACCACAATAGGCCACATCCTGGGCCAAAAAATACACCTTAACAACTTTGCAAGAATATAAATCATACATTGTCTGCTCTCAGACTATAATAGGATTAAACTAGAAATCAATAGCAGAAAGATAGCTAGAAAACTCTCAAATACTTGGAGGCAAAACAGTATATTTCTAAGTAACACAAAGGTTACAGAAAAAGTCTCAATGAAATTTTAAAAAGTTTTTTGAACTAAAAGAAAAAGAAAATGCAACTTCTCAAAGTTTGAAGAATGCAATGAAAGCAGTTTCATATCTTTTTTTCCAGGTGTCTAGTCATTTACTCTCAGCAATTCCTATAGTTGTTAATCCTTCATGGGGAGAAGCAGAAGTCTCCACAGTGTGTTTAGTTATTTCCAGTATAATCTTATTTAATTTGTTTGCCTTGATATTTTCTGATTTGTTTGATTTGTTTTCCTCTAAATTTCTGCTTAAAAGTCTTTTCAAAAGGCGGTCATGTTTAGCAAAAAATATAGAACACAGAATTTAGATTCAAAACAGCATATGCAAACAGCTACCTATGTGATCCACTTAAATTATTTAACTAAATTGTTTCCCACTTTTTTCACCTACAAAATAAGAGTACTTACATCCCTCTTGCAGATTTGCTGGATAGATTAGAAATAATATTTTTAAATATCTGGGGCTCAATAAATGATAGCTATTATCATTTACAAATTTTAAACAGTATTATGTATTTCTTCATTCAGTGTTGAATCTTGCGATGATGAAATAATGCAGCTTCTGTGTGTGTGTGTATATATATATGTATATATGTGAAATTTCAATGAAAGCAAATTTAATAAGCTTAATATAGAGGGAAAAAGTGCTTGTTACCATAAGATCTTAGAGAAAACATGGTAAGCCACTAATTATTTTCAACATTATAATAACAAAAAACTTAAAATAACCAACATACTTATATCTAAGTATAAATTATTAGGGGCAAAGCACATACTCGAGAATAGGACAATGTAATTGACCGGGCATTATGGTCTTCTTGCAGTTTTATCAATGAAGAAAGCTGTTTTAACGATCATCATAATGAGACAGTTGGTTTTGCTTATTAAAAAATATTTAGTGTTTTCTCTTTCTCCTTCCCCTATTAAAGTTGAGATGACAAAGTTAATGAACAGCATATTGTGTCTGTGCATTGTTAGTGTAAATTGGTTATGTTCCCAAGCCTGTTTATGCACTGTATTTATTATTATATATAATTGTACACTTCGTGTATAAATTAGTGAGATATGAATGTGAAGAGGGATATTTGTATTTAAGACTACATTGAGTGCTTTGTAAACACTATCAAGGTGAAACAGACATATTTTTAAGAACATATTTTATTTTAGAATTATTTTTTATTGGAGTATAGTTGATTTACAATGTTGTGTTAGCTTTAGGTGTACAGCAAAATGAATTAGTTATACATATACATATATCCACTCTTTTTTAGATTCTTTTCCCATATAGGCCATTACAGAGTACTGAGTAGAGTTCCCTGTGCTATCCAGTAGGTGCTTATTAGTTACCTGTTTTATATATAGTAGTGTGTATATGTCAATCCCAATCTCCCAATTTATCCTCCCCCCCCCATAACCTCCTGAGAACCATAAGTTTGAAACAAACATATTTTTGATAGAATTCCGGGCCAGAATGAGGAATTAGTATGGAGGGAAATCATTAAAAAGTAAAGGAATTTTTTCTTTACCTAAATTGCTATAAGTACTTTTAAATTCTCATTCTTCTTTTAAAAATCAGAAATATTTTGGTTGATACACTGTGGCTATGTTTTATTTAGTAAAATCACACAGCACTTTTTTCAACAAACCCATACTCAGAAGGAAATTCTTGGCCCTAAAACAAAAATAAAGAATAAATATACAATCTTATGTCCTAAATTCAAATCAGATTTCTTAGCTCTAATTTTTTTAATTCTCACTTTAACTGAGCTTTTTAAAAAAGCAATCATCTGCTTATTCTCACTACATCACATAGATGTTTTATACTGCAATGCTAACGACACATGCAACATAATTCTTTGCCCTCTTTCATGTCTTACCCATTTCCTTTTTTGTGGGAAGGTCTACCTCCCTAACCTTCAACTCCCTCTTTTATTGATGATGTTCAATAAATAATAAGTAAAATGATAACTGCTAGTAAGGTGTCAGTCTCTTGAGTTGAGGTGAAAATAATTGTGAACATCCATTGTCCAATCCAAGTAAGGGTCTTGGAGTGATAGGTGTCACAACCAGTGAGCACCCAGGGCTCTCAAATGCTATTCTAAGCATTAGAATAAATGCTAAAAGACAAAGCAAGTGATTCACACTCCAGAAAGGATTTGGACAAAATAGATCAATGATTATATTGTATAAACTTGGAGATTGAAAAATACATAGGCAGGACCCTCTCATTCTAGTTAGGATTCAAGGGAGATTTCAAATCAGAATTGACATTTAATATTATTTTAGGACAAATAATTTAAAGACATGGAATATTAGGTATAAAGGCACAGAAACAAGAGAGAAACAAGACAAAGAAGAAAGAGCTAGACAGAGAGTTAGAGAGAAAAAGCACATATTCAAGGAATGAAAAGTAGTTTAGAAAAGTTTATCATAGACTATTTATCAAAGTGGCATCAGAAGCTA
Organism: Mesoplodon mirus; assembly: GCF_964341445.2. Lineage (NCBI taxonomy): Eukaryota > Metazoa > Chordata > Mammalia > Artiodactyla > Ziphiidae > Mesoplodon > Mesoplodon mirus. The sequence continues at coordinate 25,541,502 of NC_138996.1, forward strand.
GATCATGAATCTCATGACCTAGATTTTTTAAATTATCCTAAAGATAAACATCCCTGTAAAAGTTTCAGTAAAGGAATGAGATGATTACAGGCTATAAGATTATGGTGTTACAATGATATGTTAGATACTCATTCCAGCTTTGATGGTTCTGGTTAAACACCCTTCATTATGTTTTTTGGTGTTTGTGTGTGTGTATGCATTTATAATGAAGTCGTGAAAGACACCCTGAGTCTTGGGTCATTTGAAAAGCTTTTTTTTTCCCTCCAAACTTACAAGTAATTCAAAGAAACTCCTTTGTTTTTTCTGAAAAAATAAAACATTTTAAAGGTAAAAATGGAGGAATCAGGAAGATAAAAACAATGAATAGGGCCTCCCTGGTGGCGCAGTGGTTGAGAGTCCGCCTGCCGATGCAGGGGATACGGGTTCGTGCCCCGGTCTGGGAGGATCCCATATGCCGCGGAGCGGCTGGGCCCGTGAGCCATGGCCGCTGGGCCTGCGCATCCGGAGCCTGTGCTCCGCAACGGGAGAGGCCACAACAGTGAGAGGCCCGCATACCGCAAAAAGAAAAAAAAAAAAAAAACAATGAATAGCTTGTTTGATTCATGTGTTTATGCAATAGATATTATTTGAGTGCTTACTATATGTCAGGCACTTTAATAGATAGTAGGGATTTAGAAGTAAAAGAAAGACAAATATTCCTGCTTTACCAAGATTCCTCAGTTCCTCGCTTCATCTGGTTAATATACACCTGCCTGCACAATCCACTTCTACTCAGAAAAAAAAATCTTCTTTTCACACATGGAAAATACAAACTAAAAGTTTTAGTATATCATGATTCTGTGGCATGAATTAGAAAATTTTACTTAAACTCACATTTCTGAACATCGTACACGATACTACCTTGCACTTCATTCTGGAAAATCTCTCCAAGGATATTTGTCTAGCCTATATAGCCTTGAAAGACAGAGGTAACAACTCCCTCCAAGCAAAGGAGAGGTTTGTTTACAGTCTTGAAAGCAGAATGCCTCCTTCCAAAGCAAACAACAGAAATGCTTAATGCCCTGCAATAAGAAGTAGGGGTTCCCAAATCTCATTTTTTTGCTGAAATGCAATCAATTGCATACGCAGGTGTCACCTGGCCCTCTTCACAACACCCTGTGGAAATTGAATTTCAGGGAACTAGAGTGAAGTGTTGAGACTCTGGCTATTGCTGCGAGTAATAAACTGTTCTTTGTCTCTGACCAAGAGCCTCATGTCCAGCAGCGTTCAAGAAACTGAAGCAGCCTAAATTATTACCTTGTAAAAAGGGTAAACTCTCAGACTCATCACAATTCTTGATAATAAGTATCTCTTTTTCTATAGTTCACAATGAAATCTCATTAAGGTCACAAGTAGAAAATATCTAGAGATGATAATGCAATGATTTTAAGTTCTTGAAATTTATATCAAAAAATTATAAAATTGTACTGACAGACATAAAATGAGACTCAAATAAATGGAAAGCTATACCTTGTCCATAGAGAGAAAGATTCAACATTGTAAAGATGTCATTTGTACCCAAATTAACCTTTTAATTAGTTGCATACCAATTAAAATTTCTAATAAGCCACATTATGGAAATCCTGTTGGGAAGCTGGTGGGATTGGGGGGGAGCAGGAGTACAGCCGGGATGGAAGTGACACACCAGTCTGTACACCGGCTGTATTCAATACTGCATGGAAAATGTTTTCATAAGTAACATGTATTGCTTTCTCTAAGGTTAAAGATAAATCTAATGCCTAGAAATGGTTTAACACATCTACATACAGTAATAATAAGGAAGAAATTATGATGTACTTCAGGGTACAAAATTAGAATCTGGGGTGAATTATACAGTCAGGATTTTCTCTTCATTTGAAAATGTTAGTGAAAATACTTTGGCTTTATTTTTTGTAGCCATGCACTTTGATAGACAGAATACATATAGGATTCGTATTTAAATGATTTTAACTGGATAAAACATTTGAAACTCAGTAACTAAATCATATCTTTTCCAGTGCCACTAGAAAAACATTTAATATATTAAGTAACAAGAGAAAAGATGATAGCTTATTCTGCTTTTTTACAAAATAAAGTAAGATGCTTCTTGTAGCCTTTGTTCATTTCTTTGAAAAATGAGACAAAATGTGTGTCAAACTCATCAATGAACTTTTGGAAGCTCTGCTTTCCATTTATGAAACAGTTAGTGACCTTCTGACAAACTTAGTCACTATGGAAAAAAATCCAGCATAAAATAGCGACAGAAGCATTCAAATACATTAAAGTTCTTGCTAAACATTCTGTATTTGAAGGCTTCAAAATTCTAAGTGGGGAACAACTGAACATCTACATACAAAAATAAATACATAAATAAATCTAGAAACAGACTTTACACGCTTTACGAAAATTAACTCAGAGTGCATCGTAGACATAAATGTAAAATGCAAAACCATAAAACTCCTAGAAAATAACATAGGATAAACCTACGTGACTTAAGTATGGTGATGACTTTTCAGATACAACTCCAAAGCCAAAGTCATAATCCGTGAAGGAAATAACTGATAAACTACCTCATGAAAATTTAAAACTTCTGCACTGAAAAAGACAATGTCCAGAGAATTAAAAGACAAACCACAGACTGGGAGAAAATATTTGCAAGACACATCTGATAAAGGACTGTTATCCAAAATATGCAAAGAACTCTTAAAACTCAACAAGAAGAAAATGAACAACCCAATGAAAAAATGAACCAAAGACCTTAACAGACACCTCACCAAAGAAGATATATAGATCACCATCTATATATCTTCTTTGGTGAGGTGTCTGTTAAGGTCTTTGGTTCATTATTCAGACAAATTACTTCATTATCCAGACAAATAAGCATAAGAAATGATGCTCCATATCATGTGTCATCCGGGAAATGCAAATTAAAGTAACCATGATATACCACTACAAACCTATGAAATGACGCAAAGTCCAGAATACTGACAACACCAATGCTGCTGAGGATGTGGAGCAACAGGAACTCTCATTCTTTGCTGGGGGGAACGTGAAACGGTACAGCCACTTTGGAAGACAGTTTGTCGATATCTTAAGAAACTAATTATGCTCTTATTATATGGGCCAGTAATCATGCTTCTTGGTATTTATCCAAAGGAGTTGAAAACTTGTTTCCACTAAACACCTGCACATGGATGTTTAAAACAGCTTTATTCATAATTGCCAAAACTGGGAAGCAACCAAGATGTCCTTCAGTAGGAGAATGGATAAATAAACTGTGATACATCCAGACAAGTGGATATTATTTAGTGCTAAAAAGACATGAGCTATTAACCCATGAAAAGACATGAGGAAACTTAAGTGCATATTACCAAGTGAAAGAAGCCAATTTGAAAAGGCTATATAATGTACAATTCCAGGTATAGGACACTATGGAAAAGGCAAAACTAAGGAGACAATAAAAAGATCAGTAGCTACCAGCCATTGTAGTGGGAAAGGATGAATAGGTGGAGCACAGAGGATTTTTTTAGAGCAGTGAAAATACTTTGTATGACACTATCATGATGAATACATGTCATGCATTTGCACAAACCCATGGAACATACAACACCAAGAGTGAACCCTAATGTAAACTATAGACTTTGGGTGATAATGATGTGTCAATGTAGTTTGATCAATTATAGCAAATGTACTGCTCTAATGGGGGATGTTGGTAATGGGGGAAGCTACTTTAGCTTCATTTTTATATGCAGCCTTAGAAATATGTAGTCATATAGCTCTGTTCATCATTCATCCAGCTAATTCAGTTCTTTCTAATTCTCTTGTTAATTTTCTCTTTCTTTTGAAGACAAAACTTTATATACTATTTAACTTTTTGAATTTTTCTAAAGTTCACTGAAAATGTCAAGGTACAAATTTCTCTTTGATTTTATTTACCTTTGGCTGTTTTCTATTTCATAAACTTCAATTTGCCATTGACAATGTATGTACAAATATACCCAAAATTAAATGCTTAATTTGATTTGATGTAGGTCAAGCATTTGACTTCAGCCTTAAGCCAAAAGCTTGAGGAACATGATCCGAGCAAAGGCAGTTATTTTTAGAGATGCTGATTCTTACCCCATCTTCTCTTTTTTGAGTTGGATATCATTTTAAGTACAAAGAAAACAGAGACAACCAGTGACTTCAGAAACCTAATTAAATCATAGATACCTCAAAAATGAGATTTTCATCAGCTAATATACAATGCATTTGGAGAAAAACCTTGAAATAGTCTCAAGAATAACACGCAAATTCCATAGAATTATCCTTCTTTAATTGTAAAATTAAACCAGGAACACACAGTAGAATTATTTCATCCAAGGCTTACTTTCTAGCTATATACTAAGCTTAGGTATTCTCTGATTTTCCTTTTTTCCATTCCATCCCATTCCATCCTAATCTCCTGTCCTTGTTTTCTCTAATAACTAGTTTTATCCAAAATTGGTTGCTTTCTTTTAATAATTTATTCTTTTCCCTTTCTCCAAACTCTGGTTCACTTTAATCATGCTTAACTGTTTATGAACGAAATAATTTAATCAAAACTTTCATTTAGAACATTATTACTCAGCCATAAAAAGAAACAAAATTGAGTTATTTGTAGTGAGGTGGATGGACCTAGAGACTGTCATACAGAGTGAAGTAAGTCAGAAAGAGAAAATCAAATACTGTATGCTAACACATATATATGGAATATCTGGATTCATTCTTAATCAGTTTTAAAAAGAAATGATAAATACTCTTGGATTCTTTAGTAAATTGCTCCATGTCCATATCTTTATTAGCCTGTAATTTCTATTTCTTCTAAGCCATAATGGTTGTTTTGCATGTGAGAGTGAATTGTAAATCTGGTTATACTTAGGGAATTCCCCACTCTATGGAATTTGAACTAAGCTTTGTTTTGACCCCAACTGTTATTTCAGCATAAATCAAATTCAAGCAACTGGACCAAACCATTAAGACTATTTATACCCAGGGAGAAGGAAAAAAAAAACGTATGAAAAACTTAACTCCATCACAGTTTTTTCTTCAGTTGCCATTACTAACTAAATGTATTTTCTAGATTTATGCAAATAACTGCTTTGATTTCATCCTCAGGATGTTTTACACACTTGGAAAAAATATATCTAATATAATAAAAATTGAAACATAAAAAATTATCTGGAAATATTTTCCTATGTCTCAGATATACGCATTCTAAAAAAAGTGGCTTCAGAGATTAGAGATAAAGCTGTAGTAACTTCCAGAATTAACTCTTATTTCTAAGTAAAGCTCTGGTTATATTAATGTACTCAGAAGTGAAGTGGTTTGCAAATATAACTTGCCTTCTTAAGTAAAATTGGGATAAATAAGGAAAATTGTAATTGAAATTTTAATATTATGTATTAATACATAAACAAGGAGTAAAAACAGACCAAAATAATACAATATAATAGATCTTCATTTGGACTGACACTTCCCCTTAATAATCTAGACGTACAGTGTCATCCATCAGGTGGTTGATAAATCCACTTGTTCATGAGTCCAATGGGACCTACGTAAGTGATCCATGGTACAAGTGATCAAAGGTACATCTTAATCTTTAATTAAGATTCATCAGAAAGATATCGCTGTTTTATATTCTTATTTTTTAATGTCTCTAAAATATATTTGCATTGTGTTGTTTTATTTGTAAGAAATAAGTTTATAAGCCAAACCTGCTTCAATTAAAAAGAAAAAACCAGTGTGTTTCACACTGCAGATCACACACAACCTATAACTTGTCCATGAGTAAACATCAGTGAATTATAATCAGAAATAAAATTAAATAAAATAGGACAGCACAAAAGGAAATATCAAAGTACCTCCCATGTGGTATTATCTAGTGATTCTTTCACTTAAATTATATATTTCTGTATTTATGTGTCAAGATGTAAAATATATCTCTTACTGTAGGTTGTGGTAAAAAAAATTTGAAAGCCATGGCCTGAGACAGCAAAATGGCTGAGACTAAAATAACAGTGCGATCATGAAAGCATTTGCTGATGGTAGGCAGAGTTGACAAGCTTATACTCTGGTGAGCGACTGTTATTATCTATAAACATTCTTAAGTTAAAAGTTCCTAAGCAGAAGAATTTGTGCAACCCCAATAAGCCAAACCTCAACCACTCAAATATGTCTCAGCAGAATTCTGACCTCTCTTTGGTATTTTAGCTTCTCCTCAGGTTAAAAAACACAACAATCTACTTGAGTATTTGAGAAACATTTTTATGAGATTCTTTTTTCAGTCTTTTCTGTAACATGGATTTCCCTTTTTCTTTTCACTGACTCAGCAAGAAGAGAGTAACTGCTTCACTTTCTTCTTTCTTTGTTCAAGCAGACCTTAGGCTTCCATTAAACTACCTGCCCATCACTGTCTTTTCTAACTTTTAATCTGTACTTTTAGAGACCATCCATTTTCCTATAACATGGTCTCAGAAAATACATATCAGAAAGAGGCTTGATGGAAATTTGCTTTTTTCCCCCTTCCAACCTATTCCTTCCTTACATCTAGTAGTGTAGCATATTGCTTATTTAACTGCAACTAAAGCAATACCCAGCTGTAACTTTGTATGTACAACTTTCAACAGTTTAATCATCTTACTTGTGACGAGTGGTATTTACTACCAGTAATAATGGACTGATGGGAAGTGTACATGGGCCTTCATATGTATGACAAAAAGTCCCCCAAGGCTCTTGGGAAGCGGGGTACTAAGAAGTTTCCCCAGCCTCCTAGCTGCCTTGACAGGAGATTCTTGTCAGAGAAAGTGACAACATAGTATTCACGATGCCCATGGTTCCAGCTGCCCTGTGAAGCTGCAGTATTGAGCTCATGCCTCATTTTGACTCTTAGATGAGACAATAACTCATGGTGAGTGGTTGGTCTGGGTGCCCAACGAGTCTGTCCTACCCTCTCATTCCCTTCCCCTTGCATTTTGTTCTACTTTACCTTTCCCAACACTCTTTTCCAGGTGTGGTCATTCCTGGACTAAATAGAGAATTTTATTTATATAGATCATAATTTTCACTTTTAGCCAAGTGGCTTTTCAACCTCTTATAGCATTCATATGCATGTGTCCCCAACACTGTAATGTTTTCTGCTTCTCAAGACCCACAGAGTCTCAAACTCAGTTTCCCAGTTTGGGGATAATGAATTTCTCAGGATGGCACTGTACCCTTTACTATTAAACATCCAGTGTTGTCTACTCTTAAAAACAGGCTCTCAAGGATATTAGTAGTTATTAAATCTAAAAGTTGCTCTGAGTAATTCAAATCTTCCTTTGCATACCCCTTAATACACAAATAGGTCTTGCTTTAAACTCTCTCTGTATGTTTCCATTTTTTAAGTAAGAAAATATTGAGTATCAGACCTACCTTTTTCAGAATTTCTCACCTCCATGAAAAGATCGAAGAAAGAGCCACAGAGACTCTGCTATACACTGTGTCAGATTAAATTGAAAAATAATTTAATTAAAATACACCTGTTCTCTCCAGTCTGCCAGAATTTAATCATTCAAAATGGCATGCTTCCAGATGATAGTAATCACTGTCCTTATTTTAGAAATAAGACAAATCTAATATTTCACACATAACTATTGTTTTGGGAATCCAGTAACTCACCCCGTCAAAACCATATCTAGTGGAATGTCATAATAATCCTTTGAAAATGGAGAAGAACGCAGAAGAAAACAAAAAGAATCAAATGATTTCATAATGCTTCTTGATTTTCAGGAAATATTCATGCTACATACAAATATATATATGCATATATAAATCACAAGATAATACTAGGTCTAAAGTATAAATTATTTTTTAAATCTTTTGTAAAACTAAAAAATATACTTTCCTTTTTTATCTTAAACCCTAGATAACCTTTTCAGCCTCATAAAATTAATCCAGCCATTTCTAAAGACAATGGAGCTTTGGATATAATGTTCCAGAACACTGCTACATGGTCCCAGAGTGCCAGTAGTTTTAGGGATATACACCAATTGAATATCAATTAGCTGAGAATCAAAGGAATTTAGTGATAAATGCAATCTAGGAATTTGGGTCTCATTCTTTCTGACAAATATGAAGAATCTCACGGTTTGCAAGTTTGCTTTGGAAAAACATAGGGGAAACTACCAAGCTCATTCTAAGCACAGCCCAATGTGGGGAGGGTTGGGGAAATCTTTTTTGATCCATCAGGATAATTGGTTATGCACTCATTTAAGCTCTAGGGCATTCTGTGACACTGTGATAATGAATCAACTGCCTCCCCTCTTGGGATTGTCCCACATTGTCTCACCACCTCCAGTTACTCCTTAAATCTTCTCATAGAAAGATAATACTTCCCCATCTACTACTTATGACACTATAAATCTTTTATTATTAGTGATATTTATTAAAGTTTGGTCCTTGGTCCACAGCTCCCCTTGTGCACCATCCTCCAAGGGCAGTCTCATCTGTGCTACTGTCTTCACGATCACTTACGTGCAGAAGATTCCTATCCTTCTTTTACTAGCCCAGGCTGCTCCTCTGAGCTTGCAGATGGACATCTCACCAGCACATCCCACAGGCATCTCAAATTCAACATATTCAAACCAGAACTCACCATCTTCTTTCTAAATTTGTTCCTTTTCCAACAGTCTCTTTCTTTATTAGTAAAATTACAATCTACCTGGTCACCTATGTTAGAAAATGAAAGGGTTCTGGGCTCATCCTTCCATTACCAATAATTCATCAGTTCTCAGTATTTCCTAACTCCAGCCTTTCATCTTTATCTCTTTTATTTATTCAGCAAATATTTAATGAGTGTTTACCATATGCTAGTCATTCTTCTAAAGTTGAGTTTATTTTGAATAACAAAACATAAAAAAAATCCCTACCTTTCTGATGCTTACATTCTAGTTGGAGGAGACAGAAAATAAACAAGTATAATAAATTAGTTACCAGAAGCTGGTATGTGCTACAGACTAACATAAATAGAATAGGATAATGAGGATCAGAAATGTAGAGGTGAGGGCTATCAGGGTAAGCCTCACTGATAAAGTAATATTTGAGCGAAGACTTAAAGAATGTGTAAGAGTTAGCCAAGAAAATATGGGAGAAGAGTGTACCGGGAAAAGATGGCAGTCAAGTCAGGGTGTGTGTGGTGGCTGTACGGAGATCATGGCCTTAGTGGAGATAGTACTTATTCCTGCTAAGTGTTCCCTTTCCAGTCGTGTCCCTCTCTCTTTTACTAGCCTTGAGAGTTATTTCTCTACAACTCAAATTGCCATGATTCTCCCCTCTTGAAACCTCTCGGTGACTGTCCACAGACCACAAGAAGAAGTTAATCTCTTAACTGGTGTATAAAGGCTTCCATGATCTGGGTTGTGTTTACTTCTATAGCCGAATCTCATTCCTATTCCTATCTACTTTATGTCCAACATAAAGATACCGAGCTCCTTCTAGTTTCATAGATACCAAGTCTTGCCTCTGTAACATCTGTGCCTTCTGTCTCTTTCATCTGGCTAAATACTCCTCCTCACACTTCATCCCTTACCACCCCCAATACCGATTAAATTCAGTGCAGCACCATTTTTCTACCTATGGATATCTTTAGCATTACTCTTATTGTCCATGTTATATTTCTATATGTATTTCTTTTTATTAGGCTCTAAGCTCCTTAATTATATTGGTTAAGTAGATGAGTGATTATGATCATGTTTAAATTGATGCAAAATAAAGTAGGGAGATTTCAGTTGGACTTTAAGATGAACTTTCAATTGTTCTCTATGGTGTTAAGATAAAATTTCAGGTTTTTTGCCTGCCATGGGCCTCAACATATTAGTCTTATCTGGTTTTTCAAACTGTGTGTAGATGTGTAATCATTCATCTATGCAACCATTTTTACTGGGCAGCTATTAGACACAAGACATACACTCTTTATGCTTAAGGAGCTCGAAGCTTATTTAAAAGATTATATGTGTGTATATATATAATACATATTTTATATAAAATATATATTATATATAATATATAAAATATACCTAAAATGTGTATAATACATATATAGTGTGTACACTTTCCATTTATGAATGGAATGGAATGAAGCCTCTCAGCATAACTACCATATGCTGACTGATTGATAAGATCCTACTTGTTCCCACAAACACATAGTGCACATTCCAGCCTCCACAAGTCTGCTTTAGTGTTCTTCTGTTCTCTTAATTGGAATACCTGTTTTTTTTTCCTCTATCTAAATTTTATCTGTCTTATAAATACAGTCAAGCTCTACCTCTTGGCTGAACTCTCTTGACTACTCACACCCTAACGAAGTTTGCTATTTATCTTGTGTATTGGCTTCAGTTCTCCTGATTTTAACAAATGAGAAGGCAAGACTTATGTGTTAAACTTATTTCATACTCCATACTGTCATCAGAGTAAATATTTGCTGAACTACTTGGGATATGAAATAGTAGAATGAGCTAAAAAGAGGTCTATGGGTTATTTGCATTTGGAGATGGATAATTAAAGCATAAACAATTATTTCCCCAAGCCAGTCTGGAATTCACCTCAGTATAAGAATAATAATGAGCAAAATACTGCATGGAAGACAATTCTAGTTTCAAGATTCTAACCAGAATCTTCAAAATAAAAGAAAGTAAATGAACACATCTTAATGAAGAGGAAAATCAATGAGAAGAAAACGGTCATGTGGTTTTGTCTGTCTGATCATGGAAGGTGGCTTCATTTCTATTCTTTTTTTTCCCCATCTGTTCAGCAGCTCTAATGTTTAGTTCTCTTCTGACTAATTGCGATTGATTAGTATTGACTGGTGGCTGTACAAACCAAGAAATGACTTCGGAATTTAGTCTTGATTTAAAGGTTTTATATATTTATATTCTCTTCTTTTTCTCCTGACCTTTCTCTGGAAAGTAGAATATCCTATGTACCCTGATGCGCCATAATTTCCTCACTGAATGCCAAAGACCTTGAATTAACAATATGTAGAAAGACAATAAATCAGTGAGGTACTGCAATGCATTTTCCTCAAGAGAAACACTATTATATACAGTAAACATGTAGAAAAAGACCCACTGACCCAGAACCCAATTAGCTAGTTTGCAGCTGCCTGTGTCTGAGAAGCTAGTTCCTTCTTCAACTATTATTAAGGGCCTAATTGTATTAGAATAAGCTATGAGGCTAACAATAAGAAAACTCTTTCCTAACTAGTGGACTTTGCTAATATCTATGTCATTTTGTAGGAGGAAAACTTTATAATCTGATGCTTTCAGATATCAAATCTGTATTTTATGCCCTTTACCAGTTTCTATTCTTTGTTGAAATAATTGATCTTAATGACTACATGTTTTTATTAGCTGCTTAATTTACCTTGTAAGATATTTTTCTCTGTCTCTTGTTGGTTTTAGGTAGATTACAATGAACACCTCTCGATAAGTCAGCCCTATTCCCTTAATCTATTATAGAGATGAATGTCACCCACAGGATTAGTGTTAGGATTAAGCAGTCACCCACATGGTGCGTTTTGGGGCCTGATCATTCCTCTGCACAATACCACTGCCCTCACACAAATACTGGATGCCTGAACATTGACCTAGGGAGGCGGTGTAGTCCAGAGATCAGTACAGAGGCCCTGGCATTAAGGCTTGGGCTCTGCTCCTACACTCACGGTTTACTCTGTTTGCCCCATTTTCCCATCTGTAAAAGAGAATGATGATAGTTACTCCTCAGTGTTAAAGATTACATGAAGCAATACATGTAACCTACTTATGACTCTACCTGGTCAATAGTAAATGCTTTTAAAAATTAACTATTGTTACTGTCATAAAATATTAGTCATTTTGACTTATCTGCGCCCTGCACCTAGTGAGGATAAAGCCTTAAACTAATTCACGCCCAAGTGTTAGTTTCTTACTCAGGAAAGAACATATGGATTAGCTTCATAAACTGCAGAGTGCCCTAGAAAAATAAAGAAATGGTGTAACTAGCATTTTAAAGGGCAATGTGAGAACAGAAACGGTTTTGGTACAAAGGGATGGAAGAAAAAGACTGAAGGGAAATTCAGCTATTTTATACTTTTTCCCATTGCCTTTCTTTATCATGTATTAGAGAATATACTCCAAATTCATCTCTGTGGGGTTATTTAATGAAAGAAGGCCCATGAAAGATTAGTCACCACACAGGGTGAATTGAATGAATCTGGGCCCCTGAGCCAGCCCTGCACCTGGGGCCGAGGGACTTGCTGGCCTGGACACAGCCTGTGACAAGCATGTACACATGCTGGTGAGGTGTGCCCAAGGGAACCTGCATGTCTGTGAACCAAGTAAGCAGGACCTGGGAAGTTTTAACACTCTGGTAGCAAACTGTTTTCTAGGAACAGAATAAAAGTAAGATTGACACCATTCACCTCCCTTTGATATGCTCCCCAGCCTCCAACCCTACATAATAGAGGCCTGGCCTGACAGCTATGACATTTGAAGGTGCCCAGCTCCACTGTAAAAATCTCTAGACTGCTTTAGAGCTATTGACAGAGGGCAAAACCCGAAGCAGGAAAAGGATTGAGGGGCTTGGATCTATTGTAATTTTAAGCTTTAATGTAAATATTACCTCATTTGTATCTCTAGTATGAAAAAAGGAGTTACTTCTTTTTAGGATTTTTTTTTAATGTCTTTCTTTCTGCAGGATACTCTCAGCTCCTGAAGGACAGAAATCATGTCATATCATTTTTTATTCCTAGTATTTTGCACACACAAAAAAATGGAAAAAAAGACTATATAATAGCTGCTCAGTTATTTTTTTAGTATGTAAAAGAAAGAAAGAAACCATGCAAAAGGTTGTCTTTGGCATTTCCTCCAAAGATATATATGGGTTGAGATACATCAGTGTCTTAGAAATGCGGTCAAAGCTCAGATTTCACCAAGAGAAATCTCTAGAAACTCTTTGCTTTACCATGGTGACTGAATCTGAGGACTTAACAAAAAAGGAGTTCATTGTGAATTCTGTAGCATTTCTACTTGAATCTGAGAAGATTCCAGATACTGTCTTAAGCCAACATTATTATCTACCTTTCCAGGAGATTCGGAAGACTTTTAAACTTCACAAATACTAGAAACCCAGAATAAGAATTTTCCTGTGGAAAACTATTCAAGTATTTTATAAGTGATAAAACATTAAATAAGATGCTTTGTTTTAGGGAATTAATTTTGTTATTTGCCTATGAGTGCTATATATTAAATATCCTAAGCATACACATTGTCAAATTGTATAATACAATATATATAATAAAATTATATTAATCTAAAAACGTCTCATACAAAGCCTGAAAACTAAGTCTTATAATTATGCTTAATAATATATTTAGCTGCATTTTGAGTTCATTAAACAAAATGAATCATTATAATACTTTCATATTTATGCACAGCAAATTGCATCATGTAGAAAATACATGTGTATGGGTAACTGATCTCTCCCTGAAATTGAATCATCTCAGGAGAGAAATTCACTATAAAGTTGGTATTGGTTACACTATACAAATTGTATTTTGATGTATTATTCATAAACAATAAAGTTGAATTAAAAAACTTCAACTTTTTGTCTTGCAGAAACGTTATCTAAATATATTTTACTGTATATAAAGAGACAAGTGTCTTGTTGATTGTTTTTTATGGCTGACATTCTAAGAGCTACTCAGAAAAGCTATTTATACTTTTGGATTGAGAATCATGTCAGTCTTGGAACATATGGTCATTTTTAAAGTCTGTTTATTAGTCTCTCTGAAAATAGAAATTATTATTTGATAATTTAAATTATTTGAATTATAAGTTTACCAAAACAATGTTATGACAAAATAAAGTATATATGTATCTCAGCAGGTCTTTAACTTAAAAAAAAAAAACACAGCAAGATATTGTAAAGATTTGGGTATTTCATAATTGGTTTCCTGTTCACCTCCTATCAAGCCTTTATTGAATTTTCTAGATTTGTAGAAATCAAATGTTCTATCTTCTTTTCCCACTACACACTTTCTGACATCAGAGGACAAGAAAAATATTGTTCAGGGATCCAATTTGTTTACTATGGATTTGAAACATATTTGATTTCTTTTTCACCCTGCCTTCAATACCTCTGAAATTTAGTACATACATTCAATAAGTATTAAATATCCCTCTTCCATTTGAGTCCAGCTTTTCCTTCCTCCCTTCCTCTCTTCTTCCCTCCATTCCTCACTGACCCCTTCTTTTTCTTTCTTTCTCTCCTCTTTTCCTTCCTTTCTTGTTTTCAAACTGTAGATCCTATGCACTCCATTAACCATTTTCAACCCTCAAGCTCGGATCCACGGCTTAAGCACAACTTAAAGCCCTCACTAGACACATTCCTAGCCCTAAAGCAACCACTTTCTCTGAACTAAAAATTTTGTTAGTGACTCTCTAGGGCAGTGTTTCCAAAAATGCCAGATTATAAAAATCACCTAAGGATCTAGCTGATATACAGATAGCCAGGAGCAAAGGAAAAAAAAACACCGTTTAATAAATTCACTAGATGATTCTTTGGATAAGAAAATCTTGAGAAGCACTAATCTAGACCCACCTCTCAACTGCTGCATATTTCTTCTCATGACTATTACACATGGTCATACAGCACCAGCTTCAGCACAGTGACATATACTTCTCTTAAGAGAAAACCTATTCCACTGTTTGACTGTTCTAATTATAGGGGGAAAAAACAGTCTTCTTGTGTTGTTCTTAAATCTATTTCCTATTCTGAAGGTTACAGTTTTAACATGGGCACATACTGCTATCATAAAAAAAATAGATGAATTTATAGAGAAAATCAAAAGTGCTCTAATATATATGATTTGACATGAGCAGGTTTTTGCCAGCAGGAAAGCAATGAAAATGGGATCAAGTCTTCCCAGCAAAGGAAATTAACCAACAGGAGCCTGACAACTGCAGGCTTATTTCAAGGGAGTAGTGATATGTTTTGAAGGTTATTAAGATGTAACTTCTTATTCATCTAGAAACTTAAATGTTTCTCCTTGAGAAGAATCTTTAGGAAAGTTGCAAATTGTAATTACCTGTAACAGGTGACTTGGCAGAAAGTACTGCTAACTATCCAGTGGTTTTATACAGAAAACTTGGGTTTAAATTCCAACTGAGATGCATACCAATTTTGCCACTTGGAGTAGATGATGTAACTCCTCTGAGAATTAGTTTTCCATGTGTGAGATATAATAAGGCAATGCTGATATAAGTATAATAAGGATTAAAGGTGAACACGACCATAAACTAAGTTCTATAAATATTTCAAATATTAAGAAATTTTACTAAACTAGCTTGTGAGCTGTGTCTCTCGTTAGAGTTTTATTACTGATCAATTGAAAAGAAAGAAAAGCTCAACAGTTAATTGGCATGCATGTATCTAAAATTATGTTTACCATGGATTTGATTTATTTGATTTATTCCTGTCCTGCCCCTAGGTTCATCAGAACCAATTTTTTTTTAGATTCTATATATACTGTTAGCATATGGTATTTGTTTTTTCTCTTTCTGACTTAACTTCACTCTGAATGACAGACTCTAGGAATAAGACGCAGACGTAGAGAATGGACTTGAGGACACAGGGAAGGGGGAAGGGTAAGCTGGGACAAAGTGAGAAAGTGGCATGGCCATATATACACTACCAAATGTAAAATAGATAGGTAGTGGGAAGCAGCTGCATAGCACAGGGAGATCAGCTCCGTGTTTTGTGACCACCTAGAGGGGTGGGATAGGGATGGTGGGAGGGAGGGAGACGCAAGAGGAAGGGGATATGGGGATATATGTATATGTATAGCTGATTCACTTTGTTATACAGCAGAAACTAACACAACATCGTAAAACAATTATACTCCAATAAAGATGTTAAAAAATAATAATAAAATAAAATTATAGGTCTCTGGAATTCACGCTTAGGGCTCCTGAAATATTATTTCACCATCAGCATTTTCTCTTTTGGTCCTTATTAGGTTTCATATATTTATTGGAGTGGGAAAATAGAAATGAGGAAACCAGAATGAGAAAAGACTGTATCTTAAAACCAAAAGGCAGACATCGCTTCTTTATGAACTTAAACGACAATGTAGGAAACTGAATGAATTAATGAAGCATCTGAAGTCATTTTAAATATATCCTTCTGAAGGGAATGCACTCAGGGCAACTGACTTGTGTGTGTTTTTATTGTACTGAACAAGTCGTTTTTTAGAAGACAAATTAAAAGTTCAATTATCTCTTTATACACAATATATCAATAAATATATTCAGGACCATAATTCAGTGCTTAAGTTTTTAACGGGAAAAAAAGGGGGACTGGAAATAATTAAGCGCTGGTTTTGACATTAACCAACTGATAAATATTCTTGATAAAGACACACTATTCAAATATCCTTTAGCTTATTTTAAAATGAGGGAGAAATGTCAATGACCACTGGAAGCTACATCTAGTTTCAACCTTAAAATTATTTGCATACACATTTTTATTTAAGGAAAATATTTTAAATTATAAACAAAGAACTTGAATACTAAAGTAAAACCAAAGAAGGACATGAAAATAAACATGGATTTGTATTTTGAGTTCATTATGTCAAATAGTCATCCAAGAAAATAATAAAAGAAAAAATAGCTTCAATGAATTTTTAAATTTAACATTAGGAAAAACATGACATTAAACTTTTAAAAATGTCATTACTATTGTTCCAGATAAAATATTTTTATTTTAGACTTAATATCTATATTTTATGTTTAGTAAAACCAAGACAATTTGATGATGGTTCAAATCTATTTTGGCATTTAAAATATTTTAATATGTTTAAAAAGAAATTTAAAATCTAAATTATATATCTAATTTATAGGCATATTATTTAATATTGGTGAGAGCACTGCCAAAATATGAAGAGACTCAAATTTATTTGCTGAGCACTTTCTATATTCAGGGTGCCAGGAAAAGAGGAAAGAGGATTCAAAATTTAATATACTTATTCAACAAGGACTGAATGAGTTTCTCATAAATTCCAGGGAAGACTAATTCATAGCAGAATGTCTACGTAAGTCTTCTAAAAGAGATATGAACAAAACACTTTTGTAAGAATATGAATTCAGAGTAATTCCAGCTATACATTTCATTAAAACGTTTTAGAAGGGAGTAACTTACTGCATTCATCAACAATTACCAGGGTGACTCAACAAAATCATACTGAACAGAACATGTAAATGAAGAAAATTAATGAGTTCACAGGTATATATATACTTCGGAGATACTTTTCTATAGCTCATTTCAGAATACATATGAATAATATAATTGAAATTTTCCAAGTCATCTAGCTTACTAGAGATGCATTTCACAGCAATTTTGTATCTTTCAAAATTATTTCAACATTTTAATTGAATGTGTAATATAAATGAAATATTTTGCTAAGAAATTTTTGTGGAGATTGTGGCAATATTCTTATGAAATTAATATATTTGTATATTTTTGATTGGTTTGGCTTCTCTTATTTTTCTGTAGTTGTCCATAAATACCTTTATAAACTTATAAATATCAAATTTTACTGAGATATATATTGTCCTGAATAAGCAAAATGGTACATTAACATTCAAGCAATGATTTTATTATTTCACACCTCATTATGCTAATTGAAGCCATTTTCCAACAAACTTGCCTATATATTTTGTGGAAATAATCTGGATTTAAACATATTAGAATTTTGTATTTGTAATTAATTTCTTTGTCATTCAAAGTTTTAATCCATGAAATGACCTGAGGGTGTCTTTCTTCTTACTTACCTTTTGTTCATAATAATAATTCAGCTACTGTCATATATAGAACATTTATAAAGATAATATTTCATTTCTATTTTCTTGTTACTAAACAGGTATTGTTTCATTTGAGATATCATTTCTTTTCTAAATGAACTCTAGTACTACCAATATATACGTAGATAATTTTGTCAATCCAGTATTTTACCTCTGTTATAAAAATTAGATGGGGTACTTCTCATTTATATTTCAGTATGTGACTTTTCAAGTTGATTGTGTCAATTTCTTTTCTTACATCTGTGAAGCACTGTCTGGTGACATTTCACTGCTTAAAACACTTTAAAATCTTCATTTTTTTTTTTGTTCTAGACTTCATGCTTCACTTAGCTCAAGTGTGACAACGCTAGATCCAAAAGCAAGTTCCTGAAAGAGAGAGGTTTACTTTATATATTTGGTAATTTTAAAATTTAATTTCTTCATGAACATTTATTGAGCACTTACTACATGCAGTGTACTTTTAACATCTTTCATTTCATTGTACTTTTCAGAAAATAATAGTTGCATTTTCTTCCTAAGTTTAAATTATTCTTACTTGTTGCTTAAATGGCAGGTCATAAAGAATTAATGGGAAGTACAATGAGATGAAAAGTATAATGACTACAAAGAGAAAAGTAATTTTTGACACTCTTCATTTTGAAAGTCCCTAGAGGCAGTCTGTCACTGCGTTCAGCCATTTTTTTCTTCAAAATGTCTCTCAGATTTACCCTTTCTTCTCAATTCTGGCTACTAAGACTGAAACCGAGACTTTCATTTGGTAAGCCTGCCCGTATTCACTCCTTCTCTTATCCATCCTTCCACTATAATAATCTTCCTAAAATACCGCTATTGTTATGTCACTCATCTGCTCAGGAAACTCCTACACCCTCTTGCCTTCTGCATGAAGAGCAAATTCTCCTACCTGGCATTAAAGGTCACTTATAATTTTGTGCCATTCTCTGAGTGAAGCTTTATTACTTCTTTCTTTTTTCCCAGTTCACATGCTGTGCCTCTGTCAGTCTGGTAACTCCTTTCCATCCCCAAACGCTCTGCTTCTTGCCAAGTTCGTGCTTTACAAATATAATCACCTTCTTCAGAACGGTCCCTCTTCTTCCCTGTACCTAGCCAGCCATTAACCTAGTCTCTAAAGCCAAAATGGAACCCCACTTACTCTGAGTTCTAGCATATGCTGGTGTTCTTTCCTTTCCTGAATTCCAGTAGCATTCATAACCAGAATCTCATTTTCTCATGAAAGCAGCACTGGAATCAAATGCAGATAACCTGGGTGCTTGTTCACTGTTGAGTACTGAAACCATTTCTACCTTCCATTACTCACTGTATCTTCTACTGGTATCATAGTTACCATAGTATCACAGTGATGAATTATGTTTCTTTTTTCTGTGTTACTTTGGAAGCCCCTGGTAGGCCAATAACTTGTTTTAGCTTCCCATCCCCATGCCCCTGGAATCACAGCTGACACAGTGGCCTTTCAATGCATGTTTGAAAACTGAATGTCTGCCATGAAAAATTTCTGATCCAGGGATGATCTGAAAAAATAGAAATAATAACACCTGCCCTGCTTTGCTCACAAGGTATTCTTGAGTAGAGAAAAAGATGGGAAAATGTCTTGTAATTGTAAACAGTATAGAAATATTATATGGCTCTATGATTCTCTCTGTATAGTCATGCCTAAGTAGACTAAGACAGGTATAACAACTTGAACAGAAATAAATGACTCAAAAGCACGTCTGGCTACAAAGAATAAAGATGAGAAAGTGGGAAAAACACTAAAAATCAAAAACAGGGAACATCCAAGGTGTAGCTATAAAGTGGAGCTGCTGAAATTAGCACACATCTCTGCCAACTGAGAGAAGTGGTAGAGAAAACAACTGTCCCCACCGTCCACCCACTCTGTCTTCATTTTGTCCATGGATACTTTATTAAAGACTGTATTACACATGCTTTCTTCCTTCCTTAGTTGTGGCCAGGGACTAATTTTAAGCTTGTGAGATATTAATGAAAGTGGTATTTGCTACTTCCAAGTCATTTTGTTGTCTCTTTAAAGGTATTTGCCCAGGGCTCTCTCCTCTGCTTCGTCTTCTGGTTTGAACTTGGTGCTGATTGAGGATGGCAGAGCCACCTACCAGCCCTGAACTGCCCCTCTTTGAACTATTCCAGGAGAGGGAAACATTTCTCTTATATTTTTGGCTCTCGTGCTTACTGGAATTTAGTTTCCCTTAACCAAATGGACTCCTAAAAAACAAACCCTACTGCTACCTTTCCTTAACACAAAAGACTTTAGTTTGGGGGGGGGGTCTTTAATTTACCCAAGTTGTGGTCCAGTAGAACTACTAATGTCAAGCCTTTTGGCACCTCATCCAGTGCAAACCACTGAAATATAGATGACGAAATACTTTATGCCACTTCCTTCCTTGTCTGACACAGTTAACAATTATGCCTCTTTTTTTTTCTTATAAATGCCTGGTGCTAAGTGTCAAATTGAATTCCACAATATAGATTGATTGGCATGAATTAAGATAGACTAGCTTTAATTTCTCTGAGAAGCAATCTATTTTCAACCCTCATCACGGAAGTTCTTCTGACTCACTAAAGATTGAACTTATTTATTCAGTTAAGTTTGAATTATATGTATTATTTACTTTGTGAAAATTGACTACCCATGCTCTATATCCCTTTGCATATCAAAAATATAATGTAGAAAATACCACAGTAAATAGTTGAAAAATGAGGAAAGAGAGGGGTCCTGAGCTTTGCATTTAACTGACTTTATCCAGCCTTCCCCAGGGAAAGAAAACCTACTATGGCCCTTCATTATCCTATTGTCCTTTTTTTTCCCTATGTTTTTCTCCCAGTTAATGTTGTCCTCCAAGACCTTTCTGCCTCTTGGTTTTCCAATGACCGACTAAAGTACGTTTTGCTTTGCATTAAATTTATATGATACATACTACTGAGTGAATATAGAATCAACTCGCCCTCCTTCTTTTCAGTCTCCTAGCAAAGTCTAATATACCTGTTAAGGAAGATGGCAACTTGTAAGAAGAGCTTTTACACACCTCGGTCTATGCAGTCTACCCAGAATATTTTAAAGATATAGACACAGATTTTTTTAAAGTGTACATATATAGGTAATTAGATAAGGAAAGAGGCATATAAATAGATGTACATTACTTCGTATTACTTAAACTTATCACTAATACTGACTTGGAACTTGGATGTCTAACATTTCAGACATTTCCATGACTGTTGGGAATAAAATAATAGTTCATCTGGCAAAATCCCATGTATTTAATTATTTGTAGGAATATGTTACATAGATATTTTTACATCTGTAATGCTAATTCTAAGTCAGTATATTTACTTAATCAGATATCTCATGCCTCAAACATTCTGGATCAGTAAGAGCTTCCTCTTCTGCTCACTCTGAGTCTTGATCAATATTATGGACTTTGAACTTTGAACTTTCCTTCTCTGACAGAACTATCTTACTTTCCACTCTTTCTTTGCCTTCATTAGCAACTAACTTGAACTTTGTTCTCACTGTGAGGTCTCATTCCTTGAATCATCTTTATACTTCTGGTTTGTCAACCTCTTTTTGACTTCATTTTTCTCCTTAACTTAGACGGTGAGATCCATAATGGAGCCTCTTTAATGGTCTCATTAATACTCTAAAAGCTCTCACTCGTTTGACTTCTGCTGCCTGTGTTCTAATAAACCCCAAATCTGTGTAGTCCTTATGGTCTACCTCCACTGCTTTCTATGTCAGCGTTTCTGGAGAAAGTAGGTAAACAGTGCTAATTACACTATAAATCCCTTTTGTTCAATCCCACTTTCCTCTCACTACCGCTCACATCTATAACTAGCATCTTATTCTTCATTCCTGTCTCAAAGAAAAGAAGAAAACATCCATAATTCCTTCAACTTTTAGTGCTAAACTGTCTATCTGGACTTTGACATTAACCTTTTCTTCCTTTCTTGAAAACTCGTTCTATTAAGTCACCATTTTCTGTGTTTTTCCCTTTCTTCTTAACGTTTGCTCTCCCTACTAATGGGCTTAAATTTTTCCTTCTGGAAAAGCCTTTCCTCGCACTGACAGTCTTTCAGAGCATCACTGTGCCTTGTCCTCCTGAGACCAAACCTCTTGAAAGAGTAGCTCTAGTGCTTTCCCCACGATCCCATCGTCCTCTCACTTCTTCTCGGTCAGCTTTCACTATAAATGCCTAATAATAAATCTGTGAACCTTTCCCGATCTTCACTTTCATTGACTCCTCTTTACTCTTTGTCCATGGTAACCACCTCTGTTTCTTGAAGTTCACTCACCCTTGCTTCCACATCATATTGTTAGCTCTTGGACCATCCACTAACTGCTTCTATAGAGAAAATAAAAACTATTATTTATTGAGTAAATGATATTCAACTTACTAAATTTCCAAGCTATCATGATGTAGATATTTTAATATGTGCTCTAACAGCCATTATCCCCACTTAGTGCCCAGGAGCACCCATCTCCAAGAGTCTGTCTTATCTCCTTGCTGCACACTGCTGGTGTCTGCCACTACTAGGTGAATAGATCTTATTTCTTCAGGATCCCAGAGACCTGTCTCATGCTTCAAAATAATATATCCACATACTTGTTTATTATTTTTACTTAAATATTTGTAAATGATCAGCATAACCAAAACAGATTTTATCATTTTTATGGTCCTTGTCCAAGTTAGTTTCTTCTTCTTTCTTTTCAGTTTTTATTCATAGTACAATCATTCTCTAAGTAATCACTACCTGAAACCTAAGAGTAATCCTTGATGCTGCTCTTTTCCTTTTCGTCTAACTCTGGTTTTCACATTCTTTGATTTCTCAAGCAAACTCATAGAAAAAAAAAAAAAGGTCAGATCTGTGGTTACCAGAGGTGACGGGGGTGGAAGGAGAGGAAATGGTGAGGAAGGCAGTCAAAAGGTACAAATTTCCAGTTATAAGATTAGTAAGTACTAGCGAAGTGATGTCCCACATGATAAATATAATTAACACTCTTGTACATTATATATGGAAGTTGTTAATAGAGGAAATTCTAAGAGTTCTTATCACAAAAACATTTTTTCTATTTCTTTAATTTTGTATCTATATGAGATGATGGACGTTCACTAAACTTATTGTGGTTGTCACTTCATGATGTATGTAAGTCAAATCTTTATGCTGTACACCTCAAATTTACACTTGCTATATGTCAATTATAAACTGGAAGGAAAAAATTCTTTGTGGTTTTGGGGTTTTTTTGTTTTTGTTTTTGTTTTTTGGTGACTTCCTTTTAACCTTTCCTCTCTTCCGTTCTCACTGTGTTTTGTTAGATTCAGTTCTCATTTTCCTTTACTTGGACTGTGGCCAAATTTCCTAACTCATGTCCCTGCATTTAGCCATTCTCTTCTTTAAGTATAACTTAAAATTTCTGTGGATTTCCTGTAGAGAACAAGCTATTTTTAAGCTATCTTTAATCTTCTTAAAATCTGACTGAAATTCACCTTTCTACCTCATTTTGTATTATTTATCTGAATGTACTTTAAATCTACAGCCTGTTACTCATTTTCTTTGAACATATCCTGTATGTTTTTGTGTCCCTGGTTTTCTTTGTGCTATTTTTACTTCTGCCTGGAATACCCTCCTTCAAAACATCTACCTTTCAAAGTCCTATGCTTCCTTCAAAGCACTTTTCATAGGGTAACTTTTCAGTGATGCTTGCCCTTGAAGTTTCTCTCTTCTTTTTTTTAAAAACTTGAGATGCACTGACTTAAACATTGGGTAAGTTTAAGGTGTACAACATGTTGATTTGATACATTTCAGCATCACAGTGTGATTACCACTTCAGCGTTAGCTAACACCTCTTTCATGTCACATAATTATCATTTCTTTGCCGGTAAGAACAGTTAAGACCTAGTCTCTTAGCAACTTTGAAATTTATAATACAGTACCGTTGACTATAATCACTACTCTGTGCCTTAGATCTCCAGGACTTATATTATCTATTACTTTGAAATTTATAATACAGTGCCATTGACTATAATCACTATTCTGTGCCATAAATCTCCAGGACTTATATTATCATATTATCTATTAGTCATCAGTTTGTAGCCTTAGACAACATTTCTTCAACCTGCCCCCCAACCCCACCAAACCCCTGGTAACGAGCATTCTACTTTCTGTTTCTAAGAGATCCACTTTTTTAGATTCCAGATATAAGTGAGATCAAACAGTATATTGCTTTCTCTTTCTGACTTATGTCACTTAGCATAATGCCCTCAGGGTCGATTTCCTTTCCCATGGCTGAATGGTATTCCATTGTGTATGTGTGTGTGTGTGTTGTGTGTGTAGCTCCTATCTTCTTTATCCATTCATCCATCGATGGAACACTTTCACTGTTTCCATTTCTTGGCTATTGTGAATAATGCTGTAATAAACATGGGAGTTCAGACATCTCTTCAATATCTTGTTTTTATTTCCTTTGGATATAAACCCAGATGTGGAATTGCTGGACCATATGGTAGTTCTATTTTTAATTTTTCGTGGAACCTCCATATTGTTTTTCATATTGGCTGAACATTCCTACCAACAGTGCACAGGATTCTCTCTTCTTCACATTCTCACCAACACTGGTCATCGCTTCTCTTTTTGACAGTAGCCATTCTAACAGGTGTGAGGTGATATCTCATTATGGTTTGGTTTTCATTTCCCTCATGATCAGTGATGCTGAGCATCTTTTCATGTACCTTTTGGCCATCTGGATGTCTTCTTTGGAAAAAATGTCTGTTTAAGATCCTGTGTCCATGTTTTAATAGATTTTTTTTTGTTTTTATTGAAAAGTTTTCCTTCCATAAACATCTATGTTAGATTCTTGTTAATATTCTGCCTTATAAAGATGCTTGTTTTATACAGGTCTTGACTGGTATATCTTAATCTCTTTGAGTGTAGAAACCTTACTTACCATTGTATCCTCTGGCTCCTATGTGTATATGTATATATGTAATCAGTGTTTTTACTCTATACATATATCTAGGTTGAATGAAGAAACGAATGAATGATAAAGAAAATACTTCAAGTTTTTTGCAAATTGTTTTGAATGACCTACTCATACTATATTCACATGCTTCTCTGTTTCACCTTACTTGGTGGTGAGAAAAACACCTAAGTGTCCATTGACAGATTCTTTGATCAAGAATAATCATTTCACCAAAAAAAGTGATCAATATGTGAGGTGACAGATGTGTTAATTAGCTTGATAAGGGAAATCCTTTCATAGTGTATATCTATATCAAATCACCACAATGTACACTTTAAGTATCTTACAATTTTATTTGTCAATTATACCTCAATAAAGCTAAAATTAAAAAAATAATCATAGATGTTCCATGCTTCCATCCCATTTTACTCTTCAATTTAGCCAAATTTTATTATTTTATTTACTTCAATAAATCTTTTCCAAAAGGTGAAATATTTTAAGGCTCTAAGACTTCTGAAATTTCTTCAATTCAGTTACATTGTTTATGTGTACTGAAGCATCCATGCCATCTGATTCCAAAATACGTAGTGCCTTCTGGGTGAGTTTTCATGAAACATTCAGGATACTCATTTTCATCTTTGTAATGTAACTGTTTTTCAGATATTTTATTTTTATTCATGAGAAACTCTGTAGCATAACTCTTAATTTAAATAAAAATAAATATATACAGAAATAAGTAGATAACATTATCATTTTCTTCCTCAGGAAAAATACAACTGCAAATAATTAAAGATGAATCTCTGTTAGTAGAACAATAGACCTCCTTATTCAGCTTGTGGATGAAATGAATCCACATACTCTTACTATAAGAGATCTCCCAAGATCAGTGTAAATTACATCTCGTCAAGGGCTACCTCCTATCTCCTGTTAACAACATTTTCCTGAGCCTCAAGCCCTGGTGTGGACCTACTTCAGTCTCTTCTGTCTTCTTTCTTATTTAAAGGAGGTCTATTCACAAGGAAGTTGGAAGCCAAAGGATCTGGTTTCTACCCTCACAGCTCCTGCAGATATGTGATAAACTGAAGCTGAACTTCAAGTACAGCATACTCTTAATGAAACTATCTACTTTTTACTCATTGTCAAGGATTGGCTTAAAAGGTTTTCTGAGCTAAGAAGATTAAATAAATTACTCTTTAAGGCCAAAGGGCTGTGGTATGAGATTATACCTGATGAAAGGAAGAAATAAATTATTAAGAGGATATGAAGGTAATAAATCTTCCTTTATAAGTAACACATGAAGTGCTGTTTTATTGCTGAGACTGAAACATTAATATCAAGTTTTCTTGAAGGGGCACCTGCACCTAACCCAGAACTCTCCATAATGCTAGAAATATGACAGTCCATGTTCATTGGTCTAATATTGCATATTTAGGTGAAATATTCCTTATAGTGCAACCTCTTGGTGTTTTTTATCAGGTACTTAATAACTTCAATGAGTACAAGAAAAGTAATCGGGTGGACTCAAGAGTTTTAAAGGCTGTTTTGTTTTTTTTTTTGCGGTACGCGGGCCTCTCACTGCCGTGGCCTCTCCCGTCACGGAGCACAGGCTCCGGACGCGCAGGCTCAGCAGCCATGGCCCACGGGCCCAGCCGCTCTGCGGCATGTGGGATCTTCCCGGACTGGGGCACGAACCTGTGTCCCCTGCATCAGCAGGCAGACTCTCAACCACTGCGCCACCAGGGCAGCCCTAAAGGCTGTTCTTTAAAGTGAGTATCTAGGGACTTCCCTGGTGGCACAGTGGTTAAGAATCTGCCTGCCAGTTCACGGGACACAGGTTTGAGCCCTGGTCCAGGAAGATCCCACATGCTGTGGAGCAACTAAGCCCGTGTGCCACAACTACTGAGCCTGTGCTCCAGAGCCCACGAGCCACAACTACTGGGCCCGTGCACCACAACTACTGAAACCGTGCGACTAGAGCCCACGTTCCAAACAAGAGAAGCCACTGCAATGAGAAGCCCACGCACCGCAACCGAGAGTAGCTCCCGCTCGGTGCTACTAGAGAAAGCCCACATGCAGCAACGAAGACCAAACGCAGCCAAAAATAAATAAATTTATTAAAAAAAAAAAAAACTTCACAAAAAAATAAATAAATAAAGCGAGTGTCTACCTTCACAAAATCTGCAGTATATATATTTTTTGAATTTTATTTTTTCTATAGGCAGGTCCTTATTAGTCATCAGTTTTATACACGTCAGTGTATACATGTCAATCCCAGTTGCCCAATTCATCACACCCCCACCCCCACCACCCTGCCGCTTTCCCCCCCTTGGTGTCCATACGTTTGTTTTCTACATCTGTGTCTCAATTTCAGCCCTGCAAACCAGTTCATCTGTTCCATTTTTCTAGGTTCCACATATATGCGTTAATATACGATTTGTTTTTCTGACTTACTTCACTCTGTATGACAGTCTCTAGATCCATCTACGTGTCTATAAATGACCCAATTTCGTTCCTTTTTATAGCTGAGTAATATTCCATTGTATATATGTACATCTTCTTTATCCATTCGTATGTTGATAGTCATTTAAGTTGCTTCCATGACCTGGCTATTGTAAATAGTGCTGCAATGAACACTGGGGTGCATGTGTCTTTTTTTTTTTTTTAACATCTTTATTGGAGTATAATTGCTTTACAATGGTGTGCTAGTTTCTGCTTTATAACAAAGTGAATCAGTTATACATATACATATGTTCCCATCTCTCTTCCCTCTTGCATCTCCCACCCTCCCTATCCCACCCCTCTAGGTGGTCATAAAGCACCGAGCTGATCACCCTGTGCTATGCGGCTGCTTCCCACTAGCTATCTATTTTACATTTGGTGGTGTATATATGTCCATGCCACTCTCTCACTTTGTCACAGCTTACCCTTCCCCCTCCCCATATCCTCAAGTCCATTCTCTAGTAGGTCTGTGTCTTTATTCCTATCTTACCCCTAGGTTCTTCATGACATTTTTTTTCTTAAATTCCATATATATGTGTTAGCATACGGTATTTGTCTTTGTTTCTGACTTACTTCACTCTGTATGACAGACTCTAGGTCCTCCACCTCATTACAAATAGCTCAATTTCGTTTCTTTTTATGGCTGAATAATATTCCATTGTATATATGTGCCACATCTTCTTTATCCATTCATCCGATGATGGACACTTAGGTTGTTTCTATCTCCTGGCTACTGTAAATAGAGCTGCAATGAACATTGTGGTACATGACTCTTTCTGAATTATGGTTTTCTCTGGATATATATGCCCAGTAGTGGGACCGCTGGATCATATGGTAATTCTATTTTTAGTTTTTTAAGGAACCTCCATATTGTTCTCCATAGTGGCTGTATCAATTTACATTCCCACCAACAGCGCAAGAGGGTTCCCTTTTCTCCACACCCTCTCCAGCATTTGTTGTTTGTAGATTTTCTGATGATGCCCATTCTAACTGGTGTGAGGTGATAACCTCATTGTAGTTCTGATTTGCATTTCTCTAATAATTAGTGATGTTAAGCAGCCTTTCATGTGCTTCTTGGCCATCTGTATGTCTTCTATGCAGAAATGTCTATTTACATCTTCTGCCCATTTTTGGATTGGGTTGTTTGTTTTTTAATATTGAGCTGCATGAGCTGTTTATATATTTTGGAGATTAATACTTTGTCCATTGATTCATTTGCAAATATTTTCTCCCATTCTGAGGATTGTCTTTTCGTCTTGTTTATGGTTTCCTTTGCTGTGCAAAAGCTTTGAAGTTTCATTAGGTCCCATTTGTATATTTTTGTTTTTATTTCCATTACTCTAGGAGGTGGATCAAAAAAGATCTTGTGATTTATGTCAAAGAGTGTTCTAAGTTTTGCTCTAAGAGTTTTATACTGTACAGTCTCACACTGAGGTCTCTAATCCATTTTGAGTTTATTATTGTTTATGGTGTTAGGGAGTGTTCTAATTTCATTCTTTTACACGTAGCTGTCCAGTATTCCCAGCACCACTTATTGAAGTGACTGTCTTTTCTCCATTGTGTATCCTGGCCTCCTTTGGCATAGATTAGTTGACCGTAGGGATGTGCGTTTATCTCTGGGCTTTCTATCTTGTTCCATTGATCTATGTTTCTGTTTTTGTGCCAGAACCATGTCTTGATTAATGTAACTTTGTAGTATAGTCTGAAGTCAGGAAGTCTGATTCCTCCAGCTCCGTTTTTTTCCCTCAGCACTGCTTTGGCTATTTGGGGTCTTTTGTGTCTCCATACAAATTTTAAGATTTTTTGTTCCATTTCCGTCAAAAATGCCATTGGTAATTTGAAAGGGATTGAACTGAATCTGTAGATTGCTTTGGGTAGTATAGTCGTTTCCACAATATTGATTCTTCCAATCCAAGCACATGGTATATCTCTCCATCTGTTGGTACCATCTTTAATTTCTTTCATCAGTGTCTTATAGTTTTCTGTATACAGGTCTTTTGTCTCCCTAGGTAGGTTTATTCCTAGGTTTATTATTCTTTGTGTTGCAATGGTAAATGGGAGTGTTTCCTTAACTTCTCTTTCACATTTTTCATCATTAGTGTATAGGAATGCAAGAGATTTCTGTGCATTAATTTTGTATCTTGCTACTTTACCAAATTCATTGATTAGCTCTAGTAGTTTTCTGGTAGCATCTTTAGGATTCTCTATGTATTGTATCATGTCATCTGCAAACAGTGACAGTTTTACTTCTTCTTTTCCAATTTGTATTCCTTTTCTTTTTCTCCTATGATTGCCATGGCTAGGACTTCCAAAACTATGTTGAATAATAGTGGCAAGAGTGGACATCCTTCTCATGTTCCTGATCTCAGAGGAAATGCTTTCAGTTTTTCACCATTGAGAATGATGTTTGCTTTGGGTTTGTCGTATATGGCCTTTATTATGTTGAGATAGGTTCCCTCTATGCCCATGTTCTGGAGAGTTTTTGTCATAAATGGGTGTTGAATTTTGTCAAAAGCTTTTTCTGCATCTGTTGAGATCATCATATGGTTTTTATTCTTCAATTTGTTAACATGGTTTATCATATTGATTGATTTACGTATATTGAAGAATCCTTGCATCCCTGGGATAAATCCCACTTGATCATGGTGTATGATCCTTTTAATGTGTTGCTGGATTCTGTTTGCTAGTATTTTGTTGAGGATTTTTGCATCTATATTCATCAGTGATATTGGTCTATAATTTTCTTTTTTTTGTAGTGTCTTTGTCTGGTTTTGGTACAGGGTGATAGTGGCCTCATAGAATGAGTTTGGGAGTGTTCCTTCCTCTGCAATTTTTTGGAAGAGTTTGAGAAGGATGGGTGTTAGCTCTCCTCTAAATGTTTGATAGAATTCACCTGTGAAGCCATCTGGTCCTGGACTTTTGTTTGTTGGAAGATTTTTAATCAGTTTTAATTTCATTACTTGTGATTGGTCTGTTCATATTTTCTATTTCTTCCTGGTTCAGTCTTGGAAGGTTATACCTTTCTAAGAATTTGTCCATTTCTTCCAGGTTGTCCATTTTATTGGCATAGAGTTGCTTGTAGTAGTCTCTTAGGATGCTTTGTATTTCTGCAGTGTCTGTTGTAACTTTTGCTTTTCCATTTCTAATTTTATTGATTTGAGTCCTCTCCCTCTTTTTCTTGATGAGTGTGGCTAATGCTGTATCAATTTTGTTTATCTTCTCAAAGAACCAGATTTTAGCTTTATTGATCTTTGCTGTTGTTTTCTTTGTTTCTATTTCATTTATTTCTGCTCTGATCTTTATGATTCCTTTCCTTCTGCTAACTTTGGGTTTTGTTTGTTCCTCTTTCTCTAATTCCTTTCGGTGTAAGGTTAGATTGTTGATTTTGAGATTTTTCTTGTTTCTTGAGGTAGGCTTGTATAGCTACCTCAAGAACTGCTTTTGCTGCATCCCATAGATTTTGGATCATGTTTTCATTGTCATTTGTCTCTAGGTATCTTTTGATATCCTCCTTGCTTTCTTCAGTGATCTCTTGGTTTAGTAACGTATTGTTTAGCCTCCATGTGTTCGTGTTTTTTACGGTTTTTTCCCTGTAATTCATTTCTAATCATCTCATAGCATTGTGGTCAGAAAAGATGCTTGATATGATTTCAGTTTTCTTAAATTTACTGTGGCTTGATTTGTGACCCAAGATGTGATCTATCCTGGAGAATGTTCTATGCGCACTTGAGAAGAAAGTGTAATCTGCTGTTTTGGATTGAATGTCCTATAAATACCAATTAAATCTATCTGGTCAATTGTGTCATTTAATGCTTCTCTTTCCTTATTTATTTTCATTTTGGATGATCTGTCCATTGGTGTAAGTGAGGTGTTAAAGTCCCCCATTATTATTGTGTTACTGTCGTTTTCCTCTTTTATAGCTGTTAGCAGTTGCCTTATGTATTGAGGTGCTCCTGTGTTGGGTGCATATATATTTATAATTATTATATCTTCTTCTTGGATTGATCCCTTGATCATTATGTAATGTCTTTCCTTGTCTCTTTTAACATTCTTTATTTTAAAGTGTATTTTATCTTATATGAGTATTGCTACTCCAGCTTTCCTTTGTATTCCATTTGCATGGAATATCTTTTTCCATCCCCCCACTTTCAGTCTGTATGTGTCCCTAGGTCTGAAGTGGGTCTCTTATAGACAGCATATATATATGGGTCTTGTTTTTGTATCCATTCAGTAGCCTGTGTCTTTTGGTTGGAGCATTTAATCCATTCACGTTTAAGGTAATTATTGATATGTATGCTCCTATTACCATTTTCTTAATTGTTTTGGGTTTGTTTTTGTAGGTCCTTTTCTTCTCTTGTGTTTCCCACTTGGAGACGTTCCTTTAGCATTGTTGTAGAGCTTGTTTGGTGGTGCTGAATTCTCTTAGCTTTTGCTTGTCTGTAAAGCTTTTGATTTCTCCATTGAATCTGAATGAGATCCTTGCTGGGTAGAGTAATCTTGGTTGTAGGTTCTTCCCTTTCATCACTTTAAGTATATCATGCCACTCCCTTCTGGCTTGTAGAGTTTCTACTGAGAAATCAGCTGTTAACCTTATGGGAGTTCCCTTGTATGTTATTTGTCATTTTTCCCTTGCTGCTTTCAATAATTTTTCTTTGTCTTTAATTTTTGCCAGTTCAATTACTGTGTCTCTCAGCATGTTTCTCTTTGGATTTATCCTGTATGGGACTCTCTGCGCTTCCTGGACTTGGGTGGCTATTTCCTTTCCCACGTTAGGGAAGTTTTGAACTATAATCTCTTCAAATATTTTCTCGGGTCCTTTCTCTCTCTCTTCTTCTTCTGGGACCCCTGTAATGTGAATGTTGTTGTGTTTAATGTTGTCCCAGAGGTCTCTTAGGCTGTCTTCATTTCTTTTCATTCTTTTTTCTTTACTCTGTTCCACAGCAGTGAATTCTTCCATTTTGTCTTCCAGGTCACTTATCCATTCTTCTGCCTCAGTTATTCTGCTGTTGATTCCTTCTAGTGTTGTAGTTTTCATTTCAGTTATTGTATTGTTCATCTCTGTTTGTTTGTTGTTTAATTCTTCTAGGTCTTTGTTAAACATTTCTTGAATCTTCTCAATCTTTGCCTCCATTATTTTTCTGAGGTCCTGGATCATCTTCACTATCATTCTGAATTCTTTTTCTGGTAGGTTGCCTATCTCCACTTCCTTTAGTTGTTTTTCTGGGGTTTTATCTTGTTCCTTCATCTGGTACATAGCCCTCTGCCTTTTCATCATGTCCATCTTTCTGTGAATGTGGTTCTTGTTCCACAGGCTGAAGGATTGTAGTTTTCTTGCTTCTGATGTCTGCCCTCTGGTGGATGAGGCTATTTAAGAGGCTTGTGCATGTTTCCTGATGGGAGGGACTGGTGGTGGGTAGAGGTGACTGTTGCTGTGGTAGGCAGAGCTCAGTAAAACTTTAATCTGCTTGACTGCTGATGGGTGGTGCTGAGTTCCCTCCCTGTTGTTTGGCCTGAGACAACCCAACAGTGGAGCCTTCTGGGCTCTTTGGTGGGGCTAATGGCAGACTGTGGGAGGGCTCACACTAGGGAGTACTTCCCAGAACTTCTGCTGCCAGTGTCCTTGTCCCCACAGTGAGCCACAGCCACCACCAGCCTCTGCTGGAGACCATCCAACACTAGCAGGTAGGTCTGGTTCAGTCTCCCCCTGGGGTCACTGCTCCTTCCCCTGGGTCCCGATGCGCACACTACTTTGTGTGTGCTCTCCAAGTGTTGAGTCTCTGTTTCCCCCCAGTCCTGTCGAAGTCCTGCAAATCAAATCCCACTAGCCTTCAAGATCTGATTCTCTAGGAATTCCTCCTCCCGTTGCTGGACCCTCAGGTTGGGAACCTGACATGGGGCTCAGAACCTTCATTCCAGTGGGTGGACTTCTGTGGTATAAGTAAGTGTTCTCCAGTCTGTGAGTCACTCACCCAGCAGTTAATGGGATTTGCTTTTACTGTGGTTGCACCCCTCCTCCCATCTCATTGTGGCTTCTCCTTTGTCTTTGGACATGGGTTTCTTTTTTGGTGAGTTCCAGTGTCTTCCTGTCGATGACTGTCCAGCAGCTAGTTGTGATTCTGGTGTTCTTGCAAGAGAGAGTGAGAGCACCTCCTTCTACTCCGCCATCTTTGTTCCTAAATCTGCAGTATCTTAAACTAGCTCTTTTTATAGAGCTTGGCTTTATTGGAGAAGAAACTCAAGTCTGTGAGATTCCCAAGAGCAAGAACCTGGCCTTGTTGATATGATATCTCTAGCCCCTTCCCTGGAATATAGTAGGTATGACGAGAAATTTATTAGCTAAATCAAGGTAGAAACATCAATTCATAGTCAACTTTCAAGTATCAAAACTTGGATAAACTAGATATTACACAATGTCTCCTAAACTGATTTACATGTCTAAACTCAAGTTAAGCTTTCCTTTAAATACATTGATTTGTGTTCCTCTGATAAAGTTACAGAAATACTTCTTCAGGTTTCTATTTTTCCAATGAAATCAGAAGAGTTGTGACTTGCTTAAGGAATAAAGAATGTTTTAGGCATCACAGTTTCAACTCTCCACTTTATTTTATAGATAAACATACAGATACCATGGAATCTAAAATAGAAACAATTGACCAAGAGCCCAATTATGCTTATAGAGACTCTTAAGAACAGAAAGATGATATTGCTCCAGACCCAAATTTTGAATCAAGATAAATCACTCTGTAAAACAAGTGAAATATTTTTAATTAGTTCTGTATTTCTGATTTTTCTCATAATGAATACTTAAATGATATCAAACATCTAATCATTTATCTATATCTATCCATTTATATCACTGTAAGTATAGCTATATTTATATTGTTTTGATGGTGCCCTCAGCTTATGCTTAGTTGAATAATCCAGCACTGACATAACCTCAAAAGGAGAGAAAATACTAATTCTGATTTAGATATGTATGTTATGTTCTTCCAAAAACATCATTCTATAGTACCAAGAAGAAAATTGAGTATGAAATCTTTTAGTCAAAAGTCAAACTTTAAACACAACATTATAATTCAACTATACTTCAATAAAAAAAATTTTAAAGTCACATTTTAAAAAGTCAAATAATTTCTTAGCAACAAAAAAGAAAGTTAAATATAAAAGCAATCTTATAGGTTCCTAAACAATAAATATTGATTACTTAAAATTCTAAATCATGATTGGCAGGAGGTCTTGCAATATCTTTGAAGAAAAATATTTCTACTCATATAAGAAATGGCAATAACTTAGGATCTCTCAGTTAAAAAATTTTTTAAATATTCTGTAGTTATTTACAATTTGGAAATGTGTGCTATAAAAATATTTTGACTAATCAAAAAGGGGCACATATTCTTCCTCTAACTCTTTATAGAATAAACTCACACATGAAACCAATTAAATAATCATTAAAGATCTATGTTAAATAAATAAAATCTAGACTACATAATAGTAGGGATGAAAATTAAGTCTAAATTCAACCTACTCCAAGAAGGTACTGATTTTTATTTCCTTTCTGATTAAATACGGTCATTTAAAGATAAGGTAGAAATTAGTCTAAAAAGTTCATTAAATTTTATTCTCACAGATAGGTAAGAATTTCATGTATTCTAGGGGAAAATAGACTTATAAAGTCTAAGTGCCCTTCAAATATAATGTCTGCATGTTTTAATTTATGAATTTCATCCTTTTCTTTATTTGGGGGTTTCTGTTTTTGTAAATTGTTCTGTCTTTGAAGCAATGGACACTATAAAGAAAGGCAAGTTAGAAATTGCATTATTAGCTCATTATTTAGAAAGCAACAGAACATGAAATTGTTAGTACTTTCAGGGGTGATAAAAATTTAAAGAATTCCATTTTCTAAAAAAAGTATTTAATTATTACAAAGTATGATGAATATGTTTGTATTTATTCTAATTGTGATATTTTGAAACTTTGGGATTAATTCATACACATATGTGTGTAATAATTAAGGGCATGAATAATTTTTAAGGTTCTTCAGGTTAGATTCAAAAACCCCAATCTACAAATCTATATTTTATGCTCTGATGCTATCATAGAATGAAATCTAAAAGCCTTTCTGCATGAGGATTTCATCCTCAAGAAATTTCAGAAAGACGTTCTAAAGTCTGGACAATAAAGGCGCATACCTCAGAGATATTGAAAGCTCAGTTTCAGACCACTGCAGTAAAGCGAGTATCCCAATAAAGTGAGCCACTTTTTTTTTTTTTGGTTTCCCAGTGCATATAAAGTTATGTTTACACTATACTGTCATCTATTAAGTGTGTAATAGCATTATGTCTAAAAAAGTACACATCTTAATTAAAAAATACTTTACTGCTAAATAATGCTAACCATCACATGAACCTTCAGTAAGTCGTAATCTTTTTGCCAAAGTAACATCGAAGATCAGCGGCCACAAATCACATTAACAAATAATAATAATGAAAAACTTTGAAATATTTTGAGAATTACCAAAATGTGGCACAGAGACCCGAAGTGAGCAAATGCTGTTGGAAAAATAGAGCCAATAGACTTGCTTGATGCCAAGTTGCCATAAACCTTCAATTGCCATAAACCTTCATAAACCATAAACATTCAACTTGATGCCAAGCTGCCACAAACCTTAAAAAAAATGCAATATCTTCAAAGCACAATAAAGTGAAGCACAATAAAACGAGCTCTGCTTGTATTCTGGTAAATCAGAAAACATGTCATTAAGTATATGCCAAAGATTCATTAGTTCCCAGCCGATCTAAGGACGGGTTACTTCCAAAGTATCTGAGAAGCTTTAAAAACAGTACATGGGCCTCAGCCCTGGACATTCTGAAAATAATCACTGTAAGAATTGAGAATATGTATTTTTTAAAGTTATACAGGATGATTCTTATGCCCTGCTAAGGCTTGAAATCCATGTCATATTTTCTAACTGGACAGGAATTAGTCACAAAAAATGTAAGAATGTTAAAAAAAAATGCCAAATTTCTGTTCACCCATCCCCTCCCCCCAGTCATTCTCACTTTCTTCTTGGTAATCACTTCCCAGGCTAACTTCTCAGAAATATTCACCGTTATCATCTCTTATTGTACAACACAAGCAGAGGCCTGGTCTTCAGATGAGCTGGATGAAAATGCCCCTAGGAAGTATATTCAAAGGAATCTAATTTTCATAAATCAATACCCTAGAGTGTCTCAATGTTGTACAGTTTCCAGCAAAGAGACATATTACCCCCCTATATTCCATCTGTACAATTTAGTCTCAGATTGAGAGTTGTTCCTGAATGGGATCATAAAAAGTGCATTTCAGTAGATGCAGACTGGCAGTGACCAGCCTGGTTGACAGAATTAGAGCTTTCTCAGTGATGAGGATCCTCTGGGAGAGGGCTTTGAGTGGACTGGAAATGCATAAGGGGTAAAAGAAAAGATAGCAGGATCCTAAAGATGCATGCTTGTGACATGAGGCCGAAGGTCCATATTGGCTCTGATGGAATTTTGTTCTGCATCATTTCTACAGGAATCTATCTTCTCTATTTTTACGAATAAAGAGGTTTATGATTAATATTTATTTGAAAATTCAACTTAATAATTTATTGAATAGATAGGTACAGTAGAAAAGCAGGCACATATACAACTAATTAAAATACAAGGAAGCATGTAATTTTTTAGGCTGCAATTCTGATGTGTGTGATTGAAGATTTTATGTAGCATTTGAGCTGAATGGGTGAAATTTTGACAGCATTTAGGAGAAGGGCAAAAAGCAGAGAAGCGGAAAAATGGAGTATGTTATGTTTTAAGAAAAAGGCTAGCAGTTTTGTATGCCAAAAATGAGTCGTGGTTCAGTATTTTCCATGATGTGAAAAATAAGACCAGGAAGAGAGCATCATAGATGAAGCTGAAAGTCTGCACTGCATTCTATAGCAATGCTGAGTCCTGTGAAATGTTCCGTAAGAATATAACATGATCAGACCTGTGCTTTAGGAAAACCTGAGAGAGAAGAGGGGTAAGAAAAACATTTCAAAATCGAAATCAACAGTCTGATTAAGAGGGCTTACAACAAATCAGCTGGAAGTCAACCAAGAAACACATGCTATTATGTATGTGTAAGTACTGGACAGAGACCTGAATGAGGGTTTGAACTAAGACAGAGACATAATGAATTGAAAGAACAGATTTGAAAGGCCTTGCACAGACAGAGAACAGGTTCCTAACTCCCTTAATCTACCTTGCGTTAGCAAAAAGAAAAAAAAAAATCCCCATCATCTTTTCTTTGCTTTCTTTAATCTTTTTTTTGGGTGGGGGGCGGGGATGCGTGCTGTGCTACGTGACTTGTGGGATCTTATTTTCCCGACCAGGGATTGAACCTAGGCCACTGCTGTGAAAGCACAGAGTCCTAACCCCAGGAACATCAGGGAATTCCCTTTTTTAATCTTTTGACCACCCTCACCCATTTACTTTCTTTTTTTAAACAGTTTTACTGAGATACAATTTACATACCATAATGCTCACCTGCCAAAATGTGCAATTCAATAATCTTTAGTATGTATATAGAGTTGTGCATCCGTCACCACAATGTAACTTTAGAACGTTTGCATTATCCCTAAAGGAAACCTTTAGCCATGGTTAGTCACTCCCGTCCCTCCTCCCCTTCTCTCTGCCATGGGCACATAGGCAACCACTAACCTATACATCATCTTTCTCGCTTATATCTTCTATTGAACACTAAGCTGCTGGGGGAAAGACTCAGTCCTTTAATTAGTACATAATACCGAGTGCAAACATTGCTTTGTGTAAAACATTATTTTTTTAACTCAATACCTTTCTCTCAACTTCCATCTCCTCCTCCTACCTCAATTCCTACACACACACACACTCTGTGTGTATAGAGGTCTGTGGGTACAGAGCACAGGTATTTCCAGGGCATAATATTCTTACCTTCTATTTCTCTTGTCTTGTTCAGACCAGAAAACCCTGTATGCTTCTTCAGAGGCCAGTAGAAGCAAACAATCCATGCTCACAGGAACAAAGTGATGCAAGAAGCATAAAGTTGTCTGACTTTTTCCATTTCTTTCCTTGGGGGTTGCAACCTTGAACTCTGAGAAAACAATGCAGTACTGCCTGATGATGGCCAGTGCTGGTTCTGGAGGCCCTAGATCCACACCAGACTGTGAGACACACTAGAATGGGGTCCAGATGATTCAGTCCAGACTAAGCCATGCCTGGAATAAAGCAAAAGTCTGCTCTCAAGAACGTGACAGACTTTTCATAAGACTGCCAAAATTCCCAGTTGAAATTGAGCATCCAAAGGGTTCATGTCAATCTTCCTCTCTCCCCAAGAAGGTGCAAGTTCTCAGGGGCTTTCTGACCTTTCCCAGCTATTGCTTGATCCTAGGAGTTTATGGAGCTCAATAAATCTGGAAACATCTATACATATTTTATGATCATAATGAGTGGGAGATAGAAAGGACAAGTATTATAGACACTATTTGTACAACTGAGGAAACTCTTTAAGCATGTCACACAGTGGGTTAGCAATAATCCTCTACCATCTTCTATACGAATTTATCAAGTCAGTTAAACTTCTCTCAATCCCCAAGATTGTCTTTCCAAGATTGTTTTGAGGATTAAAAAAGACAATGAATAGGAACATAATCTGTAAATGATGAAGTATGCATTGTGGACACGTAGTATTTTTGCATAAACTAGTCTAGAGTGCCTTGGACTGGCAGGAGGGTCCATGTTTAAGTTCTTTGAATTTACCTGGAGTCTACGAAGGTTTCCAACATACCGGGCATTAAACATCTGACTGGGTTGTTGGGTAGCAGTTAGCCCTGGATGGTTCCTCCTGAGTCACACCACCAGCTCACTATAGCATAAAATTTATACCCCCTTCAAGGACAGTGATTTGACACTTGGTTCCAGACTCCAGCTGAAGGAGGCAATAGGATCCCAGTCCTACTCACCCTCCTGGTTCTTTGTGTATGCAGTGAGCTGTCATTCTGTAAGTCCCTACATGTGCATAGTCCTCTTATCTATGATTCAGAGTTGAAGGATTTTGAAGAAGAGAATTTCATATTACCTTGAGTTAGTATCCGGTTTCTTACAGACATCAGAAATAAACAGCTCAGTATTCACATATCATTTATAATTATTAGCTGGTTAAAACATCTCTTGATGTTTAGCTTGCTTGTAAGGGGGCATAAAATGATGGCAACACCTGGACTTCGAAATATCAGGCCCCTCCAAAAATTTTTATCCAATAATTGAATTGTTTTTTCTTCTTCCCAGTGTTTTCAAAGTGTGCTGCCCAGAAAATTCAGTCATATACTCAAATAAACAAACTATCTGCAGAAATCCAGATTTTTAAAGAGTAGTATATTTCATTTTATAAAATAGCTTACTTTTTGTTTTCTAAAAAAAATAAGCTGGAAACTGTGCAAACTCTTGACTCTTCTTTCCGAGGTGGTAAAGTTAAGTAATTTCTTTTATGATAATAGAATCCATTATAAACAGAGCAAGCCATGATTAAGAG
Source organism: Mesoplodon mirus (assembly GCF_964341445.2). Lineage (NCBI taxonomy): Eukaryota > Metazoa > Chordata > Mammalia > Artiodactyla > Ziphiidae > Mesoplodon > Mesoplodon mirus. Next base: position 25,581,462 of record NC_138996.1, read on the forward strand.
CTTTTATAGTTTTTATATATAAAGAAATTTTTAAAGTGTCAATTGTACTGTAAACACATATATTTGATTTTAAGCCTACTAAAAGTCTCCAATAATATTAGAAGCTAAACAATTGACTTACATTAATTAGTGTTTCCATAAAGGTTTATGAGGGAAATAGACACAAGTAAATATAACACCATAGGAATGAATTAGCAGAGAAAAAAGAAATAATTTTTATGTTTATATTTGAATACACAACCAATTTGTGGTCATTATAAAATAATCATTATCAAGGGAACCTATACACATATATTTTACTAACCCTGTCTACCAGTTATACTCAATATAGAATTCAGCTGTTCAGAGTTAGCACCTAGAGCTCATAAATATTAAAGTTATGGACTGATCTACTGCAGTTTCTATTTTTTCCCAATAGATCTATGGTCTCCCCAATACAGAAACTACAAAAGTTGTGGGGTTTGGCTGCCATTTCCACTGAGTTTCATTAAGCCTAAAGAAGAATTTTCTTTTTTTTTATTTTTTGCAGTACGCGGGCCTCTCACTGTTGTGGACTCTCCCGTTGCGGAGCACAGGCTCTGGACGTGCAGGCTCAGCGGCCATGGCTCACGGGCCCAGCCGCCCCACGGCCTGTGGGATCCTCCCGGACCGGGGCACGAACCCGTGTCCCCTGCATCGGCAGGCGGACTCCCAACCACTGTGCCATCAGGGAAGCCCCCTTTTACTGTTTTTAAAACAAGGAAAATTTAATTCTGGGAATTGGCTGCAAGGGTGATGGAGGGGTGAGAAGCCAATCATGTGAGCATAAGGAGACCCAGAGATCAGGAACACCTGCAAGGCATTCTTTTCCCTAAGCTGGAGTCTCAGAAAGAAAAGGCATTTTCTAGACCTTGGGGAAAGGGATCATCTGGTGGAAACTGAAACCATAGTGGATCTTTCTGGAGGGACCCACAGAAAAATGCAGCCACTGTCTGAGCATCAACTTGAGGAAGGAGGAGCGGGGGATACCTTGGTTTCTTCCTTCCTTCCCACTTCACAGTGGTTGAACCCAGAGTGAAGTCAACACACGATAGCCTGGGCAGTGCAGCCTGCAGGGGACAGTGTGAGAGTAAGCACACTCCAAACCACAGCCAAGGAATTCACAGTAAGTGGCAATGATACAGAGAGTAGGCCAACAGTTTCCCCTCCACGGGGTAGATCTGGGAATGTGTCAGTGTGGCCACAGGGAATATGTGGCCCTAAATCCAATGACTACATACTTGAGATGAAAGCTTGGTTTGTTGGGGCTTCCCTAGTGGTGCAGTGGTTGAGAGTCCGCCTGCCGATGCAGGGGACACGGGTTTGTGCCCCGGTCCGGGAAGATCCCACATGCTGCGGAGCGGCTTGGCCCATGAGCTATGGCCGCTGAGCCTGCGCGTCCGGAGCCTGTGCTCCGCAACGGGAGAGGCCACAACAGTGAGAGGCCCGCGTACCGCAAAAAAAAAAAAAAGAAAGCTTGGTTTGTTTATGTTTATGTTATGATTTGTTTTCCCAGAAATAAATACTTTTGACACTTTACCATGTCTTAAATCACAAGGGACATTAATTAACTCATTTTTATGTTTGGAAGTAGGATCCAGGGCGCTAAAAAAACAAACCAAAAACTGTCTTTTTTAGCTGCTTCTCATGAAAAGTGGTTGGAACCATTGTGCTGTCATGAACAATAACTGGATGAGATAGTATGTATACATTTACATATATCACAATATATAGACATGTAATGTTTGAGATCATTGCTGATGGTTTATATTCAAGGTGAAAGCCAATTCCAAGGGTACATATAGGGTAATTTTTATACCACAGTATCCTTTTCAGGACTTCTTCTATGGCATGGAAAGATCAGTGCTTTCCCTTTTGCACACAGTGAAAGATTACAGCAATGCCCTCAACGTGTATAGACACTGACTGGCTCCTATTAAACTAATTGACTCTCAACAGGCTTTGGTGCAGCCAGAACCACTCTAAAGTATGTAGCAAGTGTTCACACTTTGTGATACATGCCATTATACATTCGTCCAAATCCAAAGGATTTACACCAAAAGTGAACCCTAATGTAAACTAAGGACTTTGTGCAATAATGGTTTGTCAATGTAGGTTCATCAGTTGTTACAAATGTACTGCTCTGGTGGGGGATGGTGACAACAGGAAGGCTGTGTGTGTGTTGGGGGAGGGTTATATGGAAAATCTCTGTCCCTTGCTCTCAATTTTGCTGTGAACCTGAAACTTTTCTGTAAAATACAGTTTTAAAAAAAAAGATGCACAAAAGAAAGTGGTAGGTTTTACAAACCACAGTTTCCTACTCTTATAACAATTCATTTTGCGGAGTTTCATACCACACTCTGTGCAGCATCAACAGCTGTACCCCAGGACTTTGATGAGTATGTGGCAGAGAGGATCTTCTGGAGTCAGATTCTCATCAATTTGCTGATATGAGTTTGCACATCACTGATATTTTCTCTATTTCTACAAAAATGGATTTATTGAAACTGTTTTAACTTAGTAAAGGTCACTAAAAATTAGTAGCCCAATGTATTATCTGAAAGTTAATGTTACACCTGGTGCTAGTTTTTGGTTGTTGTGTTTTATGTTCCCTGCTGCTTTCTTAGAAATATCAGTACTTTTTAACATTCAGGTGAAGATCAGAAATTTCTACCAACTGCTTTTTATGACTGGGTTGAGCAAATGTCAACCCCTATTCTGATAGTTCTGTCTTCTCCAGAACTGCCTCTCTTGTTTGAATGTGTAAATTCTTCTTACCGATCAAAAAAAATAAGAGTAATAAGGCAGATTGCATGCTCATTTTACTGAGCACTAAATTGTTTTTCCTGGGCTCTAAAGAACAGATGATAATTAACTGTCTTTAAATTTAACACTTGAGAAGTGCTTAGGGGGAAAAAAAAAGTAGATTTAGATTTTACAAAAAGTAATTCTGCTATATATTCTGGTGTTCTCAGTGAACAGGCCAGGACAATTCACATTTTCAAAAGGTTTGGGACTTTGGTCTAAATAGCAAAGGTTAGACAGAGGGTTGTGACCCTTTCTGCTTGTTTTGGTGCACTCTGCCCCACGATAGAATTATAGCCTTAGAAAAAAATCTGCAGAGCAAACAGCTGCGAGGTAGGGCAAATACACTGAAGGGCAGAGTAAAACTACCTTAATTATGTTCCATTCTTAAAAATTTATCTTGTCTTTATTAATATCTAGTTGAAAGGATAATAAGCTAATTTAGCCTTTTCTAATTATATAATATATACTGATTTAATTTAAATACTTACTAATATAAATGCTTATACTCTTTTTACCTATAGTAAATGATATACATGCTACATATACATACAGATTATTTATAGAATTATATATCTGAGTTATGATTTATATTTGATTATTTTTATTCATTGATTTATTTTATACAAAGGTGATTTTTCTTCTGAGTTTTAAGTTTTAAGAAATGTTCTATGTACACACATTCACACATATGAATATATATATACACATATATATACATATGATTATATATATTAATATATGTACAGATACTGGAATGTATATCTGTTGACGGTTCCTTAAGAACAACCATGTTCCCATAGCATGATAATTTATTGCTATTGGGCCAAGCAATAATTAACACAGGTAGGATTTTCCCCTTTGGACAAAGCAATGCAGAAAACAAAATAGGAGCTGATAAAGATGACTGAGGTAATGAGCAACTTTGAGATAGTCTTAGAAGGTGATTCTAAGAAGATGATATTCTGAGACATAATAACTGGGGCTTAATAAACATAAACCAGCTCTATAAATGTTTTGGGGGAAATTGTTCTAAACAGAGTAAACAGTAAGCATAAAAGCTCAGAAGAATAAAAGCTTTACACGTTCGACTGTAAAAATAGCGGTGTGTGGCTAGAGCAGGATAAGAGGCTTGTAGGAAATGAGGGTGAGTAGCAGCAACACGTTATACTTTTAAGGCAAGGCTAGTAAGGTTTATGGACCTTAGTCTAATTGCAATAGGCTATTCCCTCCTCAGCGTTACAAAGGCACTTCAAATTCAACATACTTAAAACCAAAGTTTTCATCTTTCTTCTGAAAACATGTTTTTGCTTCTGTGTTGCCCACCTCAGTTAATGAAGTCCTCTGCTCTCAGCTGCCCAACCTAAAAAAAAATTTCTACTCTGTCCCGTAATTCTTCCTGATTTCCAAATCTATTACCAAAAGTCACTGATTGATTCTTTCTCGTAAATCCCTCATCATGCCCTCCTTTTCATACCACTGCTATGGCTCCAGTTTACCACCTCACCACCTCTCTCTGAAATTTCACCTCATTTTCCTCTTGAAAGACCCGCTGCCTCTGGTTTTACTCCCTTGAGTTAGTCTTTCCACAGCAGTCACCATGATCTTTGTAAACAATGCTCTGTCCTGTCCCTCCTATGTCAAAGCCTCGCAATGGCTCACAGGGCACAAATAAGGAAGTCTACACCCTCAGGCATGGAATTCAGGATTCTTTAGGTATGGCTGCTAAACTACAATTCCAATCTCCAACCTGTCACACAAATTAATTCTCCAACAAAACCAAACTATTTCCAATTTCCTTTATGTTCCCACTGCTTCAAACTTCTCTTCTTTGCACATGCTGTTTCTGACGTTAGGAATGACTCATCCCATTACATGCCCTGCTGTGTCCCTGCAAAATTCATTCTTAAAAACCTAGTTTTAGTGTCAGTATTTTTGGGAATACCTCTCTTGAACACGCAAACTTTCTCTCCCCCCTCCACACACGACCACCACCACTTGACCTTTCATTGCCTCTGTGTTTCTACTGTATTTTGCACAGAAAATAATTTTAGAGCTATGGTTTCCCTCGTTGATATCCTTTATAATGGTTTTATGCCTGTGCCTCAAGCAACATGTGATGAGGACCCTACAGAGCTTGTGCCTGGACAATACAACTATCAATCATAGCAGTAAAATGTTAGACATACAGGGAATTTAAAGATCATAAGGCAACCTCTTCATATTACAAATAAACTGATAACCAGAAAGGTTAAGCAGCCAAGGTCACATAGGTAGTTTTTTACAGAGCCCATAATGACCTTAAATCTCCTGCCCACATATCGCAAGCCGGGGACATCGTGTACCATTGGGCTCTGCTTCCTTTACCTCCTATATTTACTTTCATGGATGATATCTTAAATTGAGAGCAGATGGGTAGCTATGGATACATTTGTTTTATTTACATTAAGCACTCTATCTCTATTTGTGAATTAATAAAACGATAAGCTCGAGTGTGTAATTGTCTAATTGATACTGTCTGAGGATGAGTGTCACTATGCAATCACTTATTCCTTCACTCATTAATTCTTTTGTCAAATACTTCTTAACCACCTTTAATATGCCAATACCATACTTTGTGTTCAGCATAAAAAGACAGAGAGAGAATCTGGTCTTTGAACTCCAGAAAATCACAGGAAAAAACCCCACATAATCAGAATATTGAAGCAAAGATTAAAAAGCATGAATACACCAAGAAGTGCACAATTTTGCTAGGAAATAGCCACCAAGTTTTTTAGAGAGAAGTACATTTGAGCTATACATTTATTTGTTCATTGCCAAGCAGTAAGCTTGTTAACAACAAGAGGAAGACTTGAGGAAGAGGAAGACTAAAGGATAAATCATGAAATGTTCAATCAGTGTTATTTTTAGCTGATTGACAGCTTGAATTAATCCCACTGATAACACTAGTGGGTTTATCATACTATGAAATTAGAGTCAAGTTAAATCAATGATATTCCTATACCCAAAAAATTTTGAATTATTTTAATTTTTAAAATTTTATGTTGTTATTAGTCTAGTCTTGAGTGTTTCAGCTTTAAAGTTTAATTTTAATTTTCTTTCTGTGATCCCTGAAATTAGAATAAGTGCAGAATTCATTTCTGACTCACCCCTGTACTGATATGAATGTCCTGATTTTGCTTGCCGCAGAATGTCACTGTGATGAGGGCCTATAAAGAATGGTTTGGCAAATTGAAATAAAATAAAAATTGTCTTCTGCTTTTATAATGAGACTGTATCCTATTTCACAGTTTAACAAATCTTGACAAACTTTTATTTCATTTGGTGTTTCATGCTTGTTCACTTGGTCTATGTCTAAAGGTAAATATGTATATGTACAAACCCATTGTTACTGTATATCTCAGTCATCCAAACCAATGAAGTCTAGAAGTCTAAAAAAGACATGATTATTGAACACTGCCAGCTTGATTTCCAACTATAAAAATTAATAGTGTTTTACATAAACATCCCAAAGCTCTGGCCATGCATTTTTAATTTACCTTATTTATGGTTTTTTTTTTAAGCATCTTTATTGGAGTATAATTGCTTTACAATGGTGTGTTAGTTTCTGCTTTATAACAAAGTGAATCAGCTATACATATACATATATCCCCATATCTCTTCCCTCTTGTGTCTCCCTCCCTCCCACCCTCCCTATCCCACCCCTCTAGGTGGTCACAAACCACCGAGCTGATTTCCCTGTGCTATGCGGCTGCTTCCCACTAGCTATCTACCTTACGTTTGGTAGTGTATATGTGTCCATGCCACTCTCTCACTTTGTCACAGCTTACCCTTCCCCCTCCCCATATCCTCAAGTCCATTCTCTAGTAGGTCTGTGTCTTTATTCCCGTCTTACCCCTAGGTTCTTCATGACCTTTTTTTTTTTCTTAGACTCCATATATATGTGTTAGCATACAGTATTTGTTTTTCTGTTTCTGACTTACTTCACTCTGTATGACAGACTCTAGGTCCATCCACCTCACTACAAAAGATCCTCATCACTTTTCAACATTTTTCAATAGTCATTTTAAAATTTTGTACAAATCTTTCTCATTAATACTCCACAGAAGGAAAGATTTGTGGGATCCTTCTTCATTTGATTTGAGGAGTATTTCATAAAAGTATAAAATATTAACAAATCTAGCAACTAAACTTTTCATAAGTACATGTATATATATGTTTAATATGGAAATAAAGTATAACCATCATTAGTTAAGCAAATAATTCATATCTATACAAATACACATATATATGATATATATGTGTAGATAAATATTTCTTATCATGTCTAAAATAATGCACTGTGAATCCCACTACTGGGCATATACTCTGACAAAACCATAATTCAGAAAGTGTCATGTACCACAGTGTTCATTGCAGCTCTATTTACAATAGCCAGGACATGGAAGCAACCTAAGTGTCCATCGACTGATGAATGGATAAAGAAGATGTGGCACATATATACAATGGAATATTAGCCATAGAAAGAAACGAAATTGAGTTATTTGTAGTGAGGTGGATGGACCTAGAGTCTGTCATAAAGAGTGAAGTCAGAAAGAGAAAAACAAATACTGTACGCTAACACATATATGGAATCTAACCAAAAAAAAAAAAAAGTTCTGTAGAACCTAGGGGCAGGACAGGAATAAAGACACAGACATAGAGAATGGACTTGAGGACATGGGGAGGGGGAAGGGTAAGCTGGGACGAAGTGAGAGAGTGGCATGGACATATATACACTACCAAATGGAAAATAGATAGCTAGTGGGAAGCAGCCGCATAGCACAGGGAGATCAGCTCGGTGCTTTGTGACCACCTAGAAGGGTGGGATAGGGATGGTGGGAGGGAGACGGAAGAGGGAAGAGGTATGAGGATATATGTATACGTATAGCTGATTCACTTTGTTATAAAGCAGAAACTAACACACCATTGTAAAGCAATTATACTCCAATAAAGATGTTAAATTAATTAATTAAAGATAATAATGCATTGTAGATTTGCTTTATTATTTTTGTTATTATCAAATGTATGTCTCAGTATATCCTCACATATCAGTTATTTATATGAGGACACCGAAACTAAATGACTTACCCAAGGTCACACAGCCAGATTGTTTACTAAACTGGGTTGTGATAAAACAACATTTAGTCTGTGTTATAGATGGTTTTTATATATGCAAATTTACTTCTTAGGCATGATCTTTTATCTTGCGATTAAATTTCCAAAGGGCATTTTTTGACACTCACATTAGCTTAGTTCAAGTGGAAATTAATTTCCTCTTGACAAGTGTTGTGAGTTTCAAAATATCCCCTGTTCACGTTTGCTGAAAAGGTTATTTGTCTTACAAATGTTCATAGTAAAGATATCTAAGCTTTTATTTTGCATACGTATCTTTATATACATAGCACTCATTGTAAGTTAATGAGATCAGTTTTCTGTAGTGACTTTTGGAAACTAGTCTGTAACTTTATGATTATGCCGTATGTTTCACATCTTATTTAAATATTATTTTGGCCTTTAATTTTTAACCTTAAGTTTCTTTACTGTGTTATATAATTTCATCTGAATAACCATATAAAAACAAATTATAACTATTCAACTCTAAATTTATGTAACTAAAAGTAGCTCTTCTAGTCTTTGTTATTATAATCAGTATTTTAAAACTCAGGCCAAGGTTTTTGATCAGCAAAGACACTGTGGACATGAGCTGCAAACATGGCCACAGCTGGAGGAAACCGTTGGAATGCAGGCAACAGCACTTCTGCAGAATAAGTTTTTTCATTCCCAAACTGTGGGATAGATAAAAAAAACTGAAGCATCTGGAAGGATATGTGGCAGCTGGAAAATCCCGACCACACATTTTAAAGCCACATTTTAAGATGCTTGTGGTTTAATGTATATATAATTACTCTAACATTTACTAAAATAAAAATCAGTTATATATTACTAAAATACTATATTATTGATTTTATTTTATATCAGGATAATTTTGATTGTCTTAATTTCATTAAATAATTTCCTAGAACTCACTTACGTGCTAAGTAGAAACCTAGAGAAGAATTTACATTTTTCTTTTTGGTGAAGTGTTTAAATAAATGAAAACTTAAGCCATATGATCTAGCAATCCCACTTCTGAGCATATATCTGGAGAAAACCATACTTCAAAAAGATACATGTACCCTAATGTTCATTGCAGCAAGACATGGAAGGAATCTAAATGTCCACACAGATGAATGAGTAAAGAAGATTGTTTTATATCTATGTCTATATCTATACACACACACACATATACATACAATGGAATACTACTCAGCCATAAAAAAGAATGAAATAATGCCATTTGCAGCAACTTCAGTGGACCTAGAGATTGTCAAACTAAGTGAAGAAAGTCAGAAAGAGAAAGACAAATATCGTAAGATATGACTTATATGTAGAACCTAAAATATGATACAAATGAACTTGTTTACAAAACAGAAACAGACTCACAGACACAGAAAACAAACTTATGGATACCAAAGGGGAAAGGAGGGGAGGGATAAATTAGGAGTTTGGGATTAATAGATACAAACTACTATATATAAAACAGATAAACGATGAGGTCCTACTGTATAGCATAGGGAACTATATTCAATTTTCTATAATAAACCATAATGGAAAGAAAAAATAAACAAAAATAACCCAAGGTCTTCTATTCCCTTTATTTTAACATGAATTCTTCTTTAATTAAAAAAGATTTAATATTCAAGGATTATTTCATCTTCCTTCAAAAAATGGAGTCTTCATTTCTAGGGCATGTTTGAATTTAGAAGGAGAAAAAGATTTCAACTAAGGAGATTAAGTATGCAAATATATGTATATATATGTAGATGCGTATACATGCAATGCATGTTTTTTTCTTCAGTAAGTTAATTTATAGCTAATTTTTGACAAAGATTCAATGGTTGTGTACATGAGTGTGTTTTAATTGTTTCAGCAGTTCCACAGATAAAAGTTTCCCACACAGTTGCTTTTCATTTAAGAAACCATATTCACCCTTTGCCCAGATAGGAATATTTCCATTTAAAAAGGAAAGAAAAGAAGTAAAGGAAAGGAAAGGGAAGGGGAGGGGAGGGGAAGGGAAGGGAAGGGAAGAAAGAGAAAGAAAGAAAAAGAGTGAGAGAGAGAGAGGGAGGGAGGGCGGAAGGAAGGAAGGAAGGAAGGAACTCAGCAGGTCCAGGGTAACTCCTTATTTTGCCTTGTTTTATACCAGGTGTTATACAAATGTGTACAGCTGCTTTCCTTCAGTAAATGGAAATATTTATAAGAGGCCCTCCTTCAATTTCATGGCTGCTGACTACCATAAATCATTCAGGGAGAAGATGAAGATCCAATGAGTGAGCACTGCACACTGAAAATGTCACTGTAAAACTAAGGTGGCAGAGACAACGGCTCAGGAATTGAACTCTGAAGACCCAAACCAGCTCTAATGAATCTGACTCTTACATTTTGTTATTCAACTTTGGTGGCATTTTTATGCTAGTTGAGCCATTTAATTTTAAGTGGAATGCCTTTAGTATAACATGAAATACTAGTTAAACTTTATTAATTCTATAAGATATTTTGCTATCCCCTTTCCTTTCTCGTGGCTATATAATGGCTATTATCGTCAGTCTTCTAAGATGCCTTGTTTCCTTCATTTTTTTTTTTTTTTGGTGGTACGCGGGCCTCTCACTGTTGTGGCCTCTCCTGTTGTGGAGCACAGGCTCCGGATGCGCAGGCTCAGCGGCCATGGCTCACGGGCCCAGCCGCTCCTTGGCATGTGGGATCTTGCCGGACCGGGGCATGAACCCGTGTCCCCTGCGTTGGCAGGCGGACTCTCAACCACTGCGCCACCAGGGAAGCCCCTTCATTTTTATTAGAATAACTAGGGTAACAATCTTGAGACTTTCATTGAAAGAAGTTCTAAAACTTTAGTCTTTTAAAGTTCAAAATAAGTTATTAAAGAGTAACATAAGAAAATAGAAAAGTAAAGGGATAATCACTGATACATAAATAATATGTGTGCATACACACGTATAGATAGATTAGATTAAATTAGATAGATATAGCCTAATATTATTAAATCACCATTTTCTAGCTTGGGATATATTTTCAAAGGAAAATAGAAACATATGCACCTAATTTTATTTATATACCAATTTTTCAGTTTTTTTTTTAAATATTAGCCAAAAGGTAGTATGGTTTTTCTGTAAAGTTTTCTCAAGGGAAATATTTCAAGCCACTGTCAAGACATCACCTTTCTTTATAAGAGGAACTTAAATAATCCTCACACCTGCGTTTCCTGTAGCCAAAGCATTCCATGTTTTATTTACGTATTGAATCAATACAACAGTTAGTTCACTTCTATTTTCTTCCACACGAAGCACTGGGATAAAGGGTTATTTTCCTTAGAGAAAATAAGTCTGATTGGTAATAAGATTTTTGTTTTAGTTTTGTTATTAAGCAATTGAGAGAATCACTTGTATTCTCTGTATCTCAGTCATAAAACAGATCTCAAAAGATGATTATTTCCCAAAGGTGGTGCATGGTTACAAAGTTGTTCAGAAGTGAGGGGACCATACCTTCATTCTTTATAAGTCCCAGATGGTCCAGGTTCAGATCTTGTATATAAACAGACTGCAATTCAAAGCATTCCAAAGATATTACACTAACTGAACTTTTTGTACTATTTCAACATCAGTTCATGCTCTTTAGGTCCTCAGGAAATGCTATAAAAAAAATCTATTGCCATTTCAGTATTTCAGTACCAACTTCCCAAGACAGAGCTTCTCATCCCCTCTTGAAAATAATCATGACCACTTCTCTGTTATTGCTGTTGACAATTCCATTTGTCTGTCCTTCTCTGAAGCATCATTTCATTCATTTCATTTATTGATCACCTAACATCTCAGGCTCAATTTGCAGCTCTGAAAATACAAGGATGAATGAGCCATATTCTCTGAGCTTAAGGAGTTCATGGGATCGTCAGACCAAAACACATGACCAAAGTCTAATACTTTAAGTATAATGGCATGTGTAAATCAAAGGGTATGATGTGAACAAAATGCAGATTACAATCTAAGATTTGAAGGATCAGGAATTGCTAAATAGGGTTACCAGTTCTGTTTTAAAGGATGAAGAGTAATTATCCAAGTGAGGCAGAAGGAGGAGGTAGGGTGTTCTAAACTAAGGAGAAAACATTTTGAAAAAATGAATATAAAGTACAGAGACTGTATCGAGTATAGAGCATCACAAATATAACTGGTATATCAAATCAACCCTCCTTGGAATGAAAGTATAACACAGTTCTACTTTGCCTCTCATTTGAGTAAGGGTGTGTGAAAGTGCAAGGGAGATTGGAATTAATTTCAAAGAAAATGTAGAGTCACTAAAGAGGAGTGATATGGTTATATTTGAGTTTATAACTATGATTTGTTTGGCGAGTGGATTTAAAGAAAATAAGACCAACGAATGTAGAAAACAAACTTATTGTTACTAGGGGATAAGGAGGGGAGGGATAAATTGGGAGATTGGGACTGACATATACAAACTACTATATATAAAATAGATAACTAACAGGGAACTCTATTCAGTACTCTGCAATAGCCTATCTTGGAAAAGAATCTAAAAAAAAAAAAGAGTGGACACATGTATACGTATAACTGATTCACTTTGCTGTACACCTGAAACTAACACAACATTGTAAATCAACTATACTCCAATAAAAATTAATTTAAAATATAAAGAAAATAAGACCAAAGACAGTAGAAAACAAAAGAGATTTTTTTTTCCAATTATCCATGCTGGATCTAGTAGTGATGGAGAAGAAAGGAAATAGGTAAGGAAACCTAAGGAAGCAAAATCTGTGTGCACTGAGTGATGTTTAGATGTGAGTGGGGAAGAGGAATGTGAGATCAAAGGAAAATCTCAGGTTTCCAGTTTGGTTGGATGAGTGGAATCTGTTATCATCGGCTTCTGCAGAGGTATGGCAGGAGGTGGAGTTTTAGAGCAGATGTTGAGCTCAGTTTTAAATATGTTGAATTCAGGTGTATACGGGACAAAGGGAAGATGGCCAATGACACTTGTAACTATTAAAATAAATCTCAAGTGGAAACTCCTGGCTGAAAATTATAATATAGGTAGATATATAGATATAGATATATACATACATATATACATACATAGATATAGATTTAGATGTACATATCTATCTCCATAGATATTTTTTCTATAATTTCCATTTGGTACTTAAATTAACGTTACAGTTTTTCTGCAAAGATTTATGTGTTTATTCATTACACATACATTTTTCTTTACATAGCAGAGCCTAGTAACTACAAATCCTTCTAAAATCTTGTCTGCTAATTCCATACAGATCATCTCAGAGTTGAACTCCACTGATTGCCTATTGTTGTTAACAGCCTGATTGAGATATAATTCACATAACTAAAATTTACCCATTTAACGTGTTTATTTCAGTGGTTTTTAGTATAATACAGAGTCGTGCGTTGATTGCCTTTTGTTTTGAGTATTAGTCACATTTTAATGTTTCTTTGTATATCCAGTAACACAGGATTACATCCAACATTGTGAATGATACTTACAGAGACTCTGGATTCTGATATTCTCTCTCTCTCTCTCTCTCTCTCTCTCATCTGTCTATTCATATATATGGCTAAAGTGATAGTTAAATCCACAGAATGGAATGAGTAAGTAGTCAAGAGAAGTAGCACACCTGGGCAACATCAATGTGTACACTGAGTAGTCTACAAAGAAGACAGAAAAGAAAATGAGAATATATAGAAGTTATATTATCACAGAAGCCAGATGATTTTTTCTAACTTAGAAATGTATGGGATTAACAGATACACACCACTATATATAAAATAGATTCAAGGATTTATTGTATAGTACAGGGAATTCAATATCTTATAATAATCTATAATGGAAAAGTATCTGAAAAAATATATATGTCTAACTGAATCACTTTGCTGTATACCTGAAACTAACACAATATTGTAAATCAACTATACTCCAATTAAAAAAATCCTTAACTTCTAAATTCTATCAAGATTACTTGTTTCCATTTCACTATAAATATCATATGTTTGATAAAACATTCTTATACACATATTCATCCTTCCAGAAATTATTTTTAATTGCAGTTGTAAATAAAGGGGAAAAAACCTTGCTTTTTAAAAAAATTCCATGACTGTCTGGTAAATATGGATTACTCCTTTTTCTGATGGGGGGTGAAAGAGAGTGTTGGTAACTTTTGTGATCAATATCTTTTCATCCCCTGCTCTTCACCATATGTGAATTTAGCCATTTAGGATGCTGCGTTTCTTTGGTGTTACAGGGCAGGAGTTCTTTAGCACATTATCATTCCATGATTATGTATACAGACCTTGGATTTACCTCCCTTTCTAGAAATCTATGTCATCAGGAACATGAATTTATCACTTTGAACTTTATCTGTGATGGAATTTTGTTAAAATCGCTTTGGAATCCTCACCATAAAACTATACTGTTGTTACTTGTTTTTTTAAACAGTCTTTACAGCTATTTTTTTATAAATGGAAATTGAAAGCCTCTTTATCTGAGTAATTAAATAAAGTACAAGTTGCTGCATATGACAAGAGATATTTAAGCGCAACAAATAAAAAGTCTTTCTGGGATAAGTCAATTGCTTTTCTGGTTAAATAAGTGCTGTTGGCTTTACTGTTATTAATGAGAATGTTATCAGCTTCAACTTGAATTTTGATTCTAATTGTGTTTTCAGAAGAAATATATATGTTTTCTTCTATAATTTATTTGAATGAATTAATCATTGTGAAAAGAAACTAAAGCGTTTATCTAATGAGCTACAATCATGAGCCTCTACTATATAAAGCACTTCTGTGATTTTGTTCAAGTATTTAAGGAATAAAATACCAAATTTCACAATAAATACAGAAATGCTGAAGTACACATATTTATATCATGGTATAAAAAATCTGAGATAAATGGATAGATGATAAATAGATAGGTATAGATGAAACAGTATCAGTCAGCAGATGAGAGAACTCGTCTATTTCTCAAGGTAGTAATATTTCCAGACCACACTGTTGTAACAGACAGAATACTCGTATTAAAGAGAAGAGTAAAACATTATCATTACCCTCAATTATATGTTTTCCAACTTTACTGAGGTATAACTGACATATAATATTGTGTAAGGTTAAGGTGTACAGTGTGATTATTTGATACACATATACATGTGTATGAGGTTAGTTAACACATTCATTTGTTTCTATGGGAAGAACATTTAAGCTCTACTCTCTTAGCAACTTTCAAATGTATAATGCAGTATTGTTAACTATAGTCACCATTAGGTTGGTGGAAAGGAAAGCTTGCTTTATTTCAGAAGCCAGCAATGGGCGGGCTCCTGTCCAAAGGCTGACTCCCCCGCCACTGACAATCAGTGGGCAAGAGCCTAAGAGCTTTTATAGACGCAGGGAGGGGGCTACATGCAGAAACAGCAGAGTCAGCTCTGACAGTCATCTTGAAGTTGGTCATGCAGTGGCCTAATCAGTGTCATCTTGATTGTTTTAAGTACAGTTAGTCTTTAGTTCCAGGGTCGGTTTGTTCCCATTTTTTTGAGGCCAGTTCTCAGAATTATGGCAGTTTATGTCATGGCTACCGCCTGGTCATCATGTAGTTAACTTCTTCCACCTGGTGTGGGTTTCAGTATCTACAAGACAGCTCACAGGATACGGCTCAGGATATGATCTATAGCCCTTGAGGAGGAACTAGAGGTCCTTGACTTTGCTTAATGACTAAACTATTATTATTTGGTCTCCTTCGACTGTTTTCTTTTGTTTCTGCATTTTCTCACTTCTCTGATTAAAGTTATGCTTTGGCTAAAGTTTTTCTACACACAAAAGGCAGGTGGAGGACATGGTGGGTAAGGACCATAGGGACCTGCTCTGTTTCAGTATCACTCAGCATGATGACCTCAAAGTCTGTAGAGGTTGTGTAAATGGCGAGACTTCCTTCCTTTTTATGTATGGGTACAATTCCATTATATATGTATATATAATTCCACTACATATACATAACATATTATATATATAATTTCACATTTTCTATATCCATTTGAGGCAGGCTGGGACCCAGGACCTGAGACACTTTGCTGCAGTTTTTGCACCTGGACAAACATCTCCTTGAGCAACAAAATACAAAGAAACTATAAGGGACTAAAAATAACTGCATGCATGCGCAGTTGGGACAAATTATGAACAACAAGATACAAAAAGACCAAAAACCCAACTGCCACTTCTGAGGAGTCAGGAGCACAAGCAGGCAACTGCGCGCCCCCTGCACACGCCACCACCAAGGGGTGCAAGGCCCCCCTCCGACCAGACCCCTGGACACACCCCTCCCCTCACCCCTCAGGGAGTGAGCACCTGTTACTTATTGTCACCCCCTCGCGCCGCAGCGGGAGTCCCAATAAAGCCCTTGCCTGAATTTCTCATCTGTCCTCGTATCAATTTCTATTAAGGAGGCCAAGGACACTGATTGGCGACACATTCGTCCATAAATGAACACTTAGGTTATTCCCACTCTTGCCTATTATGAATAATGCTGCTATGAACATGGGAGTGCAGATATCTTGAGATATCATTTCATTTCCTTTGGATATATATATATATATATATACCCAGAAGTGGAATTCCTGGATCATAATTCCATTTATAATTTTTTGATGAACCTCCATACTGCTTTCCACAGCGGCTTACACAATTCCCACAAGTGTTCCCTTTTCTTCACATCCTAGATGACACTTGTTATCTCATCTTTTTAATGACAGCCATTCTAACAGGTGTGAGGTGATATCTCATTGTCGTTTTGATTTGCATTTCCCTGATGATTAATGATACTGAACATCTTTTATGTACCTGTTGGCTATTTCCTCAATGATAATTTAAATCAATAGAGAGACAAAGCTAACACGTGAAATGAAAAATAATTTTTGTTAAACTCTGTGGAAACAACTATGAGAGCAGTAGAAGTCTAGACGTCACATTTACTGAGGATCTAATTGCTGAGCACTTTCACATGCACACTCTTATTTAATCTTCACAATACTCCATGGTGAGGTTATTAAGCCATTTTATAGTTAAGAAATGGAAGCTTGGTATGCGCAAGAAACCTGCCCTAATTCACAAAACATGACTCAAGTCCAGATTCATCTCATTCAAAGACCCTTGTTCTTGGAACTTCCCTGGTGGCACAGTGGTTGGGACTCTGAGCTCCCAATGCGGGGGGCCCGGGTTTGATCCCTGGTCGGGGAGCTGGATCCCATGTGCGTGCCACAAATGGGAGTTCGCATGCCAAAGCTGGGGAGCCCGAGAGCTGCATCTAAGGAGCCCACGTGCCACAACTGAGAAGCCAGCGAGCCACAACTAAGGAGCTCACGTGCCGCAACCAGGGAGCTGGCAAGCGGCAACTGGGGGAGCTCGCCTGCCGCAACTAAGGAGCCCACCTGCTGCAACTAAGACCCGGTTCAACCAAATAAATTAAAAAAAAAAAAGCCCCTGATCTTTCCATTATTCCACTGAAGTAGCAGTGGCAGAAGACTCTAGTACATTTGCCCTGTTTTCATGTAAAAGTAGATTCTGTATCTAAACTCTGTTTTGTATAACTGAAACTCCTTTATGTGGCATTAGTTTAGGTTAAAGGCACTTGAGTTTTGGGGGGATGGGGAGTACTTTTCTCTTTCCACCAGTAATATCACTCTCAATTTAACCCAAAAATAGTAGACCAAGAAGACTTTACATAATACAACTACCTAGCTTTGCCAACTAAAGACATCTTTAGAAAAGTGACTCGAGATTTAGACCCTAACCATATAATACTGCTCTGAGGTTTCAGAGTACTAATACGAGTTTTCGTAATTTCTAGTACATTTTTACCAAGTACAGCTATCTCTAATTTTTCCTTGAAGTAAACAAAATTGTGATCTTCATAAAAAGACTATATTATGCACTTTTTTTTAACCACACATGGAATTAACATGCTAAGAGAGTAGAAGTTATGGCACTTACTAAATATGTCTGAAGGCAAGTGCCTCACCACTGTCTAAACAAATAATTACTCTACATTAAGGAACTTCAAGCTGGGCAGGAATTAGAGACAATCAGGAAATGCTACTGGTGAGAAATATAGAACTGTCTCATATATCTAAACTTAGGATTATCTTTCTCTCCAAAATATATGTATTTATTTTCCATAGTCTTCCAACTGTTGTCACCTTCAAAACACACTGAAAATATACAGATCTTGGTAGCCTAGGCAAAAGTGTTGTGAATGATGACGATGTCAAAGTTATCAATAGGTGGTGTATACCGTTGCAAGGTATTAATAATTTTTAGAGCACATTAGGTCTGAAGACATCTCAGTCACCTGAAAATACTGACAGGGCTAAGCTCAGTGGACAGTCAAGGTTTACCTCATTCTTTTTTTTTTTTTTTAAATATTTATTTATTTGTCTGCGCCGGGTCTTAGTTGAGGCATGCAGGATCTTTAGTTGCTGCACGCAGGATCTAGTTCCCTGACCAGGGATCGAACCCAGTCCCCCTGAATTGGGAGCAAGGAGTCTTAACCACTGGACCATCAGGGAAGCCCCTACCTCATTCTTAAATACTATTTTGACTGTACGTTCATAGTAAGTAAAAGAGACTGATGTTTACTGAACTCTATTAGAGGCCTCTCCAACTAGATTTCAGTGCTTACTGTCATCACCCTTATACTTGAGATATTTTTTAAATCGAAAAAAAAATAGAGAAACATTGATTCATTTATTCAACATGTATTTTTGAGCACTAACTGTGAAATAAGCCTTAATCTCCATGAGAGAGATTAACAACAGAGAACAAGACAGACCAAGTCCATACTCTTATAAGCCTTACATTCTTGGGCATTATCCCTCACAGAGCATCATGATTTTATCCGTGAGGTGTCCCAGTACATGTGTGACACGTGACAGGCTTACTGCTTGAGAAATATTCAGCTAAAAAGGGTCATGTGCTATGCCAAGTTTTGAAAGCACAAAATGACAGTTTATGTGCTCAAAATTTAAACAGTCATTTCAATGCAGAGAAATGTGTCTGAAATACCTATGTAAAGAAAGGAAATATGAGCACTGGTATATTTAAGTATCTTTAAAGATGTATGTCTTTAAATATTAATTAGAATCAAAATTAATTAATTTAAAATAAAATAAATATTTTTAAATAAAATAAGCTAAAGCTACAGTGGCCACTGAAATAAGTTGTATATAAATTTGTGAATTCATTTTAGAAATTGGTAGAGTGAAGTTTAAAATAATTAAAATAGTTTTTATTTGATCCAAAAATTTTTTTCATTTTATTTCTTTTGGTAGGATACAGACTAAAACATATCATGGAATGTGACTTAATTAGACTAGTGGAGTGATTTAGCAAGACTTTCTTACACTAAACAACAGAGAAATCATAATAAAAACAAATTAAATATATGCATTTTATGGTGTAAAAGCATGTTCCAAACTTCATCTAGATTCAGTTTCTAGAAATACTTGAAATAGGGAAGATTGCTCACTTCTGAAAATTACTAGAAATTTTCTTCTTGATCATTATTAGCAATATCTGCCCAATTATAATTCCCAAACCCCTTTTTTCTCTTCAATACCTCTTCTGTTCTAGTTTTATGATGTTACTCCTAAAATCTTTGTGTATCAACTAACCTAGTTCCTAGACTGGTAGTGAATTTATTTACCTATTACAGCCAGGCTGGTTTGGGTCAGACATTACTGAGTCTCATTTTGAGTTGGGAGTGATGTCCTGTTTATCCTGGCATTGAGTACAATGTGATACCCAGACATATGCTTTTCTTTCTGAGTGAACTGGAGCCAAGGGGATGAGTGTGTCTGGCTGTCATTTGGTTGGAAGTCTGGTGTAGAGACAGGCTGGGCTGGTCACTGAATGAGTCACTGGTGCTGGAGACCAACACAGATCTTTGGATGGGTCTTTATGGAACATCCTACCATGTGCCATGCACCACTTTTGCTGGACAGAAGTCCCTTGAGGGCTCTAAGAATAAATGGATAAAATTAAATTTCATCCCAATCAGTCTTATGAGACTAAATTTTAGATTCATCATTTTTTTCTGTTCCTAGTTCTCTTTAACTTCAGTGGTCAGGAAAGTCAGTTTGTTCCATTTCTTATGCATTGAACAATGGAAAACAATCCTTGGAGCCTCTTTTAAGATTATATTAAATGTAATTATCTGGTTTCAAGTGAGTAATGCCCTAATTACTGTTGAAAGAAGGTACCTGAATGATGTACCTTGAACCTACATCCAATTTGTTTTACTCAGACAACAACAAGGGAAACATTCACTGACAGAAATCTATAGTCTAATTTGGTATGCAATGATATTTTCAGCAAGGCTAATTCCAACCTCCCAGAGAAAAGACTAATCTTCTTTTGTCACTGACACAAAAGAAGCTATACTTCAATAGCTATACTTAATTTCTCATATGGCACTTGCTGTGTTCTCCAAAAATAAAATCACCAGTAGACATTAAGTATTTATAATGCCAATATGATTTTAAAACATAATATTACATTTATCTATTTCTCAAAGCAAGCACATGAGCTAAACTATTTCTATAATTTTTATTAATTAATAAATTTAGGCACAGAGAGCTCAGGAATTTACCTAAACAAAACATAAATCACAACCAGTGCTAAGATTAAGCAAATTTTATTGCAGCAAATACATCTATAAAATCTGCTGTTTAATGTGGAACTGTGACTAATACCCACATTTGCTATATGATACATATGGAAGTTGTTTTATCTTTTGCTTTGTCATTATCACTGGGTTTCTAATCCTCGTCTGATAAGAAATTGAAAAATTGTTATATTTCTCTTATTTTTGTCTCTGTTCTTTTTATTTACTCTTTCTGATTTAGTTTTACAGTCTGATTTGGTCTTATAGACAGCAATCCTGTGCGTGTATGTCTGCATGATAGCAAACGAGTGATTTTTTCTTCTATGGGTAGTAACCTTAATGTGTTTTCTTATAGGTTTTCTTTCTCCCTTGGGCTGTATTCTGAGTGCACACTCGGACTCAGTCACTTTGAAGTCTATACATTCTTGTACAAAACGCCACGTTTTGTGGCGCCACGGCTCCTTTCAGATTGAATCCTCCCTTACCCGGTCTCCCAAAGATAATTTCAAAAATTTGATCAGAAGTCTTAAACTGGCAGCCTATGAGCCAAATTCATTCAGCAAATGTATTTCTATTGCAATGATTGTTGTGGGTCGTAGTGTTCTGTTTTTATCTCTGCAATATATTTTAACTGAATAATTTCACATTTAAAAATCAGGAAATTTGGGGCTTCCCTGGTGGCGCAGTGTCTGGGAGTCTACCTGCCGATGCAGGGGACGCGGGTTCGTGCCCTGGTCCGGGAAGATCCCACATGCCACAGAGCGGTTGGGCCCGTGAGCCATGGCCGCCGAGCCTGTGCATCCGGAGCCTGTGCTCCGCAATGGGAGAGGCCACAACAGTGAGAGGCCCGCATACCGCAAAAAAAAAAAAAAAAAAAAAAAAATCAGGAAATTTCATATAGTAACCTGGCTTCTTTTGAAAAATTATACTATTTGGCAACAAGGAATCCACATCTTACAAGACAGGAATCTTCTGGATGTAATGACTGCTCTTTTAGCCATCACTAGTAGACATCAGTTTACCATAAATGCCAGCAATTGCTATTTTTCTTATCTTGGCTCACTTTATTCATATATTACTTGCCTGGTCCAAGTAGCCATTTGAGAATGTAATGCATGTTTAATATACATTTGACCGAAATTTGCTGTTTCTTACTGATTTATAAAAATGCTTTTAGTTTCAACCATTCCTTGGCTATTAATAGCCATGGGCCAGACTCATCTCTTTTCTATCTAAAAGTTCTTCTGCTGTTGGTCACGTGTCAGAACACATCACTGCCGAGTGCAGCACTATTGATTTTACCTCTGAATCTCAGAACTTGTGACCAAACCATCACCAAAACTGTAGGCGCTGAGTTGTGCTATCCTTTTTCCTGTGTAGTGTCCTTGGAAGTTGCCCTTGAAGTTGCCCTTCAAACTGCTGGCTGGACCTGCTGAAGGTGGCATGTCAGGCCAAGCCCTCCATCACCTCACCTTTTAGCTTATCCCAAAGCTCAGTTCCTTTTACTCTGCTCACATACAAATCTCAACTTTCTAACCCTGTCTCTTCCACTGTTACCAATTCTAAGTAGCAAAGCTTCAAAATTCAGCTACTTCTCAAGAGAAGTTTTTTGTGCTGTCCTCTTTTATGCTTTAAACAATATTAAACAGTGTAAAACAATGTTCAATGTCAAAACTCCGTGAGAATTTCAGGTTGTCAAAGCAACTACTAAGAATTTCTTATCTTCCAATCCCACATCAATTTCCATGATTTATTGTCTCCTGTCAATATTATTTGCTGTGGATTAGCTACATGGGGCTTTATTATGTTGGTAGTGATGTGGACATTCTCCTTTTTCATGCACCAGCAAATGCCCAGCATGTTTTGCTTCCTGATGACCCCATGTGTGTCCTCACTAATCCCCTAATATAAAGCTCAGCCATGGAAACAAGGCTGACCATACTGCTGTGTCAGAAGGAATCAGAGTATTTCTAATAAAGATTATAAGAAGGTGGTATAGTTTACTGAACTACCATACAACCCAGCAATCCCACTACTGGGCATATACCCTGAGAAAACCATAATTCAAAGAGAGTCATGTACCAAAATGTTCATTGCAGCACTATTTACATAGCCAGGACATGGAAGCAACCTAAGTGTCCATCAACAGATGAATGGATAAAGAAGATGTGGCACATATATACAATGGAATATTACTCAGCCATAAAAAATGAAATTGAGTTATTTGTAGTGAGGTGGATGGACCTAGAGTCTGTCATACAGAGTGAAATAAGTCAGATAAAGTAACTTTAAGTCAATACTACTGTATAGTATGTGCTGGTAAAGTAAAGCTCCATTGCATTTCAGTATTAATCCTGCACTGGAATATGCCCTGGAATTGCAGATGCCAGTCATCCCACCAGTCATCCCACCAGTCACCCCACTTGCCCATGCCTCATCCTGCCAATCTCTTACTTTCTCACCTCAGACTGAAAGCCCTACCAAATAACTCTCATGGATAAGCAAAGCCTTTTTAATTACTTCTTAGTACTCTCTATTTTTCTAAAGTATTTTATTCCTTTCTGTTTAAAATCTCTTCTCTGTTTGTCATTATAAACAATAGAAACAAAAATAAACATTTTTCTGCATCTCCATTTATATGTCTCTCACATTTGAAATTTGTTTCATTCAAAGTAATTAGTTACATAAAAGGGCCTTTGTAGTCTTTTATTTAGTGTCCCCTACATTGCTCCATGTGGAATAAGTGTTCTAATTTTCCATTTTACTTTCCACATTATTTCAGGAACATCAAGTGAGAATGAAATCTTGATTAAAAGTACACTGTTTAAGTAACTTATAGGGACTAATTACCTTTGGGGTAGAATTACACATTTTTAAGTATCTGAACACAATCGATACAGGCAGACCATTCAGATAACTAAATTGGAATTTTAAAATCTGATAATTTTCTTTATATATAAATCCCTCTCCTCTTTTTTATTCTATGTTGAGAATTATTGATATGCTTTGATTTGATACAGAAATTCACATTAAGCCTTTGGACTATAAATAATTATTTCATTTTTACTAACTTGTCTCCCAAGGTATCTGCACTGCAAGAATATGTTGGGGTCTGTTCTAAAAGAGTCCTCCAAATCTCGTCAAATGTACTTTCTATGATGTAACTACACAGATAGAATTACCTTAGAGGGGAATATAAGTACAGTTTGTTTTTAAAGGGAAAATGTATTGTCACAAAATTACAAAGCCACAGATAGAAATCATCTACCATAATACTGCACCAGCTCAGTAAATATGCAAGACCACAACTGTTTTAACACCGTCTACTTCCTGGTTGGGCAGCTAGAATAAGCATAAGGAAATATTTTAACAAATAAAATTCTAATTCCAAACCATGGTAATCAAAGGAATGTAACCTACATCTCTTATATCTTAACTATAGTTGGATCCTTTAAGGTAGCTATTAGATGACTTGGAAGCTGTCTTGTACTGGAAATGAGAACAAAGTATCCTTCTTTATGTCAAAGACATGAATTTACTGTTTAGAATCAGAAATAGTCTTAGAAACATTTAGACCTGGGACTTCCCTGGTGGTGCAGTGGTTAAGAATCCGCCTGCCAACGCAGAGGAAATGGGTTCGAGCCCTGGTCCGTGTAGATCCCACATGCTGCGGAGCAGCTAAGCTCGTGTGCCACAACTACTGAGCCTATGCTCTAGAGCCCGCGAGCCACAACTACTAAGTCCACGTACCACAACTACTGAAGGCTGTGCACCTAGAGCCCATGCTCTGCAGCAAGAGAAGCCACTGCAATGAGAACCCTGCGCACCACAACGAAGAGTAGCCCCTGCTCACCGCAACTAGAGAAAGCCCACGCACAGCAACAAAGACCCAACGCGGCCAAAAAATAAAACATAAAATTAATTAATTAATAAAAAAACAATTAGACCTGTTTTCCAATGCCTGTATATTTCAATACCAGCCATTAAAAAAAAATTGAAAGTTGAATTTCTCAGATAACCTTCAAAATTTAAATAGGAGATACTAAGTTTTCCAACAGCACAATTCATGTATCTGCCTGGTGATACATTTTATACTTAACATTAATAGACTTACAAAGACAAAGCTCAACTCAAAATACAGTGCTACACTAGGTATCACCTTATAGGTAGCCAGGAAAAGACAGCTAATGACAAACTCTCCAAAACAAAAGTTGTTAGACAACTTTGTTAGACAAAATTGTTTCTTTTATATTCTGGTAATCAAATTAAATATTTGTGCAAGAAAATTCAGTTAATCTTTGAGAAAGTACCAAAAGCAGGTCTATAGCCCACTCTGTAGAAATAAAATTACCCTTTGACTGAAGAAGAACCCCTGATGATTTTATGTTTTAAATCATCAACAAACATCATAGACCCTTTGAATGTCATCATAATTTTATATTTAACAGATGATCACATTATTTTCTTTACTGACAGTAACAAAGTCTAAAGGGATATTCCTTTTTTATTATCAGTAAGTGACATGGCTAGTAATGCTACCTCCTTGCCTGAAGAAATATGTTCGTTGATGCATTCTTTAATATTCATTCCTCAACTTACGTATAGGAGAAACATAAAAGTGATCCATTTGGAAATATTTCTGAACATCTCTTTTTTGGAAAGGTTTGGTTAACTTATTTATACTATTTGGCATCCCTTGTATGGGTCCCGTATTCTACTCAGAATTAATTGCTAGGAAAAAACATTTTCTTCATCATAAAATAATACTTACATATTCAGCATGTTTCCTTTCTTGCTTTAGCTCTTAGAAAGTTTGAAGTGAAATGAAGTGTTAACCTATAATAACTGAATCTAAAATAATAAACCTGTTTATCATCTGTTTAAAAAGTGATTTTCTTATTTTTATTCATAAGGTATATATTGTTTCATATTTACTTTAAACTATATTAACATTTTGGGTAAGTGGGCAGAGGAACATAATTATATTTTGTTGAATTTAATCCCAAAATAATTTAGTATATTTTGATCCCAAAGCTTTATGTGGTATCAACACTATAAATAAGTATAAACATGCATACCTAAATAAACAATTATTTTTATGTAAGGAATACCTTTAAAAGAGCAATACAAAATATTAGACTGATAATAGATAGAAAGGTGGAAAGAGAGAGAGGAATTGTGATGTAATTTTATTAGTTAGTAAAATGTTGTTAATGTATGGGAATTTATTACACAATGATGGTGGCATTTCAAGTGGCAGAAACTGGTTGATTTTATAAGGTGGATCATAATAAATAATAACCACCTAAAAAAAATAAAGTGAGATACATACCTCACTCTTTACACCAAAATAAATTACAGATATTAAATACAAAATATTAAACTAAAAGAAATTGTGGAAGAAGTTTTACAGTATTGGAGAAGGCTTGTTTTAATGACAAAAAGTTCAAAAATATATAAGAAATAAAATATAAAAATACAAAAATCAACATATAAAATAATTCTACAAGCAAAACAAAAGATAAATTAGAATTTGGAAAAAATGATAACTCTTTTTAACAGTTAAGGAGTTGATATTCTTAATATGTCCAGCATTCATATGAATCAGCTGGGAAAAGACCAATAGTCCAGTGAACAATTGGGAAAACCAGATGCATATGGGGAAAATCTCAACCTCAGTTATACAAATTAAACCTCAGTTTTATGACATATTATAAATATATTAGTATAGTTTTTAAAAATTAATGGCACAATATATTCATGGGGGTGTGAGGAAAACATGCACTCACAGGCATTGCTAGTGGAAATATAGAATTATTCAACCATTTTAGAGGCAATTTGGCAGTATTTCTCAAAATTGAAAATGTGTAATTCCTTTGGCCAAATAATTCCTCTTCTAGCAATCTGTCCAATGGACATACTCACACACCATCTAAATGATGTCTGTACAAGAAGATTCATTTGGAAATAACTTAAATGTCCATCTGGTCAACTCAATTATTATACATTCTCACAGCCATTAAAATGAGTAAGATAGATCTTTCTGTGCTGATATGGAATGAAGAAGTGTGTGTGTTTGCATATGTGTGTGTGTGTGTGTGTGTGTGTGTGTGGTTACGTGATATGAGAAGGGCTGAAACTGACGTGTAGGATGAAATCATTTGGTAAAACATAAAAGATAGGAAAACAAAAAGAAATCATGCTGGGATATCTTCTCTAGGGAGATGTGATTGGCTGGGATTCTTTGGCTGGAAACAAGAGGCAGGTGGAAGATATACTTTTCAATTCTCTACTTGTATATCTTAAAATTTAGGCTGTTTGTGTGTGTACATATTGATTTGAATAGTATATCTGATTTCTATTAGATATTTACTAAATGTTGCCTTTAGGAATTTAAATTATATTATTCTCACTCTTCTCAATTTAGTTGCTCTACACTGAAAGAAATCTGGTATATGACCATACTAACGAATCTTATGTATCAAAGAGGATCAAAATGTTTTTATAGGATCATAAAGCAAGTTTTTTTCCTAAGACAATAGCATGATACTTAAATAACTCAGTAAAACATAAGACATAGGGTACATGACCCTGTTCTTCAACTTAATATGTATGTAACTATGGCAGGTCACTTAAGCTCCATTTCCTCATTGTTAAACAGCTAAAACTTGTTCTAACAAACAATATTGTGAGAGTTCAGTGACATAATATATGTAAAATTGCTTTGTAATATAAAAATAATATAAATGTAAATTATTATTATAGGAAATGTGAATTTTTCAGAAGAACACTTTAATAAAGTATGTATTTAGATTAGATCAGCAGCAAAATTCTTACAGATCTTTCTATTTCCTTACTTCTACCTCTAGGCACAAATGTCCTTGTGCTAGCCTTGCATTAAATGAAAGCTTAACTGTAGCTGCTTTTCTCCCTCAATCTGTCCTGAGAACTCTGTTAATAAATTAACTGTGCCTTTGCATTTCTTTCAGATCTCTCCAGACTACCTCCTTCTGTATCAGGAAAAGCATAATAGGTTAATTTCTAAACCCAAGGGAAATGCATATTTACATATTAATGATGGTGAGGTTAAATCCCTTAATAAGACATTTTATGGATCTTTCTATAACTATGTCAGACTTTCAGGGGAGTTATTTCAGGGCACAGTGGTCTTAAAGAATAAAGGAAGATGTGTGACTACCTTAGCTGGCTTGAGAGAAACTCTACTTGCATGGAAAAGTAGTTCATTTCTGGAATTGAAGCAAATGTAGACATTTTTGATACAAAATGTTCTATATGAATGTCAGAATTTCTAAATGCAAATGACCCAGCCTGATGAAAGATTGAAACAATATCACTATTTAAATGCAACATGATTTTTAATGTCTTTCATGAAAATCTCATTTTACTAGAAATGGCACTAGAGCTGTGGGAAAGCCACACACAGTCCTTAAATTAAAATGGTATCTAAGTGATCTCGCAGTGTCTATTAGGACAAGTTTTAACATGTTATACTGTTTTTTACAAAACTTAAGAGCACACTATCAAGGCCTCCCTACTTCACCACAAATTCTGCCATTTTCAAGCATTTTCTCGTAATAATAGAACTTTTTTAGTAGAAGCAAGTTCATAATCAAAACAGTTACAATAAAACATTCTTTTTGGTAGAGAAAACAAGTAATAGATCTGAGAACGGATTAAATATGATTGTTCAGGCACGTTAATATTGGGGAACACATACAAGTTTCCAGTTTTCCCTTTCCCTTGGCAGCATACATGTGATGAGTGGAGTTTTAGTTTGGGCAGGATGATACCTGGGAGGAGATGGATGATGATGTCCAATGCAGGACAACTCCTCCTGCACTGGGATCAGTCCAAACTGGCTTCTAAGGACTGAAAAGCAGAAAGGCTAAGATTTGTACTCCATCTGCTTCATGTACTGTTATGACGTAAGTCGTATCCTAGTTATAGCCACTTATTTTCTTCATCCTTATATGGGCAACCCAACTACTTTTTATAGTATCACATCAGAAAGTCTAGAGAGCAGATGTATTTAATGTGACTTCACTGCAGTAATTTGGAGATATAAGTATTGTTCCTTGAAGGGGATTGGGAATTGATGGCAAAGGAAGCCTAGTCATTACTTTTTTCACTTATATAATGCTACATCCGGAGCATGGCCCCATCCTGGAGGAGACTGATTGATTCCTGTAATACCAGCTGATCACTGCAGTTTACATGACTGATTTCTGAATCACAGAGGGCTTGCTTGCCAAGACCACTGTGTCTTATTTTGTTATTTTTATCTTAGCTAGTGTCTCAAGTCAGGGTTTAATCTATCTATGACAATCCATTTTCTAGGTGATTCTTAGAACTTACATGTTTCTGTGAAATCAGGTGTGTCAAAACCATCTCCCCGCACCACAAATATCATTTGGACGGATACGAAGTAACCACAAAATTACCTATTAGAAGCCTTCCCCACATCTACCACCAGGGGGCCTTCTTCTAGAATGATAACCCAGACCTTGTGATACCTGTTCAAGTGAGGGATTTCTGTTGGGAGTAAGTCTGGCCTTGGTTGCAGGGAGTAGATTGTCCTCATAGAGGCTGGAGAATCTGAGGCAGAAGTTAGAAAAAAGCACTCCCGAAGGCAGGGGATTGAGGATGGGAAATGAGCGTATTCTCTGAAAGACGCTCTGGAAAGTATTAATTTACGAACTTTGGCAAAAGTCATATACTGTGTACAGTTAAGTGTTTTGTTTTATATTATAAATTAGCTTTTGGTGTTTTATGTGCTTGCTTATTTTAACGACATGGCACTGCTGCATGCATGTACATTTTAGCTTTCTAAAAATATATCTTGACATGCTTTCTATATCCTTCAATAATGTTTTCATCCCTGTTTGTATTCCAGGGTATGCTATGAATGCACTATAACTTATGTAACCAGTTTTTTCTTTTTTTTTTTTTTAAGCAATATGGGGATGTGGAAAACAAAAAAAAATAAAATGTCTTTTGTTGGTGTTATGACAGTCTCAGAAAATGAGTGTTTGTGCAGAATACCTTAGGGTAAAAGGAGGTACTTATGGCCTGTGATGATGACCCAGAGTCTCAGGCTACACTAGCTCCTGCCTGGTTACTCTGCTGCTGAGGTCTCAGCCCATGACTAACTTATCTACGGCACAGAGGTTGGGAATGCTGCACCTACGTATAATTTTAAGTGCTTTTCTCTCTAATAGTGTAATTCTCTTTTCCCATCCTATCCCTTCAATAAATTTGATTTCTCCAATATTCTGCAAGGTTATTACGAGATACCAAGTGTCAAGCTAGAAAAAGACACATGGTCCACTCTGACAGCCACCTCTATTTTCGTATCATATTCACCTACATTCCTGGTGGAGAGTTGATGCTGATCTCATTCTCTAAGTCTATCCTGATGGCAGTATTGAGAGAACTACATACATAACTGAACAGATGTGGAAGTGAAGGAGATTTGAACTCAAGTGATGCTATGTCTCTGGCCCTCCCGGCTCCCACTGCAATCAGTGTCTTGACCCAGCAGGGAGGAGAGAAAACCAACAGAGATGTTACGCATTACACGCTAAGCCAACTAATATGTGTTCAAGAGCACACTTTCCAGCTTCCAAATTATGCTGGCACTTTTATCACCCTTAGTTCTCACTGAGTTTTTATTGTTTTGCTTTTAATGAGCATCTTGACGACAGGAGGATAAACAGGAACTGAAGCACAACACTGTAAACCCTGCTTCTAACCGCAACCTAAAGAAACATTCAGTAGCAGGAGGGTAGAGTAAGAAATCTATTTTTGATTATTTGCATATTTAAACTCCAGAAGTTATCTGAGTCTTCCATTTGGACTAGTAATTCAGAATTATTTACATTTGACTCTTGGAATATTAAATCTAATCTTTTGGGGCCTAAATGGTCTCAAGATGTGTATAAGGTGTTACAGCAATAATGTAATAAATTTAGATGATTTGTATATTCAAAAAAGCTAGAATTACTAGTGAGAAGTAAAATTTAATTGCACAAACGTGTTATCAATGCGTGAGTCCAAATTTTTTTAACAGACCTAAAAAATAGTTACAATAACAATGTAAATGTATAATGAAAACACTGCCCTTGTCTGAAAAATAAGAAGCATGTGTGAAGCATATGTATATGGGAAACGCATAAGAAATATTAAGGAAGTTATTTTGACTGCAAAACTTTAAAATATATAACTTTATGGATTCCTGTATTCTACAGAAGTTTCATGGGTTCAGATATAGTTTTCATATAAAATTGGTTATTTTTATAATCTTAAAAACCTACTATTCCAGTAAATTTTTTTTTGTTTAGTTGGAGTGAATTTTGTTTCCCCTGTATTTCTGTGACTCCCCAAAAAAAAGTCACTCCCTACAATGAGTCACTATAAAATCTCTTGCACATTTTTTCTCAAAACAATTTTCAAAACTATTATTTCATTTTTATACATTTACACATGAGATACGTTTGATCATTTTACAGGTATGGAAATTGATGCCCAAAGTCTTGTCTGAAGCACTGAAACCAGTATTAGAACTTCATTTTCCCTTTTCTAACTGAATAAATTTTCTACTAGGTTATATTGCTTTCTGGAATAACAATCTCATCATTTCTATATATGTGTATATATATATATACATATATAAAATATGTAAATCATGGTATTGTTATGAGTAGGCAGTAGTTAAAAGTTTATATTTTTATTTAATCCCCTTTCTTCTTGCATTTCTCAGGCATGCCTCTTATACCTATATTTCCCTTAAACAATTCATTTTTT
Source organism: Mesoplodon mirus (assembly GCF_964341445.2). Taxonomy (NCBI): domain Eukaryota; kingdom Metazoa; phylum Chordata; class Mammalia; order Artiodactyla; family Ziphiidae; genus Mesoplodon; species Mesoplodon mirus. The sequence continues at coordinate 25,612,926 of NC_138996.1, forward strand.
AGATACATCTGTTTTCACAATACACATTTTACATTTTCTTAAACTCTGTTTACTTCTCCTTTTGCTTTATCATTTTTAACATCAGCAAAATCAAATATCTAAGCCTTTATTTTTATTTATCTTTCAGCACAAAAACGTGTTTGCACAAATATGAAATATCATGTGACTTTGGGGACAATATTTAGTCACTTTTGGAAGATAAATGTTTTATCGGATCAAACAACCTGGGAATTTAAGATGACAGCAGAGAATGTGTGCTTCAGAGATAAACACAATATTGTTACAAATGATACAAGAGGATCTATAAGTAAATGGCTCCTCAGAACCATAGTATATTTTAAAAGTAACATCTGTACACTCTAATAAAAAACAGTAGCCGTAACAGAATAAGATGAGATATAAATGTACTTTATGTATTTTTTTTTCTTCTCCATCACTACCATGGTGTAAGACAGTATCATTTTTTACTTGAACTGGCCTAATTCCATTATTCTCTCTAAAACATTCCTTACACTTGAGCCATAATGATCTTTCTAAACTGAAATGGGATCATCTCACTCTCCTTCAGTGATGTATCTTAACATCAGCATGAAGGCCAAACTCCTTATTAAGTCTGATATGATAGGACTGTAAATCTGCATTAAGCCATCCTCAACCTACAGCTCCTTATGACCGGAGCACCCCATCTCTTACAGGACCTCGTGCCTAGTTAGCTCTTACTTGAATATCTCTTGACCTTCAGCATCTTCCCTGAAAAATAATGCTGGGTAAGGTGTGCCAGCAGCACCCTGAATAAATTCCTAGCTGATAGTTTATCTCACTAATTGGAATTACTTGCTTATCCTTGTTCCCACTTGGCTCCACTCCTTATGAATACAGACTGACATTCGATCACTAGTATATCTTAGGATGTAAAAAATAGCTACCCTGTTGAATTGTTTTTGAAGGGAAAGAAAAACAAATTGTTTTTGTCTTTTGTTTAATAAAAATTGGACTAATGGATGTCTACAGTTGCAGCTAATCTCACTCTTCTAGGAACCGTGACTATCTTGGCAAATACTATTGCTGTTCAGCATTGTGAATACTGCATATCGTGAATATACATGGTCACTCCTGTCTAGTTAAATTTGTATGTATTTACTCAAATTAAGTTGTAGGTTTATTCTGATTCTCAACTTTAGATATATGCTATCCACTTTACATTTCCAGAGTTATTTCAGTTTTGATTATGACACAGAAGATACTAAAACCAAAGGAAATATTGCATGAATTAATGATATAATATAGTATAGTAACACAGGCAACATATTTTTTTTTTTTTTTTTTTTTGCGGTACGCGGGCCTCTCACTGCCGTGGCCTCTCCCGTTGCGGAGCACAGGCTCCGGACGCGCAGGCTCAGCGGCCATGGCTCACCAGCCCAGCCGCTCCGCGGCATGTGGGATCCTCCCCGACCGGGGCATGAACCCGCGTCCCCTGCATTGGCAGGTGGACTCCCAACCACTGCGCCACCAGGGAAGCCCCAGGCAACATATTTTAAAATAGGCATTTATGGCTTAATAATAGCATTCCTGATCAGCTTTCTGTCAGAGCTAAAATGGGACTAGTAGGCCTGCTTTATGGAAAAGCATTGATAAAGAATTTTCATAACTGGTGATAAATCTGAGTTGGCTTCCTACAAAACAAATTCTTCAGGTATACAGTGACTTTCCCAAAGAACACATTTGCATGATCTTCAAGTTCACTGCTGGAGAGACTCTAAATAATAATCAGGTCACAAATCTGGAGAAAGGCATTTTAGATTGCCATATAATTTGCACTGAGAACTTTGAGAATTACAAGAGAGGCTGAGCCTTAGTAATCCTTCTTGTACAATAATGGAAATAATTAGGAAGGCTTCAAACAGTCTTTCTCTGTAAAAGTTTAGTGTCCTAAATATGAAAAAGGAAGAACACCAAAAGTTGTTTAATGGCTTTGTTGAACAGATCTAATGGAGCAAGTTCTACCTTGATACAAATTGGATCTTGGTTGATGAAAAATGAAGCTACTGTTGCAAAGAACATTCAGATTCTTGCATACTTTTTACCGACTTGAAAAACCGTGTGAGAAAGTAATGATATACCTGCCTTAAATCGGCCCCTCAAACTTGATATTTATTTAGAATTAAACTGGAAGTCTTTTCAAAGTGAGCAAAAAGAGAATACTTCAAATGTTTATATTAATTTTACAACTTTTCCATAGCTCATTTGTATAGTCAAGGCAGAATCTCAATTATATTAGAAAAACTAAGGTAATCAAATAGTCAGAGGAACTTTGAACCTAATGTCTGGATTTCTGAACTCTAACTTTACATATTCCATTGAATTATAGTTTATCCTTTGGATATTTTCAACTAAACATATTTATAGAATTTCCATTTTATTATTCCATTCCAAGATAATATTTAACAGCATTGGGAAGAACAAAATCAATTTGAGTTAATGTAGGGAAACCACCCATTCCAAAATTTGGTTGTCTGCTTCTGTACACTATTGGCAACATTAAAAGTGTGGTCTTGGTTTGTGAGCAAGACAACAATAAAGTCAATATCAACTAGTCCCTGATATAATTCAGTCCGAATCCAAAAATCTTACAAAGTAAGAGCATAAATAAACTGAAGCAGGTCCAGCTGTTACGGGACGATTTCTGAGCATTGTAGCTATTTTGGAAACTATTCAAATAATATTTGAAAAGTGTTTGTTAACATTTATGCTTTACTTTCCACATTTAGGAGGTCAGATCTATGAGGACAAATTTTAAAGTCTTCAGAGAACTATTCATTCAAATTAACCTATGCTAGAGATTTGACTATTACATTTTAACCTCCCTAATAAATTTGGATGATATTGCTGTACGTTCAGATTTATTACAAATATTAAAATGTTGTAGACACCACTCACAAAAATTAACTCAAAATTGATTAAAGACTTAAATGTAAGACCTGAAACCATAAAACTCCTAGAAGAAAACATAGATCTTGGCAATGATTTTTTCGATCTGACACCAAAAGCAAAGGCAATAAAGTAAAAGTGAACAAATGGGATTACATCAAACTAAAAAGCTCTGATGCACAGCAGAAGAAATGATCAACAAAGTAAAAAGCCAGCCTATGGAATGGGAGAAAATATTTGCAAAGCATGTATCTGCAAAGGGGTTAGTATCCAAAATATAGAAAGAACTCATCTCAATAGCAAATAATAATAGTAGTAGTAATAATAATCTAATTAAAAATAGGCAAATGACCTGAATAGACATTTTTTCCAAAGAAGATATATAATGGCCAAGAGGTACATGAAACGGTGTTCAACATCTGGTATCATTAGGGAAATACAAATCAAAACCCAATATACCACCTCATGCCTGTTAAATGGCTATCACCAAAAAGACAAGAAATGACAAATGCTGAGGAGACTTCGGAGAAAAGGCAACCCTTGTACACTGTTGATGAAAATGTAAATTGGTGCATCTACTACGGAAAACAGTATGAAGGTTCCTCAAAAAATTAAAAATAGAACTACCATATGATCCAGCAATCCCATTTCTGCGTATAATTCCAAAGGAAACAAAGTGACTATGTCCAAGAGATATCTGTACCCTCATGTTCAATGCAGCATTATTCACAATAGCCAAGACATGGAAACAACCTAATTGTACATCAACAGATGAATGGATAAAGAAAATGTATATATATATATACACACATATATATATACACATATATATACATATATAAAATTATATTCAGCCACAATATTATTCACCCACAAAAAAGAAGGAAATCCTGCCATCTGAGATAACATGGATGGATCTTAAGAGCACTATGCTAAGTGAAATAAGTCAGACAGGGAAAGACAAATACTGTATGATCCCACTTATGTGTGAATCTAAAACAAACAAACAACAACAAAACTCACAGAAAAAGGGATCATATCTGTGGTTACCAGAGGTGGAGATGGGGCTGGGCAACTGGATGAAAGTAGTCAAAAGGTACAAAATTCCAGTTATAAGATAAATAAGTACTAGGGATGTAATGTACAACATTATAGCTACAGTTAACACTGCTGTATATTTGAAATATGTTAAAAGAGTCGATCCTAAAAGTTATCATTATAAAAAGAAAAAAAAACTTTTTTTTGTTTTTGTATCTACACAAGATAATGGATGCTAACTAAACTTATTGTAGTAATCATTTCACAAGATATGTAAGTCAAGTCATTTTGCTGTATACCTTAAACTTACACATTGCTGTATGTCAATTATACCTTGATAAAACTGAAGAAAAAAATTTAAGTTGTGGCAAAGGCTTTCTATATGTCCTGAAAAATAGGACAAGGCAATTATGTAGAACCATCTCAATAATTTACAGCAAAGTGTTTATTAGAAATATTCAGGTTGAAAATGATCTCTATTCTTTTCCTGATAAAAAATAGTTTCTAGCCCATGAGTACATCCTTTTTTCTTCTTTCTCCTGAAAAATATAGGTAGGAAGATAAATAGCTGATTCTTAAATTCTCTGTGTGGGTGTGTATATGTATAAATTTTAGTAACATCTATTAGTTTTAGTTTCTACAAGTCAGCAGACACTAGTAAAATCAGTAAGTGATACAATGGTGCTCTTGTTTGACATGGGCTGCCAAGAGCAAGTTTATTGGTTTAAGCAACTCTTCATGGAAATGCAAACATTCATTATTGCAAATCTACTGAGGGAAAGAAGAGTGAAAGCAGAAATTGTTTTCTGCCATATTTCCCAATAAATTAATCAGTTCTCACTTTACACCTGTAATGTTGTTAATGGTTCTTGGGAAAATAGGCCTTAAAATTCAAATGAAATAGTTATTCATTTCTCCATCTGTTGTTATTTTAACAAATTTACCAAGATTTTACAGTGGTACTTTATCTTGCTGCCTCTTAATGTGACTTCTTCATGGCCTCTCTATTAAATTTCATCTATTTCAGATACGTGGATAACTAACTTTCAAGTGGTACCTGATCAAAGTCTCTATACTTAACTGTCTCTAGCAAAAAGAATTGTACTTATTCCAGATCAATTATCTTTGAGAATATGTGACTCAGGAAATTTTAGTTATTGCATTTCTCCCCAAATTATGAATAGAATTGTTTGAGAGTCTCCCTTTTAGTCTAATTTTAAGAACTGTCAATATTTTATAAGCTATTATCTATGTTTCCAGTGCTATTAAGTACCTTCAGAGCACATTCAAAACCGTTATCCTTCTTTTGCTTTTGGGTTAGGATCACTTGAACAAAAAGCCACACAAAAGAATTTCAGAATCAGCAAAATGCACCTTGAAGTCAAAATTCCCCCTTCCTGAATTGTTTTTTTTTTTTTTTTTTTTGCGGTACGCGGGCCTCTCACCGCCGCGGCCTCTCCCGTTGCGGAGCACAGGCTCCGGACGCGCAGGCCCAGCGGCCATGGCTCACGGGCCCAGCCGCTCCGCGGCATATGGGATCCTCCCAGAACCGGGGCACGAACCCGTATCCCCTGCATCGGCAGGCGGATTCTCAACCACTGCGCCACCAGGGAGGCCCCTGAATTGTTTTGAAGTTATAATAAACTTCCTCAACAGACTTGAAATTTCACCATTGAGAAAACTCTTTTGAGCAAACAAGAGATCCAGAATGCTATCTTTTAAGTATGACAGATAATATATATGGGGATATCTGTATGAAATCTCAACCAACATAGCCCAGTCCAATTGCAGGCAAGTCTAAGAACCAGAAATTTTTTGATACTTTGAACATAACTCTTAAAATTTTTGTTTCCTTTCAGAACACTCTCTGAATCTTTTTCTTCACTCTTCCTTCCTTTCTATCTTCTGACATGTTCAGTTCTTCACATGCCCCTACTTTTGACTGCCATCCAATCTCCTTTATTCTGCTGTCACTATCTTGAAACTTTATTCTTTATGTACTGTTGAAATTTTTCACTCACCAGTATTCTTCCTCCTGAACTTTGGCCACTTCTCCCACCAAACTCCGAATACTACCCTCCAAAACCAGACCTAAGCTTCACATCTTATACAAATATTAACTAAAAATGGATCATAGATCTATATAAATGGAAAACTAGAAAACTTCTAGAAGAAAATACAATAAAAGATTTTCCCATGCTAAGAACAGAGTTCTTAGACATGACACCAAAGGCACGATCTATAAAAGACAAAAATTGATAATACGGACCATTAAACTTAAAAACTTTTGCTCTGTGTGAACCTGTTAAGAAGATAAAAAGCTAGCCATCAAGAGGAAAACATAGGCAGAACACTCTATGACATAAATCACAGCAAGATCCTTTTTGACCCACCTCCAAGAAAAATGGAAATAAAAACAAAGATAAACAAATGGGACCTAATGAAACTTAAAAGCTTTTGCACAGCAAAGGAAACCATAAACAAGACAAAAAGACAACCCCTCAGAATGGGAGAAAATATTTGCAAATGAAGCAACTGACAAAGGATTAATCTCCAAAGTATACAAGCAGCTCATGCAGCTCAATATCAAAAAAACAAACAACCAAAACAATAATGGGCAGAAGAGCTAAATAGACATTTCTCCAAAGAAGATATACAGAGTGCCAACAAACACATGAAAGGATGTTCAACATCACTAATCATTAGAGAAGTGCAAATCAAAACTACAATGAGGTATCATCTCACACTGGTCAGAATGGCCATCATCAAAAAATCTACAAACAGGGCCTCCCTGGTGGCGCAGTGGTTGAGAGTCCGCCTGCCGATGCAGGGGATACGGGTTCGTGCCCCGGTCTGGGAGGATCCCATATGCCGCGGAGCGGCTGGGCCCGTGAGCCATGGCCGCTGAGCCTGTGCGTCCGGAGCCTGTGCTCCGCAACGGGAGAGGCCACAACAGTGAGAGGCCCGCGTACAGCAAAAAAAAAAAAAAAAAAAAAAAAAATCTACAAACAATAAATGCTGGAGAGGGTGTGGAGAAAAGGGAACCCTCTTGCACTGTTGGTGGGAATGTAATTTGATACAGCCACTATGGAGAACAGTATGGAAGTTCCTTAAAAAACTAAAAATAGAACTACCATATGACCTAGCAATCCCACTATTGGGCATATACCCTGAGAAAACCGTAATTCAAAAAGAGTCATGTAGCAAAATGTTTATTGCAGCTCTATTTACAATAGCCAGGATATGGAAGCAACCTAAGTGTCCATCAACAGATGAATGGATAAAGATGTGGCACATATATACAATGGAATATTAGCCATAAAAAGAAACGAAACTGAATTATTTGTAGTGAGGTGGATAGACTTAGAGTCTGTCACACAGAGTGCAGTAAATCAGAAAGAGAAAAACAAATACTGTATAATAACACATATATATGGAATCTTAAAAAAAAAAAAAAAGGTTCTCACAAACCTAGGGCCAGGACAGGAATAAAGATGCAGACGTAGAGAATGGACTTGAGGACACAGGGAGGGGGAAGGGTAAGCTGGGACGAAGTGAGAGAGTGTCACGGACATATATACACTACCAAATGTAAAACAGATAGCTAGTGGGAAGCAGCCGCATAGCACAGGGAGATCAGCTCGGTGCTTTGTGAACACCTAGAAGGGTGGGATTGAGAGGGTGGGAGGGAGGGGATATGGGGATATATGTATACATATAGCTGATTCACTTTGTTGTACAGCAGAAACTAACACAACATTGTAAAGCAATTACACTCCAATAAAGATGTGAAAAAAAAAGCTAGCCATCAACTGGCAGAAATATTTTTAAATCATATATCTGAGACAGACTCTTTGTCCAGAATATATTAAAAAAAATTCTCTAATCTCAAAAAAAAACCAATTGAATGAGAAAACAGACAAAAGACAGTATAGAGATGGCAAATAAGCATATGAAAAAAAGATGTTCACCATCATCCATTAAAGAAATGAAAATTAAAGCTACATGAGATACTATTGCGTACCTATTAAAATGGCTAACATTTTAAAATACTGAAATTACCATGTGCTAACAAGGTTACAGAGCAACTGGCTTTCTCACACATTGTTGAAGGAAATGTAAAATATCACATAGTCTTGGAAAGCAGTTTGGGGCTTCCTATGAAGCTAACAACACACATGATACAACCCAGCCCTCCTTGGTACTTATCCTAGAGACATGAAAGCACAGTCACATGGGAACATGTACACAGATGTTCAGAGCCACTTTATTTACAGTAGCCAAAAGCTGAAAGCCACCCCAAAGTCCTTCAACTGGTGAACAGATAAACTGTGGTGCAATAAATACAAAGAAACAAACTATTGATACACACATGATTTAGAAGGATTTCAAGGACTCTATGCCTAACGAAAAAAGCCAATCTCAAAATGCTGCGTGTGATATGATTTTGTTTATATAATGTTCTTGAAATGGCAAAATTATAGCGATGAACAACTTGCCAGTTGTTGCCAGAGGTTAGGGTTGGGGACGAGGGTGTGACTGTTAAGGAGTAACACAAAGGAGTGTCTTGGTGCTGATGGAAGAGTTGTGCACCCCAACTGTAAGAGAGACTGTGTGAAGATGGGCAAGCAAATTTACCCTTGTGAGAAGATTTCAAAGAACTACACACAGAAAACAAAAGCAAGAAAGAAAAAGAGTACATTTAACAGCTGTTGAAACTTATATAAAGTCTGAACGTGAGGTAAGAGTAGTTACCAATGCTGGATTCTCGGTTTTGACCAGGTACTATGTTTATATAAAATATGATCATTGGGTGAAGCTGAGTTAAGATATGCTGGAACTCTCTCTACTATTTTGCCACTTCTGGAAGGCAACATATTTCAAAATAAGAAGTTGCAATTAAAAAAATCAATAAGAGGACAAAGGATATTTAGGGACAATTAGGAATCCGCCACACTCAATGAAGGATTTTAAGGGTCTTGAAGGACACAGTCACACTGGTTTTTATTTTCATATTTCCCCAATATTTAGTACAATAGCTTAAGCAAAACTTCATTTAATAATATATGAATCTAGAAGAAACCCAGATGATCTAAAATTAAATTGCCAACTAAATGTCTTAGTAGGATGCTAAATAGTGATTATCATATTATAACTTTTTATTACTTCTTTAATTTAGTTCTTAATATTATTAACATCAATTAAAGCCAATATACTATTAAACTCTTTAGTTTCTGAAAAAAAGGGAATCCTTCTTAAGAAAAAAATCAGTTAAAAACGTTAATACGTTAATTTGAATTACTTCGATAGTAAAGTCATCAAATTTGGGGAGGATCTTTTAGTTTCTAATGTGTCATATTACTTTGTCTACAAAGATTTTTAAAGGAAAATAGAAAAAAACCTCTGTATCTTATATTCAACTCCATGTAAATTTCTCCACCTAAATGTCTCTGAAATTAAATCTTTTTACTTCCAGACCATCTGAACAATTGGGTGAATTTGGACATTAAATCCTGACCTTCGGTCTTTAGATATACTTCACATGCTTCAAATATGATTGATTGCTTGTTGAGTCCAATTATTCCTCCAGTGCCTGTGGGATTCTTAAAATCCCTAACATTTGCAGGAAGTGACCTTTTTCCTACTCCATCATGCAACAGCTGTCAGAGATGCTTCTGTTGCCTATTCTCTGTCATGCAGAGATAGGGTTTATCCAGTAAAACTTCTGTTGCTGGGCCAGTAAAACTGCAGACCTTCATTTTTTAAGACTCTTATTTTGACATTGATGCAGATACCAGGTGACAATAACAAAGATAAATGTCAGTGATTATCACGCGAAATTTATAGATGGGCCCATGTCTTGCAGCAATGGAAACAGTTGGAAGCTATGCAAATACTACAAATCCTAAAGTTTTACCATGTTAAGAATAAATACTTGGATTGAAACCAGAAAAACATTCAGTCGTCAATTCCTTGGCATCAGACCGAAAATTCCTCCTGGACATAAACTCTTATAAATCCACTTAATTGCCCCAGGAAGTTGGCACCTCGTTTGGGAGCTTGAATGGAATTAAACTGGTCATCAGAAGAATCAAGGACTCTTGAGAGAAAAGGGTTCACTGAGCACTAGTGGTTGTTGTTGTTTTTTCCCTTAACATGAAATGTGCTTTTAGATCAAACTGTTCAGTTTCAATTCAAGATAAGAAAAAATAGCCTAGGTGAATATGTACTGTTTCCTTTGTTTTTCTTTTTTTTTCCTCCCTTTTTTTTTTTTTTTTTCTTCAATTTTGATGCTTCTCTTCCATACTGCTGGTTTTCCTCAAGCATTTGGTGTTTCCTGGCTGGTCAGTCACGTTTACTACCGAGCAATTAAAATGTGTAGTATCTGAAACTGGCATGGTTTCTGTGGCAACCATATAGGATGGCTTCCTCACAGGACTGTCCCCCAGTGCGGGCCTTGGCAGCAGCTCTCTGTGAGTAGAGGTGACCACGGGGGTCTTGCCTGTAAGGCGAATGGTGATGAGAAGGCAGCCAGGATGCTGGGAGTCCGTGTAGTTTCCATTTTAAGGAGGATTTTCCTCTGAGGTAAAGGGCTTTCGAGTATTTCATCTTTGAAGTAAGCTGCTCTTCACATTTTCCTTCTTTTTCCCCTACTGCCTATTGAGGGAGCCAGTGTTACCTGAAGCTCTGTTCTCACTTTCTCTCAGAGTCTGATATCCACACTAGGAACTTCCCTCATGTACAGGATCTGCTTTACTTAGAAGACAATTCTCCAGGCTTAATTCTGGGGCAACAGCCAATTGAGCTGGGTGCCATTTTGAATCAGTACAAGTCTTTGCTTTGTAGTTCCTTTTCACAGATTGTAATTATACTCTTTTACAAATTATGAATATATCCCCATGCCATTTACCATATTTTCTAAAAACAGTTTCTAATAGATTCTATTTAATGTCACTATCAAAATGTATTTGGTCATGTACCTGTTAGTGGACATGTAGATTATTTCCAATTCTATCATATGTAACATTGTAGTGAATATTTTTCTATGGACATAACTGTCCACCTATAATTATTTCCTATAAGTGGAACTGTGGTTACAAAGTGAGTTAACATTTTAAAATTATTTAACATATATTGATGAATTGTATTCTAGATAGTTGATACAAAGTTACCCTCCCACTAGAAGTATATGAGGATCCCTCGTTTCTCATTCTCTCGTGTACATTTTATTTTGGTTTTGATCCTTGCCAACTATATCCGTAAAAAATAATATCACTTTACTTAGACTTTTTTGTTATTTACGCAGTTGAGTTTTTCCACAACTATAGAGCACTATATAAAATATGTTTAACTGTAGGAATGCTATTCAAAGAATAGGTTTCTTTCTTAATTCACACTAGACTGTGTACACACTTTCTTTTAAAAAAGAAAATAAGGGGGGCGTCCCTGGTGGTGCAGTGGTTGAGAGTCCACCTGCCGATGCAGGGGACGCGGGTTCATGCCCTGGTCCGGGAAGATCCCACATGCCGCAGAGCGGCTGGGCCCGTGAGCCATGGCCGCTGAGCCTGCGCGTCCGGAGCCTGTGCTCCACAACGGGAGAGGCCACAGCAGTGAGAGGCCCGCGTACTGCAAAAAATATATATATAAATAAAATAAAATAAAATAAGAAAATAAAAAAGAAAATAAGGTCTGGAGTACTAAGTGTCATGACTACCCACAGTCTTTTAATGCCTGGTGAAAATGCCAGCCTGCTATTTAAAGGCAAGTAGAATAAAACATATTACAAATTTATTTTATTTTTAAGTAATGCCGTGCCATCAGCTAGTGGACTTTAAAGCTGTTTCCTTGTTTTTAGTAGATAATTTAGCATTTTTATGATGTCAGTAAATTTGACTTGATTTTCATTGGGAAGGGAGTCATGTTATCATTCCTCAGGTGCTTGCAAATAAAGTCCTTTCATATCTGTCATAAGTTCTATACATTTGATAGACTCTTCAAATTGTTTGCAAGTCAAAATGACCCATCCAAAAATTATTAAAATTTCAGTTAGCATTAAAAAGCAAAGTCAGCTTCAGTAAAGAATATACATTGTACTGGCCCTTGTTAAGAAAAGAAGCAATGTAAGTGGCTGATCCTATCCTATTAGTTAAAACTAAAGCAATGTTAAATGACATCAGTTATTATGAAAGGGCTGAAAGTATCTCAGAGAAACCCAAGGAAGGTTTTCCGCTTTTCAGAGGAATTCCCCAAGGTATTCTAAATTGGGATTTGCACTCTGAGAGGAGTGTAATTAAATAAAAAGAATACAGAATGAGTCCGTTGTTTTTCTGCTTTAAAATGTGTTCTTCATCATCACATTGGCTGAATTAACCAGTCGTTTACTACTTGGAAACCTATGATTTCTAACAGTTCCTTAAATGTATTGAGAAATGCTTATTTTGTTTATCCGTGGAAACCATCAACAGCAGGGATTTTCTCCCCGCAGTGGCATCAAGTTAACAAGAGAAAATGGAGGATAAGTGCACAGTGAGATTGGTGTATCTTAAAGAGCAGTCAACAGAAATATGAAAATATAGGGGTGGTGACATGATAGGAAAAAAGAAGGTGGACACAGTGAGGAGAACTCAGTCATGTTTCTCTTGAAAGCTCCTTCCTCTCTGCCCTTCCCTCACCCCACGCCTCTGATGGGATCACAGGAATTAGCTCTGCACTCACGACTGCAGCTCCCACAGTGCTGGAGGGGAGCCCGATGACCTGCGCACTTATTTTGTGAACGTCTTGCACCTGTCCTGATTTCCATTTCAAAAAACAATCTTCTTTTCTCTCACCATTTAAAAGCTAAAATAAATTTGGTTTTAACAAGCTTAAGTACCATTGAAAAGATGACTTGTGGAAGAGAAAAGGGGAAAAAAAGCAGAGGGGAAAGGGGAGATTGGCGAAGCATAAAACACAGTGATAAGAATGTTCAAGTCTTGAACGAAGAAAGAGTCAAATTATAACAACTTTAGTGTCAGTCTGTTTAACTGTTCTTATGTTTTGTATAATTTATTTATGTTTGTATTGTTGGAATCTATTTGAATTCGCTGTTAGTCTCAGCCTCTAACTTTTCTTAATTATACTCAAAGGGTCTTGCGGTCAGCAAACCACCCATATTTACTCCCAAACATGCATGGAACATATATGTGTCTACACACATACTCAGAGGAAGACAAAGAAGAGCAAGACAAATGACGAAAAAAATGAAATAGAAAAATATAATTAGCAAAGTAGGAGTAAATAAAGAAAAAAAAAATCCTGTATGGAAGAAAGACATGGATGGAGAGAACTATGTGGAGGATTTATGGTTCCAATCCATCATTCAAGACTGAATTTGAACTCAGATTTCTGTCACTGAAGCCTATGGCCTAATGGCTGTACTATTCTTTGCTTTACATTTAATGTTTGTTTATTTGTTTAGTAACTTTTTTTTTTTTTTTTTTTTGCGGTATGCGGGGCTCTCACTGTTGTGGCCTCTCCCGCTCCAGAGCACAGGCTCCCGATGCACAGGCTCAGCAGCCATGGCTCACGGGCCCAGCCACTCTGCGGCATGTGGGATCTTCCCGGACCGGGGCACAAACCCGTGTCCCCTGCATCGGCAGGTGGACTCTCAACCACTGAGCCACCAGGGAAGCCCTGTTTAGTAACTTTTATGCATAAAGTACTGTAAGTTCTATGAGAAGAGGACAATTAATTTTAGGACCCATCCCTGCCTTCCAAGAGCTCAACGTGTTACTTCCTGCAGACCAAACTTCATACAAAATTTTAAGAATGTTTAATTATCATTTTGCAGACAGATATTTATTGAATGCCCTTTGGGCAACAGGCACTGTGCACAGAAGTAGAAATACTAGATAGGTAGGTAGGTAGGGAGGGAGGGAGGGAGATAGATAGATAGATAGATATAGAAAGAATATAATCCCTGTCCTCAAATAATGTATAGTGTGGCTAGACAGAAGATCAGACTACACATGAGGGATGAGAACTCATGGGACTAAACTTAACTGAAACTGGGGTGAGGGACAGAGGGGAATGGGGTACAGCTGTGGCTTTCTTTACAAAAACTTTTCTGAGTTCATTCTGGCAAGGTCAGTAGGGTGATAACAGTACTGCAGAGAGAGGGGATGGCAGTGACAAAAACAGAAAATGCAGTGCACTAGAAACACCAAAAAGTCATTGGTATTGCTCAAAACAGTTCCATAAATGATTTGAGAAAGAAGAAGCCTGCTGGAAATGAAGTCAAGGGTCACAGCTTAGATCCTGTTGCAAGACACAGAAAGAATTTGAGCTGACCATGTACCAGACACTGTCCTAGCCACCGGGAAATAGCAATTAAAAAGTCACCTTTAAAATCAATGAGGAATTAATAATAAGGAATAACATTTTACATAAGAAACCTATGGTGTGATGAGTGTTACAAAACAGAAGTGTGAGAAATCAGGCTTTATAACTTTTTTTTTTTTTTTTTACTAATTTGGATGTTATAAGTTTCTCTCATGTTGTTGCCCAAAGGAGAAAAGTTGGAGCTGTATGTTTCTACCTGCCTGGAAGCTCTGTGCAACAAATTCTCAAATTCAAGTACAGTTATATGCAGAGACATCTGAAATCACAGAAATGTCTGAAATAACTGTTGGCCCAAAAGTACTCTGCTGAGGGAACAGATGGATGGCAGCATGGAGTTTCTACAAGCAGTTAGGGAAAACAGTCAGTGTTAGCAAACAACATCCATGGTAACAAGTCTAAGATCCCCAAGAGGATATTTTCCATTATTGGTGGGTAAACATTTGCCAGAAGTTATGACTCACAGAAGTTTCTTCTAACGTGGAGGTGCCCACTCTCCAGAGTGTCTCCCACAGTTAAACATTTCATCCAGTCAGCCTTACATTATCAAAAAAGTATTTAGCGGGCCTCCCTGGTGGCGCAGTGGTTGAGAGTCCGCCTGCCGATGCAGGGGATACGGGTTCGTGCCCCGGTCTGGGAGGATCCCATGTGCCGCGGAGCGGCTGGGCCCGTGAGCCACGGCCGCTGGGCCTGCGCGTCCGGAGCCTGTGCTCCGCAACGGGAGAGGCCACAACAGTGAGAGGCCCGCATACCGCAAAAAGGAAAAAAAAAAAAAAAAAAAAAAGTATTTAGCATTTTACCTTATGGGTTGTGCATTTAGGATACGTGTCCAAGATCACATACTATTCTTCTTTCAGATTCCTGAGGGAGGTAACAAGAAAAACATCATTAATGAATTATGGGAATCAGTACAACAGCCCTGAACAACTAAAAAGTCACTTTTGTTTACAAGTAAGATTGAGTACAAGAGAGTAATACCTAATTATTCCTGTATGTATTACATATTCCTGTATGTAATTAGATTTATGTGAATGACCTTTGTATCTATTGCTACCCTAACAAATTATCACAAACTTGGTGGCTCAAATCAACAAAAATGTATTATCTTACCGTTTTATAAGCTAGAAGTGCAGCAACAATCTCACTGGGCTAAAATCAATGTGTTAGCTGGGGGAGGGGGCGGTTTCCTTATGGATATTCCAGGGACAAGTCTGTTTCCTGGCATTTTCTGGTTTCTAGAAGCCCACCAACATTCCTTGGCTTCTTGCCCCCTTCCTGCATCTTCAGAGCCCCCAATGTTGCATCCCTCTGACCATTCTCAGGTAGTCAAACTTCACTCTGCCTCTGTCTTCCGCCTCCTCCTTATACTCTTAAGCACTCTTGTGATGACACAGGGCCCACCCAAATAATCCAGGATAATCTCGCTACTCTGAGGTCTTTAATTACATCTCAAAGTCCCCTCTGCCATGCAGGGTAACACAGTCACAGGTTCCAGGGATTAAGATGTGGATGTCTTTGGAGGACCACTATTCTGCCTATCACAGAATAACAATAAAAAGTTGATAGCAGAAACAATGGAAAAGAGATAAACGTAATTCATATAATATTGATTCTTTCACTGCAGTTTTTAAAGTATAGACATATTTCAGTGAGATGAAACTAAGTTTGATATTCCAAGTGTCCCAGGCGGTAGTTTTCTACTTTTATAACAATGATAGAAGCTAAAAAATGTGTAGAGAGGCAGTCTTGGAAACCATGAGGCACACTAGACAAGAAATCAAAACACTTGTATGATGGTATTGGCTCATTTATATACCTAATAAAAGTCATGTTTTTAAAGGTCTTTTTTTAAGTAAAATGGGGATATCAGGTACCATTATTGGCATCTCCATAGATACTTTGTAAATATGATTTCTCACTCTGCTCACCTCAAAACATTGGTGTAAAAATTACATGAGATATCTGCATGTGAAAGTCCTTTGTAAGTTACTGAATACCATACAATTCTGAGGGATTTTCACAAGATTCTGAAAACACTTCACTTACATTACCATCAATTTAAAGAAACTTGTGATATATTTGTTATTATTCTATTATTACAGGACTTGTATTATTCTTTTTTTTAACATCTTTATTAGAGTATAATTGTGTTACAATGCTGTGTCAGTTTCTGCTTTATAACAAAGTGAATCAGTTATACATATACATATGTTTCCATATCTCTTCCCTCTCGTGTCTCCCTCCCATCGTCCCTATCCCACCCTCTAGGTGTTCACAAAGCACCGAGCTGATCTCCCTGTGCTATGCGGCTGCTTCCCACTAGCTATCTATTTTACGTTTGGTAGTGTGTAGATGTCCATGCCACTCTCTCACTTTGTCCCAACTTACCCTTCCCCCTCCCTGTATCCTCAAGTGCATTCTCTAGTAGGTCTACATCTTTATTCGCATCTTGCCCCTAGGTTCTTCTGACCATTTTCTTTTTTTTTTTTACATTCCATATATATGTGTTACCATACGGTATTTTTCTCTTTCTGACTTACTTCACTCTGTATGACAGTCTTTATGTCTCTATGTCTGTCAACCTCCCTACAAGTAACTCAGCTCCGTTCCTTTTTATGGCTGAGTAATATTCCATTGTATATATGTGCCACATCTTCTTTATCCATTCATCTGTTGATGGACACTTAGGTTGCTTCCATGTCCTCGCTACTGTAAACAGTGCTGCAATGAACATTTTGGTACATGACTCTTTTTGAATGATGGTTTTCTCAGGGTATATGCCCAGTAGTGGGATTGCTGGGTCGTATGGTAGTTCTATTTTTAGTTTTTTAAGGAACCTCCATACTGTTCTCCATAGTGGCTGTATCCATTTACATTCCCACCAAGAGTGCAAGAGGGTTCCCTTTTCTCCACACCCTCTCCAGCATTTATTGTTTGTAGATTTTTTGATGATGGCCATTCTGACCAGTGTGAGATGATACCTCATTGTAGTTTTGATTTGCACTTCTCTAATGATTAGTGATGCTTCAGTGAACATTGTGGTACATGACTCTTTTTGAATGATGGTTTTCTCAGGGTATATGCCCAGTAGTGGGATTGCTGGGTCGTATGGTAGTTCTATTTTTAGTTTTTTAAGGAACCTCCATACTGTTCTCCATGGTGGCTGTATCAGTTTACATTCCCACCAACAGTGCAAGAAGGTTCCCTTTTCTCCACACCCTCTCTAGCATTTATTGTTTGTGGATTTTTTGATGATGGCCATTCTGACCAGTGTGAGATGATACCTCATTGTAGTTTTGATTTGCACTTCTCTAATGATTAGTGATGCTTCAGTGAACATTGTGGTACATGACTCTTTTTGAATGATGGTTTTCTGAGGGTATATGCCCAGTAGTGGGATTGCTGGGTCGTATGGTAGTTCTATTTTTAGTTTTTTAAGGAACCTCCATACTGTTCTCCATAGTGGCTGTATCCATTTACATTCCCAACAACAGTGCAAGAGTGTCTTGGCCTATTTCTCCTTCGATTTATCCTGTATGGGGCTCTCTGTGCTTCCTGGACTTGATTGACTATTTCCTTTATCATATAAGGGAAGTTTTCAACTTTAATCCCTTCAAATATTTTCTCAGTCCCTTTCCTTTTCTCTTCTTCTTCTGGGACCCCTATAATTCGAATGTTGGTGCGTTTAAAGTTGTCCCAGAGGTCTTTGAGACTGTCCTCAATTCTTCTCATTCTTTTTTCTTTATTCTGCTCTGCAGTAGTTATTTCCACTATTTTGTCTTCCAGTCACTTATCCAATCTTCTGCCTCAGTCATTCTCCTATTGATCCCTTCTAGAGAATTTTTAATTTATTGTGTTGTTCATCATTGTTTGTTTGCTCTTTAGTTCTTCTAGGTCCTTGTTAAACGTTTCTTCTATTTTCTCCATTCTGTTTCCAAGATTTTGGATCATCTTTACTATCATTAGTCTGAATTCTTTTTCAGGTAGACTGCCTATTTCCTCTTCATTTGTTAGGTCTGGTGGGTTTTTTTTTTTTTTTTTTTGCGGTACGCGGGCCTCTCACTGTTGTGGCCTCTCCCGTTGCGGAGCACAGGCTCCGGACGCGCAGGCCCAGCGGCCATGGCTCACGGGCCCAGCCGCTCCGCGGCATATGGGATCCTCCCAGACCGGGGCACGAACCCGTATCCCCTGCATCGGCAGGCGGACTCTCAACCACTGCGCCACCAGGGAGGCCCAGGTCTGGTGGGTTTTTGCCTTGCTCCTTCATCTGCTGTGTGTTGCTCTGTCTTCTCATTTTGCTTAACTTACTGTGTTTGGGGTCTCCTTTTCACAGGCTGCAAGTTCGTAGTTCCCATTGTTTTTCGTGTCTGCCCCCAGTGGATAAGGTTGGTTCAGTGGGTTGTATAGGCTTCCTGGTGTAGGGGACTGGTGCCTGTGTTCTGGTGGATGAGGCTGGATCTTGTCTTTCTGGTGGGCAGGAGTGCATCCGGTGGTGTGTTTTGGGGTGCCTGTGACCTTAGTATAATTTTAGGCTGCCTCTCTGCTAATGGGTGGGGTTGTGTTCCTGTCTTGCTAGTTGTTTGGCATAGGGTGTCCAGCACTGGAGCTTGCTGGTCATTGAGTGGAGCTAGGTCTTAGCATTGAGATGAAGATCTCTGGGAAAGCTTTCTCCGTTTGATATTACATGGGGCCCAGAGGTCTCTGGTAGACCAATGTCCTGAACTCGACTCTCCCACCACAGAGGCTCAGGCCTAACACCCAGCCGGAACACCAAGAGCCTATCAGTCACACAGCTCTGAAGAAAAGGGAGAAAAAAAAAGACAGAAAGAAAGAAAAAATAAAATAAAATAAAATAAAGTTATTTAAATAGAAAAAAATTTTAAATTATTAAAAATTAAAAAGTAATTTTAAAAAGAGAGAAAGAAAGAAGAGAGCAACCAAGCCAAAAAACAAATCCACCAATGATAACAAGTGCTACAAACTATACTAAAAACAAAAAAATAATAAAAACGGACAGTCGGAACCCTAGGACAAATGGCAAAAGCAAAGCTATACAGACAAAATCCCGTAAAGAAGCATACACATACCCACTCACAGAAAGAGAAAAAGGAAAATATATATATATAAAAAGGAAGAGAGCAACCAAATCAGTAAACAAATCTACTAGTGATAATAAACTCTAATTACTAAACTAAGATAAACATAAAACCAGAAACAAATTAGATGCAAAAAGCAAACCCCAAGTCTACAGTTGCTCCGAAAGTCCACCGCCTTAATTTTGGGATGATTCGTTGTCTATTCAGGTATTCCACAGATGCAGGGTACATCAAGTTGATTGTGAAGATTTAATCCACTGCTCCTGAGGCTGCTGGGAGAGATTTCCGAGGTT
Organism: Mesoplodon mirus; assembly: GCF_964341445.2. NCBI lineage: Eukaryota > Metazoa > Chordata > Mammalia > Artiodactyla > Ziphiidae > Mesoplodon > Mesoplodon mirus. The sequence continues at coordinate 25,632,658 of NC_138996.1, forward strand.
CAGCTTTGGATTTGGATCCGCCCCTGCGTGTAGGTCACCTGAGGGCATCTGTTCTTCGCTCAGACAGGATGGGGTTAAAGGAGCAGCTGATTAGGGGGCTCTGGCTCACTCAGGCAGGGGGAGGGAGGGGTACGGATGTGGGGCGAGCCTGCGGCGGCAGAGGCCGACGTGACGTTGCACCAGCCTGAAGTGCGCCACGTGTTCTCCCGGGGAAGGTGTCCCTGGATCGTGGGACCCTGGCAGTGGCGGGCTGCACAGGCTCCCGGGAGGGGAGGTGTGGAGAGTGACCTGTGCTTGCACACAGGCTTCTTGGCGGCAGCAGCAGCAGCCTTAGCATCTCATGCCCGCCTCTGGGGTCCGTGCTGATCGCCATGGCTCGCGCCGGTCTCTGGAGTTCGTTTAGGCAGTGCTCTGAATCCCCTCTCCTCGCACACCCCTAAACAATGGTCTCTTGCCTCTTAGGTAGTTCCAGACCTTTTCCCAGACTCCCTCCCGGCTAGCTGTGGCACACTAGCCCCCTTCAGGCTGTGTTCACGCAGCCAAGCCCAGTCTTCTCCCTGGGATCCGACCGAAGCCCGAGCCTCAGCTCCCAGCCCCCACCCACCCCAGCGGGTGAGCAGACAGGCCTCTCGGGCTGGTGAGTGCTGGCCGGCACCGATCCTCTGTGCGGGAGTCTCTCTGCTTTGCCCTCCGCACCCCTGTGGCTGCGCTCTCTTCCACATCTCCGAAGCTCCCCGTCTCCGTCACCTGCAGTCTCCACCCAGGAAGGGGCTTCCTAGCGTGTGGAAACCTTTCCTCCTTCACGGCTCCCTCCCAGAGGTGCAGGTCCTGTCCCTATTTTTTTGTCTCTGTTTTTTCTTTTTTCTTTTGCCCTACCCAGGTACGTGGGGAGTTTCTTGCCTTTGGGGACATCTGAGGTCTTCTGCCAGCGTTCAGTAGGTGTTCTGTAGGAATTGTTCCACATGTAGATGTATTTCTGATGTATGTGTGGGAAGGAAGATGATTTCCCCATCTTAACTCCTCTGCCATCTTGAAGGTCTCTAGGCCAACTTTAAAATGACTATTCTCAAATTTAAGCCCGCAATTAAAATATGACTTGGAAATTCAGGGTCCCTCACCATAAAGGAAAAACTGATTTATTTGATCCGCACATTGACTGCATTCGACTGTTTTACAAACATTTTAAATCTTAATAAGAAATGAAGTTGTCTTTTTAAAACTCATTCCTCTGAGCGTGTACAAAATTGAAATGTTAGGTAACATACAAAGATAGTTCAGGAATTATTCTTCTCTGGGTGCTAGTGCTGCACTAAAAGAGCAGCAAAGGGCTACAGATTGTTTTACAAGAACATCTCTCTGTGGCAGGATGGATTTATGGATTTCTGGAACAGTGATATGAAGAGCCTCCCCCCAGAATTGTGAATGTGAAGGAACCCACTGTCACTGGGATGTGGTCCAGAAAACTGTCTTAATACTTAAAACAATGATAACAAAGTCTCAACAAATATTTAGGAAACACTAAGTGTAGCAACCATGTTGGTCATTATGACCTCCCAGTCAGACCTGACTGATTTTTCTTAAATGCAATCAAACATCATCGTCATCTCCTGTCTCCAAAAATGTGCACACAAATTCACGGTATGCAAAAGGAACAAGGTCCCAAGCATGTTTATAGTGAGCATGAGCCCTGGAACGTTAATATACAAAGTGCAAGGCCAGCAGGACATTCTTGAACAGACCAAACTGAAAGATTAATTTATGGGAAACATTCAACGCTTCTAGCTACACACTGATTATCGAATGCAACTGTATGAAGAGTTTTATTATTTATTATCTAAGAACCAAACTATGCATTACATAGTAAGCTAGCCCTCTAAGACTGAGATCACTATAGAAGGATAGTTGATTTAAGTTTGCTGAACTGAAAGATAATAGGGCATTTCATGAAAGAAAAAGTATACTTTTCTAAGAACCATGAATTAGAAGAGTCCATTTCCTTCAATATAAGTTACATTGCCCAAGAAAAAACTTAAAACTTGGCAGGATCCATAGTATCACAGACTTATGTCCTTTGGCATAAATATCCAAAGTATTTTGGCCACCTCTGAAAGCAAAAGAACTGTGAAGGTGAGATGGAACAGAGAATAAGAAAGAGCCAAGGAAAAGCTCTGCCATTACTTTTTTTTAAAATTTTGGTTGATTGTGTTATTTTATCTTGTTTTAAGGTAATTTCACAATAAATAATGGAAGAAAAAGTATATAACTTAGGACAAAACAGATAAAAATAATTTTTAAAATGAAAGTTTGATGATAACTAGATTTCCTCATTTAATAGCAATCTATTCTATAAATTTTTCATATTTTATATGTTAAAAACAAGTATACTTGATCCCTTACTGGCAGGAAGAATTAATTTCTCTGGTAATTACACCTAAGTATAACTGGCTTTGTATGATATATTAAAAAAATGTAAGCTAAAGGGAAATATAGTTTAAAATAAAACTATTTTCTAGTGTCATATTTTTTTAATTGACAAGATTAACTTGAGCACTAAAAAAATGAAATATAACCTTGAATTATAAGGCAAGTGAGATGCCTCAAAATCTATTTTTGTGAATATTATCTTCTAAAGCATATTTCCAAAATCTTTTCAATCTGATTGATGATATTTTATAGAAGAAAAATAAGTTGTATAAATTTATTGAAAATGAAAATAAAATTGTTACTCATATAAAATTTCTCATTCACATAATCCTTGACTCTGCAAACTGAAGTTATCTGTGAGTAAAATATAACCTCTTTGTTCTGGAACTATAGCTTTGGTACATTAAACTTTGTATCATTACATTTTTCAAAATATTGAACCAACAAAAATCAAAAATCATCTTTTTACAAACTTGGAAACAAAATCAAGTCAACCTAAATCAGTAGTGAGAATGTAACTTATGTTATTATTCCACAAGATAATGGTCAGATACCAAGGTATGTGCACAATTCTATTTTAATGAACATAACGGATTCTGAGACACTGACCATTTTTATGGCATGGAGCACTGAACTATGTAAATGACCCAAATCTTTTTCAGGCTATGTCCCTAATGAGTCACATGGGGTAAGTACTTTACCACCTCTATTTATTTTAAATAATTTACATCTGTTTTTCTTCAGCAACCCAAATCCGATGTCAGACTTTGGATCATTTTATCACTTACGTGGCTTTGCCTCTTGACTATTACACCCTCCTTCAACTTCCGTATTTCCATTTGTTCTCCATGAATTCACTTAGTCCTCCAGCCTCTTGCCTCCCTCCATTTTATATCAAGCTGTAAATCTGCTATTGGATTCACTAGTTTCTTTACTCTGCCAGGACTAATAGCCTATGTATTATTTCATCCAAACACACACTAGAATCTGCCACATCCTTGGTCTTTCTCTGCATCTCTCTGGAAAATTCCCAATACTGCAGCCAAAATGGTTTAAAATGGAAAATTTGGGGGATTATTTAGACCAGGATTATACCTCCCCTATGATTTAGTCAAGTACTGCCATTATCCCCAATTGATTCCCTCATATAACGGTGACTATAATTTACTGATCGCAAGAGATGTTGCAGAGATTAATCGTAATGAGTTTGTGTATACCTTCTACAGTGTCTGACATATGGCAGCTGCTCCATAAATGTTAGCACTTTTCTACTCCCTTTTTAGTTCTTAGGATGCTGAACACGAGAGGAACAAAGAGACATGCTAAGGCTAACACTGCTGCCCCAAATGTGCTGCTTTCAGTCAGAGCAGCATTCTTGACATTGTTCAGAACAGGATATTTATTTGATTACTTACCTTCTCTTATTACACTCAGATATTATACCAAAGCTCTTCCTCCTACAGTCTCTTACCCTGTGTCAGCATTCTGTAGCCTCGGCAGGTGATGTCAGGTAATCTCTATTTCGTAAAGCCTATTCAGACAACCTTCAAAGCGCCAAGGTCTCCCCTTGCCCACCCCCGCAGCCTCGGATTAACCGTATAGCCTTCTACTGCAGGTGTTTTCTGAAGCTGTAGGAAAGTACCGATGTTAAGGAACCTCGTGTTTATTCAGAAATATATAGTTTTTTCTAGTGATTGTCATGGTTCCTTTTTTAAAAGAAATCAGAACAGGTGAGTGCATATGGTATGAGGAATTAGGAATCACATCTGAAGTTTAGATGTTTGGATAGTTCTACAGTATTTACATAATCCATGGTAGGTATGAATACAGATCAGCAGTAAGTCTTACACTTACATTCACAAGGTTTATTTCTGAATACTGAAGATGTTTGGTCCTTAAAATGCCATTTTCAAAGGTGTAAGTACTTTGAAACTGTAGGTACAATTTTGATTATAGTAAAAAACAAAAGTTATAGCTTTTTGTTCTTTTAAGTTCATGCATGATTGCATACCAACTGGAAACATTATGCAGAACTGGTACTGAAAATATAGCCTGGGGCCTGCTTATGGTCTTTTGACATGCTACCTTCTGTTATTCTGCTTAATTCATGACTCTAAAAGGCCAACAGCCCTCTAAATGAACTTTTGAGGAATTAGTGATCATAATGAAAATTGCAGTCCTTATTCTCTACTGTGTGGGTTGGCATAAGCATGTGTGACCACATGTAACAGGGTTAGAAGGAAAAATAATGCTTTGCCCTCTGGAATTTGACCCTATTTGAACTTTACTCATGTTTCAGATGTCTACGGACTTCTTTACCATTGAAATAGGACAGAATTATAAATAATGGCTTCAGATGGAAAAACAGAAAAGTTAGCTTTGCTTGGGTCAGCGTTTTGAACCAGCACCTGTTTTCTTCTTTGATTACTGAGCAGCTCAGTATGTAACAAGTTCAGAAGCAGAAGCTATGTCATAATAATACATGATGTGAGTATACATACAGACATACTGTGTATGTCTCCTACCACAGTTTCCTGCTTGACTAGTTATGCCTTCCTCTCCAGTATCATCTAATCACAAGGAGACCAAAGACTACAATGATTAAATAAGTAAATTTTTAATGGCAATATTAGAAACTAAGTCAAATATCTATTTAGAGCAGAGACCATTTCTCTTCCCTCCTTTAGCTGCCTCACCACCTAGCCCATTATTCCATCACAGTGGGCTTCTGTTGTCCAACTAATATAACTTATCACACCCTTCATTTGGTTTTGACTTTGTAAACTTTTGCAGAGTGAGTGAAAACCTTTATTTGGGTTTTCCTACTTGAAATTATCAAATAGCCAATTAAAATACTGAAAGTCAAATGTTTTCTATGAATATTCATCAGAATGTTAGAACACACTTGAAAATTTGGACTCATTTTATGGTGCGCAAGATTTTCCTTCCAGCTTAGCTCGATCTTAAAAAAAAAAGTAATACCTACCACAAAACAATTTGAGATTCATCAAAATTAATATGAATTGGTCTGAACTCATTAGAGTGAACATTTTACTATAAGTAAATCATACCTCCGTATTAAATAAATAAATAAATCCCAAGCCTTCTTAATTTAAGGCCAATCTTTAGACCCAAGCCATTCAGGAATCCTACCCAATGCTACCTCCATGTACTGGTCACAGTATCTGCTAATGGTGGAAGTCCATTGTTAGCTATGCAGCTGTGTTCCACTCAAGATAGACCCCTCCTTCCTCTTCTGTGCTATAGTACTTCCCCAGTTCAAGGCAGCCTGTGTGTGGAGTCAGGTTGGGTATGGTTAAAGGAACGGGAAGATCTTTTTATTGGCTGTGGTTTTCATGGATTCTTTCCTCTTCAACTCTCTGAAGACTTCAATGTGAGAATTCCATGCATCTTTAAATCTTGGACTGAACAACCAACACTCTATAAATCAGCTGGCTTCCATAGTCTGCTTATTGTCTTCTTTCTTTCCTACTTAACATTTTTCATTTTTTATGGGGAAAAAAGAGTGTATCTTTTCTAGCTTCATACTAGATTTCTATATTTATCTCTATCTTATTGGGCAGGGGAGATCGGAGAGTATTTAATGGTCAGAAACACAAATTAAATAAAAGATAATTTAATCCAATTTTTCAAATGAGGAAACTGACTCAAGTACTTGGAATGCATATACCGAACCAGAGCAGCATTTTTGGAGAAAAATCCTAGTTGACCTTGATGTTACAAATATATGTTTATACTTTTTGAAGTGCGCGTGCGCGCACACGCACACACACACACACACAATTTTATTTAGAGAACACTTACAGGGTACTTGCCATATGTCAAGTACTGTTTTACATGCTGTATAAATAGTAAGTCATTCGCTCCTCATAGTACACTAGAAGGCAGACACTATTATCTCTGTTTATAGACAGAGATGTAAAGAGGTTTGCCTATGATCACAAAGCTAGTAAGGGACTTGAACCACTATGTTATACTGCATCTCATGATTTGGAAAAATCACGCCTACAACATAGGCAGAATAAATATTATCGTTTCCACGGGGCAAATGTAGAAATTCAGGCAGGAAGCATTTAAATGTTCTGCTCAAGGAGAGCTGGATAGGAGCAGAGCTAACCCTGGGACACAGAATGAAAAGCCAGTTCTCCTGACGACTACCCAGAATTTCTCTTCATTATACCACATTGTCAAAGCTTCTCCACTTAGGGTAATTATACCAGGCAAGTATGTTTGTTCAATTCTAGATACAATTTATCAACGTTAAATTTTAGCATTTTAATGAATTTTTATGAAAACACAGGATACAAAATAAAAAATGGAAGTTGCTATATAAATGATATGAACAGTATGCATAAAGAAACAAGCCTCAAACACAGTAGTTCAGATCGATAGTTTTTACCATTTCAGTTCAACAAATGTTTACTGAGTGCCTAATGTATCCAAGGATTTAAACTATGGGTTCAGAGTTAAGACTAAAAGATAAGATATAATCCCTGACTTTTAAGTTCCCTATTCAGCCAGACAAGCTGACTTTACAAAAATTAATTTTCTTCTCAAGGTACGGTTTCACATAGGGCTTGAATATTTTTTTACCTTTCCTAGCTGTAAAATGTAAATAAAATTGAAATCGCAGTAGGAAGATACCTTGTTGAATCATGGCAATGTGTGATCTAAAGCAGATCGTATAACCTCTTTCACTTCCAAACAATCCATTGGTAAAATAAGACGGATGATGCCTACCTCGAGAGGTTATAAAAATATCATACTATATAAAAGCCCTGTGTAAACCATAATATGCTGTAAAAAATGTATTAGCTCACATAAGTTACGTTGATACTTGCATTTAAATCATAGAGACCTATTTGTAGTTAATTACACCATGCTGTTACCTGGGGCAAATACAAAGGGATACTCATTACTGTATATCTATCAAGAGCCAGGTGCTGTATCAGTGACTATAAGTACATAATCCCAATTACTCCTTACCATACTCTTACAAGGTAGGCATAGAATAACATGAGAAATCCAAGTGTCGAAGTGACAAGGCAATATCCCTGAAGTAACAACACTAGAAGGTAGCAGAATCATTTCAATCATTAGGTCTTTCTAGCTTAAAAGGCTTTGTTCTTTCCATAATACCATGCTGTCTCATTAATATGTGTTGCTAAATTTCTTAAAGTTCATAACTTAAAAAAAATTAATTATGGTAAAATAAACATAACATAAAAATTAAGAAAGCTAACATCTTACCATTTGTAAGCCTATAGCTATACTAGGTACATTCACACTGTTGTGCAACCCTTAACAACATCCCATTTCTAGAACTTTTTCATTATCCCGAACAGAAACTGTACTCGTGACTCTCCCCATTCCCCCTCCCACCAGCCCCTGGAAACCGTTCTACTTTCTGTTTCTATAAATTTGACTACTCTAAGTACATAATATAAAGGGAACCATACAATATTTGTTCCTTTGTGATTGTTTTATTTCACTTAGTATAATGTCCTTAAGGTTCATCTCTGTTGTAGCACGCGCCAGAATTTCCTTCCTCTTTAAGAATGAATGATATTACATTGTATGTATATACCACATTTTGTTTATTCATTCATCAGTCCATGGACACTTGGGTTTCTTTCCCCATTTGGTAATTGTGAATAATGCTGCTGCAAACAAGCATCTCTTTGAATTCCTGCTTTCAATTCTTTTGGGTATATACTCAGAAGTGAAATTGCTGGATCATATGGTAATTCTATTTTTAGTATTTTGAAAAAAACACCATACTGTTTTCTACTGCAGCTAAACTTTACATACCCACCAACAGTACATGAGGGTTCCAATTTCGCTACAACCTCGTTAATATTTGATATTATCTTTTTTTTTATAGTGGCCACCCTAATGGATATGATGTCGCGTCTCATAGTTTTTATTACATTTCCCTAGTGAATAGTAATGTTAAACATCTTTTCTTTTGTTTATTGGACATTTGTATATCTTCTTTGGAGAAATGTCCATTCAAGTCCTTTGCCTATTTTTTAATCATGTTATTTGATTTTTTGTTATTGAGTTGTAGGAGTTCTTTATTCTGGATATTAACCCTTTATCAGATATATGATTTGCAAGTATTTTCTCCCATTTTGTGGGTTGCCTTTTCACTCTGTTGATTGTGACTTCTGATGCACAGAAGTTTTAAATTTTGGTGTCAACATTTATGTATTTTTCCTTGCTATCTTGTGCTTTTAGAGTCATATCCAAGAAATTACTGTGAAATCCAATGCCACAACACTTTATGTTTTCATCTAAGAGTTTTATAGTTTTAACTCTTATGCTTAGGTCTTTGATCTGTTTTGAATTACTTTTTGTATACTTTGTAAAGTAAGGGTCCAACTTATTTTTTTTGCACATGATTATCCAATTTTCCCAAAACCATTTGTTGAAAAGACTGTCCTTTCCCCATTGAAAAGTCTTGGCACCCTTGTTGAAAATCATTTGACTGTATATGTGAGGGTTTACTTCTGGACTCTTTATTATATTCCATTGGTCTATGTCTGCCATTGTGCCAGTACCATACTGTTTTGATTACAGTAGCTTTGCAGTTAGTTTTGAAATCAGGAAATGGGAGACTTCCAGCTTTGTTTTTATTTTTCAAGATTGTTTTGGTTATTTGGGGTATTCTGAATTTCCATATGAATTTTAGGATAAATTTTTATATTTCCATTTTGTCCATTTCCTTTAGGTTGTCCAATTTGTTGACATACAATTGTTCACAGTACTCTCTAATAATCCTTTTTATTTCTGTCAAATTATTAGTAATTCTTCTCTTTCATTTCTGATTTTAGTTATTTGAGCTTTCTCTTTTTTATTTTTTAGTCAATCTAAGAAAATTGACAAAATTTTGTTGATCTTTCTAAGAACCAACTCTTGGTTTCAAGGGTTCATTAATAATTACATAAACTTTATTATTTTATGCTCTTATTTAAATCTATTAGTTTAAAAATACATCCATATAGGGCTTCCCTGGTGGCGCAGTGGTTGAGAGTCCGCCTGCCGATGCAGGGGACACGGGTTCGTGCCCCAGTCCGGGAAGATCCCACATGCCACGGAGCGGCTGGGCCCGTGAGCCATGGCTGCTGAGCCTGCGCGTCCGGAGCCTGTGCTTCGCAACGGGAGAGACCACAACAATGAGAGGCCCACATACCACAAAAAAAAAAAAAAAAAAAAATACATCCATATAATAAAATTAAAATAAAAATATAGATTGTTAGAATAGACCTAATCACAACTTTAGTGAGTGACACACACAGGAACAAACACACATTTTCTCAGTTTGTACTCTGGAGCAGTTACTCTCCAGGATTTTACTGACAACATTTTGCAGGATAAAATGAGCAGTTATAGATTAAGAATTATATGGCCAAGTCTGTAAAATACCTTTTGAAAATCAGGCAAGCCTCCATCTATTTGTACATGTGCCAGATCTGTCATTTACATGGGTATTTGTCAAAGGATTTCCAGACTGTTAGCATAGTTGGCATTAGTTTAATTAACACTGAAGCTTGTAAATCAAAGTGAAGACTTGCATGTATCCTGTGAGACTTATGTTTGTCGCTGCTAAGAATAATTGTACTTTCTGGAGAGAACTGAAAATCGGAAACCAAGAGTGCAAATTTGACTAATTTTACAATAGTTGTTATGTCTAGTAATGATCTTCTTTTAAAAAATACACAAAATATTTTATTATCTTCAATCAGGTGACACAAGTTTTATAGAATTGGGAATACTGATATTTTTTTTATTTCTAATCCTCCATATTTGGCTTATACTCATATTACCCAGCATCTCTACTTAAAAGCAGAACTCAATCTTCTCTCATAAAACTATATAATCATTTAATTATGAGAGAGACTAGTGGTTCTTTTGTTTGCTTTGGGGAGAGCTACACATTTTAATAGACTCATTTAAAATGCTCTTCAGTAACAAAAAAAATTGTAGCCTCTTTGTTTTTAACCAGTGTTAAGTCACTCTAAGATCAGTTTTGTACCTTACCTGTTAGGCAAATATTCTTCCTTCCTGTTATTTAATAACATTTCTCTCTGGTTGAGATTGACATAATATACCAGAGTATGCAGGTCCCATGTCACTGTGCTCCTTTGTACTGACAGAGGGGGCACCAGTGCCCGTGATCTAGGGGGGCTCCATCAGCCTCGGAGCATGAAGTTGAACACACTGCACTGCTGAGCGTGTGAGGGAAATGGGCCAGTGCACGTATCTCCCTCCTCTTTGATCTGCTCTTTCTTAGGGTTCAGTGATGCAGTTGATGTTACCACCATTCTCCCATTCACCAAACTCAAGCATCACTTCTCCTCTCAGGAGGAGTCAGGTCAGTGGCTGTGATTTATCTAATACTGACTCCCTCCTTGGTATTCACATTGCCATTGTCCTCACCAGGCCCTGCTCGGCCTGTTACAGTAACTACTTAACAGGCCTCCTTGCTTAGGCTCATGTCTCTGATCGATCCTTCACACTCCTTAGTGTTAGGCCTACCTGACCCTCAACTGTTTGCCTTTATTGGTCTGTCTTGTTTCTGCTTTTCGGGAAGGCGCAGTATGTGTACATTTTCAAATTAATTGCCAACAGTTAAAAATCAAGAGTTTTACATGAAATTCTCAAGTTTTAACTTCTCAAAATATAGAAGAGCTGGCCTCTCAGAGTAGACAGCCCTTCCCAGGGTGCAGATCTGAGAGATGGCAAGAGAAGTTTCAGCTTTATTTTTGAAAATCCCAGCTTGCCTTGAAAATAGGATCAGGAATCCTACCCTTTTCCAACCTGAATTAAACTGACCCTAAATGTAAGGCCTCACCTCACTCTCCGATACAACCTGTCAAGGACAAAGGAAGCCTGAGTAGCTACTACATAAGAGGAGGCAGGAGAAGAGAGAAGATTTCCTGGCTATCAGGCAGGCTGGGCCAAAAAAAGAGGAAGTGGTGAAGATAAGATGTTCTTTTCTCTATCTAATCAATATTTTAAGTCATTCTTACTCCATGAGGTGGGATAAAAGGGAAATAAGATAATAATGGCCAGAAGAATTACTTTACTGGACATCTCCTCGTGGAGCCATGAATTCACAAACTAAGCCCTTCTAATAATCACCTTCCCCAAAGGCCTTTCTTAACCATCTGTCTAAAGTTGCCTGTAACCCCGCCCCTGTCACTCTCATGTAATCACTATAATTATTGTCCTTATTTTATGGATTTATTGTCTCCTTCCACAGAATATAAGAGACCATACCTATCTTCTTAGAAAAGTGTCTGATCCACAATACTCATTAAAAAAACGGTGGTGAAATGGAAGAATTAGATAATCTGGAGGTGGGGGGAGGGAATGAATGGTCTGTCATCCTAAATACAGACACACACTGTTAGGAATTTGTCATATTAATAATTCTTAAGTGGAACACAGGGTACCAGATAGTGAGTCACTGCTGAAAAACAGTACACAAGGGAAACTGAAATAGATGTATTACTCACGGGTCATGGAGGAGGTACCTGCCATGCCTTGAGGGGCCACACGGGGAGGTCAAGGCAGAGTGAAGACAAAGAGAGAGGCAGAACCTCAGCATGTGCCTTTACTAGGGTCTGTGGGTGGGGTGTTTTAGGGTTTCCGGGCTAAAGCCAGATGGGTCAATTCAAACCAAAAAGGGGGAGAGGTGATTAACCAGGCTCTGGGAGGTGGGGAGACTTTCCCAAGAGCAGGTGGGGAAGTCATAGCAGCAACCCACACATGTGCTTGTGAATCGGAGGGCTGCTGTCTAAGGCATGTGCTTGAGGGGCTAGTATCAGTGTAAGGCCACTTCATGCTGTCTGGCCAAAAAAAGAAAAAAAAAAATTGGACCCTGAGGCAGTAATGCCATGGAGTGGCTTAGCCAAATCCTCAACACTCACATACACACAAAACCTACAGTTGCTTTGCACTGCCTGTGGTATATTAACGTTGGAAGTTCTAGTCTTATTTCCAAGGTCTTGTAGGTTTGTGTGATCTGGCCCAAATCTACCTCTCTAAGTTCCTTTCCAAATCCTTCTGTCTAGACATTTGTGCTCCAGAGACGAGGAACTTTTATTCCCTGAACTTATTTCTTGAACATGTGAAGACAGTTAACAGCTTTCCTTTGCTCGTGCTCTTCCTTGCTCTATCTTTACTTCTCTTCTTCCACATCACCTTGCAAGATCCACTTCATGTTCTCACTGAAGTTTCCACCATTTCCCTTGGTCAGAATTAACCCCCCTCCCCTGATCTCCCTGGACCGTGGCTCTGTCAGTATCATAGCTCACATTTTAATCTTTCTCTCTTACACTTCCTGCCTTACATTGCTCTCTCCTCAGCTTCATTGGATACTCATTGCAGACAGAGAGATTTCCATATCCATCTTCTTCTTTGTTAGTTTCAGTGTCTCTCATGGTGCCTTCCATATGATGGGAGCGAGATAAACATTGGCTGCATGAAGGAATCACCGTCACCCGCCGGATGCCCCTCGTGGCGAGCCTCACTGAGGTCTGATGCAGCCTCCTGAACATGCTAAGGCTTTACCTTCTTCCTCAAGACCCTTCCTTCTGCTGTTCAAGTTTCAGGATAAATGAGGTCAGCTGTAGACAATCATGTCAGGTGACTCCTTCTATTATTTGCTCTTCTTTTGTACCCACTTTTGCCTACTAAGTGGGAGTAGGAAATAGGGGTGCAGATAGCTCAGGTCCTGATGTTAACAGTTTGCTTTTCCACCTCAGCCTTCACAGATGACAGGTCCCAGCGCCCAAAGTCTCCTCCTTTTCCCTGCTAACTATTAACTGAGGAGGCACAGCACAGTCTTCAGAGGGTGGTGTACGGACAGCTCCAGGTTTTCAGAGCTCCACTTCAACAGCAAGCCTCTGTCTGAACATCCAGACTCCTCCTGATGTCTGTCCTCCCTCCACCAAGAATAAAGCCATCTACCTTGTGATGCAGTGGCTCCTGGTCCTTTGGCATGAGGGGAGAGAGCAAGGAGCTTCCAGTGTGTGCTTCTCAGTCCCCAGGTGCTGGGGGAGCTCTGGTGAATGAGACCAGAGTGGAGTCTTGGGGCAAGATGGGAGATGAGGGACCTGCAGCTCTGAAATTTTACTTCTGGAAAACTGAAAACAAGATGTGTGTGCTTATATATACTACATAAATTAATGTGTGCGTGTGCATGTGTGTGTGTACACACACATATATGTCTACATGTGTGTATATGTATTTTAAGTAAAAGAAAAATAGAGAAAGTAACTAAATTGTACTTAGTATCACCAACTGGTTCTGAGACTGTGTCTAGACCAACGATTATAAATAGAACAGATCTAAAATGCATCTATTAATGCAACAAGCATGTATAGAAAATCTGCCCTCATGCAACTCAGAGGCTTCAAGGTAGGCAAGCCATATACTAAATAAATATAATTTGTGTTACAAAGAAATAAGGACTGCCATGAGAACATACACACGAGGACCTGACTTGTCTGCCCTGGGAGGGGACACCTCCCCCCAAAAAAGGTGATGTTTAAGGTGAAACTTAAGGAATAAGTAGCTGTTAGCTTCATGAAAGGGACTGTCAGAGGAGAGAATTACAGTGTATTCAGAATCCCTGAGACAAGGGACAGTGTGAGCAACCAGCAGAATTTCCTTACGGCTGATGCAGAAAATAAAAAGAGTGATAAGACCAAAGGAGTGGATAGGACCTGAATGTGGCGGCTGGTATGGGTTTCGTCTGTGTCCTCAAGAGAGATGGGAGGCCATAGAGAGTGCTTAGCAGGAGAATGCCAAGAGCAGATCTGCGTTTTTAAAGCTCCATCACTACAGAAAGGCAAGAGGACAAGTCTGAAAATCAGGGTTTGGATGTTGAACAGCAAGGTAATGGCAGCATCTTAGTGAACTGCGGGGCCATTCAAGCCTATTTACTCTGTAATGTTGTAACAGTTATGTGTGGCCTTACATATATATCAGATTAACAGTATGTTTATTTGACTGCAATACTAGACTTATTAAATGAGTGCTCAGCCTGCATATGTAATACAATACGGTATTAACAGAACTAGATATAGATTATATTTTCCCCAATTTATCCCTTGTTTCCTCTCAAGATTTTGATCCTGCTTCCTTTATCTGATTTATTTACTCCATATAAACACATGAGAAATCCCTATTTACTTTATTACTAATTATCTGTAAGCTTAAGGATCTTGTCCCCAAAGTTTTTCTGCTCAGTTTAATGCTATGAAGGCATTAACTAATTATGGGGAAAAAAAAACAAAAACAAAACATTCTTTTCTGTCCAAGAGAAAGAAGATGGTGGCCCCAATTCAATCTCATGATATAGCAAGTAAGAAAGAGAATAAAGACCTTTCTGCTCAGTAAATTTCCAATTTCTTCTCAATAGCTTACTATCAATAGCTAAGTGTCTCCTTTCTATGGTCAAAGTTAATTTTGACCAAGTTTTCCTATTTGGCATAAGAGACATTAAACCCAAAATAATTTAGTAGAAAATTCACTAATTCTCCCTTTTATGACAGAGGATATTGAAGATCAATTTCTAGAAAGGAACACTATAAACATTATGTGACAAATATCAGAGATTGAGCTCTGTGATTTTTTTAAAGAAATCACTCATGCCTTATTTCTACTTATAAATGTAAATCCAACCTTGTCTCAGACTTTGTAGATTGAATTTTAAGGATTATAAGTTTTATAGTAAATAGAAATTTTAGAATAGGAACCGGAACCTTGAGATTAGAAATACTCACCAGTCTGATACTATCTGATATTTGAATCTTCTCAACAATATAACAATGAATTAATGGTTTATCCTGTGTTTAGAAATTTGAAGTGGTGTAAAGGGTCCCAGTAATTTCAGAGAAAGGCTCCTGGAGGTGACCACTGTCTCCTCGACTACCCTTGGGGTCCAGCTGAACAAGCCCACTTTCTCTCTCCTGAACAGTCTGGTAACAACATTCCCTGTTCTCCACCTGGCCCACATTTGACATGGTCCCTGTTACTTGTTTCATCCTGGCTGTGCTTCTTTGAATGAAAACTTCATCTTTTCCCTTCAGCTTCCTTGATCTTGCCAGCCTGGACTTTTAATGCTTACTATACAAGCAATTAACGGGACGTAAAAGGTCAGTGGAGAAAAGATATTAAGGAGTACTCTCTAAATACCAGCACCCCATGAAGCCAGGTTTGGAATGTGCAGGGTCCGTCCCTGTAGACACTCTGACCCCAGTAAATTATTAGGTGGTTTACAAGAGTCCAAACAGCATTAATCAAACTGACAGGGGGAAAAAAAAAATCCTCTGTTTGTATATAGCATTTATAAACAGTTATTTCAGTATAAGAAGTTTTGCTTTTGAAAATTCAAAAGCATGAAAGCATGGATTAATTTCTCTGCTTAGTCATGAAATACAGTGGTCTCCGAGGGGACACTTCTTACAGAAGTTTTCCCAAAGTCCCAATTCCCTGTTCTCCTCTTTTCACCCTTATTCCTAAACCAATTAAAAAGACTGGTAAAGAGCTCTGGACAAATGATCTCTCAGATGAAGGCAAAGGTTTCCAGGAAGTAGATAAATGGTTGAATAACACTGTTACAAGAAGATAGAATATATAGTAGATGCTTAAACTGTGAACGTCAAGGGACATTTGATGTGTCCTTTGGGGCTTAAAATTATTAGTATCAATTAAAATTACCATATACCATACCATATACCTATACCATAGTACCTTTAGCCTCGGGTTGTTTCAAATTATACCTAATATTTTCCAAACTTGAAGAAGAGGACACATTGTGCAGACACTTCTTTCCCTTTTTAGCATCATATAATGATTTAATGAGACTCACTGGGTTACAAATGAGATAGAATAGGTTCCTTGTATTCCCTTTTTCTCTTTGATAAAATGATCTCATGAGAATTTTGCTACCACTTTTATTTTCTTTGAGAAAATAGAGTGCCTTCCACTGATCAGAATAGTTAATTTCAACTTTACTTTCTCTTTACTACTTTTCCATTTACCTTTTTTTTAATGACTTTTGGGGCATCTACCAATATCCCTGTAAACTAATCTAATCCAGTATGAATCCAGTACCCTCAGTTCACTCATTAACTGTGATAAGTTTAATAGAAACAGTGCCTAATCTCAAAAATTGTTTAGCATTTTACTATTCAGTATATTCTACTACTCATGAGGATACCAAGAAATAAGATTTTAAAAATCATTATCAGATGAAAACTGCTCATCAATCTGATCATTCTTAAGAAGAAACAGAGGATTGACTTTTTTTTTTTCTCATTTGAAAGCAGTGACTTCAGGCTCATTAGTAACAAAATGATTTATTTATCATTGCTGAGCAGGGGAAATTGCTTTTTCTAAAATAATAACACTCCTTTATTTTCTAAAAAATAGGTAATTATAGTAGCACATAAGGCATTAAGAATTTCCACGGCCACCCTAATTCTGCCTCTTGATTCTCCAAATCTGCTATTTCCCTGAAAGTTTTAAGATCAGTAAGCTTGAACTGACTTTCCTGATAGTTGTTCTTCCGTCTTTTCCATAATTTCCTAACGTTCCTGTATATACGCATTAATGCCAATAATTGCCTTAAATCAACTGAATGAAAATAAATTAGATGGCTAAAATTCATTTTCATCTCATAAGTGTTACACCTTGTCAATTAAAACAAATACTCCTTTTCTGTGCCAAGAAAACATCTTCTGTTACATTCACAATCTGCTTCAACTGCCATCGGGTACAAGAAAAACCTCTAACAGATGGGAATCAGTAAATGGCAATTGCAAGGAGAACTGACTATCTGAATAACAAACGGAAGGCATATTCTGTGAATTATCTTGGCAGGCAAACACCATGATGAGGGCTTTTAAAGATGTTGTACTACTAATTCTGAGAATAAGACTGGGACCTGGACATCAAAATAAAATAGAATATATGTCTATATATATATATATATATATGTTATACAGATCTTTACCCTTTATCTCACATGTCACACACTTTTAATGAGGTATAGACAGAAATATTATTCCAGGGTAAATATGGTGATTACTATCTCTCTCTCAGAACACAAACAGCTGTACGATATGGTGCCTGGAGAAAGACTTAGATCACGGCCAGTGGAGAGAAGTTGGCATCTCCCTGATGCCTGAAAAGACCCAGTCAAGTGAAGTCTTTGACCTCTTCCAAAGCAAAACAAGTAAACCACTCTTCTCTGCTTTCCACCCTCGCCCATACCTGCTTTGTGTGTTGCTCCTTTGAAATTTTTCTTCCAAGTGTGCCCAGCACTTACACAAAAATACAAGAGAAATGCATGCCATCAAGAAAGGTCTTAAATGTGTGCTGGGATGGTCAGGGAAGAAGGAAAAACACAGGTGGGTATCTTCTGTGGCCTTTGGTTTTCCCCATTCCCGTGCTTATGTAATTAGGCCTGAAACTTTTAGAAACAAAGCAAGCTAGTTATGCCTTTATGAACTGGTAACAACCTGAATTCTTTCCTATCCTGTCAATTAGATACGGATCCGGGAGAAGGGATGGAACAGGAGAGAGCAGGCTTAGAGCAAACAAGCATGTGAGGGCAGGTAAGGAAGACTCTCTGGGCTTCTGCAGTGTCCCTTTGTTTCCCACGCCACCCCGCCCCCTTCCACCTTCCCTTCACGTTCCCTCCTACAAGGTCCTGGAACAAGGGAGCAGCTCAAAATGTAGTATCAAGTTTACTTGTCTCCCGGAACCTACTGTTTCTTTTCAGAAAGACTACTTCTGACCCGGCGATGGCGGGGAGGGGGGGCTTCAAGATGGAGGAGGAGTAAGACGTGGAGATCACCTTCCTCCCCACAAATACATCAAAACTACATCTACATGTGGAACGACACCTACAGAACACCTACTGAACGCTGGCAGAAGACCTCAGACCTCCCAAAAGATGCCCTCAGGTGACGCCCTCAGGTGACCTGGACGCAGAGGCGGGGCCAAATCCAAAGCTGAACCCTGGGAGCTGTTCGAACAAAGAAGAGGAAGGGAAATCTCTCCCAGCAGCCTCACGAGCAGCAGATTAAATCTCCACAATCAACTTGATGTACCCTGCATCTGTTGAATACCTGAATAGACAATGAATCATCCCAAAATTGAGGCTGTGGAATTTGGGAGCAACTGTAGACTTGGGGTTTGCCTACTGCATCTAATTTGTTTCTAGTTTTATGTTTATCTTAGTTTAGTATTTAGAGATTATCATTGGTAGATTTGTTTATTAATTTGGTTGTTCTCTTCCTTTTATTTTATATATATATTTTTTTTCCTTTTTCTCTTTTTGAGAGTGTGTATGTCTATGCTTCTTTGTGTGACTTTGTCTCTATAGCTTTGCTTTTGCCATTTGTCCTAGGGTCTGACTGTCCGTTGTTTTTTTTTTTTTTTTTTTAACATAATACAGTTTTTATCGCTTGTTATTGGTGGATTTGTTTTTTGGTTTGGCTGCTCTCTTCTTCCTTTCTCTCTTTTTTTTATTCCTTTTTAATTCTTTTATTTTTAATAATTTTTTTTATTTTTTATTTTAATAACTTTATTTTCTTTTATTTTTTTTCTTTCGTTCTGTCTTTTTCTTTTCTCCCTTTTCGTCTGAGCAGTGTGGCTGACACAGTCGTGGTGTTCTGGCCAGGTGTCAGGCCTGAGCCTCTGAGGTGGGAGAGCCGAGTTCAGGACATTAGTCTACCAGACCTCAGGGCCCCGTGTAATATCAAATGGTGAAAGCTCTCCCAGAGATCTCCATCTCAACACTAAGACCCAGCTCCACTCAATGACCAGCAAGCTCCAGTGCTGGACACCCTATGCCAAACAACTAGCAAGACAGGAACATAAACCCACCCATTAGCAGAGAGGCTGCATAAAATCATAATAGTTCACAGACACCCCAAAACACACCACCAGACAAGGTCATGCCACCAGAAAGACAAGATCCAGCCTCATCCACCACAACACAGGCACCAGTCCCCTCCACCAGGAAGCCTACACAACCCAGTGAACCAACCTTACCCACTGGGGGCAGACACCAAAAACAATGGGAACTACGAACCTGCAGCCTGCAGAAAGGAGACCCCAAACACAGTAAGTTAAGCAAAATGAGAAGACACAGAAATGCACACCAGATAAAGAAGCAAGGTAAAAACCTACCAGACCAAACAAATGAAGAGGAAATAGGCAGTCTACCTGAAAAAGAATTCAGAGTAATGATAGTAAAGATGATCCAAAATCTTGGAAATAGAATGGAGAAAATACAAGAAACGTTTAACAAGGACCTAGAAGAACTAAAGAGCAAACAAACAATGATGAACAACACAATAAATGAAATTAAAAATTCTCTAGAACGGATCAATACCAGAATAACTGAGGCAGAAGAATGTATAAGTGACCTAGAAGATGAAATAGTGGAAATAACTACTGCAGAGCAGAATAAAGAAAAAAGAATGAAAAGAATTGAGGACAGTCTCAGAGACCTCTGGGACAGCATTAAATGCACCAACATTTGAATTATAGAGGTCCCAGAAGAAGAAGAGAAAATAAAAGGGACTGAGAAAATATTTGAAGAGATTATAGTTGAAAACTTCCCTAACATAGGTAAGGAAATGGGCAATCAAGTCCAGAAAGCACAGAGAGTCCCACACAGGATAAATCCAAGAAGAAACACACCAAGACACATATTAATCAAACTATCAAAAATTAAATACAAAGAAAAAATATTAAGAGCAGCAAGGGAAAAGCAACAATTAACATACCAGAGAATCCCCATAAGGTAAACAGCTGATCTTTCAGCAGAAACTCTGCAAGCCAGAAGGGAGTGGCGGGACATATTTAAAGTGATGAAAGGGAGAATCCTACAACCAAGATTACTCTACCCAGCAAGGATCTCATTCAGATTCTAAAAGAAATTAAAACCTTTACAGACAAGCAAAAGCTAAGAGAATTCAGCACCACCAAACCAGCTTTACAACAAATGCTAAAGGAACTTCTCTAGGTAGGAAACACAAGAAAGGAAAAGACTTATAATAACAAACCCCAAACAATTAAGAAAATGGTAATAGGAACATGTATGTCAATAATTACCTTAAATGTAAATGGATTAAATGCTCCAACCAAAAGACATAGACTGGCCGAATGGATACAAAAACAATACCTATACATACGCTGTCTACAAGAGACCCACTCAGACCTAGGGACGCATACAGACTGAAAGTGAGGAGATGGAAAAAGATATTCCATACAAGTGGAAATCAAAAGAAAGCTGGAGTAGCAATTCTCATATCAGACAAAATAGACTTTAAAATAAAGACTATTACAAGAGACAAAGAAGGACACTACTCATTACATAAGGCAAATGGTAAGAGCCATAAAAGGGGAAATCGACAGTAACATAATCATAGTAGGGGACTTTAACACTGCACTTTCACCAATGGACAGATCATCAAAATGAAAATGAATAAGGAAACACAAGCATTAAATGATACATTAAACAAGATGGACTTAATTGATATTTATAGAACATTCCATCCAAAACCAGCAGATTACACTTTCTTCTCAAGTGCTCATGGAATATTCTCCAGGATAGATCATATTTGCATCACAAATCAAGCCTTGGTAAATTTAAGAAAATTGAAATCGTATGAAGTATCTTTTACGACCACAATGCTATGAGTCTAGATATCAATTACAGGAAAAAAATCTGTAAAAAATACAAACACATGGAGGCTAAATAATACGTTACTAAATAACCAAGAGATCACTGAAGAAATCAAAGAGGAAATAAAAAAATACCTAGAAACAGATGAGAATGAAAACATGACAACCCAAAACCTACAGGATGTAGCAAAAGGAGTTCTAAGACGGAAGTTTACAGCAATACAATCCTACCACAAGAAACAGAAAACATCTCAAATAAACAACCTAACCTTACACCTAAAGCAATTTGAGAAAGAAGAACAAAAAGCCCCAAAGTTAGCAGAAGGAAAAAAATCATAAAGATCAGATCAGAAATAAATGAAAAAGAAATGAAGGAAACAATAGCAAAGATCAATAAAACTAAAAGCTGGTTCTTTGAGAAGATAAACAAAATTGACAAACCATTAGCCAGACTCATCCAGAAAAAAAGGGAGAAGACTCAAATCAATAGAATTAGAAATGAAAAAGGAGAAGTAACAACTGACACTGGAGAAATACAAAAGATCATGAGAGATTACTACAAGCAACTCTATGCCAATAAAATGGACAACCTGGAGGAAATGGAAAAATTCATATAAAAGCACAACCTTCTGAGACTAAACCAGAAAGAAATAGAAAATATAAACAGACCAATCACAAGCACTGAAATTGAGACTGTGAGTAAAAATCTTCCAGCAAACAGAAGCCCAGGACCAGATGGCTTCACAGGCGAATTCTATCAAACATTTAGAGAAGAGCTAACACCTATCCTTCTCAAACTCTTCCAAAATATAGCAGACGGAGGAACGCTCCCAAACTCATTCTACGAGGCCACCATCACTCTGATACCAAAACCAGACAAAGATGTCACAAAGGAAGAAAACTACAGGCCAATATCACTGATGAACATAGATGCAAAAATGCTCAACAAAATACTAGCAAACAGAATCCAACAGCACATTAAAAGGATCATACACCATGATCAAGTGGGGTTTATCCCAGGAATGCAAGGAATCTGCAAATACGCAAATCTATCAATGTGAGAAAACATATTAACAAATTGAGGAGAAAAACCATATGATCATCTCAATAGATGCAGAAAAAGCTTTTGACAAAATTCAACACCCATTTATGATATAAACCCTCCAGAAAGTAGGCACAGAGGGAACTTTCCTCAACATAATAAAGGCCATATATGACAAACCCAGAACCAACATCATTCTCAATGGTGAAAAACTGAAATCATTTCCACTAAGATCAGGAAAAAAGACAAGGTTGCCCACTCTCACCACTGTTATTCAACATAGATTAGGAAGTTTTAGCCACAGCAATCAGAGAAGAAAAGGAAATAAAAGGAATCCAAATCAGAAAAGAAGAAGTAAAACTGTTTGCAGATGATACTATACATAGAGAATCCTAAAGATGCTACCAGAAAACTACTAGAGCTAATCAATGAATTTGGTAAAGTAGCAGGATACAAAATTAATACACAGAAATCTCTTGCATTCCTATACACTAATGATGCAAAATGTGAAAGAGAAATTAAGGAAACACTCCCATTTACCATTGCAACAAAAAGAATAAAATATCTAGGTATAAACCTACCTAAGGAGACAAAAGACCTGTATGCAGAAAATTATAAGACACTGATGAAAGAAATTAAAGATGATACAAACAGATGGAGAGATATACCATGTTCTTGGATTGGAAGAATCAACACTGTGAAAATGACTATACTAGCCAAAGCAATCTACAGATTCAATACAATCCCTATCAAGCTACTAATGGCATTTTTCAGAGAACTAGAACAAAAAAATTCACAATTTGTATGGAAACACAAAAGACCCCGAATAGCTAAAGCAATCTTGAGAAAGAAAAACGGAGATGGAGGAAACAGGCTCCCAGACTTTAGACTCTACTACAAAGCTACAGTAATCAAGACAGTATGGTACTGGCACAAAACAGAAATATAGATCAATGGAAGAGGATAGAAAGCCCAGAGATAAACCCACACACATGTGTTCACCTTATCCTTGACAAAGGAGGCAAGAATATACAATAGAGAAAAGACAGCCTCTTCAATAAGTGGTGCTGGGAAAACTAGACAGCTACATGTAAGAGAATGAAATTAGAACACTCTGTAATACCATGCACAAAAAAACCTCAAACTGGACTAAAGACCTAAATGTAAGGCCAGACACTATAAAACTCTTAGAGTGTCCCGCCTATGTTTTCCTCTATGACATAAATCACAGCAAGATCCTTTTGACCCACCTCCTAGAAAAATGGAAATAAAAACAAAAATAAACAAATGGGACCTAATGAAACTTCAAAGCTTTTGCACAGCAAAGGAAACCATAAACAAGACGAAAAGACAGCCCTCAGAATGGGAGAAAACATTTGCAAACGAAGCAACTGACAAAGGATTAATCTCCAAAATATACAAGCAGCTCATGCAGCTCAATATCAAAAAAACAAACAACCCAATCCAAAAGTGGGCAGAAGACCTAAATAGACATTTCTCCAAAGAAGATATAGAGATTGCCAACACATGAAAGGATGCTCAGCATCACTAATCATTAGAGAAATGCAAGTCAAAACTACAATGAGGTATCACCTCACACTGGTAAGAATGACCATCATCAAAGAATCTACAAACAATAAATGCTGGAGAGGGTGTGGAGAAAAGAGAACCCTCTTGCACTGTTGGTGGGAATGTAAATGGATACAGCCACTTTGGAGAACAGTATGGAGGTTCCTCAAAAAACTAAAAATAGAACTACCATAGGATCCAGCAATCCCCCTACTGGGCATATACCCTGAGAAAACCATAATTCAAAGAGTCATGTACCACAATATTTATTTCAGCTCTATTTCCAATAGCCAGGACACGGAAGCAACCTAAGTGTCCATCGACAGATGAATGGATAAAGAAGATGTGGCACATATATACAATGGAATATTACTCAGCCATAAAAAGAAATGAAATTGAGTTATTTGTAGTGAGGTGGATGGACCTAGAGTCTGTCATACAGAGTGAAGTAAGTCAGAAAGAGAAAAACAAATACTGTATGCTAACACATATATATGGAATCTAAAAATAATAATAATAATGGTTCTGAAGAACCTAGGGGAAGGACAGGAATAAAGACGCAGACATAGAGAATGGACCTGAGGACACAGGGAGGGGGAAGGGTAAGCTGGGACGAAGTGAGAGACTGGCATGGACATATATACACTATCAAATGTAAAACAGATAGCTAGTGGGAAGTAGCTGCATAGCACAGGGAGATCATCGCGGTGCTTTGTGTCCACCTAGAGGGGTGGGATAGGGAGGGTAGGAGGGAGACACAAGAGGGAGGATATACGGGGATGTATGTATATGTATAGCTGATTCACTTTGTTATACCTTTGTAACTAACAGAAACTAACACACCATTGTAAACTAACACAGCATTGTAAAGCAATTATACTCCAATAAAAATGTTAAATAAATTAATTAAAATTTGCAGATAGAGGCAAAGTTTAACTTAAAAAAAAGAAAGAAGACTACTAACCACAGTAATACAAGACATATATATTCAACTTATGCATGTTTCACTATTTTCATTAATCTTTGAAATGCATTTAATACATTCCTATAAAGCAGTGGAATACAATTTGGGATAAGAATTTCACCAACTAAGATTTAAAACATCATTGTGGCTGTGAAGGATTTAGAAATTAGTTTTTATACTGATTACTTCTTCAATCGTTCACTCAACAAAAAGGTAAACTACGGAATAGGCTGAGTTTTCTTAACCTCAATTTGATGAAGAACATCAGAGATTTTTTTCCTCACAACATAATCTTTGAACAGATAATCATAATCATCCTATGTTTGTATTCAAAGTAATCATCATCAACACTAAAAAATAACTTTTCATGCTTTTCCACGAATAGTCTATACTCAGTCACACATGAACTGAACAGGGCCCCCCTGATCCTCCCCATCAGCGTCTTTGTTTTTCTCAATGCCCACTCTTTCCCAAGTCTCTTTTCATCCTTTCCAGGGACCCGTTCTCCTCAATGCTGTTTCCTAGCCCCCCAGATGCTCTCTGTGTCCCTCACTGTGCATGGCTCAAGGGCTCAACACATAAAGCTAAACCACTCTGTTTTCCATAGAACTAAAAAAAAACATACAATCTTGCTCAACTGCAGTGTACATATGGCCCAAGTAAACAAGTTTAGGAACCTCCTTACATTCATATGGTACATTGCTGTCAGCCCACCTGGAAATGATCTGCTATACGACATGGTATGTATTGACAGATAGATAGATAGATACATAGATACATAGATAGCATCCTGCCTCACATACAGTACATGTATACATGCTCACATACTTTGCGAGCACACTTAATTCTAGGCTCTAGGGAAAATTTTAATTAGTGGAAATACAGACACATATTATTGATGATTACATGTGTCAATTACTTACATATGTAGATGTACATTCTCATAAATCAAATCTCAATTTTAAGTGATCAGGCAGCATTGTTTATGGTCAGTCAAGTGACAGTCCATTCCCTGTCCTCCCCCCACTCCTGCCTCCTATCCCTTCCTTTCAGTTTTCTGAGTCTGCGTTCAAGACCTAGCTGGCCCCGCCCCTAACTGCAATCTGCCCAACAGCATTTTACCAGAAAATCCCTTATGTGTAAAATGATAAAGACAATGTGTTGCTCCCCTTTATAAAATCCCGTTATCACGGCCTTTCTTAAAACAAAAAACTTTAAATGCAAAGCAGCGTCCTCACTGCTGGGGATCTCAGATATCATCTCAACCCGCACAACTCCCCTCTCCAGTGAGACCATGCTTCTCATCTTCCTCTGCCCTGTGTCCGGCCATTACTCCCACTGAATCTTTGCCTACAGAGTTCTCCTTCACTGGAATTTTCTTAAGCTTTTTTCTTCACTGACAGAACCTGTTCACTCTCCTTCTTTCATCACCATAATATTCATTAAAGATAGTACCTACCTATTGCTATGTAATGCCATACAATTATTTTGGTTGTTATGGTTTAATAATTTTTACAACAATTCTTTAAACTAATATATAAATATATAGCATATAATTAATATAATAATAGTTTATATATTTCTTTCACTAGAGAATACACACCTATTAAATCTAATTAATATTTTGGAGCAGATACTTTCATACCTTCAATCACACTGCATAGGTGTCCATCTACCTTATCTATAAGTTCCACACAGAAAGAACATGCACTAAAAAAGCAACACAACGAGCTCTAAAATAAAAATGCATAGGTACTTAATCATAATAATTATATTTATATTCACTATTTATATACTCTAAGGAAACTGGCATCATAGGAGTGTAAGCTGACAGAGTCCAGGGCCCCACATAAACGAGTCTTCGTGTACTGGTATTCTCCTAGGAACAGCAGGACTCTCAATGAATAATGTAAAACTTTAGTATATTAGTTTTATGAGCAGGACATAGGAGTATCACATATTGCTTGTGTCTCCTCACCTCCACCTAGAAAAACAAAGACATCTCTATGTATTTCAAACAAATTGGATTGGAAAATTGGTTATAAAAGTAACAAACAGGTAACAGAAAAGAACAAAAATGAGCAATTTCTTTTAAACAGGAGAGACGAGGTCCCCCAGACATTGGTAATTGCAGAGCTTCCTGCTACTAGCGACTGCAAGATGTTGTACCACTCCCGGGGATGAAGACAAATGCCGAACGGAAAAGGTATGACCCCAAGTCCCCGTGGCTGTGCTGCTATGGGTGCTGGAGCTCCTCCTTCAGCCATCGCTGCTGGAAGCCGGGAGCCTGCCCTCCTTCTGACACCGCAGGGCTCGGTCCTGGGCTGCTGGAGCGGCTGGAGCATCCACCGCTGTGGGTGCTGTTGGAACAGTGCTGTCCCAGTGGGAGCCCAGCCCAGCATCGCTTGACACTTGCCGAAGACACTTCCAGGAGCAAAACAGTGGCTGAAAATATTGGTTTGCCCTTCTTCCCCCCTTCCAGTCTCTGCCAGTGCCTTCCACTGTCAACAACTTACTAGAAATCTTCCCCAAGGGGGTCTGGAAAATTTAGTTTGCAGATATCCTGACCCCTGTGATACAGAGAGGAGCACGGAAGGGAAGCACTGGGGTAGAGCATTAGCAGACAAATGACCGTCCCAGTGCTTTGTGCAGAAAGTTCTGTAAGTAGAAAGCTCCAAAAGAAGCCAGACTGGACATGCATCCCTCTCCCCAAATTTTCCTACACATATTACCTGCTAGAGGCTTTCCTAACTTTTGTGGGTTTTTTTTCTCTCTCTCTCCCTCCCTCTCTCTTTCTCTGTATGAGTCATCATTCTCTACCCCTGAATGCTCACATGCCACCTGAATTTCCACTCCTGTTCACCAACGTGTCAACCTCTCTAAGGTAGCTGGAGGGTCCAATAGTTCCTTGCCACATTTTCCCTTACTCCATTGTCCAGGAAGTATGTAAATCACCATAGGAACTGTAGGTTTTTTTACTTTACCTGGTTAGTTTCATCACCAAAAAAGAAAAAATATCTTATGCTACAGACTGAATGTTTGTATCCCCTAATACATTAAAATCCTAATCCCAATGTGATGGTATTAGGAGGTGAGGCCTTTGGAAGGTGATTAGGTCATAAGTGTGGAACCTTCTTGAATGAGATTAGTGCCCTTGTAAAAGGGACCCCAGAGAGCACCCTCACCCCTTCCACTATGCGATGACACAGCGAGAAGAGGCCACCTATGAACCAGGGAGAGGACTCTCAGCAGATACCGAATCTGCTGGCACCATGATCTTGGACTTCCCAGCCTCCAGAGCTGTAAGAAATAAATTTCTGTTGTTTATAAGCCACCCCAGCTATGGTATTTTGTTAGAGCAGCCCAAAATGACTAAGACCCCTTATTGCAGTAAGAAAACTAGGAATCAGAGACTGGCTGTAGTACTGGATCTACTCATCATTACTACCATGAGCTTGGGAAAATCTTCACTTATTTGAATATATGTTTTTTTATGTGTAAAATCAAGGAGTTGGGTGTTACAACTAAATTCCTCTGCTACTTAATTTTATAAGGTTTCATAAAATTCAGTTATGCTTCAAATACCTAATTATTGTTTCATTAATTTTGAAAGCCTTTCATAGGTGTGTTTATATCTCAAAAGAAGGAAGATAGAATCTCATACCAGGAAGGAAAACACATACCTATTACAAGATCAAATACACACAGAGAGTTCAGGAAATAGTGCAAAGTGCCCTTTACTGATTTTCCTCAAGTTATCTATCATTACATAGCAAGTCTAAGGGATTGGCTCCCATGTTCTTCTCCCATGTTTCACAGTTCTTCAGTCTCTTTGCCCCTCTCCTCTCATCATATGGCTTCTCTTTTTTTCTCTTTTCCTTCATCTCAGAAAGCCTGTCATTCAGTTTCATCTGGGAATTCCTTTGCTAGGCTTAGAAGAATTTGGTTTCAGACCTCATGTCATGAGAATAAGGAGAGAATATGGCAGCCATCTACCACCTTCCTTTTAAAACTTATAGGAACACATCTACCAAGCAAAGGAACTTCCTCTTGCTAATACTGGCCAAAATTTATAGCACAATCTCAGGATATTACCATTTCTCTAGCTCTTTCCTGTTGTTTTCAAACACCTTAGATATCTGTGACTGAGGATACAATAGGGATTGGTCATGGTAGAAGGGGTGGGATGAGAAAATTCAGACCCTTCTCACTATAAAATATACATACAGTTAACTATATCATAAATTGTAAAAGTAAGAACAGTAGAGTTTTAAATTAAAGAAGGCCATAGCACAAGGAAGGAAAGGAAAAAAAAAAGATCTAGTTTACTTAACATCTTGGCCTATGGCTATATATTTCTGTACACATGCTTAATTGCATTCTTTTTTCTCCTGATAGCAGTGAATACTTCAATAAAAGGTATCAGTCAAGGGAGTTGAGTAAAGGAAATTACAACTGTTCGAAAACAGTATTAATATATATTGGTAATACTTAAACCAGGAGTATATATTAAAGTTTTAAGCTAACTTTCATACTTGATTCAAACAAAAACAGCTTGCTAGACAGTACAACACATTTCCAGATCTTGTCCAGGATTTGTAACATCTGCTTATATTGTTCAGAATCATTGTTTTGGACACCACATAAATCAACACTTTAAAAAAAATTATTTATATTAAAGAACATAATCAAACAAATGTTCTTTTTTTTTTTTAAGTATCCAAGGCCTTGGGGATTTTCATCAAAAACAGAAAGAAGGAAAACTATAATAAACAACAGCAATATGCTCATTTCACATATTTTGAGGCCCACCTGTTTAAAAGTTTTCAAAGTCATTAAATACATCTGTTACTTTTTGTCTGTGATAAACAAATTATATGAAAATATAAGTATATAGTAGGTATCTAAAGCCAATTTAGATGGGCTTTCAGATAGAAAATTAGAAAGCTCTAAAAGGTACCTAAGATTCAATAGCCAGTCCCTGTTTTAGAGTTTGGAAGAAGTGAGCTTATCTATATAATCTTGAGTACTTCACCTCTGTATGAGCTTCATTTTCATCACCTGTAAAAACAGAATTTCATTGTTTCCCTCTTGTGCATCTTATGAGGAATTGCTAGTTCAGGTGAAATAAGAACAACTACATAGTCATCCCTCAATTAGTAACAGATATCTTTAACGAAGGAAAAATAAATGAATGCAGTTGTATAGCCCTGTATCCACACATATTTATTCTTTTCATACATTTGATCTTGTGAAGTCTTAACAGGCTGCCGTTTCTCTCACTAATATGTTCAAAAGAGCACTAGACATCAGATGTCTGTCAGACAGGGGCTCAGAACTAGCTACTACTTATGGCTCAATAACTATAGGCTGCATCACCTTGAACAAGCCATATACCCTTAGTCCATTCATAATTAGGAGATGGTAGTCAGTGGTAATTAAAGTGTCCTGGAGATCTCATATTCTAATATTCATCTTTGAAGCTGTATCCTACACACTGTTATTTTGCTTTATTTCTAAAGATTTATTATTTGCCTTCTGTCTTTCAGGATATTCCACAATCTGTAACCACATAAATTCTGTGATGTATAAAGTAAGATTCCTGAGTGACATAATTGCATCTTCAGCATTAATAAGCATCACCTTGTGCACCTGAACCTAACACAATATTGTAAATCAACTACACTTCAATAAAAAAAAAGAAGCATCACCTTGATACTCACAGTTTTACTTAACGCAAGGAATTTAATGTCACTGGGCAGCTTCTGTCCTTAACCTGTGACATTCCTGAACAGTACTCATCATTTCACTTTATCCCCCCTCCCCAAAGAAGACCTACGGCAGTGAGCATTAGTGAGAAATGGATATTTTACTGAATATCTATTGAGGAAACATGAGTGGGGGAGGGGTCTGTCACAAACAACAGCAATTCACCTCCCTTCAAAAGTGAAAATATTCATTGGCTATTATGTTATTCTGGAGCCTCTGAGAAGCACAGGACTAAATATGTAAGGATTTTGTTAGGGAAAAATCCTGTGAGAGAAAAAAGGTAAAGGAGCAGGAGAAGGCTGGGAGGAATCAGCTTACTGCTTTCAAGTCTAAAGAAGGTTCAGCAAGACCACAGGGGTGTCCCTGAGCCAAAGTCGGCCACGAGCAGCCCATGTGTCCTTAGTATCCCTGCAGCCCTCAGTCACTGACTGGTGAGCAGCCCATGGGAAGTGTGGTCACAGCACAAATCCAAGATGGATTTCAGAGCTCAGCAGCCAGGCTCTAGGTCAGCAACATTCTCTGTAGCTGGAGGTCTGTGAGGCGTAGTCTCATGGCCAACACAGACATCTCTGCCCCATCTTCCCACTCTGGTATCCGCTGCAAAGTCCCACCCACTGCCCCAGTGAGCCTCCTTTTTATCCAGTCTTTCAAACATCCCTCATTTGAGAATTCTCCACCTCAGAGACTTTCCACATCTCTTCCCTTTTCTTGTCTCCTCTACAGGCTCATCCACATTTGCAGTTTGTCTCTTCTACAAGCTTGTCCACATTTGCATCACCCGTTGTTATTTTCAGGTCTATTAAAAGCCATGACTTTTTTGCACGCAGGAAGTTGAACATCTGCTAGTCACCAGGATGGATGACACAGAACACAAAGTGTTCCCACTGTGTCACAGCAGTGCTGTGCTGTCGTCGACTTCTTCCGTCCCATGTAGTACACGGCGCTCCATCATCTGGCTTCTGTATCAACCGATATACTGAAACTGCTCTCATAAAGCCATTAATGTCTTTTTAATTGCCAAATCTATTATATATTGCACAGACGTTATTCTTGACTTTTACGTGCATTTGACATTATTGATCACTCATTTCTCAAAATTCTGTTTTTTTCCTGGACCGCTGTGATACAAACTCTGCACATTCTCCTTGTATCTTTACGGGAGTTCCTTTCGTTTTTTCCCTCATGTTTTATGATCCTCCCCATTCCTTAAATATTAGTGTTCCCCAGGCCTTGTGCTCTTTTCATTCTACATATTTTCTTTAGGACCTTTATTCTCTGCCGTATAATAATTCTCATTTATTTGTGTAATGTATTTATCAAGCTCCTAGTACGGCACCATGGTCCTGAGGATAAAACTACAGGGAAAGAAATCTCTGGCTTTAAGGGACATATTGTCCAATGAGGAAAATATAAAAGTAAATAGGCAATTATAGGATGATGAGATACCACTATGACAGGGGATGGCCCATGGTTTAGGGCACACATAGAAAGGCATCTAACTTAGATGTGGGAAACTAGGAAAGAAAAATCACCAATGTGTGATAACAGTAAGAGGGGAAGTAGAGTATTCCAAGCTAAGGAGTCCCACATTTGAGGGGCTATAATTAGCTCAGTATATCCACAATATTGAATGAAGGAAAAAGGGACAGGTTGGGTTAGGAAGTTGTAAAATAAAGCTACTTAGATGAAGGACTTTGTGTGCTATGTTGTGGTCTTTTGGTCTTATTCTGAGTGCAGTGAAGATCCACTGACAGGTTTCAAATAAGAGCATGACAATTTCTTTAAAAGTTTCGGAAACTCACTCTATACAAACGGTGGATTAGAGATAGGACATCCTTGAAATAAGAATAAACTCTAGGAAGTGTTCCAGCTCAGTTCAATAAAATACTATTTAAGCCCACTATGCATCAAGCACTTTAAAATGTTAAGTGATAAAGCAAGTCATGCTTAGTAAGTAATGCATATAGTACAATCCCCATTAAATCAAAACAAAACAGAGTATTAAAAGTACATATATGTATATATTAGTTTATATAGTTATAGTTATATAATTTACTGAACTACTATAGCTCAGTTACCAAAACCAGAAATCTTTCCCTCTCCATTTTCCTCTCCCTCATATCCAATTATCCTGTCTGGTCTAACTCCACAGTACACTTTGTATAGATTCACTTTTTCCATCTCCACTGTCTCCATCCCATTCCTCACTGCAATCATCTCTTGTCTAGCGTCTGGCAATAGCTTCCTACATTGGTCCCAAGTTTCCACTCTCCCCTCTTCCCTACCATGATCTATTCTCCACATGCCAGACAGAATAACCTTAATGTAATGTGAGTCAGATTACACAGTGTGATTGTGCACTTAAAATCTTCCAGTGACTTTTCATTGTATTTAAAAATGAAACAAAACTCTGTCCCAGGTACTAAAAATCCTCCTGCAATCTGACTCTGCATACTTATTTAGTCTGCTCTCATGAGATCCTATAACCACACTTTGCACCTCCTCCACGGTTGCCACCCTGGCCCGTAACCCACCATTTCTTGCCAGCCTTCTCTAATATCTTAGCTGGGTTTCTTGCTTCCACTCTGCCTCCTAAAACTGCCAAGTGATCCTTTCAACATGTAAATCTGATTGTGTTGCTCCCCTGCTGAAAATCACTCAATATTTGTTGAATAAAATAAATGAATTAGAAACTGAGGAGCCCGAGACCTCCCTGGTGGCTCAGTGGATAAGACTCTATGCTCCCAATGCAGGGGGCCCGGGTTCTATCCCTAGTCAGGGAACTAGATCCCGCATACATACCACAACTAAGAGTTCACATGCCGCAACTAAGGTGGCGGCAAGCTGCAACTAAGGAGCCCACCTGCCACAACAAAGGAGCTGGCAAGCCACAACTAAGGAGCCCTGGAGCTACAACTGAGGAGCCCACCTGGCACAACTAAGACCCAGCACAATCAAATAAATAAATAAATATTTTTAAAAAGAAAGAAACTAGGGAGCCCTATTAACACATTTAGAGTATAGGCATTTATTAATTAGAATGAATCAAATAGCTACTGAGAATTGTCATGCCCATGCAACATCTAAATAATAATCTTAACTATGCTCAAATGAGAGGAATCCAATGCAATAATGAATTTCTGGGAGAAGTATTAGCAGGTTTACTTTTAAACTAATAATAACAAATTGGACATACAGTATAATAAACTACTTAGCATTGTTATATGCTAATAATTTTTTAAATTTACCAATGATTTTATGAGTGATTTCTTTTGGACACTCTTCATATATTCCGTTCTTTTTTCTAACCTCATAAATTAACTTCATAACAGGAAGTCTGTGTGGGCTGGAGCTAGGCAAGAGCACAAGCACAGGAGAAAAGTGAGCACTGAGGCCACTAGATCCCTTGGGACCACAGGGCATCCTGGACCAGATCCCTGTGGCCCAGAGTTTCCTATCTGAGACCACTTGCATGAAGCCAGTACCCTGGGAAAACTGAAAAACAACCCACCTAACTGCTGACTCCACTTGAATGAGGATGGAGGAAAACTTAAAAACATTTCCCCTGTTAATTTGAAGTCCACTGACCTGCCTTTGGTTTGGAACCTGGATCTACAGTGTTGGTGTGGACCTCAGTACACAAGCTGAAAATCAGAATATAAAGTAGACCTGGGTCTGTAGTGCTCACAGATACCTGAAAGAAGTACAAATCCCACTAAAGCACAATTTAGACTGACAGCTAGGTTATCAACAGAATACAGTGAAATGCCCTCAATATGTTCAGGGAAAATAGTGGTCCATCTAGAATTGTTTACACAGGTAAAATATTTTTCGAGCACGAGAAAAAAATACAAATGAAGAGAAACTGCAAGAGTTTACTTTTAAATGACCCTCAATAAAATAACTTCTGCTTCAAAAAGAAGGAAACTGGTCCCATAAAGGAGGTCTGAAATCCATCAAGGAAGAGAAAGTAAGGAATATAAGGATAATCTAAATATACTCTGTGTAAAATATTAAACAAGGTTTAATTTGGAGGTTATAAAAGCTAGAAGTTTTAAAAATTGGACAATTGCAAATGTACTCTCAGAGAATTTATGGGAAATAAAGTATTCTAAGGCCTCTGGATTTGGGGGGAAGAAAGTAAAGATTTTATTAACCTTAGGACTTATATATGAATGCTCAAACTGTGTGAGTAGCTATTAAAATAATATAATGTAAGACATAGCTTCCTAATCATAAAGGAGAAGAAAATTAAAAACTTTAATCATTTCATAAGGACTCAGAAGGGAGGGGAATAGGGAGAGAAGAAACACAGGAAAAGCAAGACATACAGAAGGTTCAATAATACTAATATACCAAGCCTTATACAGTATTTTTTATTTGCCAGTGTTTGAAACATGTTTAAATATACCAATTCATTTAATAATCACAATAAACTTTTGAGCACCTATTATTATTATTATTTGTATTTTACAGATACAAACCTTAGAAGAAGAGAAATTAAATAACTGTCCAAGAGAGGAGGCAAGATTCAATCCCAGGCAGTCTGTCTCAAGAGGCAGTGCTTTTAAATACCACCAAAACACAGAATTTAGAAGTAAGTATCATTATATCAAAACTTCAAATAAACCTACCAACTGAAGTTTTCAGTAGTCTAGCAAAGACTGTCTTACTGAATTGGAAAAAAACCCATCTATTTGGAAGAGACATCTAAAATAACATAAGATTCATGTGTTTTACAACCACCAACAGTTTGTTCCTTTTTACTGCTGAATATTTAACTGTATGCTTATACCACAATTTGTTTTTCCATGTTATTTGATGGACATTGAGTTCTCTCCCATTTGGGGCTATCATGAATAAAACTTCTGTGAACATGTCTCTATAAATATTTTTGCGGACATATGTTTTAATGTCTTTGGGGTAAACACCTAAGAGTAAGAAACTAGTAAACAATTCTGCAGAGTAGTTGTACCATTTTGCAAATCCATCAGCAATATATAAGAATTTTGTTTGTTCCACATCCTTGCCAAATCTTGTTATTTTAGCATTTTTAATTTTACTTACTTTGGTGTGTGTAAAATCTCACTGTGATTTTAATTTGCATTTCTCTGAAAACTAATAATGTCAAGCAGCTTTCCATCTGCTTGTGGCTCATGTATCTAACATTGTGAAGTGTCTGCTTCAGTCTTTTGTGTATATTCAATTGTCCTATCATCATTATCATTATCAATATTATTATTTTCATGTAGCTGTAAAAATGCTTTATACAAGTCTGTGTAAGATATATGTAGTATTACAAATACTGTATCTCAATTGTATTTTACTTTTCATATTCAGTTAAGAATACTGAATTTCTGAAGAGCAGATATTTAAATTTTTTCCTCTGCACATAAAAATTTTAAGGAATCTAGAAAAACCCTATTACAATTAATGAGTGCATTTAGCAAGATGGCAGGCTACGATGCAATGCCAATATACAAAAGTCAACTGCAGTTATATATACTGGCAACAAATAATCAGAAAATTAAAATTTTAAATATACCTTGTATAACAGCACCAAAATATATAATGTTTACCGATAAATTTAACAAAAGATGTGGGAAATGTTCACACTGGAAACTATAAACCTTGCTGTGAGAATATATTACAGTTCTAATAAATGGTGATGTATACCCTTGTTCATGGATTGGAAAATCAGTATTTTTAAGATGTAAACTTTTCTCAAATTGATCTATAGAATCAATGCAATGCCAATCAAAACACCAGCAGGATTTTTGTGGAGACTAGCAAATTGATTCTAATATTTCAATGGAAATCAAACAAACATGGAATAGCTAAAATCACATTTTTAATAATATAAGAAGTAACTAGGATTTCCATCTTAATTTTATTTATGAAAACTTCATTTAGTATATCTACTATGGAACAACATTCTTTGATTAAAACTAATTAAAAACTGTTTTATGGAAACTCTACAGAGCTATGTTCTTAGATGAAACACTAACTTGCATAGAAGTTCAAGCAGCTGATAACTGAAAACTGCATAACTTACAGATGATTTTGCTGAAGCCAAATCACAACAAGAAATTATACTTTTGTGTAAATTAAAAAATTTTTGATTAACAATTTTGTATTATTTTATGGTCATTTTTGACGTTAGATTCTGCTTCATAATATCTTCAACAATGTAATTTTATTATCAAAAATTATATACAGGGGACTTCCCTGGTGGTCCAGTGGTTAAGAATCTGCCTTCCAATGCAGGAGACTCGGGTTCGATCCCTGGTCCGAGAACTAAGATCCCACATGCACGGGGCAACTAAGCCTGCACGCCGCAACTACTGAGCACACGGGTCACAACTACTGAGGACGCAGGCCACAACTAGATAGCCCACGTGTCACAAGTAGAGAGAAGCCCATGCACCACAGAGTGCTCGTGCCACAACGGAGGATGCTACATGCCACAACAAAGATCCCACATACCACAACTAAGACCCGACGCAGCCAAAAATATAAATATAAATAAAAATAAATAAATAAATAACACCAAGAAAGGTTTAAAGAAAAAAAAATTATATACAGCTTGTGAAGCCAAATAAGAACTTTCTGTTGTACACAGAGGAGTCCAAATTAGGCTTAGACGGGGTCCAAATTTACATGCCATGCTGCTGCTGGGACTGATGGTACAATTCAGAAGGATGTGAAACGAGATTAGAGGCAATGAGTGCTTTTCCTTTGCTCAGTGTCATTGATCAAATAATGTGTCTGTGCCCATATAACAGGCCTGAGAAA
Organism: Mesoplodon mirus; assembly: GCF_964341445.2. Taxonomy (NCBI): domain Eukaryota; kingdom Metazoa; phylum Chordata; class Mammalia; order Artiodactyla; family Ziphiidae; genus Mesoplodon; species Mesoplodon mirus. The sequence goes on from NC_138996.1 coordinate 25,669,965, forward strand.
ATACTGTAGCTTTATTAGTGGTAACTTTCCAGAATCAATAACTTTTCTAATGAATATAAAAGCCTGGGTGCCTTGCAGTCCACATTCATGCAATTGGACGGCTTGTTGTAATCAAGCACTGGAATTAACGTTCTGATGTGATAAAATAAGCGCTTGGTAATTTAGTCCTCAACTGCTTCTGGCATTTCAACTCTTTGTTGGCATATAAAGCAGAAATTTCTCTGTAGTAAAAAGTAATTTATTGACTTTTTAAAAAAAATCACCTGCGATGAATAGGCTACTGGCCTTGCAAGCTTTTCTATTCAAACGTTGCTGGACAAGAGGTTGGCTCACATCAACCTTAGCAAATTGAAACTCAATCCAGATCAACAGGCGTTTTATTCAGTTTGGTGCTGGAATGGAAATAATCATCACATTTTACAATAAGCATGTCTAATTTCAATTTTCATACTATGTATTTATTCTGTATAATCAAGCATAACTGCTGGTCTTGTTTCTCTGAATTGACAAATGCATTCCGTAGATGTGCAATAAGCAGGTAACTATTTTGGAAGCAGTGGGGGAAGAGTGTGCCTACACTTAACAATGAAAATTTGATAAATGTCTACCTAGAACTTGTAAATGTTCCTAGGAGTCCAAACAATTATATTTGCTCACTGTCCACATAAATAACAAAAAAGTATGCATAATGATGTATCATTTTATTTACACAGCAACGAGTTTGTCTTTATGAAATATTTCCAACTGAGAAAAACATAAAAGCCTATGAATAAGATTAACTAGTTCTTGGCTACAATATCCTCTGATGAACCATCAGCACTGAAGTGGTTAAATAGACTGTGTCAGTTACCGTTTGCTGTGTAACAAACCATCCTAACTTTACACAACAGCTATTTATTTAGCTCATTATTCTGTGAGTAGACAATTTGGGCGGGACTCTGCTGGGCAGTTCAGTTCTCAGGTAGACTTATCTAAGCATCTGTGATAACCTTGGTCAGCTTGTGGGTCAGCTGAGATAGCCTGGCCTCTCAGGTATCTGATGGATAATCAACTGTTATCTGGGTGTCTTTCATCCTCCAGAGGGCTGATCTGGGCTTATCTGCTTAGTGATCTAGGGCTCCAAGAGCAGCAATAAACAAGCCTTAATGCACAAGCATTTTTCAAGTCTCTGCATGCATCGTATTTGCTAATGACTCATTTGTCAAAGCCATCAGATATCCAATCCTAGAGACTGCATGAGAGAGCACTGCCAAAGTGCATGGATATAGGGGTGTGAACCAATTGAGCTGTTGCTGCAGTCAATCTACCACGTGCCTTGATTGAAGCACTGGCTCAGATACCTGGTCTTTCAGCACTCGGCCTGTTTATCAATAATTGGATGCACCACTTTCTCAGTTCTACAGAGCTGAGCTTCATTTCTGAAGATTTAAATATCTTTTCACCTAATCTTTGAGAACAAAATTAAGTAGGAGCCTTTACGAAAGTAAGCTATTTCAGTGACTTTGCTATAATTTAAAAGTTTCAAAATATGTCCAATACATTAATTTTAGATTTTCAGTTTACTTCTTTACAACTGTTTATTCTAGTTCTGGATTTACATTACTGTCCAAGATTTTCTAAAATGTCATTGAATACATTTGCAACACTCGAAAACATTTTTAAAGTGGCCATTCTATTTGAAATGGCAATCCCAAATTCTCTAATTCCTATCCTCTGTACCTTTTGCTGTATTCTTCCAGTAACACTCAACCCCCTCTAAAATTCTCTTTATTTTATATTGTGTTTATCGTCTGTTTTCCCCACCTTATAATGTATGTTATTCACATATCCCAAAGTCTGAAATGAGCCATCCCATGATAGGTGCGCAATAAATGTTTTCAAAATTAATTGCACTGTTGAACTCTGCCAGAACACCACACACAAAGCAGGTGGACTCAACATTCACTCTGAAGTGTAATCTGGGTTGGACAGTCAGGCTTGGTGACTCAGGGGCCCATGCAGACAGCTGTCATCCTCTAGGGGAGTCTTGCTCACTATCCTCTTCCAAAGAAATGTAAAAACAGATAGCTATAAAAGTTCTAAGGTAAGGGAAATTCAGCGTGTGTGTGTGTGTGTGTGTGTGTGTGTATGAATATAAATATGTGTGTATATACATTTATATATTTGTTTATATATGCAGAAAACACATTTGTAGAGGAAATTCCTCTATTACTGTTTTATAATTCACTTCATCCTCTCAATTATACCCCATCCATGAAACAGCATAAAAAATTCATGTCTAAAAAAAAAAATTAAATGTCTAATCTGGTTGAAACTGACATTAGATCCAATAATTTAAAGAGTCTTTGTGTTAATATTTTGAGATAACAGCTTCATATCCAGCCATATAGCACAGTGATTAAAGGCACTACATCCAAATAGCCTAGTGTATAAGCTCTGTTTCTCTGTTCAGTAGTGTAATTTGGGGTAAGTCTCACCATTTTAAAAAATGCATCCCCCAAGTTCTTCATATTGTTGTGAAGATTAAATAAGTATTTAAATATAAAGCACATAAAGCAATGTCTACATATATCTGTGACAAAGGCTTAAAGGGCAAAGTTGACCCTCACTGCCCACCCACACGGCCCCTCCCTCCTTTTTTTGTAAATTTATTTTATCTATCTATCTATCTATCTATCTATCTATTTATTTATTTATTTATGGCTGTGTTGGGTCTTCACTGCTGTGGTGGGTCTTCATTGCGGGCTTTCTCTGGTTGCGGCGAGCAGGCTTCTCATTGTGGTGGCTTCTCTTGTTGCGGAGCACGGGCTCTAGGCTCGCGGGCTTCAGTAGTTGTGGCTCGTGGGCTCTAGAGCACAGGCTCAGTAGTTGTGGCACACGGGCTTAGTTGCTCCGCAGCACGTGGGATCTTCCCAGACCAGGGCTCGAACCCGTGACCCCAGCACTGGCAGGTGGATTTTTAACCACTGCACCACCAGGGAAGCCCGTCTTTTTTGTTAATTAATTTTTATCAGAGTATAGTTTACAATGTTGTGTTAGTTTCTACTGTACAGGAAAGTGAATCAGCTATACGTATACACATATCCCCTTTTTTGGATTTCCTTTCCATTTAGGTCACTGCACGGCATCGAGTAGAGTTCCCTGTACTATACAGTAGGTTCTCATTAGTTGTCAATTTTATACATAGTATCAATAGTGTATATATGTCCCACTTAACTATGGGGTCTACCTCACATGGTGCTAGAACCCTAAAGAGCAGATCCTCAAAAGTGTCAAATCTCCTGAGTCTCCTCTGTGCTTTTGCATTCCCTCAACTTAGCAGACCCTCCTCTTGCTTTTCATCACGTGGGCGGGAGTCCAGGGAAGGGACCGGAGGACACGTGCTTGACTGACTGCCTCTCCGGCCTGTCTCATTTTCCTGGCTTTCATCTCCTTGTCTCCATCCTCCAGGATTAGAAAGGAGTTGCCTTTCCCCCATTCTCATTGATCATATATCCTCCTTCTACACAGAACAACAAACCTAAGACTTAACGATCACGGTGGAAAAAGCTTTTCCACATTGAGCAATAAATTCTATCATTTCCATGACTGCAATCATCCATACTAAGGAAGTGTAGGAAATTCTTTCTCACAGAGTCTGGCTTTCAAATCTGTTGTTTGAATGCAAAATTTTATTCTAAATGTGAGAAGTTAAATTTTATCTAACTTTTTTAACTTAGCATGCCTTCTGTAATAAATAATAATCTCTCCTTATGCTGTCAGATCCCTTGGGTATTTAAGCAGGAAGTAATATATTTGAGAGACTAAAGAAAAACTGGTATTTTTCAAACTATCCCAAATTTTTCACACTTATTAATATTGCATAGACTTTTTCTTTGTATGATGCTTTTTGTAAACAAAATAACTTTCAAAGAATCAAAAACTTCTAAGAGTTAAAATGATAATAAAATAATAAAATTCTATGCTGTATTGAGGGCAATAAATAACTTTATTAGAACTTTGTTCTACATTATTGAATAATCAGTAGACTGGAAGATAAGTTAGACATGAGATCATCCATGAGAGTTTAATTAAAGGTCCCTATTACTAGGTGGTCTTGCCTATAAAACAATTTCAAGGCATGTGTAGCGGACTGAAGTCGAATCCCCCCAAAATATGTCCATGTGCAAATCCCTAGAAAATGTGAATGCCACCTTATTTGGAAAAAGGGTCTTTGCGGATGTAATTAAGTTAAGGATCTTGAGATGAGACCATTCTGGATGACCTCCTGTCTAAATCCAATGACAAGTGTCCTTGTAAGAGACAGAAGAGGAGACACACAAAGGAGGAGGCCATGTGAAGACAAAGGCAGAGATCAGAGGGAGCAACCACGAGCCAGGGAATGTCAACAACCACCCGAAGCTGGAAGAGGCAAAGAACAAAATCGCCCCTAGAGCCTCGGGAGGGAGCACAGCCTGGCCAACATGCTGAATTCACATTTCTGGCCTTCAGAACTGTGAGAGAATACATTTCTGTTGTTTCAAACCACCTAGTCTGTAGTAATTTGATACAGCAGCCACAGGAAGCAAAAATGAGCATGAAAATGAGATTAACTGATAACGAGACCATACTGTAACTGTTCATCTAGATTGGAAAGGATTTGGTGGAAAGATTCAGTCTTGTGTTCAAATCCAAGCCCTGCCATTCACTAGATGTGTGCCCTTGACCAAATTTCTTAAACTTTCGACGTTAAATTTTTAATACGTAAAAAAGGAATAATGATAATATCTATGCTAGTTGATTGCCATAAATATCATAAAGGTAATAAATATAAATCACTTAGCACAGGCCTGATACATAATAAGAATGTAATAAGTGAAAGTTGTTGTTATTACACAACTTCTATTAGCAATAAATTCTTGACAACTTTGTCTCCTTACCTGTTAAAACAAGGATAATAAACAACTTGTATGATTTGGGTGAGGATGAAATTATATGAGGGGCTAATTCAACATTTTCTCATTTTATATGAAGTATTACATTCACTGTAGACATTAAATTTCCTTTTTCACCTTCAGGACAATGTTTTTTCTTTGTCCTACTGAATTGTTAGTGAAATATTTATTGTATCTGCTGTAGTAAAATTATTTTTTTACACTGTATTCACTGGTCTTCTCTTATTATAATTACAAAATTATGAAATAAGCTTCCTCCTCTTCATATAATTTTATGTTAATGCAAACTGTACTTACACATAATAAACTGAATAAGAAAACATGATATATTTGGTCCCCATCAATATCTATTTGTCTGTAAATTCATCATCAATACAGCCTAGTTTTAATAGGTTTCTTTTACGCCACCTCCACAATTCTTTAGCTGCCTATATGTTTAGCTGACCATATATTCAGTAAACAAAACAGAAGCTGTCCCTGATATCTAAGACCTGTATACCACCATTCTCAGAAGCCAGTCTCTTAATATCATTAGATCAAATGTATAACTTTTCTTGGGACTTGCTTTGATTCTTTGATTCTGATTTTTGCTCTATGCAATATGTATTTTTCAAAACTTATACCACTTCTCAAGCAAGCACTGTGCTAGGCATGAGAATAGAACAGTGGACAAAACAGACATGAAACCTGCCCTCAGAGCTTAGTCTATTGGAGAATCTGGGCAATTATATATAATGTTATAAATTAATGATAATAGCATACAAAATGCTATGGGATACTATGGACACACATATAAGGGTTTCTGGGCTTGAACTTAAGGATTTAGGGAAGATTTTCCTAAGCTTATTACCCAAAATGAAGATCTAAAGGATGGATAGAAGTTATCCATGTGAAGCATGGGTTGTGGGTAGAAAGAATGTTCTAGACAAAAATCCTTGATACAGGAGATAACACAGTGTGGTGTAGGAACTGAGAGAAGTCAGGGTGACTGGGACCCACGTATATATGTGTGTGAGCTTGAAACTAGAGTGAGGGTAGACAAGAGGGCTTGAAGGAGTCAAGACTGATGAGTCTACATAAATAATATATGATATATAAAGTTTCATTTGAATTTTATAAATTTTGACTTGTTTTTACACATGTATGTGTGTGTACAAACACACACATACTCAGTTACTTCAGTTCCACAGGCTGGTTTTGGAAGGATATAATCCTTTAAAAGGAAGAAAACAAACAAAAAAAAATTCATTAAGGCCAATCACAAAGAAACCTTGAGTCGAGAGGGTGTTTCGAAGCAGGACCTTACTTTTCCTCTTCTGCCTATACAGATCCACCATGAATGAGCAGGAGGACTCATGTCCCACAGGACGTTGCCACTGTTCCCTGCCTCACCCACTCCATCTTCCCCTTAATTGTTTCCACTCCACTAACTGCCATGAAGGACCCCAGATACCTCCTGGTAGGGCACTAGGACCCCCAGACAGTCTTGGTGAACATGAGAGATCAGGGGTGCCCTAATCCTGAGTAGAGTCTAGGGGAACAGCAGGCCCTCTGGGACACCATGTGACTCAGGAATAACAGAGTAAACTGTGTGGTGTATCTAAGCTCTTGGGCCAAAGGCTCTCAGAGACCTGTACCTGGGGGCCTAAGGCCCTAGAGAGCCAGGGAAAGGGCCGAATACTTCTGTTTGCCAAAAAGGGATGAAGAAGCAGCTGAAGGAAAGATATGGATACAAAAGGGGCTTGTGGTGAGAGAAGAGGGGGCTCAGCGGGGAACCGGCAGCTGGGGAGACCAAACGAGAAAATGTCCATCTCTGCAGATGCCGATGTACAGAGACAGGACCATGGCCAAGAAAACAGGCCCCTCCACCCTGCATACCGGGCGTAAGAAATGCTTCCAAGAAGTTAGATTTAGTCCTGGAGAAAGAAGGTACTGAAATCGCCAAAGGAAACTCTTAATTAATGGACACCAAGTGTCTATTACCTGATGAAATGGGATTCTCAAGATAAAAATGACACTCAGCTGTAGAAGAAATAAACTGGCGTTTTTCTTCATTCATGAAATTTGTCCAGAGATTATATCCACTATACCAACAAAGCCTTGGCTGGCCCCTTCACTCTGTTTTAACAAAGACCCCTCCCAGCAGAAGGACGAAGGGAATAAGGACTGCAGGAGAGATGCATAAATACTGATCTGCCACATCAGGGCGTTTTGGTTAATGGGGGTGACTACTTTTATGGCAATTATTGCAGATACTTTTTTGCATCATGTTCAAAAGCGTGTCTTGACTCGTCTGACATGATGTGTTAGAAAAAAATAAAAACTAAGCATGTCCCCTTCACACACACTTTTTCTTAAATCAAAGAATGACAGAATAAAAAATGCCTGTGATTAAACTCACTGTTTCACCAATGATAAGAAAGCATTTTCTTGAGAAAAATTAAAATCCTCCATTTTTTCTTTCTGCTAATTATTTGAATTAAACAATTGGATCTGCTTTCTAAATTAAAGTCAACTAGAGTCATCAGTAGCTTTATTGATTACTTTTTCTTGAGTTTCATTATTGTTTTGAAGAACTTCTTTTTTAAAATATGTTATCAGAATTTGAGAGGAAATATTGATTTATTGTCTTGAAATATTCAAGCTAAAAATCCATTATTGAAACCATTTTAATCAAATGTTTGCAAGTTATATGTTGCTTGAATTTTCAAATGATATTTGCTTTAACAAAGATTGATGTTAACAAAAGCATTATATGACTTGAAAGTTGACAGGCACTTTTAGTCTTTTTTTAAAGACAATTAAATTGAATAGCAAGTTTTGTTGAAAGAAAACATGCAAAATTGAATTAACTAAAAATGACAAGCATCCTGAAATTTATATTATAGAGACTCACAAAGTAAGAAAAAAGCAAATGCACAGTGGTTATTATACATGTACATATTATGATATAAACTGTGGTCTGTTTCCTAGTTTAAATTCTGTTCAATTTCCCATTCCTTATTTATTCACACTTCTGAATAGAAGCAATAAAGTAAATCACAAGTATAAACTAAGTTTATTTTGCAAATAGTGTTTGGCAAGCAGTTGCTTTAGTGATGGTTGTGGCTGATCAATTTAATCAGATGTCAGAATCAATGAACCACAGGCAAATGAGGTGAACTGCAACCATGCAATGCTGACCTGTAATCCAAGGCAAAGGTACGCTAAACGTGGGTGTTCGTTGCTTTAGCTTTCCATGACTTAACACTACCATCAGAGGACCTGTCCTTCTCTATTTGAAATCTACAGTTCTGAAACACCTCCATAATATAAATGGCATGTGAAACTTTTACAGATTTGGCTCTGAATTATAGGGTATATAACCCAAGCCCGTTGGAACTTTCCCTTATAGAACCCCTCAAGGCTAAATGCTACCCAGATACTTGCCAGTATGGTTACAGTGAGATTGTACAGAGAAGTTAGAGCCAAGAAATATAAAAGATATAGACTAGCTACAACCGATCTGACATAAGCACACAGTTCCAGATCGTACCAAGGTCACCAAGTCAGACTGATTAATGGGTGTGAACAGCTCAGAAGCAGTGGCAGTTCAAAGACAATAAATCTTACACTACAGCAGAGATCTAGCCAGCTCTTTTGAAGAAGACAGGCAGCCAAATATGTGGCACAACGACAACAGTGAAAAATATAACTGTTTGGACTTTCCTGGACAGGTAAGTTAGACAAGTCTGTGTACACCAGGTACAAGTGTAGAAAATATCCAAGATTCCTAAAAAAAAAATCAGCAAAAACAAAGAACCAGAACCTGGAACACAACAGCTATTCATTTCAGTAAAGACAATTTGGTTATCTTAAGTAAATATATTTTCAAATTTTAAATTTGTTTTTTTAAAAACTTGGATGTACCAAAGACAATTATAAGGATTTAACCAAAAATTGTACCTGTTAATTTGTTTCCAAATAGCGGAATTTCCTTTGAGAAACTAAAAATCAAAAAAAGAGTATTACAAAAAAAAAAAAAAAAGGTATTTCTATTTTTAAAATGTCAAAGACAGATTATGTTGTAAAAGAAAATGAGCTATATACCTCTCTAAATCCTGAGGAAGGAAAAGTTTTCCAGAGATGATAATCTTTTTGAAAAATGACTTTAATGTTCAATTAAACATACACACACAAACCCCCCCCACACACACACACACACACTCCCTATTAATTGCTTTGATGTTGATCTTTGAGTTCTCCAAATGTTATGATGATCATGCTGATCCATCTGGGAAAAGATCATCTTCAATTTTATTACTTTCTGGAGAGGGATTTAGAGATTTCACTTAACAGCCTAAATATTGAAATCAGAAAATGCAAACTTTTAGTGGAATACGATCTGCTTATCAGGCCAGAACCCAATATTTAGCACTAAGCTGAAACAATTCAGGATTGTTACAAAGATTGGTGCCTGGGAATATTGGAAAGAGAACAGTTAGCCCTGGTTTCTGCCAAGTCTTTAGCCCCTTCTCCCCTTACGAGACACAATGATGCATCATGTGGTTATTTGGAGCCGTGGATGACAGAAGATTTGTGGGGCCTCCCCTCAGAAATGGAGAGTACACAGGAAAAATAAATGAGCTAATTCTTTTTAAAAACCTGAAATTTTTTTCTTTTTCTTTCTTTTTTAAGAGCCAGAACAGCTGAAAAATATCTAAGCAGAGCTCAGGCAGTCCTGAAGTCTTTTCTCAGTGCCCTAGGGAAGTGTTATCAGAGTAAATGCATGAATGCAGTACTGAATTACAGAGTATGTAATCCGAAAATATCCTGGCAAACGTTAACCTCTACACAGATGATAAAACGGTCACTATTTAGGCAGTGCCTCCTATCTACCAGGAACTTTACATTTAATCCTTCCAACAACCCTTGGAGATAGGAGCCCTGTCCTATAGATAAAGAAGTAAAGAGAGTTTCCTATCTCCCCAAGATTATACAGCTGGTGAGAGGTGGAGCCTACATTTAAGCCTGGAGCATTCTTTTTTTTTTTTTTTTTCTTTTTGCGGTATGCGGGCCTCTCACTGTTGTGGCCTCCCCCGTTGCGGAGCACAGGCTCCGGATGCGCAGGCCCAGCGGCCATGGCTCACGGGCCCAGCCGCTCCGCGGCATATGGGATCCTCCCAGACCGGGGCACGAACCCGTATCCCCTGCATCGGCAGGCGGACTCTCAACCACTGCGCCACCAGGGAGGCCCTAAGCCTGGAGCATTCTGATTAAAAAAAAATATGTGTGTGTGTGTGTGTGTGTATACACACTCGGTACAACATACCATCTCCCAAGACGTTCTCTAGAAAGGGATGCTTATAGTGGGGAAATACATTGTTGGAAGCAACATTTCCAACTAAATGTCCCTAAAGCACTTGGAACTAATATTTTAAAATGAAGCCAAAGAAAAATTATATTTGTACTTTAAGACCCATCATTCCCTTTCACCTTTGAAAAAATTAGGAGACAGAGGGGCAGTTAAACAAAGAGAAAAAAAGCTCTACTGCTGGCTTCACTGAAGTTCAGATCCAAGAGCAACAGGGAGTGTGCTAATATGGCAGAGGTAGGTGTGCCATTGGACTCAGAAAGATGTCAAAGTGCCTTCCAGGATGGACTCTGATTGCTGCAAAAAGCAGATGAAAGGCTATTCAGTGCGTGAGGAGGTGGGTTTTGTGACCAAAACAATTTGCATTTGAATTACCCACACCGGACAAAGCGGAGGGAAAGGGGATGCATGAGGTAAGGTTAATAACCTTAACTTGGAATGTCCCCAGAAAGAGAAGCTGAACAGACAGAAAGAAGATGACAGTCGGGAGGAGAGCCCTGGTGGCTAACACCTGAGGAAACTGTGGTTGTAGAACTGGATTTCATTAATTGAAGGCAACAAAATGAGGCAGCGAAACAAATGCTTTAGGAAGAAAGGAAGAACCAGTAATGGGTAAATCTCAGAATCCTAGTGATGGCAGTTACTGAGTTTATTAGGTTAGGAGAAAAGTGTACAAGGTAACAGAACTCTACAAGTTTATAACACTTTTTTTCCCTTTGAAGGTGTCTGTTCTACAATACATCATCTGCAAAATCTCATATCTAGCAATGGAACTATAAATGTTCATTTTATACTGATTCAGGGGGACAAAAAGCATGAATTTAATCTTCCAAACTTATAGTTTAATGTTAACATTTGATTTGACTACTAAAATAAACTTGATCAATATTACTACTCTGAAACTTGACAACTTTCAATATCCTATCTTGGTGCGCACACAAACACACACACACACACACACACACACGAGTTACAAGTAATAAAAATATTAAAAAGCTTCTAGAAAGAGAATGGAAGAAAAAGGGAAAATCTTATATGAAATTTCCTTTGAACTATCCCTGCTCAAAATTCTGGTTAAATGTGGTAGTTTGAGTACATGCATTATCTGCTCTCCCTTAAGAAAACCAACTAAAAGGAGAGCAAAGAAATTAAAAATGTAGAAGCCCCCAAGCACAGAAAGAATGGGAGAAGTGATAATAGCAGACAGGAAGTTGAACATTTTTTTGTGAATTTAACAGACTAGTTGGTAATTGATTTAGGGGAAAAAAGAACATTGCACTTTAAGTACCAGAAGGGAAGAAGTATGATTCACCCAAAGAACCTCAGAAAGTGTCACAACCTGGAGTCACGTGGTAGATCAGAGGATAGGAGGCTAAAAATTGGTTGAAATGCAAAGGAGCCATACACTGAGGTTTCCAGGTAGGACTCCCAGGCTTCCATTTCTGAAGGAATTGAATAGAAGAAGCCCTATCCAAACACTGGGGAACTGTGGAATCCACTTGACAACAAGTTCACTCACATACTGAACTTTCAATCAGTTGAAACATGATTACACTAAAGGCAGAAAAGCGGTTGCCTACTGAGAGTTACTGAGGAGCTGGGTGGGCGGAAGAGAGTGCTGTGACCCTGGGGGCCGCTGAAGCATTGGCAGTGCTTAGTTTCTTCACTTGGGTGGTTGTTAGATAGTACCGGCTTTACTGCTAAGTGCTAAGTCATACCTTTAAATTTTGCACATCTTTCTATACGTAATGTGTCACACACGCACGCGCGTGCGCGCGCGCGCACACACACACACACACAGTGTAAACAGTCAAAAAGAGCAATCAGAGAACCAGAAAGGGCTCTTGGAAAATACAATTCTGACAACATTCCTGGCCACCTCTGAAAAAAAGAAAGGCCTGGAAGAGGAAGCTGCGAAATCTCCTGGAAACGGTAGGGCGGGGGTCAGTGTGGGGTTGGGGGAGGGGGGGGTATGCGGTTTGAAGTGGGTACAGAGACAGCATTTTCTGAAAATAACCCACAGAATTAGAAACAGAAAGGAAATGTCCATTTTAATTAAAAACAGCAGTGAGGTAAAAAGCCAAAATAGAAGGGAGGCTGCGAGCACATGCAAATCGAGCAGGGCTGCTGGCGGCAGAAGCAGAGAGCTGACACGGGACCACAGATACCAGAAAGCCCAGCGAAGAACAGTTTTCCTATGTGAGAGGCCCATCCTAAATTAGAGCAAGATGGGAATTCCTCACTCACAACAGTGGAATGGCAGGCATGGATCGTCTACCAATCTTCCCTGCTCCAGGGTGAGATTTAGAAACAGAGGGTTAAACGTGGAATATTTGGAATACATTCGCATGCACGGAGGAACTGAGGGAATGCCCTGCCTTGTGACCAAAGGTGTCACAGCCAGGCCCCAGGGCTGGAGGAAAGGAACAGCTGCCTGACAGGGGACCTCAGTTTGCAGGTCGTCCACATCTGAATCTCGGCTCTAACTTACTCAAACGTACACAATGTTACATGTTAATTATATCTCAATTAAAATAATTAATTTTAAAAATAAAATTTAAATTAAAAAAATCATGGCTCTAACTTCTCTGTGCAATGCCTTCCTCCACCTATGGTGAAGAGCTGCCCCGGGAAAAAGAAAACACATTTCAAAATGAGTAATCAGAATTAATTATAAAGGATGTATATATTTATATATAAATATAAAAGAAACAGAGTACAGGAGCAGAAAACAAATAGCAGGTAAAGAGAGTTCACCAGGGAAAAAAATATATATGGCCATTGAGCAGCTAAAAATTGCAACCAAATATTTTACCATTAATGAACAACAACAAAAATACAACATAATGAAACAGTCACCTCACTGAGTCAAAAAAGTCAAAAAGGATAGAATATGTAAGCACAAGAAAAAGATGGTGAGGAAGCAGACAGTGATAAAATCTGAAAGGAGAACTCAGGACACTATTAAAAATATGGTAAGAGGCATTAAAAATAGAAATAAGTAGAATAGAAAGAAATAAGAGGATTAGAGAGAAAATAAGTATGAAAATCAAGGGAAAAGGGGATTCAGCTTAAATAAATTTCATCTTAAAGAATAAAAAGAAATTAGGGAACAAAACACTTTTTTTTTTGTGGTACACTGGCCTCTCACTGTTGTGGCCTCTCCCGTTGCGGAGCACAGGCTCCGGATGTGCAGGCTCGGCGACCATGGCTCACGGGCCCAGCCGCTCTGCAGCATGTGGGATCTTCGCGGACCAGGGCACGAACCCGTGTCCCCTGCATCGGCAGGCGGACTCTCAACCACTGCGCCGCCAGGGAAGCCCTAAGCTACTATTTTTAGGGATCGTTTCTTAAACATCCAAAGCTAACAGGCACACTTGGAAATTATAGATTTAAATAAAGGTGAAATGTCTTCTTCATCTCGTGTTCCTTTGTTCCAGGTAGCCCATTGGAACCGAGCAGTCCACTCTTTCTGTGCCTTTGCGTCTAGAACAACTTAAAAGACGGTGGGAAATCAAGGCAGTGGCTTCTCAGTATCAAGGTGACCTCCAAGCATTTTGACTTTTGTTTGTGGCAACCGCACATGCCCCATAAAGGTGAGCAGGCAAAAGGCACCGCTGAGCCTCCCCCTGAGATTAAACTGCTGTGCCACTTGTATCCCATGTTCTGTATCTTTCTATAAAGACAGGTACATGAAGTATCAGGTTATAACTTGTTTGTGTCTAGTGAGCCTGACATCAACTTGAATCTGTTGTCACAGAAGCAGTGGTGTCACAGGATTCAACACCAGGAGAAGTGAGACCCATGGAATTCTTATAGCAAGAAAGTGCAACCCAGGAATTTTATATCAAATGATAGTTTTATTCAAGTATAAAGGCAACAAACTGGTTTTGAATGTTCAAAGATAAGGGAATGTTGTTTCCATGGGAACTGCTTGAAAAATCTACTATGGGACAAACATCAGTGAACCACGTGTTGCTGTAACATGAAAAATTGTAGCCAAGGGCCTGGTAATGAGTATTGAATCTCTTTAACTGTGGAAGAAGCTGAATATGGGCAATGTGACAGGAACAGAACATAAGCACTGTGTTGTAAACAGAGCTCTGGTATGACTAATAAGGAAGGTGAGCAATTTGTATGGGATCACTGATTCTCGTACCTTTATTAAGTGAGGAAGAAAAAGTAGCATAGAGGTAAGGAAAAGAAGAGGAAAAGGAAAAAGAAGTGTGCAATTCACAATGAAAATCTACCAGCTATGAATTCTACAGATTAAATAACACAGTGTCAACACTGGCATTTTGTATTGGATGATTCTCTGTTGAGGGAACTGCCCTGTGCGTTGTAGGATGTGCAGCAGCATCCCTGGCCTCCACCCACTGAATGCCATTAACACGCTCTCCCCCAAGTTGTGACAACTAAAAATGTGTCCAGACATTGTTAAATGTCTCCTGGGTGGCAAAATCACCCCTCATTGAGAATCACTGTGCCAGTCTAATGGTGAATAAATTTTTACACAATGGACTAATTCTAGAAAAACAATTCAAATGTTTATGGCTGGCATTTTTTTATTAAAAATGAAAATTACTTTACTAAACCCTATTTTAAAAGTTTGGGCTTCCCTGGTGGCGCAGTGGTTGAGAGTCCGCCTGCCGAGGCAAGGGACACACGTTCGTGCCCCGGTCCGGGAAGATCCCACATGCCGCGGAGCGGCTGGGCCCATAAGCCATGGCCGCTGAGCCTACGCATCCGGAGCCTGTGCTCCGCAACGGGAGAGGCCACAACAGTGAGAGGCCCATGTACGGCAAAAAAAAAAAAAAAGTGTATAATATTACACATATGTGTTCTTAAAGTTTAGAATACTCAATTACGAGTGAGTTCAAGAACATCAATGAGAAAATCAGCTTAAATTAATTAGAAACTCAGCTAGTCATTAATATATGGGCATATTTGAAGAGCAGCAATATGTAGGTAGCTTTCATTTGTTTATTTACCATTTCAACGAATATTTATTGAGTCACATAAATGTCAGTGTCCTTAAACATCTGTCAAACAGACAAGGTCCTTTCACCCAAGAAGCTGATATAATTTAATTATTAACTTCTACTTCCCAAATAAACCGCAGGCTGTATTGTGCCCCAGGCAGCCCTCGAGTCATAACCTTTTTTTTTCTTTTGGATGTTTCTGTAGAGGAGGATTTTCCTGTAGGAGGCAGCCTCAGGTCCCTTGTACTGCACCAGACGTAGAACTTCAATAAGTGATCCCCAAAGAGAAGGGAATTTTAACTATTTGCCCTCTGGCCTCAACCTACAACTTCCTGGTGTGCACAAAACTGATCATGTGCCACTGGCCCCTAGGAACTCCCACTCTTTGTGGTTGCTATAGGAGGAAGCCTTAAGCTCTCTTCGACAGAGATCATACGCTAATAAAACCTACCTCTGAGGGGTTCTGGAACCATTAAACAATAAACTATATGTTTCTTGATTAGGTATCTACAGATGCTTTCACTCAAATGAACCTTCTGACGTCGAGTCTAAACTTGAAGCAATGCAATGTGATGCCTAAAATTGGACTCTGCTATCAATGATTTTAGCAACTGTATCAGATTTCTATCAACAAATGATTATTTCATTTGTTTCCTGCACATGCTGTTGGGAAGTCAAAATACTATGTCAACTATGGTGTGGCCACACTGATAATTTAACTTGCTTTTTATTATATGAATTATGTTTGTAAATAATAAAGACTGTATTTGATTATTTGCATCCACCTGCATTTTTGGATCAGAAAACCTCTAGATACTACAGAGTGCTTCAAGTCTCAGTTTCTTACCCAAAGGGATAATCACTGACTATATTTCTAAATTTTAAAATGCTGTTGGTCAATTCCAACTACTGGCCTGGCACTAAAATGTTTAAACTTACGTATTTTTTGACCCCTCAAAAATAGTAATAGTTTTCTGATATGGAACCCAGAGGTAGTATGTGCCCTTTTTCTACTCATTGTTATAAAGATCTATCAAGTACTGGTAATAGATTAAAACTACTTTCAGGATATTATGGAAGAAATACTAGATAAATTTAAGATGCTATTGCTGTTACTATGTAGCTTCATGAAACTGGCAGGAAACTCTCAAGGTCTGTAAATGATAAGCAACTCCTGTCCTAAATGGAGATTTACCCTTACAGACACACTCCTATCCTGTTCTTGGCTTACTGTTCTCTGTTAAATGCCCGTCTTTTCTCTGTTGAGGGGAAGGGTGTGATCAGAGAGCTCTTCTCTCCACATTAGAAACTGGCCCTGACCACTGCAGCAGCACATGAAGTATTCTACAAATAATTTATGAACCTCAGAGGTCTGGCTTTGGGAGGTATTCACCTTTCCTCTGTCTGCACCACACCTCATTCATCAAACCTGAGAGCAGCACATACAGTTCTGCTTCAAGATGGGTAAAGCTATACATAAAATAAATAAATATATACATGCCCCGGCATAGCTCTGCTGCTGCCCAAGACCACTTGCAGTAATTCTGGGACCAATCTATTCTGACCATGAACCTTCTATAGTATAGAAAAGACAGGCTGAAACCCCTTTTTATAAATGATAAATAATACTATGAAAGAAAAAATCGAAGGTGGTTTGAGATGGTGACGAAACTGCCTAAGAACTTTAATTATCACAGTGTAGCCCCAATGACTGCTTTAGAAAACTCTTGACTCTTCAGGACGCTCTGTGTAACGTATGTGTTGCATGAGATTTGTCAGTGTAATTTCTCTTATAACAGATTGTTGCAAAGAAAATGCTGCTGCACAAACACTGACCTTGCTTTTTAAATGAGATAGAATTTAAAAGAATTTTACCACCAGATATACTGAGCAGAGCCAAAAATTTTGACAGAACAGATACCAAACGGGAAATGTTTCTCCATACTTTCTTCACAAATATTCCAAGTTTCTCATTTCTATCATTTTGCTATTCATATAAAAAGTTAAATGATAGCATAGCTGACTCTTTTCTACAATTTGAAGTGGATGCTCTTAAATTGTGACTACTCCTTACATCTCTTTATTAAATCTTCTTGTTCTTTAGAGTAAGAAATAACAGCTTTAAGCTTAATTTCATGAATGCTTTCTTCCTAAGGATCCTGTAACATTTATTAGAGGTTGAAATTTAATTTTCTCTTAACAGTATGGAGGTCGCTTAAAAAACTAAAAAAAGAGCTACGATATGATCCTGCAATCCCACTCCTGGGCATATATCCAGAGAAAAACATGGTCCAAAAGGATACATGCACCCCAATGTTCATTGCAGCTGTTTACAAATAGCCAAGTCATGGAAGCAACCTAAATGTCCATCGACAGAGGAATGGATAAAGAAGATGTGGTACATATATAAAATGGAATATTACTCAGCCATTAAGAAGAATGAAATAGTGCCATTTGCAGCAACGTGGATGGACCTAGAGATTATCATACTGAGTGAAGTAAGTCAGACAGAGAAAGTGAAATATCATATGATTATTGCTTATATGTGGAATCTAAAAAAAATTGATACCAATGAACTTATTTAAAAAACAGACTCACAGGGTTTCCCTGGTGGCGCAGTGGTTGAGGATCTGCCTGCCAATGCAGGGGACACGGGTTCGAGCCCTGATCTGGGAGGATCCCACATGCTGCGGAGTAACTGGGCCCGTGAGCCACAACTACTGAGCCTGCGTGTCTGGAGCCTGTGCTGCGCAACAAGAGAGGCCACGACAGTGAGAGGCCCGCGCACTGTGATGAAGAATGGCCCCCGCTCGCCGCAACTAGAGAAAGCCCTCGCACAGAAACGAAGACCCAACACAGCCAAAAATAAATATAATTAATTAATTAATTAATTTTAAAAAAAAGACTCACAGATTTAGAGAATAAACTTATGGTTACTGTGGGGGAAGGAATAGTTAGGGAGTTTGGGATTGACATGTAGATACTGCTATATTTAAAATGGATAATCAACAAGGACCTATGGTATAGCACAGGAAACTGCTCATATTATGTAACAACCTAAATGGGAAAAGAATTTGAAAAAGAATAGATACATGTATAACTGAATCACTTTGCTGTATACCTAAAACTAACACATTTTTAATCAACTATACTCCAATATAAAATAAAAAGTTTAAAAATTCTCTTAAATAACTCTGAAAATCATGCTCATTTGATAAAATAAGTGATTTTATATGTAACTATATAATGATAAATTCCTTAACATATATAATAATAATGCTCTATATTTACAAAAAATATTTATTAAGACATTTACAAAAGTACATTGAAGAATGTGAAGATTAGCTTTCTTAACTGCAAGGGAATAAGTGTTGTGACTATTTATGTATTTGCTTATTATGTGTGCAAACCTTCTTTGAGTGACAATTGCAGGATAAGTAAAAATGAGTAAGAAACAATACATACCTTGAGGATATTCACAATTTTTTAAGAAGGAGGTTATAAATTATAATGTGATAAGATGACAAAATGAAAGTATGGGTAAAATTCTGTAAGAGCACCCAGTATGGAGTGACTGATTTTGACTAAAGTTTAGGGAAATCTCATTTAAGGTAGGTCTTGACAATTGAGTCATCTCATACACAGAGAAATTGGGGATAAATGGGGAAATAGCATAGAGGTATAAAAAGTAAGATGTGTTCTAGTAACTACAAATGTGTGATTCAAGTTAAGGCATGCTGTAAAATTTCCACATTAGCTATCACAAGTAGATGATAGAAGAAGGAGTTAGCCAAATTTTGGAGGAAATAGTGGTAAAATAAAATTATTAAATTATCTCAAGTGTTTTTTCCTATTTCTTTGTTCATTTCTTGCTTACTCCTTGATGGATTTAGTGGGTTTCTCTCCATATCCCTTTACCCTCACCACATCAACGTAGTCCTCTCCGACTTACAAATGCCAGCACACGAATTTTTTCCGTGCAGGCTTTTCTCTGACTCTGAAGCTATTCTGGCCACTTTCCCTCTAGACCTAAAATACAGGAGAATAAATGCTCTTTGGTGCAGCCTCTACCAATGGCTGATGGAAATTGATTTATGATTATCACAACTCCCTTGAGCCTTGGGTGGGAGTACTCAGGTGCATATTTCACTCTGGCATCTAGAGTTCCACAGGAAGATTAAACTCCAGTTGTCCATAGTGATAACTCGCTTGAAAATGGAGGCTCTGTGACTTTTTTATTCTTCCCTGTCTCACCTTCTTATTCTCTTGGGATCACCTAAAAAATAAATCACTTGCGCTTGAATGGGCATTTTGGTCTGGGACCCACTTTGAAATGTACATTGGGATAAAAGCACATGAAATAAAGTGAAATTACATGAGCAAAAAATAAATTTATTTATAGTAAGCCACGAAAACTATGAGGTCATTTATTTCTAAACAGTAACAGAGCCTGTGCTGACTAAAAATAATATATTAGGGAAAATAATTCGTCTATAAAACTAGAATAAAAGACGTATTATAAATAACAAGAAGGCATTTGGAAAAGAGCCTCTTGGATTGCAAGAGAAAGACAGTGTATTCACATTGAAAGAAAGGAGAATAATACAGGTTGTTTAGTAGAAAAACAACAAATTTTGGAAGACTGTGGATAGAGAAAATTGAAAGGAAACAAATCTCTGTAAAAATAAGTTCAATTTCTTGAATCTGCTTATCCACGGAATTCTCTGTCTCATTCAACATCACCACTATTCTTCTGGTCGTGCAAACAAAATTTATTCATTTCCTTCTCCCATCCCTCTACCCTCACCTCTCAGATCCACTCCTCACCCCCATTCAATGGGCAGGACTTGTCAATTCTAACGCCCAAATAGTTCTCACATCTACCTTCTCCTTTTCATCTCCACAACTGCTCTGAGTCAGAGCCTCACTTTCTCTTGCTTGCTCTATTGTAATACCTTGGTTATTAGCCTTCCTTTCATCAACCCTGTTTACCACAACTCCATCCTCCACACGTGGACAGGATGGATGACAGAAAAGGCAAATCTGACCACCTCACTCCCTCCCCGCCCCCTCCCCCAAAAACCTGTAAACAACCTAGAGGACTGTCCTCAAGAGGACTGAAAAGACAACTGGGACGTAGAAGAAAATATTAGAAACTTCACATATTTTTATTTTATCCCACAAAATGAAATTACTAATATCTAATAGACAACAGAACATGTATGAAATTTATAAATACATGTAGATATATAGAGGTGACTGTTCAAAAAAGTTTTACTAAAATGGATGTATAATCAAAAATGTCTGGAAGCAGGTAGCATCAAGGAGGATAAGATCTGAGTTCCTTAGCATGGCATACAAAGCAAGCTCCAGCTTCAGTTTCCTACCATGCCCCCAGTGAGCTTCACAAACTAGTAACAGTGGCTTGTTTTTAATCCCTGATTATATATTGTGCTATTTCATCTTTCTTTATATTTGCTTACATTGCCGTATGTCAGAAACACTCTTTTCACTTGTCTTCATGTATCAGACTCAGTCTCCTTCAAAACCACATTCAATGACCATCTCCCTCAGGAATGCTCTTCTGAACGCTCGTGACAGGCTGAAATAAGTGCACCTCTCTGCTCATAGAGCCCCCTATGAATATGGCTGTCACAACACATATCCCATGCTATGAAAAATACCGTTTATGCGTCACATATGTGTTTATGTGTCTGTCACTTCTATTCATTGGAACCATTTCAGAGTCAAGTACCATATTTTTATTTATCTTTGGATTTCTAGGACCTAGAAGAGTATCAGTTAGAGAAGATTGGAACGCAGTAAATGTCTGTTGAGCTTTTACACTACAAGGAGAGTAGTTGAATAGTTTCATTCTGCCTGTTCAAACTTCAAATTTGTAGTCTCTAAAACCTTGTTATGAAGCTATTTTTGAAATCAAGTTTAGTTCCTTTCTAGGTTAAAAGGCACCTAATAACTAATGACAACAATATAAGCGTTCATCCTTTTTGGTACAATCAGTTGTTTTGTTTTGTTTTGTCGTGTCCTCCTACCACATAGTTTGGGGCCCTGAAAATGTTCATCCATCTTAGGTAATGGATTTTTAAACCAAACTTCCATTGGTATGATTCAATCATAATTTTCCCCTTAAAATATACAGTTGAATCAAGTAACATTTATTTCCTTAATTTTTCCTTCATGCTACCTTTCTCCTTATTCCATAAAAGTACTATTCTGAAGTGCTTTGAACTCCACCAAATGAAAGCCTCACACAGCTCCGAGGTATAAACGCTCCTGGGTGCTTGTGTGTCTACTCCTTTTCCACGGGCACATCATTCATCACCATCATGAGGCTTCCTCTTTTTTTTCTTTTTCTGGAAAGCTATTCTTTTCTACTTGGTTCACTCTGTACTAAAAATGATGCTATACTTGAAGCAAGACACTGAAAATAAAATGGCCTTTGCATTCCTGGTTCTCCCTCTTGTGTGAATGATTGTTACAGAAGTGTTGGGGGAAAAGACTATGCCCAGTACCACAATGAATGCAAAATGACTCCCTTTCTGAAAGAAAGACAGACTTACTGTGTAATTTTCCTTGTTTTGATGGTCATTGGCGCCATTAAATTGATAGTTAGATCTAAAAGACCATGGTTGTTTGAAAATAGAATAGCTGAAATCCTTGTACATAACCAGTGGCCAAAGTACCACAGAAGACCAAGCAAAACAGGACATTTTAAATTGGGAAATGGCCATTCATAGTGACTTTGCTTTACTACACAGTAATAAAAGAGTAGATATTTGTAAGCATTGTCTACAAAGGATTACATTGCGGGGGCTGTTACTTTCTCAGATGCTGTGGATGGATCAACACTGTTCCTTCTCTGAAAAAGGCTGTGCGGCATCGTTTCCCTCATGACTGCTACTCTTCAATCTGCAGTTGCAGAGAAATATTGTCCCTGTTTCACCCCAGGGATTCACAATGCCAAACATATAAAGGGATCAGGATGTGAGACTCAGCGCTGGGGCTCAGACAACCCCATGCTGTCACAAACAGAAAGCCCAGAGCAGGACAAAATGAAAAGGGAAAACCAATAATGCAAACCAGGAAGATCCAGAATCACGCGGAACTAAGAGAGGGCAGAACAGGACTAAAGAAAACTGAAACCTTGAAGGCTCTGAAAGATTCTCTGAGCCCGTGAGCAAGCCCTAGAGCAGATTTCTCTCTAGAAACTCTGGCCAAGGTCCGGGGCCTGCCCTGGAAGCTAAGGCCCTCACCTGAGGAAGATACTGACACACTGACAGGAGGACAAAAACCGAAACTATCACAGTGTATCATGCCAAGCGATAGAACTGAAGCCTCTATACAAGTCTTTCAGACTTCCTCCTTTCATCAGATTTAAAGGAGTCAAATAATGGTATCACGATGTGCAGGACAGAAGAACAAGACAGAGGTAATGGACACC
The DNA here is from genome assembly GCF_964341445.2 of Mesoplodon mirus. NCBI lineage: Eukaryota > Metazoa > Chordata > Mammalia > Artiodactyla > Ziphiidae > Mesoplodon > Mesoplodon mirus. The sequence goes on from NC_138996.1 coordinate 25,692,696, forward strand.
TTCTCGCTGGCAACGCACCCACCCTGTATGATGAAATGAACTGCTTATATCCCTGAATGTGTGGGGAAGGACAGCTGAGACGACATGTTTGTTCCCTAGCTTACTTTTTTGTTTAGCAGCCACTGAACAAGAAGAATTCAAGATGGGCCATCTCACAAGGCACAGGAATGGTTAAAAAGATTGGCTAAGGGCAATTGAGCCATCATTTCCTGGATGTTTCTGAAGAGGAAAGAAATAGAGTGGAACACCTTGGAAATGAGGCATTTGGTAAATGGGTGCCCACTGTGAGAAAATGTGAAGATACAGGGGCTATATTTTGTTGTAATTAATCTCTAGAGGATAAAAAGAGAATGTGCAAGAAACATCTTTGCTTTTACTTTATTGTTATGATTAATTCTTTCTCTTTCTCTTCCCCTCACCTTTCAGGGGTCCAATACCTTCTAGCTAGAGCCCCCGTGATATTATATCTCGGGGGGGGGGGGGGGGTGTGTGTGTGTGTGTGTGTGTGTGTGTGTGTGTGTGTGTGTGTGTGTGTGTGTGTGTGTGTGTGTGTGTGTGTGTGTGTGTGTGTGTGTGTGTGTGTGTGTGTGTGTGTGTGTGTGTGTGTGTGTGTGTGTGTCTTTCACGTAATGTCTTAATTGCTTTTTAAAATAACCTTTCCTTTCCACACTACACCTGGGGAGACTTTTTGTGTGCGATACTTATTAAGTGTTCAGTGGTTAGGAAGCCAGAGCAGCAATCTACAACACAGTAGTTGGCCAGAAGACCATCTGTGCGGAGACATGAGGACAGAAAATGGTAAGATAAACAAAACACAGCTATGTCAGGTAGAAGCAGGGTGTTCTGCCTCAGAATTCTCGATCTGGTCATCAGAGTTCATTCCTTGGGTCAGTATATGGGTGAGAATATAACCCAATTCCACAAAGTAATACACCAGCTCCAAACTTTCTTCCTTCCACTATACAACATTTAAAAAATAATAATGTGTATGTACTTTGTGAAAATGCCTAAACTTTAAGTCCAACCTTCTGCTGTTATTTTCTAATGATTTCTGTTTATCAGAAATGATGTCCATTTTTCATCCATTCACTCATTCAGAAAACATGTATTGAATGCCAACTATATTCCAGGAACTGTTGTCGAAGTTGGGAACAAAGCAATGAACAAAACCGACAGAATAGGCAAATTGATTTCAGCTCATTAAAAACCTCCTATAGGATTAACTTCTGTAACATCTCCTTCAATTTCTGATTGTACCTGAATCTAGATCGTCACTAGAGCACAATGCTTATGTAGCATAACCCATCACGGTAGGCTGAAAAACCACTGCCCCTCCCCCGACCCCTACACCACATCTACACCCTAATCTCTGGAACCTGGGAATGCTACCCGGCATGGTTAACGAGGAGTCTGACCTCATTTCTGGATGCTTGACTGCTGACAGTTATCAAGCATCACCCCTCCTTCTTCACATGTACCCACACCTGGAAAATCTGATAAGGCAGAATGAACGCTCCCTCTGCTGGCGCTGGTGGGAAAGTCACATCACACGATCCCCTTCTTGCACACAGAAATTTTCACTCAGCCCTGGCCCCAGCCCCTAACCACAAGAGAAGCTCAGGCCCGTCTCCTTCCCTTGCTTTTCAGGCCATTTCAGACCTACTTGAGAGTCCTACCTGCCCTCCTCAGAAACTTCAACTGTATAGTGGATCTTTTCATATCCTCTTGGCTTGTGTGTGGCGTCATCAGTCTTGACACTGGAGGCACATTTTAGGTGACTGTTCATCTTCCTTGACAGGTGAACATAACCTATAGAGGGAAAAAGAGGAAAAAAAAAAGTCTTTGCAGATGTTGTTAAGTTAAAAATTGTGAGATGGGGAGATTATACTGAGTTCTCCAGAGGGGCCCTAAGTGCAATCACATGTATCTTTTTAAGAGAGAGACAGAGGGAAATTTTACCACACACAGAGAAGACAGTATGAAGATGGAGCGTACAGAGATCAGAATGATGGCCTCAAGGATTCAAGGGATGTGGCCACAAGCCAAGGAATGCTGGAAGTCACCAGAAGCTGGGAGAGGCAAGAAACAGATTCTCCCCTGGGCCACTGGAGGCACTATGGCCATCCTCACACCTTGATTTTGTCCTTGATACTGATTTCAGACCTCAGGCCTCAAGAATTGTGCGAGAATAAACCTCCGTTGTTTTAAGCCACTTAGTTGGTGGTAATGTGCTATAGCAGTTCTAGGAAACCAATACACCCTCAACAGATGAGTGCTTTTCCCTCTGACATGCTATGCACCGTTGGGCACCTCAAGACCATTCTCCCTGGTCCCTGTTTAAAAGCTCCGATTCCTTCAAAGCTCATGACCTGAGACTACACCTTCTGTCACACTCCTCAGTCTTTTAGAATCCTCTTAATCATAGATAAGGTTAGCCACTGGCCTGCTGTTTCTCTCACTAGCGCTCTTCTTGGTGACTTCTCTATCCATGTAGACAATCTTATCAATAGCCAGGACACTCAGTTTTTGTCCTCCTTTATCCCACTACTCTAGCCTTCCACGTTATCCTCCACGATCATCTCCTAGACTTTTTGCACACCCCAAACTCACTCCATCTCCTCCATGATCTTAGTAGGAAGAATCCCACTCCCTGAACAATGTCTTGCTGTCTGTCTCACTTTCCATCCCCACCCCTATTTTAATATTCTGAATCTGCAAACCCACATTCCATTTATCCTATCCTCATGCTCTCACTTCTTTCACAACCCAGCTTAAATCTCATACCCATCATTATAATTACTCCCTTACTTTACTCTCAATTTCCTTGCCCCTTTTCCTATGTCATATATGCTTAGCAAAATCACAACAATAATTAAATACAACCTATGCCAATTACTTGTCAACATCCAAGTAACTGGAAATGAATGGAGAAAAACACTACATACGCTGTCTGGTCTCACATTAAATGTGAGGAAATAAACTTCAAGAGGACACCCAGGACTGCCCAACAATAGTATTAAATTTATTTATCAAATTTACTGTCCTTCCCTCCTAAATGACTTTCATACCTTTCTTCCTCAAACCTCCAACATGCCTACTTTACAGCTCTTTCTCTAATAATGACTTTGATCCTTATGTCACTGAGAAATTTAAAAGCACTCAGAAGAGAACTTCTACAAACTTCCAACACCAAATAAATCAGTGCAACTGCATCTGACCTGTACACTTTGCTTAAAATAGATGAATGACCTTTGTTGTTTCCAAGGCCAAGCTGGTCTCACTTATGTTCTGGATCCCTCTCAAATATTCAAGAATCCTGCTCAGGTAGTTTTCCCCTTTTTTCTTCTGGACCATAAAATATGCTCTAATAGATCATTCCTAGAAGCATCTAAACAGGCCGTAATATCACCCATCTTAAAACAAAAACCTCTCCCTTGGCAGGACAATCCCAATTCCCCATTTCTGATTCCCTGTTATAGCAGATTTCCTCAAAACAGTTTCTGTGCTCACTGTCTCCACTTCCTTCTTCTCATTCTCTCTTATATTCTTGTCAGTAAGGCTTTCATCCAATGTTCCACTGAAACCACTTTTGTCAGTGTCATCACTGACCTCCATAGAGCTAAACCCACTGATTCATTAGAGGTCATCATCCTTTCAGCCTCGCCTCAGTATTTAAAACAACTGACCATTCCCTCCTTGAAGTCTTTCCTTTAACTTGACTATCCTGGATGGTATCTCTCAAATCTGTCCTTTCATTTTCATCTGCATGGCTTGATCTCTGAGTCAGAGCCTCACTTCTTATGTATACTACTTATTAGTCCAACCTGGCTCTTTCTGCTATCTTGCTAGATCCTTTTCCTTATTCCAGTTTCTAGACCTTGTAAAGCACCCAGGACTCATGAATTACCATTTTCTCTTCTCCAGCTGTGCTCACCATCTAGATAACCTTTATAACTCTATAAGCCATTTACCCACCTATGGCTCCCAAATTAATACCCACAGCCCAATATTTGCCCTGTGAAATTTATCCAGCTACCTATTTTAACAAATCTACTTGAATGCTTATTAATCATCTCAGGTTTAACATGTACAAAACTGTTTTCTTGGGCTTCCCTGGTGGCGCAGTGGTTGAGAGTCTGCCTGCCAATGCAGGGGACACGGGTTCGTGCCCCGGTCCGGGAAGATCCCACATGCCGCGGAGCAGCTGGGCCCGTGAGCCATGGCTGCTGAGCCTGCGCGTCCGGAGCCTGTGCTCCTCAACGGGAGAGGCCACAACAGTGAGAGGCCCGCCTACCGCAAAAAAAAAAAAAAGAAATAGTGTAGTGGGAGGAAGGAATAAGTTCACTTTCTGACTGCACCCTCAAGTCCTGCTTATTCTTCATAATGATTATACAAGTTGTGTGTGTGTGTGTGTGTGTGCATGCATGTGCACGTACACACTATCTCTATGTGAAACTAATTTTTTCTCTTTTCTGGGATAATATTATACACACACACACACACACAAAACCATGTATTAGTGCCACAAGAAAAATCAAAATTAATGCACAAAAGCTAGAGTCATACAGATCATACTGAAGGACCTCAAAATAATAAAATTAGAAAAATATATGTATTTTAAACTATGCAGTTCCCCTGCCAAAAGCCATAAAAGGGAAAGAAAACAAATAATTCTACTTGGAAATTCTCAAACATTCTTTTAAAAAGCCTCACTCTGGAAAATTTTTGTTACCAATGGTTGTGCTGGTTCTAAATATGAAATCCATCCTAATATCCACTGACAGATTCAAGCCAAATTTCATGAGGGATTGGGTACTGAAGTTCACAAAACATTGCCACTAAGACTTATGCTGCTGAAAGTCTGAAACTGTTTGGATAGAGGTTAAGAGGAGAACAGGGGGGACGTGGGAGTTGGCCCCAATACAGTAGTATGACCCCAAGGGAAAGGGTGGGTGCTTTTGTTATAGAGCAGAGAATGGGAAGTTGAGCTGTGTTTTTAGAAACAAGAGGGAACAGCTAGTTTAAGTTTCAGCCCTTTTGATCTCACTAAAGCTGGTAGCAATCACTGGTAGTCTAAAAGGCAAGAGCTTGTCCTGGGAGGAATGTCTAGTGGGACTGAAGAGATGCGTTGGTTAATTGAGAATTTTTGCTTGTGCTAACATGTGAATACATTTGTACAGCCAGTCAGTGTTTTGTGTTTTTTTTTCTCATTTGTAAAATACTTTCCCCTTAATCAAATACATTCTACAAGAGGTGCTGATTCACTTTTTCCATGAAAAGTGAAAATTGTTTTATAATGAGTCACAATTTGTATTCTAACCTATCCCAGAACTCATAGATTATAGAAATGGATACTGTGTCATCTGATCCAAAATTTTCATTTATGTTCACAGGTACATTGATAAACAGAGTATCATCAACATACACAAAAATTTAAAACTAGTTTTTCTGATGATTCATATTTTCTGTAGGTTTCATGAATATTTCTTACTGCTCTGAAATACAAATACGCTGAATCGATTCCTTCAACTTAATACTATAATTATTTTTTATGTTTTCAACTAGGACATATATGATAACATCTATTAGAAAATTTTTAAAAATAGACGTTGGATTACACAAGAGCAAGTAACCCTCAGTCTATAAATAAACTTTCAATAAAAATGCTGTTGGTGGGAGAGGGGTTTATGGGAACTCAGTGCATTCTACTCAAGTTTTCTGTGAACCTAAAACTGTTCATAAAAATAAAGTCTATTAAAAATACACTAAAAATGCTATTTGGCATTGAAAGTCAAACCTCATGTCAGGTAATTAACCATATTCTCTAATTGTTTTTTTTGTTTGTTTTTTGTTTTTGGTGGTATGCGGGCCTCTCACTGTTTTGGCCTCTCCTGTGGCGGAGCACAGGCTCCAGATGCGCAGGCTCAGCGGCCATGGCTCACGAGCCCAGCTGCTCCGCGGCATGTGGGATCCTCCTGGACCGGGGCACGAACCCGTGTCCCCTGTATCGGCAGACGGACTCTCAACCACTGCGCCACCAGGGAAGCCCCATATTCTCTAATTGTTTTATGACCATTACTGTTCACTGATTACCTGGGAGAAGAAGCACTAGCTGTATATTTAAATGGTGCTGCTCTCAGATGAATAAGGTAAAAATAGGTTATATATTTTGATTCAAAAAGATGCATTAAATCAGCAGTTATATATAAAGGTCACAAAGAATGTTGAAAGATATCATCATTCCTTCAATATAGCTAATGCCTCCTTAATAAATGATATGAGCTAAAATTTATAGAGTACTTACTCTGAGATAAGTAAAATTACTATCCCTATTTTACTCTGGAGAGAGGGAAGACTTAGAAAAAGGATAAGTGAATGAACCATCTAAGGCCACACAAGGAGGAAATCTTAAGAGACTGGACTCAAATCCACTATCTGCCTTCAGGGACTGCATACTTCAGTACTACAGATATACCTCTACCCTGGACAAATCACACATGTTGAAAAAGGAATCAGTGATCAATTTTAAATTACAATTGGCCATTATAATTGGCTCATCTTACTACTGATAACTTTGGTTAACAAGAAAATAGTATTGGACTAGCTTGTTCCAATGAATTATCTATACATAATTTCAAATGTAACAATATTTACAGGCAGAATTTTCCAACAGCGATACCTATGGCTTCTTTGCTTTGCTTTTAAGTCGCTGTGGACAGTCAATGAAGCTGAGGCGGGGCTTCTCGCCTCCGTGCCGGGTTATATATAAACTTAGTCAGAAGGAGGTGCTGCTCTACGTTCACCAAGAAACGGCTATTAAAGTTCCCTGAACTGTACACTCAGCTCCACGGAGCTTAATCATTGAAAAGGATTTTAGTTTTACTTTAGGACATACACAACCTTGACCTGAGGAAACCTGTTTTCTGCAAATCAGGATTCTTTTGAAACTACTTCTTCAGCAAATTGGTGACTATGTGGTAATATGCTATGAGAGGGAATAAAGAAAAAATATATTTGTGCTGCTGAAATTATAAAAAGGATGAGTGGTTAAGACAGGGTTGCAACTAAGCTGTGTCTGCACATATTTCATGAAGTGGGCAGTGAGACCTATCACACAGATAAGCCAAGCTAAAATACCACTTTTCCTTCAATTATATGGATATTTCAAACAATATACTTTCCTTAGCTTAAAAATTTGGCCAACTGCTGATCTTCACCTCTTTACAGCCCTTTTGCAGTCTTCTATTTGAAGAAATTGAAGTGAGGAAAAACTTCAAAATTCATAGAAAACATATAATGGTATAGAGTGTCCACTTATACCAGCTTGTGTCTGTGGTTGCCAGCAGTTCTACACTTAATCTTACAACGATAAGTTTCTGCAACAGTAGACTCAGTAGTAGCTGGTTCCACGTACAAGTTGGAAAGTTGTGAAAGGTGCATGTGGTTAAAGAGAGTAGCCCCCAGATTTAGAAAGACTATTCAAGCTTCAACACTGCTTGTCCTAGGGTTCAGGGAATCTTCATGCACTGAATGGAAGGCAGACCAAGAGTGAAAATGTTGTGTGATGAAAAAGATAAAATATAGTGGACACGAAAAAGAAAAAGGAAGCTTTCAGTCAGAATGACCAGAATGCTTTGTAAGAAGGCAAAATATCTATTTCATATCAGATAAATAAGATGTGGATAAATGAGAACAAAAACGTCTCAGAGGTGGAAGCAGAGGTGGTGTGAGCAAAGCGATGTGTGTCACGGAGCAGTGATCTTGAGTCTTTCTGACTCACGCTGTGTTAGGACGCTTAGGATGAAACCTGCCCAAAGTCTTTGCTACACGCTTGTTGAATGAATGAGCATTAAATACTACTCAGATGAGCTGCACTACAGAAGGAAACGGTAGGTGATAAAGCCAGAAACATCACCCGGAAGCAGAATATTAAGAACACCAATGTCAGGTGAAGGACTGTGAACAATTTTCAGTAGGCAAGGAAACTGTTGAAAGCTTTTGAGAACAGAAGTAACATAAATGGAACTATGCTTTAAAAAATTACCTGGTTACCATACATAAGATGAATTATACGGCAAAGAGAAAACTGAGAGTCTACAGCAGAATCCAAATGAAATGAAATGAGTCTTTAAACCAAGATGAATATGGTACACACAGAGAGAAGAAAATGGATGCAAGGATTTGACAGAGATTGGGAAACAATTAATAGCAATTCAATATAGAGAATGAAGAGGAAAAGACTGATAAGTTTTAGGATTAAACCTAGTAATCTACATTTTAAAAAACACAGGAAGGTGAAAAGATTTGATTATGTGCATTTGCTTTGCTCTGAGGCAATCTGATATAACAATAATAATTAGTGATAATAGTGATGTTGATAATATACCAATAACAGCCCAAACCTGGACAGTATTTAGCAGGTGCCAAGTCATGAACTAAATGCCTTACATGTAACTGAGTTCAGTAGGTATGGTTTTGGGTGTAATAAATACAAGAGAGATAGCTGAGGCCACAAGATTTGACAAGAGAAAAAAAAATTTTTTTAGAGTAAAAAAATGCCAGTCTTGCTGACAAGAGAAGAAAACAAGAGTTAAAGCAAATTAAAATGTCTAGTCACCTGATAAAAAGTGCTGTTATTATTAATGGAAAGGGAAGTTTATAAGGGAATTTTTAAGGAGAGTGGGAGGTCATCTGTTCAGTTTTTCAATGTCCATCATGGAATGTGAATACAGCATGGAAGTGGTATTCTGCAGTCAGCAGGACTTATAGGCCTGAATCATGGTTTAGAGATCAGGATTGGAATTGTGACTCCTGAACTGTAAACCAGAAGGTGAATACATATTTTGGAGTTTATTTCTAATTTTTCAAGGTATACATCTTTTCTTCCCAACTAGATTATAATCTACATCAAGATGTGGAAATTATTTCTTTAGTATCTTCTGTAATTTCTCACGTAGTGCTGGACACTCGGTAATAGTAATATTCTTTTTAGATACATTTTTTTTTTTTGGCCTCGAGGCATGTGGGATCTTCGTTCCCTGACCAGGGACTGAACCCATGCCCCCTGCAGTGGAAGCATGGAGTCTTAACCACTGGACCGCCAGGGAAGTCCTAGATACATGTTTTAAGAAAAACTTTACATGATTTTCCCACCAATTAATTAAAGCAAACATAGTGATTATAATTCTGGTAAGGTAAATATCCTAACAAGGTAAAAATCAACTTTAAAATAAAAAGCACTACATTTAAATCACTACCACTCCTGATAGGCCCATTAAATTAGAATCCAATCCACACCAGATTCTCCACTGGTCCAAGAAGCAAGACCCTGTGGTGCTTTGATTCACAAACTGGATATTGAAGGAACTGTCTGCTACGTTATGTTCAAAAAGCCAAAGTCTATGTTGGGCTATTTTTCAGCAACATAATATTTCTTATAATAACATATCAAGCATATTCATATGTATAATCACCTCAGTTGGACTTCCCTGGTGGCGCAGTGGTTAAGAATCTGCCTGCCAATGCAGGGGGCATGGATTTGAGCCCTGGTCCAGGAAGACCCCACATGCCGCAGAGCAACTAAGCCTGTGCACCACAACTACTGAGACTGCGTGCCACAACTACTGAAGCCTGTGCGCCTAGAGCCTGTGCTCTGCAACAAGAGAAGCCACCGCAATGAGAAGCCCACGCACCACAACAAAGAGTAGCCCCTGCTCGCCACAACTAGAGAAAGCCCGCGCACCGATGAAGACCCAACGCAGCCAAAAATAAATAAATAAATAAATAAATAAATAAATAAATTTATTTTTTAAAAAGTCACCTCAATTTCCAGTTGCAAAGAGAGCTTTAGTAACTACATTCCAATGGTGTATTTGAATGCAATAGTTCTAACATGATATACTATTTACCAAGTGTTTGTTATTTTCAATTCCAAAAATATAAATTGCTAAATTGAAAAATATATGATGAGAATACGGAAAGGGAGAAGGTATTTTTGAGGATGTAAAAGAGAGTACATGAGATGAATAGCAAGAGTGGGACAAACACACAAAAGAGAGCTCCAGGAACAGCTAGGATGATCAAAAGGTCTTTCTTAATTATATATGAATGAGGCACTATGTTCCCTGACCAAAAAAAAAAAAAAATCTGCATTCTTTTCTAGAAAGTGCTGTAACTTACTAGCTGTTGTTCTACCATTGACTGAAGTCCATTCTAAAGTGTTTCTAAAATATTTTTTCCTCTCTCTTTGGCTATCTTTAAGGAGCTCAAGAAGACGCTCACAGATAAAGCAGAATGTGAATCACACCCATTGAAAAACAATTAGGAGGCTTTGGTTGAAAAATGTCCCTCAAGCGTGGATTTAATTAATCAATTAGATTAATTAGAAGTATTTCACCAAAGACTGGTCATTTCTGAACTGAAGATACCTCTTAGCCATCTGAACAAGATATTTTTGTTTGTTTATAAAACAGATGCTTGTTGCAGCGTGACCGTAGTTTAAATTATTTTCTGTCAATATACCAGTTGTTTAGTTAGCCTTTGTCAAAATAGGAAAATTCAACTTAGTTACCCTTAGTCTTTTACCTCCCAAGACAGATCCTAGGGATCCATTCATCCATTTAATTTTTCATTCATACACACATATATTAAAAATAGTCATTGAGCACTTTCTGTCCATTTCAATATGTTATTGAACAGTTTTGGAGAAAATTTCATAAGGATACCAATTTACAAAATAAACTTATGGCTTCTGGCTTTCAATCTATGTAGTGTTACTCAGCAGTAATTTACAGCAAAACATCAAAAATATGAACTCAAATTGTGGAAATGATCACAGTTTAGAATTTAAAAATCTCTGATTTTGAGGTTCCATTACTTTATCTTTATATACTAAATTGATTACATAAATATAATAGCAATACTTATTAAACAGTCCTTTCACAAACATATTACATAAAAATGACATATCAGGGGAGAGGTGTCAACGAGACAACTGAAAAAGATGTCCCCCCTCAACCAACAATCATCTGGCATCCATCCATGGACAAAAGAGCCTTTGTGGGAACCACATAGGAAATTGGTGCAGTCCAAGCAGGAGGAGAGCCATTTGGGAAAGGCACTCAGCAGCACCCAGGTGGTGGAGTCAGTGTCCACGGTCTTGACCACAGATCTGGAAACAGCTCTATACTTCTGAGGACTCACTACAGCACCACACACCAGGGTAACTGGGAGGACTCTCACCCACGTGTGCTGCAGGTGAAGGGCACACGAACCTCAATTCCAGTGTGGACCTAGATGTGGCCCATGAACCCGCTGCAGCTCCTCAGCTGTGGTCCAGGCACCCTGGGAGAACCCTGAATTAGACAATCACCCACGGACCAGAGAGCCTCTATAGATGTCCAGGAGTCCAGCTGAGACGTTCCAACACAATGTTAAGGGAAAAAAATAAAAAATCCAGATAGGCTGCATTGGAGAGGCTCAGAGGCACAGTTAGACTCCACAGCCTCATTCCTACCCTCAGGCGGCAAAGCTCAGTGCCAGGGGAGGACTTCTGGGCCCATGGTTTCTCGTGTGGGGAAAAGTGAGAGCCTGTGAGTGCACGCCCATCCTCCCCAGCTGTGCAGGATGCTGCCAGAGAAGCCCATTTCTCTCTCACTTCGTCGGGGTACTGAGTCATGAGCTGCACAACTGAGGAGCCGTGGCGGCTGGGAGAAGAGCAGCCGCAGCTCAGAGTGGAACGTATTAAGAGGACAGGGATCCTACTAACCGTGTCAGGGACTCCACTGGGAGGCCTGGCCAAGAGCCACCGGGGACACTTCGCCTGTGCAGGCCCAGGGGCACCGCCAGCGCTTCAGAGGCCTCGCCCACACACCCCTCCACCCGGTGGCCGACTCCCCGTGTGTGCGCTCCCAAGGGCAGCCCCAGTGGGCTTTGCATCCCGCACCAGCTGAGCATGCGCAGAAAGCTGGCCTGACTCGGTGGTCCCGGGAGAGACCGCCCTTGGGGAAGCAAAAGGGAGGTTGTCCAGCACAGGACCAGGCTCCACAGGATGGAGACACAGCATACAAGCTTAAGGATTCTGCCACAAGAGGGAGCAAGAAGTACGAGCAGGTGTGTCCACAGAAGGACTGAGAAGGCCTTGGAATCACTAACAGGGTTGATGAAAGGTATTTCTCTCCTGAAGTCAGGCAGTAAAGACCAGAGGAGATGACTGCTATTTGAAATGTGAAGACAGCAATGCCAGATTTCAATAAATAAGAAAAGTCAATGAAACGTGACACCAACAAAGGACAAAAAATTTTTTTCCAGTAACTGACCCCAAAGACATGGAGATCTTCAATTTATCTAATAAAGAATGTGAAGTGGTGAAAGAAAAAAAAAAAAAAGAAGCCAAACAAGAATATTCTCAGCAGCAAAGCCGTCCTTCAAAACTGAAGGAGAAACAGACTGTCCCAAACAAACAAAAGCCGAGGGAAATCATCAGGAAAGGCTGAAAGGAGTTCTTCAAGCTGAAATAAAAGGATTCTAATTAGTAACATGAAAACATATGAAAAAGGACAACACACTGATAAAGGTCAGTATATAGTCAAATTCAGAATACTCTAATGCTACAATCTGGTGCTGTGTTAACCAGTTATCTCTAGTAAAATGTTTAAAGGACAAAATTATTAAAAATAACTATAGCTACAATAATTTGTTACACAGCATAAAAACAGGTAAATTATGACATGAGAAACATAAAAGGGGTCATTATGCTAAGTGAAATAAGTCAGAGAAAGACAAATATCGTTGATGTCACTTATATGTGAAATCTAAAAAAGCTGAACTCATAGAAACAGAGTAGAATGGTGGCTGCCAAGGGCTAGGGGTTGGGGGAAATGGGGAGATACTGGTAAAGAGTACAAACTTCCAGTTATAGCATAGTGACTATAGTTAACAGTCCTGTATTATACACTTGAAAATTGCTAAGAGAGTAAATCTTAAACATTCTTAACATATGCACACACATACACAAAACATGGTAATTATGGGAGGTGACCTTATTTTGGTAACCATTTCACAAGAGATACATTTGTCAAGTCATCATGCTGTACACCTTAAACTTACATAATATGTCAATTATATCTCAATATAGCTGAAGAAAAGATATATGGATTTTTTAACTGACATACTGAACTAATGCTGAAGAAAATAAATTCTCTTGAATTATTTTTAACCATTCAAATACTTTTTATCTTCATTTTCAGTGTTTAAAATACATCTACATGTGACCTATGTGACCTTTTGAAAACGTTGCCTTATAAAGTGTTGGATCTGCAGGGTAGCTAGGGAGCTGAGATGAGGGGAGGGGGGCTGGGGATAAAAGTAGGGATTTTAGAATTAGCTCTGTAAAAATTATTGAGGAGAACTGGCAAAATTCTTTGCTACTTGACCAATCCACCAACAAATAAATATTTCTTTTTCTTCGGCTATGTACTTGATCAATACCACAGTGGTGTAATACAGGTTTAAAGTGCCTAGTGAGTGACTGACTAGGGAATAATAAGGAAGAGCTTCACAATGGAGGAAATTAAGCTGAATCTTAAATGATGAACAGAAATTGCCAGGCGAAGAGAGGAATTGGAATAATCTGTGAAAATTTACTGGCTTTTGGGAATGGCATGTTCTGAGTCATCAGTCAATGAGATAAATACTGTGGCAATGAGGCCAGAGGACAAGGTAAGCAACAGATAATTACACACCACATATAAGATGATAAATAACTGAGGTTTTATTGAGTAGGTTATGGGAAGCAAACAGAGACATTAAGCAAGACATTAACAGTTCCGCCTCCTTCTCTAGGAAAATAACTGGGAGAAAATGGAGGAAAAATTGGAATGGGAGGAGACTAGAGGCAGGAAGTAGTTTCTTGAAATAGACAAGACCACATTTGATGAGAATCTAAAGTAAGGCAGTGACAGTCAAACAGAGTAGTGGCTCTATTCAGAAACAGAATAAAGTGAAATTTTACAACTGGATGAATGTGAAAGTGAAGAAGAGGGAATAGAACAGATGAGAATTGAATGGAATGAAACAGAATGGAGTGGAATGGATTGGGAGAGGGTGGAATGGAATGGGATGGAATGTTGGAAAGGTGATAAAGCTATTAACTGATATCATTAAAACAGGAAGATAAATACATATCAATCATAATAAAAAAGGAATTTGGTTTTAGCCATGTTAAGGTGCCTATGGGAAATCCAGTAGATACATCAACAGTCAGAGAGAAATATAAAACTGAATCTCAAAGAGGAGATTAAGATAGAATAATAGATTAATACAAATTTGGAAGTAAACAGTGAAGAGATGATAATTAATGTCATAAAAGTGGATGAGATGATGCTGGAAAGTGAAAAGAGAAGACCTGGAAGGAACATTAAAGAACTTTAACACTTAGGGAGCAGGCAAAGGACTAATAAGAGCTAAATGTCCTGTAGTTTAGCGTAAAGTTAACTGGATAACATACGTTTCTCCAGCATATTAGGAAATCAGGGATAAAATGGTCATATTAATAACAAATAGTAGTGGTAATTATTACCAGAAATACATAAAGCAACGCACCATGACATGTGTTGGTATTAATGGGAGAATTAAGACTTTATTCAATATAACACTATGGTATTTAGTCAGTAGGGGAGGATCCAGGAATACCAAAGCTGCCTCTCTCTACAGCATCCACAAAGCATATTTATGTGCAAAGAACAATGGAAAATGCCTAATAGAGCAAGGGACACAGGCTATTTTTAGCTGGGCTTGGGAGAACTTTAATAACCTGGGGTGGTCACAACTCTTTATCCTCAACTCTAGGTCTAATTTATTTTTAACTAAAACAGAACAGTCCAGTCAGCCTCCATACTTAAAGGAGGTGTGATCTTCCAACTAAAAGGAGCACATCTGAGCCCACGACAGTAAAACCTGGCCTGAGTCCTAGCAAAGCCAAAAGCTCTATATCCCCTGCTGTCACATAGGATAAAAACATCGGGTGATTGGGCTTTTGTCATTGCATTGCAGAGATGGGAAAGGTCACCCTATGTACAGACATTTTATTTTAACACAGAGTTTCTCACTGGCAAATGTGATCCAGTCTGTGTCCTCAAATTCAATCAATGCTAAGAGGGTTTCTCTTCTCTGGGATGAAGTAAAGGGGGAAAAAGTCTTGCCTGCCCTACAGTTGTATATTATACCTCACCTCAGTGCATTCACAGTACAAGCTTTTATGATGTGTATTTTCTTTATGCTGCAGATAAAAAAGAAACCTTCCCATATACTGAATATTGCCCAATGTTCTTTAAAAATTAAAAATTAGCAAAGCTAGGGCTCAGATCTGGATCTGACTCCATGTGTAGTTTGGGTTCTACTGTATTACCCTGCCCTATATGGAAATTACTGACTATATCAGGAATGCATCAATACTATAGGCTGCTTTGGTCTTGCTGCAGTGTGATAGCTGATGTCCATGTATCCTCTAAAAATGTGCTTTCAAAAAGTTAACTTGGGGGCTTCCCTGGTGGTGCAGTGGTTGACAGTCCGCCTGCCAATGCAGGGGACACAGGTTCGTGCCCCAGTCCGGGAAGATCCCACATGCCGCGGAGCGGCTGGGCCCGTGAACCATGGCCACTGGGCCTGCGCATCTGGAGCCTGTGCTCCGCAACGGGAGAGGCCACAGCAGTGAGAGGCCCGCGTACCACAAAAAAAAAAAAAAAAAAAAAAAAGAAAAAAGTTAACTTGGTACCTATTGCTATGACCAGGGAAAGTGACCCTATATTTCTGGCATATAATTTATAGTAGTGGCTTAAAAAAGAATTTCACACCTTTCAGCTTGACGTGTATTTTGTAACTGAAATGGAATCTAACTGTGCAATAGGATAAAACCATGAAAAATTTTAGAAATTTTGTTTAAATATTTTGTAAAGAATTGTGCCTACAGATTAGCTATATTTAAGGTCCACTCACGTAAAGAAGCCTTATGTATGAATTTAAATATAAAATGAGGACAGTTAACAGGCTACTAGAGTCTAGAGTGACCATTTGATGCTCTTCTGCCAGATGCCATGAAAATAAATCTCCTCTATGATTTTGGGCTTCACAGACTCATCATATTATAGGATTGGGTCTTTCTGCTTTTCTCAAGGATGAGTGCTCAAGTATTTCAAGGTTATCATTTCCATTACCCAGGAAGAATTTTCTCTTCCTGTACCCTGACTGAATGTGAAATCTCTTCTCTTTTGCATGTGCCTCTGTTATAACTGGAAGCTTATTTAGGAGCATGATTTGAATGAGCCCTAGTCCATGAGGACAGTCCATCAGTTACAGGAATGCAACTCAGGTTTAACTATTCAGAACTTTAAAAGTCACAGATTGATATTCAAGTCAACTGGTTTGAAATATATGGTTGATTTCTTTTTTTATTCTGGTTTATAACACACAAGTCTCTATAAAAATGTGTTTAATAAAGTCATATTTGTACAAAACAGTTGTAACCAATATAATTTGGAAGTTTTTTAAAGTCTTTACATTTAGACCAAGAAAAATATTTATAAGTATCTCAAAGTTCCAGTTGAGATGATTAGAATACCAGCTCAACTCACTGCCTAGGAAAAAACATAGTCCCCTCTTAATAAAGTACTGCCAACAACATTTATAAGTTATTCAAAGGTCTTAAAAATGTCTGTGTATTTTGATCTTTCCAGTCACCTGTCATTAGAAAATTGGTAAGTAATTGAAGTGAATCTGAATTTTGTACTTGATTTTACCCTGTATTCAAGCAGTTGTTAGAGGAATAGTTATGGAGAATCACTAAGTTACATCTGGTTAGCATTATTCAATACGCCCCAAATTAATTGGAGAAAAGGAGGTGGGTTTTTTTTTAAAGTAAAAATGTGGATATATGTACTAAACTTGCTAACAGAAAGTTCATATGTAGTTGGCAATGTGTCATTCTTTTTGAGCCTTGAGTTTTATTTGTATAAAATCTATTTCATTATACTTGTTTAAATCAAAGTTTAAGACAGAATTTCTTGCAAGATAATTTCTTGTAATTTCTGTTAAAAAATGGCTAAATTGTGAGAATCTATCATTATTATTTTTTTAAGTTAATTTTTAATTTATTTTTTCTTCTTAGTCAACAACTTTATACACATCAGTATATACATGTCAACCCCAATCTCCGAATTCATCACACCACCACCACCACCCCCCGCCGCATTCCCCCCTTGGTGTCCATACGTTTGTTCTCTACATCTGTGTCTCAATTTCTGCTTGGCAAACTGGTTCATGTGACCATATCCAAGGTTCCACATATATGCCTTAATATACGATATTTCTTTTTCTCTTTCTGACTTATTTCACTCTGCAAGACAGTCTCTAGATGCATCCACATCTCTACAAATGACCCAATTTCGTTCCTTTTTATGGCTGAGTAATATTCCATTCTATATATGAACCATATCTTCTTTATCCATTCATCTGTCAATGGGCATTTAGGTAGCTTCCATGACCTGGCTATTGTAAATAGTGCTGCAGTGGACATTGTGGTGCATGTGTCTTTTTGAAATATGGTTTTCTCTGGGTATATGCCCACTAGTGGGATTCCTGGGTCATATGGGAATTCTATTTTTAGTTCTTTAAGGAGCCTCCATACTGTTCTCCTCAGTGACTGTATCAATTTACATTCCCACCAACAGTGCAAGAGGGTTGCCTTTTCTCCACACCCTCTCCAGCATTTGTTGTTTGTAGATTTTCTGATGATGCCCATTCTACCTGGTGTGAGGTGATACCTCACTGTAGTTTTGACTTGCATTGCTCTAATAATTAGTGATCTTGAGCAGCTTTTCATGTGCTTCTTGGTCATCTGTATGTCTTCTTTAGAGAAATGTCTATTTAGGTCTTCTGCCCATTTTTGGATTGGGTTGTTTGTTTTTTTAATATTGAGCTGCGTGAGCTGTTTATATATTTGGAGACTAATCCTCTGTCCAATGACTCATTTGCAAATACTTTCTCCCATTCTGGGGTTGTATTTTCATCTTCTTTATAATTTCCTTTGCTGTACAAAAGCTTTTAAGTTTCACTAGGTCCCATTTGTTTGTTTTTATTTCCATTACTCTAGGAGGTGGGTCAAAAAATATCTTACTGTGATTTATGCCAAAGAGTAATCTTCCTATGTTTTCCTCTAAGAGTTTTATAGTGCCCGGTCTTACATTTAGGTCTCTAATACATTATGAGTTTATTTTTGTGTATGGTGCTAGGGAGTGTTCTAATTTCATTCTTTTACCTGTAGCTGTCCAGTTTTCCGAGCACCACTTACTGAAGAGACTGTCCTTTCTTTCTCCATTGTATGTCCTTGCCTCCTTTGTCATAGATCAGTTGACCATAGATTTGTGAGTTTATCTCTGTGCTTTCTATCCTGTTCCATTGATCTATGTTTCTGTTTTTGTGCCAGAACCATATTGTCTTGATTACTGTAGCTTTATAGTATAGTCTGAAGTCAGGGAGTCTGATTCCTCCAGCTCGTTTTTTCCCTCAAGACTGCTTTGGCTACTTGGGGTCTTTTGTGTCTACATACAAATTTTAAGATTTTTTGTTCTAGCTCTGTAAAAACATGCCATTGGTAATTTGATAGGGATTGCATTGAATCTGTAGATTGCTTTGGGTAGTATAGTCATTTTCACAATATTGATTCTTCCAATCCAAGAACATGGTATATCTCTCCATCTGCTGGTATCATCTTTAATTTCTTTCATCAGTGTCTTATAGTTTTCTGCACACAGGTCTTTTGTCTACCTAGGTAAGTTTATTCTTAGGTATTTTATTCTTTCTGTTGCAGTGGTAAATGGGAGTGTTTCCTTAATTTCTCTTTCAAATTTTTCATCATTAGTGTATAGGAATGCAAGAGATTTCTGTGCATTAATTTTGTATCCTGCTACTTTACCAAATTCAATGATTAGCTCTAGTTTTCTAGTGGCATCTTTAGGATTCTCTATGCAGAGTATCATGTCATCTACAAACAGTGACAGTTTTACTTCTTCTTTTCCAATTTGTATTCCCTTTATTTCTTTTTCTTCTCTGATTGCCATGGCTAGGACTTCCAAAACTATGTGGAATAATAGTGGTGAGAGTGTACATCCTTGTCTTGCCCCTGATCGTAGAGGAAATGCTTTCAGTTTTTCACCATTGAGAATGATGTTTGCTGTGGGTTTGTCATATATGGCCTTTATTATGTTGACATAGGTTCCCTCTATGCCCACTTTCTGGAGAGTTTTAATCATAAATGGGTGTTGAATTTTGTCAAAAGCTTTTTCTGCATCTACTGAGATGATCATATGGTTTTTATTCTTCAATTTGTTAATATGCTGTATCACATTGATTGATTTGCGTATATTGAAGGATCCTTGCATCTCTGGGATAAATCCCTCTTGATCATGGTGTATGATCCTTTTAATGTGTTGTTGGATTCTGTTTGCTAGTATTTTGTTGAGGATTTTTTTTTTTTTTTCTTTTTGCGGTATGCGGGCCTCTCACTGTTGTGGCCTCCCCCGTTGCGGAGCACAGGCTCCGGATGCGCAGGCCCAGCGGCCATGGCTCACGGGCCCAGCCGCTCCGCAGCATATGGGATCCTCCCAGACTGGGGCACGAACCCGTATCCCCTGCATCGGCAGGCGGACTCTCAACCACTGCGCCACCATGGAGGCCCCATGTTGAGGATTTTTGCATCTATATTCATCAGTAATATTTGTCTGCAATTTTCTTTTTTTGTAGTATCTTTGTCTGGTTTTGATTACAGGGCGATGGTGGCCTCATCGAATGAGTTTGGGAGTTTTCCTCCCTCTGCAATTTTTTGGAAGAGTTTGAGAAGGATGGGTGTTAGCTCTTCTCTATTAAATGTTTGATAGAACTCACCTGTGAAGCCATCTGGTCCTGGACTTTTGTTTGTTGAAAGATTTTTAAACACAGTCTCAATTTCAGTGCTCGTGATTGGTCTGTTTATATTTTCTATTTCTTCCTGGTTCAGTCTTGGAAGGTTATACCTTTCTAAGAATTTGTCCATTTCTTCCAGGTTGTCCATTTTATTGGCATACAATTGCTTTTAGTAGTCTCTTAAGATGCTTTGTATTTCTGCAGTGTCTGTTGTAACTTCCCTTTTCTCATCTCTAATTTTATTGATTTGAGTCCTCTCCCTCTTTTTCTTGATGAGTCTGGCTAATGGTTTATCAATTTTCTTTATCTTCTCAAAGAATCAGCTTTTAGTTTTATTGATCTTTGCTACTGTTTTCTTTGTTTCTATTTCATTTATTTCTGCTCTGACCTTTATAATTTCTTTCCTTCTGCTAACTTTGGGTTTTGTTTGTTCTTCTTTCTCTAGTTCTTTAGGTGTAAGGTTAGATTGTTTATTTGAGATTTTTCTTGTTTCTTGAGGTAGGCTTGTATAGCTATAAACCTCCCTCTTAGAACTGCTTTTGCTGCATCCCATAGGTTTTGGATCGTGGTGTTTTCATTGTCATTTGTCTCTAGGTATTTTCTGATTTCCTCTTTGATTTCCTCAGTGATCTCTTGGCTATTTAGTAACGTATTGTTTAGCCTCCATGTGTTTGTGATTTTTACGTTTTTTTTTTTTTCCCTGCAATTGATTTCTTTTTTTTTTTTTTTTTTTTTTTTTGCTGTACGCGGGCCTCTCACTGCTGTGGCCTCTCCCGTCGCGGAGCACAGGCTCCAGACACACAGGCTCCGCGGCCATGGCTCGCGGGCCCAGCCGCTGCGCGGCACGTGGGATCCTCCGGGATAGGGGCACGAACCCATGTCCCCTGCATCGGCAGGCGGACTCCCAACCACTGCGCCACCAGGGAAGCCCCTTGCAATTGATTTCTAATCTCATAGTATTGTGGTTAGAAAAGATGCTTGATATGATTTCAATTTTCTTAAATTTACTGAGGCTTGATTTGTGACCCAAGATGTGATCTATCCTGGAAAATGTTCCGTTTGCACTTCAGAAGAAAGTGTAATCTGCTGTCTTTGGATGGAATGTCCTATAAATATCAATTAAATCTATCTGGTCTGTTGTGTCATTTAAAGCTTGTGTTTCCTTATTAATTTTCTGTTTGGATGATCTGTCCATTGGTGTAAGTGCAGTGTTAAAGTCCCCTACTATTATTGGGTTACTGTCGATTTCCTCTTTTAGAGCTGTTAGCAGTTGCCTTATGTATTGAGGTGCTCCTATGTTGGGTGCATATATATTTATAATTGTTATATCTTCTTCTTGGATTGATCCCTTGATCATTACATAGTGTCCTTCCTTGTCTCTTGTAACATTCTTTAAAGTCTATTTTATCTGATATGAGTATTGCTACTCCAGCTTTCTTTTGATTTCCATTTGCATGGAATATCTTTTTCCATCCCCTCACTTTCAGTCTGTATGTGTCCCTAGGTCTGAAGTGAGTCTCTTGTACACAGCATATATATGGGTCTTGTTTTTGTATCCATTCAGCGAGCCTCTGTCTTTCAGTTGGAGCATTTAATCCATTCATGTTTAAGGTAATTATTGATATGTATATTCCTATTAGCATTTTCTTAATTGTTTTGGGTTTGTTTTTGTAGGTCCTTTTCTTCTCTTGTGTTTCCCACTTAGAGAAGTTCCTTTAGCATTTGTTGTAGACCTGGTTTCGTGGTGCTGAATTCTCTTAGCTTTTCTGTAAAAGCTTGTCTGTAAAGCTTTTGATTTCTCCATCGAATATGAATGAGATCCTTGCTGGGTAGAGTAGTCTTGGTTGTAGGTCTTCCATCTCATCACTTTAAGTATATCATGCCACTGCCTTCTGGCTTGTAGAGTTTCTGCTGAGAAATCAGCTGTTAACCTTATGGGAGTTCCCTTGTATGTTATTTGGCATTTTTCCCTTGCTGCTTTCAATAATTTTTCTTTGTCTTTAATTTTTGCCAGATTGATTATGTGTCTCGGAGTGTTTCTCCTTGGGTTTATCCTGTATGGGACTCTCTGTGCTTCCTGGACTTGGGTGGCTATTTCCTTTCCCATGTTAGGGAAGTTTTCTCCTATAACCTCTTCAAATATTTTCTCGGGTCCTTTCTCTCTCTCTTCTCCTTCTGGGACCCCTGTAATGCAAATGCTGTTGCATTTAATGCTGTCAGGGGTCTTTTAGGCTGTCTTCATTTCTTTTCATTCTTTTTTCTTTATTTGTTCTGCAGCAGTGAATTCCACCATTCTGTCTTCCAGGTCACTTATCTGTTCTTCTGCCTCAGTTATTCTACTATTGATTCCTTCTAATGTAGTTTTCATTTCAGTTATTGTATTGTTCATCTCTCTTTGTTTGTTCTTTAATTAAACATTTCTTGCATCTTCTCAATCTTTGCCTCCATTGTTTTTCTGAGGCCATGGATCATCTTCACTCTCATTATCCTGAATTCTTTTTCTGGAAGGTTGCCTATCTCCACTTCATTTAGTTGTTTTTCTGGGGTTTTATCTTGTTCCTTCATCTGGTACATAGCCCTCTGCCTTTTCATCTTGTCTATCTTTCTGTGAATGTGGTTTTTGTTCCACAGGCTGCAGGACTGTAGTTCTTCTTGATTCTTCTGTCTGCCCTCTGGTGGATGAGGCTATCTAACAGGCTCGTAGAAGTCTCCTGATAGGAGGGGCTGGTGGTGGGTAGAGCTGCCTGTTGCTCTGGTGGGCAGAGCTCAGTAAAACTTTAATCTGCTTGTCTGCTGATTGGTGGGGCTGAGTTCCCTCCCTGTTGGTTGTTTGGCCTGAGGTGACCCAACACTGGAGCCTACCTCGGCTCTTTGGTGGGGCTAATGGCAGACTCTGGGAGGGCTCATGCCAGAGTACTTCCCAGAACTTCTGCTTCCAGTGTCCTTGTCCTTTGGTGAGCCACAGCTGCCTCCTGCCTCTGCAGGAGACCCTCCAACACTAGCAGGTAGGTCTGGTTCAGTCTCCTAGGGGGTCACTGCTCCCTCCTCTGGGTCCCAACATGCACACTACTTTGTGTGTGCCCTCCAGGAGTGGAGTCTCTGTTTCCCCCAGTCCTGCAAGTCCTGCCATCAAATGCTACTAGCCTTCAAAGTCTGATTGTCTAGGAATTCTTCCTCCCATTGCCAGACCCACAGGTTGGGAAGCCTGATGTCTGGCTCAGAACCTTCACTCCAGTGGGTGGACTTCTGTGGTGTAAGTGTTCTCCAGTGTGTGAGTCACCCACTCAGCAGTTCTGGGATTTGATTTTATTGTGATTGTGCCCCTCCTACTGTCTCATTGCGGCTTCTCCTTTGTCTTTGGATGTGGGGTATCTTTTTTGGTGAGTTCCAGTGTCTTCCTGTCAATGCCTGTTCAGCAGTTAGTTGTGATTCCGGTGCTCTCGAAACAGGGAGTGAGAGCATGTCCTTCTACTCCATCTTGAACCTAATTAAAAATCTATCGTTCTTGTATCAAATTAATCCAGTTATTGAGAAGCAGTAACATTATAATTCCACACTCAGTTACACCCACACGGTAAGTCTCAGTTAATATAGTTCTTGACATCCCATGATAATAACAGAAGAAAATACTTGATGCAGAATCTAATGTAATGTATTTGAAATAAGAGAGACCTGGGTTCAAATTACAGCACTCTGTTTGATCTCAGTGAAATGAATTAAACAGTGTCAGCCTTAGGGATAAGCAGCTCATAGAGCTTCAAGATGTGGTCTGGGGTCCGTTTTTAGAAACCCTTCATCTTTTTTATTTTATAGGTACCAAAATTAAGATGCAGTAGAAATCTAATGCAACCTCATTAATCTCATTCACTATTCAATGCTGTAAATGAGAGAGAGCTTTGCTCATCTGTGAGATAGAGCTCAAATATAGCAGAAAACCAATTAGGAGCATTGACCAAGTACTGCTAACTGATATTGATTCAGACTTAGAACAGGAGAAAAGGATGCATAGAACAAATAACCAGATATGAGAACAAAAACCATAGGATGAGAAATAAGAGAAGCACGATTTTATAAATTGTATTCAAATTGTTACTTTGCCTTTGGCTTTGGCTGCTCCCAGGAAAGGGAATATGGTGTTGGTGGGGGGTGAAAAATACTTGTTTTAAAATAAAACTGAGTCTTTGGTGGTATTCACATACACACACACACACACACACACACGCACTTTGGTAAAATCGTAGCAGAGTAAACACATATTCTTAAAAACTATGGAAACCTATTTAAATGAACAAAAACTAGGGGCTATACTTCCATCTATAATGAAGTTGAAATATACCAATCCCAACCTTGCACACTATACAGAATATTTATCAAATACGTACAGTGAAATTTGGTCAAAGGCAAAACTAGAAAGCTGATACAACAATGAACTGCTTGCATACACCATTTTAATTTTCCTGTAGTGCAAATAATTAACTCAAAGAAACTGTCAGGTGAAACTGAGAGAAGAAGAAAAACGTACACAGTCACCAGCTTTGAAACTGCTTACCAGAGTCAATTAATCTGCAATAAACACTACTACAGTTACACACACATAACACACACACACACACAAAAAAAACTAAGGGTCATGGTGAACCCAGCTCACCACTTGCCTGAAAGGGATGAACACTGAAAGCCAAGTGAAGACATGTCTTTAGCAAAGCTGAATAGAAAATGTTCTGGGACATCACATTCCATTTGAAAGTGCCAGCTTTCCAGGTCACTGTCCCCAGTCTAGCAGAAATAGCACGTTTAAAGTATACCACTATTCCAGAAAGAACAATATAGAGAAACTACAAAACTTGGAATTAATTCATACAACATAGTGTACATCAGTTTCAGTCCTGAAACTCACAAGTACAAGGGATACTGCATTTTCTCGTTTTCTTTAAATTAACTTGATTTGACTCAAAGTCTCCATACTGCAAAGCTGGTATGAAATTCTAGCTCATTCTTGGTACTCCTTGATCAGACCAATGTTCTGAGCATTAGAGAAACCCCTCTCATTTTCAGACAAACATATATATATATAATATATATATATATATAATATATATATGTATCACATCTTCTTTATTCATGCATCCCCTATATATCTCCTAAGCCTTCCTTCTCGTGAACTTGAAGGGCTACCTTAGCTCTTAGAAAGATTGAAACCATGAAAATCTGAACAGCAGTCAACGCTGATGTTGAGACAAGAGAGACCTTTTCTTTAGAAGATAGAAAGTGGGTGTTCTCAGAAGCCTTAGATACTAAAGGATAAAAAATGAGAGATACTATTTCACCCAATAAAATTTATAGCATTATTCAAATCAAAATAGTCTCCTAAAATCATATTCAATTCTGGATTTGTAAATACATTTTTAAACTTGCAAAGCAAAATAGATTTTTAATAATATGTATTTAATAAATATTGACACCCCCATTACCTATTGAATTTGAGTACTGCAGACAGTTAAATAACTTAGGAGATAATATTTGCTTAGAAAGTAATTAAGGAAATCAGTTTTTTAATGAAAGCAATTAACATATTCACAGTGCTTCCATTTCATGTAATTGCTTAATATTAATGTACAGCATAGACGGTTTAGTTAAATTACTTCTAATTTGTTACAGAGCATCAATGCTTTCCAGTGAGATTAGGTTTCACCAAATAACCTGTATTTCTAGATACATAAAGTGTTTAAGGATAGTGACTGGTGAAACATTTCAATATAATTGAAAATAATATTAGAAGATCCCCTCATTGTCCTTGGTAGTCAAAGTTAAATTTTTAGTCTTTATGATAAACGTGTGCTTAAATTTATGCGACACAGGGTCCTCTAGAGCATCACTTTGAGATGTTAACCAGTAATGCTCAAGCTTTTCCACAGACTGAGAAATGCTTTTTGAGAACAGTTTTGGTCCAGCTAGCAGGAGCTTCAGCAACCCACTCTTGTGTAGGAAGTGGAATGGACTTCCATTAAGAGAAACATAATTTTAACTTTTTTTATATTTGCAGACTATATGGCAGGCATCCAGAGGTCATGGGTCTTCTTTCAATCAAAGAGAACAACCTCACTTCAAGGGAAGATTGTGCATTACCTAACATGCCTATAGAAAGTGCATCAGAGAGAGAGGCTAGAAAGAAAAGACGAAGGCAATGGTTCTCCACCTGGGCCAAACCACACCCAAGATGTTCTTCTGAACTCCCATATAGGATTCTCTTATAATACCTGTCACTCCCTGAATTGACATTAATTGCATATTTGCAATTATATGTGTTGAGCTTCTCTTAGAATTATGTACTTATTAAGAGTACAAGATTTGGAGCCACACAATTTATGTTCATATCCCAGGCCTGCCACTTGCTACTTCAGAGATCTGCATGAGCTACTTAACATCTCTGTTCCTTTGCTTCCTCATCTATAAATGGTTTTTAAAGTTGTTATGAGGATTAAAGAAATGAATACAAAGAAGTTTCTAACACAATACCTAACATATAATAAATATTCAATAAATTTAGATATTAATATTACTAAATGGTAAGCTCCGTAAGTGCAGAATTACAGTATTTATAACTACCTACTGTAGTGTTTAATTCAATGTCCTGTACCAGGTTAATTACATTACCTCCCCCTTCCTGCCATACTTAACTCTGATTCATACTTCAGTCTCAGAAAGACCAGTCCTCTTTCCAGACATTAGAAACCCCATTCTGTATGTTCTAATAGCATGTGGATGTGTATCACTCTTTGATTTATTTCATCTTATCTGCTAGTACATAAGCTTCAGGAAGACACAGACTTTATCTATTGATTCACTGCTGTGTCATTAACAAATACCTTAGTGTCCCATATATGAGGAGCATTCAATGAATATTTATCAAATGAATTAACTGGAATAATAATTAAACAGAGCTGACCCAGATGCCTGGAGGCTAGCTGCTCACACTGATAATCAAATTTAAAAAACAAAAAACCTGATGTGTTAGCAGAGTAAATTAAGAGTCAAGCAGTGGATGTTTTCATATTTGCACACTTGGCAGTATTTTCTACTAAAAGGAAAATTAGCCACTTTCATGTCACTAAGTAACCATGTCATTTGTACTAATCAGGAATGTGTATAAGTGAAAGCAGATACTGCTATGAAACAAAAGCTCTAATCTCCATTGATTTTGTCTTAAGGTCTTTTTCTACAACTCTTTTTTTTTTTTTTTTTTTTTTTTTTTTTTGCGGTACGCGGGCCTCTCACTGCTGTGGCCTCCCCCGTTGCGGAGCACAGGCTCCGGACGCACAGGCTCAGCGGCCATGGCTCACGGGCCCAGCCGCTCCGCGGCATATGGGATCCTCCCAGACCGGGGCACGAACCCGTATCCCCTGCATCGGCAGGCGGACTCTCAACCACTGCGCCACCAGGGAGGCCCTTCTACAACTCTTAAAAAGCCCTTTTACTTTTTCTCTCACCCTGATTACACTTAAACATGACACTCAGTCTTGCTCTGTGCTCTGTCCTGTACTTGAAGCAGGAAAAACTTCACTGCTCTTTGAAATCAGTCATCCTTTGAGATTACCCTCAACAATGCTGCTCTTGCCTTGGAAATGGCCTTCAGAATCCTTATTCTTTTGCCGGTGCTAATTCCTTATATGATGTGATTTTTCCTAATACTAGCTGGGTCTGGGTATTTTAGTGTTTTGAAATTAAAACTGTGCCTATGGGAGATTTATTTTCTCCACAGACATCTTTCTATACAGTGGAAATACTTTTTTCCTTTGAAAAATGAACATATGACCTTACAAAGGCTCAAAGTCAACACGAAAATACTAATTGCATGGATAGGTCTCTGAGAAAACTGACAGTGATTTTTTTTAAAGTAACAGGTGCAAATAAAAGAATATGTTAGTGACTCTAAAATTATAGATTATTGTGAGTACTATTTATTAATGCAACACTAATTTGAAATGTATAATATATACCAGAATGTTATCTATTATATTTTTGTAAACAACACTGCATTATATATACAAAATGATAATATAATGAGATTCTCTCCATAGCTTTAACTCATTGTTTCTGTTTATTTTGTATTGTTATTAATTTTTGTAAGTGTGCCATGATGCCGTCTAGCTCAGAGAAATGGATTGCTATTCATTCTTCATTATTGATAACTCCTCATATATGTGGTTTCTATTCCTTATTTCCTTAATTTTGTTCAGATCTATTTTTTTTATAGAAATTGTTTTTTTTTTTTAGAATTAGTGGGGACTCAGGAAAATACTTGTCTGGGCGATGGGGGCCAGAGTGATAGAAGTAGCTAAAATACTTTTTGTATAGACCCTGACTCAGTTCTTTTTGAATGATCCACTCAGCTTTTGAGATGGATATAATATTTCAAATCTTATACTGTTTTTATAAAGGAGACAGTGCCTGCCACCGTGTTTCTTCCATATTCTATCTTTCCTCTTACCCACAGAAAGAATTCATATTCAGTTTGGCTGTTCACTGAGCCTCTTCTGCAGACAGATGGTGTAACTGGGTGCTAAAGGAGATCCCAGGTCTCGCCTGCCCTCTTCCTAGCTCATGAGTCTGTGTGGTGATCAGACCTGCCGCACTCTGCCACTGGCCTCCATGGTGAGCTGTCAAGTAGGGGCTGCTCTTTAAAGACCAACCTGGAAATGCTCCTCCTCCTCCATTCTTTCCCATTATCTCTGCCTGAGGCTGGGAGGGCAGAAATTGACCTTCTTAACCCAGCATCTTAGACTCACGGGGAAGGAGGATTAAGCAAGAGTCCTCACTTGGGTCTCCTGGCCAAAGCCAGGTTCTCAAAAGCAGCTTTAACCAAAAAGCCTTCCAAAGAGTCTACTGAGTATTTGTTCAGCCAGAAATAAATTGGTGGTTGGTATCTCACTGTGTATTACTCTCTGTATGTACAACTCCCTTAATAGGAAACCTCAGAGGAAAGGAGAGGTGAATGGCAGGATTTAGGACACACCCCCTGCCCCTATCTATTTTCCAAAAGGTAAAATCAGAGGTCACTAGAAGATGGCTGTGTTTCAGCCTGCTCCCTTCAGACGTAACAGAGATTCATCTGGTAACAATTCCACACTCTACACCATTAAGTCAGAAACCATTTTAGGCCAAATTGTCTCAGAAACTGAGGAACAGTGAATATCCAGTTTATAGTTTAGTGCCCACAGCCAAAAGGAGCTGGAGAATAATAATGATGATAATAATACAATATATTGAACAATTTCTAGTGTAAAAAAACTTCTTTTATGAATTTCTTAAAATACGTCTATGAGATGGGGATTATTATTACTTCACTTTTCTGCACAAAAAAACACAGCCTCAGGGAAGTCAAGCTGCCCAAAGGCAAATTCGAAACTCATCTCCTTAACTACTACACAACCTTCCCTCTCAATCAGATATTCTCTTAGAAGATAAGAGAGTTACTTTAAACTTACTTTGCCAATAGTTTTGACGTGTGGAATTCTAACATGAGATGTATTCATCTGTCTCCCGGCACTCCCCACCCCGACTTTGGGGAAAAAACAAAAAAATCTTAGAAAACAATTACCAATCATGATGCTTATCGCAAAGTAAGTGACTATAACAGACCTCTCTTCAGGATAGATTCTATTAAAGAGAGATGTGATACAGAAAGAGCATGAGGGAATGGAGATGCTTTTGAAGTACGTTAAAAATGCAGAAAAAAAGAGGACCAGTTCCCAAAAATACAAACTAAATACTTCACAGTTTTGCCTATGCAAACCTTCCCTATAGAAGCTCTTCTATAAATTAGAGTCCCATCACTTCCTTTCAGAGAAAACATAATCAGCGATCTGAACCATTAGCAGGACAAGAATAAAATCAGTTGGCTTGGGCACTAATGAGCTCAATTACCAAACAAAATGGTCCATGTTTGGTCCTTATCATCCTGGGCCCTAGTCTTTCTATCTCATCTGCATCCTTTATTTCTCTCTGTCCTCTGTACTTGGTGTCCTCAGAGTCCCTTCTTACTGTCTCTACCCACTCCTCCCTCCATATATTCCCTAGCACATCCCATCAGTGTTTGAGCACGCTCAAACTCAACATGTATCTTTTTCCATCTTCCCTCTAACCACTTTGTTGTACATTTCCTTAAATTCCCTTCTCCTGTCTGGTGCAGACAAAAGAGAAAAGGGAAGGAAACACACAGCATTCTAATGATGACAGGAAAACAGAAAAAAAAAAAAAAAGTGAGGATATGTATCCCTGGGTATGCAGCTGCATATATTCTTCTCCTACGCTACTAGTGAGAAAGATGCCTCATCTTCCTTGGCTTCTTGACTCTACTAAAACACCAGAGTCCCTGATTCCTCACCCGGGTTCCTGGCAGAAATAATTCTGATAAAAGCTATTTGGATGACTTAGCACAATTAGGATGGCAGCTATCTTTATGGAGGACAACTTCTTCCAGAACCTAAGACAGCATCTGTATAACATGGGAAACATCTTGCTTGGAAATAGAAAGTACTTAATTGAAATACTAGAACGTTCATTAACAT
Organism: Mesoplodon mirus; assembly: GCF_964341445.2. NCBI lineage: Eukaryota > Metazoa > Chordata > Mammalia > Artiodactyla > Ziphiidae > Mesoplodon > Mesoplodon mirus. The sequence continues at coordinate 25,723,217 of NC_138996.1, forward strand.
CCTGTTTACCCACAACGTTCTTTTTTTCCTCTCCCTTCTACACAGTGCCTAAGTCAGTGCAGTTTTTACAAAGACTACTCAATAAATATCATATCAGAAGGTCTATGTTACCTCTGTTGAATGCACAAAGTACTGATTAAAGCCAAGCCATAAAGGATATATGCTTCACTGGCAAAAAAAGTCAAAAACATTTTCTGCTAGGGAGCTCCGCTCAATATTCTATAACAGCCTACATGGGAAAATAATTTGAAAAAGAATAAGTACATGTATATGTATAACTGAATCACTTTGCTGTACACCTGAAACTAACACAACCTTGTTAATCAACTCTACCCCAATATAAAATAAAAAGCTAAAAAAAAAATTTTCTTCCAACTCCCCTGTAGAAAGTTCAGGTAACAATTTTTATTAAAAAGGATCATCAATAATCATTTCTAACACTCAGTGATACAGAAAATAATATCCAAGTGTTCACCAGCATCTTACCCTTCCTTTCCTTTAAAGGCTCAAACACAGGGCTTCCCTGGTGGCGCAGTGGTTGAGAATCTGCCTGCCAATGCAGGGGACACGGGTTTGAGCCCTGGTCTGGGAGGATCCCACATGCCGCAGAGCAACTGGGCCCGTGAGCCACAACTACTGAGCCCGCACTCCACAACAAGAGAGGCCACGACAGTGAGAGGCCCGCGCACCGCGATGAAGAGTGGCCACCGCTTGCCACAACTAGAGAAAGCCCTTGCACAGAAACGAAGACCTAACACAGCCAAAAATAAATAAATAAATAAATAAATAATATAAAAATGGTTAGTATAGCAAATTAAAAAAAAAAGGCTCAAACACTTGTGAACAAATGCCTGAATAAAAAGCAAACTTAAAATAATCCTTTATTATTTCTCCTATATCTGAGGGTAAAGAGGAAAAATGTCACTTTTAACTATCCATAGGGATCCAGAGAGATGTCGTTGATGTTATCTTAAGCACATCTACAATAATGGCTGGTATTTAAATAGTCTCTCATTTACAAAGCATTTTAACTAACCCCTTTGTGAGACGGAACAAGAATTATTCATTCCATTTTACAGCTAAGAAAACTAATGCTCAGACAGGTCAAGGGGCTAGCACAAGGCCACACACCTTGCAAGTGGTTGAGTTAGGATTTATCAAAGATATTCTTTATTTCTGATCCTGTGATCTTTCCACTATATCATCTTGTCTATCTCTAAAAAAGGATAATGCTTACCATAAATCCATATCAAGGTTGTACTGAATAATATTATGAATTAGTGAAGTTTATCTTCAGTTTACTCTTATTCTTTATGTGTAGACCTCTCCTCATCTTCAAATTCTACCTTCCTCCTAGAATTCTGTCCTCATGTTGGCCCTGGCTGAATAGGTTGTCCATTGCAAGGCTATTCCTATGCCTTCTACCCTGGGCCCCAGAAATTCTCCTCTTAATTCTGCATCCCTTCAGTGCTATTCAGACCGAATTAGTCCTGGTTACGGAACACGAATTCCAGTGCCTTAGACACAGTAGGCACACTTAGGCATAGGTGGAAAGGACTTGGGACATATTACTATCTCATAAGGAAATTATAAAAACAAATATGAGCTGTTTTGATTATGGCTTATTATAATGTTACTCTTTCTTTTTGTCTCACTGTCTAACACTACTTATCAATAAGGCACCTTTTTAGCAATGATGGCCCACTCAGCATTTCTCACCAGGATTGTATCAGAAATCCAACGTAAGTATGAAGTTTAAAAACATTTTTCCCCCAACTGGTCATTTCTCCAAGGAGAAAGGCTATCCCCACCTGTTTAGACTCACTGGTTCCCCCACTCCTGGTATCACCATTACATTTTGGCAAAGGTATTTAATTCCTTCATCCACAGATGACTTCAGGCAATACGGTAAGCTTATTGCAGCATATGAGAGTGGAGTAGAAATATTTATTCAAAAATGAGTTTTCTGGGCTTCCCTAGTGGCGCAGCCTGCCGATGCAGGGGACACGGGTTCGTGCCCTGGTCCGGGAAGATCCCACATGCCGCGGAGCGGCTGGGCCCATGAGCCATGGCCACTGAGCCTGCGTGTCCAGAGCCTGTGCTCCGCAACAGGAGAGGCCACAACAGTGAGAGGCCCGTGTACCGCAAAAAAAAAAAAAAGTTTTCTATAGACATAACACTTTCATTCCAGCACTTTCAGATTTATGACAACAGAACCACTCAATCAGGTCTAATCTGTGGGGGGTTGTTTTAAATAATATGGAAATTTGCACAGATTAAAATGAAGACCACTAGAACGAGAGAATGCAAAGATAAAGAGAAAGAGGAGAAAAGGAAATTAACCTTTACTGAGCACTTACTGTATATCAGGCAGTTTACATACATTTATTCTCAGAAAATCCTAGAGGTCATTATTAGTACCCTTATTATGAAGGTAAAAGAACTGAGATTAAGGAGGTTAAATATTTCCCCCTCAAGCTCATTAAACAATAGTTATGTGTATACTTTACACTTTAACAGTACACTTTAACAAACTTGGTAACTTTAGGTGCATTATATGTACCTTATAAGTGATGATGACCAAACTTGGAACCCAAGTCCCTTGCCCGTCCACCATAGCCTCCTAAATATATAAATGGTGCTATGTCTGCTATTAGAAAATAAGAACAAAATTATGTGCGACTCTTGCAACCCTGCATACTAGGCCAGTGGATACTATACCATTTTATTAAAAAGTATATTTGTTCTTCAATATATAATCGATTAAGATGATGGGATGAAAGATAAAGATACTCAAATATTATATATTGAGATCTAATCAGATTCCAGTGGATAGCACACACCTGAATGGAAAGTGAATGGAACCTGGAAAAATAGAGTATCTAAAACTTAAACACATTTTTAGATTGTAAAAGACCATATATGACCTAGCTTCATGAATTTCTAGTCCAACATCTGAAGCGTCTAATACAACAACCCTTATTTTCTATAACAGGGATCTGAGGACCTAACAACTAAACTGATTTGCCTTAATATACAATTGTTATCTGACACACACATGTATTTTTTCAAAGCAGACTTCCCTGGGATGTCAGTGCCCTTCAATAATGTGGCACCACCCCTGCAAGCACTCATTAGGAAGATTAACTATTTGTTTTAACACTGATGGATCTGGCACCGTACCAGGCATAAAGAATATGTGCTCAGGGCTGAAGAGACACACTACCTAAATGAGAAAGACAAACAGATGTTTTAAGAGCTCAAAGGGTGATTAGAACCTTGAAGTGTAATGGAAGTGTAAGTTACCATATTCACTTTATAAAAAAAATGTTATTCTCCACTTTTCATTGCCTTTACAGCCCATAAATACCACTGAGACAGGAAGGATGACAATAAGAGCATTTGTGAAACTGCATGCAATTGCTTGAGAATATTATTCATTTTAGTGAGTTTATTGCTGGACAGCTGTTTACAAATTTAGGAGCAGATTGGCCCATGGATGAATGAATTTTGGTTGAAGAAAGAGGAACATGAGGGGCCTTTGAGGCCCTTGCTGATAACCAATGTTCCATAGTTTCCCATAGGGAGCAGCTGGATTTTTCCACACAAGTTGATTAGTGGTAAATATTGTCTGAATTATCCTGACAATGTATAGGATATAAAACATATCTTTAGGGACACTGAAGGTCCAGGAGTCCATATGGAGCCAGGGAAAAAAAATTTTTCAGACTTTGGTGTTGAAGTGCAGTATGGTTTTAAAATCCTGCAGGCTGTTGTCTACTTGTCATCAACCAGGTTATATTCATCCGGCCCATGTCAATGCCAAAAAAAGGTCTCAGAAGAAACATTTTCTTAAAAAATTGTTAAAAGTATAGACTTGTAATCATATCTGATTTCAAATCCTAGCTCTTCTTCTATATATATATATATATATATATATATATATATATATATATATATATATGACTTGGACAAGTTACTTAAACTTAATGAGACTCAGTGTCTCAATATGGGAAATAAGAATGTCAAAACCAATATCTTAGGGCTTCCCTGGTGGCGCAGTGGTTGAGAGTACGCCTGCCGATGCAAGGGACACGGCTTCGTGTCCCGGTCCGGGAAGATCCCACGTGCCGCGGAGCGGCTGGGCCCGTGAGCCATGGCCGCTGAGCCTGCGCGTCCGGAGCCTGTGCTCCGCAACGGGAGAGGCCACAACAGTGAGAGGCCCGCATAGCGCAAAAAAAAAAAAAAAAAAAAAAAAAACCAATATCTTAGAGTTATTTTTAAGCTAAGTTTATTTTTTTTAAAAAAAAAAAAGCTAGCATAATGTTTGGCACAGTGTACATGCTCAATGAATAGTAGATACCGTTATTATTATTGCTGTTAAGGTTCTCAGACTTATGTACCTTCACCAGTTTAGGGGTGCTCTCCATACACAGAGTTAAAATCAGTGGTTCTTCACAATGTACCATAAGCAAAAGAGTGTTTGCATTGAAATCAGAAAGACTTAAACCTGAACAATATTTTAATTTTTCAAGAGGTTTAAATTCACCGAGACTCAATTTTCTCATAAGGAAAAGGGGGATAATAAAGCATAACTCAGGGGGCAGTAGTGAAAAATCACTTAAGATATTATATGTGAGCAGAGAGCCTGAAACATCACAGTTATTCAAAAAATGTTACCTCACATATACATACCTGTGTCTTAATAGATGACATTTTTAATGTTAACATCTTTATTGGAGTATAATTGCTTTACAATGTTGTGTGAGTTTCTGCTGTATAACAAAGTGAATCAGCTCTACGTATACATATATCCCCATATCCCCTCCCTCTTGAGCCTCCCTCCCACCCTCCCTATCCCACCCCTCTAGGTAGTCAAAAAGCACTGAGCTGATCTCCCTGTGCTATGCAGCTGCTTCCCAATAGCTATCTATTTTACATTTGGTGGTGTATATATGTCCATGCCTCTCTCTCACTTCGTCCCAGCTTACCCTTCCCCCTCCCCGTGTCCTCAAGTCCATTCTCTACGTCTGCGTCTTTATTCCTGTCCTTCCCCTAAGTTCATCAGAAACTTTTTTTTTTTTTAGATTCCATATATATGTGTTAGCATACAGTATTTGTTTTTCTCTTTCTTACTTCACTCTGTATGACAGACTCTAGGTCCATCCACCTCACTACAAATAACTCAATTTCGTTTCTTTTTATGGCTGAGTAACATACCATTGTATATATATATGCCACATCTTTATCCACTCATCTATCTGTTGATGGACACTTAGGTTGCTTCCATGTCCAGGCTATTGTAAACAGAGCTACAGTGAACATTTTGGTACATGACTCTTTTTGAATTATGGTTTTAGATGACATTTTATTGTAATTGATTGTTTGTCTATTTCATCCATGCCACTATACATACTTGAAAGCAATCAACTGTTTTATCATCTTCATAATCCCGGTGCTTGAGGACTATTTTGCTGAGCAAATGAATGCATGAATAAGTTATATTTTATTTACTCCTCAAAAATGACCACTAAGAAAAGCTTTCAGAATTATAATTAAAAATTGACAGGCTATAGGATGTTTGCATGTAAGTTCTTAAAAAGACAGCTGTTACTTACATGCAACATACAATAATTTTTTCAGTGAAGGACAGTGAGTAGAAACAAATGAATACACAGATTTTGATTAGTCATTAGTTCATCCAATCATTAATTCAAAAATGCCACATGTGGGCCTCCCTGGTGGCGCAGTGGTTGAGAGTCCGCCTGCCAATGCAGGGGATACGGGTTCGTGCCCCGGTCTGGGAGGATCCCATATGCCGCGGAGCGGCTGGGCCCGTGAGCCATGGCCGCTGGGCCTGCGCATCCGGAGCCTGTGCTCCGCAATGGGAGAGGCCACAACAGTGAGAGGCCCGCATACCGCAAAAAAAAAAAAAAAAAAAATGCCACATGTGAGACACTGTGTCAGACTTTAGAGATATGATAGTAAAGAGATATAGTAACTCCACTACCCTCATGGAGTTACAGTACAGTGGAGCAGACAGACACTAGTCAAAACAAATGCCAGTCAACTTGGCTGGATCATGGGGTGCCCACATATTGAACTAAACGTTATTTCTGGGTATGTCTGTGAGAGAGTTTCTGGATGAGATTAGCATTTGAATCAGTAGACTGAGTAAAGCAGATGACCTTCTGCAGTGTGGGTGGGCATCATCCAATCCACTGAAGGCCTAGTAGAATGAAAAAACAGAGGAGGGAGAATGTTCTCTATGTCTGACTGTTGAGTTGGAACATCAGTCTTCTACCCTCAGACTGGGAATTACGTTATCATCCCCCCGGGTTCTCAAGCCTTCTGACTCTGACTCATACTGAATTACACCACTGGTGTTCCTGGTCTTCAGTTTGCAGGTGGCAGATCATGAGACTTAGTTTCTATAATCACACGCTGCCAATTTCTTATAATAAACTCAATCTATATATAGATATAGATATAAAGAGGGAGGGGGGGGAGAGAGAGAGAGAGAGAGAGAGAGAGAGAGAGAGAGAGAGAGGGAGGGAGGGAGGGAGGGAGGGAGGGAGGGGAAGAGATCCTATTGGTTGTTTCTCTGGAGCACACTGACTGATAAAATCCCATTCAAAAGGGCCACCAGTCAGGATGGTGGGGGCAAGGGGGGAGTTGAGAGGAGTCAAGTAATTTTATGGAAAGAAAATTGCATTAGTTGAGGTCCATAACTTACAACCTTTTTCATCAACAGTTCTTCCTCCTTTCCCGGGCACAGTGTTGTTTTGCAATACTTGTTCCTTAGAGGAGAGGGCTAATTAACGAGACAAAATGCACATTAAAGAGAGTAGAGCTCCTAGTACAGGTGAAGTACAGTAACAGTAAAAGTAGCTGGAGAAAACCTGAAAACTGGGTCACAGAGGAAAACGATGCATTAGTGATTGGATGGTGGACAGTGCAGGATGAAAACAAAGTCCAAAGTTGAAAAGAGGGAATATGTAGTTGAGATGAGTTGAGGAGGTCCATTCTAAATGGATGCTTTATAGATAAAGAAAATTATCCCAACTGTCCAAACTTTTTCTCAAGAAAAGATGAAGAGCTGATTATTGATACTCACTGAAAATATCCTAAGTCCCACTAGCCTGAAAGATGATTTTTTAAAACTTGCCTTTTAAAATTTAACTTACAACTTGCAAATTACATTCTCATATATTATCTAATCCACTCTTAAAATAAATATGGAGTGACCAGGAAGAGTCTCCTGGAGAAACCCAAGGGAAATCCTCACTTGCCGAGGATAAAAGCAAGCATCTGGGAATGTGGGTAGGAAGAATTCATCTCCAAAGGGAGGGGCCAAATGGAGTTTCTCTGCATGGTTCTCTCCACTGATGGCCTTGTCATTCCCAGATGAAGAATATTTTTGAGGAGGCTGAATTCTGTACTTGATAACTGTCCTAATTATAAGAATACTCTAAGATCCCAGCCCTCTTCTGACACAAGAAATAGCCCTCTGATAGCGGTATCACTAGGCATCATGATTTCCAGGTGGTCTGTTTCATGTCTATAGTAGCTCCTTTCAGTCCAGTTCAGTTCACTGAAAATCTTGGGTGATTTCTCAAGATATGGTATAAAAAGTGTTAGTTTCTTGTACCAATTTACTCTTTGATTAGCTCTCCCACAGGTGAAGAAATGAGAAGCTACTAAAGACATATATAAACCTGACAACTAGCCTACCTGGACAGAATTTTGGACAGCAATCTGCTTTACTTCTAACCCTGCGATAGCTGTAGCTTATATTTAAGAACTCTACACTGTTTCCACCATATGTCCAGCCTCTCAGAGTGTTCAATTACAACTTCCTTTATCAAGGAAGCTAACTGCATCTACTTAACTTCACACACTGTATTTCTGCACTGTATCTTTAGGATATGAGCATCATTTTCTTCCCTCCGTTCATTTTTCATGTGGGTTGTGGCCTTGAGATGTCTATGTTCTAAAGTCTGTCCTCTTTCATTCCCCCCGAACACAAGCACGCCCTCCTATTCACAATCTGTTCTCACAGCCTTAGCCATCAGTCGTAACTCCTCCTTCCCTGGATCTATTCTATCCCTAGAAGCTTTCCCTTTAATCACTTTCCCTCATTTTCTGCGTCCTTGGGTAGCCCTATAGAGTCCTCAAACTTCTACGCTGCACCTTTTTTTTTTCTACCTAGGAAGAAATTTGAAAACAGAGAGTTACATGTGATTAATCACATGCAAATTCATGTGATTTTTCTTTTTTCCCCCAAAGCATTCCTTCATGGAACAAACAGATTTTTTAAATTTAAGACATGGTAGCACCTTAAGGGTCACTGTTTGATTACTTCAAAACAATGCACTGACTGATCACAGATTATACTCAATATAGTAATATGAGTCAAAGAGATTAAAATGAATAGGAAATAATAATTACATACAAGGTACCTACCATATGGGGTGCAGGTAAGAAAATATAACAACAGATATAAACAGAATAGGATAAACCTCAGGAGTGGTCTAAAAGGAGTCTGTGGGATATTAAGAAGACATATTCAATAAAATGAATCAAAATGTTCTTCAGAAAGAGGAAGCATTGGAGATTGATGAAATAAACAGTAAAGAAGAGAGAAGGGGAGAAAGAGAGAGAGAGACTGAGAAAGGTTGGGGAAGGCATTCCAGGGAGAAAGTAAGAGCAATGACAACAAATCAGGATATATAGGGATATTGGGGGACAACAAATAACCAATTCTGGGTAAATATTAAAATAGAATAACAGCATACAGCAAGAATGGTCACTGGAGCTATGTCATGGAGAGTCAAGTGTGTATGGGCAAGGACTTCATAAAATTGATAGGCAGTGATAGCCAATGAAGGTCTTAGAACAGAAGCGTGGCATGATTAAAATTTATCAGTCAGCCTCTTAAAATGAATACCAATATGAGAAAAGATTCATTATAGTACAAAAAATTTTAACAATGTTCCATTAGAACGGATTCATTATTGTAGTTGTTAGAAAATATAATATTACATTTGACCAAATATCTTGCTTAGCAGGATATGCATACCACCAACTTATAATGATTATAGTATACAAATATTCATTTAGCATAGCAAACTCATGGAATACAATGTGACTTTTTTATGATTCGGAAAGAATTTCAGAAACTTGTGGCATTTCTGAGTCACTATTATGAATAGTAGTTCTTTGTAAGTTTATCAGGAATGTTTCATAAAGTAGTTTAAATAAATGTCGACAGGAATTTTTTTATTTAATAGATATTAGCCATAACTGCAGCTGGACCAAAGGTATAAGTAAAATTTAGTCATGCAGACATAAAATTTTAATTTTTTCATAACTGAACTCAATTTACTCTGGTTCCACACAATTTAGCTTCTGCTAATGTTGAAAAGACCTGAATCTTGCTACTTCAAGGTAATTCAGTCATTTCTGCTTTAAAATTTAGACTCTTAGGTAAATATTTAAACAAATTTAAGATTTCAGTCTCTCACAATTAAAATTTTAAGTTTGTATCTGGATTGTTTCCCACTCTTAAAGACACTCCCCTCCTCCTCCTCCTTAGAATTCATCCAAGGGCAAAAGGATCAGAAGACGACAGGCATACTGGGGAAGACGATTCTGGCCTCAGTACTTGTTGACCCCCTGAGATGTCAAAACTCACTTGGTTGGAGGTTTCCTCCTTTAACACATCCACTAAATCCACCCAAAGTTCCCTCTCCCAACCCAGGAAAACCTATTATTTTCTTTGTTCTGTCATGGAAATCTGTCCTTATATCATATCCTGTACCCTTCCATAGTCTCTGACATATAACAAGAAACTGATATTTTTAGACTTCCTGAATATGGCTCTTGTATAAAGGGAAATTTGGCATTTAGAAAACTCTATTTTCTCTTGCAACTGAAAGCCTTCAAGACTATTATTTCTTCTCTGTTCCTTTTCAAAGTTTATTTTGGAAGTCAAAGCTGGGCAATGACGTATGTGTTCTTATTGAATCTTCTTTTCTTCCAAGGAAAGAATATACAGAAAACTATTGACACGGTGTGACTAATGGGCTTAAGGATAGAGGAAAAGGTACAGAAAATAACGTAGTTTACTAGTAAACTATTATCATAACCATCTATTGGTATCATGACCCATATATGGATGGATGAGTCTGCTCAGGCTGCCATAACAAAATACCACAAACTGAGTGGCTTAAACAACAAAAAATTGTTTTCTTATAATTCTTAAAGCTAGAAGTCCAAGATCAAGATATCATCAGTGTTAGTTCTGGTAGGGCCTTTCTTTCTGGCTCATAGGAGGGGCCTTTCTCGCCATGTCCTCACGTGGCCTTTCCTCTGTGCACACACAGAGAAAGAGAGAGAGCCCTCTGGGGTCTCTTCCTCACCTTTATGACCTCATTTAACCTTAATTACTTCCTTATCGAGGTTTTATCTTCAAATACAATCATATTGGGGGTTAGGGCTTCAATATATGAATTTTGGGCGGGACACAATTCAGTCCATACAATGGATCATGACTTACTTAAATTGACCGTCCAAAATCATTTGTGAGGAATTAATCATACTTATATTTCTTTAAGGAGGAAGCATTCTGACTCATTGCAGTGATTTAAGGACAGCTGGAGGCGTCTCTAGCATGCTCTTCAAGATGTCTTGGCAGGTTCATCCCCTGCCGGTTGTTAAGGAGAGGAGTAGGGAGAGATTAAAGAAGAAGAAATACGGCAGCTCATCTTCTCTGTGTCCTAGTCCAAGCGGAGAGAAGAGAAGAGACTTCTGAATGAATGGACAGCAATGTAACACAGCAATAGTGTTAAAGCTGGAGTTTAGGCTAAGCTCTTTTAATAACCAAAAGGCTCAAAACAGAATGACGTTTAAAAAATGAAGTTTATTTCTTTCTCCCAAAAGTGTCTAGTGCAGAATCTGATAAACTAGAGTCCATGGGCCAAACCTGGCCCACTGCCTGTTTTTGTATGATCTGCAAGCTAAAATGATTTTTATATTTTTAAAGTATTGGAAAAAATCAAAATAATACTGGTACTTTGTGATACCTGAAAATTATATGAACTTCAGACGTCAGTGTTCACAAATAAAGTTTTATTGGAACACAGCCATGTTCCTGCATTTATGTATGTCTATGGAAGTGCTGAGTAGTTGTAACAGAGACTGAATGACCCATGAAGCCTGAAATATCTACTCTCTGACCCTTAGCAGGAAAAGTCTACTGACTTTTGGTCTAATAAGTTCAGCATGATAGAGCAGCTCTACCCTGTGAAGTCATCCAGGGACTCTAGCTTCCAGGGGCAGCATCGCCAACTTAAACAAGCTTAAACTAAGCTTGTTGGCCATCAGGGTGGCCAGCTGGCAGGAAGAGTGGACATGGCACAGTTACTTATATTTATTCATTGAGTGAACCTTGCTGCAAGGGACAGAGACGAATGCAGTCTCTAGTTGGGAGGCCATGTGCCCAATTTAAACTCTATTTCTGATAGAAGAAAATAGTGAAACTGTAGCTCCTTATATTGACCTTCTAGTGTAGCCTTATTCTCAATTCTGACCTTGAACTTCTGTCTCCATACATTGAATTTTTATTCTCACAAAACATGGGATGAAAAGAGACATGTAATTTAAAATACAAAAATGTGTTTTGTTTTCAAATATTATTGCATCTTTTTTTTTTTTTTTTTTTTTTTTTTTTTTTGCGGTACGTGGGCCTCTCACTGTTGTGGCCTCTCCCGTTGCGGAGAACAGGCTCTGGACACGCAGGCTCAGCGGCCATGGCTCACGGGCCCAGCCGCTGCACGGCATGTGGGATCTTCCCGGACCGGGGCACGAACCCGTGTCCCCTGCATCGGCAGGTGGACTCTCAACCACTGCGCCACCAGGGAAGCCCTACTGCATCTTTCTTTAAAACACTCTTGTGAGGCAAACTGAGACCAATGTATCTTATAATCTGCATTCAGAAGCTGAAGAAACTAGTTCTTAAAATGACATTTTCTTTGTTTTGATACTATTTACTGATATGCCAAGGTTTTTCATCAGTCCAGAACTTTCCTCCCTCCCTCAATTGCTTCCATGCAAGTCTTCAATATGTGTTCACTCTATAGAAAGACACAAAAAGATTATTAAAGCAAAACTATTTTAATGAGTTTCTGCCTCCATAGAATATTAGGATAAGAATTGGGTTCACTGTCTTTATTCCACCTCCAGGGCTGCTTTAGGTTATACTGGACTGGAAGTATTAATAATCTTATTTTTTCTTGATCAATCTCATTAGTTATGCACTACTCAAACACCTGTTTAAGTTTGGCTTAATAAAGACACTAAATGGAAGAGTACATCAGAAAGTTGCATTCCCTTGCTGCTGAGCTATACAAGACCAAAATAATTGAGAACACATCTACCATTAAAATAAAGAGATATGGGCTTCCCTGGTGGCACAGTGGTTTAGAGTCCGCCTGCCGATGCAGGGGACATGGATTCGTGTCCCAGTCCGGGAGGATCCCACATGCCGCAGAGCGGCTGGGCCCATGAGCCATGGCCGCTGAGCCTGCGCGTCTGGAGCCTGTGCTCCGCCAGGGGAGAGGCCACAACAGTGAGAGGCCCGCATACTGCAAAAAAAAAAAATAAATAAATAATAGATAGATAGATATGGGAACATATGTATATGTATAACTGATTCACTTTGTTATAAAGCAGAAACTAACACACCATTGTAAAGCAATTATACTCCAATAAAGTTGTAAAAAAAATAAAAATAAACCCTATAGCTATAATCAAGGTTAAATTATTATTAACTTATATTTTATATTATCTAGATTTTCCCAGAAAAAGATTAGTCATATTCCTGTAGGGGCAGAAAACTTTTCCCTTTTTCCCTTCCACATTCTTTGACTAACCCAATAATTTACATAATACAGATTAACAGGAGAAAAATTTAATTTCATATGTCTAGGAGCCCCATATAAAATATGAGACTCAAAGGAGTGACCAAAGCAGGCAGCTTTTGTGCCTTTTAGACAAGCAAACAATAAATTTGTGACGAATTGACAAGACAAAAGGGTTTGGGCTTGGGATAGTAAACTACTGAATAAGTAACATGGTTTGTGTATATAGCCTTCTTGGCACTAAACACCCTGACTCTGGTGGTAAGGATCTCTACTCTCCTGGTACAGGGAAACTATCTTCCACATGGGAGATTTATTTTTAGCTTTCACGGGGGACAAAGGAAGGTCAGAGTGACTTTCTTGCACTGGCTATTTCTTAAGTAATTTTAACTCAAAATAACCAATATACCAAAGACATATTTTGGGTGGCATATTCTGTTTTACTTTATTCCTCTACATAAACATTGGCTTTAGCTACTTGGTGACTCTTGTTTCTGTCTTCCTGTATAAGAGTTTGGGATTCAGACTTTTCAATGTAGAAAGGTAAGTATTCACATTGATTGTTCACAGCAACTGAGGAATTATAATTCAGTTCCGCCCTTGATCCAAAATGCCCTGATCCATAAATATGCTTCTCTGTGATTAAAATTATCTGAAACAACAGAACTTGGAAAATAGAGATAGAACAACAGAACTGTTAAGTGTTAATGCAGGAGGGTGTTTTAGACAGTATCTAATCTGGGGTTGACCAAGTGCAGCTTGCAGGTAAAACTGAGCCTTGTCCATTTGTTTGCAGATGATGTGTGGCTGCTTTTGCACTGTAAAGACTCAGCCGAGTAGTGGCAACAAAAACAAAGCTTGTATGGTGCGCAGAGCTGAAAATATTTACTCCCTGAATCTTTGCATAAAATGTTTGCTAACCACTGATTTAATCCAACTCCTCTCATTCTGTATGTGTAGATACTGAGTTCAGGAGAGGTTAAGAGGGTAAAGCAAGAAATAGATCCCACATCTCTTATCTCATAGGTTAGAGCCTCAAAAATAAAAGATTAAAGTGAAACCTCTTTTTCCTATTAATTCAGTAATAGTCTAAGCTCTTGTCTGCTCAGACCAATTATTCGCTGTCCCTGAAAATGTGACATGCATTTTTATGATTTCACCACTGCTCATGCTCTTCCAACTGTTTGGAACGTCATTTCTTCCTGCCTTGTTTGTCTGGAAAACTCCTGCTTATTCTGTAAAGCCCAGTTGGATGTCATATCATCTCAGTAGCTTTCCTTGATCTCCTTAAGCAGAAATAATGGCTCTCTCTATATATTCTTATAACAATTTATGTGTGTCTTTTTAAAAGTGTAATATGTCAAACTGACACACTCAGAGTGAGTAGTGCCACTGAGTTCGTACATCCTTGAATGGTTAAAATAATAAATTTTATGTTATATATATGTTACCACTATTTAAAAAGGAATAAAGAAAAAACAGAAGAAAGAAGGAGCCTTGTTCATATACCATTCTGGGATTCTGGTATGCACACTGCGGAACCAGTTTTAAGAGCAAACGTCTTAAAATGTCTGCCCTGTCCAGGAATTTTTCTGTAACTACGTTAATGCTGAATGTTCTTTCTAATGAACTTTTCTAATGTTTTCTAAAGTTCTTTTCATATATATGTGCTGAAGAGAAAAGAGAGATTATGTAAATTATTGTTTTGGCATTAACCACCATTCACTCCTTAGCTACATAAAATATCTATTTGTGAGAGTTCACTCTAAATCTTCACTTTCCACCATCATCCTATAGCTCTGTTATCACTGATCTTTATCTGCATCCTGTGCTAGATGGATCCCCAGTCTAAAGCATATCTGTTGAGGTAGGAGGCACTCGCTTCTTAGCTGGAGGGCTCATAGGGCAATCACAGACTCCTCCTCTCTGTCTGCAGTTGGAAATTCAGATTTGGGCAAAAGAAATGATTGTTTTAATTATAAGATAAACAGCCCTGACTATTTCTGTCTTCACTGGTAACTGCACAAGTTTTAACAAGCGCAAAAGTATAATTCTTCTGCATTTCTGTAAATGCCACCTGCTGACCTAAATGGAGTATTTGTTTGCCTATACTAAACACCATATAAAAAATTTATCACTGACTGAGAAGCCTGAACTCTGTTATTTCCTACGTTTTCTTTCAGTATTCTCTCCTGGCAGCATTAATGGGAGAAAAAGAAAAAGAAAGCAAATAGAAAGTACCTCTATGAGGATTCCCTGATTAACTGTTTCACACCTGCCTTCAGGGGATATTTATATAGACATGATGTTAGTTGTCTCTTTAAGAATCTGCGTCCTCCTGCTGCTTTAAGATACATGTCATCAGCTGAGACTCAGACTTATTTACCTTTAAACTCTCACACTTAGCATGGGACCAGACACATAATAGACACTGACAATTTAATTGTATTATATATGGGAAAAAAGAGGACCACTGAGTGCGGCTTAAGAAGTGGTCACACCTAAGAAGTTGGTGAATTCAAATGCACTTGTAGGTTGAATCCCAAGCATCTAACCAACTGGACAACGTGCCAATTGTGAGTTTAGGGAACATAAACAAAAAAACACATCAGATAATTCAAAAGATGAACTGAAACAGACTAACAAACTTGTGAAATACTCAATAGACTAGTGATCAAAGAAATGCAAATGAAATATTACTTTTAATGTGAATACATCTCCAGGCTAAGGCAATACAGACATTTTAATGTATATCTATTTATCATCGGTTGGCCAAGCTCTTAAAAAAAGCAATTTGACTAAATCTATCAAAAAATCTGGGCTTCCCTGGTGGCGCAGTGGTTGGGAGTCCGCCTGCCGATGCAGGGAACACGCGTTCGTGCCCCGGTCCGGGAGGATCCCACATGCCGCGGAGCTGCTGGGCCCGTGAGCCATGGCCGCTGGGCCTGTGTGTCCGGAGCCTGTGCTCCGCCAGGGGAGAGGCCACAACAGTGAGAGGCCCGCGTACCCCAAAAAAAAAAAAAAAAAAAAACTAACAAAAAAAATATTGAGAGGCTTTCTTTGGATTCTTTGAATATTGTGTTTTTCTTCTCTGTTTGTTTTTACATTTGCTCTAATTATCTCCTATAACATATATAATGGGAAAATATAATTTTAAAATTATCAAATTCTTACCCAAATTAATTACCATAGTGTCTTTAAGTGATTCATGAAGTTAAATATTTAGCTGTTTAATATTTCACTCAAGATTAATTACTCTAATATCTGAGAGAAAGCCAAAACATTCTTGTAATTGTTTCTGTAGTTTGCCAAGTTTGCCGTTCAAATTATGTTTGCTCTTTTTGCCATGTACCAATTATGCCAACTTGGAAATGTTACATACCTAGATAGTCTTTCTGAGCCTCAGTTTTCTCATTTGTAAAATGCTGGAAATAATAACAGTGACTTCACAGGGATTTTATGAGTTATTTCAGAAGATAACAAAGATAATACTGAGGTTAAAAATGTTAGTTATTTTCTTCCTGCAAGTATCTCTCTCCAGCACCTGACAGCACAAACAACCATCATATTCTGCACTTCAGCTGCCTACCACAGCCTTTTCGTTTAAAGTGGAAAAAACACCAACAGCGCTGCACGGGGCAGTAAACTGCATGTGCTTGAAACTGAGGTAATGAACATCAGTACCAGTAAGAAGAGTTTTTTATCTAGTCTTATGGACATCATATGCTCTTGGGATAAGGCTTTAAGTATCCTCTGGAATGAGATACACCGTTTCTAGTGGGATTCAAATACTATTAAATGCGTTAGACTGTTCAGAGAATAATGGTACAAGTACATTTTGGGAAAAAGATGAGTCTGTTAATATGCTAATTTCACAGGCATATTTCTACTTGACACTGTGGGTACTATTTTAATTAGAGTCATACTTATACTCTAATATAAGAATTACTACTAAAAGCAGTCTTAATTTCCATCAAGAATAATTTATTGTATTCTTTTCACTTTATTCTTGAATCCACACCCGTTGCAAATTACCTTGTCTCTTTTAATTAGTAGCCTAAAGCAGTCTTCTTGTTTTCTACTCTTCTCTGCTATTTACGTCAATTATCTTTTTCTCCTTTTTCAATTTTCCCTTCATTTAAATCTTGGTGTGATAGAACTTTAAACTAAAATAATAATAAAAGAATTTTGCTGGCATTTAAATAAAACTATTCAGTATTATTTCTACTTATTTCCAAATAGTTGGAAAGGTATATACCTTAGTGGGACACAATGGAAAAGATAGGGAATAAATAAACTTAGATCATCACTGTGTTCTAATTGGAAATGTTTATTTTATCTAACCTCATGGGCCTTTAGAATAATTTAAAAATTAGTCTAAATTGTTTTGTGTTTTGCCATCTTCCTAGTGTAATTCCAATTCAGGCCAGTTATGTTACAGATGTGAAGTTACCCTTTGTGAAAAAAAAGAATCCCTCTTTTAAACCATTAGAGTACTATCATAATAATATATACGCAACCCACATATTCAGCTTGGCATCTACAAATCCTAGTTTCTATTGTAAATTAATGGTTACATGTACAATTAAATGTCTTCTGTGCACATTTTTACTTTTCTTTTTTTTTTTTTTTTTTTGCGGTATGCGGGCCTCTCACTGTTGTGGCCTCTCCCGTTGCGGATCACAGGCTCCGGATGCGCAGGCCCAGCGGCCATGGCTCACGGGCCCAGCCGCTCCGCGGCATATGGGATCCTCCCAGACCGGGGCACGAACCCGTATCCCCTGCATCGGCAGGCGGACTCTCAACCACTGCGCCACCAGGGAGGCCCTACTTTTCTTTTTGATTTTTTCTGTAAACACAAAATATTTAATTTAATCTGCTGTTTCTGACATTGTTAACTACTTTAATAACTTGAAGCAACATTTAATGACTTAAAATATATAATGCATGTCTTAGAAATAACTTCCACATATACTGGGCCAATTTCCAGTGAAAAAATCTAGTAACATAATTAGGTACGAGGATTAATTATATGTCAAATATGTCAATTTTGCTGAAACCTCAATTTGAATGTATTACTTTGGAGGAAAATTTAGCTGACGTTTTAAGAAAGATGGACATTTTGCAGTGCTGTTAAATGAACTAAATCTATAAAATAGAAATATTAAATGTCTCCTTATAATGGAAATTTGTAAATTTAACAGTATTCCCTAGTATAAGACATTTCGTTCAATCACCTAACAGCAGTTGGTTGCATTCGAGTTTTGTCTGCCGCTTTATTTCTAACTAAGTTGACTGAAATACCTTCTTGTATTTTTTAATGGAAGTATTTGTTTAGCACATAATATTTTATAGTACCCAATCTCTCTTCCAACATTTAGACAATTTTCTCTAATTTAACTGCCTTCGATAGAATGCAGAAGTGTTCAGAAATGTAGATTAACTGTGAGCAGAATATACACAGAAAATAGGTGTCACATTTGTTTCACTGACAGTTAAATGTCTTCAGTTGAGGCTGGTATTGGTCTTCATCAATGTATGATTGTACATCTTCCTTTCTTACACATATTTCTCTCCCAGGTATCATAATTTAATGAAAACTCATATCCTTGGCTTCTCAGAGATCCTTTAAAACACTGTGGTTTTAGCTGTTTGGGATGTCAGAGACGCCTTTGAAAATCTAATGAAAGTGATATAATTTCTACCCAGAAAAAAAAAAGTTCCCTTCCTCCCACCCCCACTCCTGCCCACATACACACAGGCCATTTTGCATGCCTATTTAGTAGGTTCACAAAATCTCCTGAAGCTCACTGATAAACTCCCCAACCAGAAGTACTCAACAAAATTTTCTAAAGAACTTTTCAAAATCTCTTTCTTAAATACCTTTCAGTGATTTTGATTTTTCAAACTTGGTCTTTGGTTACATGTCTCTGCTCTTAAACCTTCAAAAGACCTTGCTATTGGCCTGGATATTTTCTGACTACCTTACTGTGTCCTTCCACCTGCTGGTGATGTCCCTTTGTCCCTCCTGCTCCTCATATCTCAACTGGCTTCTAAACTAGCTTTCCTAACAACTCTTCCTGAAAGTCCTGACCCTGGATTTCCATTTATCTCTGAAGCTTCTCTGTAACAAGCTTGTTTCTGCTTTCTAGGAACCACTGATTCTAGAATTCTTGATGAATTCTAATCAATGCCTCAACATGATAACATTTTCTTACAAACCAATATATGCAGAGGTCTCCATTATACAAATATCTTAACTGAAAGGAGAGCTAAGTAATTTTTTAGGAAGTATACTCATTTGTGTGGTTAAAATACAATTGATTTAGCAATTCATGCCAATAGAAATTAAACAGCAATTCACAATAGAAATCTACATGTAATCCCCAAATAATTTGAGACAATTATTCCCCTACCTCCATATTTCCTTTTAGAGAATGCCATACAATAAATGAGACTGCTTTATGTGTCATTTGCTTCTATTTTTCCCAATCTGATCATTTGACATACTCTCCCGACTAAACGTACAAAAAGTAGCATCAAAGAAAATAGGAGGAGGAAAGTTAAAAAGCTGTGGTCACCTGTAATGAGAAAATATTTTCTAAAGGAGAGTTCGGAATGGAGAATTGAGTGCAGTTAAAGCTCAATTACATGAAATACTTTAGTTATGCTTTTATTTTTTCTTCTTTTTTGAACAGTCTTTTAACTATGTGTTAACCAGAGACCCCCACTCTGTTTTATTTATAATTTTATTATTAAAAGATAACTCCCATAGTCCTTATTGCTAACGTGCTTTCTAGGAAGTGAAGAACATACTAAATCTAAAACAGTCAATGACTAACTATGCCTCAGGTCATAGTTTGGCCGTCAGAAGTCAACATGTCAGGTGGCAAATATGACCCCCATCAAATACCTCAATGGAGGGACTTCCCTGGTGGTCCAGTGGGTAAGACTCCAAGCTCCCAGTGCAGGGGGCCTGGGTCTGATCCCTGGTTGGGGAACTAGATCCCACATGCATGCCGCAACTAAGAGTCCACATGCCACAACTAAAGATCCCACAAGCTGCAACTAAGACCCAGCACAGCCAAAATAAATAAATAGAATAAAATAAAAATAAAATTCTAAAATACCTCAATGGAATTTGTAAATAGTTTCTGTTCATTAATAAGTCCCTGCTTAGAATTTATTATGACATCATCTTTCCTCTTTTGCATTAAAGTAGAATCTTCAAACAAATCAAATAAGAGCTCCAATTTTATAATTTTTGATTAATTAGAAATTATTATACAGAGAAATGGTTATATTCAACTGACTGCAAAAGAAACATAGTAAAATGTGTAGGCTTTAAACATTTTAGACAAAGTAACTTTTTGCTCAATTACATAGCTTATTAAGGAAGGAATTCATATGTGACATTTGAATGTACATGAGATGTTTCTTTTTTGAAATAAAACCTATTTTGTCAGAATCGGGTCACCATCAGCACTTAAGATAAACAATTTTTACAAAGGCCTAAGGAGGAGCAGAGTTTCCAGCTGCAAAGCCTGGAAGCTAGAGTGTGTCAGTGTGTCTGTGTGTCAGTGTGTCTGTGTGTCTGTGTGTCTGTGTGTCTGTGTCTTGTGTGTGTGTCTGCGTACGTGTGTGTCTGTGTGTGTGTCCGTGTGTGTGTGTCTGTGCGTGTGTGTCTGTGTGTGTGTGTGTGTGTGTGTGTGTGTGAGAGAGAGAGAGAGAGAGAGAGAGAGAGAGTGAGTGAGGTGGTAACTGGGGGCCAAAGGGGCTGCCTTGCTCCTCAGGGTGGGTATCAAGTCACCAAATAGCCAACATTGTTAGTAATGATAAAGATAGAAAACAGCAGCAGGTTAATGATATTTTCAGCCAGTACCAAGTTAGAAGGCAGAGAAACTCTAATCAGAAAACAGAAAAAAATTCAAAAGGAACTGAAGAGTTTATGATAACTGAGAGGAAAGTACTAAATGAATTCCAAGGAAAATCAGGAGCTTAAGCGTCTAGGAGCACGAGGGAGGGAGAGGATGTAACAGCAGAAACCTAGCTATTCAGAAGCTGGAGAAATGTGAAAAACAAGTTGGTCAAATGGGAACTCAGGATCATAACAGACACCAACCACAGCAGTTTTGGCAGGCAAAAAAAAAAAAAAAAGTCAAACCTGACTGAAGCAGAATACTAAGAGATGTATTTCAACTATGAATAAAGAAGTCAAGGGTTGGGAAATATCAATAGAAGCTGAAAGTCTGGACGCTAGATGATAAATTTCTATTAAAATCACAAGTGAAGTTGATAAATTAAGTGTCAGTAATCTGGGAGTCTCCAATCTACAGTTTTCAAATATCAAGGGCTGTCGATTCTATTTACTATTTACTTTCGTCTTCCTCCTATTGCTTCTCCAAACGTTCACTACAGAGGGGTATTTTAAAATGCAGACAGGTACATCTAGAGCCTGCTGCTAACCAGAATGCATTGCCTTTGTGTGAATCTTTAAAGGGCACTTTTCTCAAGACAGTTTACTTCCATCTGTCAAAACACTGTCATAAGACACTTATTTTGTAAGAACATTTTATCACTGTCTACCAGAAAATCACCATAATAAATATAAATAAATATATACATACAGGCTGTCTACAGTGTGACTAGCACTAACTTAAATGTGGTTCTCTTCTAGCATAGGAAATATAGTCAATAACATTGTAACAACTTTGTATGGTGGCAGTTGGTAACTAGACATCATGGTGATGATTTAGAAATGTATATAAATATCAAACCACTATGATGTACACTTAAAACTAATATAATATTGTATGTCAATTATACTTCAATTAAAAAAGTGGTAATCTTATTCATTGCATCATATGTACAATCACACGTACAATACACAGCAGCCTGGTATGTCACTTACATTATAAAAGGTTTCAATGGCTTCCATTTTTTCCCCAAGCTAAAGGCTGGAAGCCTAACATATCTGCAAGGCTCTAGATCTTTCTTTGCCTATGTTATTCTGTCTGCCTGAAATGCTTTCTTCCAACCCCACCCCAAAACATCTTTTTTTTTTTTTACTATTTCCCTTTCACCCCTCATTTTCTCAGTATCAATGTCATTTCTTCCAGGAAGCCTGTCTCCTAGACTGGATGAGGGCCACCAATCATCTTGTACCTTAGAGCACTACAATCTTTTATGTAGTGCCTCACTTGGTAGAATCACATGTCAGACCTGTTCAATGCCTCACAGTTCTTGACACAGTGGTGCGTATATGGTAGGACAGTAGGTTCTGTTGGATGTACAGGTGAAAGATGAGTATACAGAATAGTCTTACATAATAAACAGGCATATATTAAATTGTGAATATAATGCCTTGATAGAAATTATTTTAAAGAGAATAAAAATCAGAGGAAGGAGCAACATAAAATTAACATTTGGTAAGTTAGAATTGAGCTGTACAATACATTTCTGTCAGTCTTGTTCCTGACTATGAATTCCAAATTTATTACCTTCCTTAAATTGAATTCTATATCATAAAATAGAAAAATTCTTCCTACTTCTCCATGTAAATATTAAGTGCCTCAAAATCAAATTGCCATCTTATTTTTTGTTGTTCTCAAATATTTCTGCTAAAAAAATCTTCCTAGTGTTATAAATAAAATATTAACTATAGAAAGTTTTAAAGAGGTACACATAAACAAAGTTGTACAGTTGTTTCTAGAAGCCTAATATTTAACTTTGCAAAGAAGTATTTGAGTGGTTTTTTTCTGTAAAAATTTCAAAGAACCATATAATCAGGTATATATGCCCATTGTATTTTGAGGCATCAATAGGTCAATAAGCTCTACTGACCTACATAAATAAATATAATATTTCAGCAAAAGTAGTATAAAAAGAAGTTCAATTTCGTCTCCTTGCAACTTTAGAAAATACATAGCAAACAACGCATAAATAAAATAGACAGCTGCTACGTGTTGAAATGAAAGGATAAGCAGAAAGACCTCACCCTGTGGCCTGAAGAAAATCTTTTTTTTTTCAGGTTGGGAAAAAACATAAAATGATGCACTTTGATAGGGAGATGTTAGAGGCATAAATCTGAAGCTCTAGAGAGTTTGTCCAGGCCCTCGGCTTTGCTTACCAAATGCGTAGGAGAAGGTATCTGAAAGGGAGAGGAAAGCAGGTATAAGGTCCCCTTCAGTTTTGTCCAAAGTGGGCTTCACTCCATTCTTTGGGTCGAATGAAGTACTGAAGCAAATCTGGTATATTTGGAAGACGTTTTGTTTCTAATCTTTTCTAAGCATTTCTGTAGAGATATGGACTGTTGACAACATTATGCTTTGCAAATCAACAAGTTAAACTATCTCTAGTGCCAAAGGCATCTCTCCTCACAAAACAAAATAACTAAGTGCACCCATGAACTTCTTACAGGCACTTTTGTCTGAAAATATAGACTACTGGAGAGATTAGGAAAAACATGGATATTATAATTGATGAAAGACCTTCTTGGCTAAAGGCCATATAAGACAAACCCACAGGCAACATCATCCTTAATGGTGAAAAACTGAAACCATTTCCACTAAGATCAGGATCAAGACAAGGTTGTTCACTCTCACCACTCTTATTCAACATAGTTTTGGAAGTTTTAGCCAAAGCAATCAGAGAAGAAAAAAGAAATAAAAGGAATCCAAATCAGAAAAGAAGAAGTAGGGCCTCCCTGGTGGCGCAGTGGTTGAGAGTCCGCCTGCCGATGCAGGGGATACGGGTTCGTGCCCCGGTCTGGGAGGATCCCATATGCCGCGGAGCGGCTGGGCCCGTGAGCCATGGCCGCTGGGCCTGCGCGTCCGGAGCCTGTGCTCCGCAACGGGGGAGGCCACAGCAGTGAGAGGCCCGCATACCGCAAAAAGAAAAAAAAAAAAGAAAAAAAAAAAAAAAAGAAAAGAAGAAGTAAAGTTGTCACTGTTTGCAGATGACATGATACTTAACATAGAGAATCCTAAAGATGCTACCAGAAAACTACTAGAGCTAATCAATGAATTTGGTAAAGTAGCAGGATACAAAATAGATGCACAGAAATCTCTTGCATTCCTATACACTAATGATGAAAAATCTGAAAGAGAAATTAAGGAAACACTCCCATTTACCACTGCAACAAAAAGAATAATAAACCTAGGAATAAGCCTATCTAAGGAGACAAAAGACCTGTATGCAGAAAACTATAAGACACTGATGAAAGAAATTAAAGATGATACCAACAGATGGAGAGATACACCATGTTCTTGGATTGGAGGAATCAACATTGTGAAAATGACTCTACTACCCAAAGCAATCTACAAATTCAATGCAATCCCTATCAAACTACCACTGGCATTTTTCACAGAACTAGAACAAAAAAATTCACAATTTGTATGGCAACACAAAAGACCCCGAATAGCCAAAGCAATCTTGAGAACAAAAAATGGAACTGGAGTAATCAGGCTCCCTGACTTCAGACTATACTACAAAGCTACAGTAATCAAGACAGTATGGTACTGGCACAAAAACAGAAATATAGATCAATGGAACAGGATAGAAAGCCCAGAGATAAACCCACGCACATATGGTCACCTTATCTTTGATAAAGGAGGCAAGAATATACAATGGAGAAAAGACAGCCTCTTCAATAAGTGGTGCTGGGAAAACTGGACAGCTACATGTAAAAGAATGAAATTAGAACACTCCCTAACACCATACACAAAAATAAACTCAAAATGGATTAAAGACCTAAATGTAAGGCCAGACACTATCAAACTCTTAGAGGAAAACATAGGCAGAACACTTTATGACATAAATCACAGCAAGATCCTTTTTGACCCACCTCCTAGAGAAATGGAAATAAAAACAAAAATAAACAAATGGGACCTAATAAAAGTTAAAAGCTTTTGCACAGCAAAGGAAACCATAAACACAACCAAAAGACAACCCTCAGAATGGGAGAAAATATTTGCAAATGAAGCAGCTGACAAAGGATTAATCTCTAAAATTTATAAGTAGCTCATGCAGCTCAATAACAAAACAACAAACAACCCAATCCAAAAATGGGCAGAAGACCTAAATAGACATTTCTCCAAAGAAGATACACAGATTGCCAACAAATACATGAAAGAATGCTCAACATCATTAATCAGACAAATGCAAATCAAAACTACAATGAGATATCATCTCACAACGGTCAGACTGGCCATCACCAAAAAATCTAGAAACAATAAATGCTGGAGAGGGTGTGGAGAAAAGGGAACACTCTTGCACTGTTGGTGGGAATGTAAATTGATACAGCCACTATGGAGAACAGTATGGAGGTTCCTTAAAAAACTACAAATAGAACCACCATACGACCCAGCAATCCCACTACTGGGCATATACCCTGAGAAAACCATAACTCAAAAAGAGTCATGTACCAAAATGTTCATTGCAGTTCTATTTACAATAGCCAGGACTTGGAAGCAACCTAAGTGTCCATCAACAGATGAATGGATAAAGAAGATGTGGCACATATATACAATGGAATATTACTCAGTCATAAAAAGAAACGCAATTGAGTTATTTGTAGTGAGGTGGATGGACATAGAGTCTGTCATACAGAGTGAAGTAAGTCAGAAAGAGAAAAACAAATACCATATGCTAACACATATGTATGGAATCTAAGGAAAAAAAAAAGGTCATGAAGAACCTAGGGGTAAGACGGGAATAAAGACACAGAACTACTAGAGCATGGACTTGAGGATATGGGGAGGGGGAAGGGTAAGCTGTGACAAAGTAAGAGAGTGGCATGGACATATATACACTACCAAATGTAATAAAATAGATAGCTAGTGGGAAGTAGCCACATAGCACAGGGAGATCAGCTCAGTGGTTTGTGACCACCTAGAGGGGTGGTATAGGGAGGGTGGGAGGGAGGGAGATGCAAGAGGGAAGATATGGGAACATATGTATAACTGTTCACTTTGTTATAAAGCAAAAACTAACATGCCATTGTAAAGCAAGTATACTCCAATAAAGATGTTAAAAAAAAAAGAAAAAACCTTCTTGGCATCCACACCTGTCAACCTATAGATCACTTGGCTTTATTCTGGCTCAGCCACTGTCCACTTTGCAGCTCACTATAAACCTGAATCCCTTCATGGGTTTAAGTGTAGAGTTGACTCTCCTTTGCTCAAAGGTATTTGAGTGACTCTCCTTTATTTTCATTAAGTTCTCAAGTCAACTTGTAGGATAACATAGGGCAGTCAGGTTTTTCAGGCGTTTATGAGGACCTTGGTTTTTGTGCCCTTGCCTTATTTACACTCTCCTCCATAATAGATAATTACTTAGTCTCCGTTAATAAGCTCAGCTTCCCTCAAGACTCTAGGACAATCTTGCCCCTGGTATCAGAGAAATTAAAGCAGTTCAAGGGACACAATTTAGGAAAGATTTATTCTGCTCCTTCAACAGACAACAATAAAGTTTCCTAATTTCATGACGAAACTGTACCAAATGGAATCTAGTTTATTTCCTTAAATGACCCTCTGTTATGGACTGCAATTCTGTTCCCTCCTCCCCCTCCCTACCAGATTCATTTAATGAAACTTACTACCCAGTGTAATGTTATTACGAGGTGGGGCCTGGGATTAGTGCCCTCATGAAAGCAGCCTGAGAAAGCTCCTTTGCCCCCTTCTGCCATGTGAGGTTACAGCAAAAAGACAGCAGGCTACGAAGAAGGTTCTCATCAGATACCTGATCTGCCAGCACCACAGTCTTGTACTTCCCGTCCTCCATAACTGTGAGAAATAAATGCTTGTGGTTTAAGCGCCTACTGCTTTTGTTATAGCGGCCTGAATGGACCAAGATACCCTCCTATTTACAAAAACTAGTCCCCTGTCTCAATCTCAATTTGTATAAACTTTATGGTACAAATTCTTACCAGCCTAAGTCTTGCTTTGCTTTCGTCATTTTTACCAGAGACTAAAGACCTGTGCTTTAATTCCTGGCCTCAAAGTAAAGTGCCTCAGGAGTGGGAGGCTTGGGGAGATATTGGTCAAAGGGTAAAAATTTGCAGACGAGTAAGTCCTGGAGATCTCATGTATAGCACTGTGATTACAGTTAACAATACCATATTATACACCTGAAAGTTGTTAAGAGACTAGATCTGATAAGAAATGATAATTAAGTGACATGATAGAGGTGTTAGCCAACACTGTGGTGGTCATCATTTTGCAATACAGAAGTCTATCAAATCAAGTGTGTGGCAGTTTTCAAAAGCTTAAGGGTCCAAAAGATAGCAGTATACCATTTTAAATACACTCGATGGGGCCTCCCTGGTGGCGCAGTGGTTGAGAGTCCGCCTGCCGATGCAGGGGATACGGGTTCGTGCCCCGGTCTGGGAGGATCCCATATGCCGCGGAGCGGCTGGGCCCGTGAGCCATGGCCACTGGGCCTGCGCATCCGGAGCCTGTGCTCCGCAACGGGGGAGGCCACAACAGTGAGAGGCCCGCATACCGCAAAAAAAAAAAAAAAAAATACACTCGATGGATGATCCAAAGACAGGATTGGTGTGTTTTACTTCTTGCACTTGAGAGAGCAAGAAGGGAGAAACAGACAGGCTTACAAATGTACAGTAAAGCCAGGGAGCCCTAGGGAAGTCAAGACCTACAGGCACCATTTAATCCCTATTAAGAAAGGAGCAAATGTGTTAGCTCTCTTAGGAAACTTTTCCAAATTCCTCTTCTGGTTTCTGACAGATGGCTACCTAACTCTGCTTAAATGCTTCCACTGAAGAGGAATTCTGTACTTGTTCTACAATTGAACAGAAAAATGTATTAGAATATTCTTTAAGTTTATCTAACTCATCAATTAGCATTATTTGTTTCTTCTGGAACACATTTTATTGGTGATTATCATTTTTCCTTACTCTAGACACTGTAATTCTTATAATGCAGACTCTATTTGCTTTAATACTTTTTAGTAATCACATCAATCTGTCAGCTTTTTTATTTTTAAAGTTGTGGTTAATTAAACCCCTCAGATCCTTTCCAGATGCATTCTTGCCATTTAAACATTAGTTTGTGGTGGTGCAGTGGTTAAGAATCTACCTGCCAAAGCAAGGGACACGGGTTCAAGCCCTGGTCTGGGAAGATC
This sequence comes from Mesoplodon mirus, assembly GCF_964341445.2. Taxonomy (NCBI): domain Eukaryota; kingdom Metazoa; phylum Chordata; class Mammalia; order Artiodactyla; family Ziphiidae; genus Mesoplodon; species Mesoplodon mirus. The sequence goes on from NC_138996.1 coordinate 25,751,281, forward strand.
CCACATGCTGCGGAGCAACTAAGCCTGTATGCCACAGCTACTGAGCCTGCGCTCTAGAGCCCGCACGCCACAAGAACTAAAGCCCACGTGCCTACAGCCTGTGCTCCGCAACAAGAGAAGCCACCATAATCAGAAGCCCGCACACTGCAATGAAGAGTAGCCCCTGCTCGCCACAACTAGAGAAAGCCCGCGCACAGCAACGAAGACCCAACGCACCCCCCCAAAAAAAAAAAGAAAACATTAGTTTTTTTTCTGAAAGCAACTTTTAACTTAAATAAGCACAAAACTATGATTTTTCCTGTTATGTTAACTTTTTCTTTTTAAAATTTACTTATATCCTTCTGTGATGACTGCTGTTATGGATTGAACTATGTTCCCCCAATATTTATATGTTGAAGACCTAGCCCCCAGTACCTTAGAATGTGACCTTATGTGGGAAGAGGGTCATTGTAGATATAATTAAAGTTAAAATGAGGTCATACTAGAATAGGGTGGGCCCCTAATTCAATATGAATGGTGTGCTTATAAAAAGGGGAAATTTGGATGCAGAGAATACACAGAAAAAATGCTATGTGAAGATAAAGGCAGAGATTGAAGTGATGCTTCTACAAACCAAAAAAATGCCAAAATGGCCAAAAAACCACCAAAAACTAGGGGAGACGCATGGAACAGATTCTTCCCCACTACCCTGCCAGCACCTTGACCTCAGATGCCCAGCATTCAGAATTGTGAGAAAATAAATTCCTGTTGTTTGTCACTCATTTGATGGCACTTTGTCATATCAGACTTAGCAAACGAATGCCATTGCTTGTACTTTTGTATCTATCATTTAATCTGAAACATCTCAAGGATTTCTACTTGTAATTCATACTAGACATAGGTTAAAAGTATAAAAGTGGGATTTTTAAGTGTTTACCTATGTGCGCATCTTTTCATCAGCACACTCTGCTATTACTCACTCCATCATGAGCTCACTTATTCTTGCCTGTTCTGAAGTTAGTTTAGTAATATTTAAGAGGCCATGAAATAAAAAATAACTGATAAACGATGCTCTTAGAAAAAGTTTCCAACCTGGCTCTCAAGATTCCAGGAGTTCTAAGATTATGTTTCGTATGTCAAAAAGCTAAGGTTCACATACACAGACCCATGTTAAAAATGCACAATCCAATTCAAAACATCAGGTACTTTCCCTGAGCTAAATTTCTACTAATTGATACCTATAATAATATAAACACATTTTGAGAATTTAAAATTCTCCAGGCATGGCACTAAAAAAATCGCATGCATTATCCCATTTAAACCTCATGAATACATCCCAGGGGGTGATACTATTATTATCCCCTTTTAGAAATGAATTCACCAAGGGTTAGAAAAGCAAATTAAGTATCTTGCCCAAGGTTGCATAGCCAGTAAGTGATAGAATGAGAATTCCAATCTAAATGTGTCTTACTCCTGTATGCAAACTGTTAACTATACATATGTTTCGACTAACTGAGAAAGAAAAACACTCACTGCTTCAGCCACTTAACAGTTGCACAATGTTGGACAAATTAATTAACCTTCATTTTCTGCTTTATAAAATGAACACAGTAGTGATATTTACCTTCTGAGATTGTTGTATGGATTAAATAATACAAAATTAAACATACATGGTAAATAGAAAACTATTATTTACATTACTTAATAAGTGCAATTGATTCAGCAGATAAAATCTTTCATAACATCAGGAAAATAATAAAATAGATGAAAAAATAAGTTCTTGAATGCAGTCTAGAAGAAGTAATAATTTAGCTTTCCAGACTTACTTCCTATACTTACCCATATATATACTTCATTGAAAAAAAAAGTACTATAAGTTTCTGTTACCAAATTTAATATTTGGAGGAAAATATATATACATGTATGTATATGTGTATATAATAATTGAAAGGACTCAGGAGACAGTTCGTGATATAGCATGTTTATAGTGGGTTGAGCCAATATAACAAAAAGCACCTGAGAAGACTCAGTTTGGTCCATGGAGGAGAACTAGTATGAGGAACCATTATCTTCATCACACATTAATCCTCTGGCATGAAAGATACTACAATCATCAAATTTTAAACAAATTCAAATTTCCTTGACAATGTATACTTTCACTTTGTTAAACTAACAACTCTATCAAATTGACATTTCAGAAATCGGTATTATTTTGTATTTATTCATAGAGGAACTAAAACTGCCATGTATGTATTCTACAGTCATTGCCACAGTCCAGGGCTTATCATAAACTCAACCTCATTCAATCATTCTAAGAAGCAAAGTGATTAGACTAACCATCTTGTCGTCCAGATACTGGGGATGGTTTGACAATTAGATGGAATTCTTTTGTGTGACCAATTGATTGATCAGTAATTAACCTGGAAATAATCAACCTGGCCAAAACGGTCAAACTTTCAGGGTAATTCATTTGTTTCCTTTTCTACATCCTGACTATTCCTTCAGTTCAACAAATAGCACACAACAATATACTTCTCTCATGTTTTTTACTTCACTGTTTATAAAAGAGAGAGGATACTTTCTTAAGAGCTATCTTTTTTTTTGAGATATATTTTTAGATCTACTTTTTAACACTATATTCCCTATAAAGGAAAGAATAGTTGAAATTATTGTTTGGAGTGTCTTGGATACTTCTCTCCCCTCCCTCCTCCCCACCCCGCAGTGGGTGGAAATAAGAGAAGCAAACCCGTGAGGCATGTTAAAATTTAAAGAACAAATTTAAAGAATGAATCTATTTCCTCCAGGTTAGTGTTCTCAATAATTGTACTTAGTAGATGCTGGAATAGCCAAACTGCACTTTCATTTTTGGGCAAAAATTACCTTAACTGAACTCAAATCTGGTATGTTAATAGTCCCAACATCATCATTAAGCTAAAATTTGAACATACTATCTTACCGTGAAAAATTCCAATTAAGCCCACTTGGAGCTTTCCACTGAATGCCAGCACTGATTCCTTTCTGTGAAAGATCAAGGATGCCAGGATGTCACACCAGAGAGAGGCCAATAGTCAGCTCATTAGCAATACTGATGGAGTATAGTAGTAGCTCTTACTGATGTGAGCATCTCAACGTGGACTAGAATCGCATCCTATAAGGCTGTCTGGGAGATGTGGGAGGTCATCTGTCATTAGAAACAAGTTTATGTGGACAGTTCAAAATGGAATAATCTAAAGAACTGAACTTTGGAGTGGTGTCAAATCTTAACAAATAGACAAATGGAATTAGGCGTTATTTTTGTTTAAATAGCTGATCTGCTGATGTAAGCAACACTACTAAAACTCTTCTAACCTCTTGGTTTCACCTCAGTAGGAAATTCAATATGAAAGTTGATTGCTTTTACTTTCTTCCTAGCTCTCTCTTTATCGTTAAGATATGATTCTGTTGTCTCTAAGGCCACAGTCAAATGGAACGTAGACCAATTTATCTGCTAAAGTTTTCATCAGTAGTGCCACAAGCACTAATTCCTTTTTTTTTTTTTTAATATTCTTCAGTGAATTTAGAATATGGGCCTTTTAAGAAATAAATTGGCCAGCAGGGTTGTCAATGTTTAAACATGGTTACACAAAAGAGCTACATGGACAAGAAAGCAAAATACCATAAAAGTATACGGTTGAGATCACAAAGTTGTCAAGGAGGGAATATCTCCTTGTCAATCTAGCCAGGGCCTTCCACCCTTACAGGCTGGATGTTCCTTTCTCATCACAGACGAGGGGCTGGTCTGAAAACGAAATACTTTTCAGGGAGCACAGCACTGAGTGAACTCAGTAAGACAGGCTAACTCTAATGAGTTACTAGAGTTAAACTAGGATGCACATTTATCTATTTTCAGCCACTTCAACACTGATGTCCACTCTCTCTTGTCATCAATGTACTGTGGAAATGGAATTAATCTTTGAAAACTTCATTGGTCAGCTGGGGCCCCAAGCAAATGAAGGAAGATAGTCTTGAGGAATATTTAGTTTACAGCATGGTGAAATTTGAAATTTAAAAATATCTTTCCACACAAGTAAGGATACAGCTCTACTGAAAATAATGCATTTTTCTAAGAATTCTATATCTATTCTGAAGAGAAATAAATTAATCCTTCCTAAATCTGTGCTTTAATCTTTCCTTTTCCACATTGACAGTGTGTCTTTTTTTTTTTTTTTTTTTTTTTTTTTTGCTGTACGCGGGCCTCTCACTGTTGTGGCCTCTCCCGTTGCGGAGCACAGGCTCCGGACGCACAGGCTCAGCGGCCATGGCTCACGGGCCCAGCCGCTCCGCGGCATATGGGATCCTCCCAGACCGGGGCACGAACCCGTATCCCCTGCATCGGCAGGCGGACTCTCAACCACTGCGCCACCAGGGAGGCCCTGACAGTGTGTCTTTGATTGAACTTTCTTCTTTGGGAAGTTTGCAATGAACTTGGCAGAGTCACAAAATATTTTTTTAAGTTTGCTCATATTTTCATGAGATACTGCCTTACAAAACTTAGTTGGAATTAGGTATTTACAATTAGTCAAAGATGAATGGATCTCTTAAAATAAGTCACACTTCAGATGCTAATCCCATTCATTTCATATTGTTTCTTCCTGTTTTAACTTCCAAATTCTGGAGACATCTTTTTTTTTTTTTATGGCTATGTTGTGTCTTCATTGCTGCGCGTGGGCTTTCTCCAGCTGTGGCGAGCAGGGGCTACTCTTCATTGTGGTGTGTGGGCTTCTCATTGTGGTGGCTTCTCTTGTTGCGGAGCACGGGCTCTAGGCACACGGGCTTCAGTAGCTGTGGCTCGTGAGCTCTAGAGCACAGGCTCAGTAGTTGTGGCTCGCAGGCTTCAGTAGTTGTGGCTTGCGGGCTCTAGAGTACAGGCTCAGTAGCTGTGGTGCATGGGCTTAGTTGCTCCACGGCATGTGGGATCTTCCCAGACCAGGGCTTGAACCTGTGTCCCCTGCATTGGCAGGCGGATTCTTAACCACTGCACCACCAGAGAAGCCCCAAATTCTGGAGACACCTTAACTCATCTTTACATAATGGCTAGAAGCAGCACTATATATTAAACCCTTTCACGGCATAGAAGGGGGATTGGGTTCATAATCTTCCCCCACCCCTCCAATTAATGGCATAATTACATGTCTTAAACATGGTTAAAGATAGAGGGGGATATACGGAACAGTTAGCCACAATGCTGATGGAGAGCGTAAGGGGCGAGTAGTGCGGTACTCTTAAAGAAAATATCCCTTATTCTAACGATAAAGAAGAAGAAAAAAGAAACCTATTAGAAATGGAGATATACACATAAAGCTATTCACTAATAGCTGGTTTCCTTTGAGAGTTGAAATTACAAGCTGCGCCAGGTAAACCCCAGAATAGCCTGGAATTTAACTTGATGATAGAATGCCCACATTACTTTTCCAGCTTCATTTTCTACTATTCTTATCCATTTTTCTTTTACTCAGTCACAATAAAACACTCACCACTCCATAATTTTAATACAAGCTATTATAGTACTGGGGTACAAAGTGTTCTGTGTTTGTTTTTGATTTTGATTTATTTATTTTATGATGACAAACCTGATCTTAAATCCCCTTTCTATCACTTACTACTTTGTATGACATCAGATTTTCATAATTCTCTGAGTCTTATTTTCCTGTACACTTACCTAAAACTGGATTCAATAATACCTAACTTGGAAGTAACAGAAGAGAAATTTCACATCTATTGATAGCTATTTAGAACATGTGAAAAAATAAATTTAAAGAATAATGAACAAAGAAGAATCATTATAAACATTTAGATGGAAAAATTAGGATATGGATTCAAATCATACTCCAAAATCCATTTCCAGTGGGTCTGCCTCATCTTCTCTACCCTGTGGGGGCTGAATGTGGACAGGTAATTGTGGAGCAAAGGAGGGGCGCTCTGCTGCCATAATTACGGTTTTACTGGGAAGGAAAGAACATCCCAGGTCCCTTATACCCGTCAGTATAAATTAATCCAAAAATAAATTAACCCCGCATCTCTTTTAACACAACGGATGTCAAAAATTAACCTACTGAAATCACACTTGACCACTAGCATACTATTTTAAAAATAATAATACATATATTGTTAGATGCTGTGTGATTACAGTGCTTATGAAAGCACCTACCCAGTAGCCAGAGGGACTTTTCAACAAGACGGACCTGAGCTGAATCCTGAAGGCAGTGCTGTTTATCTATGGGCCTTGGCAGAGTTACATAACCAGTTAAAATCTTAGTTTCTTCATCTATAAAATTTGATTAATTATGATTAATCGGCCTGAAAGGGTTGCTTTGAGCATTTAATGATATAATCATTTGAAGGGCTTAGCACAACGCTTGCCCCCTGTTGCATGTAAGCTCGAAATGATTATATTAATTGTTCACTACAGGGTGGTCATTGTCATTATTTCATCACCCCACGCCCTCACACGTTCCTTCTTCCTGTAATATCCTCCTTCTTTCCTCTTTCCGTTGTGCTTCTAGTAATTCTCTAACTTTTTTGCCCTTCTAACCCCAGTGCCCAGCACAATGCTTGATACTAAGGAGGAACTCAGTAAATTTTTGATGATAAAATAAATGAAGAAACAAGTAAACAAATGGAAAAGAGACTGAACAGATTCTTGGTAGAGACGAGTGGCCCTTAAGACCACTTTCATAAAGCTTGGGTCAGCAAATTTTTTCTATTAAAAAAACCAGAAAGTAAATATTCTATGTCTTGTGAGCCATAAGGTCTCTGTAACAACTATTCAGCTCTGCTTTTGTAGCATGAAAGCAACCACAGAGCATACATAAGTGAAGAAGCATGGCTGTGTTCCAGTAAAGCTATATTTATGGGACTGAAACTTGAATTTCACATAGTTTTCATGTATCATAAAATTCATTCTTTGGAAATTTCTTTTCAAGCATTTAAAATTGTAAAACTCAGCCTTAGTTCATGGACCACAAGAAAATAGGCAGTGGGCTGGATTTGACCTATGGCCATAATTTGCCCATCACTGAGCTAGAGAAACAATGTAATCAAAACTCGGAGAAAATTCTGGCTTATTAGTCATGATGCATTGGCCCCATCCTAATGGAAAAGGATGCCTTTGGAACTCCTGAATTTTCATGGAAATGTGAGAGGGCTTCTCTCATGATATGTTGCCCATGAACTTAGACTTAATTTTTGTAAAGTTCTTCAGTTTCTTCACTGAGGCAGCAATGTCTAGAAAGGAACTGGAGTGTTAGAGCTTGAAGCTCTGTGTCTACTAGCACCTAGCCTTGGGTAACCCTCTCTCTTAATTTTATCATGTGGAAAATTAGCATAATAATTCCTATTTGTCAGTGTTGCTATTTTTATTAGAGAGTATATATAAAGCCCTGCCATCTAATAGATGCTCAATAAATTTTAGTGACAATCGCACCCTCATATTTAGTTTTTAGAAGATATTATTTCTCAAACCAGTTCCATTTTCTCCTGCTATTTCTAAGCCATATGGGAATTCTACTACTCTAGCAGTGTCTTTGCGGTCAGAGATAACAGGATTAACCTGTGGACTTTTCTTGTTCTTACTGCTAGAGTAGGAACCTGGAAAGAATGAAAAGATAACAGTCACTCAACATCACCATCTTTCCATGGCACCCTAAGTACACTCAAGTTATTGTACTATAATGTCTAAAATACAAACTCGGCAACCGTGGGTATCTCTTTGCCTTGTTCCATGCCATATCCTTAGCCCCAGAACAGCACCCTGCGAAAAACTGGGGCTAGACATTTGTTCAATGAGAGGAGGATCTAAGTCAGAGACTGTACATTGCCTACAACCTGAAGATACTCTTTTCTTTAGCTCACATGGCGATTCCAAAGTAATAATAATTAGCTGAAAACAAACCAAAAAAACCCCATGAAATACGTATGTTACTTTTATGTAAAAGGAATTTAGATTTATTTGACTAATTACGATCTGCATATTCATATGACAACATGATTTGAAGCTAACTGTAGCTGTGTCTGATTGGAAGGGTCAGGCTTAAGCCTGTGGTCAAATTACATCAAGCCCTTGTTTGAGGACTACAGGGAGCAGAGAGCCTGGTGCTTTATAAGCAGAAAAGAGTGGCCCAACTCAAGGAGATAGAAAGTGAAAAGACAGACAAGCTACAGTTCTCCTGGGTGTTGAGACCTGTGCATCATGTTCGTGCAGCATCGTGGAAGGTGGCAGGATCTTGGAAGGGAAACGAATGCACATGTCTTAAAATCTGGAACTGATCCCACTGCTCAGCTTTGATGGCAGCCATGGAATAAGTGATGGAACTGAGGCCCCTCAGATAGTTTTTAACTCACCTAGAATAGAGGTGCCTGCCAGGTAGCTGACAGCTATATTAATAAAAATAATGCTGGCCATTCTAACAAATTCCAGTATGTGTCCAAAACATATGTGTGTGTACATGTGTGTATTCCTATATTCCAAACAAATTTATTTCCTATATACCCAAACACAAGAGTAGTTTATTTCTTATTCACAACGACTTCAAATAGATGTTTGTGGGACTTCCCTGGCAGCACAGAGGTTAAGACTCTGTGGTTCCACTGCAGGAGGCACGGGTTCGATCCCTGGTCGGGGAACTAAGATCCCACATGCCGCCTGGCCAAGAAAAGAAAATTTTAAAAATGAAATAGATGTTTGTAACTGAGGAACTGGCTCTGCTTCAGGCTCCCATGTGCCTTCCTACTTGGCCTCTACCATCTCTTACTCGGTCTTCTAAATTTTCACCTAAAGCAAGCAAGTGGAGTTCGCAGAATTATATATAAGTTTTTTAGGGTGGGTTCCCCAATGGACAGACCTACAGGTGAAGATCTGGTCAAGGAGAAAGTGAACTGCAATGCAGTTGCCAAGATACCTCACCTATACCACAGGGAGGCCAGGAGCTAAGATGGTCCAGCTGAGCAATCCCAAACTGGACTTAAGCTTTCAGCCAAAATGAGTAATCGGGACTGAATTTACCTTCCCTCCTTAAATAACTAGAAAATTAGTCAAAATACATAGAAAACAATTTTAAGGCATTGGACAATAATATTCTCAGTCATAATAATTTAAAACACTGGACAACAGCATAAGACAGTGATGCTTTTATTTCAAAAAAGCTGGGAAATGTCATCTAGAAAATGTATTTCCAAGAAGAAGAAATAGATTTGGTAAATAGGTAGCCAGTCTCTCCCAGAGAAACAAACATTTAATTGCCCTAACATATGCCAGGACAGGGAGGAGAGCACAGCACACTATGAAAAATTGGTAGAACTTCTATTCTAAGAACAGGGATGCTTATTGCTGGGCTTTGAGTTGTTCACACTGCAGTGATAAAAATCTTCCTATGTCTCACCAGATCTTCCAAAAAAGCTTATAGCTGTATATAAAGAAAGCCCTTTCTGTTTCTGTTTTTACTTTTTGCTTTGTTTTATTTTATTATTTTTGGCTGGAAAACCAAGGTTAGGAATGAGTTTAACATTTGTGTGAATGCCAGGTTGGAGGTAAAAGAACAGCAGCATAGAATCTAACAGAGACAAGAATTAGGATCCAGAAAATTACACTAATTATAATCACCTCATACATGTGCACGTGCACACACACCCACACCCACACACAATTATTACCACAAATTCACAGAATTATTGGAGAGGGCACTGAACTTTTCAGAAGATACAGAAATGGAGTTTTAAATTCATCTTCTCTAGATATTAAGAGCAAAGGGAGACTCCAAGAGACATATAGCTTATAATTCTTTTCTCATTCACTTATATAATACACACATACATAGACAAACTAACTTTTTATTTCCCTTGTCTACATGTCCTTTGCCATGGTGCTGACCTTTTGAACTAGGAAAATGAATTGATTCTCAAACAAAAGGACTACTGACAATATGCTTCAACAAAACAGTAAGTACTAAAATATATTATTCCTCTAGCCCTTCTGCTTGTACGGTAATGAATGTAATTCTAACTAAGTGGTACCTTTCTAATTCCCACTAACAATATCATCTAATACTCCAATTGTAGCAGTCAATCACAGGCTTTTCTAGCACCTGAAATCTAGCCAACACAGGACTAGGTTACCTCCCTCTGGAAGGCTAGCAACAAGGGAATTACATGTTTTAATACACCAATCGTTGCCAATGGCCAAGTGCCATTGGCAATTGAGCAGTCATCATTTGGGGGTACTAGGTCACAATGCATAGTGACCCATCAATAGCAGAGAACCCAGCTCTAGTGTACCTCCATTCCAGAAGTCAGGTGCCAGACCCAGAAAGCTTGCTGATCAGTGATTGAAGAGGGAGTCCTTGGGGCAGAATCCATAGTATCCCAATAAATGCCTGGTTCATATGATGATTTTGTTCCCAATATTCCATTCTTTTAATTAACTACAAACCATCACTGATTAACTATCAAAACTACCTTGAAGTAACAGGTGATTGTGATAGTTCTTTTTGCTTTAAGCAAACAGATAAAATGGGAACATCAGCCTACCAGATCTAAAGAAGAGGGAATGGGTCAAGTTTTAAGATAGGTTCTACTCTCTTCACAGAAAGGCATTAGATAGTAGAGGAGGACCATTGGAAAAAGACTCCTTTCTAAACCTGAAAATGGATACAACAACCTGCTTCAGGAACCTGGGGAAGTGTTAAAGCAGGGTTTTCATATTTTAATCCTGGTTAGTTTCCTCACTCTTTTGCCTCCAAGCTGGATTTCCTAAGACTGTCCGGTCACAGGTTCATAACTCTGCTCTGATAGATGGGCAGTGCTAAAGGCAGTTGCCAACATTTATTGATTGCTTACCTTGGACCAGGCTTTGCTCTAAGTGCTTTATATGCATTTATTCATTTAAGAACAACCCTATGAGAAAAATGAGGCACTGAAATGTTAAGTAAATTGCACAAGGTCTGGCATGTCATGGAGCCAGAAAACCATCCCAAGCAATTTGGGACCAGAGCCAACATTCTTTTCAACCATATTATATCTATGTTTCTTTCTCTACATTGAATTAAACCATTCTTACAGACCAAGGAACTACTGCCTCTGCCATCACTGCAAAGTCCTTGTGCCTACACTATTCACCAGTTATTACTAATTTCTATGCTCCCCTCAAGACTATGGCCCGGTAGTTCTAAATCCGAGTACTCAGTCAGCTAAGCAGGGACCCTGTTTATAACACCTGACAGGACCCTCTATAGGGCTACTGCACTCCACAACTTTGGGGGCAACAGTCACATAAACTACAATGTGAATGGCACCACCAGGACTGTACAACATGGTAGCCCTGGGACTAGGTTTACCTTACAAGACCCTTTGTTAATCACAGTTGAGTTCCCTGCTTACTGTCCTAGCCCTCCATCCACTCCACCTTAAGGACTGAGATTATTTTCTTGGATGTTGATCCATCATTTTGGACCCTCACTTGCTCCTAGTTCTTTTTCATGCCCTTTTCCCCTGGAATGAGTTTCTCTTCCCTATGGCTGATCAGAGCTTCCTGTTAGTAGTTGTTCTTATGAAGAAATGGCCAAGAGCTCCAATCTTTGACCAGCTCCCTATCACCAGCACAACACGGGTTCTCTAAGGATCTGTCCCCAAAGGACATTCCAGGCAAAAGAATACTTGTCATTACTAGTTTGTCCTTCTGTTCTAATTTTCTTTTTTATGTAGGTGCTTATGTCATGAGTTGGAATGAATAATACAGAAACCATAAGCACCTCACTTACTCTGTGCTAAGTTTCTAAACTACTCTGTGCAGGTTTCCTTCCCCCTATTCCCTCTTATATCCTATTTCATCTTTCAAAGACCAGGGCATAAAAGAAATCCACAGTTACATCTTACTGCACCCATTATACAAAATAAAAGAGAACCCCAAAAAGAAAACACATAATTATATTATAGATATAAATATATTTTTAAATATTCTCTATCAGATTACTAAATTAATGATTGTTCATTGTAGAATATTTGATAAATACAAAAACTAAAAAAAAAGATAGTCAAATAGTCACATCACCTATGCTCAGTTGTTAGCTAATAAATTCTTCTCCTAACTATCCTATAATTATGTGTTTGTTTTTACATCTGTATTATACATATGCATATAGTTTCACTTGTTTAAAGGTTTTTGAGCAAAACAAGAATGAGATTATAGCTTTGCCCCCAGAAAGCTGTATTTGGCAGTTGCATAAAAACTGGATTGAAGGAGGAGACTCTAGAGTCCAGAAAAGCCACATGAGAAAGAACACAGGCATGAACAAATATAAATGCTGTAAAAATGAAAAGAAGGTGACAGGTGAGAGGAAAACTTATTCTACTGATATATGTGTTTCTCTAAGTCAGTCTCTTCTATAGAGTTCTGAGGGAAATCAGAAAGCAGCTGCCTTCAGATCGGTAATGGTTTCAAAGGTAACCAACTCATTTTTTTGAAATTTGGGAACTGCCATAAATAAACACACTATCATTTATTTGCCTTCTATTTTTTATTCTTACTTCTAATTCTAGCAACTAGGATAAAAATCTTAAGGCAGGAAAGAGAGTGAAATTTATGATGCTAGTGTTAAGACTCGTAAGGTTGCCACCTTAACATTTTTACCACTGCATTTAACTTGCATGATTTCCTAGAAATGTCACTTGGGAATTTCAGATTTTTAAGCTCTCAAACATTAGATTGTGTGCTCCCTGACTTAGGTGTACTTGATTTGTTATGTAAGTGTGGCACATAGACATTCTCTATTACTTGCCAAAAATTAAATATCAAGTTCTCATCCATGGTCATATGGTGCGTCTGATCACATTTCTAGATTAGGGTTCCAGAAAACATGTCTCTTTTTGGAGGCAAAAAAATTCAGTGTCCACATTAGGAAACAACTAAATGCTTGATGCATGAATGTCTTAGGTACCAGCATAACTAAACATTAGCACTAATTTTTAAATGGTGTGCTTGGAACAAAGAGGCCATTAATATAAAGCATGATAAGTGTTTAAACCATGTTCTATTAAGATCAATCAATAGTTTCATTTGAAGTGTGGTATGAACATCTGCAGAGTGGAACTTTTCTTATGACTAATCAGATGATTGTTTAGTCCTTGGTGCTTCCTGAGCACTATGGGACAAGGGGGGCCGGGGGTGGGGAATCAGTTCATGTCTGTATATCGCACTATCTTCTTTCAATGGACTTGCCATGTAACTAAGTTTATTTGATTGGCCCCTGGGGAAGTGACACATTCCCCCATTAACCACTGCCTTCTGATACAGACTGGCAGAGAATATCTGCTTGCTATAAACTTTCCTGAAAGATGAACACTGAGAAAATCAAGCAATCAATGAACTAAATCTGGGAAGCAAGACAAAAATAGAAAATTGCCAGATATGCATCTGCTCCTTCTTTTGGAAAATGAAAGAGAAAAAGACTCCAACAAGCCAATCAACAAATTTCCAGCCTCATTTAGAGATGGCTATCTTCAGCAGCTCCCTTTTATGTAGCACAGCATGGGTTCCAACCATTCTGCTTTCCTAGCTTCAGCAAGTAGATTGCTTTTTATAGAAATAAATTTCATCATTCTAAAGCAATTCTGTGTCTGAGTTAAAGCTATACATAAACACATGGATTAATTTTGTAAAGTTTAATCACAGGAACTAGTAGCCCAATATGGAATCAGTTGTATTTGGCACTTCAGATGAGTGAAGTCATGATTCCTATAAGAGTACGGAAAGAAATGTGTCCTCATGATCACAGCCCCTAGAATTGTTTTCACTCTCTTTTACATTTTAAGGCCTTCTTTCCTATGGCCCAGGAAGAAGAATGTTCCCTGTGCAGTTGAGAAGAATGTATATTTTGTTGTTGGGTGGAATGTTTTGTATGGGTCTGTTAGGTTCATTTGGTCTAAAGAGAGATTGTTAGGTCACAAAACAAGTCTTAGGAAATTCTAGAAGATACAGAAACAACTTAAATATCCATCAACGGATGAATGGATACAGAAAACGTAGTATATACATGGAATATTATTTAGCCTTAAAAAAGAAGAAAATCCTGCAATATTAGACAATATAGATGAATCTTGATGACATTATGCTAAGTGAAATAAGCCAGACAAGGAAGGACAAATACTGCATGATTTGATTGCTATGAGGTATCTAAATCACTCAAACTCACAGAAGCAGGTAGCAGAATAATGGTTTCCAGGAGTCAGGGAGAGGGGGACATGGGGAGTTGCTAATCAACTGGTATAAAGTTTCAGTAATGCAAGATGAATAAGTTCTAGAGATCTACTACAAGAGCCTAATGAGACCAGTTCTTTGGGTTTCTCTCAGCAGTCGCGACCCTCCCTCCTGCCATGTTGGCTCCAGGCATCCTGGGGAGATCACCTTCACTACACTTATGTCTGTAGGTGCAAGCTGGTTGGAGAGTAAAGAAATTACAGAAGTGAAACATATAAACATTCAATATTCTTGTTATAAAAGTGATTCTAACTCTGAAACTGTCCATAAACGTACAAGGCAAGTATATAAGGCACAGCTCAGAGCAAACAAAGAAGCACGTCTCCTGCCAAAGTGTTCATGTACCACTTAGATCACCTACAGTTTCTTCTCACCTTCTGATTTGGGTGACTTATTTCACTGTGTTAATCAAATTTCTTTCTATATAAATCTATTCAACAAAGTTAATTTACAACTCAAATTTTGAATTATTTCTTAAATCCCCAATGTGTGTGTATTTAGCTTGTGTTTTAGTGGTTCAAGAAATTTATACAAATTTATTGAATTATTCAGAAATAGAAAGTTAATTCAACATAAAAGGTAAAGTAACATACAAGTTAATCCACCGATTTTTTTTAACTATATCCAATTCTAACACAAGTCTTTGGTGTTTTTTTGTTTTTGTTTTTCTTTTCTGTTTTCTAACGGCCTAGTTCAAATTTACTAAAAGGAGGTTAAAGGATGCCATCCACAGGAGTATAGTCAAAAAGATGGCTAAAAATGTGTCAAAGCTGGGTAATAAGTTATCCATTGTCAAGAATGTCTTGGAGGGAAGAAAATACACTTACGATAATATTTATGAGCTTTTATTAGAAATGTACTTTAAATTCACAAAAGCTAAGCAAGCACACATGAGATGAGAAAGAAGGTACAGCCATAGTGTGTACAGACTTAGATTTCGATTCTACACAATTCTTCATCTAAAATATGCAGCTGGAATTAGCCCTATTAAAATGCAACTGTCCTTTTCCATCCACATTTAATCAAATTTCCATAATAATTGTGTTAATGAAATGTAGCAAGAACAGAGATTTCACTTACAATAAAGGATGTCTGATTTAAGCATTCAACATTTTGCCTTTGATATATATTTCTGAAGGTTTTAAACAACTGTATAATCAAATTCTATTTTAATTTAAGTGCCTCTGTCAGTCTCCATGGTTCTATTCTAGAGCCAGCCCAAGATCTACCAGTTCCTTCAAAAGGAATAACTAATGGTGTAACTTTTCACTTTATATTAAAGTGAACGGACATACAGGCACATTACAGACACTCAATGTTTACTTCATATTCATTTAAATGTAGACTTTGAGACACTCTGCCCATTTCTAACTTCATTCATCAGAAATGTTTGGGAACCTATGCATTACCTTCTACTGCATTATTCAAGAAGCTTTGAGACAGTGACAACTACTTTTTGTCAAATCCACTTACAGCCAGTCCACACGACCAAACTATGTCAATACTAATGGGAGATACTAGCTTTTTGTCTTTAGATTCAACTTTAAATTCTCAAGACACTTCTTTATTTAACCGTGGACTCAGGAAAGAAGAGTTTGAAGACAATGTCAAACCAATTTAATATGGTGGTTCTTTAACTACATTTCACCAAAAGGAGTTAAAAATCTGTTTTAGAATTTTATACACCCTGGTTTTTACACATCATTGCTTTTATAGTTTTCTTAAATATTACTCTTTCTCATTAAATTGTGATAGATATATTTAAGATGTGGTAGTATTTTCTTCCTAGAAAATTAACTATGAGCATCCATTAAAAATGGTTCGCGGGCTTCCCTGGTGGCGTAGTGGTTGAGAATCCGCCTGCCGATGCAGGGGACACGGGTTCGGGCCCCGGTCCGGGAAGATCCCACATGCCGCGGAGCGGCTGGGTCCGTGAGCTACGGCCGCTGAGCCTGCGCGTCCGGAGCCTGTGCTCCGCAACGGGAGAGGCCACAACAGTGAGAGGCCCGCGAACCAAAAAAAAAAAAAAAAAAAAAGTGGTTCGCTGCATGGGCTTCCCTGGTGGCACAGTGGTTGAGAGTCCGCCTGCCGATGCAGGGGACACGGGTTTGTGCCCCGGTCCAGGAAGATCCCACATGCTGCAGAGCGGCTGGGCCCGTGAGCCATGGCCGCTGAGCCTGCACGGCTGGAGCCTGTGCTCCGCAACGGGAGAGGCCACAACAGTGAGAGGCCCGCGTACCACAAAAAAAAAAAAAAAAAAAAAAAAAAAGATGTGGTACACAGTGGAATATTACCCAGGCATGAGAAAAGAGAATTTTCTGTCATTTTCAACAACATAGATGGACCCTGAGCACACTAAATGAGAAAAGCCAGACAGAGAAAGACAAGAATAGTATGATATCACTTATCTGTGGAATCTAAAAAAATCAAACCTGTAAAAAACAGAGTAAAATGGTGGTCATCAGGGGATGGCGGGGTGGTGAGGGGATAAGATTGATAGTGTTTAAGTGTACACACCAGTAATGAGTAGTAAATAAGCCACAGATGTCAAACTAAGGCACGTATGATGACTACAGACAATAAGAGTATACTGTAATTACATGGACAGATGAATGGATAAAGAAGATGTGGTATATATACACAATGGAATATTACTCAGTCATAGAAAGGAATGAAATAACGCCATTTGCAACAACATGGATGGATCTAAAGATTATCATACTAAATGAAGTAAGTCAGAAAGAGAAACACAAATACCATATGATACCACTTATATGTGGAATCTAAAATATGACACAAATGAACTTATTTACAAAACAGACTCACAGACATAGAGAATAGACTTGTGGTTACCAAGGGGGAAAGGGGATGGGGAGGGATAAATTAAGAGTTTGGGATTATCAGATACAACTACTATATATAAAATAGGTAAACAACTATTGGTCCTACTGTATAGCACAGGAAACTATATTCAATATCCTGTAATAAACCACAATGGAAAAAATATGAAAAAGAGTATATATATATATATATATATATATATATATATATATATATATATATATATATATATATATGTATATAAACTGAATCACTTTTTTGTACACCAGAAACTAACACAACATTATAAATCAACTATACTTCAATTTAAGAAAATATACTGTAATAATGTAATGTGATAAATATCACTACAATGGCAATTATCTTACAATATATAAATGTATCAAAATAGCACACTGCACACCTTAAATTTATACACTAACATACCATTTATTCAATACAAGTCTTTGTCAAATTGTTTATTGAATTTCAGATATACCATGCTTATAGCATTTTCCAAATCTTCCTGTTCAAAAGCACTATTAAAAAGTAGTATTAATTTGGTATCACTTAATCTTAGTTCATTCATCCTACTTCCTAACGGTTACCATTGGCTTTCTAAAAGCTCATAAGCCATATTATAAAAATCCACTTTAGGATTCTGTCATAACTTCCAACTCCATGAAACGTTATTGTATTTTGTAGAATTTGTCATTACTTTTTTAAATTACTGCCCTCTCTTATTCTAATTCTTATTTCCCCCAATTCCATGATTTTATGGGGGGGAAAAAAAGGAAAATATACTACAATAGGTAAAGTTCAATGAAATTACTAAGTTTATATCTTGGGACCCAGAAATTTCCAAAATGGGAAGTGGCCTGAACAGACCAGAAACAGAGAGAAGAAATAGAAGGTTGCCAAGTATTGACATTTTTATGGTAGATATAGTCAGCTCTGTAAGCTACTTTTAAGACTTTAACTGAATTTATTTAGAGCAGCGGTCCTCAACCTTTATGGCACCAGGGCCCGGTTTCGTGGAAGACAGTTTTTCCATGGACGGTGGTCGGGGGATGGTTCAGGCAGTAATGTGAGCAATGGGGAGCCTCAGAGGAAGCTTCCCTTGGCTAGCCCACCGCTCACCTCCTGTTGTGCAGCCCTGTTCCTAACAGGCCACAGACCGGTATCCGTCCACGGCCTGGGGGTTGGGGATCCCTGATTTAGAGAGTATCACAATGCCTACATTTCCAAAGATTTACAGCCTGAAAGTTTATATTATCCTAATCTATCCCATCTACACACCCCCATTTTTCCATTATATACACTGGAATAATAAGTTATATAATGGAATTAAAATATCAAGCTATTGTGAAGTGAGTTAAAGACAAGAAAATCTTGTTTACAGTTTTTTGTTGTCACAGTTGTAACTGTAATTGAGAAAAAAACTGTTGAAAGAAAGCAATGTTGAAAGAAAGCAATGTTAGAGTTAGTATACTTATACTCCACACATGTCTTCCTGGATATCATAGTATATAGGAATTAAAAACAAATATAAATATGGCTCATCAATATTTATTCTACATAGGCTATGAAAGCCTTTTTCTAAAAATAAACCCCTCTCCAGGGAACTTACAATATTTTATTTTTGGATGGTTGGATTACTTGGCCTTTTTTCAATAAAGGGTTTCTAATGAGATGTGCATCAATACTGTGTATATGTTCTTCCCACATTTTAGCACATTCACCTATTTGAGATTATACTTTAAAAGCTTATTTAACATTGATAGCTTGTAACGTACAGACTTTGAAGACAGAATATATATACCAAATATATATATATTTATAATTCATGTACCAGCTTGTGTGGTTTCTATTTCAAATATATTAGATTATACTAAACTGGGAAAACTGATAATCATATTCAAAGACCTATGCTTTGACCTATGAAGTATATATTTCTGTTTTCCTTTTTTTCCCATTCCATTCATTTATCTGTTCATTTATTTGCTTAAAAATTGACTGCCTACTCTGTGAAAAGTCTAAACAATCTAAGATTAAAAAAAAAAAAAAAACACTTTCCAAACTAGCTATATTTCCCAGGATGGGATGATTGGATGGGTGGGAAGAAGAATGACTAACATTTGCTTATGGCCTATCTCTGCTCCTTTATGTTTGTCATTCATGAACTGATCTCTCTACTACTACATAATCTATCATTTCATGATTGATGTTGCAGATCTGTGTTTCATTTCTTAGATCAGTGATAACACGTTGCCATGTTACCATTAATGACAGTAAAGAGCGTAGGAAGTGCTGAACTTATGATCAGAGTGTAATTTGGAAACTTGGGAGAGTGTTTATGCCCAATTAATATTAATTAATGATAATAATGCCAGTGCACTTAAGATGGTACTTTCTTCTGCAAATTAAAATGATGTGATGAGAATAAAACTGCACTTGAGTTTTTTCAAAGAGCAAAGGTACTTTTTCCTTCCATGCCTCTTAACAGATTGCTTATGTTTACTTTTAAAAAGTGGATTATCATAACAACATGGACACAATACCTCCTGCCAATATTTTCTCTAATTTTTGGGGGGGTAATGGGGGCAGAGGGGGAACTAGTCCATCTATGGAAGACACTGTGATGAAATCCCTCTCAGTTTTCTTAATGACCATGAAATGAAGAAAATGACTTAGTTTAATCAGCCTTACTTGTATTCTTACACCTGCAGCATCCTTGTGCTTCAGCCGTACGGCATCGTGCCAAAAGAGGAAATGGCTTTTTACTGGATGAATCTTATAGCTCATGAATATAATGCTATGCTTCTATGACTTTCTTTTTGCAGTACATGATCGTAAACACTCAAACGTTGTGATGTAGGCATTGCACTCCTCAGCACAGGACAACTCAAGCAAACAAGAGGCATCATAACTCACAGGCATCATAACACATCTTATCCATAAATTACCAGCAACAATGGATGACAGTGAAGAACTGACTGCCATCCATCTCCACTCAGCTCTCAGAAAGTCTATGAGCAAAGAAGTAAAGCATGACTTATGGTAAGTTACAAGATACCACGCTTGCATATTGCTGTGTGTAGAGCAGAGATCAATTCATGGCTTACAAATTTGTCACAAAACAGTGCATCTTCGAGTCTGCCACCTTCAAATTAAGTGTCATGATGAGAGAAAAATATGGCAATGCCTTGGGAAAAAATACCACATTTTGATTAGGTTACGGAAATGGTGTGGGGCAGTAAAAGACAGGAAACTAGAGTTCTCATTTGGTCACCACATTCAGTCTAAGATCTAGGAGATAGAAACCGGAGAGCAAATACATAAAACGGAAGAACGGGAGTCCTTACAACCAAAATGAAGATGGTATCTGAGATTGTAGTATAGGAAAAAACCATTACTGGCTATGAACAAGAGAACTGCCTAGCTCCTAACATGAGCCCTTAAATACTGTAAATGAAACCAGCTTGTGGCTTTACTGTTCAAATAAATTTATGCAGACATCACCATCCTGTGAATATTTATTTGAAAACCTCCTTAATTTATGCACTTTCACTTTTATTTCATGACTTTGAAGATAAGGCAGATTGGGGCAGATAATCAAATGGTGGATTATTTTATTTCTTTCTCGATACACAATTGTAAATTATTCTTATTTTAAGACTTAGACTTAAAATCTATCTTGGGCCAATGAGTAGGGCAATTAAACAATGAAAACTCTGCTGACTAATATAAACGTGACTCCACAAATGCAGACCTGCCCTTATAGGATTTTCCAAATGCTTTGTGGATCTGATTTGCATTTATCCCACTTGCTTACATTAATACCTCAAGATAGAATTGGCAGGTATGGTCTTCAGATTCCTCCTGCTTTAGACAAAGAGCAAAAGAGCTATAGTATGTATATAAGTTAACTGTGGGGTTTACATGACAAATGAAAAATACCCAGATATTCAGTATGATGAAATGCTTCTTGGATTCCTCACACATTTTTAAACTTGCATGCCCGCTTCTGAATTCTGTCTCTTTTTCTAAAAACTGTTTCTCTACTACACCTTGTAAAAGCCGTCCCCATCATTCCAGGTGTTTATATCACACATCTCGGGATCTCTTCCATACCTTCTTCTCCATCATCTCCTATACCCTATACTTGCTGAGTCCCATCGAGAACACCTCCTAAGGAAACTTCAAGGACATCCAGCTCTTTCCATTACCACCCCCACCCACGCTGCCCACAGCGAAGCCACCCGCATCTCCTTCCATCCTTACGGCAACGGCTTCTCAATCAGTCTCACCGTTCCTACCCTTTATTCCAATGATCTTTTTAAAAAGTAAATCTAAATGTGTTCCTCCCATTCTGAAAAGTCATCAGTGTTTGCTCATTTCAGGTGAGGTTAAGCTGCCAATCTATAATGTGACACAAGAGATTCTTCAGTTTCTGGCTACTGGGTACCCCTTCTTCTAAAACTCATGCAGCACCTTCCTCCTCCCTTGCTATGGTCGGGCATCCAGGTCACCTTTTGGTCCCCTATTTCCTACTCTTTACTTGTGTTATTCTCTGTGCCCGGAATCTTTTCCTCCCCACCCCATGCTCCCAAGTAACTCATCTTCATTGTTTGGGGGCTAACTCCTCAGGAGGGGCTGTCACTGACCTCTAGTTCTGATGGTTCCTCCCTGTTATCCTCTCTCATAGCATCCTAGATATCTATTACACTTCTCAAAATCTGTAGTTTTAATTGCATATTTGTTTATCTAATATAAGTTTTGTCCACTTAACTGTAGACATTACTACTTTTTATTCACCTCTGTGCATCCTACCCGTAGCACAGCTTGACACAAGATCTGCACTCCATCAAGATCTGTGTGTAGTAGTGATGAATCTCAAACCATAAACTCAGATGTGTAAGATATGGCCATGCCTTTATTCCCTTTAATAAATGTGAATCTCATTCTGAGCTTCCATTTTATTGGGCTGGTAGGAAATTTAAGTACAAATATTATTAGGAATCTCTCTCCCTCAAAGGATCAAACCCAGTGGTAACCCCCAAATTGGGAAGGGGGTCTTCATTCTTAAGCCTCATTGTTCACTGCTGGTAACTGCATGGTTCAAGATCATAAGGACCCTTCTAGTCCGATGCCTGTCTCTGTCTCTGTACCATGTGTGGCAAATGAGAATTTTAGTCAATGCTGAAATGCTGTCCAGGGTTTGATTTCCTTCAGCATACTTTCTTTCTGAGGTCCTGTCAACTTCCCAGGGCACCACCAGAGAGCAAGGGATAGGTTTTCTCTGCTAACAAACTTATCTCCTCTTCCCATTGTGAAAGGTATCATTCTGGCCTCTTCTTTATTCTCCACATCTCACCTCTTCTCTTGTTGCCCTTAAAGGTATTTACCAAGCATACAGGATCTGGGCAGATACCTGAGAGAAAGTACTGAATCCTGCCCTCCCTACTAGCCACATGGCCTTACACCACTCTGAACCCCAGTTCTCTCATCTTTAAAATGGGATGACAAATAAAAGAAAAAATAAAAATAAAAGAGGATAACAACAGTGCCGACCTTGTGGGATTATTGGACAACTAAATTAATGAAATGAATATCTTGACATAGAGACTGGTTCATGGTAAACATAAAAGAAATGCTAGTTTGTATTACTATAATAGATACAATCCAGGCAACTTCTGTTTGGGGCTCAGGAATGAAAACTTCACCTGGAGCAATAAGGTACAAAAAGTTTGACTTTAATCCTCCCGCCAGTATATATTCTAGGGAATAAGACCTGTTTGCCTTTTTCACCACTACATCTCTGACACCGAGAATGATGTCCGGCCTTAGGCAGAAACTCCATAAATACTCCTTGAAGAGTTCATTAAAAATCACTGCCTAGTTTCAGTGGCACCACAGGGAGACAGGCAACAGCCGGGCCCCTACTTGAAGTGAAGTGCAGCAGGGAGAGTGATGTCTCAGGCCCAAGGCCAGAGTCCTGAGAGCCTGCATTGACTGGGACAGGCGCAGGGTAGCTGCAGCAGAGCAGCAAATTCACAGGCTCACAGTAACAGAAGGGAGAAGCTTGGCAAGAGGCAAAAACAGAAGAATCCAGGGGACCTGATAATCAGCAAATGTGAGTCAAGTCCCCAGGAGACGGGAGGAGCCAGGCTTCTTAAGGGTCAGGCAGAGCTGTGTCTGCAATGACATCATCTGCATCCTAGGTGGAGGAGAATGGGACCCACCTCGTGGTGGCTGTGAGGACTGAGCAGGTGAATTTATGTCAAATCTCCTAGAAGAATGCCTGGAAACAGGTGAGTTAGTTCACGGTGGTGTGGGCCACCGTAGGGATGCCCCGCTAGATCCTGGGTTCCCGAGAGCAATCCCATCTTATTAGCAATTGGAGCCTCACACCGGGCACACCACCTGGAATCTAGCTGCTACTCAGTATGTAAGTATTTGTTTAATTAAAGAGCGGGAGGGGAGTAGGGTTGGGGACAAGAAACAAGTGGAGCTGGCTCTTGAGAGGAAGTTCAATGTGCCAAGGAGGTGGAGGGTAAGTGAGGATCTTCCAGGGACGGGGAACAACTGGAGCCAAGATGGATGGAGGGAAACAGCACGGGCTGTTCCTGGGAGCCTGTGTAGATCAGGGTAGCGACAAAGGGAAAAGGGGTGGGAGGGATGAGGCAGGTGCCAGAGGAGAGCCCGCCTTGCAAGCCACACACATTTGTTTGTTGCTAAATCTGTAGTTTTCTCTAATTAGTTAACTCTACTGAGGACAAAAAACCTTGCTAAGCAGTCAGCCATGGAGTTTCAGCACACCAAATTATACATCTCCACGCCTCGTCTGTCTTACTGCAACTGAACATTACCATCTACCAAACTGTTCCTTTCTAAGAATTCCTGTTTGTTTTTACGAGGCACAGGTGATAAACCTGAATACTGATGCCACAAGCTTAATCAGAGAGGAAGTCAAATGACACTTTGAAGGGACAAGGAAAATACAGATTTCAGGTTTTGCCAGGCTAACTGTCATCATCTTGAATACTGAGTTTTTAAGTTTTCAAAACATTTCTGTATATTAAACAATAAGGATGTGACAGTTTACAAAACTATTTTAAGGTCTTCGAGATACAGACATTTCTACACCTATCAACATAATTTTTTCTTTTATTATGCATATTATCTAAATCTTTTTTCTCAAGCAAATAAGAAGGATTTTTACAAATTAAAAGTTACTAGTGAGTGGTTTTACCAAGAAATAGCTTTTTACGCTATTTTCCTATTTCACATATTCTTCCTGTATAGTCCCTATTTCAACTAACTCTGTTATTTGAAAATGCACTTGATCAAACTGGACGAGCCTATCTTGTCACCACCAAGGTTTCAAGTCCCTCTCCCACCACTCCACCCTCCTGCCCGGAACTCCAAAGTGCTCTGTGTGTATCTCTTTCATGTTATTTCTCGCTTTGCACATTATACTTGAATTTATGTGTGTGGCTTTATCTTCCCGCTAAACTATAGGTTCTTTGAAAGAAATTCATGCCTCAGGACATTCTGGCATATCACGTACTAAAAAATAAGACAAAACAAAAAATAAAAACCCTCTCAAATGAATTGAAAGAAAACAATGTTTAATAATCTATTCCTACAAATACATGATTTAAATTTAGAATTCATAACAAATTATATTTCAGTTTCTAACCTCAAAACATTAACTAGGGCTTCCCTGGTGGCGCAGTGGTTGAGAGTCCGTCTGCCGATGCAGGGGACGCGGGTTCGTGCCCCGGTCCGGGAGGATCCCACGTGCCGCGGAGCTGCTGGGCCTGCGCGTCCGGAGCCTGTGCTCCGCAACGGGAGAGGCCACAGCGGTGAGAAGCCCGCGTACCACAAAAAAAAAAAAAAAAAAACATTAACTAGATGTGGAAAAATATGAATATAAGAAACTTTATTTTTTTACTCTGCCCTCTGAGTATCTTTATTCTCATATTCTAAGTATCTTTTTTCATAGTTTGAGCTTAAAAGTAGGTTTTAGAGTGATGGCCAAGAAGAAAATAAAGTATACTTTTCATCCAGACTTAAATATAATATTGAAAATAACTGCTGTAAACCAGAAGGAACTATTTGAAATTTTCAGTAATGTTGAATTATTTAATAATTCTAGGAAAAACATGTTATATACATATATTACATAAAGCTATATATACATATATATCTTTTACTTCCTTTGGCTATTACAGGGTCATAGACTGGTATACTACGCTATGCGATGCTATGTTACGTTACATTATGTTGTATTATGGGAGAAAGCTTATCCTTAAAATGAATAGAATTCTAGTGGCTGTTAGCTTTCAAAGTGTAGTATCAGTACGACTGTCACGCTATAATGTTGGCACACTGCTCTAGACTGTTGAAAATTGGTATATCTTCCTTTCTCCCTGGGGGAATTTAACCCATTTGCAAATATGAACATGGATATCTGTCTTCTTTAACTTTGATTTTCCCTGGGAGTCCTACTTTAGGACCTGGAAGGGCATGTCATGAGCTAGAGAAGACGTACCTTTTAAACAGTAATAGATTAAACTGTGAAACTAAAAGGTCATTCCAAACAAACTTTTTATTTCCCTCGTGTTCCTGTGTTGCAAATAAATCTCAATCAAATGGCTGCAATCCCCCTAGCCTTGAGTGAGAAAGGATGAAAACATAAGAGAAATGCAACCCCGTTTTATATTTATTCACCTGTACCTCTAAACACTGTCAGCCCCAGTTCTATGTATGTTTCATTTACCTGTGGAAGGCACACAATAACTTTTTCTTTTTTTTTTTACTTTACTGTAAAAGCACTATCAATACCTGTATTCAATTATATGGATATTCTCAGATTAATGAACTAGTATAAATTCAAAAGGGTGTTGGTATTATAAATTAACAGAATTAAGATCTTCCTGAAGAATTTAATAATACATGGATTTGAAATGTTTACACTGACGTTATTACATTTTAAGTAATGCTGTCATATAATTGTTAATTGATAAATTAAATACAGATATAGGGCCTTTTAAAAATATCATGCTTGGACTTCCCTGGTGGCACAGTGGTTAAGAATCTGCCTGCCAATGCAGGGGACAAGGGCTCAAGCCCTGGTCCTGGAAGATCCCACATGTCTCAGAGCAACTAAGCCGTGCACCACAACTACTGAGCCTGAGCTCTAGAACCCACGAGCCACAACTACTGAGCCCACGTGCCACAACTACTGAAGCCTGCATGCATAGAGCCTGTGCTCCGCAACAAGAAGCCACTGCCATGAGAAGCTCGCATACCACAACGAAGAGTAGTCCCCGCTCACTGCAACTAGAGAAAACCCGCACGCAAAATATAAATAAATTTAATATTTTAAAAAATATATCATGTTTGTGTCCATTCATTTATTAAAGAACACATGCTATGTTTCAATAGTACTGAAACAACTTCTTTAACGTATCCTTCTAATAAATAATAAAATATATAGCTAGATTTATCTAAGTTCTAAACAATTTTATAATAAACAGAAATAAAACAATTAAATAAGAAAAAACCTTGAGAAAGGGAACCCTCCTACACTGGTGGGAATGTAAGTTGGTGCAGAGACTATGGAAAACAGTATGGAGGTTCCTCAGAAAACTAAAAATAGAATTACCATATGATCCAGCACTACCCAGACCAAACTATAATTCAAAAAGATACACGCACCCCTATGTTCACAGCAGCACTATTCGCAAGAGCCAAGACATGGAAACAACCTAAATGTCCATCAACAGATGAATGGATAAAGAAGATGTGGTACATATACACAATGGAAAACTACTCAGCCATAAGAAAGAATGAAATAATGCCATTTATGGCAACATGGACGCAACCAGAGAGATTATCATACTAACTGAAGGAAGTCAGAAAGAGAAAGACAAATACCATATGATAGCACGTATATATGGAAACTAAAGTATGGCACAAATGAACCTATCTACAAAACAGACTTACAGACATGGAGATCAGACTTGTGGTTGCCAAGGGATGCGGGGAGGGAGAGAGACGGACTGGAAGTTTGGGGTTGGTAAGTGCAAACTATTACGTTTAGAATGGATAAACAACAATGTCCTACTGTATAGCACAGGGAATTATATCCAACAGGGAATTATATCCAGTCTCCTGGGATAAACCATGATAGAAAAGAATATAAAAAAGAATTTCTCTATGTGTATAACTGAGTCACTTTGCTGCACAGCAGAGATTGGCACAGCATTGCAAATCAACTCTACTTCAATAAATAAATCTTGAAATCAAAAAAAGAAAAAACCACGGGCTTCCCTGGTGTCGCAGTGATTGAGAGTCCGCCTGCCGATGCAGGGGACACGGGTTCATGCCCCGGTCCGGGAAGATCCCACATGCTGCAGAGCAGCTGGACCCGTGAGCCATGGCCACTGAGCCTGCTCGTCCAGAGCCTGTGCTCCACAATGGGAGAGGCCACTACAGTGAGAGGCCCATGTACCGCAAAAAAAAAAAAAGAAAAAAAAGAAAAAACCTTGCAAAAAAATTGAATATTTTTGTTTTTAAAGAAATATGCTGGAACCATTCAGACACACAAGAAGATTCAATGAATTTTGTTTCCTTTTTAACTGTGGAGATGATGCTACTTTTCTAATTTAAAGCTGGAAACAATTATTACACATAATCAGTTTAACTCAAAGCTGGAACAAGTTGAAATAATCATTAATAAGATGGCTAATTTTTCATACATTTAAATGGGGGGATGCATAGGAGGAAAATAATTATCTTACTTTGCCCTACAGGATTTTAATTTTAATTTCTAGGCTTCCCAACAAATACTACCAAGAAAGTGTCCACTTTCCCTTTCCAGTGAAAAATTTTTAAATATTCATAACAGACAATATCCTAATATTGTTGCCCCATCCTGAAATTCTAGAACTATGGAGCAATCCCCTTACCACATACAGATATGGTACAAATATCAGGATGATTTAGGAGTCTGGGCCTTTACTTCTGGCATCAATGTCTTTGCCACAAAATCTACAACCAACATGCTTTCATTCTGCCTTAGGAAATTAATTCAGGGTATTCATCCAATTTTGGTTATAAAACAAAGAAAACTACTCCTGATAGCTGATGACCACATACAATATGTTAGCAGGTGTGTGTCTTGTAAAATAACAAATAGGTTGTTTCAATGCAGTCATTTTGCTTACATATGTGAGTGTTTCAGATAGGGCAAGAATTATAATTTTCAGTAGTTAACAAACTCTTAATATCATCTCTGACCCACTGCTTAATCGCATTCTTGGTTCCTTTCTGACTGTTATTTCAACCACAAGCACTGACCATAAAACCTCCTTCAAATTCCAAAGAGTCTTTGTTCTCCTCCCTCTCCCCCCCTCCTCTCCCTTCCTTTCCATTTTTTTCTTTTTTTTTTGGCTAGAAAGTATCAGTTTAGTGTTACTACTATTGATAAAAATAAATGGATGCCAGGAAAATTTCTACTTTGGTTTATGGTTATGGTGGAACCTTTTACCCTAATCTCCATATACAATAATGAACTGATGACCAAGTTAATAACTGTAATCTCACCTTAGTGGAAAAGAGTATGAAAAAGAATATATATATATGTATAACTGAGTCACTCTGCTGTAAAGAAATTAACATTATAAATCAACTATACTTCAATAAAATTTAATAATAATAATTATAATCTGATTTGCTCAAAAATCACTTCCAATGCCAAACAGAGTCACAATCGTTATGCCAAAAGCTTCAAATTTTATTCTATTTTTCTTGGGGCTCATAAATTTGCAGTCAAGGATTAGTGGACAACTGAGCAATAACCAGGGAGTTTTATCAAGAAATATAGCCAATATTGATACATTAGAGTTTCTAATAATAATTGAGGGTTTTTGTTGTTGTTAGAGCCATCAGTATAATTGTTCCCATTCTAGTTTAGATACATACCCTATGTCATCATATTATTAATTTTCTAATATCATTAGAAAATAAATACATTAAAAAATGACTAAAGTGGTCAATCAAAAAATATTCTGGGGGCATCCCTGGTGGTGCAATGGTTAAGAATCCGCCTATCAATGCAGGGGACACGGGTTCGACCCCCGGTCCAGGAAGATCCCACATACTGCGGAGCAACTAAGCCCGTGCGCCACAACTACTGAGCCTGTGCTCTAGAGCCCGCAAGCCACAACTACTGAACCCCACACGCCTAGAGCCCATGCTCCGCAACAAGAGAAGCCACCGCGATGAGAAGCCTGCGCACTGCAACGAAGAGTAGCCCCCGCTGGCTGAAACTAGAGAAAGCCCGTGCACAGCAAGGAAGACCCAACGCAGCCAAAAATAAAATTAATTTTTTTTACAAATTTGCCTTAAAAAAAAATTCTGAATAGGCTAATGCTTTTCACAAATCATTTATAATACTGTATCATGGACTTCTCTGGTGGTCCAGTGGTTAAGAATCCACCTTCTAATGCAGGGGACAAGGGTTCGATTCCTGGTCCGGGAACTAAGATCCCACATGCCGCGGGGCAACTAAACCCATGCACCACAACTACTGAGCTCATCGTACGCCTAAACTAGAGAGCCCGCGTGCTGCAAACTACAGAGCCCACTCGCTCTAGAGCCCACATGCCACAACTAGAGAGCCCACGCTCCACAACTACAGAGAAGCCCCCACACCACAACGAAAGATCCCACATGCCGCAATGAAGATCCAGTGTGCCACACTAAGACCCAACACAGCCAAAAATAAAATAGAATACTTTAAAATTTTAAAATACTGTATCATTATTATAGTCTATCTGATGTCTTAATTATTCTTTCATTGACGATAACAGTGTTTAAAGCAATAAAATGCTAATAAAATTTCATCAGATAATATATTTTTAGTGGGCTGTCAACATAGAAAAGTAACATGACTTTCTCCCCCAAAATCAGTTCTCTGGGAAAAACTGAGGAAGGTTAGATTCTTTTTTTTTTTTTTTTTTATCTTTACTGGAGTATAATTGTTTTACAATGTTGTGCTAGTTTCTGCTGTACAACAAAGTGAATCAGCTATATGTATGCATATATCCCCATATCCCCTCCCTCTTGAGCCTCCCTCCCATCCTCCCTATCCCACCCCTCTAAGTCGTCACAAAGCATCGAGCTGATCTCCCTGTGCTATGCAGCAGCTTCCCACTAGCCATTTTACATTTTGCAGTGTATATATGTCAATGCTACTCTCTCACTTCGTCCCAGCTTCCCCTCCCCCCCCCATGTCCTCAAGTCCATTCTTTACGTCTGCGTCTTTATTCCTGTCCTGCCACTAGGTTCATCAGTACCGTTTTTTTAGATTCCACATATATGCATTAGCATACAGTATTTGTTCTTCTCTTTCTGACTTACTTCACTCTGTGTGACAAACTCTAGGTCCTTCCATCTCACTACAAATAACTCAATTTCATTCCTTTTTATGGCTGAGTAATATTCCATTGTATATATGTGCCACATCTTCTTTATCCATTCATCTGTCGATGGACACTTAGGTTGCTTCCATCTCCTGGCTATTGTAAATAGAGCTGCAATAAACATTGTGGTACATGAATCTTTTTGAATTACGGTTTTCTCAGGGTATATACCCAGTAGTGGGACTGCTGGGTTGTAAGTTCTATTTTTAGTTTTTTAAGGAACCTCCATACTGTTCTCCATGGTGGCTGTATCAATTTACATTCACACCAACAGTGCAGGAAGGTTCCCTTTTCTCCACACCCTCTCCAGCATTTATTGCTTCTAGACTTTTTGATGATGGCCATTGTGACTGGTGTGAGGTGATACCTCATTATCGTTTTGATTTGCATTTCTCTAAAAATTAGTGATGTTTAGCATCCTTTCACGTGTTTGTTGGCGATCTGTATCTCTTCCTTGGAGAAATGTCTATTTAGGTCTTCTGCCCATTTTTGGATTGGGTTGTTTGTTTTTTTGATACTGAGCTGCATGAGCTGCTTGTATATTTTGGAGATTAATCCTTTTGCAAATATTTTCTCCCATTCCGAGGGATGGCTTTTCGTCTTGTTTATGGTTTCCTTTCCTGTGCAAAAAAACAGCTTTTAAGGTTCATTAGGTCCCATTTATTTATTTTTGTTTTTATTGCCATTACTCTAGGAGGTGGGTCAAAAAGTATTTTGCTGTGATTTATGTCGAAGATTAGATTCTTAAAGTGGGAATGGGTGGGTGGGGGAGAGGGGCAGTGGAGGGGACTTGAAGAGAATCATTTTAAATTTTCCTTGTGTTTCAGAAAATGGCATGGCATTAGGGCTTTGTTATTTAGACAAAAATTTATTAAATTCTTATAGACACAGATATTTATATATGAAATGATATTGTTTCAGTCAAGGTTCAATCAGAGAAGCAGACCACTCGGAGATACAGAGGGACCCAGCATGTCCTACCCTCCATTCTTTGCCGCCATATTCCTTTTGAAGGTTTACCTTAGATGGTACTTCTAACTGACCTTGTGCAATGATGGGAGCTGGTCACAGTCTGTGAGGCCATTGTTTGTGTGTCTGGTGCTAGAGAATGAAATCTTCAGAGAAGGCAGCTGGGAAGGAAACATGGATATGAAATGGGTGAAGAGAGGCAAAACTGGAGCTTGTAAGAATGGGCCGAAACCACACAAGGACAGACTGGAAGCCACATTAGTCTCACCACAGTCAAGCCTTCGCTGTCAATGACAGGGCATCCTACAGGACAAGGCAATACCTTTGTGTGGGGGTAGACGCTCACCTGGCCCAGAAATGGAAGAAGCAGAAAGAGGGTCTGGCCCAGCACAGGGAAGCACTAGCCCAGCTCTGCCCATGACAGACGGAAAGTGACACCATGTGTGAGTAGCAACAGCACCTCATGCCCTGAACTGACCCTTCCAGCCTAAGGTAAACATGGCAGCTTCTCTTTCACCTTCCAAGTCTCATGCGTGTGTCTGTGGGCCACACTCAGCTGGAACTCTGCAGGGCAAGGAATTCTGTAAAGCACAGCAGCAGCTTCGCTAAATTGACACAATACAAATCCTGCTCAGATGAGATGTCTGGGATTTCCCTCAGAATCATCCAGGAAGGAGTGAATTTAGCAGCACTGACCACGAACTAGTATTGTTTAAGCTGGATCAAGGGTCATGAGGGGCATTACACTCTTCTCTGTACATCTATTTGAAACTTTCTGGAGTTAAAATGTTTACTTAGGAAATGAAAGAAAGAAAGAGGAAGGGGGAGAGAGAGGAAAGAGCAGAGAGAGGAGAAAGAGAGAGAGAAGGAGAGAACACCCTGAAAACTAAAACTGCCTTGAACTAGTGTTTGTGTGAGTGTAGCAGGGAAGAGGCGGGAGTCAACCGTGCACTATGATAGCCAGAGCACAACAGCTGGAGGTAGCGGTAAAGGGATTGAAGAAAATATTTTTAAGCCTCCCCTCCATGACCGCACACTGCACAAATATCAAGGACAAAGCAGATCACCTATGCAGGTATACTTGGAGTAATATGAAGACTGCTGGAAATCCCGGCTGGGATATGAGTCAGTGAGAATGGCCACCTGCTCTTAAAAGTTCATCCCCCATCCACTGTCTTCAAGCCCCAGAATAGGTGTATTTCAACCTGAGGAAGCTGCCTGCCCCCTGTGCTGCTTCTCTCTAAGGGAGATGTGCTTGGTGCGGTGCCCGCAAATACAAATAGTCCACAGTGGTTCTAGGCGCCTGACACTCCAGCCTGGACCTCATCCTCCCTCTTCTAAACTCACCAGCCTGGGATCTGGTCTTCAGTTTGTGATACGACATGACAATCCGAGTTTACAGGCTAAAATACAGAGACTAAAACTACGTCAAGAGAAGGAAAACAAACCAAATAATTTGTTCATCAAATATTTACTGATGAATATCAAAAAATATTATAAATATTTATCTCCAGTGCTACTGGCATTGGAGATAAAGTAGAGAATTATACCAAGAAATAGCCTCACCTTTATGCCCTGCCTTATGGCACTGACATTAACATGGAAAAAGTCAATAAATAAGATAAATAACAATGCAAGGGGCTTCCCAGGTGGCGCAGTGGTTGAGAGTCCACCTGCGGATGCAGGGAACACGGGTTCGTGCCCCGGTCCGGGAGGATCCCACATGCCGCGGAGCAGCTGGGCCCGTGAGCCATGGCCACTGGGCCTCTGCGTCCGGAGCCTGTGCTCCGCAATGGGAGAGGCCACAGCGGTGAGAGGCCCACGTACCACAAAAAAATAATAATAATAATAATAATAATGCAAGGATGCACACTCAAACTTCTCTGAATTAACATCATGACAGAGGTCCCAGCTCATGTGATATGTGAAGAAAAAGGAACAGAAGGCATTTATATTAGAAACGAAAAAATAAAACTATCACTATTTCTAGACAACAGGATTATCTGTGCAGAAAATTCAAAAGAAACTACAAAACACCTACTAGAAGAAAATAAGTGAGGCACTTCCCTGGTGGTCCAGTGGGTAAGACTCCGTGCTCCCAATGCAGGGGGCCTGGGATCGATTCCTGGTTGGGGAACTAGATCCCACATGCATGCCACAACTAAGAAGCCTGCATGCTGCAAAGAAGAACCCGCATGTTGCAACTAAGACCCAGAGCAGCCAAAATAAATAAATAAATATTTTTTTTAAAAAGAAAGAAAAAATAAGTGAACTTAGTAAGGCTGCAGAATGCAAATTCAGTATACAAACATCAATCAGATTTTTATGTATCAATACTAGCAATGAAAAATTGGAGAGAAGAAATTCTGCCTATGGAAGACTCCTGTCACCCATGCCCATGGGTTCAAAACTGCTCTGATCATTATCTTCATAGCTGCCTGCCCTGCATATTTTGAACTAGCTTAGCCAATGTCCACAACTGTGTAAGCCAATTTCTTGTAATAAATCTCTCTCTTTTGCTGTTGTTGAGAGAAATGTAGAGATATAGATGTATTCCCTACTGTGTGCACTTCTGTGGTTAAACTCTAAATAATTCATAATAGAAAAAAATTGATAAGTGAACTTTGTCAAAATTAAGAAACTGTGTTCTTTGAAAAATACTAAGAGAACAAAAAATATAAGCTATACACTGGGAAATAATATTTACAAATCATTTCTCTGATAAAGGATTTGTATCCAGAATATGTAAAGAACTCTCAAAACGTAATAAAAAAAGGAAAACCCTAATTAAGAAAATGGACAGACTATCTGAACAGACACTTCACCATGAAAGATACTGAGATGGCAAATAAGCTCCTGAAAAGGTGTTCAACATCATCAGTGACTAGAGAGAGAAATGCAAATTAAAATAATGAGATACCACTAAATTCCAATTAGAATGACTAAAAACAAACAAACAAACAAACAAAAAATCCACAGTTCCAACTGGTGCTGCAGATGCAGAACAAATGAAACTCTTAACTCTTATACATTGTTGGTGGAAATGCAAAATGGTACAGTCACTTTGACAGTCTGGTAATTTCGTATAAAGCTAAACATATGTTTAGCACATGATCAAGTGATCCTACACCTAGATATTTCCCAAAGAGTAATTAAAACTTATGCTCAAATAGAAGCTTCTATGTAAATGTTTAAAGTGGCTTTTTAAAATATAATCTCCAAACACTGAAAAGAACTCAAAGGTCCTTCAAATGAGGACTAGATAAGCAAACAGTGGTACTTCAATACAATGTAATACCATTCAGTAGTAAAAAGGAATAAAGCACTGAAACATGCAATAGTATAATTGGATTTTAAATGCATTATGCTCAGTGAAGGAACAAAAAGTGACATTCAGTATATGTCACTCTGAAAAAGGCAATATTACAGTGAAGAAGAATAGTAGTTGTTGCCAGGGGTTGGGGGGTGCTGGAAGGGATAACTACAAAAGGGCATGGAGGAATTTTTCAGTCAATGGAACTGTTTTACATCTTTACTGTGATGGTGGTCCTACTGCTGTATACATCTGTCAAACCTCATAGAACTGTCCTCTGAAAGGGGAGAGTTTTAATATATATGATACGTTAATTGAAAAATAAGATAAATAAGTACATATAATATTAGATAGATACTGATGGTTGCTAACGAAAAAATTAATTAGGAAGGAGAGATACAAAATGGCTAACAATGTGAAATTCGAGTGGGGGTGGGTAAGTAAATAGAAGACCTCATTGCAAAGATGATTTTTGAAATCATCTCCTAAAGAAGTCTGGCATTTTTAAGGAAGAACAAGAAGATCAAGGTGGTTAGAACAGAGGGAGTTAGAAAGAGAGGCAGAGGATGAAGTCAGACAGTTGAGTGCAAGGGGTGAACATCAGGTAGAACCCAATAGGTCACAGTTAGGTCCCTGACTATTATTATGCACGAGATAGGAAGCTATCAGAATATTCTGAGCAGAAGACTGACATGATCTGGCTTACATTCTAACGGGATCACTCCGACTGCTGGGTTGGGTAGAAGGGAGAAGTCCATGTAAGAAGACTGGCAAACAGGCTATGGCAATAATCCAGGCAAAAGATGGTGGCTTAGACCATAAATAAGGCAGTGGAGGTTGTACAACTTGTTCACATCACGGATATACTGTAAATGTAAAGCGAACAGATTTCTACCAACTGGATGTGGGATGAGTAAGTAAGACAGGAATCAAGAATATATAGGTAGAAAGATTTTTTGGTCTAAACAACTGAGAGAAAGGAATATCTTAATTGAAATGGAAAAGATTACAGAAGGAAAAGGTGTGGATATTAGTCTGGGACACTTGAGTTGAGTTGAAGATGGCTATTATATACCAAAATGGAGACGTCAAGGAGGCAGATGGATATCTGAGTCTGGAACTCAGTGGAGAGGTTCCTACTAGATACACACATTTGGAAGTCATCACAATAAAAAATGATATTTAAAGCCATGAAATAGTATGTGATCACCAAAGAATGTAGATAGAAGAGAAGAGCTCCAAGGGCTGAGCCTTGAGACAATATATGCATCAGAAAGATAATTATGAGAACAGATGCACCAAGAATCTAAACTAAGCACCATAAATATGTTTTGGAAGATGGAAGAGATAATAGTAATATAAAACAAAAGCAAAGCTCTACGAAACCTAAACTCAGTAAAAATATTAAGAATGAAAAATATAATGGTTGAACACTGCAGATAGCAGCATCAAGGACAAAGAGGAGATATAATAGAAAATCTAAGAGAAATAAAGACTAGAAATAAATACGCCAACATCTAGATTATTAAAGTCTCAAAAGAGAGGAAAATAAAAATGAAGTTTAAAAATGTACACAAAAGAATGGAAATAAATTTCCCAGAATTAAAGAGAGATGGATGAGGTATTTTTTTCATTATTGTCTTTTAAAAAATAAAGTGAGGACAAAATGAAGGAAAATGTATCCAAATTAACCCCGAACAAAAATTAAGTCAATATCAATACGATGTGGCCAAGGGTGGGTGTGGGGACTAGTAAACACAGGGACATGAGGGAATCCTAAGGTGCTTTCTTGCTAAAGACAGAGACTGCTATTAATAACAGGACAATTGAGAATCAAAGGGCGAAAAAAAAAAAAGATAAACTCATATGATCCAAAAGAAAACAAGGGTAGAAATATTAGTATCTGACAAAACAAATTTTAAAGCAAAAAATATCATACTGGGAAAAAAAAGAGTATTAGATATATATGTATACTAATAAAGAGAACAATACAACAGGTTCCCTATAATGCCTACCATAAACACATAGGTACCTAACCATGAAGGCTCAAAGTATATCAAACAATAACTAATCAAACTGCAAAGGTTTTTTTTGGGTTTTTGGGATTTTTTTGGCCGTGCCACACGGCTTGCAGGATCTTTGTTTCCCAACCAGGGATTGAACCTGGGCCCCTAGCAGTGAAAGCACTGAGTCCTAACCACTGGACCTCCAGGGAATTCCCTGAAGAGGGATCATTAAGTCAACAATTGTAGCTGGAGATTTTACACACTTCTCCCAGAAAATGATATATCAAGCAGACAAAAAAGAAACAAATATATTGAAATCTTATTGATATAGTTTAAGATATGTGCTACAGTATGTAGAACACAGCACATGTGAAGTCTCCATAAATACCAAGGAAGCAATATAACATCTCGTTATACATCCAGTAACCATAATTAGAATAATTTTATTTTTCTAGTCAGAATCTTGAGCCCTTATTTTCTATATTACCCAATTTTAAGGAAATTACCTGGCAACAGAAACTGAATAATTTTAAAAATAGGTGTGGGCTTCCCTGGTGGCGCACTAGTTAAGGATCCGCCTGCCAATGCAGGGTACTCAGGTTTGAGCCCTGGTCCGGGAAGATCCCACATGCCGCAGAGCAACTAAGCCCATCTGCCACAACTATTGAGCCTGCGTGCTACAACTACTGAAGCCCGTGCGCCTAGAGCCCGTGTTCCGCAACAAGAGAAGCCACCGCGATGAGAAGCCCATGTACCACAACGAAGACCCAATGCAGCCAAAAATAAATAAACAGATAAATTTATTTTTTAAAAAATAGGTGTAATGTATCAAATCTTGAGAAAGATACAGTTATCTTAAAGTAATTATATATAAGAAGATACAAAGTACACAATATTAAAATAGGGGCGATCTGATGTCCCCATAAACATTTATCCTTTTTTATGCAAGCTGAAATTACATTTGTCTTATAGAAGAATTTAGAAATTAAAGGAAATGTTAGCACATTTTTTTTCTGAGAGCTGAAATAATTGTGGCAATATTTTAGTTCTTGAGAAAAATACTGAGTTCTAACAATGAATTTATATCCCATCCTGTCCTTTACTGAAAATGTAATGAATCTATCAACTTCATTTCATCATGCAGTTATAAATGCCATGACAACCTAATGGGGTTAATAGAGAGGAATCTTCTAGGGTCAATGGCTATCATATAACCAGCTATGGATTTTAGCAGGTCTTCTTTTTTTAACTAAAAAAAGAAAGCAAAGACATAGTTTCATAGTAGCCTGCATTTCATCTGAGCTAATGTCATCCTTGATATGCAGTTATTAAGTTCATTGCTTTGAGTG
This sequence comes from Mesoplodon mirus, assembly GCF_964341445.2. Lineage (NCBI taxonomy): Eukaryota > Metazoa > Chordata > Mammalia > Artiodactyla > Ziphiidae > Mesoplodon > Mesoplodon mirus. The sequence goes on from NC_138996.1 coordinate 25,789,500, forward strand.
GCACCTTGACATTACTGCCTTGAATACTGGCTGAGCAAGGTTATAACTTCTAGCAAACAGCTTATATCCACCTTATTTGCTGCTTCCTAAAAAAGCAGATTCCAAGTGAACACACTTCATTAAGTACATTTTCTTCTCATATACCAAATAGATTAAAAAAGAAAACTTTTCTTTGTCATATATGATCAAGTAAAAAAAAAAAAATCAATGGAATGACAGGAAGCAAGACAAACACACCAGACGTTACCCATCAGTTCCAACACGACCATGAGAACAAAAACTCAATTTTTAAAATAGCCCTTGTGTTAACTAAAGTAATATGCAAATACTCCGACAATTATAGTCTGCTCAATGCAATCAGAGTGCTTCAAAATATTATAAAAGGGCCTCCCTGGTGGCGCAGTGGTTGAGAGTCCGCCTGCCGATGCAGGGGATACGGGTTCGTGTCCCGGTCCGGGAGGATCCCATATGCCACGGAGCGGCTGGGCCCGTGAGCCATGGCCGTTGAGCCTGCGCGTCCGGAGCCTGTGCTCCGCAACGGGAGAGGCCGCAACAGTGAGAGGCCCGCGTACCGCAAAAAAAAAAAAAAAAAAATTATAAAAGAACTTGTTATAATCCATCAAATTATTCATAACTACTTATACATCAGCTCTAATTTGACATTAATATTTCCCATTTGCATAAGTGATTCTAACTAGTAAAGGCCAAACCATTTAACAAGTTATTAATTAATTAAGCAATTGATTAATAAGTAGAGACTGGAAAATTGTGATTTAATGTTTCAAAATTCATACGTCTCTCTGTAAAAATGAAAATTTCTCATTCATGGACTCTCAACTTTCCTAGAGTGATGATCATGAAACTTATTAACTAGTCTGATAGTTACTGGGCTTCTGTTATAAAGCATCCTGTCAAATTTCATTTACTTAAACATAAACTAATGGAAGAAGTTGTTTAATTTCAAATATTCTTCAGAAATAATATTTTTTCTATAATGATTCAAACCAAGACAATGTAGACCTGTGTGTCATGAGGGAATTTAGTCCTGAGAATTAGTTTGTGCCCTTCATAGTCACTAATCCTGCCATTATAAGAGTTACATAGGACTCTATTCTACCCCATGTACCAAAACCTGTGAATTTCTTGAGTACTGAGACAAATTTCCTGAAATGTGCAAAGTGCTGAAACAGGTAGTTAGTCTTAGGCCCTTCCACCTTTGTGCCCATCCTGCAGGCTCTCAGTATTGGCGCTCTCACCTCTGACTGCCAAGGATCCTCTCCTGGCAGCTCCCGCTCAGACTGCCTGCTTTCCTGACCTGCAAGATAACTACATTTCTTGCATCCCCATCAAAATGCATCCACTCAGTCTCATTCCCCCAAAACTTGGCTTTAAACATACTAATGCTAACATGCCACTCTGATACAATTTTTGAGTATCAAATAAGGCTTCTCCCATAGGCTGGGCATATACAGTAAGCCCTCAGATGACCAACATTCCATAGAAGAGCTATACTCATTTATAAAGCAAAGTTTTTGAACAAATATTTGATAAGTATCTACTTTGTTGTACATTGTTCCAGGTGTTGGGAATAGTGGGGGAATAGCAGAGAACAAGACAGATAAGGTCCCTGCATATACAGAATAATCTAGGGGAAGAGGCAGTTATCAAACAAGTAATTACACAATTAGATGTAAAGGACAACCCTACATTTAGAAAATTATTTTCTAATGAAGTATTTTTTTCCTGAGAATATGAAAATAAATATAAGTTTAAAGAAGGAAATTAGCATTCCCCAAAGCCCTAAAGCACAACCATATAAACCTCTATTAATATCTATTTGAATATATATGTTATACATACAGTGTATATATGATGTATATATATATGTTAGAAGAATAAGTATATTATAAAATTGAGATTATATTGATTATACCATTTCGTATACTAATTTAGAGTTTGTATTAGATATAACTTTTACCTTTTGCTAATTCAATTAAATATCCACCTAAAACAATATTTTAATAATGACACAATTGTCTATCATTTAGATTAACCATCTTTTTTTAACTGATTCCTTGTACTGGATTATTAAGTTGGTTCTTTTTTGGCATTAAAATTTTTGCTGTAATAATCTTTATAGAAATTGTTGTGTCTATTATCTTCTGGTGAACACTTCTGCATGGCCTTGATGGGTCAAGGGATATGAAATTGATATATAGTACCTAGTGTATGTAATATATACGGTTAAGAAAACCTTAAATAACAAAGTTGGAGGACTTACACAACTGATCAAACGTGTTTTAAAGATGAATTATTTAAATCAGTGGGTTATTGGTGAAAGAATTACAAATATACTACAGGGACAGGACAGAGAGTCCCAAACATAGATATGGATACTTGATATATCACAATGATGGTATTGCAGACTAGTGGGGGAAAGACAGTGTTTTAATAAATAGACATAAATTGGTAGTCCATGTGGAAAAAAGTTAATCTTGACTTCTTCCTCAGTCATAAACCAAAGAATACAGGACCTCAATGTAAAAGGCGAAGAAAACAGGAGAATATCTTTGTGTCTGTAAGTAGGCAAAAACAGGTCACAAAGCCACTATTCCTAACAATTCAAATTACGTTAGAATTAAGAACTTCTGTTTGTCAAAGGAAACCACTGGGTGAAAGAGCAAACCACAAAGTAGAGAAAGGTACATGCAATCAACATAACCAATAAAGGATTCATTTCCAGAATACATAAATAATTCCCACAATTATAAGAAAAACAGAGACAACCTTCTATAAAACTGAGCAAAAAACATCAACTGGTTAGTCACAAACAAGGACATCCAAATGTCAAATCAGGGACACTTTCTTGGAAGTGAAAGGGGAAGCTATTGATTATTTCACCAAAGCAACTCGTATAAACTGGAACTGCCTTGGTCAAACTGCCAACAAACATATGGAAAGATTCTCTACTTCACTAGGAATCAGTGTTATGGTTAACTGTATGTATCAACTTGACTAGGCTAAAGAATGCCCCGAGAGCTATCAAAACATTATTTCTGGTGTGTCTCTCACAGTGTTTCCAGAAGAGCTTGGCATTTCAATCAGTAGACTGAGGAAAGATCTGCCCTCACTGATGCGGGTGGGCATCATCCACTCCACTGAAGTGAACTCGCTCTCTTTCTTGAGGTGGGACATCCATCTCCTCCTACCCTGGGACATCAGAGCTCCTGGTTCTCAGCTCTTCAGACTCAGACTGAATTATAGCACCGAATTTCCTAGCTCTCTAGCTTGCAGACAGCAGACTGTATGACTTCTCACCCTCCATAATCCTGTGAGCCGACTCTCATAATAAATCTCCCCTTATATATCTATCTATTCTGTCGGTTCTATTTCTCTGGAAAACCCTAACACAATCGGTGAAATATCAACCAATGCCACAATGAAATGTCATTACCAACATAGCTAAAACTAAACAAACAAAAAAAATCATATCAAATGTTGTCTACAGTATCTAGACCTCATATATTGCTGGAGGAGAGCTAATTGTTTATAATACTTTGGAAAACTGTTTGGCATTATTTCCCAAAGTAAAATATGTATTTCTTATGGTTCCCTGGTTCTAGTCTTAGGGATATGCTCAACTGAGCTATGTACTAACATGAACCAAAAGACGTGCAAAAAATTGTTCCTAACAGCATTATTCACAGTAACTAAAAACTAGGAGAAAACCCAATGTCCATCAACAGTAGTATCCATAAATACATTTCTGCATGCTCAGTAGACTATTATTCAATAATGAAAATGAATAACTGCCAAAGATGAACCTCAAAAGCAGCCATACGAAAAAGAAATCATATTGTTATATCCCACTGACATGAAGTTCTGAAACAGCCAAAACTAATCTCTGCTGATAGAAATCAGGATAGTGGCTGCCAGTGGGGTGGAGTGAGGTATAGTGACGGCAAGAAGGGGCTGAGGGGGACTTGAGAGAGTTGCTGATGTTCTGTTTCTTCATCTGCTTGTTGGTCACCTGTGTGGTCATTTTTGATCATTCAGCACACTGTAGGTCTTATGATTTGCCCCTTTTTGTTATATATTTCACACTTTGATATAAGATTCATGTTTAATAACTGCACGAAATTCCTCTCAAGATAACATGAAAGAAAATAATGCATACTGTCTAAAAAATACAAACAAAATGGATTAAATATTCAACTAATGCTCACAATGTAAACAATAATTCAAGTAGAAAACTTCCTCAGGAGCTTGAACAATTTGAATTATCTAGAAACTTGCTAACAGTTTCCTTATAGAGACAGTCTTCGTTTCATGGGGAAAAAAATCCATAAATTTAGATATAAAATAATTCCAAAAGGTATTAAATGCACAATTGAATATGAGAATGCTATTGTTCTAGTTGACTAAGGCTACGGATTGATGTAATATAAAACAAATGTTTGTCAGGAATATACGTTTATTAAAAAATATAAATTCTCAATTATTCTAAAATTGTCTGTGCCTATATTTGTACGAGAAGTGGAAAAGGATCACAAGTAAAACTTGACCTTGTCATTGTGAATACCAGCACCCTCTCACTTGTCAATTCAGTTTTATTTATGACTGTCCATACTGGAAAGCCAATCCACCCACATTCTTAGTCTGCTATAAACATCATCAAGAAAATAAAACTAAACAAATGAAAACAATCACAACGCCAAAACCATAGTGCTTGATTACAAATACCAAGTAATAATGGTACTTTGATAGCTTTCTGAGCTGGTGGCTGTGAAGAAAGTGACCGATGGAGAAATTTACGAGTAGGAATATTAACATAAAAGTGAAAAGTATTAGTAACTGTTGAATATCAGTTTGGCATAGATGCTTTGACCTATGTTTGTTGAGTGAATACTATTTCCCAGACCCACAGTTAGGTGAGAAGTCACTTATCTATTACTACGGTTGAACTGACTTGTGAAATCCCCAAATTATACATTGTTATATCAGAAGCTACTTTAGAGCACTTCTAACACAATCTCCAATACAAGACAGAAATCCACAATCGATGCCCATTCAGCCTTCCTAATGAAGTCAAAATATGGTCCATGAAATTCTTGCCAAAGGCTTTCAGGGCATAAACAAGTTGTGACAATAGTAACCTGGAATATTAAGAAAATATTCTGTTAATTCAAACAAAAATTATTTTTCCTCACTTGGCTACAGATTTCATTTAATAAAGCTTTTTCTGGCACCTATAATTATCTTCATTTTTCTTTGTAGTTGGTTTTAGTAGGAAGTTTTTGCTCTCGTATCTTTAAATCTAAGTGCAGTACACATGTTCCTAATGAGATGGCTGTATTCATTTCTGTAAAAGAGCTAATATTTTTTTCCTCTGATCACATGAATTATGTAAACACAGTTTTGATGTGGCTAGCAGGAATCTGAGAAGGGTACGCTGGGTGTGATTAGATGATAGCATTTTGGGAATCATCTGTATAGCGAGTGTAAAGCACAACTGCGCTAAGCTTGGTATTGCCCCGCGCGGTCCAGGCACCTCCATGGGGCGACAAGCTTTAGTCAGCCAGATCGGCTGACTAAATGCACTCATGAAGACAACCGTGCGAGGTCCATGTTGTTGCCATTAGGAAAGACAACACCCTGTGCCTGAGGATGGGACCCATCCTTGGGACTGACAGGGTGTCAGTACCGGGGGAGGAGATGAGAATTCGGGAAGCAGTCCTTAGACTAAGATGAGAAAAGCTTCCTTCTTCTTTAGGGTTTATGACTCTTTTTTGACCTGAATTCTAGAATCTAAGGCACAAAAATTTCTGAAATGTTTCCAACGGTGAATAGGAGCTGCTCTGACCACTGGAAGGGAGGCTGAGAGCTGGTCTACAAGAGAGTTCGTGATTGTTCTGAGCCTCCGTAATAGTAGTATAGTAATCTTTGTAATTCCCTTTTTATCGAAAAACTTGAGAAATTTTTATTTCAAGTTTTAATCTCATCCCTATTGTACTGTGGGCCATTAAGGTAAGACATGTCCCATTCTTCAGATGGAAGAGTGGAGAACCCATAGCCCCTGTGGCAGAGGGGAAGGACATCCACGCCCACCAAAGCAGCTGCAAGGCCAAGCAGCAGACTGGGGGTGTGGTGAGAAGAATGGAGAACTTGAGGAAACTGTTCCCCGGTAAACATGAAGCAAACTTTGGAGACCTCTTGGAAATGCTGAGGGTCACTCTGAAAGGATGTAATTTTTAAAAATGAGGCTGGTGGCATCTCATACTATCAAAAGTTTGATATTAAAGGTAAATGTGGCTTTATTTTTTAGTCTTAAGCTGGTGAGGGCTGAGACTTTGGGATTATAGTAAATTTGAACAATAGACGCAAATGATAGCTAACATATAAGCATCTATAGCCAGCATTTTTTTTTCATTTTGACTTTTTATTATTTAAATTTTTGTTTCTACTCTTCTATGACTTAATATTTTGTTGTATGTGTTCTTGTTATAAAATGCTTATGTAGACACAGGCAAAAATGAGGCAGGAACTTGTTAAAAATAACAATAACAATTGTAAAGCAATTATACTCCAATAAAGATGTAAAAAATATATAAAATAAAATAAAAAATTAAAATAAATTAAAATAAATTTTAAAAATTAATAATAGCAATAACAAATAAGCCCCCCAAAAAAGTGTCATGCTAGGTTTTCATTTTAAATGCATTAGCTTTTTATCTGGCAATGTGACCTAAGGAAATACACTTTATATTACTGTGGTTTAGTTTCTTTCTCTGAAACATGAGGGAGTTTAGCTGGATACCCTGAGGTCCCTTCCACCACTAGGATTCAACCATGAAATTTATGTTCATGTAGCTTAGTATAATATCCTGAAAACATTTTCTATGAAATGAAGGATTTCATTCTTGGAAATTTTATAACTAAAAAATATTGATTGAAAGTCTCTAGGGGCTGTTATTCTTTTAAAATAGCTAAATATGAATACTATGAATATTTTTTGAGAGAAACATAGACAAGAGTTGGAAGTTTGTAGACCTAGAAATACGAAAGATAAAATGGGTTTCACAGTGTATTTCCCTTAGTTCAGGAATCACATGGATGTTCATATGAATGTAATACAAAAACCCTATGAATAAATAGTATGTGTATGTGAGACAAGGTACATGTAAACAAAAGAATTGCACCTTGAGGTTTAATAGACCACAACAACCTCCTCCTACATCTTCACACACGGAATAATCAAGTGAAGAAGTAACATAGCTAATATAATCTAAAACGGAGTAACTTTTGCCTTATACTTTATGTACGCATGGGATGTTTTATTGGGACATCTTTGTAATTATTTCTATTCATGCCTTCACTTTGAATTTATGCATTATCTTGTCACTGCGTTCAATCAACAGACAGATATTGACCACTAATGTGTGCCTGGAAATCCCTGCAAGGAAGCAAGCATAAGCAAACTTCTCTTCAATCTAAATATTGCAGTGTTCTTCAGTGATCCTTTCAGTTAAAGATGATGCTTATATATTGGCTTAATAAGGAGGTAACAACCAACTGAATTAGACTTCCCAATTAAGCAGTGGGATTGGAGCTACAGCATATGAGGCTAATATTGATAATAACCATTATTCTCCTAGACAAGGTAATATTTCAGCCTAGTTGCAGTCTGCATTTCTCATCTATCAAGCAGAGCCTCCAGTAATAATCTTAGAATGCTTTCCAACGTTCCCCAAGTAGAGGTGAAAGCCATGTGTAAATCTGACCTTCAGTGTTAAACCAAGAGCTTTCAAATCCTCATGGACAGGTGCTAAGTAGTTGCACAAGATGCCAAGTAGTTACGAAAAAAAGATAAGAGGAAATCTCTGTAAGAAGAATCATCACATTGAGATCACAGTCATTTGCACAGACTACTCATTCTTCCCATTTATTCTAATAACACTCCCCCATTGTTCTTGAGAGACTACATAATTATCCAAAGAGAATGAGCTTTTGCCTAAAAAGGGGCAATTTGGGTAAGTGCAAACAAGTTGCACTTTGTGGACTGTAACAAAATTCGTTATACATTTTATATACACTTTTAAATTTTTTTCAGATAATGGGGCCTGTTAATGGGCTGAACTGTGTCCTCCAAAAAAATATGCTTAAGTCCTAACCTCCAGTACCTCAGAATATGTTTATTTGGAAATAGGGTTGTTGCAGATGTAATTAGTTAAGAAAAGGTCATATTGGAGTAGGGTAGGCCCTTAATCCAAACTGACTGTTGTTCTTATGAGAAGAAGGCAAGGACATACAGTGAGAATGCCATGTAATGACAGGGACAGAGATGAGAGTGATGCAGCTACAAGCCAAGGAACCCCAGCAGAAGTCGGGAAGAGACAGGGAAGGATTCCACCCAGAGTCGCAGGGGCAGCATGGTCCTGCTGACACCTTGATTTTGGATTTCTAGACTTTCTAACTGTGAGACAAAAAAATTCTGTTGTTTTAAGCCATCGAGTTTGTGATACTTTGTGACAGAAGCCCTAGGAGACCAATACAGGGGCTCATGAGGAAGATCAGATGAGCTATGGAAATATAATTTTATGTATACGAGTTAAGCTTGAGTAAAATGAAGATTCTTCTGCCATCGAAGAGAATCCAAAGTTTATCCAGCCCTTACTGTATATCTAGCATTGTTTTAGGCATTTTATAAATATTATTTTATTAAATATCAAGTATCACCTAGTACTCCATCCATATGATGAGTTAGGTTCTAATACTACCTCAGTGTAGAGACAAAATCTGCACTAATTCTGGTTAAATAATCTTCCTTTCAAGGGAGTATTATTCTGCTCTACAGATTCTTTCTGGAGAATACAACTTTCATTTTATTACGTACTAGAAATTTAAAATGTTTAATTTCAATGGGAAAAAGAGTTGACAACTGTCTCTGTCTTCAAAACTTATTATATCAAAGTTAAATCTGTAGTAAAAAGAATACATCTTCTGTTATATTAATGTAATTGTGCTAATACTCATTATATATAATAAATTGCAGTGGCTCAAGTATTACTCTATGATACATAAAGCCTTTAAAAAACATTATGTTTAAAACAAATATATGATTTAAGTGGGTTTGTTACAGGTTAAAAAATGCACTAAAATTAAAATTTTAAAAACCTTCATGAAATTATAGACGATTCTAGATTACAGTTATTTTAGAAAATATTTCAATTTTTGGATTGTCAATAATTATTGAGTGTTCTCCTCTTATGTTCTACCTATTTATTTTTTTACTTTCTGTTCATAAAGTATTTCAAAACAACTGCAACATGCTACTGACTAATAGAAGCCTTCAGAAACTTACAACACCCATATATCAAAACGTTGCATGGAAAATCAGTGAATCTCTAAATTCCTCCAAACATATGGTTTACAATTAAGTTGTTTATTGCTGAATAAACATTAATCTCCGACAAAGGCAGCAAGTGCCATTTCTCCACCTCTAGATGTTTTCTAATTCATATTCTTCGGCTGAAAGCAAACACATCAGTTTGAATTTGCTTTACTCCTACATACTCTCAGTTTGGCAAGCCATAAAGCCTTGCAATTGATTTTTGTCATTATTATTCTGTATTATCAATTTGGGTACTCTATCAAAATCAGCAGGTTGGGCTTTATAATTTAACTGCTTAATAATAAACATGAAGTAATACAAGCCTATACCCCAGGTTTTACATTTGCAAATTAATAGTGCATTTGTATATTATAATTCTTCTTTTGCTCTAAAGCAAGATAATACACTTACAGAATAATAAAGCTTTATAATTAATATGCAATTAAGCAGATAAAACACTGATATATACAACCATATAATGTGCTTCTGAAATCTAAAATATAGTCATCTGTAAAAGAAAGCTATATCTATAACAACTAAAAGATACAAAATATCCATATGTGGAAAAGCTCTGTAATGATACAAATATACAGAAAGTCTGTGGGAATCTGGCAGTGGCTGCTGATAGGAATTGGTGCAAAGACACATAAGGTCACATAGCCTTACCCCTTGATCTTTACCAGTGTAATGGAAACACCAATATCCTCCCCTGCCAAGCAAAAGAAGACTCCAAGACTTCATTTTTGTTCCAAGCTACACAGCTCAGAGGACTGGTGCCCAGAGGTTTCACACATACACATATATTTGTTTATTCACTTAATAAACAAATATTGACTGTTTGGCATCGATTACACCAAAATCGAAAAGATATAATTCCTACTTTTAGGAGGTCACTTCCAAGTAAGCAGAGTATATAAATGGCACCATTAGAGGGATGTATTAGTTTTCTATTGCTGAATAACAAATTACCCCAATTTAGCAGCTTAAAACAACACACACTTGTTATCTCTCTGCTGCTGTGTGTCAGGAATATGGGCATGGCTTAGCTGTGTCCTCTGCTTCTTGGTCTCTAACAAGGCTGCAATCAAAATGTTGGGCCAGGGTTTGTGGTTTCATCTGAAAGTTCAACTAGTGAAGGATTTTCCATACTCCCTCGATGGTTTTCGGCAGCATTCATTTTCTGTGGGCTGTCAGACTGGGGGCTGCAGTTCCTTACTGGCTGTTGGCCAGAAGCCATCCTCAGCTCCTTGCCATGTGAGCCTCTCCTACATGGCAGCTTTCTTCATCAAAACATGCAAGCCAGGCTTCCCTGGTGGCACAGTGGTTGAGAGTCTGCCTGCCGATGCAGGAGACACGGGTTCGTGCCCCGGTCCGGGAGGATCCCACATGCCGCGGAGCGGCTGGGCCCGTGAGCCATGGCCGCTGAGCCTGCACATCCGGAGCCTGTACTCCGCAACGGGAGAGGCCCACGTACCACAAAAAAAAAAAAAAAAAAAAAAAATGCAAGCCAAGAAGTCAACAGAGAAAGCTTTCCAGCAAATTGGAAATCACAGACTTTATAATCTAATCACATAAGTAGCACATTCCACCTATTTTGCTATATTCTGTTGGTTAAAATCAAGTTACTAATTTCAAACCACTCTCAGGGGGAGGGGATTACACAAGGGCATAAATACTAGTACGTAGGGATCATTGGGGGGCATTTTATTTTATTTTATTTTTTAAATTTATTTATTTATTTATTTTTTGGCCACACCACATGGCATGCAGAACTTCTCCAACCAGGGACCAAACCCGTGCCCTCTGCAGTGGAAACGTGGAGTCTTAACCACTGGACCACCAGGGAAGTCCATCATTGGAGGCCATTTAAAAAGTCTGCCTATCACAAGACACTAAAATGATCTCCTTCCCAACAGTTATTTTTACTACCAGTGATCCACGCTTTCTAAGTTCTCTACTAGTGGAATCACTTCGGGGTGCTAAAAATTTGTGTCTTTATTATACAAATATACTACTGTGGCTAAGTTAGATGATTACTTATCCTGTGAGTGTCACACTGTGGGATATAGAAAAGACAGTTTTTTTTAATAAATTTATTTTTAGTTGTGTTGGATCTTCATTGCTGTGCACAGGCTTTCGCTAGTTGCGGCGGGCAGGAGCTACTCTTCGTTGTGGTGCACAGGCTTCTCATTGCGGTGGCTTCTCTTGTTGCGGAGCATGAGCTCTAGGCATGCACGCTTCAGTAGTTGTGGTACACAGGCTCAGTAGTTGTGGCTCACGGGCTCTAGAGTGCAGGCTCGGTAGTTGTGGCACACAGGCTCAGCTGCTCCACAGCAAGTGGTATCTTCCCGGACCAGAGCTCAAACCCATGTCCCCTGAACTGGCAGGCAGATTCTTAAATACTGCGCCACTAGGGAAGTCCCGAAAAGATAATTTTTTGAATTTATTTTTTATTGAAGGATAGTTTATTTACAATGTTGTGTTAATTTCTGCTGTACAGCAAAGTGACTCAGTTATACAAATATATACATTCTTTTTTTTATATTCTTTTCCATTATGGTTTATCCCCAGAGATTGGATATAGTTTCCTGTGCTCTACAGTAGGACCTTGTTGTTTATCCATTCTAAATGCAATAGTTTGCACCTATCAACCCCAAACTCCCAGTCTGTCCCTCTCCCTACCCCCATCCCTTGGCAACCACAAGTCTGATCTCTATGTCTGTGAGTCTATTTCTGTTTTGTAGATAGGATCATTTGCATCATATTTTAGATTCCATGTGTAAGTGATATCACATGGTATTTGTCTTTCTCTTTCTGACTTACTTCACTTAGTATGATAATCTCTAGTTGCATCCATCTTGCTGCAAATGGCATTATTTCATTCTTTTTTATGTCTGAGTAGTATTCCATTGTATATATGTACCACATCTTCTTTATCCATTCGTCTGTTGATGGACATTTAGGTTGTTTCCATGTCTTGGCTATTGTGAATAGTGCTGCTATGAACACAGGGGTGCATATATCTTTTTGAATTATAGTTTTGTCCGGGTATATGCCCAGGAGTGGGATTGTTAGATCATATGGTAATTCTATTTTTAGTTTTTTAAGGAACCTCCATACTGTTCTCCTTAGTGGCTGTATCAATTTACATTCCCACCAACAGTATAAGAGGGTTCCCTTTTCTGCACACCCTCTCCAGCATTTATTGTTTGTAGATTTTTTGATGGCCATTCTGACTGGTGTGAGGTGGTACCTCATTGTAGTTTTGGTTTGCATTTCTCTAATAATTAGCGATGTTGAGCATCTTTTCACGTGCCTATTGGCCATGCCATCTGTATGTCTTCTTTGGAGAAATGTCCATTTAGATCTTCTGCACATTTTTCAATTGGGTTGTTTTTTTGTTGTTGTTGTTGACTTGTATGAACCATTTGTATACTTTGGAAATAAAGCCCTTGTCAGTCCCATCATTTGCAAATAATTTCTCCCATTCCTTAGGTTTTCTTCATTTTGTTTATGGTCTCCTTTGTTGTGCAAAAGCTTGTAAGTTTGATTAGGTCCCATTTGTTTATTTTTGTTTTTATTTCTATTGCCCTGGGAGACTGACCTAAGAAAACACTGTGACAATTTATGTCAGAGAAAGTTTTGCCCTTATTCTCTTTTAGGAGTTTTATGATGTCTTATATTTAAGTCTTTAAGCCATTTTGAGTTTATTTTTGTGCATGGTGTGAGGGTGTGTTCTAACTTCACTGATCTACATGCAGCTGTCCAGCTTTCCCAGTACCACTTGCTGAAGGGACTTGTTTTTCCCATTTTATATTCTTGCTTCCTTTGTCAAAGATTAATTGACCATAGGTGTGTGGGTTTATTTCTGGGCTCTCTGTTCTGTTCCATTGATCCATACATCTGTTTTTGTGCCAATACCACACTGTTTTGATTACTGTAGCTCTGTAGTGTTGTCTGAAGTCTGGGAAGGTTATGCCTCCTGCTTTGTTCAGAAAATATGATATGATTAAATAGCAAAAGAAATTTTGCAATATGAGTTAATGGCTGGGACAATCAACGTAGTGAATGCCATATGGAGAGGAAGGGAGGTGAGGTCATCTTAAGCCTTCACTGATTGTCTATTACCCTAAGATATTAAGGATAATATGGATAACAATAAGGCTACTCTTATTACTAGCTTAGTTATGGTCCCTAAATATTTCTGCAGTCAGACCACTCTTAACCTCTACGGCTACTGCTGGTGATTAGATGTGTAAAATTCAGAATAGTGGAGAACTCTTCTCTGCAGATCCTGCATTGGCAGGTGGATTCTTAACCACTGCACCACCAGGGAAGTCCCTAATTTCAGTTTTAAAAATCAGTATTCCTAGGAAAAAGAATAATTCTAGATATATTTTCAAATAAATAAATGAAATATTTAAGTAATCTCCTCCTGTCATCCAACCTTACCTAAGTTTGGACTAAACATCCATTTGCCCAAGATAGGTAATAATTTACAGAAAATAGATAAGAAACACAGCTACCTTTATTTTACAAGTTTAAATGAAGCTACGTTACTTTGTCCTCAATGCTGTGAATCAATCATACAGGTTGGGGCAGAGCTTAGTAACTGTTCTCCAAAAATCTGTGTTTTCATGTCTCTTTGTTTCTTCCTATGCAATGAACTGACTACATTTTCCCAGCTGCCCTTGCTGCTGATAGGAGTTCTGGACAGTGAAATCTGAGTGCAAGTGACATGTTCTTGCAGGCTTGGCCCATAAAACTCTCATGCATACTCTTGCACTTTCTTTTTCTCTTCCAGATACCAGGAATTAAGGCAACTATGGCAATCTTAGAAACCGTGTGTTAAAGACGACAGTCTCTTCCAAACTGGGTCCCTAAACAATTACATAGAAAATAGCCTCCCCGTTGACTGTTCCCTATCCAGGACTGTTCCACGAGCATTAAATAAACCGCTATTGTGTGGGAGTTTTGTTGTTGTTGTTACAGAAGCTAGCATTACCCCTACTATTATATGCACCCAACTAAGTAGGGATTTGGATCAGAAATATATAAACTTAAAATAGAATCTCCCAGGTATCCAAAATATGCCCCTTATTGCGAATTACACCAATAATTTGAATTGTTTATATGAGTACTATTTACTCAGAAAAGTAATTATTATCAAAGTGTTACTTCCTTTAAGAAAGCATATCAAGTACTGAAATATGTCCACGTGTAGCAGACAATATCACGGTGTGTTAAATCTTTTATCAACTTTCTCTGGTCATTTGTCTACCATAACGTTGGAGACGGGGGCATGGGAGTGGAGATGAGAATGCTAGCAGTATTCTCTAGTCATATGAATTTAGGAACAACAATCTCATAGTACATTACGGCAACAACAGCAACTAGAATTAAGTTTTGTTACCAAGTAGACTCTCTCTGAAAATTGGGTTTATAATAGAACTACTGACAGACTGTTTACCACCACGGCACCAATGAAAAGACTGTAGCGACTTAAAATGAGTTTTTTTGGTTTGGGATCTGTCAAAATAATAAATTGGCTGTTTTTTATTTGGTTGGTTGGTTTCTACACTAATGCTTTATTAAATATTCAAAATCTGTGGTTCAAACTAATTTCCTATCACCTCACCTAAGATTTTAAACACTCAATGTTGTAAATCTTCTGAAAGGGCATTTGTCACAGTAGATAAGCAAGCAGGAAAGAAAAATGCAGAAAGTGAGCTTCCTACTGAGTTATTTACTTGGAATAAGTGGATCCTACAAAATGCCTGACCTGGAGTATTTAACTATAACAACCCAAGAGACAATAAAACATGGGTTACACAGAGAGTTCATCAAAATTTTATATGAACTCTACAGAAAAAATTAACTCAGTGATAACCTGAAAGCTGTAAAGTCATACTATTAAAACCAAAACAAGAAACCTGAAAAGATATTAAACCAAAACTTTGATAATTGTACTTATTATTGGAGAAATAAACAAAGCTAAAATACAATTTAATAGGCTACATTTTAATAGTATTTCCCAGCTTGCAAAATTTATATCATTTTATTTGCACTGTAGGTAAAACCTAAGCTATTACTACTGTACAGATAAATAGAATAAACTAATAGATTCTTTAAAAGACTATTTACGTAACAAAACAATAATTTGGGATACTTCAGGTCCCTTATCCTTGATTTATTTGAAGGACAAAAATAAGTGGTGTTTTCCATTCTAAATTACAAAGCATAATTTTATGGTTCATTTAAAGCACATACATGTTTATGACAGTTTTGAAGAGATTAAGGAATTTTGCCCACTTCTCACAATTTGTTCAACCAGAAGCTGTCTTCTCTGGTTGCTAATCCAGTGCTTTTATTGCTAGTAGCCTGCTATAACACTTTTATCTTTACAATGTACTGCCTAAACCAAATTACTCATTAATGTTTATATATTAATTAATCAAGTAAGTGCACTTACCTTCTATATAACAGCCTCTGAATTATACTAGGTGTGGGAGTTACAATGGAGTAGATATCACTCCTGCCCTCATAAGGCTTAGAGTCCAGGAGGGAACATGCACATTTTCTAAAGGAGATGTTGGTGGCATCTACGTGACTAGGCAACAAGAAACACTTAATTTCCTCTATAGCATATTCCATTTATTATGCAAGTCCCTGTGACATCCACCATCACTGAGCAATTGAGTAGTTAATACTCCAAATATTGGCTTATGGCTGTGAGGACCAGTGAGTTTAACTCTGGGTGAGCTGAAAAGAAATATGTGGTAAAAACTTCACCCCTTCAAGTGACATATACCTCCCTCTCAATAAAGGAGTGCCTTTCTCTTACTCTCCCCCTCCCCCCATCCTCCCAGCTAGATCCATGGCTGTGTCTCCATATGAGGACTCAGTCCTGTCACCATTTACTAATTCATTTAGTCATTCTTTCAACTAATACATACTGAGCATTTACTATGTACCAGAGTCTACTATAGGTGCTGAGGATAAAGTGACAAAACTGTGAAAGAAAAAACAGAAGAAAAATCCTGTTATTCTGGCGCCTACATTCAGAGAATAAACATGTCAAACAAGTAAAAAATAGAGTAGTTGAGTGATTCTATTTAGTCTGAATGTTGGGTGCCAAGAAGAACAAGAAGCAAAGCAGAGACAGGAAGTATGAACTGCAGCAGGTAGGAGGCAGGGCTGGTGGGAGTTTCAGATAGGGAGCAGAGATGATGCCCCCAAGGATAAATTGGGAGATTGGGAGATTGGGACTGACATACACACAATACTATACTACACATAAAATAGAGAACTTAGAGGAACCTGCCGTACAGCACAGGAAACTCTACCCAAATACTCTGTAATGGCCTATATGGGAAAAGAATCTACTAAAAAAAAAGAGTGGATTCCAATAAAAATTAATTTTTAAAAAAGAGTGGATGTATGTATACGTCAAACTGATTCACTTTGCTGTACCCCTGAAACTAACACAACACTGTAAATCAACTATATTCAAATAAAATTTTTTTAAAAAAAGAAAGATGATGCCTCCAAGAGGGACTTGATTCATGTTGGTGAAGACATGAAATAAAGACATGATGATTAATGCTGTGTCAACTTGACTGGGGCAAGGGATGACCAGATATGTGGTGAACCATTTTGGGGTGTGTCCAAAGGGCGCTTCTGGAAGAGCCTGTTATTTGATTTGGTGAGCTGAATAGATCAGCTCCCCACCCCCAATATGAATGGGTGTCATTTAATCCACTAAGTGCCCAAATCAAACAAAGAGGTAGAGGAAGGTGAACTGGCTCTCTCTCTACTTCAGCTGAAACATCATCCACCTTCTCCTGCCCTTGGACTTTGGTGCTCCTGGTTCTTGGGCTTTTGAATTAGGACTTATATCAGTGGCCTCTCAATTCTCAGGCCTTCAGGCTCGGACTGAATTACACCACGGTCTTTCTTCGTTCTCCAGCTTATAGCTGGCAGATCATGGTACTTGTTGGCTGGCTTCCAAAACTGCATGAGCCAATTCCTATAATAAATCTATCTATTATCTAGCTAGCTAGCTATATATATATATATCTCCATCCTCTGGAGAACTCTGGCTAATACATAAGGAATTTCCTCAAGAAAACATGAACACAGCAAGAAACACACCACTAACTGGGTCCCCACTGTGAACTCACCCTCCCCAGCTGCAGAGCCGCTGCCACGGTCCACAAGCCCTCGAGCTCCCTTTCCCGTGCAGGGCCTTTTAACCCTATTGCCAGTGCTGGGTAGCTCTCTTGCCATGTGTCCCAGCTCCTCTCAAGACCCCATGATAGTTAACAAGTTGACAAGTGTTAATATCTTACAATGTTCCAAGCACTGTTCTAAATATATTACATAAATAACATACTTAATCCTTATAACGACCCTCTGAAGTAGGACAGTCAATATCCCTTTACAGAGGTAGAAACTGAGATTAGACACCTCATGTAAGGTCATATAACAAGGAAGAGACAGAGTTGGCCTTGGAACCAGTCAGCTGGGCTCTGAATTCTGCGCTGCTGTCTTTCCATCCAGGAATGATCTGGTGCGAGGGACTGACCTCCGCCCTTTACCGTTATTGCTGAATTACATCACAGTGCTCTTCCTAGGAGTCTCGTGGCCGTCTAAACCTGCAGTCCTGACCCATCTTCCAACCCAGTATCTTGGCTCCATAAACATAAGGTCTGGAAAGACAGCCTGACCCGGGAGTCTAAACTGCATGCCTGACTGCCTGCAGCTGCAGACACTCCCTACTGACTGGACACCTCTTTCCAATAGTTTCTGGCACCAGGCAAAGACCACAGTGACCTTTGGATGCTAGAACTGACTGCTTTGTTGCATCACCAGAGCCAGGCCTTAGAGCTGGATCCCATTTCTCTACTCAACAACTGTTAAGAGAGTAGAATAGCAAGGGTGTGGTAGAGTACGCCGGGCCAGAAGAGCAAGGGCATGATGCGAGCTAAAGGTGGCTGAGCACTACCTGCGACTAGGCGCCGCTCTAAGTGCTTTACATGTAACTCATTTAAAGGGAGGTATGCTCCCGTCCCAGCCATCTTCACGTGGGCCATCTCAGGTCACAGCTTGAAAGAGCTTTCTTCCTGAGGGAGTTTCTGAGGTGGAGAAAAGAGGAGTCCAAGGCACTCTGAGTTTCTTTGAAACTTGACTGGAGTCAGAAGAAAAAAAAAAATCAAAACAGAATAATGCTCTGTTTGCCAAAGATTAAAAAAAAAATCTTGAGACACACTGTTCTTTTGTTCTGGAAACCACCTGAGTTACTTAGTTATGCAAATGCAAAGCAGCTGATATCTGTGGCTTCAAGGAGAGAACGTGCTCAGCACAAGAATGGGGGAGAAATCATCTGTGTAACAGGCTGAGTTGCATCTATGCAAGTTGCTGCTGTGGTTGTTCTTGTTATTATTAGGGGAAATCTATGTTAAGCATGAACTGAGATTACTTATGTCCCTAAAAACTACTGAGTGTTCAAGTGAAGAGTTTATAATTTTGAGCTGATACCCATAGGAAATCTGAAGCTAAGGGTCATACAAAAGACACTGCATGAGGGCTTCCCTGGTGGCGCAGTGGTTGAGAGTCCGCCTGCCGATGCAGGGGACACGGGTTCGTGCCCCGATCCCGGAAGATCCCACATGCCGCGGAGCGGCTGGGCCCGCGAGCCATGGCCGCGGAGCCTGTGTGTCCGGAGCCTGTGCTCCGCAACGGGAGAGGCCACAGCAGTGAGAGGCCCGCGTACAGCAAAAAAAAAAAAAAAAAAGACACTGCATGTGATCAGAGCCATTCTGAGATTCTGACAGTACACCCAGGTAGCAGCGCAGCACCCAACAGGGCATAGAATGTGTCTGCCTACCACCACAGGAAGGATGCAATCACAGCCCTGCAGTCAAGGAACAGCAGTGGAGACCCTGGGGACGCCTTGACATGGTCTTTGGTCTCCTCATGGGATGTGACAGTGGCAATGATGTTGCTCCTACAGGCAGCTTTGGGGACAAGCGGGCAACATCTACATGCATCCAGGGCCGGGGAGAAAGACTTGTGACTCTATGCATGATGGTAATATCAAAGAGATGGATTTGTGATGGATGTAGTGTGCATCGCACATCTAAGAGACATTCCAGAATATTTCACACAGGCAGGGAGACATTCAGAAAATCAAATTGCCCTTGGTCTTGGAATTATTGAAATGTGGGCATTAAATATTAGTGCATCACATTTTCACTGCCTGAGCCCTCTAATTACACAACTTCCTAAGCTTCCCTTTTATTAGGGTCTGAAACCAGCCACCCTGTTTACTATGATATTAAGTCTTCAAAGAAACTGGGCATCAAATACCTTAATGCCCTTCCCAGACTTCCTCAAACAAGGCTTTAAATAATCAGTCTTAGCATTCCTACTTAGTTACCCTGTGGCTACATTGCTGAGATGGTTTTATTTCCTCAGCAACTTCCTCTTTCCCTTATCTTTATTTTTTAAGCCAGAAAAGAAAAAAGAAAAAAAAAAGAGATTGTTAATATCTGTGCTTATATAAAGAAAGATAATGGTAAGATAATGATGAGGCTTTTTTCTTTTTTTTTCTGTTCAACATTTAAAGAAAATTTTAACAAATTTTGTTTTTAAAAAGTTTTGCACTATGGAATCCATACACTGTCATTCCTTAGGAGCAAAAAATCTCAATTATTAACATATAAGTTGCTACATGGATCCACAGAGTTACAACACTAACAAAAATTTTGATGATAAATAATGTTTAAATATATTTGTTAAATGGATGAATAAGATATTGAGCAATACACTGAATGGATGATAATCTGTGAAGCTTGTACTTGAGAGGCGAGAAATGTTTCTTTCTACACCACAACAGATATACATTCCTAAGGTACTATATGTACTTTCTAAATTATATGGACAGAAGCAAACACTGAGACCCATGGAGGCCTAAACACAGGGGAAGAGCAGGAGAGATGATGGATAATGATGTTCAATAGGTTTTAAAATGCCAGTACAAGACAAGATCCTAACAGAGATACCACAGTGCATAAGTAAACTTCTTATAGTAAATTTTGACAGTGGTAAAAATTGGGGATAAAACATTTCCAAGTCATTAAAACTCTTTATTAAATGACACATCTACATGAATGGATAAAGAATGATGTAGTATGTATACACAATGGAATACTACTCAGCCATAAAAAAGAATGAAATAATGCCATTTGCAGCAACATGGATGGACCGAGAGATTATTATACTAAGTGAAGTAAATCAGAAAGGGAAAGACAAATACCCTATGATGTCACTTATATGGGGACTCTAAAATATGACACTAATGAACTTATTTATGAAACAAACAGACTCAAGATGTAAAAAACAAACTTATGGTTACCAAAGGGGAAAGGGGGTGGGGCAGGGATAAATTAGGAAACAGGATTAGCAGATACAAACTATTATATATAAAAGAGATAAACAACAAGGTCTACTGTATAGCACAGGGAACTATATTCAATATCCTGTAATAAACCATAATGGGAAAGAATATGAAAAAAACATGTATATATATGTATAACTGAATCACTGCTGTACACCAGAAACTAACACAACATTGTAAATCAACTATACTTCAATTAAAAAAAAGAAAAAAAATGGTGCATCTATCAATACAAACAGATTATGCCCTAATGATAAACAGGTAGAAAGTATCCTTGTCCAAACTTTCACTCTCCAAGTATTTGCTATAAAGACTGCAGAGTTTTATCTCGGGCTTTGCTATAAAAACCCTCTATAGAGGCTGGGGAAGACTTCTGAACTTAGAAATTCCAGTAAATATGGACATATTTAATTGTACTTTCAAAAATTAAATTATAGCAAAAGATTCCATCAAAAATCAAAATATTTGAAAAATAATTTCAGTACTTTTTTCTGCAGATGACAACTAAGTGGTTAATGAGCTATACTATATTAAAATCTCTAAAATTAGTATGAAAAAGACAAGGAAACCAATAGAAACATGGCAAAGGATGAGAATAGAAAAGTCCTGAAAAGGCAATTCCAAATGGCCAGTAGGTATTTTAAAAGGTGTTCAAACCCACTAGTAATGAGAAAAATGCAAATTTAATTTAATTAAAAATGAAATATTAGTTTAGAGACCTCAGTCACACAAAATTTTTAAAAGAGCATTAAACCTACTGTAGAACAATGAAAGAGAATTCTCACATGATGCTGGTGGAAATGTGCTGTTATCTTCATGTCTGGCAGCATCTATTAAAATGTAAAACATGCCCTTTCTCCTAGCCATGCTATTTCTAGGAATCTCTGCCATAACAGTGACAGCAACAGTTGATAAAGATACATATGTAAGGATGTTTACTGAAGCACTGTTTATACTGGCAGAAAAGAGGGAGGGGAGAAGTGAACATGCACCAGTAAGGGGGATAATCAAGTAAATGAGGTCTCATCTTTGCCCTGAATACCATGTAACCAATAACAAGAGCAAATCTGTTTCTATACGCATTTACTTAGAAGAATTTCCATCACAAATTACTGAATTTGAAAAATAGTGCATAATATAATACACATTTTAACAAGAGCCCTCTATAAATACAAATATATGCATATACGTTCATATATACAAATACGCAAATTTTATGTGTGATAATATGAGTGATGAGAAAAGTAAAAATAATACAGAGCAAGTTGTTACCATGAATTACCCAAAAGCTCAGTTACACCTAGGGGAGGGTGAGACAGGTGGAGGTAGAAGGACTGTGGGGGGCGAGATGGTGAACAAACAAAAGCTAGAACTGTTATCTCATTTATTAAAATAGTATATTATGCCTGTGTTTATATTCCTAAAAAAATTACCAAAAAGTTAAGCACTTAAGGTCAATGGTTCTCTTTGAGAATTTGATAAAAACAAAGTACCCAATTCCCAGAAAACATCCACATCTGCACATAGATATAACCATTTGCAGGTCAAAGATGCCCTAAAATTCATCCATGGATACAAGATTAAGCTTATCTCCCAATGTATGCACTGTGGACTAGGGACCATGGAGAAATCAAGTTTATTCCACTAGTATGACATCTGAAAAGATCAAATGGCATTGCTTTGGCCCATATTTGACTGCTAGGGTCAAGGTCATTTTCCCATTGAAATGTAGACACTGTGAACTCAGGGAAAAGCTGGTTCAGCCTGATCCATTTGATCAGATCAGAATGTATATATCTCTCCCTCACAAATCATAGTGCAAAGTCCATGTGGTCTTTCTTTATGGCAATAGAATCTTTGGGCTTGAATTTTTTTTTTTTTTTTTGCGGTACGCGGGCCTCTCACTGCTGTGGCCTCTCCCGTTGTGGAGCACAGGCTCCAGACGTGCAGGCTCAGCGGCCATGGCTCACGGGCCCAGCCACTCCACGGCATGTGGGATCTTCCCAGACCGGGGCACGAACTCGTGTCCCCTGCATCAGCAGGCGGACTCTCAACCACTGCGCCACCAGGGAAGCCCTAGGCTTGAATTTTTATACAAGAAAAGTTTTTAAATTTCTGGGGAAATGATTTTATTGACCCAAATTAAATTACTCCTTTTTTTTTTATTTCCTTTTTTGGCAGTTTAAACGCTGAACAAAACATCCCGGTAGAAAAGAGAATTGAGTTAAGTGGTTTGGAAATACAGAGGCAATCCTAAAGGTCAGAGTGGAACTACATTTTTCAAGTCCAGTTTTGCCTTTTTCTAACTCACAAGTCTTTCAACTATAATGTAGATGTGTTTTTTAAAAGCAGAAAGTTTTTAGAAAAGATGTGTTAAGAGGGCCATGTGGTCAGGACCTACTTTCAGTCACAGCCTGCTAAGAGCATCAGGTATAACATGAAGTGCCAAGGTAAGTGGTTATATTTCCTTCTTGCTTATTCAGTCCTGGGGCCACCCCTGATGAAAAGTTACCAAGTTACATGGTAGCTTGGTAATGGGACTATTATAGACAAGGCACTAAATGAGTTCAAGAAACTCATTCATCTTCTTGATTGTGCTTGCAATCTGGAGAGACTGCATTCACTTTTTTTTTTTTTTTTTGCTGTACGCGGGCCTCTCACTGCTGTGGCCTCTCCCGCCGCGGAGCACAGGCTCCGGACACACAGGCTCCGCGGCCATGGCCCGCGGGCCCAGCCGCTCCGCGGCATGTGGGATCCTCCGGGACCGGGGCACGAACCCGTGTCCCCTGCATCGGCAGGCGGACTCTCAACCACTGCGCCACCAGGGAAGCCCTGCATTCACTTTGAGTACAATACAAATAAACTTCTACAGCACCTCTGATGCAAACACATCCCAAGGCACTTTCCAGCCAAGTACAGCACTAAAATGTGCAAGTGTACTGTCAGAACTGGTTCAAATATATAGAACTAAAGTTTAGGTTTAAATAAAGCTATAAATTTAGCATTTTGTCTTCCAGGATAAATCTCATTCAAGAAGTGGGGGAAATTATAAGTGCATGATCAGGCTCTGGAAGTTTTCAACATTCATCTGCATAAACACTGTACTGCATGATCACAGAAACACCCTCTGGATATTTTATTATCGAGATTTTAAATCTGCATATCATAATAAGCATATCTGTTCCAATCAAGCATTGACTAATTTGCTGTACAAATAACTCTGGAAGTTATTTATTTTGAGCCTGTGTTATCTGGTTTGGCTCACTTCCTTGGTTGACTTTGCTAGATGACTACCAAGGACATGCTTCCTTTTCCTTATGTGGACATGGCCCAGCTGACCATCACCCAGATCATGTTCTTCACATCTTCATAGCTGCTTACCAATTTGTGATGGCAAAAACAGGAGCCAATGTTTTCTTATACTCCCCTGCTACTGGAAACAACTACGAAACCTTCAGAAAGGCACTATTTCCTGAAGTGATACTCAGCGTATTTTCAACATTCTATGGAGACACTGGTTAAGTGGCCCATAGTTCCTCAAAAACAAAAACTGACAAGATACACCTTTCATATGTCAGCACTGATGATGCTCTAAATGCATTTGTTCCATGAAATCTATAGTTTTTCCATCTGAGGCTGGCATCCTCCACTGATCAAATAAACTTTATCTTTGCCAAACTACATTTCATACTGTTCTCTATGTATACATAATAAAAATATGGGGAATTGGTAAAAGTTGTTGTCCTCTACTCAAAATGATTTAATATTTTTACTTGCTTTAAAAATAATAATGCTGCAGGTTATTAAGAAATCTGTGTTTGTGCTACCCATATTATCTTTTATATGGTGAATGTAAATGTTCTTCTGGTGAAGACCATGAATGTTAATTTGTTCATGTTTAAGGAGAGACTTGAACATGAGAACACACAGGTGGGTTCCTAATCATAAATGCATTCCTAATAGTAAGGGCATTTGTTGTGGGAAAAAGCATGAGGAACAAATATAGATACAGTGATATTATTTGAATTCAAATATTTTTGGTAATAAAGGAAGTGTAAGAAGATAAAGAATGAGTCTAAAAGGTTCCATGTGCTGTTCACAGATCATCACATCATTGACTTTTTTTTTTTTTTTTTTTGCGGTACGTGGGCCTCTCACAGTTGTGGCCTCTCCCGTTGCGGAGCACGGGCTCCGGACGTGCAGGCTCAGCGGCCATGGCTCACGGGCCCAGCTGCTCCGCGGCATGTGGGATCTTCCCAGACCGGGGCACAAACTTGTGTCCCCTGCATCGGCAGGCGGACTCTCAACCACTGCGCCACCAGGGAAGCCCACATCATTGACTTTTATCTGTGATTTCAAATAACTATTTGGCCATCTGACTGATTCCTCAATCAGAGACTTGCTGCAGAAACCCCTCTTCAAAACCACAACAGTTTCCTTTGCATCATCTGAGCCCCTAAAATCTGTGAATAGCCTATGTGTGTTAGTTTCCTCTTGCTGTCTAACAAATTACCACAAATGGTGTTTAAAACAATACAAATGTTTTCCCTCATATTTTTTATAGGTCAAAGTCTGGGCACAGTGTGGCCAGATTTTCTGCTCCAGATCTCACCTGGCTGAAATCAAGGTTTGGCCAGGTGTACTTGGTTCCTCTTCCAAGTTCACTGTGAATCATAGGATTTATTTCCTTCCAGTTCTAGGTGGCAGTCCCACTTTCCTGCTGGCTGCTCTTAAATCCTAGAGGCTGCCTGCCGTTCCTTGCTTCATGGTCTGTTCTCCGGGCAGGTCACACCATGAATACTGTTTTCTTCCAGACCAGCTGGAGCAAGTTTCTCTGTCTTCCTCTCTATGACCAGTCAGAGAAAACTCTCTTCTTTTAAAAGGTTCATGTAATTAGGTCAGGCTCACCCAGATCATCTACCTATCTTAAGATCAATTGATTTGGAATTCTAATTGCATCTACAAACTCTTTTCACAGCACAACCTAGATTAGTGTTTGACTGACTAACTAGAAAAAGATGTGTTAACACCAGGAATCAGGAATCTGAGAATTCTGCCCTCTACAATACATAAAAATCTCTTTACAGGCACTTCCTCTGAAATAATAAGCAAATCCAATCAAGGAAAGTCTGTCACTCTGTCCTTTTGAGCATAAGATTAAATTTGAGATATAAAGATAATAATGATCAGACTTGAAAACTGTTGTGAGGATTATAAATGAGAAAATGGAGAAGAAAGGGCATTCTACATATACTTAAGGCATTATAGTAAAGTGGCTGGAGTGGGCAAGATGACCAAGATGCCAGTGGTGGGATGCACAGGTAAAGGACACCTGCCAACACCCTCAGGTGCTTTGGACTGGAGGCCACACAGAACAAAAATGGGAGCCACTGCAGGACCCGCCCATGTGGCTCAAGACCAAGGGTCCACGGTGGACCATCTGTAGCCCAGAGCCCTGAACTCACCTTCCAACTATTGCTGGAATCAGCCATATGCCTCCCAGGCTCAGGTACTGCTCTGCCTGTACCCCTGACTGAGAGTCTTCCTTTGATTTGTCACATGGCTGGCTCCTTCTCTTCCTTCAGGTATGAGCTCAAACTGTCACAGAGGCCTTTCTTCAGCATCACAGCCACATATCATCCCCTTATCTTGATTTATAGATCCCCCACCTTTGTTACAACCTGAAATCCTCTTATATGTATCCATTTCTCCCAGCAGAGCAATAAGCTGCATGAGAGAGAGGCTTGGTCTTTCCTGTTAATTACTGTGACCGAGTGCTCAATTAATATTATTGAATAACTGAATAAATGAATGAATGAGTAATCTAAAGGTTCATAGCCTCTTGTGGGCAGAAGCCACAGCTGTTTACCCTTCTTTCTTATGTATACAGTTGAAGCGACTTTGTAACCACCTGTATTTACAGATTTCCTGTGAAATCATCAACATCCATGGTCTTATCCTAGAGATGTGGTAGCATCTAAACAAAAACTGGGAAATGTTTATATCTTTACCTGAAACTTTACTTCACAGGAGCTCGGGGTATTTTCTGAGAAGCCAGCAGATACCACAGAAATCTAGGTAAAAAACACATACACAGTGTATAATCACAGGGTTTGATATCAGGTGACTTAGGGTCGAACACCTGTTTCACAGTGTACTCTAGTTGTGTATACTTGAGCAAGATCTCTAAATCTCTGAGCCTCAATATCCTCTTGTAGAAAAAGATAAGAACATACTAACGTTAAAAGATGTCTACAGTATATGTACATGAGTGTGTATAATAGGTTTTTAAAAGTAAACTCTTTGCTAGGTACCAAGATGCAATTATCCTGAAGTTTCAAAGTGAGATCTCATACCAACATATGCAGATTTTCAAAGAAAAGTTTTTAAGAACCGTCTCCACAACCACTGAACTCCTCATTCAGGTCAAGGATATGAGAAGAGGTCTGAGTAGTAAAGGGGGAGAAGACCTGCAAGAGCATTTCTTTGGCAGGAGGCATTGCTGAGTTGCCATTCCTCACTCATTCCCTTTGGAGTATAGTTCTATCTCCTCCTGGCTTCAGGCTTAGTGAGAATGGGCTGGCTTCAAAAGGGATAAGAGGAACTTGCTGTGTTCATTTTAGCTCAGGAGCTGATGGCTGAGGGTCTGGCTCCTGCACAAAATGTCTAGAAGGTGAGACAAGGGCTGACAAGTGGTGGTAGAGCAGAAGAGGGTATCTGTGCTGCTGACTCAGAGTTTGTCAGGTGTGACCTTCCTCCCTCCCTGTGCTGCACCAGTGGAAGCTCCAGTAAGCTAACTGGGAGAGGAAGAAAAGTACTGAATACAGATGAAGAAATGTAGGAGCGACCAAGCAAAGCCCTTTCACCCGGTTGCTTCCAGCCTAGCACGCCTGATCTGGGGGAAAAAGAAGCTTTCTTATTAACCTGAGTTCAGAGTTTCAAATGTTTTGAGCTGAGTATTCTATCAAATGAATCAAGACCATATGGTAAGACTAAAAGAAGGGCTAAAGTAAAAAAAAAAAAAAAAAAAATCTATACACTGCTATATTGTGTGATATTTCAAGCAAAATGGACTATTTTTATTAATAGGAAAAGTTAAATCATTTAAGAAATGAGTAGAGTCCAGTACATACTCTACAGTAAAAGACAGATTCGCTTCCTCTCCAAAACTTTTTTGACAGAAATTACAACTGTAATGAAATATATATATATATATATATATATATATATATATATATATATATATAGTGTGTGTGTGCTGTGTGGAATAACCACAAGCTCCAAGGGGAGTTACTTATTTGTCAAGAAAGATGATCGTTTCCAATAAGCAAGGTGTTCCCAGTGTCAATTCTGCTGATATTAAAGGGAGAGAGGACAGAGAAAAGGTCATCTAGTTTGGAGACTGTTAGATACCTTTGAAAATACAGTCTCTAAGGTGTTCTATGGGGAAAAGAAAACGGATTGTGAGGAGTTAAAGGAGAATAGGAAAGAAGAAATGGAGACACTGACTGTTAACATTCTGGGGAAGGAAGACAGCAAAGCAGGATGATGGCTTTTGAGTATATCAGAAAGATCAAATGAGGGGGAAGCTGTTTGAGAGGATGGAAAGAGGCCTGTGTTTAACTGCAAACCAAGGAGAAGAAACCAGGGCAAGAGAAGGAATTAAGATGCAGAAGAAAAAAAAAGAAAAAAAAATGGAGGGACTTCCCTGGTGGCGCAGTGGTTGAGAATCTGCCTGCCAATGCAGGTGACGTGGGTTCGAGGCCTGGTCTGGGAAAATCCCACATGCCGCAGAACAACGAAGCCCGTGCGCCACAACTACTGAGCCTGCACTCTAGAGCCCGCGAGCCACAACTACTAGAGCCCGCGTGCCTAGAGCCCGTGTTGCGCAACAAAGAGAAGCCACCACAATGAGAAGCCCGCACACCGCAACAAAGACCCAATGCAGCCAAAATAAATAAATAAATTTATTTTTTTTAAATGGAGAGGTTTGCACTTAAATAAAAAGGACTGAACATTATCTTTTCATAAGAGCTACTATGCATTTTGTACCACCTATAGGCTACACATTTTACTATACAATATTTATATAAGTCATCTCACAACAATCTGGTGAAGTAAGTGTCATTATGCTCATTTTAAAGGTGAGAAAACTGAGGCTTCCATGGTTAAATTCTTAACTCAAAGTCACACAAGTTTAGCAGGCTCTACAATGTCTGCTCCTCTCACTATCCCACTCTGATTTTTAGTTCTTTTTTTTTAAAAAAGAAGACAAATCAAATAGATGTCAAAGAAAAAAATACACTGAGATTAAGATGCGGGTAATTTAGTGACCTCCTAACAAAATAACTTCTATGCCTCCTAATAAAGAAGCTAAGGTAATTTTTCAAGAACATGAAAGAAACATGCAATTGAAAGCTAATGAGAAGTGGAGGTTCAGAATAATTAATGTAGGAAATATGGTAGAGAAGTCACAGAATGTTCATAAAAATACTACGATCTCTTTATTTCTGCCAAAAAATAAACAGGGGCCCTAAACTGAGTCATACATAAGCTCCTGGGCAATCTCACTCCAGTAATTACCATATTTTTAGTCACACATACTATTGGTTTGATACTCAACACATCTTTCCTTTAGATTATGAAGATTCAGAGATGACAAAAATGAAGTGACATATGCTATGCAGTGGTACAAACCAAACCAAGGGAATCCAAGTTTGGAAGCGTTTATTTTTAACCAACTCATACTACTTTCTTGTCTAGGGAAATTAATTCATTTCTAAAACTTACTTTGAAATTGTGTTTACAATGGGCAAGAAGACTGTCAAAACATTGCTTTATGTTTTGAGAGAATAAATGGTAGAACAAAATGAGACTGTTATTAACCTTATAGTCCTTTCATGAGCCTCATCTTTCTGTGAGAGAAATGAGATGCTAGTAAAATGCTTTCTTTGCATTTTGCCGACCTAACAGAAGATGACTTTATTTAAATTATAGCTCATCTCATTGCCCTGGTGCTATATATTAGAAATTGATTACCCCATTTCTTCTGTAATAGCTTCATTATATTTGGGGGGAGCCTTTCTTTTATTTTTTAAAATAATAAATAATGAGTGTGAAATAAAAGTGGAATCTTTATTTTTATTGTGTTTATGTTTTCAAATAAAGCGTACTAAGTATAATTATAGCATGAAATTGAATTTCAGGACAATTATTATTTTCTGAGTAAAATAAGATTGCTTACAAGGTTTTTTTTTTTAATCAAATGTCACTTATTGTCAACTTTTTAAAGCTTGATAATAAGTCTGACACCAGTTTTCAGCAAATAGAGAATTGGTCAAAAGTGCAAACTCTTCCTAGCTCTATATTTTCTCAGTGATTTTAACATGCCCCTGTTCAGTGTACAGCAGTGTCTTTTATGATTTTTTGAAATATTTTCAAACTTTTAATTAGCTAGATATTCAGTATCTTTTAAATCTCTAAGCCGGTAAAATTTTGACTTAAACTCTTAAATAATAAACGTTAACAAATTCCTGAGGTTTGGGGGGAAGGGGGAAGCTAGAAATAAGCAAAGGAGAGCACAAGTTAAATGACAGACAGTTGTCTGCCCACTGAATGCCTTGCACTGTTGTTCATGTTCTCTTTAGAACTTATCATGTGGGATATAAACTGAAGTGGTTTGTCTGTGCCCTTGAAGAATTTTCAGTCAAAGGGAAAGTTCATACATAAGTGAAAATACTGAAAAAGAACACCAGGATGGCATATTGGCACACTCATCATCAAGCGAAAGAGCCCACTGATCTGGGTTATCCCTCTGAGGGTCTGCAAATAGAAATGGTGACTGGAGATGAGGTTAGTTACCAAAGACTGACTCCCCAAGGTCAGGGCCATGAGAAGCACTATGGGAATTAGAGGATTTAAACCAAGACTAAGTTGCCAAAGCAGGATTTCTTCTTGCAACATATGCTGCATTAATTTCCCTAAGCGACATTTAATATACTTAAAATTTCAGTCCCTACACCGCTTCCTTAAATTGGACAATATGCTTTATTTGTTGAAAAATTTTTCATAGAATCAACCGTGTGCATTTCTTTATTCAATTATTATTTGAGACAGGAATCTGTGACTTCAATATTAAAAAGAGATGCTCAGTATAGAACAATAGGCAGCTACAAGTTATAACAGTAATTACAAACACCACTTAAAGAGCAAGAGTGAAAATACTACAAAAAAAGAATAGTTGGGCTTCCCTGGTGGCGCAGTGGTTGAGAATCTGCCTGCTAATGCAGGGGACACAGGTTCGAGCCCTGGTCTGGGAGGATCCCACATGCCGCGGAGCAACTAAGCCCGTGAGCCACAGCTACTGAGCCTGCGCATCTGGAGCCTGTGCTCCGCAGCGGGAGAGGCCGCAACAGTGAGAGGCCCGTGCACCGCGATGAGGAGTGGCCCCTGCTCGCCGCAACTGGAGAAAGCCCTCGCACAGAAATGGAGACCCAACACAGCCAAAAAAATAAATAAATAAGAAATTAATTAATTAATTAATTAATTAATTTAAAAAAATAGTTTGTTTGGGTTTTTTTAATCCAAAGATGCCCTGAGGACTCTATGTCTTTAATAAATTCCATTCTCAAACAAGTGTCTAACAGGATTTTTCTAATACTGAGAGAAGAAAAAGAAAAAAATTGTGCTGTTATTAGTCTTCATATTCATATTCTAGAAGCATCCTAAATTAATTTTGATGGTAACCAATACTAACCAAATCTTATGGTGTTATTAGGTCAATCTCAGTTCTCACCTCCTTGCCCTGGCTCTCCACAAAACTGTGAATCTGAGATCAGAGACTATGATTCAATAATTCTTGTGTCTGGAAAGAAGTAGGTGTACCGTGAGCAACAGTAAAATAAATAAAAAATAGAGAAAGAGAGGAAGGAAAGGAGGAAGAGAGAGAATGGAAGGGAGAGAGGAGTGAAGGAAGGAATGAAAAAAGGAAGGAAGGGAGGGAGGGAGGGGGAGGGAGGGGGAGGGAGGGTGGGAAGAAGAAAGAGTGTAAGGAAAGAAGAAAGATGAAAGCAATTTTGAGTGGGAAAATCGGGGAACACAGAACAGAAACTCACAGAAAACCCAGATGCCCAAGCTAGTAAAACAATTTTAAAAGAAAAACACAACTATTTACCCAAAAACATAAGCAGAAACCTGTATTACAGTCTTTGAAACTTGTTGTTAGGATCCTATTAAATTCTTGGATAAGCATCCTCTTCCTCTGCAGTTCCCACCTTGTGGAGAGAGGGGGACAGAGATCTATCCTGACAGTTAAGAGTATCCAGGATGGTAAATAAACCTATTAAGATTAAATAAATGTCTTCAGTGTGACTTGATTCCTACCATTTTTACCTCTACCATTTTTAAACAGTAATAGACCTATGCAGTGTTACATATTTGAAGTGGAAGAGGGAAGAATTTATTAACACCTCCCATAGAGCCATTTCCTCCAAATGCCAGACCTTTCCTTTCAGCATCAAGAAATCAATCATGCACCATGTGCAGCTGTGGTTCTGTGGCACTACATCCATGGGATAATGAATTTGTAAATGTGGTCCACTCACTATTTCTGAGGCTTAAGGAAACTTAAGAGACTTTAGGACACCTATGAATGATGTTCTTGGGTACAAAAGAAAAATATCTTGATTATTTGGCTCAGAAGAAGCTCTTCATTTTTTCTTCAGTCGCTTCAAAGTTTATTTTGTAAATAAAGATTCATCTTCACATGAAATTCTGAAAGTTTTGCAGTATGCTAATGAAAGGAATTTGGACCTTCAGGATTGTGTTTTAGAACCTGGAGATGTCTTTTGTGTATGTGTCTATTCGTCCCAGGAGGTGTCCAACAAACACTCAATGTATGCATCTTTTGTTGCTTGGGAAACCAGGCTGTCTGTTTATTACTATGAAGTTTGAATAACAGGACAGCCTTGAGGCTGACAAAGCTCTTGGAGTACTATTCAAGGAAATAATGAAAACTAGGGATTTTAAAGGATGGGAATTAAAGATATGCAATAATTTCAGAAATCAATTCAGGAAGAGGAATGAGCAGGGAATGCCATTAGTCAGCTAAAAGTCAGGTACACTAGTAGAAATGCCCAAATGTAAAAGCTGCTATACCCATAAATTGTCAGAACTACGGTAACTACATAGTCTTTGCCCAAGAAGTCCTGGTTTATGACTATTATACAAGGATCCACATGATTTAGCATTCATCCTAGAAATTTTTATTTTTTAATGAAGAATCATTAATAGTTAAAACAAAATAAGTCAGAACGCCTTTGATAGACTTTCTCTTTGTACTTCCAGCTTTGACACGGCCTCACATAGACAGTATGGTGCACATGTACAGTGAACAGAGTTCTCCTTTAGTGGGTGGTTAAATCAGAAAGACTGAAACCCACCTTTCTTTTCCCAGTCTTTTCCAAATGCACTATAACTAATCCATTCCTCTCAAAAACAGCTTCTGGGTTCTCTGATAAATGGAAAGTTCTCAGCAATCCCACTTCTGGGTATATACCCAAAGGAAAGGAAAACAGGATACCAAAGAGATACTACATTCCCATGTTCACTGCAGCATTATTCAAAATAGCCAACATATGGAAACGACCTAAGTGTCCATTAATGAATAAATGAATGGATCAAGAAGATGTGGTATATATACAATGGAATATTGTTCAGCCATGAGGAAAGAGGAAATCCTGCCATTTGAGACAACATGGATGGCCCTTGAGGGCATTATGCTAAGCTAAATAAGCCAGACAGAGAAAGACAAACACTGTGTGATCTTATTTACATGTAGAATCTAAAAACAAACAAACAAAAAAGTCAAACTCACAGAAACAGAGCAGAAAAGTGGTTGCCAGGAGCTGGGAGGGTGGGGGAAATAAGGAGAGATTGGTAAAAGGATACAAACTTTCAGCTATAATATGAATAAGGTCTGAGGATTCGATGTAAAACATGGTGACCACAGTTGACAGCACTGTAGTGTATACTTGAAATTTGCTAAGATTGTAGAACTTAAATGTTCTCACCAAAAAAAAAAAAAAAAAAGTAAAGATGTGGAGTGATGGATGTGTTAATTAACTAGATGTGGGAATCCTTTCACAATGTATATGTGTATCCAATCACCACAATGTTCACTTTAAATATCTTTCAATTTTGTCAATTTTACCTTAATAAAGCTGACTTTTTAAATGAACATTCTCCAACATTAGCAGCTGTGATCCGCCAGCTCTTTCTACTCTTAGTATTGATAGACATATTCTAACTACTGCCCCTGCAGGCCACTTGGTCTAACAGACAAATTGTGAGGTAGCCTGTTCCCCAACTTGTGAAACGCAAGAAGCCACCTGACTGAAAATCAGTAGGGTCAGTGAGAACACAGAAGGGTATAGGCTAAATGTATGCACCTTAAATGCAGGGATAGAGGCTGAGTAGTTTGGCCACAGAATATAGATAGAGTTTTTTGGGGTTTTTTGAACTCACTGATTAACCATTGGGCTCTTCCATCGTTATAAGACTATGGTGTTGCCCATCAGTATAAATTAGTAATAAAAGTCATTTCTGATGTGCACCAATGTTTCACTAGATGTTTTTAGAGAAAATAGAATGTAATGATTAACACTATAGACTCTTAAAGATATATAGATATAGATATAGATATATAGATATATAACTTGATTTGAATTCCAGATGTGCTATACCAGCTTAAGGCCCATGAACAAATCTCTGTGTCTCAGTTTCTCACCTATAAAATGATGAAAATATTGCTGCCAAGTTTACAGAAGTGAGTTAAAAGACCAATGAGTTAATATAGGTAAAACACTTAGAACTGCATGTACTTGGCACAGGGCTATGGAAGTGTAAGATATTATTGCTTATTAAGCAACTATTATATGCTGGACATTGTACAGGATCTAAAGTTAAAACGCTGACTGCCTTCCATTTTAATAGAATTCTAATTCTCAATTATAGTATGTACAACTATGGATGAAAAATATAGCTTTTCCCTCTTTTAGTGAATGAAAAGAAAAAATAATTCAAAAAGGTTCAAAAGAATTTATAGAAAATATAATTTTTTAAAAAATACTGTAAGCATTAAACACACAGTTCAACTGGGCATACTTTTTATTTCATTGCCACCGTTTCTAACAAGAAATCCCTGGTAATTATGTGAAAACTTTATCCAGGGAGAACATGGGAAACAGAACTAAACCTACAGAGAGAAGGTAACAACCTCCATTTATTAAGAGCCGACTTTGTGCCAGCCACTGTTCTAAGCACTTTGTGGACCTAACTCGTTCACATAACTCCAAGAGGTCTCTTACAGGTTGGGCGGGTCCTCGAGATGGAAATCCTGGCTTCACACCCTCCAACAACCCACAGGGCAAACTGGATGTGGGGCAGATAGCCGGGGGAAGATTCTGCCTCCCAAAGCACTGTTGCTTCGGGTTTGTTTTTATGTTCCTCTGAGTAATCAAACAGCCACAGAGAAGGAGTGCTTATGGGGGTAGGGGGCAGGCAGGAGAGGGGTGGAACTCTTGGGGTAACAAGAGACCAAATTCCAAAAAAAAGAAGAGAAAACCTCCACCCCAGGCTGCACTTACTCTTAGATTTTACTCCCCGCCAAAAAAAGCAGGACCTCATCTTGGGTTCAAGGAGACACAGAAGAAATACAAAACTGCAGCAGCAGAAACTCAATCAGCTTGGGAGGCCTGCCCAGACACCTTGATGGCTACAACCGTCACCACTCCAAAGACAGCGCCCAGGCACACCGCCTGAAGGATGTTAGCTGACCCACCTGGATTGAGAATTTTCTTGGGTCCTTATCCTAGATCTGCTAACTGTGATGGTCAAAATGACTGTGCCTCACCTCACCCCAGGAGCCCTTCTATACCCCTGGCTCCCCATGCCAGAGGAAGAAGTATGGGTAGAGATTGCTTGGAGTCAATAATAGGCCATCTTTGGGCTTCCCTGGTGGCGCAGTGGTTGAGAATCTGCCTGCTAATGCAGGGGACACGGGTTCAAGTCCTGGTCTGGGAGGATCCCACATGCCGCGGAGCAACTAGGCCCATGAGCCACAACTACTGAGCCTGCGCGTCTGGAGCCTGTGTTCCACAAGAAGAGAGGCCGCGATAGTGAGAGGCCCGCGCACCGCAATGAAGACTGGCCCCCGCTTGCCACAACTAGAGAAAGCCCTTGCAAGGAAACGAAGACCCAACACAGCAAAAATAAATAAATTAATAAACTCCAACCCCCAACATCTTCTTTAGGAAAAAAAAAAATAGGCCATCTCCCTTTTGCTATATGTTAATTTTTGTAATTAGTGTATTTTTCCAAGATTCAGATAGGCATGATTTTTATGCAATCTAACAAACTAAATGATAATCACGTGAAAACCACTGATTAATTCATAAATATTTACACTGAAAGGTGACAGTTGGATGGTGGCTATTTATGAGACTTTTAGGTTCTTCTGGCTCTTTTGGAAACTAACCTAACTTTTACAACGTGTCTTCTGAACTTAAATGTACTGTGTGAATGTATTTATTGGAATAGTGAGTGAGGCACATTTAATGTATCTTCTGAAGTCTATACTGAGTAACCAGTACCAAATATTGTTCTCACCACTTTGATCAATGAGTTCATTAAGAGTTTTACTAACCCTGTGAAAACCATAATTCAAAAAGAGTCATGTACCACAAAGTCCATTGCAGCTCTATTTACAATAGCCAGGACATGGAAGCAACCTACGTGTGCATCGACAGATGAATGGATAAAGAAGATGTGGATGTGGTACATATATACAATGGAATATTACTCAGCCGTAAAAAGAAACGAAATTGAGTTATCTGTAGTGAGGTGGATGGACCTAGAGTCTGTCATACAGAGTGAAGTAAGTAAGAAAGAGAAAAACAAATACCGAATGCTAACACATATATAAGGAATCTAAAAAAAAAACAATGGTCATGAAGAATCTAGGGGCAGGACAGGAATAAAGACACAGACCTACTAGAGAATGGACTTGAGGACATGGGGAGGGGGAAGGGTAAGCTGGGATGAAGTGAGAGAGTGGCATGGACATACATACACTACCAAATGTAAAATAGCTAGTGGGAAGCAGCCACCTAGAGGGGTGGGATAGGGAGGTTGGGAGGGAGACGCAAGAGGGAGGAGATACGGGGATATATGTATATATATAGCTGATTCACTTTGTTATAAAGCAGAAACTAACACACCATTGTAAAGCAATTATACATCAATAAAGATGTTAAAAAAAAAAAGAGTTGTATCTAAGGAGAATAAAACACACTATATGAATAAACATAATGCACTGATGCTTTTTTAACAACTATTAAGGTCAGCTAGAATGACATGTTATACCAGGTGAACATGAAAAATGATCAAGTGACATGAACAGATAGTTCAAAAACTAGGAAATTCAACATATAAACACATTTATGAAAAATTAAAGTGAAATTCAAATAAAAACAATTTCCCTTTTAAATCTCTTCAATTAGGAAAAAATGGTTTTAAACGATAATATCTCATGTTGTCATTGGAACAAAGAAATGGGTACACTCACGCATATCTGATTGTGTTTTTAAATGCTCCAACACTTTCAGAAAGCAATTCAGCATTATATTAGAACCATAAAAATTATTCATACTTTCTGTGCCAGAGCCCCCATTTATGTAAATCTGTCTTAAAGAAATAACCTGAAACACTGAAAAAGTTATAAATTTAATTCAGCATTATCTATTATAGCACCAAATAGAAATAAATTAAATGCCCAGTGATAAAGAAATAATCAAATTATAACACAATCAGTAGACTATTATGCATCCTAATATATTTAATAATTATAAACACTTATGCAGCAATATGGAAAATGCTTATGACATAATGGTAAATAACAACCTCCTATCATTTTGGAGCAACTGGTAGAAATAAATTAAGACAAATAATATACTTAAAAAAAAAAAAGGGGGACTTCCCTGATGGCGCAGTGGTTAAGAATCCGCCTGCCAATACAGGGGACATGGGTTCGAGCCCTGGTCCGGGAAGATCCCACATGCCACGGAGCAACTAAGCCCGTGCACCACAACTACTAAGCCTGTGCTCTAGAGCCTGTAAGCCACAACTACTGAAGCCCACACACCTAGAGCCCGTGCTACACAACAAGAGAAGCCACCGCAGTGAGAAGCCCACGCACTGCAACCAAGAGTAGCCCCTGCTCGCCGAAACTAGAGAAAGCCCGCACGCAGCAACAAAGACCCAACGCAGTCAAAAATAAATAAATTTATTTTTTTTTTAAAAACTAATTATTTGTGGGCTTCCCTGGTGGCGCAGTGGTTGAGAATCTGCCTGCTAATGCAGGGGACACGGGTTCGAGCCCTGGTCTGGGAAGATCCCACATGCTGCGGGGCAACTAGGCCCGTGAGCCACAACTACTGAGCCTGCGCGTCTGGAGCCTGTGCTCCGCAACAAGAGAGGCCGCGATAGTGAGAGGCCCGCGCACCGCGATGAAGAGTGGCCCCCGCTTGCCACAACTAGAGAAAGCCCTCACACAGAAATTAAGACCCAACACAGACATAAATAAATAAATAAATAAATAAATAAAAGCCAAGCATTAAAAAAAAAAAAAAAAAAAAAACTAATTATTTGTACAATTCCACAAAAACAAGTATGCATGTTGGAAAAGATGATAGAAATTTACCAAATGGACCTAAGTAATTATTTTAGCATGATGATTTGCTTTTTTATCTTTCTTCACAATTTTTGATGTAATTTTACTACTTTTTAAACATTAAATATAATTTGTAGAATTCCTAAGTTAATTATATGAATTTAAATAAACACCAAACACCATACACTGGGAAATTTTTAAGTACTTTTTCCTAAATAACAACTTGGTCAAGAGAAAACTGAGTGCACAAGAACATACTGTTTAGAAAACTGACAATCAATACATTTCATATTAGTTCCCATGGGATCTAATCAAAACAGTGCTTAAAGTTAGAGCCCTAAATTTAAATACTTTTTCTAAGAAAAAAGTGAAAATAAACTTTATCAAGTAAAGAATGTTTTAAACACACACCCAAAGTGGAAGGAAGGAAGGAAGGAAGGAGGGAGGGAGGGAAGGAGGGAGGGAAGAAGGAAGGAAGAAGTACAGAGGGAGAGAGAAAGAAAAGTGAGAGATGCATTTAATGCATTTATACTCTATTTTGGGTAAAATTTATAAATTGCTACCTAAACTTAGGACCAGATAGAAAGGAAAATATAATTTTAAAACTTAATGTTGAAAATGTTTAGCCTCCTTAGAGACTATCCAACATTACAAATTAGCATACAATGCAGAGTAGCAAATTTCAACTGCATCTCATATCCAAAGAAGTATGATCTGGTGACTAAGATGTGGAATAAAAAAGTAGTCCAGGGCTTCCCTGGTGGCGCAGTGGTTGAGAGTCCGCCTGCCAATGCAGGGTATACAGGTTCGTGCCCCGGTCCGGGAAGATCCCACGTGCCACGGAGCGGCTGGGGCCGTGAGCCATGGCCGCTGAGCCTGCGCGTCCAGAGCCTGTGCTCCGCAACGGGAGAGGCCACAACAGTGAGAGTCCCGCATACCGCAAAAAAAAAAAAAAAAAAAAAAAAAAAAAGTAGTCCATTCATTTTGGACCAAGATTTCAGCAAACAGTATACAGCTTTGCAGGGGTTTTTTTTGGTGGGGGGGAGGGAGGTAGAGAAGAGTAAAAATTGAAAAAGTGGTCAATACAAAAGAATGAAAGAGTATTCAAACTGCAGCCAAATGAGTGTGATTGCACGCAGAACTTTGTACTTGTCAGACGAATCAATAAGTGATGAGGAAAGCAAAACAGTAGCCTGGAGTCTTAGTCTGTGTTCCTTCAATTGGAAACTCTGAGACAAGAAATTGATTCACATAAGTTTTCTTTGGGAGCTTTTCAAATAAACTGAGAGGGAGATTTCAGGAAGTCCCACATCCTCATTCTTAGAGACGCAGGTGGATGAAGAAGGAAGAACTGTCCAGCAAGCTGAAGACCTCCACGGTGGGCCAAAAGGATGGGGACAAGTCACAGCATCCACCACACCCATTACACAGAGTCAGCGAGAAGCGCAAGGACCAGGGAACGGACGTACGTATTGAAATCTCAGTGCAGGCATGATGAATCCTAGGCTTGGGAGAATAACACTAATTTCTGACACCAAAGGTGGTCCAAATCCACTCATATACTGCTGAAAGGATAGGGCCAAGTACAGTCTTAACTATCTGCAGCTGAATGGGACTAGCATAGGCTGAAGTTGAACACCATTACCACAGGTTAAAGGAGATTTATATAGAGAGATATTGTACGTACATGTGTATATATACATATGTATGTGTGTATATATATAATTTCAAGTAATGTCAGAAAAATACTTAGTAAAAGTTCAACCTTTATTCCCAGTTAAACATTTGGAAACAGGAAGAAATAGTTTCTTCCTTAATAAAACAAAATTCTTTTAACCTGAAGGTTAATATTAAACTCAATCCAAAATTCCAGTCATTCTCTTTAAAATTAGGACAAAAATCAGAACGGCAACTACTGCCACAAGTCTTAGTATTTTTGAAATTTGGATGATACATTAAGACATAACCAGAAGTACTGGGAATAAACATTGGAAAAGAAATGAACAAAACATTATTGTTTGCTTATAATAAAATAAATAAGTAAATTATTAAAATGTCACTTGGATTTTTTTAATGACCTTAGGAAAAAGGAAACGGTACAAAAGAAATAAAATCTCAATAGTGTGCATTACAATCAACAACACAGAGCTAAAGATAATGAAAATTAAATATTATATTTTTATTAGGAATGTTGAGAATAAAAGTAAAATATGTGACCTATATAAAGAAAAACTCAAAACCTTTTTGATAAACACTTTCTAAAAATCAACAAAGTTTTCTGGCTTACTTCTAGATAGATCTCCACTTGTACCACTACACTAAAATAAAAATACGTTGAGATTGCTAGTTTACTCTTTTCCAAACGCAAGGTTTCACGTCAGTTGTCATCCTAGTGGACCTCTTCTCGAGATGTGTATGTGTCAGCCATGCCCTACTTTGAAAATCTTTTCCTCTCCTGAACTATTCAAGTCTTTCTCTCCTAGTTTCCTCCAGTCTCCAATTTCTGCTTCCCATTTGCTTTCCTTGACTTCCCCTTTCTAGCTATCTTACATACTGAGACCCCTCAGTGTATTTTCCTTCCTTATTCTCACTTGACATCAAAACCAAAATATCTAATCATGTACTATAACTTGACCTTTACTATGTCTAACATATCTGCTCTACCCTCCCAACTGCAAACATCCAGTTTAGTACTTTTGTATAACCAATAGCTTCCTAGCACAGAGCTCAGCATATAACAGATACTTAATAAATGTTGTTAAACAAATGAACAAATTAAAAATTATTTTATGCTAACTTATAAACTAAATTAATTCTAAATAAAATTTTGGAAAGGATTTCTAAAGGTTTTTTTTCAAAATGTTCTGAAGCATTATGGTTTAACAAAATATTCTTGAATATAAGAATAGCTTTTAAAAAAGGAATCCGAGTTGCCCTAGATTATATTACTCATCACCAGTGAAAGCCATTTAGTAAAACCACAATGAGATAAGACTACAGATACACTAGAATGTCTGAAATTAAAACAACTGACTTATCAAGGGTTGCCAAGTATGTGGAGGGACTGGAACTCTCATATGCTGATGTTGTGAATGTAAAATTGTACAGAACTTTAGGACACAGTTTGCCAATTCCTTTTAAAGTTAAAAGTCTGTATCTACCATATGACTCAGTCAATCTTAAGTATTTATCCAAGGAAAATAAAAGCATATGTCCATACAAAAAGTTATACACAAATGTTTAATAGCAACTTTATTTGCAGAGAAGGAAGGAAGAGAAAGAGACCAGAGAAGTCAGTGAGATAACTTTCTACATAAAACTTACTATTTTTTTTTTTTTAGCTCTAAGCCAGTTAATATTTGGAGAAGACCTATATTAAGGTCCTAGGAATTGGGAAACACATATAGGTCTTATCCAGGGTGGGTGACTGACTAGGTGTAGTGAATAGAACTACACACATGCATTGAAACTCTGCCCTAAGTTTGGCTTTGTGCTCCTGGAATGAGTTTTGCTTAGGAGATAAGTTGTAAGCAAGGATGACTGTTTGTTTGGGGTGATGTCAATGAGACTGCCTGAAAGGATGGAAGAATGGACTACCTCAGTAGAAAACATCAATCTGAAATTAAATCTTCCCTGAAGCTGCCCAGAGTAACTTATGCTGTCCTTTCAAGGGTGAGATGACTGATAGCAAAGTTGCAAGT
The DNA here is from genome assembly GCF_964341445.2 of Mesoplodon mirus. Taxonomy (NCBI): domain Eukaryota; kingdom Metazoa; phylum Chordata; class Mammalia; order Artiodactyla; family Ziphiidae; genus Mesoplodon; species Mesoplodon mirus. Next base: position 25,831,781 of record NC_138996.1, read on the forward strand.
ACATGGATTCTTAAATAAGTCTGCGTGTATGGTTCAGATTTATGCTATTCCATGAATCCTTTCTGATACACAGAGACACAAGCCTGTAGCTGATGCCTCTGCAGTCCACCAAAAACATATTTCTGTGTGTTTGGTTTTCCTCTATACTTTTGCATGGCATATGAAATTACTTAGTCCCTACAATAGTCTAGAATTACACATGGGCAGTACAGAATGTGCCACAGAGCAAGACAACTGAAATGTAAAATAAGTGACAAAAATGAGGCCCATGCAAAACAATCATAACGTGGGCTGGGGTTGTGATTCATAGGCAAAGACAATAAACAAATAATTAATCAGCTAAACAGGAGACAGTTTTAAAGCACAAGGTGTGAGTCTACACCAATATAAATAGACGACTGGATAAATAAATAAATGGGAGAGAAGAGACAAATCTCTCTTGCAGAAGAATTCCAAGTAATTTAAGGAGATACTTCACCCTTGATGTGGGGGCATAAATCAAAACTCCGTAAGTGTGAGTTGCATGTAGTGACTTCCTTCCAAAGAATACAGTGTGGAAAAGAGTGGGAAAAAGTAACTTGCAATGGAGAAACCTAGTCAACACTTCCTCAGTCAAGTGATTACAGTTAAGATCTACAATGATAAATCATATTGACAGCATGTACCCTTGATATGATATGATGAAAACGGCTCGTCACCTCTGTTCTCTTCCTCCCCAAAACCCATCATCCCAGTCTCATCATGAGGAAAACACTAGATAAATTCCAATACTCAGAATAACTGAGTATACTCCTCAAAACTGTCAAGGTCATAAAAATCAAGGAAAGTCTGACAAACTCTCCCAGCCAAGAAGACCCTAAGGAGACAGGACAACTAAATTTAATGTGCGTTCTTGGATGAGATCTTGAAACAGAAAAAGGGCAATAGATAAAAGTAGGGAAATCTGAATCAAATCTGGACTTTAGTTAATAATAATGTATCAAAATTGGCTCATTAATTGCACAGAGGTACCATACTCATATAAGATATTAATAATAGGGGAAACTGGATGTGGAGGATATGAGAACTCTCTGTACTGTCTTCTCAATTTTTCTGTAAATCTAAAACTGTTCTGAAAATAAAATTTATTATTAAAAGGTGCAAAGGGCCTCCCTGGTGGCGCAGTGGTTGAGAGTCCGCCTGCCGATGCAGGGGATACGGGTTCGTGCCCCGGTCTGGGAGGATCCCATATGCCACGGAGCGGCTGGGCCCGTGAGCCATGGCCGCTGGGCCTGCGCGTCCGGAGCCTGTGCTCCGCAATGGGGGAGGCCACAGCAGTGAGAGGCCCGCATACCACAAAAAGAAAAAAAAAAAAAAAAAAAAAAAAAAAAAAAGGTGCAAGGATGCAATCATCTAGGCAAAGGATGAAAACGTTCAAAATCAAATTCCTGAAGGATCAGAAAGCCTCCAAGAGCATGACTTTCTCAGCGAATATTTATAATCTTGAGCAAATATGCATCACTGGACTTTTATCATTTATAATTTCTACAGAATTCCATTTGTGTTCGATTCACCAACCATTATTTTGTTTCTTTTAAATTAAAATTATATTTATTTTTTGCATAGGTAATACCATCACACAATCCACAAGTATGAAAAGTACGCACATCAAAAAGTCTACCTCCCTTTTGAAAAAAAAAAAAAAAAAAGTCTACCTCCCAGACTCAGCAACCAGTTGTTATCACTTCTTTGTGTATCCTGCCAGAGACAGTTTACATGTTTATCAAGAAAATATATATGTGTGTATTTTTCCTTTCTTCAATTTTTAGACAAATGTCTGCATACCACATACGTTGTTCTGTACTTTGCTTTTTCTAAGTAGCCGTACACCTTTGAGATTTTTTAAAGTGAGTAATTAAGAAGCTTTCTTACTTTAAAAAAAAAAATGCAAAAATTACCAATGATTATGCTCAAAGAAGTGGTGAAATTAGAACTGTAGTTGGCAAACCAGGATGTATGGATGCTAGAATGGAGGAATGAGGTTATACATGCTTGCTAGGGGGAGATTAAAGTTGATTGTATACATTCTAGAAGCTAGTATATAAGCAAAGATAACTATTATTAATTATTATTATTGCATCATAAATGTCCATAGGAAAAATGTGCTTTAATATCATCTAATATAGGGACTGAATTTATATTCTCTTGTGAAAAATAAGGAGAAACAAATCCCTGAGTAGGAGAAGGAAGCCCCACTTCCAACAAGAAGGTATCCTAAAAATAACTCTAGAAAGGCAGATTCTCCTTAAAGTTAGCATTGGGAATTCCCTGGTGGTCCAGTGGTTAGGAATCCACGCTTCCACAGTAGGGGGCACAGGTTCAATCCCTGGTCAGGAAACTAACATCCTGCATGCTGCACGGTCAAATAAAAACAAAAAGTTACCATTGCCTTTCACCATTTTACTCCCTTGCTCCAGCATAATGAGCACACTCAAGATGAACATTTTATGGATACATGTATACCTATGGCTGAGTCCCTCTGCTGTGCACCTAAAACTATCACAACATAAAGGATGAACATTTTAATTACGATTCATGAGGGTAGACATTTTTGTCCATTTTGTTCACTGCCTGTCCCCAGAGCCCACAATACTATAGTCAGTTGCTTAAGATATATCTGTTGAATCAATCAATCAATCAATCAATACAGGATAGAGGTAGAACAGACAACAAATCAAGAAAGAAAAATCAGAGTAGCACAAGAGTGCTAAGAGACTACAAAAGTAGCATTGTGCAATGAGTTACAACTCCAGGACTACCAATTTGCCAATTCACTTGGGGAGGTTGCTTAATCTTGCTGAAACTTAGATTTCTCATCTCTGAAACTGTATCAATACTGTGCCATAGTAAAAAAATATATATGCCATATTGGGTTACTGTAAAGATAAAATACACGTACACACTGACACACACATGCACACACAAACACACAAAACATATATACATGCACATGTAAATATATTGTATTCAAGTATATCAATAAGTATATTGTATATACGAATACATACATACATAGAAAGAGAAAGATTACCACGTTGTTTAGTCTTTAAAACAGTGATTATGATTATAATCAGTGATGGTGGGGAGGATTAAAGAACAACTTCAGTGACGCCATGGAAATCAGGGAACTGGGCATTTCAGGAAAGAAGTTGGTAAAAGTCGAAAACTAATAGAGCAAACTTAAACATAACTGTAAGGATAAATGGATAAATTCAACTATTAAAAGAAAAGAAAAAACTGGTTCATATTGTTAAAAAAAAAACAACTGTATCCAAAGATAAGCTATCTAAGAGGAGATGACAGAGTATGACTGCATGTAAATGACTAGACGATGACATAGAGCAGACCGTTAAGCACAAAAACAAGCATGAACTCAGCTATTAATATCAGGCTACACTGGATTCAAGGCAAGCAGAAAAGGAAAGAGAAGAGCACTTTGTAATTATACAGACAACGTTCACAGTAGAGAGTGTAACCCTCATAAACGTTTATAGTTTAATCTCACAAGTTAAACTAAAACTGCAAGAACCAATGGAAACGTCATCATAATGAGAGATTCTTCACCATCCAGCTCCATAACAGATCAAGGAAATCAGAAATAGTGGATACAACTGACTATTATAATGAAAAAAATTCTGCTTATATTTGTAATATGCCAAACTCTGTAAGCTGAGAACAAGTGTCTGTAGAACATTTATTTGAAAATGTATTTTATATTACACCAACATCATGACTTCAGTGGTTTCCAAGAAAACCAGAAATAATGCCACATTATTTAACCGTAATAAAAAAAATATTAGAAATACAAATACTTTAATATTTTTAATACTTACTCTTAAAGATCTTCTGGGTCAAAGAGAAAATCAAAACCAAAATAGAAGAATATCTTTAAAGTAGCAATAACTAAAATACTAAAACTATGAGATAATAAAGCTTTATACATTGACATATGTTCACCTTAAACACTCTGATAGTCTAGGAGAAGTGAATATACAATAGTTCTGCATTCAAAGAAAAGGTTATAAAAAGAGAAACAAAATAAAGTAGCCTATAAGAAGAATGCTCAACATCACTAATCATTAGAGAAATGCAAATCAAAACTACAATGAGGGGGCTTCCCTGGTGGCGCAGTGGTTGGGAGTCCGCCTGCCGATGCAGGGGACGCGGGTTCGTGCCCCGGTCCGGGAGGATCCCACCGGAGCGGCCGGGCCCGTGAGCCGTGGCCGCTGAGCCTGCGCGTCCGGAGCCTGCGCTCCGCGGCGGGAGAGGCCGCAGCGGTGAGAGGCCCGCGTACCGCGAAAAAAAAAAAAAAAACTACAATGAGGTATCACCTCACACCTGTCAGAATGGCCATCATCAAAAAATCTACAAACAATAAATGCTGAAGAGGGTGTGGAGAAAAGGGAACCCTCTTGCACTGTTGGAGGGAATGTAAATTGATTACAGTCACTATGGAGAACAGTATGGAGGTTCCTTAAAAAACTAAAAATAGAACTACCATATGACCCAGCAAACCCACTACTGGGCATATAGCCTGGGAAAACCATAATTCATAAAGAGTCATGTACCACAATGCTCATTGCAGCTCTATTTACAATAGCCAGGATGTGGAAGCAATCTAAGTGTCCATCGACTGATGAATGGATAAAGAAGATGTGGCACGTATATACGATGGAATATTAGCCATAAAAAGAAATGAAATTGAGTTATTTGTAGTGAGGTGGATGGACTTAGAGTCTGTCATACAGAGTGAAGTAAGTCAGAAAAAGAAAAACAAATACCATATGCTAACACATATATATGGAATCTAAAAAAAAAAAAAAAAAAGGTTCTGATGAACCTAGGAGCAGGACAGGAATAAAGACTCAGATGTAGAGAATGGACTTGAGGACACGGGGAGGGGGAAGGGTAAACTGGGATGAAGTGAGAGAGTGGCATGGACTTATATACACTACCAAATGTAAAACAGATAGCTAGTGGGAAGCAGCCGCATAGCACAGGGAGATCAACTCGGTGCTTTGTGACCACCTAGAGGGGTGGGATTGGGAGGGTGGGAAGGAGACGCAAGAGGGAGGAGATATGGGGATATATGTATATGTGTAGTTGATTCACTTTGTTATAAAGCAAAAACTAACACACCACTGTAAGGCAATTATACTCCAGTAAAGATGTTAAAAATAAATAACATTTTTATGTTGCTTCTATGTCAATAATAAAGTAAAAGCAAAGTTTTTGGGGTTGCACTCAGGAATATATTTTTTTTTTCTTGGGGAAAGCAGTTTTAATTGTGCAGGCATTACAATGTTCACTTTGAAATAGATTAGATAGCACATTAAGGAGGTACAAAAATCAAAGAAGTTTTGTTTTTGGTTTGGTTTAGTTTTACTTCAAGTTGGAAAAGTAACACGTTTAATTGCTAATGAGAAGTAGATTATAAAGGTTGAAAATGTTACAGGGAGGGGTAATAGGACCATGGTTCCTACGTTAGTGGAAGGAGATGGGATCCAGAATATAGATTAGAAAAATAGAATTAGATTGAAAATATAGCCTTATACACTATTTCAGAGAAGAAGGAGAGGCTGGACCTGGATACAGACAGAACATTATGGGAAATCCTCTGTTTCTGCAAGGTTTGCTACAGAAGTGAAATGGGGCAGGAACTGGGAGTCAGGGTTTGAGGAAAGTGGAAAATGTCTGAAATATCTCATGAAGAGAATAAGGTAAAGGTGATTGACAAAAACAAGCAGAAACTCCTGATTACTGAGGTTGGATACCATGAATTTAGAGTGGCTCTAATCTCTAAAGTTGTGGAATTATTTACAGTAGCTCTGATTCTCTCATTTGAACATGTGGAAAAGGCAAACATCTAAATTGGGATTTGGAGATGCTGGGATTTGGGATGATGGAGTGAGAGATATAAAACAAATATTTGAAGTGATATATCATGAAGAGGGTTATTTAAATTTAAGATTTCGTGATACAACAATTCTTTATGGCAAAGCCCAGTGGGAAATAATGGCTAAAATGAAAGGAAAATCATGGTCTCTCATGATAAGGAGGTTAGGGAACTTAGAAATTAGGGTGATGAATGTGTCACCCACATGAACACTGAAGTCATTTTGGATGACGCAGCAGGATTCAAGGAGGAGAAAAAAGTGACCCTGGTTTTTAAATCTCCAATGAATAATATAGGATGACAAGAAGCACGGTGATGACAGCAACGAGTTAGAGAACGTCTACCTGGAGGTCGTGCACCTCAAGAAGCACATTTCATACAAAGGTGTTGGAAAAATTGTATGGTAGTGGCCATTCTGAAGTTTTTAGTTTGTAGGAGAATGAGCTACCTCTATCTAAAGTATTGTAGGCAAAATGCTGTACTCAGTGGAAATCCAAGGTTTAGTTAAAATAAAGAGGTAGAAAAAATATTCTGTGAAAATTTCCAAAGATCTAAGGACCAAGGAATGGATGGTCTGGGGTCATAAAAACAATTTTTGGAAACAGTAGAAAAGCTGTGATAGGAGAGATGAGCAGAGCTTATCGGGATAAGAAAACAGAGGAGGATTGAGGACCAGAAGCACTAACATCTTGAGAGGTTACCAAGAAGGACAGAGATTTTAGAGATAGTGAGTATATGTAGCCCCAGTTTTTCAAACTGACTGATCCTAGAATTTTCCTAGTTGTGAATGCAGGGGCTGGGCGGCGGGATGGTAACTCAGACCTCTTAACCTATGATCACTTGCCCCTCTACAAAATAAATTTCCTCATCCCTCAGCTAGCAGATCACTGTAAGGTAAAGCCATGGATACAAAAACAGAGGTATTCTGCAGAAGTAAACACAGCTCTGGAGTCTAGTACACTTATGAAATGAAATTCAAGACTTCAGCCTTTGGCAGAGAGCGTCCCCAAGGATGAGGTGTACAGCCAGAAAGTTTCCTGGCTACGTGGCCCTGACCCTCCAAATTCACCCCCAGCAGCTTCCCAGAGCCTTAGATTTATTTTGAGCCCGCAGTGTTCTGAGACTCAAAGGCAGAGCAGAGTAATTAACATGTGGATCTACTGCTCTCCTGGCTTTGGGCAGTTCTCTTACTTTCCTCACTTTAGATGCTTATCTATGAAACAGATGTAGCTTCCTCCTTGAATTGTTGTGAGGATTAAAGTAAATAGATCTAAAACACCTAGCACAGAGGTGGAATAAAATATGTGTTCAATAAATGGTAGCTTTTATTCATTTTTTTCCCGAATAATGTTCTGGCAAGAAGCACATAGAGCTTTTCTGAGACTGCTCATTGTACCTCGCTGAAAGATGGTGGGGAAAAAAGGATCCAGTTTTAGAAAAGGTGTTTCACTTCCTTCACTGAATTTTCCTGGTACCCAGCCAGTCTTCTCTCCCTGCCTACTCCTCCTTTAAAAACTGCAATCCAGTAGTTTCTTGGACCTCAGCACTGGAAATTCTGATTCTTAATTCCAGGGAGGGACCACACAGTTCTATATTTGTAATACCTCATGGGAGAATCTGGTGCACAGCCAGAGTTTCAGACCATTGTAAACTGTACACTATTCTAGAAAGTCACAAGAGTCTTCATCAATGTAGGCATTAGGTGAAAATGAGATTCACAGAGAACAAGTAACATCTCACACATTTCACCTCTAAACAGGGAAAATTTTGAATAACCTCTGAATTATTTGGCTCAGTTATCAGTCTTTACTTTCACCTTAGTGTCCATACAGGACTAGTTTATTCTTTAGTCACAGATCATTTCAGATAATGAAGGTCTACTCCCTGACTTCTCAACCCCACCCTTCCCTAAACTACTTCACATTCTTGCCTCAATGTGTCTGCTTCTTCTTCTTTGCCTTTTTTACCCCAAAGCTAAAAACAGAAGTCTTTATTTCCTTTTTAGTAGATATTACATCTACACACAGTACATAATTCAAAAAATCCAAATTGCATATAGTGGAAAGTTGATTTCCATCTCTTTTCTGTTTCCTAGCCACCTACTCCCACGACTTGGACACAAGCACTTTAACAGTTTCTGGAATATCCTTTGCATGATAAACATATTTTTCCATACAAATGGGAGTGGATTATACCTCTGCTTTACATATTTCTCACATTACAATGGGCACTGGAGAATTTTCTATATCAGTATATATAGATATTTATCATTCTTTATAATAGGTGCATATTCTCCAGTGTTTGAATGCAACAGCATTTAGTTAGCTTCCTTGTAAAAAAAAAAAATTACCATTTTCAGGCAGCTCTGTACATACTATGAAGGAACAATATTCACACATTATGTTTAAAAGAAAGGCAAGGAGGTGAAATTATGGGACAGCAAGACTAGAGCGAGGAGGAGATTACATTTTGTTTTTTTATGAAATATCTGTGGCACAGAAAAGAATATTTGTCACAGATACAGATTACTATATATACAGATATTATGAAACAAAACAGAGAAACAAACACCTCTGACCCCATCAACCAACTTAAGAAATAAAACATCACCCATAACTCTGAGACACGTCTCCTGTCCATTCTATCCCCCTGCCCCCTGCTTTTCTTTATAGTTCCATTAACATATTTATTGAATTTTATGTTATAGAATCACACTACATAATTTTTTTATGACTTGCTTCTTTTATTTATGTATTATCTTTCTAGGATTCAACCTTTCTAACATATGTAGTTTGAATTTATTCATTTTCACTGCAATGTAATGTCCAATTCATGGACATTGGACAATTTCATTATCCATTTTTTCACCAACGAATGTTTGGGTCACTTGCAGGTTTTTGTTTTTGTTTTTACTATTATTAACAATGCTACTTACACATGATTCCTTGTACAAATGGGCAAACATTTCTCTAGTGCATATGCTAGGACTGAATGTGCTCATATTCAACTCATAAGATAAACCAAATTGTTGTACAAATTTAAACTCTATAATTTCATAGTGTCCCCATTGTCCTATATCTTGTTAAAATTTGCTATTGTCATACTTTGAATATTTACCAATGTATTGAGCATATCATGGTATTTCATTGAATATCAATATGCTTTTCACTGGTTATTATAAATTTGAGCATTTTTTATATATTAAAATATACAACTGACATAATAAGTATACCGTTATGTATTTATTGAATGTTTATATTTCTTCCGTGAAATACTAGTTTGTATCTTTTGTCCACTTTTCTGTTATTTCCTCTACTGTGAAATTTTTTTCACATTTTGCCTATTTTTATTGGTTTATTGATTTATAATAATATTTCATTTATTTTCAATAGTACTCATTTTTCAATTTTATGTATGACAAAAAAATCTTCTCTCAGTATGTGAACTGCATTTTTTTCTTCATACCTTTAGATGAAAAGAAGTTCATAACTTTAATACAGTCAAATTTATCAAACTTTTATTTTATGCTTTGTACTTTGTATATATTATTTAAGAAATCTTTTCCTGCCTGAAGGCCATAATGAAATTATTTTATATTTTCTTCCAAGTTTTTAAGTTTTCCTTTCACATTTAAATTATTAGTGTATACAAAGTTCATACACCCGGAGATAGGTACATACATAGACATATGGATAGAGAGTTGTTTGTGGACTAGTACACATTTTCTCCACTGATGCTCAGTGCCATCTCATCATTCATCAAATATCCATACCTTCATTGTGCTATTTCTAGACTATCAAATTTCTGTTTTCTATTGGTCTATTCCTGTACCAAGACCACTGTCTTATTTTCTATAGATTATAATGCATCTTGATTCCTGACAAAGCATATCTTCCCACTTCATTCCACTTGAAGAATTTTTCTCCACTCTTGGCTCTTTGAATGTCTATGTAAATTTTTTAATTAATTTTTCCCATTTCCTTATAAATTCTGTTGGATTTTGAGTTGAAATTGTTTTGCCAATATAATTTTGATGAGAATCACACACACACATATACATTTGTTGGTCTTATAAATATTTAAAATTATATTGTCTAAATCTTTATTGCTAATGCATAGAAAGGCAATTGATTTTAATATCAATATCCATATCTATCTTGAACTATCCTATTCTGTGAATTCACAGGTACTTCTTTGGGGGGGGGGAGTTTCTATTTGGACAACTGCATCATTTGTGACTACTGACAGTTTTATTTCTTCTATTACAGTCATTATTCCTATGATGGTTTGGACTTCTACGACAGTGTGAATTAGAAACAATACTAGCGGGAAATTGTGCCTTGTCATGATTTACAAATACTCATTCTATAGCATTTCCCCATGGAGAATGATGCTTGCTTTAAGTCTTAAATATATAGATTTTTACCAGATTAAAGAAGTTCTCTTCTACTTCTAATTTGATAAGAGTTTTAGCATGAATAATTATGAATTTTACCAAATGCTTTTTTTTCTGTTTCTACTGAAATGCTCTTGTGTTTTTTCTTCTTTAATTTCTTAATGTAAGGAACTGCACGGGGCTTCCCTGGTGGCTCAGTGGTTAGGAGTCTGCAAGCTAAGAGTCTAACTGTTCCTTTGTAGGTAATCTGTCTTTTTAACTGGTTGCTTTCATGATTACTACTATTGTTGTTGTTGACTTTATTTTTAGAGCTGTTTTAGATTTACAGAAAAATTCAGCAGAAAATACAGAGAATTCCCATATACCCTTCACCATCTCCACCACCAACCACAGTTTCCCTAATAGTAACATCTAGCACTAGTGTGGTATGTATGTTACAATCAATGAGCCAATATGATACATTAATATGAACTAAAGTACACAGTTTACGCTAGGGCTCATTGTTCAAGTTGTACATTGTACAGTGTTTGGCAAATGTATGATGACACGTATCCATCATTACAGTATCATACAGAATAGCTTCACTGCCCTAAACATCGCCTGTGCTTCCTTCCTTCCTTCCTCCTAACCCTGGGCAACCCTGATCTTTTTACTATCTTCATAGTTTTGACTTTTCCAGAGTGTCATATAGTTGGAATCATACAGCATGTAGTCTTTTCAGATTGGATTCTTTCACTTAGTAATCAGCTTTTAAGATTCCTCCATGTCTTTTCATGGCTTGACAGTCTAAGGGCTGTGAGGGCCTCCTTACAAATTTATCTAAGATGCAAGTACACCTCTAAACTAAGCTTCTATTTTATTTTTTTTTTATTTTTTAAATTTTCAATTGAAGTACAGTTGATTTACAATGTTGTGTTAGCTTCAGCTGTATAGCACAGTGATTCATATATACATATATTCTTTTTCAGATTCTTTTCCTTGTAAGTTATAGGTTATTACAAAATATTGAGTATAGTTCCTTGTGCTATACAGTAGGTCCTTGTTGGTTATCGATTGTATATGTAGTATCAATAGTATGTATATGTTAACCCATCAGCCAGACAAAGACAAATATCATATGATATCGCTTAAATGTGGAATCTTAAAAAAAAAAAAAAAGGGAATTCCCTGCAGTCCAGTGGTTGAGACTACACACTTCCACTGCAGGGGGTGCAGGTTTGACCCCCGGTTGGGGAACTAGGATCCCACATGCTGTGCAGTGGCATGGCCAAAAAATATTTTTTAATAAAAATTTTTTTAATAATAAAAAAATAAAAATAAAAAGATACAAATGAACTTATTTACAAAACAGAAATAGACCCACAGACATAGAAAACAAATTTATGGTTACCAAAGGGGAAAGGTGGGGGGAGGGATAAATTAGGAGGATGGGAATATATACACAATTCTATTTTCTTGGAGGAACAGTCTAGTTTCATATAAGACTATTCTTCCTTTTAGTAGAACACTGACTGTGTCCTTTGTGAATCAACAATCCCAATATTACTGTACTAAGGAATAGTTAACTCTTTTTTTGGCATGCCTTACATTACAGTAGATACTACTTTGGCCATAACAGACTCTTAGAAATCCAACAGCACTACTGTCTACTTCTGTTAATTCAATTTTAAAATCTTACCTATTCCCCATCCGTCCCTGTCAATGGACAAACGGTTCTCTTCCAGTACATCTGACCACATAATAAAATAATATATAGTACAGTCATTCTTATAATAAGATTGTTTTCAAATGGTGGAGAGAGACCAAAATCTCACTGTAATTTTCACCAATCTATGGAGTTACATTCATTCTAATATTGTTTCCATAGCTGTTATTCAAAGCCAGTCACCCCCAAGGCAACATTAGTATGATTTGAGAAGCACAAATAAAGATTTCCCAGATGAAAAATTTCCTTCCCACTAAGCTGCCACTAGGGAAAGAAAGAAATTAACATTTATTGAGTTTCTTCTAAATGTGAAGCACTCTCATAAAAATTTACCTCATTTAATCTTCACAACATGCTACAAGATGGGTACTATTATCCAAATTTTGACACTTGGGGAAACTAAAGGCTGCTGGTTTTCTCTGCAGGTAGGGACTCTGCCCTTTATCTGTTATTCCTTCAGGACAGCTCAGTGGTGGACTCAAAACAGGTACTCAATAAAAGGTCAGTTGAATAAACAAAACTAGAAAAGGCTAAAAAAAATTTTCTGAGGTCAAAAACTTTCTAAGAAGCCAAGAAAAGATTCAAACCCTATTCTGACTCCAAATTTCTAACCTTTATTAAGAGCCTAAATTACACCAGGTGCTAAGATTGTGCCGTCTGACAATTAAGTTTACATAACAGTATAAGTTGGACTTCCCTGGTGGCGCAGTGGTTAAGAATCTGCCTGCCAATGCAGGAAACATGGGTTCGAGCCCTGGTCCGGGAAGATCCCACATGCCACGGAGCAACTAAGCCTGTGTGTCACAACTACTGAGCCTGCACTCTAGAGCCTGCAAGCCACAACTACTGAAACCTGCGTGCCTAGAGCCCATGCTCCGCAACAAGAGAAGGCACCACAACGAGAAGCCCGCACACCGCAATGAAGAGTAGCCCCCGCTCTCCACAACTAGAGGAAGCCCGTGCACAGCAACAAAGACCCAATGCAGCCCAAAAACAAACAAACAAAAAAATCGTAAGGAAGTGAAACATCTGTAAGTACTCTGTACTTTAATCAGTACCTGGGACATAGCTGGGATACAGTAATATTACTTCCCTTTCCCTATTTGAATAGAGCTACATTAGATTTTTCTGGAGCCAATTCTCTCTTGGATCATCCAGACCACAGACATCACTAATATCTCACATGTGGGACTAATTGATATCCATGTATCTTCTTGGCTTGAACCAATAGCAGGGTTTTCTGAGACTATATTCTGTTCTTCTAATGTGTGCCCATCACTATGATATGTATTATGAAAGAAGAACCAGACAAAAAGCAACATCTGTTTTATAGTCAGTATGTGCCAGACCCTGGACCTAGTCACACAGCTAAAAGGTGAAGGACTTGGAATCCAGTCTAACTCTCCCAGGTTTCCACACTGTGTCTCATAAAAAGTTAAAAAGTGAAGAAAGGTGAAGAGGTAGGGAGTAAAACTGATCAGCGTGCAACAGAAGATAAACGGTATTTGTTAAATCAATGAAATCTACATGCAGAGTCAGCTGGGGAAAAGAAGGAAATAGAGAAGAAAAAGGAGGAGACAGAGGAGAAGACAATCTTTTCTAACTTTTCATTTACTGACTCAGAGCACAAAGATGCAGGAGCCCACTGAGCTCTCCAAGCCTGTCCTTCCACTCAGCTTGGACAATTCTAACATCTTTTTACATGCAAATACTCCCAGCAACTCTCCCTATTCCTGGCACAATGGGCTGCTTGGAATTCACCTTCGAATCACAGAAGGATCTACCCAATCTATAAAATCGATCCCAATTCTAATGAGCCCTAAGGAGTTTACTGAAAATCTTTTATGCTTTCAACTTTGCTTGTAAACACATCATCTTATTCACAGAAGAAAGATATTTTGTCAATAGCAACCAGAATATGTCAACAACACAGTCAGTATGGTGTGCCTGTCTGGACTGAGTCCCCTGTGCCATTGGCTGTGGCTCTACCAGATGGTGTCAGCACTGCAAGGTGCCTCTGCCCTGGTCCCGAGCCAGGTCTGCCTCAGCCCCTGGAGCTAACTTGGTACTCAGTGGAAAAACATGATTGTAATCCTTATTTTCAGTTAAGAAGTGAAGGTCTTTCCTTCACCTCCTCCTTCCCCGCCTCCTATACCCTTAATGTGTATTTGTTTTCTATCTCTGCTGTAACCAATAACCACAAATTCAGTGGCTTAAAATAACACAAGTTTATTATCTCACAGTTGCGGAGAAACAAAAGTCTGAAATCATTTTTCCTAGGTTAAAATCAGGTGTAGACAAGCCTGCATTCCTTCTGGAAGATCTAGGGGAAAATCTGTTTCTTTGTCTTTTCTAGAAGCCACATACAGTCCTTGGCTTGTAGTAGCCCTTTCCTTCATCTTCAAGGCCAAGGGAGTGGTATCATTTCTCCCGTCCGACCTCTGCTTAATCCTTACATCTTGCCCACAATTCCCCTAGCTATCATCTCCATTTCTTCACATGGCCAGTGACACCCCACTAAATGGTTATTTCAAGCAGTCATTGCAGGGTATACAAAAGTGAGTACCGATCAGTGTAGTTCAGGCCACTTCAGCCAGGCCGTAGGCTTTTTTCAGGCATGAGGCTGACACCACCCCATGTGCAATCACAAGCTTTGTAGATGCACAGCCATCTGTCTCAGTGCCTGAAATCCCTCTTACCAGGCATGAGATGTGGGGAAAGTAAGCTCTATCCTTCTCCCATAAAAGCGGGATCCAGGGTCCTAAGTGTACAGGTTACTCTCTCCAAAGAAAGCCTCCAGTTTCCCAATAAACATCCAGCTGAATCAACTTTAACACTGGCCCACTTAAAGCAAAAGTAAATGAAAAAACTATTTTTTTTCCAACTCCTTTTTTTAACATAAGGAAAAATGAGGAGATTGTCACAGAGATGATCTTGATCCTCTGTGGAAGCCTAAAGAAAAGGAGTTCCATTTTACCATCCTGTCATATATGGTCAGTTCTGCTAGAATACTACATACATGTTCTTAAAAATCACCACATTATTGTGGTGATAAAAACCACAGGGCTTATGGGTTTATGGGCATAACACTTTAAAACTTTTTCAGTGACACATTAAAAAAACAGGACCCTAATAAATACAGAAGCACAGTCCTACACTTGTTAAATGGTTAGGAAATACATAAATGGGTTGCAATAAATATGACACTTTACCTTGAAAAGACGTGGGGTGTTCTTGTGGACACAGGCATCAGAAAGACGGCAACTTGTGGGTTATTGTGAGGTGGTGAAAAGAGGGTCACCAGAAGGGAGAGGAAAGGAGGGAAATCAGATGGATTTAACGCCAAAGGTTAATGGCGCAGCTTGTAACACATGCAGTGAATCAAGGTAGCTGGCAGATGCTTAAGATGTGTGTCTGTGCGCGCAAGCGCGGGCGCTTTGTGCTTTCCTGGGTGGCTAGGTTCAGCTGAATGCAGTTTTCTATGTTCGCCTAGTGTTTCTTGTAGATGAAATCATGCATAAGCAAACATGAGATTCCTGTTATGCTTGAATTATTCTCTGAAACACCCACTGCGTTGGAACAAATTTGCATTTTCAAAACAAGCATTATAGCAAAACAATGTATTTGTGTATGAGTGTTCTAATCAGATCCTCCTGAGGGAGTGATACCAAAGGACAGTAGCTTATCAAACTATTAAACATAAGTTGTTTCCACCTGTCAGGCATCTTTGGGTATTACTAGACAGGTGGTGAGAACTAAGAATCATTCCCCTACATTAAAGGCAAAATGGAGAAGAGAGTGTAAAGATGTCTCACAGGGACAGAAGAGAAAATGTAGGTAAGGAGGCAGTCTAGCATAGCAGGAAGGAAACTTCCACCGAATTCTTGGTCCAAAACATTCTAGCTACACACTGTATGATTCCAAATATATGACATTCCAGAAAAGGCAAAACTATGGAGACAGTAAAAAGGTCCGTGGTTGCCAGGGTTTAGGAAAGGATGAGTAATCAGAGCACAGAGAATTTTTAGGGCAGTGAAACTATTCTGTATGACACTACAATGGTAGATACTTGTCATCACACATTTGTCAAAACCCACAGACTGTACAACAAGAGTGAGCCCTAACGTAAACTATGAGCTTTGGGTAACAATAATGTGTCAATGTAGGCTCATCAGTCATAGGAAATGTACCACTCTGGTGGAGGATGGGAAATCTTATTTGGAGGCAAACCTGCCCTGTACTACCAGGAGAATAGTTTTAGCCTTTATTTATCTCACTAAGTATGAATAATCTTACGTTTCACTCACTACTACATTAATAATACTATCATCAAATATTAATTTATCTGCTTAAAAGGTACTGCCCCAAATCCCACTGGGATGTTACACAACACGGAGTACGTGTAACACTACTTTTCTACAAACCCCAAATCTTTACTTCCAAAACATATTTAGCCTAAGGGTGATAAGGAATCGAAAACCTGTATGATTTTCAAAGTATTCCTGTCAACCAGGAAACATAAAGCTAGGTGTTAGTACAGCTGCTGAAGAAACTGCTAGGTGACCCCAGATGTGCTCTTTCTGGACATGTAGCTACACATAATTCCCAACACCCCTTGCAGATACGTGTGAGCAGATGACTAGAAGAATCTGAGACGAAGAGATATGTGATGCTGCTGTATCACGTGGTTAAAGGCCACATCTCTTGCTCTGGACTTCAACTTTTCCTAACCCCCCTTGCTCCTACTAGCTTGAAATGTTCATGACTGAAACTGACTTGGAAGCCATATGCTGGGGGTGGCAGAGACACTTTGCTAGCCTCGGTTCCTTCATGACTGTGGAGCAGAGACCACTTAATCACCAAGCACTGTTATATGAGAAAAAGGTATTCTCTGCTATTTAAACCATGGTATTTGGTGGGTATCTTTGTTATAGCACTTTAACTGCTACAACAGCCTAAGCCCATGAGATCACCAACTTGAAATTAGCATGCTGGTTTCATTGTTTCTATTAAAAATGTGTCCACAAATTTTTGAGTAAGTTTCTTAGTTTAAATAAGATGCCCTTTCAGCTCACTGATTTTTTTCCCCTCTTATTGAATCTTAATTAGCATGCAAAACAATAAGCTGGTCAGCATTGGCCCAAACTGACTAAATTGTTTTCCTTTCCTTTGTTTCCAGTCATTTAATAGTAAGTTTCTTAACTACCAACTTTCTCAAACACTGTTTTTTTCTCTCATATAAAGTACAGAAGTAGCAGCCCTCAAGGTTGTCCCTGTGTAGAGCTGAGTAGAAAAAGCTCAGTAGAAATGAGTCTCTTTCTAAAAAGACCTTTTTAAAGGGCACTAAAAGGATAAGCATAAACAAAATGTATTCTTATAAACTCTGGGGATTACTCTTTTTATTGACTGATTTTTTATGACGCCTGAATTCCTAATCAGTTTGTCCTTGATCCACCACCTTTTTATTACTAGTCTAAAGATAAAGATTCTAACCAAGATGTTGACACTCTATCCAATCATACCAGGTTGTCAGGAACATACTGACAGACCTCTACATCTGCCAGTCAGCAAACCCTCAGCCATACTGAGAAAACTATTGGTTGTTTGAGGATCCAAAGTGTTACTACTTGGTTTGAAATACTGGTGGTATCCTCTAGTTACTTAACAACCAAGAACATGAGATTTTATTATAATGATCCTCTGTTTTATGACTACATTTTGCTATCATTTTAAGATCTTACATTTTGTGCCCCAAAAAAGTAAAGTTTTTTTCTACTTACTTGGTCAACTAAATGCAGAATGGAGAAAGAGAAGGAGGAAACTCAAACATGGGAAGGAAAAAAATTGAGTCTATTATAGTATCTTATTCCTTCCCACCTGTAATTTCTTTTTCTCTTAGAAATTCTTTATGAATGAATTTGGTGCATTAAAATAGTACAGCAGTTCCCAGTATTTCAATTACCTCTCTCTTAATTCAAATATTGTTTCAACAGACCTTTATTTGATATTCTTCTACCCTCCTGGTCTGCTGCTTCTTTAAGCTAAACTGAGGATTTCTTCTAAAGCTCAATACTTGGTTCTATGTTCTTCTTGATCTCCAGTCTTTACTAGAATAAAGTGATGTCATCTTACAACTTCAGTTATTATGTATATGACAATCACTGTAAAAATCCTTCCTGCAGCCCAAACCTGTCAAAAGAACTGATTTTCTATCTCTAAAAGCCAAGGGATTCACTGTTCTTTTCCCATTATGTGCCACAATCTCCCTCAAACTCAAATGCTTTATCAGACAAACTGGATCCTTCACCTAATTTCTATTAAAGAATAATACAGCCCAGTGGTTAAAAAATAGGCCCTGGAGTCAGTAGACCTGGGTGGATATCTAGTTCTTCCACTTGACAAATGTGTGGCACTGGGCAACTTCTTTAACCTGTTCATAGTAGTGTAAATATTATACACAATACTTCACCTACAATAGATGTTTAATAAATGTGAGAAATTATTTTCCACCTGGGATACATTATCCAATAGAATATAATCTTATTAGAGAGAAAATACATACGCACAGAAAATACTTTAAGTCACAAGTGTTCTCTTTGCCTCGATTTCATAAACACACTGAAGAAGTTTTCAAAGCAGCTCGATTACCTAAGCAATTAAAGTGCGATGATCAGCCATCGGGGTGGAAAGCCAGGGTACAGTCCCCAGAGGGCCAAGTTTCCAGGGGAAGAATCTGAACCCAAACACAGAGCCAAGATATTGTCCATAATGAAAGATAAAGGTGGTAGAACTGAGAAGAGGTGCATAAAATGGAATCTGATTTCTAGCAGAGATTACTGAGTAGATCATGTGCCTTCCACAGCTTGCTCTTTTTAAAGACTTATTCTTAGCCTCTTCCCTATCGGAGCTAATAAGAAAAAAATATCAAATTATTTGCTCATCTCCTGAAGAGTAAATAAGAACGCTGTTGTACATTTAGTATGTGAAGGATATATTTTATTCTGCAACTATAATAGTAAAAAATTACAGATTTCGAGCCAGACCACTGGGGTTCAAATTCTACTCCTACTCCTTGTTGGCTCTGTGAACATGGTCAAAGTTAATCAACCTCTCTGTGCTTCATTTTCCCACCTGGAAACTAGACATAATAATGGTAACTATATCTCTGGATTGTTGTGAGAATAAAATGAGTAAATGTATTTAAGTACTTAGAATAGTCCCGTGCAAAGGATAAATGCTATAAGCCTTTGCTTTCATCATTATTATTACTATTATCATTATATTTCAACACGTTTCTTTTCTCAAAGGAATTGTCCTGCTGATGACAGCAGAAAACAATTTAAATATCAATGATGGAGTCAAAAGCAATCCCCTGCCTGTTGGGATTCTTTATCAGAGGGGGAAGCTTGCTCTTTTCAGCTATATGTATATCAGCTGTACGTACGCGTTTGTGTACAGAAGATGAAGCTGATGGGCAGCCAAATTTAGGCCATAAAAGGTGACATTCATAACCAAAGTCCACTGCATCTATCTTCGCTCTAAATTAACTTATTAAGCATGTGCTATAAAGCATTTTAAACCACATTGACTAATAGTGTGCACCTGAGTCACGACACTCTTCTCACTACTGACGCATAGGCAGAAATCCCGTCGCAAAGAGTAGGCTGGAATAACCTAAGAGCTCACCATTGTTCCAACAATGCAAAAGTACAAAAATTTCACCGGCTTCGTGTTTTATCATCCTTTCCTTTGTATGTATACTGCACGAACTGTTCTACAGACAATGCCACACGATACCAAAGGAGGTTGTTAATCAGGCCTTAAACAGAACTCTTAATGGTATTCTTAGCTTGGAACATGGCACAGAGAGGGTATATATGCATCTGTATCTATCGTTACTCTTTGACAGAAAATAAATTTATTTTTTGTTTGTTGGTCAATAAACTTTTTTTTTTAATTGAAGGTATAACACGGATACAACGACCAGGGCTACTTTCGCTACATCCTCAGTGCCTACCCCAATGCATGATGGGTAGAAGCGCAATAAATATTCGTTGAACAAATAAACGAATGTAGAAATATTCCTCACGTGGGGAGGGGCGTCATAAAATTCATTTCAGGGAGGCAAAGTGTGGACTTTGGGGTCCACATCCCCAAAACAGCCCAACATATTGGGCTACTACGTATTGGGCAGACTTAGGTGCTAGATCTTATGCCACGTCCTTTACGCGAATTACTGGCTCACTAACTCTTCACCGAAACCGAAAAGGTAGATTAATTTTCCTGCCAGGTGAGAAAACGGAGGCGCAGTTAGAAATTGGGATTCCCGAGGTCGGACAGCGAGACCAGCGTCGCCGCCACTCCGGAGCCCAGACGGCGCTGGATCCTCGAGGCTCGGGGGAACCGGGAAGGAGCTTACAGAGGCGCCAGGCCTGCAGGGATGGAGACCCGCCCGGGCCGCCCCGGGAGGAGGGGGCTCGGCGGGGGGCGCGGGGGCGGTTGGGGGAGCAGGACGCTGAGGCCCCGCAGCCGTCATGGGCTCCTCGCCTTACTTCCTACCTCATTTGGTGGTGCCTGGCGACGCGCTCCCGGTGCTGAGAGTCGTGCCATCTGTGAGGCCGCTCGCGGGCCTGCGCGAGACGCCCGCCATTGTTGCCGCCGAGAGCCCCAAGGACCCCTCAGAGCGACCGGCTGCCACGCCTCCCACGCCCTCCGCGCGGAGCCGTCCGCCCGTCAGCCCGCGCAATTCCCGCCGCCTCTGCTCCGCCCCGCCCACCCAGCAGCCCGCGATCCTGAGAGGACGACTTCCGGCCTCTTTCAGAACCGGAATTCGAATGAGCAGGTAGCCATGTTTGAACATTTTCAGGGGTGCTTATTAAGTGTCATAAGGAAAACAGTGCAGGGAATTCCCTGGCGGTCCAGTGGTTAGGACTCTGCGTTGTCACTGCGGAGGGCCGGGGTTCAGTCTCTAGTCGGGGAACCAAGATCCCGCAAGCCCTGGAGCGGGGCCAAAGAAAAAAAGAAAAAGAATGCAGGCCCTTTTAATTTATTTTCCAAAAGCTAGAAGGACTTTTTATTCGCTTTTAATTCCCGCGGACGGTGATTTAAGAGTCCGTACCATACGCCCCAAGAAACACAAGTCTGAGAAGATGCATGGAGATAAGGAAGCCACTCCTGCCTTCGGTTAACAATGTCGTACCGAACACTAAATATCTGTTCAGACAGTAGATCTCATGTGTTCTTAGCACAATAAAATAAATAGGGAAAGAAAAAAAAGTTTTTACAAGGGATCTTTTTATAAGATAATGCATGGTAACTTTTAATTTAACCACTTAGAAAATATAAAGCATGGTTTTACTACAAAGAAAAAAAGAGGGAAATATAAAAAAGAAGAAAGAGAGACAGAGAAAGAAAGGAGGGAATGAAGGAAAGCAGGCAAGAAGGAAGACAGGAAGGAGGGAGGCAGGCCTTTGTCTCCAGGGCATTCCCTAAAACACAGAGGACCTACCTGTTGTCTCCATGGCATTCCCTAAAACACAGAGGACCTGACAAACTCCCACTCAGCATCTGCTCGTGCTCCTGGGAACCCAGCCTGCAATAAGAGGCAGCCACTTTATCGAAAGTTTTTATTGAAGTACAATTTACATACAGAAATTGAATATATAAATTTCCAGCTCGATGTATTTTCACAAACGGAATACGAGGTGTAATCAGATAAGCACAGAACATTTCCAGCACCACCAAAGAGACAATACTTCTAAAACTTCTAGACAATACTTCTAATAAATACTTTTTTAAATGTCTAATAAAATGTTCACTGAGTGTAACACTCCTTTAGATGTATGCCAAGGGAAGAAAGAAAGGAGCAATCTGACATTATTTCCTAAGATGGTGTGCAGAGATCAAACAAACAACAAAAGATTTAGACTTTAAATACAAAATCTAGAATATTGTATAGCATGGTTTTCAATATGTATATTGCTTAAAACTGATTTTGAAAGATGCTCATTAACACAAAAAGACTAGTTGTAAAATAACTACAATGTATATAAAAGTGGCATGACTCCTTCCAGATTAGCCTTGAGAGGGTCTCCCGGATTCTTCTGTAGGAAAATGATGTGTGTTGGGACAGTATCACTGCACATCAGTCTGGTCCTGCTTTGTGTGTTTTCCAAGCTCTTCTCGCATCCTTTACCTCAGGGCCATTTCCCTCCCTGGCAGAAACAGAGTCCAATAGACCCCCGGTGAGATTCTCTTCTCAAAGCAGGTTTACAGAGCCTGCTTTTCATTTCTGAGAAACTAGATAATTGGAAGACAAGGAGAATTGAGAGAAGGTAGAGCTACTTGAAAGGGGGGGCACAATGTGAAGGGTCAAGAAGAGACTCTGAAGACAAACTAAGCTCCTTCCAGGGCTCTTCCTACACCACACCCTCCTCACCACACATCACGCACATACACACACATTCCACCACACATACCACGTGCCACACACACATCACACAAAACACATACTACGTATCACATATCACACACACTACCACAACACACCGCATACACACACACACCCCACACACATTCATACTCCTCACCTAGTGGATAATGTGCCTTGGCCCGACACCCTGGACATTTGTTTCCCATCTGGATGGAGGGCAGGAGACTCAGATGCTGTGTGAAGAGAGGCTGTCTCCCACCAAAATGAAATCTGATTAAATTGGTGGAGGAAAAATTTCCTTTTGAACCAAGAAGTTGTGGATCCACCATCACTGTTAAAAACACAGCCCAGAAAAAAAATACCAGTTTTGAATGTTGCTACTTATAATTTATGAGTTTACTATTTGAATCATGAACTGGAAGAAAAAGAATCAAGGAGGCTAATAAAAGGCAATATGTAAAATACTCAAGACTTAAAAAAAAAAATCTTCCTAACAGATGAAGAATGAGGATTAGAATTAGGAACTCAAAAGGATGAACATTAATGCTTTGAGGCCATCACAGAACTAGACATAGAGGTTCCATCAAGGATGGAAACCAGGACCGTGAAGGCAGGAATGAGAGTAGGAGAAGGCATATTCTGAATTCAGATATAAGTTCATGGTCAGAACTGTGAGAAACAGAACCACAGATCTCAGTATTCAAACATGCAAAGAGTCCGGCTAACACAGATGCCAAAGCTTAGTAAGGAACTGTTGGTAATTCACATGGATTGAGTAGTTATACCTTAAAGTAGGTAGTGTTCTAAGTAGGTAGTAAGGCACTAGGATATTGATTATCTTGCCATGAGCAGTGCAGTTAGTAAGTAGTAGAGCCAGGATTTGAACCCAGGAGATCTGGCTTTACTGCCTTTGCACTTCATCTTGCATCTGGCTAACCCAGAGGCAGATATACTATGAAACTAGTCAAACTTAAGTTTCAAGATCCTTATTTGTTTGAGACCCTCTAAGATCCTGGACCTAATGTTTTACTTTGTAATTTTTTATTCTTTTTCTTGACGAGGACTCTCCTCATTTGTATAAGCTTCAGGCCTCACAAAACCTGGTTCCTTCCTACTGGCTATCAATAAGAAAGCTATCACAGGATATCCCGGATAAGTAATATGTCTCCTTATATGTCTGATCTCCTATGGTGGGGTGAGGGGGGCAGTGCTTTCCTACCTTTCTCACGCCGGGATGCACATCTAACATGTTTTTATAAGGCAGTAGAAGGAGGAAGAGGTTAACGAAAATTTCAGAAGTGGAGACCAATTAAAATAAAGAGGTTTATTTGGGGTATGTTCAAGAAGCACCTGAATTGTGTTTCATCTGACTATGAAATGGGGGGAGCTTATAAAGGCAAAAAACTGCAAGGTTACATATTGTTTGTCAAGAATTAAGATTGGGGACTTCCCTGGTGGTGCAGTGGTTGAGAATCCACCTGCCAATGCAGGGGACATGGGTTCGAGCCCTGGTCCAGGAAGATCCCACATGCCACGGAGCAACTAAGCCCGTGAGCCACAACTACTGAGCCTGTACTTTAGAGCCCGCGAGCCACAACTACTGAGCCCACGCGCCTGGAGCCTGTGCTCTGCAACAAGGGAAGCCACTGCAATGAGAAGCCCGCGCACCGCAACGAAGAGCAGCCCCCGCTCACCACAACTAGAGAAAAGCCCGTGCGCAACAACGAAGACCCAAAGCAGCCAAAAATAAATAAATAAATTTATTTTTTTAAAAAAAAGAATTAAGATTGGAGCTGGCAAGAAGTAAGGGTGCTTGTTTAGCAGGATTGGTTGAGGTTCCAAATGATTAGCTGGGAGCGAGGGACTTTGAAACTACCAGGTTGCAGCTGGCAGCTGCTAGCAGATTTTGTTTTAAAAATGGCTGGTGGTGTTCTTTGATACAGTTGAGAAAATTCAAGTTCTCAGCAATGCAGGAAAGTGTGTGAACCATATCCACGTGGCCACCTGGCTCCATTTTGGATGCCTAAACCAAGGTTGCTACAATTTGATTTTTAAATGATCTTAAATATGTCATCAGGTTCACAGCTGGTGGTGACCACCCTAAGTCCCAGCCAGAGGCTAATAGGACCAAGATTTCAGGGGACCTCTAAGCCCTTGAGTACCACTGAATGAGGTGCCGTGGTTGAATAAGCGCCTGGTTGCTCACGCCTCTAGGTTCAGTACTTCAAGTGCTAGCAGAGCTAATGATAGGAATGTTCATACCATGTCCTGGGAGCCCAGAGCAAAGGTGTGAGATTGTCAGGTCTGGAGGCATGAGAATGAGATTACCACTTTATAATATTTTTTATTTTTATTTATCTCCTATTTATTATAGTAATTTTTAATTGGGTAATGAGATGCTCACAAGTGTGAAGAGCAAAAGGACTTCCATGAATGATAACAAAATGATCCACAGGGTTTTGTTTTGTTTTTTTTCTCCAACTGAATTTTATGTTAATACTTTTCCCCCTTAAATAGTAACACCTACCTTGGAAGTATCTCAGAGATTTTGGTGCCAGTGTTATCCATATTCCACACAAGCATGCTATGGCTTTTCTGTCCCCTTTCTGACAAATTGCAAAATGGAGTCTCTAAAGGGACAGGGGTGAGGCTGACAAAAATTCATCATGCACCATGGATTATTTGTTTCTCGCTGTTCTCACCTAATTATCACAATGAGTGGTATTTCCCAAATTTTTGAGAAGAGGAAAAGTAAGGCTATGAGAGTTAAAGCAACTTGCAGAAGTTGAAACATTACTTTGTGGTGAAGTTCAGTGCTCCAGCCAAGGGCTGCCTGATTTCAAAGCCCAAGCACTGTTCCCCGATTCCTCCCAGGATTGGGTTTTTTTGGCATACATACAGTGCTTCTGGCAAGACCATAGGGCAGAGGAAAACATGTTCACTTGTCTTAAAGCTGTGTGTCTGCAACTTCAGTGTGGAAATGCCAGTGAGTAAGACATCCTGGACTCCCTGTAGTACACATTAAACTTTTGTAGCAGGATGTATGACCTTCAGACACGTGCCCGCAGGATCCACAGGCAGCTTTCCCACCTGCAGAGAGATACTTGGGGAATAATTAGAAATGTACCCAAAGGTTTATGTACATATACGTTCATCACAGTGTCGTTTATAATAACTACAAATGGAAAACAATCTAAAATGTCCCACAGTAGGGGAATTATTAAGTAAATTAGGGACACTCATATGGTAAAATATTACTCCCATTAGGAATTATATTTTCCAAAACAATTACTTTTAATACACAATCCTATATTATTTCTGGATGCTGGAAGATGGAAAAACAGCTGTAAAGAACATTACAAGACTAATTGGGGAATTCTTTAATTAGATTATTTATTAGATATCATTAAATAATATTTATTGACTATATATATATATATATATATATTTTTTTTTTTTTTTTTTTTTTTTTGCGGTACACGGGCCTGTCACTGTTGTGGCCTCTCCCGTTGCGGAGCACAGGCTCCGGACGCGCAGGCTCAGTGGCCATGGCTCACGGGCCCAGCCGCTCCACGGCATGTGGGATCTTCCAGGACCGGGGCACGAACCCACGTCCCCTGCATCGGCAGGCGGACTCTCAACCACTGCGCCACCAGGGCAAGCCCTGAATGTATATTTTTATATAATAAATGTAATTTAACAAAATGTACTAATTCTTAGAAGATACGTATATATTTAAAGATAAAAAAGCTGTATTTTCAAGAAATATCTAATGATGAGAAGTTCACAATATATATAATTTAAGGTAATTAATTTTCATTTTGCTTAAAATATACATAGAAAAAGAATTAGAAAGATACACACCAAAACATAACATTGGTTATCTGTGTAAGTGAGATTACATCCAACTTTTACTTTATTTTTTGTACATTTCCACATTTTTCTTTTTTCCTACTGTGACCTATTATATTTTGTTCCCACTCCTCCAAGGTATAAGCACAGGGAGAAATCCAAGACTAGGGAGAGGCTGATTGGGCACATCATTGAGTTAAATTAGTGTAGGAGGTCCTTGTAAAGTAGTCCAAAGTAAGATAAGGTACCAATAAGCTCAAAGAATAACAGGTCAAAATTATGTCATGGGAGGGGGAGGGAATAACTAGAGCAGGAGGATCGATAAAGACCTGATTTGAAGAATGGAGTTTCATTGGTAAATCAGATTTCAGGGCAAGATATGTATAATATTTTATTTTTAAGGTACTCTAAGGCAAACAAAGAAAAAATTTTTAAAGGTAATCAAACTGCAGTCCTGCCTGGAATCCTATGTGATATCCTCCAACCTCAAGACCAGACTGTCCCCTGTCCTCCAGCCAGATGTGGAGAGGTTGGGAAGGAAATGGCAATGATTCTGGATTCCATTTGGTAATGTTCACTACAAGAGGCTACCAGTGACTTGCTATCTCCTGGGGAAGTTGTCCATTCAGGAAAGGGTGGAAGAGAGAGACTTGGGAAGGAGAGGGGGAGTTAATGGGGGGATAAAAGGGATAGCTTGAGGGATGGTAGCAGGTTCCTTGTGGGACGCCATTCATGTTGAAGGAAATGTCTTTGTCAAATGTTCTGTCTGAGGCAGTGAGACCCACACCCTTGAACAGTGCAAGGGGATGCATTTGCCAAGCAAGGGAGCACTTCTTTTCATTTTTCATTCTGGCCACTCTTGCTCCCATCCTTACCACCACGTCTGCTTGGCTTGAAATTTGTATCTAGGAACCCTGGGAGAACATCTTCTTGCACCTTTTACATAGTTATTTATGCAAACCCAGAAGAGTAAGAATAATATAGATTTAATCTTCCCCCCACACTCAATCAGTGGCAGTCCCAGTGTAGATAATCATGCAGCCAAGATCCACTCAGGATGACTTTCCCAGAGGGGAAAAAATATGCTGGTTTCCTTGGCAATACCAACCCCTCTGGGACAAAGAGAATTAATAAATAAATAAATAAATAAATAAAAGGGCTATCACCAGGATTATACTACAATTAAATGTACTCTAAATTAAAATGTATTACTTTTTATATTCATTTATCAAAATTTTTAAAAATTCAATTTTTTTATAATTGACAATATATTCAAATATGCTTGGTGTTTGCTATTTATAATTTACTTCTTAGCTTTTTGAGATGATAAATCAAGAAATAAAATTTAGTAAAATGAAAAATGGGAAGCAGCCACAAATTATCTGAAAAGGATGTGATTGGCTCACCTCCTCCACAATTCTCTGAGTATATGTGATGTCAGGGTGAAAATGCAAGTAGGGAACTCAAAGAACAGAAGATGGCATTATCTGGGATTTAAAGTCTAGTTTATGTCTGCTCCCCACCTTTGAGGGCACAAGATTAAAAGGTATAAGATTGAAAGACAAAGCAGATCTAGATTAATGAGAACGGTGAACAGAGACGCTAAAGTAAACCCAGTTACTGACCTCCTTCTATGATTTTCTATGCTGATTAAGAGGTTCAGTTATCAACTTTTCCTCACTTATTCTCTAATGTACAAAGTAGAACCTGTGATCAATTTTTTCTTAATAATTTTGCAGTCACGCATGGGTTAAATCCATCAGTTTTCTTGTCAGAGACTGAAAATACACTAACTTATCTGAGTAGGAAAAGGAGGGGAAGAGGTGCCCTCTGTGACTGGTGACATCCTGCAAATGAGAGCAAGAAGGAAGAAATTAAAGGAAAAAAAAAAAAAAAAAAAAAAGAAGCCTGTAAGGACAGAACACTAAGAACGGGGAGCCTGAGTAAGACCAGCCAAAAGAAGCATCTTCGCTCAGTCACTACCCCCTTCCTAAACCCTGGCATGTTAGGATAAAGAGTAGGCTTGATTTGGTCTTGCAGAGATAAAAAGCCTTCTGCTCATAGCAAATAGCAAAAGCTCAGAAAATAACCTTATATAAAACTCAAAAAGCCACTCGGCATCCACAGCCTTGATAACATTTATTGGCTAGGGACTTTGCTCTGTCATCTTTGAACATATTAACAAACAACAAAAGGTGCCATCCTCTTGTGAATACGGTAACACGAATGCCTCGATGATATTCACACATATCTTCGTAGTGTCTGAACACATAAGTCTTCCTGAGTACAAATACTCCAGGCCCCACAGGATGGGAAGAAAATCGACTTTTCAGAGGAGGCTGAGTCATGAGTGAAAAGGAGAACACATACCTCCAGCCCCCTGGAGGAGTTGGGATTGCCCCGGCACACAGAGCTTTGCACGTAGGACAAAGATACATGGAAATAGTAAAGTTTTTAGAGTCAAATAAATAAATACACTTGAAAAAAAATACATATATTTATAAAACTGGCCTATGACAATGGGATTCTGGTCAATAGGAACTAGTTCGATCTCTCCATTTTCAGTGATCAGCACATACAGGGGGTAGTCTAGATAATGAATTTGGTTAAAGACACAGGATATGATCAGCTTTCTCCTATTGGTATTAGAAGTTGATTGTCCAATTTGGCTGTTCATTGGGGGCTCAAGTTAATGGAAATTCTTGGGGGTTGGGGGTAATCTTTCCTTTCAGATCACCTGATGTTAATACTGTCAATGCATTAATCATCCTAATTAATAGTCACCTGTTGGTCTTAGACCTCATTCTCAGAAAAGGCTGAGGGAGCCTCCCTCAGACATGGTTATTCAGTGAGCAGATGGTAAGAGGGCCTGTGTTTGTCCCTTCATTTGGGAGACAAGGGGAGAAGATGGGCCTGAGAGCCTCTTGGAAAAAGGCTGGAGGGAAACTGTAGATAAGGGACTCATCTGTCACACTGTAGAATGCTATGTGTCCGGACTCATAGTCTAAGAAAACACCAACCTTATGCACTGGCTCTCTAACAGGTAGGCCTTTCAAAGGTGATGAGACCCAAAGACTATAATCATCTCCAATTTTTAAGCCTATAAGTGAGAAGAGGTCCCCTGGAGGCTTGGGGAGATTCCCCTTTCTGCTCACTGAGTCCTTGCAGATGCCCACCTCCCACTCAGTCTTGTTGCCCACTTCCACCTCCCAGTAGTGTCTCCCGCAGGTGAAGATCTGAGCGCCCAGCACCGTTGCACACTGGTCAAATCTTTCGGGGTTGTCAGGCAACTGCTGTCGGAATCCTCCACATTTCACACTTTTCAGATCCTCAGACAAGACAAGATAGGCGTTGGCCGTGGCTGGATCTAGGGTTATATCCGCTGCAAGAAGGAAAAAGAATGAATCCTCATTTGCATTGTAGAAAATCCTCTTATGTATGTGGAATTGAAATTAAGGTCTTAGTATCTAGTCCTATTTTTTAAAACTTAATTTAGGTGAATGTGGTGGGCAGTGTCTCTGAGCCCCTTCTTTTAGTGTTTTACAAAACACAAGAGAGTGTATCTCTAAAAGGAAACCAAAGAGAGTCATGTCAAGAGTGATATTGGATCTCTGATAATGGAATGGAGGTAGTTCTGTTTATAAGACAGTTTTAGAACTAGGAGCTATTTATCCACACAGGTCATATCTTTTGTCATTTGTATTTGCTTTAGCCAAGGTTGGTTATGGTTCTTCAGTTGGGGTGGGAGAGAAATATAGTTATCACTTACTGAACTTCTACTTAGGTGCCAGGCATTTTCTGTACATTATCCCATTTAATTATGGCAAGTATTGTTATCTTTTTTCCATTTTCATAAAAGAAAAAACTGAGGCTCATAAAGGTTAGGAAACGGGGCCAAGATTACAAAGTTACTGAGTGTTTGAATAGCAGCTCCTAATCAGCATTTTTCATTACGTCATGCTTAAGTGCAACTTCTTATGAGTTAGTGCAACCACCAGTGACCATTTGATGAAACGCATTTTGAACCACTGAGAGAGCTCCTCTCCCAGACTCCTGGGAGGAACTTTCATTGATTATCCAGATAAGATTAGGCACCCCATCATACCATTTCATACTTTTATTTATAGATCAAATCCCAATCACTAATTCTCTGTTTAATATCATTCTCCTCAATCTCCCTAAGTTCTACAGAAGCAAAGGCAAGTCTGTCTTATTCATCATTGTAAGTACACTCAGAGACTGAAAACACAGTACCTACTAAAGCACATAGTAGGCACTTCTCAAATATCTGTTGAGTCCAAAGTCCATTAGGCCTTCTTCTGAAGGTCAGATGGTCCACAAGATAAAAGGTGAAAACTAATGCTGACCTCTGTAGACGTTAGCCAGCCTAAATATTTAGAGCATTTTAAAAGGACATTCCTTGAATGTTCCCTCACTGAGATTTAAGAGTTTAAATCAGCTTTTATCCTGACAAGAACAAAGGTAGAAATGCAGAAACCCCTGAGGAGGTATGTGTATGTGTGCATGTGCAAGGCAATGGGATGAACAAAACAACAATGAAAACAAAGGAAGGAGCAGAACTCAGAAAACAAAGCCAGATCAAACATCAGTCAAGTCCCAGTGCTTCTGTCTGTTCCAGCAGGGATGGCCTATGGCCCCCATTAACTCTGAAAACCCCTGGAGGTTCAAAAAATCAGGCTGACTTACTGCTAAACTTTCTTAGCATCTCCCTCATTCCAGTGATGTGGCACAGAGTCAATTCCGTGGTGATGGCCTCTGGACACTGAAGCAAGAGTGGTTTACTCCTACAGGAGGGCAGAGACAGTCACTCAGTCTCCTCCGCGCAGACTGCGTGACCTGCTCCAACTTGAGAATCCAGCTCATTTTGCCCCAGCAGCATGGACTCTCTCTCATCCCCACTCTGATAACCTATTGCATCAACACCACACCCCAATGACTGAACACAGAATTGAAACCTACCTTTCCAGTATTCCTCTCACATCCTAAGGGTATAAAAGAAAGAAGGTTAGTATTTGTGCACTTTGATCACTAGCAAAGACTGAATCCCTTTTGGATACAGTCCTTTGGAAATTTCACAGAATCCCCTTCTCGTGGCTCTAGAACACCTTGAGTGGGAGAGCATATGGTAGAAAAAAACCCAAACTTCTTCTAGGGGTGAGTTCTTTTGAACATGAGATGGTTCTCCCAATGACTAGAGATCTCTTTTTCTCATATTGTCACTTTGTTGAGAGAATCTATTGCTGAGAAAGGAGCCAAACTATTAGCCTCCTTATCCAATGCCTCCAGGAGGTAGAGCTAAGAAAGGAAAGTAACCCAGTGAGAGCTGAGACTACACCTGTGTGCAGTTGGACTGGGTTGTTGGGAAGGCACCAAATTAAATAGCATTCTGTGGAGCCAGTCTAGGAAAGAGACATGAAGCTGGAGACTGGAAGCTGGAACATAGCTTAGTTTAAGAAGGTCCCAGGGCTTCCCTGGTGGCACAGTGGTTGAGAGTCCGCCTGCCGATGCAGGGGACATGGGTTCGTGCCCCGGTCTGGGAGGATCCCACATGCCGTGGAGCGGCTGGGCCCATGAGCCATGGACGCTGAGCCTGCGCGTCCGGAGCCTGTGCTCCGCAGCGGGAGAGGCCACAACAGTGAGAGGCCCGCGTACAGAAAAAAAAAAAAAAAAAAGAAGGTCCCAAAGAATGCAGTAGTAGCCTAGGAAGGCAGTAGAGCAAAGATGGTGAGGATTTGGGGCTCAGTACACAGAATACCTGGGTTCTGTCACCTACTAGCTATTTGACAGGCAAACTATCTAACTGCCATAGGTCTGAATTATTAATCAATTGCTACTATTAACCCATTTTGTAGATAACAATCACTTGTTGTAAATATCATAATAGTATTTAACTTTATCAGGTCTTTTTGAGGATGTAATTTAATGTGCCCAACACCTAGTAAATGTTCATTAAACTTAAATTTTTTATTTGGCAAAGCTGAGGTTGCAGCGAGGCAGGCACACAAAAAAAATTGAAGTCATCATTTGACTTGGTTCGGATGTATATTCCTCTGTGTTTTTCTTCCTCTTCAAGACTTTATTTATACTATATAGAACCACTCATTCTTTAGGAAAACTTTTTTGGGGGCCAGAACTTAATTTTTCAGGTAAATAAGGAAAAGTTTATTTTGTATGACTTGAAATATGATAGGGGACTACGTGTGTTTTTTTCCATGAATTTCTCCAATATTCTTACCTCAAATGACTCTATGGTCGAGTTCTGACACATAGACTCTATCTGTCCAATCATTTTTCTCAGGCTTCGAATTTGCTGGGTCAGCTTGATCTCACTGTACCTCAGTCTCTTCAGGTTCTCTCTTTCCTCCATTTCCAGTAACTGGAGCTGCAGCTGCTCCTCCTCCTTCAGGAACTGGCGCATTTTTGCATATTCTGACACAACAACCTGTTTACAGGTCTTTGTCTCTTCCTGCCATCATGCGTGTGTGTACACACACACACACACACACACACACGAACAATATAATAAAGTTAGTAACAGAAACACTTATGTAGATTTTTAATCCTTACAAAGTTCAAGAGTTCCATTGTGACAGTTCTTGAAACCTGACACATAAGACATACAGTCTATTGACTAGCTGGGTGGATAGTTTGATATTTTAGAAGATGTTGTACTGTAGCTATAGTAGCAAAGAAAACCAAAATTTCTACTCCTAGGAGGCTGTCATTCTATTGGGAACAATGAAAAGTAAACAGTCAAGTAAAAATATAATAGATGGTGATCAGTACCATTATTTTTTAAAAAGTAAAGCAAAATAAAGTAAGAAAAAAATTAGGGGAGGGACTTCCCTGGTGGCGTAGCACTTAAGACTTTGCGCTCCCAATGCAGGGGGCCCAGGTTTGATCCCTCATCAGGGAACTAGATCCCACATGCATGCCGCAGCTAAGAGTTTGCATGCCACAACTAAGGAGACTGAGAGCTGCAACTAAGGAGCCCGCTGGCTGCAACTAAGGAGCACACGTGCCTCAATTAAGACCCAGTGCAACCAAAGAAATAAAACTTTTTAAAATAAATAAATAAATAATAAATAAATAGATAAATAAATAAACAGGGTAACTGCTTAGTTCTTTAAAAAAAATAGGGGAAAAAGCATGCATTCATTTATTCAACAAATATTTATTCAATGAAGTAGGCAATGGATCACATACTAGGACTAGAAATGATCATCACAAATACTCCCATGTAAGAACTCAAAGATTATTGGAATAATCAGATACACGCTTATTTTTTTAATATTTTATAAAATATTTAATTCTGTGCTTTGCTAGACAGCTCAAATTCTGATCTGTGACTAACCTCAAGCTTTTGTTCAGGTGTTCTAATCCACACTACTATTTTGCTTTAATTTCCCTTTCTGTTTATTTCTTTTTTATCTGCCCCTTTTCCCCCAAAGGATTTGAGATGTACCTTTTTCTGTCAACTTCCATTCTATGTTATATGTCTATAACTTGTATATTTAATAATTATAATCAGAGCAGAAATAAAGGTAGCCACCATGTGGTATAGGTACACCAAGAAGGGAGAAATAAGCCAGCCTGGGGATGGGAGAATTTGAGATGAGTCTTGAGATTCCCAGATGGACAAGCAGAGGTGGGCAGCCCAAAGCAAGGATACTGCATGTTATAGGACTGGGACTGGAAAATGTTGTCATTTTCCCCTTGGTATTTCATGACATGTCCCTTTAGTCCTCATAGAATCACATACAAGATGCAAAAGTGAACAAGATACTGACCTTACACAATATCACTCTCTCCTTCTCATGGGTTACTATAACCTGAGTTTCATTTTTCTTTTTACGCAAAATATTTAGGGTTTCCTGGAGTTTCTCCTGCAATAGAAACAAACTCTGTGGCAAATGAGCAGAGCACCGGGTCATGAAGGCGTCTTGAGGACCAGTAACCAGATGACTGAGACTCTAGACCAAAGGGTGAGGCAGGACCCACACCAAATTTGTGGTCTGGTGCCTGGAGATTAGCACCAGGAATGTCACCCATAGAAAATATTATGGGAATTAAGCGATGGAGCCTGATTTGTGTTCTGAAATTTATATCAAGCAGCCAATCTTACTTTGTGATGCTTCTCAGCCTCATTCAAGAGATTCCTTCTGTTTATTCCATGACCTTGGGTTGAGAAATCGTTTACACCCTGCTCATCATCAGACAACATCTTAGTGGCAGCTAGCCTTCTCTCATAGCTGCCTTGGTTGCCCTCACTCTGCAGCATCTGGGATCTGAGCTGCTTGCCGATGCCAGCCACCCTCCCCAGACGCTCATTGAGCTGGAAATATGGGATCTCCAAGGTCCTCCAGCACTCAGGACAAGATAAAGGAGTGGTATGTTCCTCCCAGCTTCTCAGGAGACACACCAGACAAAAGCTGTGCCCACACTCAGTGGTCACTGGGCTGGTGAAATAGTCCAAGCAGATCAAACAGGTCAGTTCCTCCCTGAGATTCTCCATCAAATATGCTGTAGACATTTTCTCAAAGGACATCAGAGCAAGGTCACGCCTTTATTCTGGGATTAGAAAATCCTCCCTGAGAGTCTACTGTTTTGAGTAACTAGTGGGTAATCAGTTGCTATGGTGTTATTACATGAAATTCTTATTCTCCTCTGTGACTGATTTCACAAAGCCAATTATGACTTAATGTGGAACCTCTG
Organism: Mesoplodon mirus; assembly: GCF_964341445.2. Classification (NCBI taxonomy): domain Eukaryota; kingdom Metazoa; phylum Chordata; class Mammalia; order Artiodactyla; family Ziphiidae; genus Mesoplodon; species Mesoplodon mirus. The sequence goes on from NC_138996.1 coordinate 25,866,837, forward strand.
TATACTGGGTTCATCATCAACCCCAAACTTTTAAGGAATCTCATCGTACAAGCAAGCCACACGCTGGATACTGAGGATACTTGCTCCCAACAGTTGTCATTTCAAGAGTCGCTTACTGTATATGAATAACACCTTGAAACCGTTGAAACACTTTGGTTTTACGCTGGAGGTGTGGGTAATTTGGTGTAAGCCAGTACAGAGATTTAAATTATGATGATCTCTGATAATATCTGAATTGGAATCTCCTCCAAATCTTTTAGAAAACTCCACTAATGGAATCTAGTTGAGAAACTGAAGGAAGAAAACTATAATATATATTTCTTCACTCATTAGGCCCTTTTCTTTCTTTGACCAAAGCCTACAAACTTTTTGCTCCTTTATCAGGTACTGTGTCCTTTGATTTAATTTTATTCATCCCCCAAAATGAGAATAATTCCAATGAAGTATTCCCTGACTTTCAATGTACAATGGATTACTAGAGTTATATTTATTGCTCTGCCCTGCAGACCATGATACTCACCTCTCTGCTACCATAGAAAGCATCAAAAACATCATTGTTGTTGGAAGTTGCCTCAAGGAGCCATTACACTATGGAGTGGATGGAAAGACATATTTGGGGATAAATATAATTTTGCTCACTTATTTTCATTCTTTGAAAATGTTTAAACTAGGCCTTCTTAAACCTCTTATCACTGCTTACTGGACAGAAATTAAATGTGTAGACATTATTTTTAGACTGACGAAAAAATAAATATATAGTATGCAAACCATGTGCAATGACCTCTGAGATTAGTGCCAAATCCTATAAATTTGCTGTCTTATGCTCAGGAGTCCTTTCTTGCCATGGCCCGTTCTCCACTCACTACATGCCAGGAAGTGGAATCTTAAAAGCTTCCTCAGAGTCTAACCAGTTCTGTCCTCCCATTAAGTTCATACCTTATTTCTATCTTTCTCCTGTCACTCTCCAGCTTGGCAACCTTCTATGGGTCTCCATTACCTGTGTTATTCCATTAATTCCTTTCTGACTTTCATGGTTCCAACTGATGCTTCTTTCCCACTCATCTCCAGCAGGATGTTGAGTGTTTCCTTACCTTGAACTTTTGTTCAAAAAGGAGTTTTCTAGCCCGAAATAGTTCTTCCTCCACCTTCCTTCCTCCTAGTCAAAACTCATTTTTCTGAAGTCATTAATGTTTTAATCATACATCCTTTGTGAATGAGTGGGATGAGGTTTTTTGCTAGCAAAAGGAAAAACTAGAGCAAAGAGTTATACTAGCTTAAATAGGAAGAGTGGTAGCATCAGTTTGGGGTCATGAAATCTCTACTGTTCAGATTGCTTCTACGCTAGTAACTGGGGGCTTCAAAATATTGTTAGGAGTTAGTCTCAAGTAAGGGTCTTGCAAAACACACACACACACACAAAACCAAAAAACGACACTAACATGAATTGCCATCTCTGGAAAAGGATTTATGAATTACCACCTACATTCAGTGTGTTATTCACACACAAACTCAGGAATCTTTAACGTTGACCAGAATCATTAGAATAAGCCCTACCATAGAGTTATGGTACATCACAGAGCCTGTATTCCAATTTGGAATGGGGAGACTGGCATGTTCTAAGTTCAAGTCACACTGATCTGTTCCATCCCACTTCCCTCTTCCAAATAAACTTTCATAAACTCAACACAATAACCATATCTTATTCATTGCTGACTAGAAGAATTCTTTTGCATGTAGCAAAGGCTCAATTTGTCTGTAAATAAGTTTTAAATGAACAACTAGGGGAACCATATTGTTGTAGAATCACAGTCTTTTATCTAACTGGAAGCCAAGAGATCATATAATCCAACTATCTTCTAAAGATGATGAAGAAACTAAGACAAATAAATTGAGTTGGTTCCCTGAATACTTACTCTGAGTCAGGCCAGGGCTAGGAAGCTGGGTCTCCTACCTCCTGTCATTCTCTTCTGTCAAGAGTACACTGCATCTCACTTGTTGTCTTGTGAGTGGGTGAAAATTTCCAGTTATGTCAATGAAATGAATATGGCTCAAGTGCTTTCAGAAGGAAATTAGAGAGCTATCATTATGGAGTGATCATGTGACAAGCATCTGAAATCACTGGCTACACTCACTATTGGGAATGCAGACTTTTTCTTTACCTTCTCTCTGAACACAGTGATTAGGCTTAATTCACAGATGACGACGTTTATAGAGTGGGCCAGACTTCCCAGAATACATTACACCAACCCTCGGGTACTGTACTGCCAGACGTGATTTCTGAGATCAGCAACTCAAATAGCTTTTTCTCTGGCCTGTCTCCTCCTACGGAGGTGACAGTAAGGATACCCCAAGAGGTCCACAGTCACAACTGTCACCAACATGTAATTAGGGTTGGAACACACAGAAAAGAGGAACCTTAAGGATACAGTGAGGGCTGGGAGTTCCCTGGCAGTCCAATGGTTAGGACTCAGTGCTTTCATTCCAGTAGCCCAGGTTAATCCCTGATCGGGGAAGATCCCACAAGTCATGCAGTGCAGGCAAAAAAAAAAAAAAAATATATATATATATATATATATATATATATATATATATATAAATATATATAGTGAGTGCTTATTCATTGATATACATATACATATGTATATTTATACAGTGAGAGCTTATTCATTGGTGAAGGCAGTGGATTAGATAGGGACATAATTTGAAAAATATCTTGCTTGAAAGCCTGGTTTTAAAAAATATGTCTGTCATTTCATATCAGTGTGGAAAAGATAGATTATCCAACAAACGGTTTAGGACAGGTAGGGGTAGCCATCTGGGGGAAAAAAAAAAAAAGTTGGATCTCTACCTAACAGTTTACACCAATGTGTATTCCAGATGTGTGTGTGTGTGTGTGTGTGTGTGTATTTTCCTCATTCTAGTCATGAATTTCTACTCATATTACTTCCCTTTGTATTGCTTTTTTCACCTTATTATTTTAGTTTTGTATGTGTTTTTGTTCTAGATTACCCCACATCTATTTAACAAGTGAAAAGCATATTTGTTAAACATATGGCCAATTATTGCATCCAAAGGATGAAGCACATTGTAGAAGGAGATAATTGGTAACTTAGTAGAAATTTAAAACGGAAGACTTAAAGAAGGCTTTTTAAAGTGTGCTTTGGAGTTAGCCACCACTAAGGAAAAAATGAAGCTAAAATAACTAAAAATTAAATATTTCTATACAGCAAAGTAATAAAATAACGAAATAAATGTTTGAAAATTACAATCTAGGAAAGAGACTTTGGAACACGTGTGTCAAATACCTTACCTTAAATTATGAAGAGGTCATCAAAAAAGTATACTTAAAAATAATAGCTCTTCTTATTACTATATAGCCATTTAAAAATAACAGATCTGGGGGCTTCCCTTCCCTTCCCTGGTGGCGCAGTGGTTGAGAGTCCGCCTGCCGATGCAGGGGACACGGGTTCGTGCCCCGGTCCGGGAAGATCCCACATGCCGCGGAGCGGCTAGGCCTGTAAGCCATGGCCGCTGAGCCTGCGCGTCTGGACCCTGTGCTCCGCAACGGGAGAGGCCGCAACAGTGAGAGGCCCGTGTACGGCCAAAAAATAATAATAATAATTAAAAAATAACAGATCTATTTATATACACTGACATGACATGACATCCATTAAATGATATTAAGGGGGGAATACATTTTTACTCCCCCAAATAGTTTAAGTATAAACAATAAAAATTAGGTTATATATGTATTTTTTCCTACAAAAATGAGGCCATGCTATAGAGGTTGATAGTGTATCTGTATACACAAAGGCATAGAAAAAATATGGAATTTCATGGATATGACACCAAAAGCACAGACAACAAAAGCAAAAATAGACAAGTGGGACTACATTAAACTAAGAAGCTTCTATACCACAAAGGGAACAATTAACAGAGTAAAAAGGCAATCAACAGGAGAAAATATTTGCAAACCATGTATCAGATAAGAGGTTAATTTCCAAAATATATAAGGAAATCTTACAACTCAACAGCAGAAAAACAACAACAAAATAACACAAAACTAATAACCCAATTAAAATATGGGCTAAAGGGACTTCCCTGGTGGCACAGTGGTTGAGAGTCCACTGAGTGGTAGAATTTTTTAAAAAAGAGTGGTAGAATTTAAATTCATTGGCTGCTTTGGCATTTTCATAGAGGAAATGTTTCATTCTGGCTGGAAAATCAGGGAAAAATTCATTTGATCTGTACCTTTAAACTAAAGGCTAAGTACATTTCAAACAAAGGAATAAGCTACTATTTAGAAGTGAGAAAACTCTGAGGATATTTGAAGAATAAAATACAGGATCTGACAGTGGGTCAAAATATTACAATAACAAAAAATCTAGATTGTAACATTCTGTTTATCCAAGAAATATTAAAAGACCCAATTCAGCTTAGAATAACCTTTGTTATTCTTTCTAGGTAGCACGGACAACACCTGGAGGGCAGATCAGAGGGGAGGGTCCTGGTGTTATAAATTCATACTCAGTTAAAAGTTGTAACCCAGCGACTCCTGCTGAGTTGCCAAGGTCGGTGGTTGAGAGTTGCCTTCCAGAGCTTTGACAATTTACACATCTTATATGAGAATTTAAGGTGAGGTGTTTTTGTTTGTTTTTCTGGAGAATAAACCCTTTATTTGTTCATCCCTTTGCATTAAGGAAAGTTAATTGTTGAAAATGTATTTGTTCCATGCTTCATGCTGGATGCTTTATGTACTTTATCTTCTAAAGAGATAAAAAGGGAAGCCGAGGAAAAGAAAAAAAATGTATGAGTTGGGAAGCCTGACCAGGAAAATTTTTAAAGCAGTTCAAACAAATAGTGAAATATAAGAATAAAAAGACATGGTCTAAATTTAGGATGGACTATTAAGAAAAAGGAGTTATAGTGTAACTTTCCCCTTTTTAATAGGGAGTATGGGACTTGAGATTATTACAAATAATTTTGAGTTACTACCCGTGTAAACAGTATTTAATATCAGTAAAGGATAATGCTAGATTAAAAAAAAAAACAAACCTCGAGTGCAAGGGTCACTTGTGTCTTGCTTCTATCATATGACACCCTTTATGAGATGCCTATCACTTAATTCCGCAGGAATTATTAAATATCTTCACGTTCCAGGTGGTGTACCATACCCAGTAAATTAGAAAAATAATTATCCCACAGTACACAAATATTTTATAGGTAAAGAAACAGATGCTTATGTGTATACATGGTGCTTCCTCATCTTTAATGGGAAAGTCTGCTTTTTGCTTTTCTCAAGGAAATCTTTTTTTTTTTTTTTAATATTTATTTATTTATTTATTTATAGCTGTGTTGGGTCTTCGTTTCTGCGTGAGGGCTTTCTCCAGTTGCAGCAAGTGAGGGCCACTCTTCATCGCGGTGCGTGGGGCCTCTCACTATCGCGGCCTCTCTTGTTGTGGAGCACAGGCTCCAGACACGCAGGCTCAGTAATTGTGGCTCACGGGCCTACCTGCTCTGCGGCATGCGGGGTCCTCCCAGACCAGGGCTCGAACCCGTGTTCCCTGCATTGGCAGGCAGATTCTCAACCACTGCGCCACCCGAAGGGAAGCCCTCTCAAGGAAATCTTAACATTTATTCCTAAGATTCTCTCACCATAAAACAGTATCTTTAGAGGAACAAAAGCATGAGACTAGCTAGTACAAAAAGAGAACTCTGGCACTGTACCAAGCACCATTCTCAACACTTCTATATATTTACTTACTTAATCCTCTCAACGGCCCTAGAAGATAGATATGAGTTCTATCCTCACAGGTGAGAAAACAAGCCCTAGTTATGAACCTTGCCCTAGATCCACAGAGGTGGCCTAACTTCAGTGTCCATGCTATTACCCACAGAGCTATACTGCCATTTCCACAGGACTGAATGAGTCACAAACATTAAACTCAAGGGGTTTACAATTGTGACCAAAAACAGGTTTGCTGGTTATGCAAGGATCCAGTCAAATCAAGCCCTGAAGGTCGATGGTAAGTGTCTCCCCCTCCAACTATCCAGTGGTAATTGGTGCCAGATACTGCAGGTGGCGCTCCTCCCGTGTTTATGTATTGTTTGCAGCCAAAGATGTCAAGGTCTTAAGAGAGCACTTCTAGGTAAGTTTGTGACACAGCTTCTTAAGAGAGCCCATGGAATCTCTTGAGAAAAAACAAATTGTCACTTTCTTCACCACCCTTGCCCTTTCTTGGACATTGAGGTACAAAAGGTCTAAGAAAATACCTGTTGGGCTAGGGTGCCAATTATAGTTGGAGAGAACCCTAGAGAAGAACGGGGGTCTTAGGCATAGCTGGGAATTCATGAATTGTAGCAATTCATGCCAGTAATCAGGTACTGTATGAGTGTGCTTGGGGAAAGTTGCTGCAAGTATAAGAACTAAATGCTAAGTGCCTTTAAGGAGCTGTGACACGAGGGACCAGGCAATATTGTTCTGATTACGATTGAAACTAAGGGAAGTTTAAACAAACAAGCAAACAAAAAAGACTTTTAGGAATACTCAGGGAAGAGCACCCCCAAAAGGTTGAACTCTGTTGGCAGAGCAACTGGGGATGCAAAGCACGTTTTATGGTCACAAGGTAGGCTAGGACATTGAGGTTTCGTCTATGCCACCTTCTAGGTGCCCCAAAATGCCTCTTTTTTAAACCCTTTCAGTCTTTTAGAGTTGTAGTTCTCAAACTTAGTTGTATGTGTTCACCTGATAAGTTAACTTATACCTGAAGTTAATAAGTTAAATAATACCTGAAGCCTATGGCCTACCTCCAGAGGTTCTGATTAGATTGGTTTAGTGCCCTAATTGGAAGAGTATGTCTCAGCATCACCTGGAACTTTTTGGAAGTGTAAACTTTTGAGCCCCGCCCCAGACCTACTGAATCAAAACCTCTGGGGTGGGGCCCAGCAATCTGTGCTTTAACCAGATCTCCTGGTGACTCTGATGTACTCTAAAGCTTGGAGGCCACTGATTTAGGCATCGCGATTGTTAGAGCTCTTCAGAAAACTCTAATATGCAATGAAATTTGAGGGCCAGGAATTCAATGAACAAAACTACTTTGTAAGACTAGGTTCCGCCGCAGTGCAGGCTGGTCCCTTGGTCATGTTTTCATCCTGTCTTTACCAAAGCCATCTGTCTCCCTCCTCCTCTTAGAAACAAGAGTTTGCAGCAGGAATGTGGATGGAGAATAACATTCTGAGAGAGGTCTAAGGTAGAGGAATTAAAGTCCCACACAGGGGGCCTCCCTGGTGGCGCAGTGGTTGAGAGTCCGCCTGCCGATGCAGGGGATACGGGTTCGTGCCCCGGTCTGGGAGGATCCCATATGCCGCGGAGCGGCTGGGCCCGTGAGCCATGGCCGCTGAGCCTGTGCGTCCGGAGCCTGTGCTCCGCAACGGGAGAGGCCACAACAGTGAGAGGCCCGCGTACAGCAAAAAAAAAAAAAAACAAAAAAAAAACAAACAAAAAACAAACAAAAAAAAAAAATAAAGTCCCACACAACTTCTCAATGGGGTAAGAATGGCAATTAAAGCCAATATTTTATAATAACTATAAATGGAGTATAACCTTTAAAAATTGTGAATCATTATATTGTACACCTATAACTTACATAATATTGTACCTCAACTATACTTCAATTTTTAAAAGTGAAAAAAAGTGGGGGAAAAAGATAGCATTACGTGACTGAGAAGATGAAGAATGTGATTGTGAGCTGATTCTGAAGACAAATCTCTGATCTTGCAAAAGACCAGGTTAAAATGAAATTCTTTTTCTTCTTGATCCTTCTCTGCCTCTCTGAAAAGGACAATGGCTGCCTCAGATGTACCAGATCTCATGGAAGAGCTTACTTGTTCTATCTGTTTATACTTTTTTTTTTTTTTTTTTTGCGGTACGCGGGCCTCTCACTGTTGTGGCCTCTCCCGTTGCGGAGCACAGGCTCCAGACGTGCAGGCTCAGCGGCCATGGCTCACGGGCCCAGCCGCTCCGCGGCATGTGGGATCCTCCCAGACCGGGGCACGAACCCACGTGCCCTGCATCGGCAGGCAGACTCCCAACCACTGCGCCACCAGGTAAGCCTGTTTGTACTCTTTGAACAAACCACTTGCAGTTGAACATGGACACGAGTCTTGCTGTGATTGCCTCTTAAGAAATTGGAAGGGAAGCCCTGGTAACAGCACCTGCCTTAAGTGTAAAGAAATTTACAAGGTGAGAGATCCAGGGTGTAACCTGGATGATGGCTGAGGTAGCAAAGTCTTCACATGATGGACTTAAAGACTAGCATATGTGAGATATACCAAGAAAAACTGAAGAGGTTCTGTGAGATAGATCAGATGCCCTTTTGTGAGACTGTAATAAGGAAGAACCTTTGTATTCTATTAGAAGTTAATCACTAAAGGGATGTTGCCTATAAGCTTAAATTATACATAATGGCCCATCTCTGGGAACCCTGCTTCCCAGGTAATAATGAGTATTAAGCTAAGACACCTTTGTTTAGCTCACAGGAAACATCCTGAGCAGGCCCACCTGTGAATGACTTCAGGGAGGAAGAAATTAACACATCCCCTCTGAAGGCTGATGGGAACCAGAAGTGTTTGACGTTACTCCCTCCCCTTTTAGTATAACAGGAACCTGAATTCTAATTCAGGCAGGATGGTTCTCTGGGGCATGAGCCCACCATTTTCTCGGTCTGCTGGCTTTCCAAATAAGGTTGTTATTCCTTACCCCAACAACTCATCTCTCAATTATTGGCCTGTCGTGCAGCGAGCAGTACACGAGCTTAGGCTCGGTAACAAGATCTGTTTTCTTTCTTGAGAAAACAAGCCTCACAATGTTTACCATTAAGAAGGCAAAAATCGGGCTTCCCTGGTGGCGCAGTGGTTGAGAGTCCGCCTGCCGATGCAGGGGACGCGGGTTCGTGCCCCGGTCTGGGAAGATCCCACATGCCGCGGAGCGGCTGGGCCCGTGAGCCATGGCCGCTGAGCCTGCGCGTCCGGAGCCTGTGCTCCGCAACGGGAGAGGCCACAACGGTGAGAGGCCCGCGTACTGCAAAAAAAAAAAAAAAAAAAAAAGAAGGCAAAAATTTTCAAGGCAAAATTGTCTTCCAGACTTTAGGGATTCATTCTCAATCATTCTTTCCTCTTTAAATACCTTGGGTCTTCAAAGTGATACATATTTAAATCATTTTTTCATCCCTGACCTGTCAATTCTGGAGATTTGGGAGCCCCAAAGACCCCATTTTGAATGGGAATAATTAATTTTCACTTTATAACTCAGGCCTAGGTTTGTGTTATAACTTCTATCTTATAGATCTAGCATAACAACCTCCAAGAGGAGTTAATAGTGATCTTTCCTTTTCAGAATGAGGTCCAAGAAATCCTGGATTTTCTACGCAAGGCGTTAGAGTCTCATGAGAGGGACCTTCCTTAGAAGAGAAAAATGAATACGTACGTGTACCTGGCAGTCTGCTGAATAAGGGTGACCACGAGATCAGAGTCTTTGGTGAGTCCAGGCTCGTAGGTTTTAGCTCCACGTTTTACCCCAGCATACAAACACCAGTTTGTTCAAATGTGAGGACCTAGAGTGTACCACAAGGCTGAAAAATAAGTTATCCCCGCAAAGAAGCTAGCACATGAAGAAACCAGAAAAGTATCAATAATTGGACAGTCATGATCTAGAACCTATTGTGCAGTGGCTGTAGTGGTTGTATAAAGAAAACAAACTCGGACACAGTTTCTAGGAAATATATAAGGATTGTGCCCAAAGACCCCTTCTTCAACTCTAATAGGGCGTGGGGAGCACAGGGAGGTCTAGAAGACACAATTATTACGTACAAAGACCTGGAAATAGGAACAAGTCAAACTCATCAGTAAACTAAAGTTACTTGGGAGAAGATAGGCAGGGTCTTATAAATCTAAAGAAATCTTAGTTGACTCCAAAGAAGTAAATTCATATCAACTAAAGTGTTAAGAGACTGGCATAGTCAGATTTTTTTTTTCTATGACTGGCTGTAAACTGGGTTCAAAATAGCCAAAAGTGTCACAGATCTTGATAGTTGGTTGCAGTGCTAAGCTGAACCAGGGGAATGGCAATGGGGATGGAGAGAAGTCAACTTACTAATGATGTGTAAAGGAGACTAGTGTCTTAGTCTTTTTGGGCTCCTATAACAAAATACCACAGATTGGGTGGCTTATAAACATTTACCGCCCACAGTTCTGGAGGTTGGAAGTCCAAGATCAAGGTGCCAGCCTGGTCACAGTCTAATAAGGACCTTCTTCTGGTTCTCACTGTGTCTTCACACAGAAGGGATTAGGGAGCTCCGTGGGATCTCTTTTAGCACTAATCCCATTCATCAGGGCTTCACCCTCATGACCTCATCACCTCCCAAAGGCCCCCACCTCCTAATACCATCACATTGGGGGGTTAGGATTTTAACATAAATTTGGGGAGGATACAAATATTTAGACCATAGCAATAGCTGAGACTTAACTATAGAAGTATGGAGAATACAGACACTGATAATACAGATATCTTTGAACAACTGAGTGGATATTGTTGCCTTTTTCATAGGAAGAGAATGGGGCTAGAAGGGTATGTGCGTATTCTGGATTTGTTGACTCTGAGGTACCTGAGTGATCTCTGAATAGAGATTTCCAACAATCAACGTACTCAAACCTATGAGTCTGAAGATCAGCAGAAAGATCTAAACTAGAGATGAGTATTTAGCATACAGATGGTAACTGAAGACTAAGGAACAGATAACTGCCCAGGAAGAATATGTAAAATGAGTCATATAGGTTGGAATGATCCTAGAAAATAGGGGACGTTCAAGGTTTTATTAGATATCAGACATCCTTGGGAATTATCTTATTAGGACTAGAAATTGACTGTAGGACTAGAAATAGCATGTTCTATGATACAAAAAAAAGGAGTTGTGACAAGAAAATCACATTGATTCAAACGTGACTTTTTCCCATCATGTTGAAGTTTTGCGCCAGGTAAGAACAGCTGAAGGTGAAGTACACTAATATAGCCAAATGCAGCAAGCCATCAGTGTGGTAACCTCTCCACTACCATGATGGCCATTCACCCTAGAGGCTTCTTGGCTCAGTTTAACCAGATACCGTCTTTGAGATGCTTATTTTGTTGTTCCTCTGTGCATTTTGCCCTTGCTGCCTTAACTCCACACCCTCAATCCTTGGCTAAACTTCTACCAGATAACTTTGACTCTTTAAAAAAGCTGGTTCAACAGGTAACTGTTTTTGTGTTGTTGTCTTTGACTGTACTACATTTTTTTAAAAAATGGCTGTTAATATTGTAATAAACATCTGGTTCAAGCTGTGTACTGATTGGGGACTTCCCTGGCAGTCCTGTGGTTAAGACTTCATGCTTCCATTGCAGGGGGCACGGGTTCAGCCCCCTGGTCGGGGAACTAAGATCCTGCATGCCGCTTGGCCAAAAAAAAAAAATTGTGATTGAGCATTTTGCTCCAACACTTATACAAACACTATTAGTGCATGATTTGGCAGAATGTAAGGTGTCTTGAAGTTTTAAGAAAACGTACAACATAGCAGAAATGCCTAATTAAAAAATGCAGCATTCCATCAAGGTCAAGCTAGATTTAAATGAAAGACAGATAACTCTATTGAATCGAGGAAAAAACTCATGCAAAAACCTATCAAATAATGTGTATATGTTGTTGAGAAGGGAGGCATGTTTTCAGTTTCAGGAACAGAAAGCTATGGGGCCGCTAACACAGTGAATAACGTTCAGAGTCCCACCAGTGTCTCTGACAAGATCCTAGTGAGCACCCTGGCAGACCTATCTGGTCACTCTACCACACTATGCAGGGTGAAAAGGAACTGCAAAATTATCACGTAGGAAGGTATTTATCAGAATCAAGATAAGATGTCAGTTTGCTTGATGGGTATCCTGGATACCTGCAGCCTCAGTGCTCATGCCCAATGGAAGTTTCCAGCCAAATGTAACCTCACTTAACCTAGAAGCTAATTATTTCCTAGTAGGTTAGTACAGTACCTTTTAACCAATCACAACCAGACTCTTAATATTTTGGTATTGAACATGTAAAAATCTACTTAGTGTCATTCCTAATGTTTAGGAGTACATAGCTTATGGTAATAGGCATGTAACTCCAATCTGAAATATACAACTGAGTCACTGATTTAAGATTTGTGATTTTAAGTGGGGACCCAAATATACACAAAGCACTGTAATATTTTAAAACTCCAGGTTTACTATTTTTAGAAGCTTAATTTATCACAAGAATTTAATGCTTAGGGGAGATTTTTTTAAATTAATTAATTAATTTATTTATTTTTGGCTGTGTTGGGTCTTCGTTTCTGTACGAGGGCTTTCTCTAGTTGCGGCAAGCGGGGGCCACTCTTCATCGTGGTGCGCGGGCCTCTCACTAACGCGGCCTCTCTTCTTGCGGAGCACGGGCTCCAGACACGCAGGCTCAGTAGTTGTGGCTCACGGGCCCAGTTGCTCCGTGGCATGTGGGATCTTCCCTGATCAGGGCTCGAACCCGTGTCCCCTGCATTGGCAGGCAGATTCTCAACCACTGCGCCACCAGGGAAGCCTCAGGGGAGGTTTTTAAGTCAAACAATTGATACTCAAAGATATTGACTATACACTGGAGGCCTATGAAAGTATCTTGTGGTAAACTGTAATTTAAATATGAGGCATTTTCTTTCATAAATCGGCAAAATTTTTAGTTAACATTTAATAGAGGTAAGGAAGTATTATGAAATTTGGCTGTACTGAGTGCTCTGGATCAACTACTTAACCTCAAAATCATGGGCTTTATCAGCAGTAAAATGTATTAGTATCACATACCTCACAGGATTGTGGGAAATATAGAGATATAAAAAGAGCCTAGCACACTGTGTCACATAGTGCTATTTATAGAATTATCTTAGTTAAAACATAGTCTACAGTCTTCCAGAATAATTTACTATTTACTTAGAGTCTAAGATGGACCTTACAAGACTCCAAGATATGAGAATTTTGCTTGATGTTTAACCCTTTGATTCAAAGGTTACAATGTTTTCCTACCAGAATGAAATCATATAAATTATGAAAGCTCAGGATGATAAGAATAAACGACCAGGTAATTGATAAAATCTTCACAGAAGTTGGCTACATCCAAGCTTAAAAGAGAAAAGGTAGGGGCTTCCCTGGTGGCGCAGTGGTTGAGAATCCGCCTGCTGATGCAGGGGATACGGGTTTGTGCCCCGGTCTGGGAAGATCCCACATCCCACATGCCGCAGAGCGGCTGGGCCCGTGAGCCATGGCCGCTGAGCCTGCGCGTCCGGAGCCTGTGCTCTGCAACGGGAGAGGCCACAACAGTGAGAGGCCCTCGTACCGAAAAAGAAAAAAAAAAAAAGAGAAAAGGTAGACTGAGTAGAAAGAGTAGAGAAGAAGGCTGAGGAGGGAGGGACACACAGAAAAGAATGTGATTTACTTGAAGGAGAAGAGGGTGTGTGTGGGGAGTGTTGTTTGAGATAAAGGGAAAGGAGGTACTTAAGATTCCACAGGGTGGAACCAGGTTTTGGAAGGTCAGATAGCAAGCAGAAGAATTTTTTCATCATCCCGTCAGCAGTTTGAAAGCCACAACAACAAAAAACCAGGCACTGATGTTTGATCAGCAGGGAATTGACTGAGGCAAAAAAAAATAAAAAATAAAACCTACCAGAGACAGAATTATAAAACTTGGGAAGCTGTGCAGATTTTCCTTCCACTGGGGTCAACAGTGAACTATCTGAGATTGTCCCCTGACCTCCCATCTGTGACACATTCCTCCATCCGTCAGTTATTTCTACTCTTTTCTATCTACAAATAATGCAGTGATCACTTCTTTCAGCAAACATTCTGGAAACAAGGAAATCACGTATCATCTTCTAATGAAACTATTGTATTTAGCAGCTTAAGATAAAATGGTATGGCTAAGGAAGGAACACTATGAGATTCTAGGGTAATGGCTTAGAGAAGAATTTCTTCCTGTGAAATTGTTACTGTATCCATGGTGTTCATGAAAAACGAAAAACAAACAAACACTTCTATAGTGAGTGCCTACCAGATAGTAGCCCCTTCAAAAGACCTTGGAGATAAAGCAAAGAACAAAATATTCACCCATCCACAGAGACTGAAACTCCTGAACAAAGTCCCTGGCTATCCAGTATTTTCTAGGAACGCATTAAAATGTAAATTAAGACTCCACCTCAGATCTGTCCTAAAAGAGACTCTCAGGGTGGGGCGCAGAACTCTGTTTGAATAAAGCTGAGATGATTCTACTGCTCCCTGAAGTTTGACGACCACTGTCCTAGATTTATTATATGGATAGGATTTGAAACTTCACAGGTTTTCTACCTGATAGGGAGAGGGAGGGATTGAGGGAGTAGCTGAACAGACGAAAGCTCTTCAGTCTCCATTTTTCTAGCTGTTTTCCCTGAAGGAAATACCTAGGATTACAAAGAAAGGTAAGCTTTTCTCTGAAGATCATTTCCTTAATCATGGTTTTCTTTAAATACCTAAACTTGATTTTAATATTTATGGAAGCTTTAAAAATATATATGCCATGCAATAGTATAAAAGGGTAAATGAGAAAGCCAGGGCAAAAAATAAATAAAACTGGGAAAAACAAGGATAGGTATGAATTTGGCACATAGATAAAATTATACTCATGAGACAAATTATTCTCCTACTTTGCTTTCTCTTGGTTTCTGTAAAAATATGTAATCTGTGTTCTCTGCTACTGATTTCCCTTTGTGCTGGTTTGATTTAAAATGTCTAAAAATATTATTAGGTAAAATAGATACAAAGAAAATGATTATGAATGGTAGGAAGGTATTTCAAGTTGGGCAGTTACAGAAAGGCCTCTCTGAGGAAGTGATGTTTGAGCTGAGAACTGTAGGGAGGAAAGAAGGAGCTGGAGTGGCAGAATCTTGAGAGAAAAGCATGGCCAGCTGAGGAAGCGGAAAGAGCACAGATAAATTTGTCGTAGTTGGAATGGACAATGGTTGGAGGAAAGCTATAGGTGAGATTAAATGTGGGCAGGAGGCCAGACCATCTAGGATTGTTAGCCATTTGGATTGTATCCTAAATGCCATGGAAAGTTGTTAGAAATGATTACAAACCTGGTTTAGGTTTTAAATTAATATTCTGGTTGTTAAGCTGAGGAGTTGGAGACAGGAGTGGGACAGGGTTGAATATGAACTAGTTGAGATGATGAAATGATGGTGGCTTAAACTTAATGATGAAATTTCAAAGTGAGTTGGGGGAAGGGAAGGTTTCCGAATATTGAAATCCGAATACTGTTATAGATATGTTGAGGTGGGATGCTTATTAGACATTTAACTGCAAGTGAGTTGGGAGTTCTGGGTCTGGGTAGAAGCTTAAATTGGAGAGTAGTACTTAAACTTTTGGAAGTAAATGTGATTACCTGGGAGACATTGGAACTAGAATAAGGTAAGGGACCAGAACTGACCCTGGAAGCCCACCCAAACTTAGAGGTTCAAGAGGATTCCAAGCCAAAAAAGAATGCTGGGAAACAGATGAGTAACATAGGAGGGATGTCATCTACATGATCTTGATTGCAAAGAGAAGAAACCATTCCAAGAGGAGGGTCCTGGCCAACTATGTTGACTGCTGAGAGCTCAAGTAAGATAAAGCCAGGAGTGACTACTGACTTTCTAAACTTCTTCATTTTTGTAACTGATCAGTTTTTTTTTTTCCAGTCTAGGACATGTTCAGGGAGGCAAGACAAGAGAAGCCACAAGGGTTTGAAGGACCCAGCAAGAAAAAATTGAAGTAAATTCAAATCCAAATGATACGTAGAGAGAAAATATTTGCAATTTGTATAATAAGGGGATAATCTTTTCAGTGTATATCTTAAAATTAAGAAAAAAGACCAAAAACCTGGTAGGAAAAAACAGCTGAAAGGCTTAAACATGGTTCATAGAAAAAGAAATGAAAATGGCTCTTAAGCATATGAAAATAATAGCTTTATTAATAATAAAATAAATGCAAGCTAAAAATAAGGATACAATTTCTCACTGACCAAGTGAAGTTTGACACCTTCTCATGTTTGAAATGCAAACATGTTGTTTGAAATGCAAAATTACATGATCTTTGCAGTTGGGAATCTGGCAAAATGTACCAAAATTACAGGTGCCTTTATATTAATAGCTACTGTATTCATAATTAGAACTTTTAAGAAATATTAAAAATAAATATAACATTTTTATGAGAACCTTTTCTGAATAATTCTCGAGAAAAGTGGCATGGTTTTACAATTTTGCAAATCTCTTTAATTTCTGGTTTATATCTACTCCAGCATTCCATCTATTGCTGTGGGGGTTTTTTTGTTTTGGTTTTTAAAAATATTTATTTATTTATTTTTGGCTGTGTTGGGTCTTCGTTTCTGTGCGAGGGTTTTCTCTAGTTGCAGCAAGCGGGGGCCGCTCTTCATCACGGTGCTCGGGCCTCTCACTGTCGTGGCCTGTCGTCGCGGAGCACAGGCTCCAGACGCGCAGGCTCAGTCGTTGTGACTCACGGGCCCAGTTGCTCCGCGGCATGTGGGATCTTCCCAGACCAGGGATCGAACCCGTGTCCCCTGCATTGGCAGGCAGATTCTCAACCACTGTGCCACCAGGGAAGCCCAGCAGTGTTTTCTTTTTTAATAAATATTTTTTATTTTATTTATTTTAAAATTTATTTTATTATTTTATTTTTGGCTGCGTTGGGTCTTTGTTGCTGTGCACGGGCTTTTCTCTAGTGGAGGCGAGCAGGGGCTACTCTTTTTTGCGGTGCGCACGCTTCTCATTGCAGTGGCTTCTCTTGTTGCAAAGCACAGGCTCTAGGCATACGGGCTTCAGTAGTTGCAGCACGCGGGCTCAGTAGTTGTGGCTTGCAAGCTCTAGAGCGCAGGCTCAGCAGGCTCAGTAGTTGTGGTGCATGGGCTTAGTTGCTCCGCGGCATGTGGGATCTTCCTGGACCAGGGCTCTAACCCCCTGCATTGGCAGGCGGATTCTTAACCACCACGTCACCAGGAAAGCCCTATTGCAATGTTATTTTAATTGACGTATATGAAGAAAATCTGTCCTCACACTAATACATAGTTGGAAAAGGGGAGATCATTCTAATACCTTTTTCAGTTAATTGTTTTTTTCTGTTTTTTGAAGTCATATTAATGAACATTTTGTCCTCTGTAACATTAAAATCCATTGATTTGTCTTATACTTTGAGTTCACTTTACCCTTGCATAATCTTATAACATCATGCATTGGTCATTTGGAAAATAATTGGTTCACCAAATTTGCAGATTTTCCAATGTTGACACATTTCATTATGCAATAGCAAAAAGGAAAACAGTTGTTAATATTCCTACAAATTTCATCAGAAAAGACCAAGTATTGGGAAACTGTCTAGCTTAGAATAGTAGGTACAAGTTTTCCAAAACTCTCATTTTTGCTTAAAAGCTCCAATTTTATCATTGGGAACTAATACACTCACTTGGTTTCCTTGAAATGACAGGGTCATTCTGTCAGTGTTTGAGAAAATGTCTTTTCCAAATCACTACATCTGAATGACCACAGTTTGTCTCATTTGTTCTTTCTACTAAAAATGACCTATGAAAAAACGCCGCTAGTATGGCTTGCAACTCAAACAATCATAGAAAATGCTTTTTTGTGAGACAACCATTGTTTTTCCATATGCAGCATAAATGCTTTACACATATTTTCCATCTTGTCACCCAGAATGCTAAATCCTGTACTCAGGGTTGAGATTTAATACTTTACTATTGCATCAAGAAATAAGAATGTTCTTAAGTAAAATGGGCTTTTTTTTTTCTTTTAAACTGGGAGCATGGAAATAGGTCGAGATTTAAAAAATACAATAAATGACTGTGGTACTGTTTGGTGCTACTTCCTTGATTAATGGTAAGACACCAGCAGTTTTATCTACTATCAGTGCAAATGTCAACACAGTGAAAGGGCAAATCAAGTCTGCTGGTTTAATATGTACCCTAAAAAAATAAGGGTCATCACGTATATAAGAGTAACAACTTCAGACTTTGTTTTTGAAGTTTTGCATATCTTAAAAATTAAAAGAGAGTGAAGAGATTGGTTGGTTGATGGTCAAGTTTGGGTGGAATTGAGAGTGTGAGAGGCAGAAGAAGCTAATAAGTCCAGAAATGGAAGTTTGGGAGTTCTGCGCTCTGGCAGGTCAATTCCTTTTAAGGGCTATTGTCAAAAGAACTGGCTGGGCCTCCCTGGTGGCGCAGTGGTTGAGAGTCCGCCTGCCAATGCAGGGGATACGGGTTCGTGCCTCGGTCTGGGAGGATCCCATATGCCGCGGAGCGGCTGGGCCCGTGAGCCATGGCCGCTGAGCCTGCGCATCCGGAACCTGTGCTCCGCAACGGGAGAGGCCACAACAGTGAGAGGCCCGCGTACGGAAAAAAAAAAAAAAAAGAACTGGCTAATGAGATGGAATGGGCAGGTGTAAATTAGAGAATTTTGATAAATTAATACTCGGTGTTATGGTATCACCCAACAACGGCTAGAGATGGGATTAAACAAGGAAACTAAGGCAATTCTTTATTGGGAAAGAGTTTCCCAAATTCAGTAGGTAATACATTTTAAGAATATAATTAAAATGTTTCTAGTGAAAAAGTAGAATTGTTGCTCAAAGGTAATCAGAATTATCTGGAATTGTCTGGATGTAGGAGATTACAGATCCCTTGTTCTGTTTCCTTAAAATCTGTATGTACATATGTATATCTGTGCATATGTACATACATGTATATATGAAAAAATATATGTATATGTACATATAAATGTGTGCAATTTCCCTTTACTATTTTTGAAAAGGTTTTATTTATTTGGGGGGGTTGTTTTATTTATTTTAAAATTTATTTTACTTATTTATTTATTTGTTTTTGGCTGCGCTGGGTCTTCTTTGCTGCGTGCATGCTTTTTCTAGTTGCAGTGAGCCGGGGGCTACTCTCTGGTGCAGTGCGTGGGCTTCTCATTGCGTTGGCTTCTCCTGTTGAGGAGCACGGGCTCTAGGCACGCGGGCTTCCGTAGTTGTGGCTCGCGGGCTCTAGAGCACAGGCTCAGTCAGTAGTTGTGGCGCACGGGCTTCGTTGCTCCGTGCCACGTGGGAACTTCCCGGACCAAGGGTTGAACCCTTGTCCCCTGCATTGGCAGGCGGATTCTTAACCACTGTGCCACTAGGGAAGCCCTACTTATTTTTTTAACGAACACCTTTTAGTGGCCAAGTCTCTAGTGAGACATGCCTTGGGCTTCGGGCGCAAAACTTGCCTTACCTCACTCAGGCGCATGCGCACTTAGGGAGTCCAAAAGGGAGCGCTTCTCATGTATGCGCACATTGAAAACTGAAAGTAAGCCCTTCCTTAAAGTTGGTAACCCGGCGCCTCACCTTTCTATGGTTTAAGGAGGCATACAAGGAGGCCCTTGCTTTTTGGCTCCTGCAAGCACTGGGTGAGTGATTCCTTTAATTTGCGACCTGAGTGCCTGAGGCTAGGCTCTGCTTTGGCCTCCCCTTAGTCCCGGAAGCTCCTAAGTTCCTCTCATGCTCTTTGCAGCAGTGTGCCTTCTTTGAGCACTATTTTTTTCTTTTTTTTCTTTTTTTTTAGGCCATGCCGCATGGCAGGTGGGATCTTAGATCCCTGATCCGTGCCCCCTGCAGTGTAAGCGCTTAGTCTTAACCACTGGACCACCAGGGAAGTCCCTCTTTTTTTTTTTTTTTTTTTAATGACTTTCAGGGAGGTGGTTTGCTGTGTTGTCACTTGTAAATAATTTTCAACCAATTGCTTGAAATTCTTAGGAAACTTGATCGTTCGTGTATCTCCTTCTGTCTCCTTTCCCAAGCACGTGGCTGCCAAAGATTTGCTGGATTTGAGGAGTCCAGGATGCACTGACCTGCTGACGCTTGACTGCGGACTGAGGTTAATAAGTGTGTCTGCACCAGAACACTGCCACTCTTTTCCTTTTCAGAGTACGGGGAGGTGTATTCCACATCAGAAACAGGCCAATTTTCAACTAGGGCCACCTGCCGGCATGTCCAAAAGGCTCCGCTCCCAGTTAGAGCAAGAAATCCCAGAAGATGCCCGCTGTGAGATACATCTGGAGCCACCACAGCGGTTTTGCCATGATGACCAAATCACGCTTTGTGACAAGTACATGTCCCAGGAGCACAGGAATCACGTGATATATGGAGTACAAGAGGCTGCTGAGAATTATAGGGTAAGCTTCATGCAGATCCCAGACCACTGTCATTCTGGCTGCCTCCTCTTATTTATTCCCTTATTTATTTGGGGGACAGATATTCTGATCCTCCTAGACCATTCCCTTAGTTGATGTTTATCAAAGAATACTAGATAAGTACCATATTTAGACCTTCAACTTCAAGGCTAGGAAAACATTGTAGTCAGGGCTATTGGCCTTTCAGTTATCTAAGGGTAGGAATCTATCTGTTGTAAAGCAATTACTTCACCTGGAATTCTGTGATATATTTCTCTGCAGAAGTTATTCCAGGAGATATTGAACACATTGAAGGAGAAACTTGAAGTAGCTAAAAGCATATTGGCTGATGAGCGAGAAAGAATGGTGATGATGCAGGTCAGTGCTTATCTTGATTCTTAGGGGGAAATTACCCATGATGTTGGATGCGAATAACATAAACACAATCAAAAGACAAATGACAAAGCAGGAAAAACTACTTGAAATCCATAGGTAGGAAAAGTGTTAATTTCTTCACGTGTAAAAAGCTCTTAAAAGTCAATAAGCAGGGGACTTGCCTGGTGGTCCAGTGGTTAACGCTCCAGGCTCCCACTGCAGGGGGTATGGGTTCTATCCCTGATTGGGGAACTAAGATCCCACATGCTGCACAGCCAAAAAAAAAAAAGTCAATAAGCAAAAGACTAGAAACTCCACAGAAAAATGATCAAAGACATGAGAGTTCACAGAAAAGAAAATGCAGATATCTTTTGAACATACTGAATTGGTCCATAAGCTCATGGTAAGAGAAATACAAATTAACTATATTAAATTTGTTAGTGAGATGGCATTTGTACCCCTTATTGGCAAAGATTGATAGCACAGTTTATAACAATGCCATAGGAGAATGAACATCTTATGTACGTTTTTTGGTGGCCATGTAAATCCTGAAGCCATTTAAAGGGCAATTTAAGAATTACTATTCTGGGGTGGGGGGGTATAAATTAGAAGTTTGGGATTAACATATACAGTACTATATATAAAATAGATATATATATTTATAGATCTAAATATATATATCTATTTTATATATAGGGAAAAGAATCTGAGAAATATATATGTGTAACTGAGTCACTTTGATGTACACCTGAAACTAACACAACATTGTGTCAACTATACTTCAATAAAAAATAAAGAAAGAAAGAATTACTATTCAAATTGAGGAATCACCATCCATTATGCACATTTCACTTCTAATTTCAGACCCTCCCTTCATATGTAACTGTTCTGCTAGTTATACTAGATTCTCATCCAGTTGCGGATGGTAGGCATTTTTTTCAGCTCCAAGCACCATATATTAACAAATATTGGGGTCCCAGTGTTTGCCAGGAGCTATGCTAGGTGCTGGGGATTCAGTAGTGAAAAGAAAACAAAACAAACAATCCTGGCCTTGTGCAACTGACATTCTAGTGGAGGTAAACAAGTAAAATGTATAGTATGTTACATTGTAAGTGCTGTACATTTTATTAAAAAAACAGGAAAGAGTGATGGGATGTACTTTTAAACAAAGTGATCAGGACCTTGTCATTCCAAAATTGGTTTTGAGAAGACTCGAGGAGGTGAGGAAGTGAGCTGTGCAGTCGTGGGAAGAATATTCTAGGCAGAGGGAAGTGCAAGTACAAAGATCTCAAGACTGGTGTGTCCTTGGTTGGGGTTATGAAGGAAGTGGAGGCTAATAGGTGATGAGATCAGAAGGCCACATCTTATAGGGAGGTTGATTTTCTTTTTCTCTTTTTAAAAATTTATTATTTTTTAATGAAAAAAGGAAGCCAGTGGAAACTGTTTTTTTTTTTTTTTTTTTTTTTTGCGATATGTGGGCCTCTGACTGTTGTGGCCTCTCCCATTGCGGAGCACAGGCTCCGGACGCGCAGGCCCAACGGCCATGGCTCACAGGCCCAGCCGCTCCGCAGCATGTGGGATCTTCCCGGACAGGGGCACGAACCCGTGTCCCCTGCATCGGCAGGCGGACTCTCAACCACTGCGCCACCAGGGAAGCCCGCCAGTGAAAACTTTTGAACAGAGCAGTAATGTGATCTAACTTCCATTCTCGTAGGAATAGTCTAGCAGCTGAATGAGAATAAGACTGTAGGAGGGTGAGAGCACAGGTGGGGGGAATTGAAGGGGACTGTTTGCAATAGTCAGGAACAGATTATGGTGAACTGTGGGGGAGGGGTGGTAGAAGTGGTGAGAATGGTCAGGTTCTTGATAAATCTTGACTCCATAGAGTCTCAGGAGGTTAAATATGGTCATTAAGCTGACTACTCCCAATGGATGTCTTTAGCTCAGACTTCCCAGTGGTGGGTTTTCATGTCCGACTTCCTGCCTAGCATCTCTCCTTGGGTGGCTAACTGACTAATCAAAATCGACATATCCCACACTGAGCTGCTGATACCCTCCCCACTTCTGGAATCTATCCCTTCCATACTTTTCCTTTCTATGTTTTGGCAATTCTATTCTTTGTCTAAAAACCTTAGAGTCACCCTTTGATTCCTCTTTTCTCACACCCCCTATCCAAACCATCAGCAAAAGCCACTGGTGCTGCCTTCCAGTTTTCCTGGTCTCCTTTTTGGTCACTGAGGTTGTATAGATTCCTCAGTTTTCGAAGTCAATTAACATTTCTTCATCTGCATTTCATGTTCTAAGATTGTATTGATGTCTTGGCTGATGTTGACTCTGAATTTCTCTCTGTCCTTTGTATTATATATCTGTTACTTCTTCCCCTGTACTTTTATATTTCCTTGTCTTTATATTAAAATTATAGATGGAAAGTAACCGTAGGTATTTATCTGTGGTGTTTAACCTGAATTCTGTCATCTATGGTGAAGGAAGAAGAGCAGAATTTTAAAGCGATGATTGAGTCTGAATATAGGATAAGGTTCTGGTTGATGATTGAAGAAAACAAAGTGAACTTCCAGAGCCCGCAAGGGTGCAGATTCAACTTGAACTTGAGAGAAGCCAGTCAGAACCAACTGATGGAGTTTGCCACAAAGCTAAAGGAGAAGTTCCAGAAAATACTACAGGTGAGATGTGAAACATGGCATCCTAACAATATTTGGGAAATGGAGAAAGAAGAGCTGAACACTATGTCAATTCCAGAATAAGACATCCACTGACAGCCATGGATCTATTAAAAGAAGGGATATAGTCATCCAGCAATTCTATTTCTGATGATAATTTATCTCGCAAATATACTTACATGCATATAAAAAGACACGTGGGTAAGGAAGTGCGGTAAAATTATTTCAGTATAGAGCTGTGGCTTTGAGGTAGTCTTTGAAGCCAGATTGATGAGATTCGTATCTGGGTTCTGCAATTTACTAGCTTCTAGGTGACCTGAGATGTGTTGCTTAACCTCTGACTTGGTTTCCTTAGCTGTAAAATGAGGATGATGGTCCTTAGTTCATAATATTGTTGTGAGGCTTGAGTGTGGTAATCGACATAAAGCTCTTTAAATAGTGTTTGTATGTGTGTACATTATTGTGTAATGTAAGTATTAGGTGTTACTATTACTAATATTTGTTGATAGGAAGAGAGTAGATACAACCTGTATCCATCAATGTTGGACTCATGAACTACCTTGTACAGGACATGCAATGGAATGCTCGTCAGCATTTAGAAAAGATAACATGGCTCTATATGTATAGATAAGCAATGCTCTCCAAGAGCATATTATTTATTAAGAAAAAAGCAAGCTGTCAGATCAGCAGTGGAGTATAATATGATATCACTTGAGTTAAGAAAAAAATAACATGGAACATTCGTGTATTTAACTAGGTGGAGCTTCTTTGCAAGGATAGAAAGGAAACTGGTATCCTTTCTGGTTTGATTATCTATTTTATTCTCATCCATGAATTTAATTTTTAATTAAATTATAATAAGTCATAGTTTTAATTTAATGAACGAAATAGGAAACTTCCTGAACAAAACTGCACAGCAAAAAAAAGTGATCTGTTTTAGGTCCAGGTTGTGAACTGATGAAGTAGACTATGTGGATACTGTCCACATCAACATAAATATATTGTGTCAAAGAATCAAGTTTCTATTGAGGTGTCTTGCTTGACACAGAGGAATATCCTGGCCTTATCTAATTATGTCTGTTTCTGGGGTGGCAGGCAGTAAAGCAGGTTTTTAAAGAGATGGTTGAATTAGCGAATAAGAGAAATTGTCAGCTGTTGAATAGTAATAAGGATGCTTCTGCAGAGACTGAACTGTTTGGGGAGAGAGAACATGAGTAAACTGAGGGAGAGTGAAGTCAGGCTCTCTGAACAGATCTGCAGCCTCCAGAAGGTCACCACAGAGCTGGAGGAGAAGTGTGGGCAATCTGCCTCAGCGTTGCTCCAGGTAAGATTCTGGGAATAACCTTCACTACAGTATTTGAGAAATGAGAAGTGGACAGTACTCATTAGGGGCCAGTTCTAGAACACAGTACCCAGTGATCTTCAGTCATACATGAAGGCTACCAAAAGCATTATGACTCATTATAAATTAACAGTATGTATAGAGCTGCTTCACTGATCAGTAGTAAATATGAATTGAGATGTCCTTTAATAAGGTAAATAATTGGTTAGTCAAATGATGATGTATCCATACAATAGAATATTCTGCAACCATAAAAAAACGAGTAAAGCAGTTCTAAACGCACTAAAAGATTATCTTCAAGATATCTCATTAAGTGAAAAAAACATGCAGAAAACTTTTTGTTATTTAGAGAATATGTGTAGACGTATATGCTCATTAACATTCAGACAACCTCTGGCAAAATAAACACAAACATTGTAATCAGCAGTAACCTTGGGAAACAAGGGTGAGACTTTCTTGTATAGTATTGTTTGTTTTTTAAACTGTTTTGATTCTTTGTAGTTTTTATTTTTTATTTTTGGCCAGGCTGCGCAGCTTGTGGGATCTTAGTTCCCCAACCAGGGACTGAACCCCGGCCCTTGGCAGTGAGAGTGCAGAGTCCTAACCACTGGACCGCCAGGGAATTCCCAGTATTGTGTATTTTAAATTTTGTTGAGTAACGTGCATTACTATTTTCAAAAAGTAAATTTTTATCTTTTGAAGACTGTTTAAATCCTTCTGCCAAGTCCACATTTGCAATATGAGTACTCAGAGAAGCCCCTGCACATAAACCCGTAGGTTCTGTTCTAGAGCCATGCGCAGTTCCAGACAGTGCAGATAGGTGTGACCCAGTTATATTCAGTTCCTGACCTGGTTCCAGCCACCATCCCCAGCTTAGCAGGCTCAATTCTTTTCTTTTTTGTTTGTTTGTTTGTTTTTTAATAACTAATGAGTTTATTATTGTTTTAAATGAATGACTAAAGAGCAATTTCTAAATCTCTTCAACTTTAAATTCCAAGAAGATAAACAGCAAGATAGAGCCCCATCGCAGAAATGCCCCGGGGGCCTCAATCAATCACAAGGCCCTGGAGTCCGGGAACCTCTGTTTCAGGGGCTGAAGAACAGGGCAGCCGGCACACCCCAGGGTCTGGGTGCCCCACCATGCCCGTGGCTCCCACCCTCTGAAGGATGTCCCCTCCCCACCCCTGCCACCTGCCAGGCCCTCCCAGCCCCTCCCCACAGGGGGCTTCCTTCTGGGCGCACTGGGCCCGCCACCCCCAGGTCCTGAACCCGCTGCCTCTCAGGAGTCTCCGAGGGTGCCCTGCCCCTCCACCGGCCGCCCCTGGGTTCCCACCCGCCCAGGAACACCCACGCCCCAACACCCACAGGGGACAGAAGCACTTGCGGCCACACAAAGGCCCATTCCCACACCCAGCGCGGGTCAGTGGCCCCGTCCCGTGCGCCCCCAGGTCCCCCACGCCCCCAGGTCCCCCACTTCCTGCATCTGCCCAAGGCCTGAGTGGGTCACCACAGGGCTGGCTGGGGCCCAGGGTGTCCCAGATGTACCCCCGCCCTGCCACCCAGGGCTCAGCAGGCCCCTCTTCGGGGAACAAAGCCCACCCTTCCCACAGGTGGACCCTCCCGGGGCAGGGACCCCCCAGAGCCCGCCCCCCCCACGAGGCTACGCCTGTCTCCGTGGCTGCAGGAAGCCCGGGCGGAGGGCGCGGGGCAGGAGGCTCAATTCCTGCCCGCCCCAGGATAGAAAGCAAACAGACGGGCAGAATTTGAATGCGCAGCATTGTGAATTTGAGGTATAGAAGATTATTTCCCTTGGGAATATAACAGTGATTTCAAGCATTTTTCTGACTTTTCCTATTCAGTGTCGAAATTTGGTATCTGAGAATTAGCACGAGGCTGAAGAAATTACATGGAAATCGAATTTCATTATAAGAGAAAATACTTTCATGAGCACAATTCACAAAAGGCTTGGCTCAAATACCCACTAGTAATTTTGTCTCTTTTCACCCCATAGAATGCAAGACATTCTTTGGAAAGGTAAGTTATTCATTTTGGAAACACTTAGGTCAGATTCACAATCTGATTTGTGAGCACACAGGCGTTAGAGATGTTGGGGTGCGGATAGCAAGGCCACGTAATGAGATCCATCCTCTGGATGGAGGGGCCTGCGGTCTGCACAGGTAACTGAGATTGTCCTTTCTTTAACAGGAGTGAGTCACTACTGCTTCAGTGTCTAGAGCCCGCCCGAATCACAGACCTGAGTTTATGCCAAATAACAGGAATGAGCAAAATGCTAGAAGTGCTGCAAAGTGAGTTGACACACATCCATGATCACAGGACACTTTATATTTGTATTTGAGGATAAAACGAACATCCTACCATAAGTGAAATTCCAGATAGCTTAAGGATTTAAAACGACTCTATTTGCAAATATTTCTCTCCTGTGGTTTATATTTTCATTTGCCTAATAGTGTCTTTTGAAGAGCAGAAGTTTTAGATTTTGAAGTTACCTTTTTCTTTTTTTTTTTTTTTTTTTCTTTTTGCGGTATGCGGGCCTCTCACTGTTGTGGCCTCTCCCGTTGCGGAGCACAGGCTCCGGACGCGCAGGCCCAGCGGCCATGGCTCACGGGCCCAGCCGCTCCGCGGCATATGGGATCCTCCCAGACCGGGGCACGAACCCGTATCCCCTGCATCGGCAGGCGGACTCTCAACCACTGCGCCACCAGGGAGGCCCACCTTTTTCTTTTTTAAATGGTGTATGCTTTTTGTGTCCTAAGAAATCTTTTTGTACCCCAACAAAGATTTCCTTCTAGAATTTTTACAGTTTTAGTTTTTGCATTTAGGTCTATTGTTCATTTAAAGTTGTGTGTGTTTGTTTTTTGGCTGCACTGTGTGGCATGCGGAATCTTAGTTCCCTGACCAGGGATCGAACCAGTGGAAGCGCAGGGTCTTAACCACTGGACTGCCAGTGGGACCCCTAAAGTTATATTTATGTACGATTCGAGATATGGTACAACTCCCCTCCTCTTTTAGTACATGTGTGTATCCAATTGTTCCAACATCATTTGTTGAAAATCCGTGGGCACATACGAGCAGATCTATGTCAAGTCTAATAGGTCCATTGATCATTGTATCTATCCTTTTGCTAATACCACGTTGGCTTGATTGATTACTCTACAAAAAGTCTTAAAATTGGGCACTGTGAGTTCTCCAGATTTGTTCCTTCAAAAATAACTTTGGCTACTCTAAATCCTTCTCCACATAAATTTTAAAATGAGTTTGTTGGCATCTACAGAAAACCTGCTGGGGTTTTGATTGGTATTACACTGAATCTATAGAACAATTTAGGGATATGGTGGTATATCTCCATTTATTTAGGTTGTCTTTGATTTCTCTCAACAGTGTTTTGTAGTTTTCAGCTAATATTGTACATATTTAGTTAGATACCTAAGTATTTTTTAGTTCTACTCATGGAATTAAATATCAACTTCTAATTGAAATTTTATTTCTAGTTTATCAATGGTATATAGAAATATTCATTTGTGTATATTGATTGACATTGTATCTTACAACTGTGCTAAACTGATTTATTAGATCTAGTGACTTTTATAGATTTTGAGGGGATTCTCTACAAAGATATTCAAGTAATCTATAAATATAGACAATTTTTTTCTTCCTTTCTGTAAGCCTTTTCTGTATTATTCTTACCTTTTGCACTTACTAGCGCCTTCAGTATGATGGTGAATAGGAGTGGTGAGAATCATCTACCTTCTTCCTGATCTCAGGAAGAAAGAAAGCATTGTTTTTCACCTTTAAGTTTAATGTTAGCTGTAGGTTTTTCATAGTTGCCTTTTGTCAAGTTGAGGAAGTTCCCTGTCTACTCCTGATTCACTAAAACTTTGTATCATGAACAGATGTTGAATTTATTAGATGCTTTTTTCTATATCTACCAAAATATTTATTTTTTTCCTTCATATATTGATATGGTGAATTATATTTGCTTCATATGTTGAACCACCCTTGCATTCCCAAGATAAACTCTTGGTAATAATGTTTTAGCCATTTTACATATTGCCAGATTCAATGTAGTAATGGTTTTTAAAGAATTTTTGCATTTATGCTAATGAGACATTTTTCTGTAGCTTTCTTGTAATCATCCATTGGCACTTTATTTAATACATCTTATTTCTATTTCTAGATAATCTATTTAGTTCTTTGTCAAATCCACTTAGTCTTGCTTTCTTTAGTTTCCTATATTCTGTAGATACTTTTTTCTTTCTTTTTTTTAAACATAGTAAGCAAAAATTACTGTAGAGTTTGTGCCTGGCAATTCCAGTATGTAAAATTCTTCAGATTTTTAAAAATAAATTTATTTATTTATTTATTTATTATTTTTGGCTGCATTGGGTCTTCGTTGCTGCAAGCGGGGGCTACTCTGTTGTAGTGCACTGGCTTCTCATTGCAGTGGCTTCTTTTGTTGCAGAGCACAGGCTCTAGGCATGCAGGCTTCAGTAGTTGTGGCATGTGGGCTCAGTAGTTGTGGCTCACAGCCTCTAGAGCGCAGGCTCAGTCGCTGTGGCACACGGGCTTAGTTGCTCCATGGCGTGTGGGATCTTCCCAACCTAGGGATCAAACCCATGTCCCCTGCATTGGCAGGCGGATTCTTTTTTTTTTTTTTTTTTTTTTTTTTTTTTGCTGTACGCGGGCCTCTCACTGCTGTGGCCTCTCCCGTTGCGGAGCACAGGCTCCGGACACACAGGCTCCGCGGCCATGGCTCGCGGGCCCAGCCGCTCTGCGGCATGTGGGATCTTCCGGGATCGGGGCACGAACCCGTGTCCCCTGCATCGGCAGGCGGACTCTCAACCACTGCGCCACCAGGGAAGCCCTGGCAGGCGGATTCTTAACCACTGCGCCACCAGGGAAGTCCTTCAGA
Organism: Mesoplodon mirus; assembly: GCF_964341445.2. NCBI lineage: Eukaryota > Metazoa > Chordata > Mammalia > Artiodactyla > Ziphiidae > Mesoplodon > Mesoplodon mirus. The sequence continues at coordinate 25,896,481 of NC_138996.1, forward strand.
TTTATTTCTGCTAGTCTCACTCAGTAGTACTTTTTTACTTTGAGTGTGTGGTTAATGATTTTTTTAATAGTAAGCTTTCCTTTTTTCCTTAAATATTATTTTTAGAAGTTCTTTGAGGACAGGAATGAAGGTGTACATACTTCTAGAGAAAATTTGCATTTATTTCTGCCAGTCTTCTGGAAATACTAGGAGCCTGGGACAAGTTGAAATTTAAAATTCAAGGCTTGTGGCTTTTAAGACCACTTTAATAATGATATGAATTAAGTGCAGAGATTTAAGTTCATTTGCCCATAAAACTTGCTGCTGGATTAGATGTTAAAGAAAGAAATCAAGGACTACTACAGGTTTATGGCTTGACCAACTATAAAGCAATAAGTGTTCTACTGAAAAGTAGAAACTGGGAAGGGATAAGTTTGGAGTTCCATTTTGGATGGGGTATGTTTGAAATTTCTGCGTTTTGTTCAACTGGTATTTGTCAACTTTTTTATGGAGTAAGTCATGAACATATAGAAGATATTTAAAACTGAGGCTATATAAAGGCACTTACAGGAAAAGAATACAAGTAGTGAAAAGTAAGACCCAGGACCAATCCCTGAGAAATTAGAATATTTAAAAGTTGAAGAGAAAGAAATGAGAAGGAACAGTTAGCAATATGAAGGCACGTACCACTTTCATTCACATATAAGAAATCACAGTGAGCGTTCTTGATCTCAGCTTGATTTTTCTGGAGGATTCTCACAGGATTTCTGGCCTCTAATATATTATCTTTTGATTTACTCAATATTAAGGGCCTGCTGGCAGCAGTTTCTAAGTATCTGTCACATCTTGGTGATATTTAAGATGAAGAAAGCAGTTCAGTCACAGGACAGAGCCATGAATCAACTGCTCTATTAGGAGACTTAATGTTTCTGGCTGCTCCAGGCTTGGAGAAGATCTTTGGGGACTGGAGTTGGGTCTCAGGTGATACTGGGCTAGGACTGAGTATCAGGTCATTTTTACAGCCCGGCAGAGTTCCTTTCTGTTTTGAGAGGTATTTCTAAACCTCTCCGTAGTTCATTATTCATTGTTTTGTTCTTCTACCTCAGATAGATTTCATTTTCATCTCCTTCCATTATCTTATTGACTTTGTTCCTCTGTGATGTCCATTTCTTTTTTTTTTGGCTGCGCAGCACGGCATGTGGGATCTTAGTTCCCTGCCCAGGGATCGAACCCAGGTCCCCTGCATTGGAAGCACGGGAGTCATAACCACTACGCCACCAGGAAATTCCCCCATTTCTTGAAACAGAGCTTAGGGGTCCCTTTATCTGTACTCTCCTAGATTGCATCTCCCATATCTGTGCCTGAGACTCGTGCCCACTCATGAGGAAGCCCCTGCATGTTAGAAATCATCAGTCTCTGGCACTGACAAACCCCTAGGTTAACTAAATTTCTTTCTCCCTGCAGGACCTATAACTTTGGACCCTAAAACAGCTCATCCCTGTCTGGTCTTATCTGAGGATCTGAGAAGTGTGAGACTCAGAAATGTGCAGCAGGATGTACCCAGTCACCCAGAGAGATTTGACTTCAGCGCCACTGTGTTGGGTGTGGAGAGCTTCACCTCAGGGCGGCACTACTGGGAGGTGGATGTGGAAAAGGCAACACAGTGGCAGCTGGGGGTACACGGAAGCTCTGCCAGCAGAAGTGCTTCCGGAGATAAGGTCTTATTCACAGGATCCATTATGGGGACTGATTATACTTTCTGGGCCTTTCCCCCTTTAAAAAGGGTTTCCTGGAGAGAGCAAATGCACAGAGTTGGAGTTTTCCTGGACTATGAGTATGGCCAGATATCCTTCTACGATGTGACAAAGAGATCCCTCATCTATAATTTCTCTTATCTCGCCTTCCAAGGAGCTCTCAGGCCTGTATTTTCTCTTTGTATTTCAAATGGAGGCATGAATTCAGACTCTCTGAGCATCTGCCTCCCTCATGTTTCTTCTTGTAATGGTACTTTTAGCCCTCAATCTTCTTTGGTGTGAAATCTAAGACCACAGGAGGCCTGAATGTTACAAGCATGACTTTATATAAATTATTTTACAAAGTAATCCAATAAAAGGTTTTTAGCACTTGAGTTGGAACCCAGGTTAACACCCCAGAGCCTTTGCATTCATGTGGCTTTCAACACCCATTTCATGGAAGAGGTAACATTTAACCTGAATCATGGATGATAATAACTGAAGGGCTGCACGTTAATTAGAACAGCAAATGCCTATGCAGCATAAGATTGGGAAATTAGAGACGGAAATAGTCTGGGATCGTTAAGACTAGGTTAAGGACTCTAGAGATTTCTGAAAACAGAATTGGGTATAATCAAGACTTTAGATTTGAGGCTATCAGTCAGAGTGACATGTAGAATGGAGACATCCTATTCCTGACATTGTCAAGACTTCTAACATCACTCAAAATAGAGGACAACTTAATTTCCCTGGATACCTTATCTCAGTGGGGAGGAGGTGTTGCAGAAAATGTATTTAAAAAATATTTCAAGTATCCAACTTCTCTCTTACAAGGAAAATTAGATTTCTTAAAAGAAGTCTGATAGTTCACTGCTTTGAAAAACTATTACATTAAATAATGTAGTGGTGTCTTGTATTTGCCTTCATCTTTCTCTATTTGATAATCCACTGAAAATTTTTGGCTAGAGCCTTGTTCAGGGGTGGTCGTACAATGCTGAAAAGACAACAAAAATATTTATTAGAGGGACTTTTAATGAAAGGTTTATCATAGTGTATCTCCCTTTATGTTTTTAACAACCTGTAAGTGTGTATTGATCTTTGTTATTCAAATGTAGAAGCTGAGGCTCAGAGGTGATTTAATTTTCCTTAAGTCGCATAGCTGTTAAGTATCTAGTAAGTTACAAGGGTAAGGAATTAAACCTGGATCATCATTTTAAAAGCAAACTCTGTCTCAAATTTGTAAAAAATGTAAGCCCGGAAAAAGTCATTGCATAGCTTCACATCAAATCACAAGACTTAAGGGGAAAGTAGCCCTGATCTGAGAAGGGGGTTTAGCTCAGGTGAGTGAGCTAGAAGTTAGATGATCATTTGAAACACTGAGATTTAGAACTCAGAGCAATGGTTCTCAAACCCCGTCCCAATTTCCTGTGGGAAAGATGACGATTTACTATATAGGGAAATGTGAGAATTTAATAATAATTGTATATATGAGTCTCAATCTTCACCTTCATCTTACCTCAAATTTCTACTGCCTCCACAACTTGACTCTTAAGAACTATTTTCCCAAACTTAGAAACCAAAAGAGAATGCAGCATGTCCTACCAATGTCAGTCTGAGACATTGTCTAACCAACACAAAAAGATTATTTAAATTATTTAGGAAAATGCATCTGCGATTGACTTTGGTAGCTACCAGCTGATGAGAACCTAGACACTGAAGTTACATGTTAACTCGAAGAATTATCTGGTAGAAAAGAAATCCTTAAAGGTTTTGGTTTTATTACCATGTAGAGTATTAACCAGTTTTGGATCTACCCTAAGCAATTTTATTTAAACTGCTTCTCATTTCTCTTGCAACAAACTTTACTCTCTAACTGGTTCCCTAACTAATTACTGAGTTGAGCAAAATCTTTGACATATCACTGTCAATATTTGTATGAGGACCATGAATTTTAGCCTATGAAAATAATACTTTAGCACAGCCTACTGACCCTCTGAATAAATGGATGCCTAGTGTATCCTTCTACGAGTCACAGAGACTTTGCACATACACTTCCCTGACTTCAGTCACCACTCTCCCCTTTTTCGCTAATTCAGCTGAAGTGTTGCTCCACAAAGCAGCCTTCCTTGACAAACTTAACAAGGGAGAATCCTGGGACATCATTGCACCAGGTACAGCTTCTTTTATGCAAAGCACAGTTGCAATTTTATATTTATTTGGACGATTCTTTGATTGCCTTTCCCACTAGACTAAATTCCATGAGAGTAAGGACTGTGCTTGTTTCTGTTCATTATCTTATCTTGCGTTAAACAGTCCTTAGCACATAAATTCTCAAATACATATTGAAAGTGAGGAAAAAGCAACAAGTAGTGTTGTATATTATGGAGCTGGGTAGGTGATGGTTATTGGTTAAAGTCTTGGAAGGGAGGTGCACCCACGTCAAAATGAAAAGGTCAGTAAATAAATTCAGGTGAACTGGTGGTTTAGTTTGTTAGGGCAGCCATAACGAAGTACCACAACTGGGTGGCTTAAGCAACAGAAATGCCTTTTTTCATAGCTCTGAAGGGTAGAAATGAAGGTGTTCGCAGGGCCGTTTCCTTCTGAAGACGGTTGCATGCCTCTCTCCTAGCTTCTGGTGGTTTGCTGGACATCTTTGTTCTTTGTCTGAACGATATATCACTCCCTTCTCTCCTTCTGTCTTCACTTGGTGTCCTCCCTGTATCTCTGTCTCTACACATGGCCTTTTTAAAAATAAATAAGGACATCAGTCACATTGGGTTCGGGGCCCACCCTACAGTATGGGTTCATTTTAACTTAATAGTGACCCTATTTCCAGATAAGGTTACATCTGAGGTACGGGGAGATAGGACTCTTGTGGGGGCATGGGGGGTGGTGGGGGATGACACAATTTAACCCATAGCAGGTGGGTTAGTATGAAAAGAGTTTTTCACATGCAGCAGCAGGTCTGCAGATTCTGTGTATCCTGTAAGCACCTGAGGATTTTTTTTTTTTTTTGTGGTACGCGGGCCTCTCACTGTTGTGGCCTCTCCCGTTGCGGAGCACAGGCTCCGGACGCGCAGGCTCAGCGGCCATGGCTCACTGGCCCAGCTGCTCCGTGGCATGTGGGATCTTCCCGGACCAGGGCACGAACCCGTGTCCCCTGCATCGGCAGGCAGACTCTCAACCACTGTGCCACCAGGGAAGCCCGAGGATTTTTTAAAATCATCACCCCTTACCCCCATCACCCTTTACCCCCCCACACACACACACTAATTACACCAAGATCTCTGGTACTGGAATCCAGGAATCACTTTTACAGAAGTCTGTGGGTGATTTACAACATGGAGCCAAGATTAAGAAGAAAGTTAGTAAACGCAAACAGAACAACTGGTTTGGTCAGTGACTCCAGCCTTTTGTGTGGCTTGTAATTTTAAGTCTTAAAAGGTTAAGATGTGTGGTGATAGTGCTGGGGAGGTGGGCTCTTAGGTCAAAGATTAAGGTGAGCCTTGGATGCCTTCTTTAGTAATGAGTAAACATGTGTGTTTCATATGACTGGGGCTGCCAGTCAGCCTGCTGTCTTAGAAGATTGTTGATTGGGTAAGGTATAATTGGAAGTCACTTTAAGAAACTGTATGTCTTGTATAACTGGGCTAAGTAAGACCTAGGAACTCTTCGGCCACTGGAGGAGCCTCCAGTGTTTTAGAACATATAGGATTATCCCACCACACTGGGGACACATCTCTACCCTTAGAACACTTTGCGTATGATAAATGTACCTTGGGCAAAACACTTAAGTAAAAAATCCAGTTCCATTCTGTAGTTGTAACTCGAAATGACTTCTTTACACCTTTGTAGAATACTTCAGTTGTGAGATTCTTTATAGCTGAACTGCTAACACATTTCTGGGTTAAGAATTAAGCCCATACCAGTCTAGACCTGCGACCTTCCCCTGAGAGTCAGGACAGTCTGCCTGAAATAATCTGGGGGCTAAAAGAAGAAAAGGTAAGTGGCCTCACTGCCATTAATTTTTTTGATTTTGGATAAAGAAAAGGAATTCGGATAGAGGAGATAATGAATTCACGGAGAATGGGCAAGTGATTTGAAACTTTGATTTCTTGGAGTCCCTGATTAGAATGTGATAAATGCCATCAGTGGTAAACTGAAGTTAAAAAGCACATGGATGGGGAATGGAAAAAATTGGAGAAGCTTGCATTTTAGCTGTCCTGACAAATTGGAAAGTATACAACAGAATGGGACATTTGCCTTGAAGAGAGCGAAGTGTGAGATTAGAAACTTACCCCCAAGTGAGAGGAATTATCTGCAGCAGTAAATGAATGTGGTAGGGTGACAAAAGCGTTGTTGAATTTAAATATTACATATTAAAATTTAAGTTTGTACATATACTATCTTCAGGATAAACTTCCAAATGCTTTATATGCATTACCTCATTTGATTCTTCTAAGAGATAGATGTTTTTTATTTTACTGAATCAAAAATAAGCTAAAAAACCACCAAATAGTGATACAAACTCTTGAAAAATGAAGCTATTCATTTCTTTCCACCCAGACTGTATATCCCTAAAGTTATTCAGTGAGATCTGAGGTTGACTGGAAGGGAAGGTGAGGGAAGTTGAGGCCTAGTAAAGATGAAAGTGAAATTCACATTTCTCAAAAGAAGCAGTCAGTGGAGACGATGTAAAATTATTTTCATGAAATGTATTTATGTATTTGTATACTACTTTGAAACCTTATGTGAGTAAGCTTTTTTTTCCCTAAATGAGTACTTTTAATGAGCTTTGTGTTCATCCTAATGAAATCAGCTAAAGATTACCCTGTATTTGTGTTTCTTATTTCAGATAGGAGAACTATACGGTGATTCCAGATGCTGGTGGGTTTTCTATTTGAAAAAGGGAGGTGTCTAAGGGTACTGGCTGCAGTCTCCCTAACTCTTTGTGTGGCCTGTGACATTTCTAAAGCTAAAAGCTGTTCCTATGTTTGATGTTGAGATTCAGAACTTCAAACATCAGTGAATCTTAGCCCAGGGACTATAAATGTGAATTTCCTCTGAGAATATACTATCCTTATCTTCATCATAGAGTTACATGGCTTGTTATGGAGGGAAAGGCAGGGATACTAGTTTCCTGGGTCTAGAGTGATTTGGGGAACTGGAGGAGGTGTGTGACATACCAGCCTCTTTTCAAAAACTTATGAAAAATACATGTGAAGATCCATCAAATGTCTTCCCCGGGACTTCCCTGGTGGCACAGTGGTTAAGAATCCGTCTGCCAATGCAGGGAACACGGGTTCGATCCCTGGTCTGGGAAGATCCTACATGCTGTGGAGCAACTAAGCCCGTGCGCCACAACTACTGAGCCTGCGCTCTAGAGCCCGCGAGCCACAACTACTGAGCCCACGTGCCACAGCTACTGAAGCCCACGTGCCTAGAGCCCATGCTCCACAGAGAAGCCACCGCAACAAGAATCCTGCGCACCGCAACGAAGAGTAGCCCCCACTATCCCCAACTAGAGAAAGCCTGTGCGCAGCAGTGAAGACCCAACGCAGCCAAAGCTAAATAAATAAAATAAATTTATTTTTTAAAAAAGTCTTCCCCACCCCCAGTCAGAGCCAACTACATTCCCAAATGTGCCAACCTCTGTGGCATCCCATGTTTTATGTGAGCTTCACAGTTTCACTTTGTCTCAATTTACTTTGGAAACCATTGGCATCTTTATTTTGCTCCCATTCTATGTTCAGCCTATCAGCAAGTACTGTTAACTCTACCTTCCATATATATCCCAACTCAAACTTTTTTTTTTTTTTTTTTTTTTTTTTTTGCGGTATGCGGGCCTCTCCCTGTTGTGGCCTCTCCCGTTGCGGAGCACAGGCTCCGGACGTGCAGGCTCAGCGGCCATGGCACATGGGCCCAGGTGCTCCGCGGCATGTGGGATCTTCCCGGACCGGGGCACGAACCCGTGTCCCCTGCATCGGCAGGCGGACTCTCAACCACTGCGCCACCAGGGAAGCCCCCAACTCAAACTTTTTACTATCTTCCCTCTTACCATACTAGTCTAAACTCTTCCAAGTGTAGCTTTCATTCTTGCCTTCCTCTGCCTACCCTCCACAAAGAAGAACCTTCCCTGAACATTATCTAATCCTCTTTCATTCTCTTACCTCTTACTCTACAGTATTTCCTTTATAGCATTGATCATTACCTGAATTAATATTATTTAACTTATCTGTCTTCCCTCTCTGGAAGTGTAAACTACGTCATGGCGAGGGCTTTGAATGAATGGTGAAAAAGACAACCAACAAATATTTATTAAGTGATCCCTGTACACTAGGTATTTGACATGAGAAAACAAAACACAGATCCCTGACATCAATGAGTGGATGACAGTCTGACTTTAGAGCTTTGGAGTACAATTTTGTCTAAAGGAACTCTTAAGAATTATTTTCTGTTCGTTTGCTTGCTTTTATTTTTTGTAAAGATGACAGCTCCTAATGAAATAGACTTCTCTAGTGTCATTTCATCATGATCCAGTGACCAAGTTTTACCAAGTATGTCTCTGAATACATTATTTTAAAAATCAGAACTCAGTGTATTCTGATCCAAGAGCAGACTAGTTTTCTAGCTCAGGTATAAAGCTTGAGATGTATCCAGAAGAGATGAAGGCATGGCCTGACTCACTTGCTTCAAATAGAAGAGAATCCACTGAGGAGGAGTTAAGCCTTTTCAATCATCAAGAACAGATGATCTTTGTTTACACGTGTACAGCATTTTATCCTTGCATGGATGGACTACAGTAATTCTGGCCTTAGGGGCAGAGGTCACATAAAGTGTCTGCTAAACAGAGGCTATAACTACTCAGGTAAAAATAGACCATTACAGGGGCTTCCCTAGTGGCACAGTGGTTAAGAATCCACCTGCCAACGCAGGGGACACAGGTTCGAGTCCTGGCTCAGGAAGAGCCCACATGCCACGAAGCAACTAAGCCCGTGCGCCACAACTACTGAGCCTGCGCTCTAGAGCCTGTGAGCCACAACTACTGAAGCCCGCACGCCTACAGCCCGTGCTCCGCAACAAGAGAAGCCACCGCGATGAGAAGCCCAGGCACTGCAACGAAGATTAGCCCCCGCTCGCCGGAACTAGAGAAAACCCGCACACAGCAACGATAGAACCAATGCAGCCAAAGAAAAATTTAAAAATTAATTAATTAATTAATTTTTAAAAATAGACCATTACAGGTTAAGGTTGTGTACTAATTAAAAATCCCAAGAGCCATTTCCCCATAAGCCTATGAAGGTTACTCTGGGAAATTCCCCCTGGCTTTCCCATGAAAAAAGGCCATTTGGGCTTCCCTGGTGGCACAGTGGTTGAGAGTCCGCCTGCCGATGCAGGGGACGTGGGTTCGTGCCCCGGTCCGGGAGGATCCCACATGCCATGGAGCGGCTGGGTCCGTGAGCCATGGCCGCTGAGCCTGCGCGTCCGGAGCCTGCGCTCCGCAACGGGAGAGGCCACAACAGTGAGAGGCTCGCATACCGCAAAAAAAAAAAAAACCAACCAAACAAACAAAAAACAACAACAAAAAAAACAGTTAAAAAGCTGGAAGAAGAAAAAATCCCAGAGAGGAGAGCAAGATGAAAAATAGCTGAAAAAGCAAAGGTAAATCAACCTATTTATATCTATCTAATCCAGGAACTTTGCCATCTAACCAATGGGATTTCCAAAGAGAGAACAGAAAGTGACAGGGGAGGGGAGGAAAATTTCAAACAAATTTTAAATTGAGGGATTTTGCATTAAAAGGGTCCCTTATATGCCAGAGTGGTGAATGAAAACATCCACACCAATACAGAATATCAGGGATAAAGAGAAGATGCTAACAACTTCCAAAAGGAGAAAAAATAGGGCACAGATGTATAATCCATTATCAGAATGGCTTTGCACTCATCAATATTGATATTAGAAAATGGAATTCAAGAGGCTCTAAGTAGGGTCTCAAATAGGGAAGCTAGTGAAGAATATTGCATGGTTTTAGGACCTGAGTCATGTAATTTCCAAGGTGTGTTTTGCAAGGCAGAGAACTGACAGAGGTTGAGCCATGGTTATGACATCATAGCATGTGCTGGCCATCCCAGCAGGTGAGGTACCTAACAAGTATTGGTGGGCATGCTGCAGTTCTTGCTAATCAAGCTGTGTTAGGTGGTTCATAGGCTTATCTTTCAGACATAAATTGCCTAAAACCAGTTGCTAAATTATCTTTGTTTGGTCTTAGTAGGCCACTATGTTGGTTTCAGTTCTCACTTCTCATTTCTTAGACAAGAAAATTTTTCCTAGTAGTTTCCAAGAGACTTCCCCTTACCTTAACTGGTACATTTCTGTACATTTCATGTCCAGAAATAAAGCAACTTAGTGTGAGTATTTCTCTGTATCTGTGGGTGGGTAGAGAGATACAGTGTCATAAAAAAAATGGGATCACTTTAGAGATGCTACTTTTTTTTCCTGTGTCACTCAGATAGTTAAATTTGTCTGAAAGCCATTATCCAGTCTCCTGTTTCTCACGACTTCAAGTCAGTGGGCGTCTCCTTTAATCTGAACCTCTGATCAGGACTCTTGTGTTAGTTCCCCCAACTCACTGATCTGCTAGAGCCTGTGAGCTAATTATTAAATTTTCAGGAATTATGACAGCCAGTTGACATCACATCCATACCTTGAGATCAGTCACGATGGATGTATTTACACCACAGAAATCAGTGTGTGCTCAGATTAGGGCTCCACACTTCCAGCTGGCTGCTAAACACTGACCAGCACACCACTGCCTATGCGTGCTACTCTTAAGAAAGTATTTCATTTTATAATTAAATTTTCAGGAAAAAAAGTCAAAGAATTGTTGAACTTAGATATTCATTTGCTATAAGGAATCCCATTTCCTATAAGCCCTCTAAGGTTATGAGAAAAAAAAAGTTGTGAGAAACATAAAGGCTTTTAAGTTTCCATGTGTTTGGAAACTGTACTCAATTAGGTTTTGGTATTCTTTAACTCTTATACTCTGACCCATCTGCCCTCTACTTGTTCCTCTTTTTCCTTAGCTATATTATTGTCTTCAGAATTTCTTGAGCCCTTGCAAACTGGCTGGCTGGTGGAAAAAGCTGATGAACTCCCACGGATGGATCATATTGCTCATCTGATTATTAAAACCTTCATTTGTAGTCAAATCATTTAAATGAGAATTCAGGTGATAAGATTCTCATCCTCTCAGCTCCTTCATTGTTGTATATCTGCTTATGCTTTTCCCAAACCACCTTTCCCCTCATCTTCCAGTTTAACTTTCAAAACATCTGACAGGACTTCCCTGGTGGAGAATCTTACCTGGTTAATAATCCACCTGCCAATGCAGGGGACACGGGTTCGATCCCTGGTCTGGGAAGATCCCACATGCCGTGGAGCAACTAAGCCTGTGCATCACAACTACTGAGCCCATGTGCTGCAACTACAGAAGCCCACGTGCCTAAAGCCCATGCTCCACAACAAGAGAAGCCACTGCAATGAGAAGCTCACGCACCACAATGAAGAGTAGCCCCCGCTCGCCGCAACTAGAGAAAGCCCTCACGCAGCAACAAAGACCCAAAGCAGCCAAAAAAATAAATAAAATAAAAATAAATAAATAAATAAAAACTCGGGGGGTAAAAAACAACATCTGACAAATACCTGAAAAAATGCTGGTAGCTAGTAGGTGCTCAGTATTGGCAACTGTTGTTAGCAATTAGACAACAGCCAAATTATATATTAGGCACTTTCTTAGTTTCCTAGGACCACCTGCTATGATAGATTATTGCAAACTGACTGACTTAAAACAACAAAGTTCTTCACTCACAGTTCTGGAGGCCAGAAGTCTGAAATTCACATTTTGGTAGGGATGTATTCCCTCTGAAGGCTCTAGGGAAAAATCTGTCCCTGCCTCTTCCAGCTTCTGATAGGTCCAGGTGTTCCTTGCCTGATGGCTGCATCACTCCAGTCCCTGCCTCCATCTTCAAATGGCCTTTTTCTCCTTCTCCTTCTCTGTGTGTCCCAGATAAGGACACTTGCCATCGGATTTACTGCCCACAGAATTGCCTAGATTGATCTCACCCCAAGATTCTTAAGCTAATTACATCTGCAAGGACTCTTTTACCAAATGGTCCCAGTCACAGGTTCTGGGAATTAAAGCATCAGCATACCTTTTTGAGGGCCACCATTCAACCCAGTTGTAGGCCTTAGTGCTAGAAAAATGAATAAAACACTCACTGAGCTCACAAGAAGTTCACAGTCTAGACAGCCACATAACTAGAAAACTAAAATCTTGAAGAGTCATAAACCAAGCATTAGCAGAACACAGAGGAGGAATGCTTTACCTCATTATAGTTGGAGTGAGGTGCGTTGCTGGAAAATCTTAGAGGGGGCCAATTGGCCTCTAAGCAGAAATTTAAAAGATGAGTTATCTAGGGCATGTGGGCGACTTAGAGAAGGTCATCTAGGCAAAAAGAATAGCACCATAAAATCAAGGAGAAGAAAAGTAGCTGTTTTGAGTAGGAAAATTACAAGGAGTTCAGTATTGCTGGAATGTAAAATGCTCATTAGTAGGTGGTGAGTAAAGGTAAGACAGGAAGTGATTAGGGCCTCTCGAATGTTAATGCGCTATGAAATCATCTAGGGCTCTTGTTAAAATGCAGACTCCGATTAAGCAGAGAGGAATATGGACTTGAAATTCTGCAAGTCTGAATGCAGATGCTGATGGTGTATATCTACAGATCTTACAGAGTAGCACAGATTTAGACCAGTGGATTGAAATCCTGCAGGTGTAAGAAGGAAATTAATGAAGCAGGGCAGAGCTAACGAGGCTGACCTGGAGAGCCTTTCCACTCCAAGAAAATGTTGCTAGATGGAAAATCTGTTTCTGCCAGATCTTCCCACTATTTTCCAAGAGAAATAGGAATCAGTATATGAAATCATTCAAAAAAATTCTAACAACCGAGAAAAAAAAAAAGTTGGTCTGCTAGTTCTGCTAGCTTTTGACCCCTATGAGGAGCTTTGAGATTCTTTTAGGAAGAGTGTCCTAGTGGCAAAGTGCAACCAAAGAATAGTCTTGAGAAATAACCTTACTGCAGGAAGCTGAGATCAGGAGGCACTGAGACCTTCCATTTACTCTTGGAACACCTGAGGTTATCCCACCAAAAAGGCAGAAATAGCAAGTGTCGTGAAGCAAATTCCAAATGGTGGAAATGATGACTTCATTCTGAGGAGCTGGGATGACCCTACGGACATTACCTAGTATCAGAAAAAAGAAAAGAACCCTCCTGATTTTCTCACGTGACTGTAGAAAAATGAAACTGTGGGGTTTTAGTATGGCCAGTGTTTGGTAAAAGGCGGTTTTCTCAAGGCTTCCCCAAGGCATAATTTGTCTTTGGGAGGTTCTTGACCCTTGTTTTCCTTCTGGATGATAAGCAGTAGGGAAATCACCAGGGAAGGGCTTGAGTGTAAATCTTTTAAAATCAGGCTCTGATTTTGATTTGGCAAAATCAAGTAACTCTGTGTCATCCTTGAAGGGCCACATTAATGGTATTCTCAGAAGGCGGGGATACAAACTAGTCTAGGTCCCAGTGTCAACTAAAAGAACAGTTCTAACACCTTCTCCGTCCAAGGAAGAAAGCAATTCACTGGAGAAGTTTGCATCTATTCTGTTCTCCCAAAGAGGGTTTGGGACAGAATTGTATGGTTCCAGTAAGCTGATTTGTTGATACACTAATATGCTATGAACTAGGACTCTGGTCTTCGTTGAATGGCCTGAGACAGTAACTGAATGTTTTCCTTACACAGAAGGAAGGAACTAATATACTATCTTCCTTCAAATTTTGTCAGGAGCAACTCCTTATGACAGCTCATGGAAAACACTGAAAGTTTGTGTTGTTAAGTGTCTGAGCTGTCATGAAAATGGAGAAATATGAATGACCCCCTCCAGCTCCATCACACAAAGAGAACTGTAATTAATTTAATATAGAGTATTTCTTGCAATTCCCCTTCCTCTATTAAGGTTTTAATTTGTGTAACTGGAATCATACTATGTATAATTATAAGTGCACTTTATTTGCTTTGATAACTAAATTATACGGCAACTTGTTTTTAAAATTTATTTTTTGAGTAGATAATACATTTCCCTACATCTACTCATCATCCAACCAAGTATCCCTCTCCGGAGAGTCTGTAAATATACAAACAAGTATATATTTCTTTTTAACAAACTAATTACAGTATTTTTCCACATGTTTTTTCACAAAATAATACATCATGGAATTCTCTTTATCTGTTTGCAAAATTTTACTGTAACACATGTTACAACAAATAGCCTTGTATAATGTCATTTCATATAATACATGTTCAATTATATGTTAGAGGGAAATTCATAGTAGAATCAAGAATATGTGTCTTATAATTTTTATATATGTCATAATTCTCCACAGGAATACCAACATACATTTTCACTGACAATTGTCTCTTTCCCTTTGACTCAGTATAATCAAACCTTCTTAATGCATTTATTTTTTTAGAAATATACACATGTAATGTATGTGTATATAGATATGCATAAGTGTGTTATGTGTATATATATATTTTTTATAAATTGATAAACCTTTATTACAAATAGATTCTACAACCATGTGTCCTTTTAAACATGTAAATGATGACTGAGTTTTCTGATGTACTCCACAAACGGGTGTACCTGACTGCTGGGCTCAGGAACTGAAGGACCCACAGAAGAGGCTGGGGGTCTGCTGGCCTCCTAAGGAACACTGGAGGCCAGGGATGCGTGTGTGTGTGTTGGGTGGATGCCATCACTAGCAGAGGACATCCTCACAGTTGCCAACAGGATCTTTGTGGGTCTTGCGTCATACACACATATACACACAAATATACATATATGTATGTATATACACACACATATATCTACACAGAGAGAGTGACTAAAGAATAATAAAACACCCGTGAACCCATCATCTAGTTTAAAGCAAGAATATATATATATATTACATTATATATTATTACAAAGTATCTTAGAAGCTTTCTAGTATCTTAGAAGCTACTTCTCCCTAATTGTTTCTCTCTTCCTCCCTCTCCGAAATAACGAATATTTTTAATTTTGCATTTATAGCTTGTGTATATTTTTGTTGTCTGTTTTTTGGTTTTTGGTTTTTTTTCTTTGGCCACGCAGCCTGCGAGATCTTAGTTCCCTGACCAGGGATTGAACCTAGGCCCTCAGCATTGAAAGTGTAGAGCTCTAACCACTGGACCGCCAGGGAATTCCCCCTTTTTTTTTTTTTTTTTTTTTTTTTTTTGCGGTACGCGTGGCTCTCACCGTTGCGGCCTCTCCCGTTGCGGAGCACAAGCTCCGGACGCACGGGCTCCAGACGCAAGGCTCAGCAGCCATGGCTCACGTGCCCAGCCGCTGCGCGGTATGTGGGATCCTCCGAGACCAGGGCACGAACCTGCGTCCCCTGCATCGGCAGGCGGACTCCCAATCACTGCGCCACCAGGGAAGCCCCTAGGGTTTTATTGATTTATACAAGTTACCTATGTATTAAGGAAGTTACTCTTTTGTGGTATTAGTTGCAGACGTCTCCCAGTTTTGTTTTTATGTTGCTTTTTGTAGTTTTTGCCATGTAGCTGAATCTTCTATATTTTCTCTGTTTTGTGCTATGTTTAGGACAACCCTCCCCACTGTGAACATTATTTTTTTTAATTCCCTTTTTATGATTAGTTTTCTTTTCCTCTTTTCAACCAGTATCTTTGCATAGACCCTTTTCTGAATTTTAGAATTGGTAATCATTCCTTAGAATACCATTCCCAACATAGATTTACACTTGATATTGTTTAGGGCCATATTTGAAATCTTACATTTTCCCTTTTGCAGAAAATGGATATCAGTAGAGGCCTTTGTTGAATAATTAAAAATCTAACCTTGGGATTTTCAGTTTACCTGATGCTGTAGCTATGGATTTTGCAGAAAACAGTTATGCAGAATATCTAGAAGAATCCTGCTGGATTTGCATGTGCTGTTTTCATTTTTAAAGAGTGTTAACGCCAGTTAATATAGACAATTTGGACTGACTACATCAAATTCTACCACTTGGAGATAAACCAATGTTGTTAACATTTTAATGTATTTCCTTTCAGTTTATTCCTTTATGAATGTATACATATTTTTATCTTAAAAATAAATTAGGGTTAGGATATTTAATATTTTATCCCTGGCTGATTTCATGTCATAATGTCTAAATATCTTTCTGTGTCAATATAAATCTAAATGACTTTAATAGCTGTATAGCTCCATTCTATCAGTTTACCATAAATGAATTACCCAAGTTTTGATTGGATGTTAAGTTGTTTATAATTTTTCTTATCTGTACATATGATAGGCAATACAACCTGGTTTCAGTCACACATAGTTCTGTTATTTGGGATGAAGACTCTGCCAAAGTGCTTTTCAAGTGGAAGTGATGAGAGATTGGAAACTTTTCAAATACCTGCAGAACAGAGTCAGACCACTTAAAAATAATCTAGCATTTATGGTCACTGATGAGAAAAGTTCTTGCATTTAAAAAGTATTTCTAGTCAAGTACTTGGTTCATGTTAAAAGAACAAATCCAGCTAGGAAAAGTCAATTTTGCAAAACAACTTGTTTAGGTTTGATGAGGAGGAACCACTCAACGAATATGGGTTCAGGACCTGCCCAGGCCCCCAGTCAGTGATGTGTAAAGTCTAGACCCATCTGTAGAGAGACACAGCTTAGAGCTGTGCTTCTAGAACTACACTGTTCAACACACTAGCCATAGCCATATGTGGCTATATAAATTTAGATTAATTAAAATGAAATGAAACTATTTTTCAGCCAAACTGGCCACATTTCAAGTACCTAATGCTTGCGGCCAGTGGTCCCCTCATTGGACAGTTGTGCAGCTACAGAATATTTCCATCATCACAGAAAGCACTGTTTTAAAAAATTAAACTGAGAGTATTTCGCAAAATACCAATACACTGGGGCCAGAGGATGGGTGGGAAGAATCCTATCTGAAGGCTATTTTTGTAGTCCATTTGAAGATGGCATTAGTAAGCAGGGAAAAGGAGATTGATGTGAGATGATGTTGTTATTATAGGGTGTAAAACATCATGCTCTAAGTTTTAACTTGTGGGATTGGGAGATAGAAATGTCATGAAGAGAAATACAAGACACATAAGGAACAGCAGGTGTAGGAGGCAAGATCCTCTGGGAATATGCTGCCTTGGATACTGGGGGCTATCCAGATAAAGCAGATCAAAGCATGGACTCCTAGAATGAGTCTTATAGTCAAGAGTTGATTTTTGAGACAGCTCAGACAATTACTTTCTCTTTTTTTGTCTGTTTTTGTTTATTCGGTTATTTATTTGGGGGATTTGTTTGTTTTCATTTTGACTTTTTTTTACTTTTATTTTAATGACTGGATATGCACAAGCCAATTAGGATGCTATTTTCTTCTTTAATTAGTTAAAATTTATGTTGAGTAACCCAAACTTAAGTGTAACGCTCCATTAACTTTTACACATTTATGTACCAGTGATACTACCACTTAAGGTTCAGATTCAGGTTTCTGACATACCCCAAGATCAGCTAGTGCAGCTTCCTAGACAATACCTAACCTTCCCAAAAGTAACGACTCTGCTAACTTCTATTACACGATTAGTTCTGCCTGTTCCTGAATGTAGTATGAATGAAATGATAAAATACTGGTCATGAGATTTTCCATGCTGTTTCTTGTATTGGTAGTTGTTTTATTATTGTTGGCACTTCTCTGTAGCACCCCATGGTAAAAACAAATCACATTTTTTATCTATTCTCCCGTTGGTGGACATACGGATTATTTCCAGTTTTTAGCTATTGTGAACAAAACTGCTACAAATGTTCTTGCGCACATTTTTTTGTAGACACATGCATTGATTTCACTTGGGTTTATGTTTAGAAGTGCAGTTGCTGGGCCATAGAGTTCTGAAATAAATAAATAAATAATGCATCCAAAATTTTATGTACATCTCACATCTTTGAGTTTTATTATTTGTTGCATGCTGTGTGTGTGTACACATGCATGCATACAAAGATCCATAGCATTTTGTAGATGTAACATTAGCAATAACTAAGGAAAATAATGGAAAGGAAAAAATAATCTCATTCATTGAGAGAAAAAACCCTCAGAATTATAAGATACCTAGGCATTAACAAGAAATGTGAAAGACTTATTTATGGAAAAGTTAATAATGAAGTTTACTTAAAGAGCTTAAAAGTGGGAAGATACACTATGCTTCTCAATGAAACATTTTGTATCATACAAATGCCAATTCTCACCTAATTTCTAAAGCAATTCCAAATATAGTCCCTTTAGGATTTTCATGGAACACAACAAATGGTTCTAAAGTGTATATGGAATAATAAATGTGTGAAAAGAGCCAATAAAAAGTCTCCAAAAGAAAAAATGAGATGGGGACTCCCAACCAGATATAGACAATAAATTATTCAGTAAACAGTTTGGGACAGTTGGCTCTGCCTTTAGGAATAAAACATATTACTTTACCTCAAACTCATTAATAAATTCCAAATGGATTAAGGGCAAGTGCAAACAAATTAATCCAACACTGTAAAGGAGACTACAGAAAAAAATAGCTTTATAATTTTGGACTAGGAAAGGCTTTCTTAAGCAAGACATAAATCCTAGATACCATAAAATAAAGGTTGAAATATTTAAAACTACATAAAGTTAAAGACAAATGGCGAACTGGGGAAAATGTTCTGCAACATATATGGCAAAGTATTAATAGTCTTAATATAAAGAGCTCCAACAAATCAATAAATAAAAGACAAAGAGTCCAATAGAAAAATAAGAACATGAAAAGGTATTTCACAATGGCAGAGATAAAGTAGACAGTAAATATGCTTTTACCTTCACTAATAATGCATGAAATACAAATTCAGGCATTAAGGAAATACTTTTTTTTTACATGTGCAAATATTTATAGCACCTTTTTGCCAAGGTTATGGGGAAACAGACACTCTCATAATTGCTTGGAGATGGTGTATGTGAGTACAACCTCTTTATGGGGAATCCTGGGAAAAAATCGATTTAAATGCATTGGTTTTGATCCAGCAAGTCCACTTCTAGGACTTAACCCATGGAAATAATTGGACAGGTGTATAAATATGGATTACAAGGCATTCATTTTACCATTGTTATAAGAAGGGAAAATGTCAGTAGGGGAATGCTGAACTAAATTATGAAAATTTATGTGATTGTTAAATAGGAGATGGATGGAAGGATGGAAGGAAAAGATTTCTGAAATATATTTTGAGCAAAGCGATGAAAGCAACTTCCAGAAAAACTTTTAAGTTTATATGTATTGAGAATTCTGGGCTAAACAATTTACATAGAATGGATCCTCTTATTTAATCCTTAGAACACTGATTGTCTAGTATATCAAAACATGTATTACAAATATGTCTTCTTAATAAGAGCCTGCCTTAAATGTACAATAAAGTAACAGCCAAGGCTTTGTGAAATAAATCTATCTTGACATACCACTTCTTACCCATGAGATTGGCAAAAATCCAAAAATTTGACAGCCCACTCTTTCAGGGCTGTGGAAACAGGCACTCTCTTATCATTGTTTGTAAGACTATGAAGTTCTTTATACCCAACCACACTGGCCTTCTTTCATGTCTTTCCTCAGGAACTTCCACTTGAAGTTCACTTTGTGCAGAGCCCAGTAACTCCTATTCATTTGTCAGAGCAAAATTTAACCTCACTTCCTGAAGGAAGTCTTCTCTGATCTTACCTCCCACCCCTAAGTATCCTTCTGCCTCAAGCATTCATAATACCCTTTCATAGCACCTCTCATAAATGGCATTTATTCATCTAATATTTGTTTTCCCCAATTGAATTCAAAATTTGTGAGGTCAGTATTATTTCCTCCAATACCTGGCACCTAGTAGGTACAACTGTATAGCAATTAAAAAGTATACTTTTAGTTGTGGGTGCCACTTAATTAACCTTTCTCAACCTCTATTTCCTCAAGAAAATACACGTCTCTTTGGGATATTTCGACCATTAGGTGGGTACCATAAAGTATATAATGCTTGATACAAAGAAAACCCTCAAAAAAGGGAAGCTATTCTAATATTTAATTACAATTATCACTACCAATACAGTGTGTACCTGGTTGGCACGTGACAGATCAACAACTGCCAAACTTCAGTCATCCTTATCTCCGCTTCACTATTATCGCAATAGCTATGTTCTGTCTAAACTCTTATTTACTTAATATTTTTCTTTACAATGTCTGACTTCTTAAAATTAAGTGTCAACTGTAACCTCATGCTAAATTAATATCCACAAAGTTATTAGTTTTTGTAATGTATTTTCTGCAATAAATCATTATCTAATAAAAAGTGTTGCTGGTGATCAACGACAATCATCATGAGAAGGTGCTACTTGACTCCATCTTTGGAAAATGCTGAGATAATCACTTGATGTTTATCATTTCTCTTATTTGCATGTCTCAATCGCACCTATTAAAGTTATTTATCTCCATGTTTATCTTCATCATTAACTGGGATCTCTAAGGGCAAGGATTGTGACTGTAAATTCTATTGCCAGTGATTACCAAGATACTTTCCCAGAACAGCAGCTCAATAAATGTTTGCTAAATGAATTAAACAGCTTTTGAGTACCTACATTGATTAAGGAATGTGCTTGGCATATTGGCAGAATTCAAAGAATAATCAGACACAGATTCCCAATTAAGAAGATAAACTACAGGAGAAATACTTTTTTAAAAATAAAAATACATACGTTATATACATTTTATACGTATATTATGCATATACAGTTAATTTTCATGAGTGTTAATAATAGTAAAGATAAATTACTTTCAACTCAAAATAACACTCAAGCTATATCTTAAAAGTCAAAGACGTGAATTATTAATACATGTGTATCAATGCTGATTTAAGATTTAAGGAAATACTAAAAAAAAGTCATGTCAGGAACAGAGAATTGCAAATGCAGAGCCACTGAGGTGGGGAAGTGAGGAAAATGTAATGACTGAAATTACAGTAGAGTAGAAAATAGTAAAAATGAGTTGATACTATGTAGAGTTCTTGACAATTCATAGAAATGAAAATACAGATGTCTTTAAAATGTGAGAATGATTAATGAAATGTTTTATTTCATTTATATTTAAAGGAAAGAACATAAACGTTACAATGTGCTATCATTTTTTGTGTTGACTAGCATGAAGGAAAATGGTACTCTTATCCATTGTTGATGGAAGTGTAAATTGGTATAATGTCTTTGGAAGGAAATTTGACAATATTGATTGAAATTTTAAATACATTTACTCTTTGATCCAGCAATTCCACTCCTAGGATTTTATCCTCTATATACTTGCACATATGAGCGATGATGTCCATACAAGAACATTTATTGCAACACTGTTTAAAATCACAAAATCTTGGTATCCTGTATTCCCTAAATACACTGATAACTGATCGAATAAATTGAGGACATTCTCATTCAAGGAATACCTATGCCATCTTTATGAAGAAGAGAGTTTTCCATAAATTAATGTGAAATGACCCACAAAATATAGTATATGCAAAAGATAAGGTACAGGAAATGTGTATAAGTTGTTCCCATTTGAGGGGAGAGAAAAGGATAATTATGGTGTGTGTACACACACACACACACACACACACACACATCTGCTTATCCCATAAATGCACACATGCTTAGGTGGGCTTATAATAGCTAGAAAAATACAAAAGAAATTGGTAAAGTGGTAATTGCCTCTCTGGATAGAAACTGGTTATCTGGAGGGAAAGAAGGGAAAATGACTTGCCCTTTATACCCTTCTGTAGCTGTTGAATTTTATAATCCTTGAGCCAGAAAATATTCTATGAGTACCTACTAAATTCCAGGTACTTTCATAATTGCTGGAGATAAAGCACCTATGTTCATGGAATTTACATTGTACATATACATGTTATAAAAACTTTTTAAAGCTCATAGGACAAATATGCTTAATGTAATATAGCTAAAATAAATAAAAATTTAAAAATTTCACCCCGTATATAAATACTAAAATAATTATTTTAGCCCTTGCTCTCTCTCAAATCTAAAACTCTTTTAGTTTTTACAATAAAACACAGGCATTAAAATGTTATGTTCTTTTTAATTTTAAGTACAAGTAAAACTATATATTTAAACTTATTTTTACTGTAAACATTTAACAATTAGAAAGCCAAATCTTAAAGTTAAAAAGTTAGGGATCAGATAAAGGATGCTAGAGTTTGGATACTAGATTTACAAGTTTAAGAAGATTTACAAGTTTAAGTCTCAAATTAGGCAGATAAGGTCAAAGATTATTACAGTGTTTTTTTTTACCAGGTTTTATGAAGCTGAATGAACAAAAGTGACAGGACAGGTGAAGCAAGAGCAGCAAAGAGAGAGAAAGCCCAAACAGAATGATCCAAGCTTCGGGCTTGGAGGTTTAAAGGGCAAGGTCTCCATCATGATCCTAAAGATTTGAGTCTTCTTTACTTTGAGGTAGGACATTCCAGAATAGCAGGAAGAATAAAATTTTGAACTCAGTTTGGGATATGTTCAGTTCCAGATGCTTTCCAGATTTAGAAATAGCAGAGAATGAGGATCAAGGACTAGAAGGAAGCAGACAGGTTGGGGTTTGAAATTTAGTTTTTAATAGAGTTTTATTCACACATGAGGTAACTATGTGATGACCAAAATCAAGCCTGCGGAAAGAAGAGGCAACTCTCGGGATAAAATCAGTAAGAGGAGCCATGAAGATAGAAAGGGCAATAAATGGATTAAAGGGAGAGAAGGACTTGAGAGACAAAGCAACCAGGGAGAAGAGTTTCATAAGGATAACATACTTAATGAGGGCATTTTGCGGGGTAAAGAGCAGATAAAGGGAAAGTCAGCCACTAGTTGTGACAAGTGAGGTATTCCCTTTAGAAAGGCAATTTTGGAAGTGTCCTGAGGCTAGAGGGTATTTTTTAAGAAGTTAAATAGTAAGCTACAAGAGAAGACAAAATTAAAGTAGAACTATAGATTATTATGAGGTCAAAATAGAAATGACCTAGGATGTTCATTTCACACATTTCTTTCAGATCAGCTAATTAAGGCCATTAAAACACCTTAACGTGAATATGCTTTGTGGTGTATCAAGAGATAGCACTGCACACACTATACACTAGTACTATATTTACCATGATTGTTCTTCTTGTTTGGTTGATTGAATTAAACTCCTTTTTATTTTATTGAGCTGTCTAATTGCTCCATTATAATTTCTATGGATTCCCCCAAAGACTAGTTTCTTTTTTTTTTTTTTTTTTTTTTTTGCTGTACACAGGCCTCTCGCTGCTGTGGCCTCTCCCGTTGCGGAGCACAGGCTCCAGACGCGCAGGCTCAGCGGCCATGGCTCACAGGCCCAGCCGCTCCGCGGCATGTGGGATCCTCCCGGACCAGGGCACGAACCCACGTCCCCTGCATCAGCAGGCAGACTCTCAACCACTGCGCCACCAGGGAAGCCCAAGACTAGTTTCTTTATGATAGAATACAGTTAAGTAGCCCACAGAGATAAGCAAAGTATAGGTGTATTATCCTCCTTATAGCTGAAGTAGAAATATATTTATTTTTGTTATAATTTAGATTGGATACGGAGGTGACTTCTATTAAACTAAACCACAGAGCAGGTACATGAATATGGATGGAGGGAATGTTAGGAGACTTTCCAATTGTATGCTGAAGTCTGAGAGGAGAGAGGCATAGCAAAACTGGGGAAGTGCCGTGAAGTGACCAGAATCATTAGTGTCCTTAAACATTACAGTCCTTGGAAAGCTTGGGGGCATTGGGTTGCCTATGCAGTTGAGCTAATATAACATAAAAGGAGCGTACACTTTTGTCTATTGCTAACTCTAAGAATTGTATTCTTGACTGAAAAAAAATGTACAGCCTAAAAGTTGAGAATTATATTTTATTTGGTGGACTTACTGAGGATGTAAGCCTGGGATACAGACTCTCAGAAAGCTCTGAGGAACTGTCCAAAGAGGTAAGGGAGGAGCCAAGATATATAGGAGATTTTGCAAAAAAACAAACAAAAAACCCCCCAAAGCCCAGGTAGTTGAATATCAAAAGATTACTGCTAATTAAAGAAAAGTCAGACATCTCAAGTTAATAAATTTAGAGCTTTTCTATGTAAGGGAAGATACAAGAGTCTGTGCTTATTGAAATTATTCCTTTGATATGCACCCTAACTACCTAGGGGCAGTATCCAGTTTTTCTCCATCCTGAATCCCCTAGGGGTGCACTGCTGGGGAGCAGCTGTAGTGGCCGATGGCCTGATGGCCACAACATTCTTTGTTTACCGAAATGGCAGGTGACTTTCCACAATATCTATGAACAAGGAAGATGGCTGTGCTCATCGTATCTGAAGATGGCCAGAGATGACTTAATTGATCAGTTTTTTAAAACCACAGAAACAAAACAACAGTCTTTTAATGCGAGTGGTTTTGCAGGTTTTGCCACTTATCTTAAGAATATCTGCAAACATAAAGAGCCTACTCCCACGTTCCTAACTCGAATGTTAACTTTCTGTTTGTGAGATAGAGCCTTAACTTAATTTGAAGAAGATGACGAAAATCAAAAGCAAACAAACAATATCTCATTTTCTTTAATTAAAGGTGAAGTGAATTCAAGCATGAAAACCAAAAGCCATCAGGAGCAGTGGAAACTACCTGTGGGCAGGACCAGAGGCCCTTGTGTGTTCTCTTTTCACTTCCAGCAGAGCATGGCTTAGTAAGTGCTTCCCAAAGAGAAGTGGACAAACCACTGCTGGGAAATGTAAGGACCTAGTCTTTCTTGCAGGCAAGCACAGCATGTCCTATGAGAATATACAAATCTGAAAGAGTGTTCTCCTGAAATTGAATAGTTGTTAGTCAGTCAGTATATATATCATATATAGCTGATCTTAAATTAGGGAATCTCCAAAATAGAATAAACCAGTAAAAAAAAAAAATTATGCAATGTAGATCATGTTTTTTGGGAAATCATTTAACCAGAGCTATGCTACTAATTTAATAAATTGTTGTTGTTTCTGATGGTAGCTATTCAGTAAAAACTATTCCTCTAAAGAAGTGCAATTTGTTCTGTTGAAGTGGTCAGCTTGTTTATTCTCCCTCTATTTATAATGTTCCCAGTATTGGTTTGGTTGTTACTGTTGTGCTGTTTATCTTTGTGGAGTCCAAGTGTTTTGATATAAGATTTCTGATTTCTGGGCTTCAGTTTTTCTGTAACAAATTCAGGTACCCTAGGTCAATCTTCAGTTTTGAAGTCATGTTTGTGGTTAGATAGATTAGCCAGGGGACTACATTAAGGTTGGCCCACTCAGATGTAAACTTAGGCCATTTTGTTTGCCTTTCTTATAGTAAATAAATAATACTGAACTCTGCAAAAGACAGTCCCTTATCCTTAAAAATTTGAGGAGTGCTAGACATAGAGACTTTATGCCATGTATTCTTAAAAAGTAATCTAGATAAATGTAGTCAGAAGTAGGTCTTAACCTGAATAAATCCATACTCACAACGGTTACTTTTAAAAGAAAGAAATCCTTGTCTAACTTTGTCAAAGGTGTTCTCTAACATTTTCTTGTAAAAGTTTCTTGCGTATGTTTCCAGATATTCTCTAATCATTTGGTCAGTTATTATTTTCTTTTTAAACATAATTGGAATTGCACTATATATAGGGTTCTGAAACTTGCCTTCTTCACTAAATAAATCTTGCCCAATATTCTGCATGCATACACAGAGATCTTCTTAATTGTCTTTAATGGCTGCATAGTACTTATATTATGAATGTTCCACATTAAATTCAGCAAGTTGCCTCCTGATGAATCCTTGGCCATTCCTACATTTTTGTGACTATAAATATTTCTGCCTTGAATATCCTTCTAGATTACATTTATGAACTTGACAATTGTCTGTAGAATATTTCTAGGCGTAGAACTGGTGAGGCAAAAGGAAGATGCCAAAGTTTTAGAATCTGATTTAAAAATGTGTTGGTACTTCATTCTTACTTGCAATTTTCTGGTGTTTAAGGATGCATTCTCAAGAAACTATTAAATATATTTACTGAAATCAGTAAAATCTCATTTACAATCATTTTCTAATAATAACTCATTTGAATAAAAAATAAACATGAGTTTTATGAATGGTAAGAACATTTAATTGTGTACACAGATGATGGAATTACATTTCAATTTAATAGTAGGGTAGCTATTAAATTTAATAGTAGGGCAACTAAATATTATATGCCTCCTAATGTCACACAATATAAAGTATAGTACAACTTATAAAATGTACTTGCCAAAAATATTTACCCTGTAGCTAATGAAATTATTACATCTCACTTCCACATTACAAGAAATACAGATGATAAAGAAAGTTAAATGATACGAGGAAATAAGGACAAATCTAGAAAGTAGAACATTACAGTAACTCAACCAATCTCTTCAATATGTCAATATAATTTCAAAACAAAGAAGGGCTACTCTTCTAGATTAAAATACTCCTTAGAGGCATAACAAAATGAGAAAGTTTGTCATTTACAGTATTTTGATTTAAATAAATATCTTCTTGTGCCAGAAAACAAACACATGGTCAAAACCCAACAGGGACTCAGAATGGCCATCATCAAAAAATCCACAAACAATAAACGCTGGAGAGGGTGTGGAGAAAGGGAACCCTCTTGCACTGTTGGTGGGAATGTAAATTGATATAGTCACTGAGGAGAACAGTATGGAGGTTCCGTAAAAAACTAAAAACAGAACTACCATATGACCCAGCAATCCCACTACTGGGCATATACCCTCAGAAAACCATCATTCAAAAAGAGTCATGTACCAAAATGTTCATTGCAGCTCCATTTACAATAGCCAGGAGATGGAAGCAACCTAAGTGTCCATCGACAGATGAATGGATAAAGAAGATATGGCACATATATACAATGGAATATTACTCAGCCATAAAAAGAAACGAAACTGAGTTATTTGTAGTGAGGTGGATGGCCCTAGAGTCTATCATACAGAGTGAAGTAAGTCAGAAAGAGAAAAACAAATACCGTATGCTAACACATATATATGGAATCTAAAAAAAAAAAAAAAAAAAAGGTCATGAAGAACCTAGGGGCAAGACGGGAATAAAGACATACCTACTAGAGAATGGACTTGAGGACACGGGGAGTGGGAAGGGTAAGCTGGGACAAAGTGAGAGAGTGGCACAGACATATATACACTACCAAACGTAAAATAGATAGCTAGTGGGAAGCAGCCACATAGCACAGGGAGATCAGCTCGGTGCTTTGTGACCACCTAGAGGGGTGGGATAGGGAGGGTGGGAGGGAGGGAGACGCCAAGAGGGAAGAGATATGGGGACATATGTATGTGTATAACTGATTCACTTTGTTATAAAGCAGAAACTAACACACCACTGTAAAGCAATTATACTCCAATAAAGATGATAAAAAAAAAAAAAACCCAATAGGGTCATGTCACAAGGACATAGAAGTCAACTTGAAAGCATTCCTGCTTGTGAAATTTGGGACAATTTGAGCATCCTAAATAGGCAATGACAGAAAAATATTAGAAAAAGTGGATAAAATACATTCATGAGTCCACACTGCAGGAAAAAAAAAAGTTAAAACAAGAAGAAGGAAAGTTATTTTTTGAAGAAAAATTCCAACTAATATATTTTTTTAAATCACCATATTATAACCACCACCATTATAACTGATTCTGACAAGGATCATCAATGAGCTAAAACCACTGAGTGAAAGATTATTGGGGAGCATGATATTCACACAGTATCAAATTATCAGTCAAATGATAGCTTATTAGTTACAAAGATAAAAGAGTACTTTTTAAAGATGAGATCTGGAAGACACCCATTTTAATATCCTCAATAGCCAAATTTTACATCCTCAATAATGGGGAAAACTGACATAAGCTTCCTGACGTGACATACACATCACCTATGTGATATTCCTGCCAGAAATGTTTAACCTGAATCTATTTATGAAGAAACCATGTACGAATGCAAATTAAGAGATATTCTGCAAAATAACTGCTATTTAAAAAGACGATGTCATAAGAGACCTAAGAAAAGTTGGGTAACTATTCCAGATTGAAGAGACTCAGTAACTGAACGTAACCTGTGTGCCTTGATTAAATTTTGGGTTGGCGAAAACAACAACAAACAACCTAGCTTTATTAGGACAAATTGGGAAATTTAAATATGACAGTATATTTGATAAATGTATTGAATCACAGTTTACATTTTCTGAATGTAAAATTTGTAGTGTGGTCAATGTTGTATATGAGAAAATGTGCTGGTCCTTGGGAGGTGCCCACTGAAGTCTTTAAGGAAAAATGTGATAATACCTGCAAGCAAAACTCAAAGGGTTCACCCCTTTCCCCTACCCCTACCAAAAGAGAGAGAGAGAGAGAGAGAGAGAGAGAGAGAGAGAGAGTGTGTGTGTGTGTGTGTGTAGACATGCAGATGTAGCCAAATGTTAACGATTAGTGAATCTGTATGAAAGATGTACGGGTGTATTCATTTTCTATGGCTGGCTGCCATAATAAAATACCACAGATGGAGTGAGTGGCTTAAACAGAAACTTATTTTCTGGAGGTTGGAGGTCCAAGATCAAGGTTTCAGCAGGGTTGGTTTCCTCGGAGGCCTGCCTCCTTGGCTTACAGATGGTCATGCTCTTGCTGCCTCTTCACACGGTACTCCTTCTGCCCTCACTTATCCCTAGCATCTTTCTGTGTCTAAATTTCCTCTTCTTATAAGGACAGCAGTCAGATTGGATTAGGGCCCATCCTAACAGCTTCCTTTTCATTTAATCACTGATTTAAAGCCCTGTCTCCAAAAACAGTCACATTCTGAGGTACTGGGGGTAAAGGCTTCAACATATGAATTTTGGAGGGACACAATTCAGCTCATAGAAATAGGTATTCATTAGACTGTTCTTGCAACTTTTCTGTAGGTTTGAACATTTTCAAAATGAAAAGTTGGAAGAAAAAATTAAGGACCCGACTGGTCCCCATATACTTCTCTAAAATCAAATTGTTTTGAGAATCAGAAATATTTTGGTATGTGCTTGTGGCTAAATTACATAGACAAGCTTTGTAAGATAATATAGAAAGGATTTTTTTTTTTTTTTGGAAAGAAAAAGTATCAAGAAGCTAGACTGTGTTAGTCAATTTCCACGTGTCAGCCCAGTCTGGTAAAGGAAAATTACTTGTACCAGCAACCCGCCTACACCTCTGTCCCTAAAATAAAAATAGCCTGAAAACGGAAGCACAGATTTGAAATTCAAAATGAAAAAAATCCCCCATTACATTTTCCAAAAAGTTATTTCTTCACTAACTTATTAAACGTAATGTCTCATTGACAAAGGATATTCTTAATGTGACATAGGTCAACATCACGTTATTGCTAATTGTTACCACCATAGTCTTCAGATTCTTAAAAAATTTCTATTTTGGCTTTTCTCCTATTATAATTGAGCTATAAAATAAATGAATATAATTGCATTCACCTTTCACTTCTAATTCTTCTTGATATTTTTCAGTCCTTAAGCTTTTTTTACCTCAAGGCATGATTTGTCAGGTTTTATAATCTCTGAGTATTGTCAGTGTTGCCTGTGTGTGGATTCGAAGCCTCTAGGGAAAATCCAGGTCCTATAGAAAAAGGCATTGGTGATTCAGGAAGTGGTGCTCAGTCCTCTGAGTAAGTACTGAACCAATGCCCCAGCACAAGAGGTGCTATTTTGTTGAAAATGACATAAAACAGAGGTCTTAACTTTAGTACGAGGCCATTTCATAAAAAACACACAGAAACCACCTCAGTTTCAGATTTCATGAGCAGCCTTAAGATTTTTTTTAAACGTATATACAGAACCATTAATACTTCAGAAGGGGAGAAGAATTGTACTGAGTGCAGAGGTATCTTGAATAACCTGACTGCTTTTTCAAAAGGAAAGTTCTATTTTTTTTTCTGAATATAAGGTTAGATATTTTTCATATAAAAAAATTCCAGAAATAAAAGTATAAGTGAAGTGAAAATTTGCACATAATTCCATCATCCAGAAACCAGAATTGTTAGTATTTATCCAATGTATTATGCTGAAGTCAAGTAAACAAAGAAAAATGAAAGAAAAAAAAATTTATCCTGTCTTTTTTTGTATGAACTATATACCTCAGGATAACTAAGAGATTACTTCTTGACCCGAATATTAACATGGGATGTTTTTATTGTTGTTTAACTCTAACTTCTTCAAAACGATTCTCATTTTGCTCAGGAGCTTTTAATAGCATGTTGTTAATTTTCCAGGCAATGTTTTAAATCAATCACCTGCTAATGATTTTTAATTTATTGCATTATCAGCAGACCATAATCTGTATGTTATTGAATATATTGAGGCTTTCTTACAAATTTTGTGTTAATATTCCATGTATGCTTGAAAAATTAATGTTTTTTCCAGAGTATAAAATTCTTTTTATATCTAATATTTCAAACATTATTTTTAAGGTTTTTTTTTTTCCAATTTAGGTTCACCTTGAAAATCATACCTATTTATCTCCAAAACCTAACAAGCATTTTGGTTATAATATTTTAATAAAAGTAGATTCAGAGAGGTTTAGGAGAAGAATAACCAGCCTTTAGTATATAACTTATTGGTTTAGTCACCACCCAGGATAGGGTGAGCATTCATAACCATTCTTAGTATACCACCCTCTCTATTCTAGTTCATTCCTTCCAGAGCTGGTCAGATCTCCAGTTTATCACTTTCCCTAATCTCTAGACACATCATGAATTCTAATCAGTTTTAACTGAGGTTGGGAGAAAAAAACCCTCTCCCTTTCAGTTCAAATAAACTTCATTTTAGCTAATAAATTCACACAAAATAGAGACACACAACAGGATGGGAAGGAATCATTGAATAGCTCTCTGAAGCAAAGTTAAGTTTTAAATCCTATCACCCTATTGATCCATTTAGTCTTAGGAACTAATAACTCAATAATGTTTACCTGTGGTTAGTCGTTGGGTGATTCTGTATTTGCCGTGGGGGGGGAGAGAAGTGGGAGAGAGGATACATAAGCAGTTATTCAGAGAGGTAGAACCGTTACTGAGCCTCCCGAGTCGGTCCCTAGCAAGAGTTCTTCTGTCCGATGTCATTCAAGCCAGTAAAATGAGACTGAGTTCAGTTCAGAAGCAAAGGAAAGCTTTATTCTCTCATCAAAGAATGGAGAGGTGTGAACTGACTCTAGAGCACAGGCTCCCCCGAAAAGGGTAAGGCCGCGGCAGGCCGCTTTACACACTTCCCGTTCGCCGGGAGGGAGGGAGTTCTCGCGGGGCGGGACGGAGTTCTCGCGGGGCGGGACGGAGTTCTCGCGGGGCGGGACGGAGTTCTCGCGGGGTGGGTGAGGCTGCGCTGCTCCGGCTCCTCACAGGGCCAGGTGCAGCTTCTCTGCACACGGCCCGCTGCCTCCCCCATCTTGAATTGAGGTGCTGTGCGCAGCGCTTCTGCGCACAGGCCGCTGGGCTGGAAAGTCGGCGCGGCAGCCATTTTGCACTAAAAACTCTGGAGTGCCGGCTTGGAGGTCTCTGCTCGCCGCCCCCTAGGAGGAAGAGAAACCCGACTGAGCGCAAAGGACCAGAAAAAGGTTAGACTTTATTTTATTCCCAGAAGCTTTTTTTTTTTTTAATTGAAGTATAGTTGATTTACAGTGTTGTTTTAGTTTCAGGTATACGTACTCAGATTCTATTTTTATTTCGTGGGAATTGCTGGTGGGCTTTGCGAGTGACAAATCCGTTCTCTGCCTTTTGTCCTGCTCCTCATTCTTAAGGGGCGCTGAGGGGCTAAGGTGCAGCTTCTGTGGCCGCCTCCTGCTGAGGCGGGCCTTGTCATGACCCTGGGGAGGAGCGGAACTTCCCCAGCCGCTTTTAGATGTGTTTGGTGGTTACCAGGCCTCGGCCTTAACTGTTAGTAGCTCTGAGCAACCCCCGTTTGTCTAACCTTTTGGAGACAAAGGACACCAGACACTTTGGGATGCGTGGCCCGTATATCAGCAAGAAAATAATGGTCACATGTTAAATTTTCCTTAAAAATGAAGGTATCTCGGTCTTTCATCTGTAGGCAAGTGTGCCCTGATGTGGAGGCTCACTGCCGGGGCCTGAACGTCCCTGTTCACACTTTGTTGTTTTTCGGAAGAGAAGCTTCAGGTCAGAGAGGGGTTCCCACGAGTGGTCAAAGGGGCCGTTGCCCCAGGTTGTCTCTCTTGAGTTTGAGGCTTGGGGGCCTCTTCACTGGAGTGTGATATCTCCACGGGGTGACCCTTGCAATTTCAGGGCAGATGGGTGGTTAGTGTCACCGAGTGGGGTCTCTTCCGCCTGTGAGTGAGCTGGGATTGCAGGCTGCCTATTTTCCAGGTTTTTGGATGCAGCCCGTCTCCTGGCCAAAAGGGGTGCAGGGCCAGGTCGGTGGGTGCAGGCAGCACCATATTCCCTGGGGGCTTTCTCGATTTCTTTCACCTGGAAGGCACACTTGAGTTGTTCCTCTTTTTTTTTTTTTTTTATTAGTTTCTGCTTTATAACAAAGTGAATCAGTCATACATATACATCTGTTCCCACATCCCTTCCCTCATGCATCTCCCTCCCTCCCACCCTCCCCATCCCACCCCTCCAGGCGGTCACAAAGCACCGAGCTGATCTCCCTGTGCTCTGCGGCTGCTTCCCACTATCTATCTACCTTACGTTTGGTAGTGTATATATGTCCATGCCTCTCTTTCGCTTTGTCACAGCTTACCCTTCCCCCTCCCCATATCCTCAAGTCCATTCTCAAGTAGGTCTGTGTCTTTATTCCCGTTTTACCCCTAGGTTCTTCATGACTTTTTTTTTTTTTTTAATTCCGTATATATGTGTTAGCATACGGTATTTGTCTTTCTCTTTCTGACTTACTTCACTCTGTATTGTTCCTCTTTTTTGTTTATTTTTTTGGCTATGCTGTGCAGCTTGCAGGATCTTAGTTCCCTGACCAGGGATTGAACCCTAGGCGCCGGCAGTGAAAGTGCTGTGTCCTAACCACTGAACCACCAGGGAATTCCCAAGTTGTTCCATTTCCAGGGGGCTAAGGTGTCCTTTTCTCTTGGGCGTGGGGAATGTGTCTACCATACATGAGTTCAAAGGCACTTGACTTTAACTTATCCCTTAGGGCAGTCGGAAGCAGCTTAATCCAATTTCCTTGAGTTTCCTGGCATAGCTTGGCTAAGGCCCATTTCAAGGTCAGATTGGGTCTGTCTACCTTCCCCAACAACTGGGGTCTCCAAGTTG
The DNA here is from genome assembly GCF_964341445.2 of Mesoplodon mirus. NCBI lineage: Eukaryota > Metazoa > Chordata > Mammalia > Artiodactyla > Ziphiidae > Mesoplodon > Mesoplodon mirus. The sequence goes on from NC_138996.1 coordinate 25,929,709, forward strand.
AGAACATGGTCTACTATGCCCAGGGTACTTGTATCCCCTTCCCCACTTGGACCATATTGCTTTGTAGGGAACCTTGGAGCCCAAACCTGGGGATTATTTCTTTTAGTAATGCCTTACCCACTTCAGCTGCAGTTGCAGTTGTAGCAGGGAATGCCTCTGTCCACCCAGAAAACATGTCCACTAGCACCAAGAGATACTTGAAATTGCCCCGTACTTTCAGACATGACTGTGAAATCAACCTGCCAGTCTTCCCCAGGATGTGTCACTCTGGTCAGAATGGGTCTTATCTGGGGGTCCCGGGGGGTCTGGTGTTGGGGTGTTCTTTACGCAGCTCTCCTACTAACTATGCTTTTCATGGCAGAAGTTACCATGACCTCAGCTAACCAATTATATAGGGCTTCCCTCGGATAATGAGTGCCTTGATGAGCTTCCCTGACGGCTTGGCAAGCTGCAGTTTGGGGGAAGCAGTGTTGCTCACATTCATTAACTAGCCACCCGTGGCCTCCCAGATCTCTGTTGAAGCCCCATTTTCAGGCTTTGTCTAATTCTTCCTTTGTGTAGATTGGGGAATAATTAGATGGATGCCACAGCGTGATTCCCTCAAGGGGGTGCAGTCCAGATGACTCTGGGGACTACGCTGCATGCACACCACCACACCTGGGTATCGGGTTGCTGGGCAGAGCTGTTCTGATTGTATGAAGACTGCCTCCTTCTACTCTGTCAGAGTGTCCTCAAGATCAGAGTCAGTTGTCCTCACACCAACCTTCCAAAGCCTCTGCCGTCCTCTCACTCATTGAGCCCGGGCGAGCCCAGAGTCTAGCAGATCAGGCTAAAAGGCCACACACAGTCTGTCTCTTCGTGACCATGAAAATTTTGTTACTGACCCTCCCAAGTCAGTCCCCAACAAGAGTCCTTCTGCCCGGTGTCCTTCAAGAAAATAGAATGAGACCAAGTTTGGTTCAGAAGCAAAGGAGACTTTATTTATTCTCTGATCAAAGAATCAAGATGTGCGAGCTGAGAGGTGTGAGCTTGTGCTGTAGACCACAGGTCTCCTGGACGGGGAGGGGTGCTTTATAGAGATCTGTCAGCTGGGAGGAGGGGGGTTCTCATGGGGTGGGAAAGCTGTGCTGCTCACAGCCCCAGATCGCAGTTCTGGGCACGGCATCTCTGTACACGGCCCCCAAGCTGAACGGTTGGGCACAGTCATTTTGCACTAGGAACTCTGGTCTGAAGTGCCCGGTCAGTGCAAGACCTCTACAGTGCAGTACCCAATGAGCAAGTGAAACTAGACTAAGTACAAAGGAAAAGAAAAAGATTAGACTTTATTTTATTACGCAGATTCTATTTTTATTTCCGGGGAATTGTTCAGGGACTTTGCCGGTGACCGGACTATTTCCTTTAAGGTTTGTTTAAGTAGTACCTATTAACATGACATGGAACATGCTTTGAGTAAATGGTGTACCAAGGAATAGTGTAGTTGACAGGAAGACTATAATAATCTCTGAAAACTAATTATTATTTCCTTCCTTTTGTGGGTAAGAGGACAAAAAGCCCACCTCTTTCCTCTGCCACTGATCTCTATATAACTACTTTCTCACTGCATCTATGTATTTTTTTAATTATAGTAACTGATTTTAAAATTTTTATTTATTTTTATTTTTGTTTTTGGCTGCGTTGGGTCTTTGTTGCTGAGCATGGGCTTTCTCTAGTTGCAGTGAGCCCCCCGCTACTCTTCATTGCGGTGCACGGGCTTCTCATTTCGGTGGCTTCTCTTGTTGCAGAGCATGGGCTATAGGCACGCAGGCTTCAGTAGTTGTGGCACGTGGGCTCAGTAGTTGTGGCTCACGGGCTCTAGAGCGCAGGCTCATTAGTTGTGACGCACGGGCTTAGTTGCTCCGTGGCATGTGGGATCTTCCTGGACCAGGGCTCAAATCCATGTCCCCTGCATTGGCAGGTGGATTCTTAACCACTGCGCCACTAGGGAAATCCTCTTATTGCATCTTGAGTGCACTTCCCACTATGAGGTCTGCCTGTAACTTAAGACAGCTTCCTAATGGTCTTCCCCATGAAGAGCTCAACATTCTAAGCAATGGCAGCCATGCTGGAAGCATGAGGCACATATTACAGAGCCTTTGAAGCCTCATTTGATGTATGGGTTCCCGTCCACTCTGTTCATAGATTTTTTTCATCACGCCATGCCACACCACAGCTGCCATTTTCAATGGGGCTTGTATCCTGAACCCTCACTTTAACTCTAGAGGAGTCAGTGTTGGTCCCTTTGTCGTATCCCCAGTGGGGGCCCTGGTGATGTTTGCTGAGTCATCGAATGATACGTTTATCTTCTGGATCTGTGTTATTCTTTGGGCTAGAAATTACCCACTGTACTCTTTCCTCACGTTGGAAAGGTTTTTATTTTGCAGAACAAGGCAGCTTTACTGTTCAGAGAAAAATCACAGCATTTTCTTGTTCTAATGACAGTGACCAACTATAATGCTTTCAAGGTCAGAATCATTTGTCCTCTATTTTGGGGTCAGCAAAAACATTTTTATCTCTGGGGAAAAACAACCAGATACTTCTTTTTTTCCCGTTGAAAAGGGGTTTTTTAGAGTGTGAAAGCACTCCCTACCCACATCATGCACACACACAATTGTTCAATGATAGGAAAATAGGTAACATGGGGTAATCATTGGACTGTGAAAATCACTAGGCTGAGTTCTGTAGGAGACCAGATGGCCAGAGAAGAGGCTTTTGGGGACAAGTTAGTGGCTGCTTGAGAATACCGTTCTCATTTTAAACCTAAGTATATCTTGCAGTCTAACTTCTCTCTTAAAAAAAAATATTGTTATTGAACTGCAGAGTTGTATCTCTGTGTGGACTATGGACAGTCAACAGTAGGGGGCTTACGAGTTGTACTGTTACAAAATGGGTATAACCCAGGTTCTCATACGCTAATTTTTTGTACTGGAAGTCCTGTTCCAGAAACATTTTCTTTGACTGTTACTTGCTTTTTAAACTGTTCAGCGGGACTTCCCCATTGGTCCAGTGGTTAAGACTCCATGCTACCACTGCAGGGGGTGCAGGTTTGATCCCTGGTTGGGGAACTAAGATATCGCACGCTGCACAGTGCAGCCCAAAATAAATAAATACATAAAAACTAAAAATAAACTGCTTAGCCAATTGAAGGAAATCTGCTTATGGTACAATTTGTAACCAAATCCATTCCAAGTTGTGTATTTGTTTTCCAGTTTTAAAAATTACAATTAAAAAAAGTAAAACAAAAACACAGCATTATGTGATTCTATCAGTTAGATATTGCTGCATAATAAACCGTTTTGAAACTTTACATCCTAACACAGCACTCATTTATTTAGCACATGATTCTTTGGATCATTGGTTTGGGCTGGACTGATGAGGACACTTTTTCAGCTGTTCTTGGCAGGGCTTACTCATGTGTTTGGGGTCAGTCGCTGATTCTGTGGTCAGTCCGTGAATTAGCTGGGGGCTGGTTTACCCAGATGTCTGCACTCACCTGTTTGGGAGTGGATATCGGTGAAGGTACCTCAATTCTTCTCCCCTGGTCTCATCCTCTAGCAGGAAAACCCGAATTTGTTCACGTGCCAAAAGGATTCCAGAAGGAGTAAGGAAGCAAATCACAACACACATTCTTTTATAGCCTCTACATCATGTTTGCTAATTTCTTATCAGCAAAAGGCAAGTCACAAGAGGCCAGGCCCAGATTCAAGGGTAAAAAAATGGTCTTCCCCTTTGATGGGCAAAGATGCAGAACACATTGCAAAGAGCAGTGCATGAAGAATGGAAAATATATGTAGCCGTTTTTGCCGACTTAGCTTGAATGCTCACAAAACCCCTGAGAAATAAGAAAAGTAAAGCTCGGGGAATTATAGCTATTCATCTAAAATCAGGCAGCAGTACCTGAGGATGGCGCTGGTGTCAAAACAATTTACGTCAGTCTCTGATGACTGGAGACTGTGTCTCTTTTCTTTTGTTTGGTTGTTTTGTTTTGTTTTAATCATGCCTCCAAACCACAGTTATAATAGTAGGAGGGACCTATTCTGTTCCTATTCACCACTATTTAAAAAATATCTCTGTTGATCGATGTATGCGTATACAGTTGACATTCTTGCAGTATGTAAAAATCTACACAAATACAATTTAAACTACCTGGTATCCCCTTCCTTCTGAGATGTTTGCTAAGCCCGTCCTGTCTTGTGGGCTATTCTGTATATACCTACATTCAGCCAGTCACCAATCATACTATAGTGTAACTGACTATTAGGCCATAAGCTCCATTGTGAGTATTCAGTGTGTCATGTTGTGTTTATCAAGTGCCTGTGTAAAGATGTTCAATGAATATTGGCTGAATGAATGAAGAGTTAACTGTTAGCCTTTACTTTCTGCATCTAAAGGTATAATGGAAATATCTCAGGTAAAAATGTTTAGATGTAGCCAGTATTTTCTAATAAATATATACAAAGAACCCTGTAGTACACATAAAATAGGGTATATTAATAGTGGAGAAGAAACAAAACTCCCATTGAGAAGAATTCCAAATAATTTATGTAGATACTCCCACATCCCCCTCAGAGACAGAGCTCAGTTCCTCTTGCCCTTGAGTGTGGGCTGGGCTTAGTGACTTGTTTTCAAAGAGTAGGGCATGGAAAGGAGGTGGGAGGAGTCATTTTACAGGGCGAGAAACTGGGCAAATGCTTCTCAGCCCGATGATCAAGGTCAACATCATCAGCAATGCCATGTCCATAGTATGTATCCCTGATATGATATGACAAAGATTGTATTTCATCTTTGTGATATTACTCCCCAAAACCCATAACCCTGATCCAATCATGAGAAGAGTACCACACCAAAATTGAGGGACTTTCTACAAAATACCTGGCCACTACTCCTCAAAAGCATCAAGGTTATATAAAACAAGGAAAGTCTGAGAAATTGTCACAGACCAGAGAAGGCTAAGGAGATATGATAACTAAATGTAATGTGGTATCCTGACAGCATCCAGGGGGCAGAGAAAGGACATTAGGGAAAAACGAGTTGTTTTAGTTCGGGCTGCTTTTACAAATTACCATAGACTGCATGGCTTAAACGACATTTATTTCTCACAGTTCTGGAGGCTAGGGGTCTGAGATCAGGGTGTCAGCAAGGTTGGGTTCTTGCTGAAAGCCCTCCACCGGTTTCTGGACAGCCACCTTCTTGCTGTGTTTTCACATGATGGAGAGAGAATTCATCTTTCCTGTATCTCTTTTCTTTTTTTTTTTTTTTTTTGGCTGCACTGCACAACATGTGGAACCTTAGTTTCCCGGTGTCCAGGGATCGAACCTGTGCCTCCTGCTGTGGAAGCTAGGAGTCTTAACCACTGGACCACCAGGGAAGTCCCACTCCTGTATCTCTTAGAAGGGCACCAATACCATTCACAAGGTCTACCTTCATGACCTAATTACGTCCCAAAGGCCTCCGCCTCCTAATACCATCACATTGGGGACTAGTGTTTCAATATATGAACTTAAGGGGGACACAAGCGTTCAGTCCATAGCACTAGTGAAATAGAATAAACCGTAGAGTTTAGTTAATAGTATCAACGTTGGTGTTCAGTTGTGATGAATGTACTGAAATAATGTGAGATGATAGCCATAGAGAAAAGCGAATGCAGGGTATGCGAGGTCTTTCTTTTTTAAAAAGAATTATAAGGTAATCTCTATCTGCCAGATAACATGACCTGGTGGAAGAATGGGTGGCTGGGGGATTATTATGAGAAAGAGACTGACTTTTCATTGTAAGTCGTTATATGTATTTCGAATTTTGTATCGTGCTCGTATGTATTACCTGCAGTATTACCTACTCTTTAAAAATTAATTAACAGTTAGCTCTTTTGGGAGATAATTAATATAGCTAAAATAAATATAGCTAAAACCCTGTATGTAGGTGAGAAGCTGCTTCTCTCAGCCTAAAATGACAAGATTGAGGCTGATGAGCTATACGGTCGGTGGCCAGGTAAATTAAGCCAGAGACCAGAATGCCTTTTTGTGCCTGGCAGAATTTCAAAATCGACACTACCTCAACATTTGACTCATGGCAGATAATACAGCCAGGGTTTGAAAAAACAAAAAACAAACAAAATTCTAAAGTCTGGAAATTTTCTACCAGTGAAAATTAAATATTAGCAGAATAAAAAGGCAATTTGATGGTATTAGCATAGTCCTTTAGCAATTAAGTAAAACTCTTTTTTTTTTTTTTGCGGTACGCGGGCCTCTCACTGTTGTGGCCTCTCCCGTTGCGGAGCACAGGCTCCGGACACGCAGGCTCTGTGGCCATGGCTCACGGGCCCAGCCGCTCCGTGGCATGTGGGATCTTCCCGGACCGGGGCACGAACCCGTGTCCCCTGCATCGGCAGGTGGACTCTCAACCACTGCGCCACCAGGGGAGCCCAGTAAAACTCTTAAAATGTAGTTTTATACTGGCAAGACAGAACCTTTCCAAAAATATCACCCTAATGAGGGTGGTCTTTGAGCAGACGATTAATATGCATTCAGGCTTCATGTGTTTTATAATCATAGAGTCTGGCAATTTTCATTTGGCATTTTAAGTTAACAAGGAAAGTTATGAGTTGCAAGATTTTCCAAATTACTCTAGGTGTGATTCTCTGTACACAAAGGTGTTTTAAGACCCTGAAGAAAATCGGCTAATGTATAGAGTTTCAGTTCTCTTCTTGAGCAGTTCTAATGCTGTGGCTCTGTATCTCCATAGTTTATCAAGTTCTTTTGATGAAGATAATAAGAAAATCTAATCTCTCATGACTGTTGGCCCATGAGCAAACTAAGAGTCTTGTAGAAATCCGACCCCCGCCCCCAAAACTAAGTTTCCAAGAACTCAGGATTTTTAGAACGACAATAGATTGTAGGGATCAATTTAGTCAAATGCCTTTATTTCACAGATGAAAAATTTAAGGGTTGTAGAAGGTAGATAACCAGTTAATGGTCACTCAGCAAATACTTGGTGAACAGAACTAAAATCCACATTTCTTCCCAGGTTGCCTTGCAAGGAATGTATATATGCTTGTTGTTAAATACACATATATCATTCACCGATATTCCCAGTATAGCCCTTGATATAAAAATACCGGGATAGAGAAGAGCTATGCAGGAGGCAAACCAATTCACTACAAATGAAGTCATGGGAGAAGTCCTGAGTCCTAATAAAGAAGGAAAAGGAATTAAACAAGGGAGAGAGAAGATGCCAATCTAACATTCTCTCGCACTAGTACATTCTGTATATGGGTCTTCATTCCCAGTGAAGTATCTATCTGAACATTCACCATGGCCTATATTGTTTTTGAGACATTGCTTGATTCAGGCTAATTTTATCCATGCCTTCTACTTGGATTGACAATGGATGGGAAAGTTTGGAAATAAGGGGAAGGGGTATAATGCTGGAGCTGAGAGCATCAGTAGCCAGGTCTGGGGATGATGGCAAGAAAGATGAAAGGCAACAAGGAAAGCTCTCGTTAGTAAGAACACAGGCAATACCAAGTAATATGCTCAGGATGTGCGTAATTCTTAAGAACAGCTGTTCACCAGATCCCAATTTTCCTGGTGCACCACCATACCTGGAATCATGTTTTTATTTATTAGCTTTAGCTAAAACAATTCTTTACTCTCGGTAATTATAAATAATATTTGTAAGCTACTTCTCTCCAGGGTAGTCTTGCTACAATCATCCTTAATTATATGGCTTCTATTTTGATCCATTATGCAGAATTATTCTTGGACTTGGTATTCAAAAAATACAAATTATGCATCCTACTAATTCTACTAATTAGACACACATGTGGATAGTGGGTTCTTGTGGGAAGCAGTCAGCCATGAGAGCAGGCTGCGGACATGCTAGGCATGCCGCCGCTGCTCAAAGGGACTGTCCCTACTTGTTCCCCTCCTTGTTCCATTCCATGGGAGATAAATCACCAGGGCCCAGAGATCAGAAAGAATGTAAAATGAGATAAGCAAAGCTGTCTCCCCCCCTGCACGTGCAGGTTATTTTTGATGATTCTGGGTTTATGGATTTTCTCCCAGGGAAGTTAACCTTGAGCCGAGACAGTCATTAGATAATGTAAACCACCGTCTGGCAACCTTCCCTTTTCTAGAACTACCTTCTGCTCATAAAACTGAAGATCTTTCAAAAATTAGACAGGGACCTGATGAACCATATGCTGATTTTGTAGATAGATTGTTACAGGCGGTGGGGAGACTCATTGTGGATGGACCCACTGGTACAATTGTAGTTAGGCAACTTGCTTTTGAAAACGCTAATAATGCATGTCAGGCTGCGATTTGGCTCTGGAGAAAACGGGGAACATTGGAGGACTGTATTCGCCTTTGTGTGGACATTGGACCTGCTTATATACAGGGTGCTGCTATGGCTGCAGTATTAACTAAAGTGGGGCTTAAAAACAATCAAAAGAAAACAAAGACTTGTTTTAAATGCGGAAAGGCAGGTCATTTTGCTGGAGAATGTAGATCTTTTAATTCTAACCCTAGTCCTTCCTTCCCTGTTCAAAAACCTCCAGATGGTCGGAAAGTCCCTGGTTTATGCCCTAGATGCAATAGGGGAGAACATTGGGCATGAGATTGTCACTCACTGACCCACAAGAATGGGACACCACTGTCGGGAAACTCCTCCCGGGACCTTCCCCGGCCCCAACAAACAATAGGGGCGATGTCTGTGTATCTTCCTCAAATTATCAATCGGACATTAACCAAGAACAAAAACATACAATATCCTCGCTCTCCAGAGCAACACCAGGAAGCGCAGCACCGGACCTCATTACCTCCGCCCGATATGTATTAACTCCTGAAATGGGTCCTTAGGCCCTCTCTATGGGCATCTGTGGACCTTTACCCAAGGGTTTGATGGGACTATTTGGGAAGAAGTAGTGTCACCATGAAAGGTTTAACTATTGTGCCAGGAGTCATAGATTCTGATTATGAAGGAGAAATAAAAATCATGGCACAGGGCTTCCCTGGTGGCGCAGTGGTTGGGAGTCCGCCTGCCGATGTGGGGGACGCAGGTTCGTGCCCCGGTCTGGGAGGATCCCGCATGATGCGGAGCGGCTGGGCCCGTGAGCCATGGCCACTGGGCCTGCGCGTCCGGAGTCTGTGCTCCGCGGTGGGAGAGGCCGCAGCGGTGAGGGGCCCGCGTATTGCAAAAAAAAAAAATCATGGCACAAACTACTAAAAATATAATAACTTTCTCCTGGTGATAAAATTGCACAATTGCTACTTTTATCCTTTGTACCTCATGGACAAATTTTACAACATCAAAAGAGAGGAACAAAGGCCTTCAGATCATCTAATGCCGCCTACTGGATTCAGAAGACAGGGAAAGAACGTCCAGAAATGAAATTAACCATTAATAGAAAGGTTTTTTCAGGTTTGTTAGACACTGGAGCTGATGTCTCTGTTATGACGCAGATGCACTGGCCTAAACATTGGCCCGTTAGTCCTACTATTACAGAACTTCAAGGAATAGGACAAAGTTCTTCTCCTATGCAAAGTAGTCAGTTATTATTATGGCAAGATAGTGAGGGCTGTTCAGGATACTTCCAGCCTTATGTTTTGCCTGGGCTGCCTTTAAACCTCTGGGGCCGGGATATATTAAAAGAAATGGGAGTATTGCTTTATAGTCCAAGTTCTCAAGTGTCTAATATGATGTTGGATCAAGGATTTCTTCCCACAAAAGGGCTGGGAACAAATCAACAAGGAACTGTCTATCCTATTGATGTGAAAATAAAAAATGATAAACAAGGTTTGGGTTTTTGTTAGGGGCCTTGGATTCTCCTCCACTCACTGCTGATCCAATCACTTGGCTGACTGATGACCCTGTATGGGTGGACCAATGGCCCCTCACAAAGGAGAAGTTAGAAGCTGCAGAACAATTAGTACTGGAACAATTACAATTAGGGCATTTAGAAATTTCCAGTAGCCCTTGGAATACTCCTATTTTTATTATCAAGAAAAAATCTGGAAAATATAGGTCATTACAGGATCTAAGAGCTGTCAATAAAACTGTGCTAATAATGGAGGCTCTTCAACCAGGCCTACCCTCTCCAACAGCCATACCACATAATTATCATCTTTTAGTTATAGATTTAAAAGATTGTTTTTTCACTATTCCTTTGTTTCCTGAAGATAGAAAACGTTTTGCTTTTAGCTTGCCTTCCTTAAATTTTAAAGAACCCATGAGGAGATTTCAGTGGAAAGTATTGCCTCAGGGCATGGCAAATAGTCCTACATTATGCCAAAAATATGTGGCTCAGGCCTTGACTCCTGTGAGAAAAAGGTTTCCAACGTTATATCTCATAGATTATATGGATGATATACTTTTAGCCACTGAGAATGTTTCTTTTCTTTTTCTTTTTCTTTTTTTTTTTTTTTTTTTTGCCGTACGCGGGCCTCTCACTGTTGTGGCCTCTCCCGCTGCGGGGCACAGGCTCCGGATGCGCAGGCTCAGCAGCCATGGCTCACGGGCCCAGCCGCTCCACGGCATGTGGGATCTTCCCGGACCGGGGCACGAACCCGTGTCCCCTGCATCGGCAGGTGGACTCCCAACCACTGCGCCACCAGGGAAACCCGAGAATATTTCTTTATTAGAGACTGCTTTTCAATTTTTACAACAATCCTTAACAATCATTTGGCTTGGTCATTGCCTCAGAAAAAATTCAAAGACAATCTCCATTTTTATAGTTGGGTAAATATATAGATAAACACTACTATTAGACCTCAAAAACTGTAAATTCGAGTTGATAATTTAAAAACATTAAATGATTTTCAAAAATTACTTGGAGATATTAATTGGCTAAGGCCTTCCTTAAAACTTACTACTGCTCAACTACAGCCTTTGTTTGATATGCTTAAAGGTGATTCAGATCCTTCGTCATCATGCTCCATGACTCCAAAGGGTTTCCAAGCATTACAGATAGTTAATAGAGCTATCAGCTCTGCGCAATTAACTCGAATACATACTCACCTGCCAATTTATTTAATTATTTGTCCAACACCCCATGTGCCCACAGCTGTTTTATGGCAGACCACTGGAGTTATTGAATGGATTCACATGAAGACTACAGCCTCTAAGGTTATTAATCCTTATTATGAACTTATTAGTACTTTAATGATGCAAGGTAGAACTAGATGCTTACAACTTATAGGAACCTTCTCAACTTATTATCCCTTATTCAGTTAGTCAACAAAATTGGCTTTTTCAACATAGTAACGAATGGGGACTTGCTCTTGCAGGATTTCCAGGAAACCTAGAATGTCATTATCCTGCTGATAAGATAATTCAATTTAGTAAAAACAATCTTTACATTTTTCCTTCTATAATCCAACAACACCCTATTCCACATGTACCTCTGGTTTTTACAGACGGGTCTTCCTCAGGAGTGGCTACTGTAATCATTGACGACGGAATAAAACTAACTGAACACACTTCCTTGACTTCAGCTCAACGTGTGGAACTGTATGCTGTCATTATGGCTTTTAAACATTTGCCTTCTGTATCTTTTAATTTGTTTTCTGATAGTAAATATCTTATTAGCTTAATGTTTCTTCTGGAGACTGCGACCATAGGACATACTAATGATCCTGAATTATCCTCTTTTCGTCTACTCCAGCAACTCACACGCTCTCATGATGGCCCTGTTGCAGCTTTAGATATTCGTGCACACTCTAATCTCCCTGGTCCTTTAACAAAACTTAATGCAGCTGCAGATAGTTTGACTCGTACTAAATATAATTTTTTTTCCTATCCATTCCTCTCCTGATGCTAAAGCTTCTACCCCATCACTCCATTCTCCCTCTTATCATGAATGGTTATTGTATTGCATTCATATCTTCATACTGTTGATACTCTTGGTTCATATCTTGGACACCCTCATATTATGGTAAGTTATGATCAGACTGCTTCACAAGCAGCACAACAATCGCATGCTTTACACCATCAGTCAGCGGCTACATTACGCAAACAATTTTCCCTTACTCGTGAAGCCGCCCGACAAATTGTTAAGCAACGCCCACAATGCTTATCTCACCTTCCTGTTCTGTATTATGGCGTTAATCCTCGTGGATTATTACCTAGTCATTTATGGCAAATGGATGTTACACGTATCCCGTCTTTTGGGAAATTACAGTTTGTTCATGTCACTATTAATACTTATTCTGGTTTCCTCTGTGCTACAGCACAGACCAGAGAGGCTACTAAACATGTTATTACTCATTTATTACATTGTTTTGCATTTATGAATATTCCTAAAATTATAAAAACTGATAGTGGGCCTGCTTATACCAGTACTGCTTTTGCAAAATTTTGTGATTCCTTACAAATTACTCATATTACACGTATTCCGTATAATCCTCAAGGACAGGGCATTGTAGAACGTGCACACAGATCCCTAAAACTAACTATTGAAAAAATAAAAAAGGGGGAATTATATGAAACCACACCATACAACCTTTTGAATCATGCATTATTTATTTTAAATTTTTTGACTGTTGATAAATATGGCCGTTGTGCAGGAGAAAGGTTGTTGGCTGAGCGAACATTGGCAACATGCGTTCCAGAAGTTCTTTGGCGGGATCCATGGACCAGTACCTGGTATGATCCGGATCCCGTCTTGATCTGGGGGCGAGGTCACATGTGTATCTTTCCTAGATCTGCGCCTGGTCCTCGTTGGCTTCCTGAACGTCTAGTGAAGCAGATAGATGGCTCGTCGCAATGCCCGACTGATAAAGAAAATGCAGAAACTTCACATTTCTCCAAAGAAAGCAACAGTGACTGTATCAATCGAGAAAAAGAAGAAGAAGAGGAGACCACTTGCCAGGACGACTCAGGGAGTGATGTTCCAACCTGGGGACAAATTAAACAGTTGGTTTCACGAGCTCAAGAGTTAGTGAAACAACAGAATAATCCTGTTACACCTGTAACTTTATTTTTGGCTATGTTGGCAACCATTTCATATGTTCCCTCTGTTAATGCAGCAACTTACTGGGCCTATGTACCTGATCCTCCACTATTACAAACCATATCTTGGTCTGAAGTAGAGTTTCCTGTATTTTACAATGATACTGTTTATGGGCCTCTTATTGGGAATATAAAACAAATCAATATGTCTGTAAATTATACTAACTGGTTTAATACCTATCCTGTCTGTCTTAGCCCATTGAATCTGGAAACTGGATGTGTAAAGGCTATTAATTATGAGCATACAGATGTTTATGAGGAAACGGATCAATCAGTTGGTTTGTCAGGCTCTCCAGGCATCCTTCGTTTTACAGGAACTAACATTACTCTTACATGCCCAGCTACCAGCCGACGAGAGGATCTTAAGGGTACCATCATTTGGTATAAAAATGGGCAACCTATTAATATTAGAGGTCGAATCTCATACGCTTCACCACTTGGGGATTCCACTATTACCATAACCAAGGTTACAGGCAAAGATTCAGGAAATTATTTCTGTATGAAGCATTTACCTGGAGGACAAGGGATACTTATAGCTGGACATAAGGTTACTATTCTTAACAGAAAACCAAAAAATCAATTTCCTCCTTTTATGACCATTAACTTTCCTGAATCCAATTTTGAACGTTGCAATGCATCTTGGAATAACCAAATATGGTGTACTATAGATTATACCAAGGGGTCAGTTCTTATCTCTTCTATTCCCGTCATAGATAGGTTTATTACTTTTCAAAAGAACTGGGATATATGGAAACTAGCTCTAACTTATTCCAATACACCTGTTATAACTTGTGTTGCTCCTCCATATACACTTTTGATTGGTTCTATTAACATTGTTAATTCTTCCAAATGAGGGTATAATATTAGCTATGTTAATTGTATTTTTAGCAGTTGTATGTTCCCTTCTGCAGGAACGCAATCTGTGCTTATACTAAAGCAACCCATGTATGTTATGGTGCCTGTACATCTGAAAGAACCTTGGTATGAAAATACTGGAGTACCGGCATGGGTGGAACTCTCTAAAGCCTTGCAGAGAAGGAGACGCTTTATTGGGTGGCTAATAGTAAGTTTATTTGCCTTGGCTGCTCTGTCTGCTACCGCGACTACTGCCGGTCTTGCTCTTTCACAGAGTATTAATGATGCTCACTTTGTTAATCAATTATCTCAACATACCAGTCTTGCTTTATCTTTACAAAATCACATAGATTTACAGATTAATAAGAAGTTAGATGAACTTAAAAAAGCAGTTTTGGGGATTGGAGATCAGATGGCAGCATTAAAATTGAGGATGCGTTTAGCTTGTCATGCAAAGTATACATGGATTTGTGTTACTCCTTATAAGTATAATGACTCTATTTGGGAATGGGAAAAAGTAAAAATGCATCTGCTGAGTGTTTGGTCAGATAATAATATTAGTCTTGATCTTAAGAAGTTAAATACTGAAATTCAGGATATGCAAAATGCACATCTTGATGATATTTCGCCAGAAGATGTAATTCAGACTTTACTGGATCATTTAAGGTGGTTAAACCCTCAGTCTTGGATTACTGGAAGGTTGTCAGGATTTATTACCCTGGCCATAATTTGCCTATTATTGATAATAATCTTCTCATGTCTGTTTCGTATCCTCATGCAACAATATACTACTCTCGGCACTAAGCATCATGGAATAATTTTGCAGCAAAAATTAAAAAATAAAGGGGGACCTGTGGGAAGCAGTCAGCCATGAGAGCAGGCTGCGGACATGCTAGGCATGCCGCTGCTGCTCAAAGGGACTGTCCCTACTTGTTCCCCTCCTTGTTCCATTCCATGGGAGATAAATCACCAGGGCCCAGAGATCAGAAAGAATGTAAAATGAGATAAGCAAAGCTGTCTCCCCCCCTGCACGTGCAGGTTATTTTTGATGATTCTGGGTTTATGGATTTTCTCCCAGGGAAGTTAACCTTGAGCCGAGACAGTCATTAGATAATGTAAACCACCGTCTGGCAACCTTCCCTTTTCTAGTCTGTATAATCCGCAACTGTAGCACAATAAAATTTGCCTTGCAACCAGCAGTTGTGTTGGTCCTTCTGACCCCATTCGTCGGTGCTATTTCAGTTCCTTACCCCTTCCCTTCTGACCCTGGTGGGCTCAGTCTTCCTCGTTTGGCTGGTCCGCGTCAGTTTCTGAATAAAAAGATGCTCACAAAGGACCTCTGTCATATTTATTCAGGAGTAGTTTTTTTGTTTTTTTTTTTTTTTAAGGAAAAAGAACTCTGTAGATTTTCTGGTTGCCCTTGCTCTTTACTTCAACAAGAGCGAGAGAAATGCAACCGACAATTTCTCAGTAATTCCCTATTCAGTCAGTATCCTACAGTGGTCACTTGACATTTTGATACAGGGGTTTTGATGTTGCAGTTTTTATACTTTCATTTTGACTCAGACTGAAAAATAAACATTAAACTTTTCCCTCAAATGAAGCTTTATTTTTTTCCTGTTTATAAAAATAAACAGAAATCTTGCTGTTAAAAATGGATACTTGATTTTATCTTTTTAAATTTTATGTGTGTCCTGAAATGATACTGAAAACATAGTTATGAATAAAGAAGAGAGATTTCGGGCTTCCGTGGTGGTGCAATGGTTGGGAGTCCACCTGCTGATGCAGGGGATATGGGTTCGTGCCCCGGTCCGGGAGGATCCCACATGCCACGGAGCGGCTGGGCCTGTGAGCCACAGCCGCTGAGCCTGTGTGTCTGGAGCCTGTGCTCCGCAATGGGAGAGGCCACAACAGTGAGAGGCCCGCATACTGCAAAAAAAAAAAAAAAAAAAAAAAAAAAGAATTCATAATTAAGAGCTAAGTTGCATTGCAGGGACCAAGAATGCTACCAGTTCAAAGCATTGAGGGCTGGAACATAAAAAGTGCTTCCTGATGAAGTGTCTTCGATGTCTTCCTCTCCTCACTTGCCTAATTCATAGGTTTATATCTCCAGAAAAATTACTAATTTGTTCTCTAACCAAGAATAAATGAGAGTGCTACAAAGAAGAAAAAAAAACTTTACTGATTTAAAAAAAATCAGGAAAGATCATTTGGGATCAATTATAATTTTATGGGATATGATGATGGTATTATGATTGCATTTAAAAATTTTCCTTATCTGTTAGAGATGCATATTACAATATTCATCAGATGGTATGTGTCTGAAATTTGTATTAAAATACTCAAAAAACAGATTTTTGGTGCAATAGATGAAATAAAAGCAGAATATTGACCATTAATGAAACTGGGTAATAAGTACAGGGAGATTACTGTTCTTCCTACTTTTCTATATGTTTTATTTTCTCTATAGTAGAAAACAAAAATGAAAATAAAAACAAAACTTAAAGCAAATGTTATGCTGAAATGAAAGATTAAAGTTAGCAACAAAAATAGAATGTTCTTTGTCCTCATTTATTTGGCATCTGTAGAGTTTAGCTGTGGAAGGAAACCAGTGGCCTGTGCCAATTCTCTATTTTCCTATATATTGTTTATGTATAGATATGACCATAATAACAACACAAAATATAAAAACATCGTGGGGAACTTCCCAGGTGGTCCAGTTGTTAAGACTCCACACTTCCACTGCAGGGGGCACAGGTTCAATCCCTGGTCGGGGAACTAAGATCCTGCATACTGTGCAGGGTGGCCCAAAATTTTGTTTTTAATTTTTTAAAATAAAAATAAAATAAAAACCATGGGGTTGTGGGTGGCTTGTGGGATCTAGTTTCCCAACTAGGGGTCAAACCCCACCCCGGCAGTGAAAGCGCACCAAGTCCTAACCACTGGACAGCCAGGGAGTTCCCCACGTTCTGTTTCTTCTACAGCGATAGAGCCACTGCCTTGCTGCTGGTAAGGGCATGTAACTAAGTACTTATCAATGGACTGAGAAACTCATTTGTGGCCTTTGTGGGACTGAGTTTTCAAGCTCATTTCCCCCCTGCCCACTGGCTTCAACAGAGAAGTGGTAGCAACACAGTCTCAGCCATGTGGATGATAAGGGAGGGAATGGCAGAACTAAAGAATGGAAGAAACTTGCATCCCTGAATGACCACAGGGAGCCGAGCTGCCACAATAATCTGGACTGCTCACATCGAGACCATAGGAAAAAGAAATAAAGTTTTATATATTATGTAAACTAATGGGATTTTCAAAATATCATCACTGTTTTTATATCCCTATATAAAAACGTGTATATGAACACATTTCTTTAAAAAATTACAATCTTTAATGTACAGTAAGCTAAAATTATTTTTATCTATATATACCGACATATTTGAGTAGTCATATAGAGAAATTATTAATGTTTAAAACGTATAAATTATATAGGTCATATGTGTGCCTCCATTTTCATGACTGCTTCCAAAGGCATTCTAATGTACAGCAATTATAAATTTTTTTTCTTTATAGCATTTTGTTGGTATTGCTTTGATGTTCATTGAGTACAATGAACTTTCAATCTTTCAGCCATGTAACTGAGACTAGAAATTGAGTTACAAATACTTTATGTGTTAAAAAATCTCATTTGAAGTTCTGAGGAAAGATGTAAGCTTTTTGAGTAAAAACTTTAATTTTGTGAAACTTACAGAAATATATAGAAAGTTTTTTCTTAGTAGATAATCAAACTTAAATGACAAATGTTTGACTTTTTTTTTTTTGGCGGTACGTGGGCCTCTCACTGTTGTGGCCTCTTCCATTGCGGAGCACAGGCTCCGGACGCGCAGGCTCAGCGGCCATGGCTCACGGGCCCAGCCGCTCCGCGGCATGTGGGATCTTCCCAGACCGGGGCACGAACCTGTGTCCCCTGCATCGGCAGGCGGACTCTCAACCACTGCGCCACCAGGGAAGCCCCAGACCTGGAATTTCTGAACTAATTATTAGGAGGTGAAAAGAAGTGGTTCAAGCATATTTTGTTTTCTCAACAAATTGAATATTTTTCTTAAAACTTCTTTTCCTCTGATCAATAAACACTCCCATGGTACAAACATGTACTTGTCTTTCTTTACCTCTTGAAACTGGTACTTGGTTTTGCCCTTGGCCTTTAATGGGGAGCAAAGCTTTGTTAAACAAAGCAAAACCCCGGTAATATTCATACCTGTTAAAATAGTGCTGAAACTTGAACAGTAAACATACAGCAATGTGTATGACATTTTGTTTCCTTTTTATGATAAAACGAATCTCTTGTTTCTTCATTCAATGTTGGTATAAACCAATGAGCTTAACCTAAAGTACATATGTGACTTGCAAATATAAATGCATAAAATGAAAATATAAATGATCCACCAATTTCCTCTAATTTTTAAAAGTTCAGTAAATAGACAAAAACAAAACAAATGGACAATCAAAAAAAGATTGACTATCTGAAAAAGATAATTTGTACTTTAAAAGGGTTAACTTTTGGGAATTCCCTGGTGGCACAGTGGTTAGTACTCTGGGCTTTCATTGCTGTGAGCCTGGGTTCGATCCCTGGTTGAGGAGCTAAGATCCCGCAAGCCTCCCCGTGTGGCCACAAAAGATAAATAAATTTAAAAAAATAAAATTGTTAACTTCTCAGAAATACTACCTGCTTTAACAGAAAGACTAACCAAAGCATTTTGTTACATCATAAGACATTTAAAATTAAAGCATTGCAGTAATAAACATTTTAAAATAAGTATACCAAAAATCAACTTAACACTCATTTTTCAGAGAAATAAAGACAGCTGTGGGAGTTAATAGTATGCACCAGACACTAGGAAGATTTAAACTTTAGAGCATAGATGACTCAGTGCATAAATGAGATATGAAAGATAAAGGAAAGAGTATCTTTGAGACCCAGAAAACTAACTTATCCTCAGTGAATCTCAAAATCAGGAGCTCAGAAGAATCTCTGCCTTCAAAAATATATTCTGGGCTTCCCTGGTGGTGCAGTGGTTGAGAGTCCGCCTGCCGATGCAGGGGACACGGATTCGTGCCCTGGTCCGGAAGGATCCCACATGCCGCGGAGCAGCTGGGCCCGTGAGCCATGGCCACTGAGCCTGCGTGTCCGGAGCCTGTGCTTCGCAACGGGAGAGGCCACAACAGTGAGAGGCCCGCGTACTGCAAAAAAAAAAAAAAAAAAAAAAAAAATATATATATATATATATATATATATATATATATGTATATTCTTCTCATACAAATCACATATGTATATTTTAAGAAGGGCTAAAAATTTATTCTCTCCCTAGTTTTTTTTTTTAATGATTTGATTTTTTAGAGCAGTTTTAGGTTCACAGTTAAGTTGAGGGGAAGGTAAGAGATTTTCCATGTATCCCCTGGTCCCACTCATGCATAGCCTGCCCTATTACTAACACCTCCCATTAGAGTGGTACATTTGTTACAGTTGAAAACCTACGTTAACACGTCTTAATCACCCAAAGTACATCATTCACATTAGGGTTCACTCTTGGTGTTATGTATTCTATAAGTTTGAATAAATATATATAGACATATATCCATCATTATGGAATCATACAGATGATAATGAAAAACACTTTGCTCTGCCTAATTATTCCACCCCAACCCCAAATCTCTGGCAACCTCTGGTCTTTTTTTACTATCTCCATAGTTTTACCTTTTCCAGAATGTCATATAGTTGGATTCATACTGTACATAGCCTTTACAGATTGCCTTCTTTCACCCAGTAAAATGTATTTGGTTCCTCCATGTCTTTTCATGGCTTGATAGCTCATTTCCTTTTTGCATTGAATAATATTTCATTATCTGGATGCACCACAGTTTATGTATTAATTCACAAAGCTGATGCACAAAGCTGTTAAAAACATCCAATCTAGGGCTTCCCTGGTGGTCCAGTGGTTAAGACTCTGTGCTTCCACTGCAGGTGGCGTGGGTTCGATCCCTGGTTGGGGAAATCAAGGTGTGACAAAAAGAAAAAAAAAAAAATCTGTGTCCAGATTTTTGTGTAGATATAAGTTTTCAACTCCTTTGGGTAAATACTAAGGAGCACAATTTCTGGCTTGTATGGAAAGAGTAAGTTTAATTTTGTAAGAAGTCACCAAACTATTCCAAAGTGACTGTTAAATTTTCTTGCACCAGAAGTAAATGTTATTTTATTTTATTTTTTTGAAGTATAGTTGACTTACAGTGTGTTAGTTTCAGATATTAAATGACAATTCTTATTGCTTCACATCTTCGTCAACATTTGGTGTTGTCAGTGTTCCAGATTTTGCTCGTTCTTGATGTGCAGTAGCATCTCATTTGAGTTTGTATTTCCTTAATGACATATGATGTGGAAATATTTTTATATGATTTTTTTTTTTTTTTTTTGCGGTACGTGGGCTTCTCACTGTTGTGGCCTCTCCCGTTGCAGAGCACAGGCTCCGGACGCACAGGCTCAGTGGCCATGGCTCACGGGCCCAGCCGCTCTGCAGCATGTGGGATCTTCCCAGACCAGGGCACGAACCCGTGTCCCCTGCATCGGCAGGCGGACTCTCAACCACTGCACCACCAGGGAAGCCCTTTTTATATGATTTTTTATGCCATCTGTACATCTCCTTTGGTGAAGTGTCTGTTAAAGTCTTTGGCCCATTTTTTTAATTGTTGCTGAGTTTAGAAGTTCTTTGTATATTTTGGATAACAGTCCTTTTTCAGATGTGTCTTTTGCAAATATTTCTCCCAGTCTGTGGCTTGTCCTTCTCATTCTCTTCACATTGTTTTTCTCAGAGCAGTTTTTAAATTTTAATGAAATCTAGCTTAGCAATTATTTCTTTCATGGATCATGACTTTGGTGTTGTATCTAAAAAGTCATTGCCATACTCAAGGTTATCCAGGTTTTCTTCTGTGTTATCTTCTAGGTGTTTTATAGTTTGGGGTTTTACATTTAGGTCTGTGATCCATTTTGAGTTACTTTTTGTTGAGAGTGTAAGGTCTGTGTCTAGATTCATTGTTTTACATGTGGATGTCCAACTGTTCCGGTACAATTTGCTGAACAGAGTATCTTTGTTGTATTGTATTGCCTTTGCTCCTTTGTCAAATATCAGTTGACTCTATTGATGAAAGTCTATTTCTGAGCTCTCTCTTCTGTTCCAGTGACCTATTTGTCTATTCTTTCACAAGTACCACACTGTCTTGATTACTGTAACTTTATACTAAATATTGAAATTGGGGAGTGTCAGCCCTCCGACTTTGTTCTTCTTCAATATTGTATTGGCTATTTTGGGTCTTTTGCCTCTCCATATGAACTTTAGAATAAATGGTTCAATATCCACAAAATAACTTGCTGGGATTTTGACTGGGGTTGCACTGAATCTACAGATCAGGCTGGGAAGAATTGACAGTTTGACAATATTGAATCTTCCCATCCATGAACATGGAATATTTGTACATTATTTTGTTCTTCTCTGATTTTGTTCATCAGAGGCTTAAAGTCTTTTTCATATAGATCTAACACTTACATTTTATTAGATTTATGCCTAAGTGTTTCCTTTTTGAGGGGTGCTAATGTAAAAGGTGCTGTGTTGTTAATTTCAAATTCTACATGTTCATTGCTTGTATATAGAAAAAAGATTGACTTTTATATGTTAATATCCTGCATCCTTACTATAATTGCATATTTACCTGCATATATTTAATGGCAAACTTTTAGCATATAAAAAGGTGATACATTAACCATAACAGACAAAAGCTTAATTTTAATGAATCCTAGGTTAAAACTTACTTATATTGTGAAATGTATTTCATTATTGAAAATGGAGGATATTATTACTTCATGTGTATCATGACTATGTAGTCATGTACAAAAGATGTAATCAAATGAAAAAATGTCTTTTGTTCTTTATTATTATTATTAGAATAATTCTTTTCTAATTGAATTTTCAACCAAACCAAGGAATTTCAGAACAGCTGTGGCATATATATGAGAGATGTGTGAAGAAAAGCATATTTGAATTAGTGACAGGAGATTTGGCTTTTAGTTGCATGCCCTGTATGCATCCACCTGTATGCCTGTGGACAGATCACTTTATTTTTCTGTGCTTTGTGGAGTGAGGATGTATAAAAATAGACAAGATAAGATCCTTTGTTGTAGGTGCCATATGGCACTATGCTAATGATGATAATAAAGCTTACCATCATTGGAATTCCAAAACCCAGTCTACGTCTGAACATGGAAAGGAAGAATTCACTTCTCCACAGGTAGTTGAGGAATCTTTGTCAAGGAATCAGAATTTTAACTTAATCTTCAAAAATGTGGCTTTTGGTAACTGATTTGCAATTTTAAATATTAGTCAGTAGGATAGTATATTGTGATTATTTGAGAGCAAGGCCTTTTTTGTCACTTGAAATGAAAATGTAGAATGGTGTCACTAGTTGTCTGAATTTTTCGTTACAGGAAAATCTCATTTCATGGTTCACATTTTCCTATAATTAATAAACAAAAGTAATTAGGGTCACCAGCTATCCTTTGGTAATTCAGTTAAATCTCTTTCTATCAAATATCCATTTTCTATCTGGTACTGAGCTTAGGAGACTTGAAGAAGTAGATATTGGTGTTTTTAAATTTAAAATACTTTAGATTTGCCATTTTGATTAAATTCAAATACTTTTCAGTTGTTATAAAAAGTAGACACAAGCTATTTGACTGAAACATTTTCACAGCTCCTCCCCCCTGCCACCCCTCGGGTTTAAAGATTAATATCTTTGGTTTCCATAGTTTCTTAATCCTTTAAAAATGATAATAATAATGAACATATAGATCTGTTTTAAAGAATTTTACACATGCTCACTCTAATCACTCACAAATAACTTACATGTATGTACTGTTGTTATCCTAATTTTGCTGATAAGAAGACTGAGTAGTTGAGAAACTTTTCCAAGAAAAACCCAGCCAGTAAGTCAGTAAATGGCAGAGCCAGGATTTAAAACCATTGTCTAGGACCAAAGCCTATTTACAGCTTTACAGCTTCTCTAACGTAATGGCTGTAGGGCCTCCCTTTTGAAAAGGTGAATGTTAAGTTTTGAGAAGTGCCATATTTTTTACAGATTTAAAAAAAATGCAAAACAATTATTTTAAGCAACCTAAATATAATTTATATGAATACTCCTAGAGTCTATGGCCATTATTTTAGGTTTTAAGTGTGTATAGTTTTGCATATTGCATATTCTGTATTTTAGTCTCATTGTGTACTGATCAATCAAAGGCACTGTGTTTTGGGCTTCCCTGGTGGCGCAGTGGTTGAGCGTCCGCCTGCTGATGCAGGGGACACGGGTTCGTGCCCCGGTCCGGGAGGATCCCACATGCCGCGGAGCATTTAGGCCCGTGAGCCGTGGCCGCTGAGCCCGCACGTCCGGAGCCTGTGCTCCGCAACGGGAGAGACCACAACAGTGAGAGGCCAGCGTACCACCAAAAAAAAAAAAAAAAAAAATAGGCACTGTGTTTCTTCAACCCAACCTTTTTTTTTTTTTTTTTTTTTTTAGTTCACGTAAAGGTTAATCAGTCAAGTTAATGAAAATATCAAAATTTTTGAGTTAGTGTATGGCAGAAGAAATTTAGTTTTGTTGCAAATAATACAGTATTTGGTGTTTCCATTCTGGACAAGCTAAGCTGCAGAAAGAGCAATGGCATTGAATCTTGGTTCATCAGGGTCACGTTCCATAAACTTCTTGCAAACTTCTATGGCATCCTCTAATAAAGTTTCATCACTAGTTTCCCCATGGTTAATTGGAAATGGTTTCCGTCCATCTATTCATAGATGCCCATCCATCTACATGAACTAATGCAATAGAATTAAGATCTACTTTTTCATCTATATTTGGTGCCTCAGTCTGACCTTCATGGGCACTGGTCTCATGAGTAACTCGAATGGCGTCATAGTTCTCCAGGTATCTGGCTCGTTCTTCAGGGCTCGTTGATGCAGACTCCTCCAGGAATTTTTTCAAGGTTGATCCAGATTCAAAGTGCATCTTGTCTTTTTTGTTGGCAATAGCATGGATTATTCCAGTTGTCCCACAGGCATTGCTGACGGTTTGCTTCATGAAATATACTGATGATGTAACATCTTGTCCCTAAGATTTTATTTTTTCCTCTTCTTCTGTTCTGAATACCTCATACTTTTCTGTAATAGGGAAGAGAAGCAACACTGCACACACTGGTCTTGGTACCATGCTAAGGAGTTCAGGATCCATTCCATATACATCAACAAGCTGCCACTTAGGATGTAGACCTAATTGTTTGAGAAACTGGTTGGTGACCTCGGGATTGGCCTCCAGCGGCAGCCAGCGTTGACCCTCCATGGCCGCTCCGCCCGGCCCCTCTCCAGCTCTCCCAACCTTCTTTTTTTTAACATAGATATGGGCATACAATAATGATGACATTAAACATTAAGAGTTGAATTCTTTGATTTCGTAAGTATGTTTGGAAATAAATTGTGTTTTAGAAAAAAACTTTACATTTGTATAGCAGCTTTAATTCTCAGATCCTCACACAGTATCCCATTTTATCCTAAACCCAAACATAATAAAATAAGGCAGGCATTACTGTTTGTATTTTACCGGTGAGCAAATTGAAGTACAAAAATTAAGTGTATTGTCCAAGGTCACATAGCCAGTTAGAGGGAAAGGCCAGTCAGGAACTCAGTTCTCTGAATTCCCAGCCTCAGGGTCTTCATTATTCCCCTGTAAGAAACTACTGTCCACGGAATCCGCCTGCCAATGCAGGGGACACGGGTTTGATCCCTGGTCCAGGAAGATCCCACATGCTGCAGAGCAACTAAGCCCGTGCATCATAACTACTGAGCCTGCGCTCTAGAGCCTGCGAGCCACAACTACTGAGCCTGGGTGCTGTAACTACTGAAGCCCACGTGTCTAGAGCCTGTGCTCTGCAACAAGAGGAGCCACCACAACGAAGAGTAGCCCCCACTTGACGCAACTATTGAAAGCCTGTGCGCAGCAGCAAAGATCCAACATAGCCAAAAATAAATGAATGAATGAATGAATAAAAAGGAAATACGCTTTAAAAAAAAAAAGAAGAAACTGTCCTTGCTGAACATCTTCTGTTATTTCTTTTCTTTTTATTTTTTTGAGGCATATTTTTAGAGGAATCCTTGACAGTAGCCTTGATTTGGCTATTTTTAAAAGTTGTGGGGGCTTCCATGGTGGCACAGTGGTTGAGAGTCCGCCTGCCGATGCAGGGGACATGGGTTCGTGCCCTGGTCCGGGAAGATCCCACATGCTGCGGAGTGGCTGGGCCCATGAGCCATGGCCGTTGAGCCTGTGCGTCCGGAGCCTGTGCTCCGCAACGGGAGAGGCCACAACAGTGAGAGGCCCGCATACCGTAAAAAAAAAAAAAAAAAAAAAAAGAATCTGCCTGCCAATGCAGGGGACAAGGGTTCGAGACCTGGTCCGGGAAGATGCCACGGAGCAACTAAGCCCATGCACTACAACTACTGAGCCTGCGCTCTAGAGCCCACGAGCCACAACTACTGAGCCCACTAGCTTCAACTACTGAAGCCTGTGCATCTAGAGCCCGCATGCCGCAACAAGAGAAGCCACCGCAGTGAAAAGCCCGTGCATTGCAACGAAGACCCAATGCAGCCAAAAGTAAATAAATTAAAATAAATAAAGAAGTGTTGCCTCCTTTAAAAAAAAATGATTGAGAGGGATTCAATAGAAAACAGAATTATAAGTGGAGAGGAGAGGATGCTAAACTCTTTTTAATAGTTTGCTCTAAAAGGAGTGAAAAAATGGAGAGGCAGCTGGAAGGAAATGTGGAACAAGGGACATTCACTCAACTCTTATTATAACCTTCTGTCTCCAGGTCAGTTTATTATTTTCTAAGTCTGCTTCCCACAATTTTAGCTCTGATGAAATTCCACTCATTCCATGAACATGCTATGGAACCTAATCTGCAGCCACAGTGAAAGAGAATTGCTGTTTGCATCATTGACAGCATTCACAACCATTAGTTTTATGTATACAATTTTCCTTTCACAACTGGTCTTACGTTGTAGCTTTTGAAAAATTGTAAGTGTATTTATGGGTCACATTATTTAATTTCTAAGCCCTGTGGACCATTAATTTGTATACTAACCAAGTCTGTTTGTTTAGGTTAACTTTCCTATTTATCCCTGAGACTATTAACTGCTTGCAGAAAAAAAAATTTTTTTTCTTACCTATTTATCGTTTCTTCTCAGCTCCAACACTATTTCTGGTATCAGTTATTAAGTACCCAACAGAAATGTGATAAATGACCATTGAAGAACATTAAAATTAAGACCTTCTGTTCATCAGAATGTCACTGAGAGTGAAAATCAAAGACACTAAGTAGGAGAAGATATTAAGATATTTGCCATAAATATAAACACACACACACACACACACACACACACACGCGCGCGCGCGCGCACCCCCCCCCCCCCCCCCCCGATAAAGGGCTCCTATCCATCACTTAAGAAACCTCTTTCGAGGAATTTTCTCTCACTTTGGAAAACTGAAAATATCTCTTAAAGTTCATCATATGCATATCCAAAGAATGAACAATTCTAAGTATACACAGGAGAAATGAGACATAAGAATATTCATAGAATATTCTTAGCAGCATGTGGAAAAGACATGAGTATTCATAGCAGCACTATTTATAATAGCCCCAAACTGGAAACTTCCCAGATAAAATCAACAATAAAAATTGCATTAGAGGTCAGTAGGGTGGTTATCTTTTGAGGGCCCATGAATAATGTCTGGAAGGGGAAATGGGATGTGAGTGCCTTTATGATTTATGTACACATTTTTGTATCTAATACTTCAATAAAGGATTTGTATTTAAAAAAGAATTTGATGAATGAATGAATGAGTTCTTACTCTAAGAATACCTATTCTTGTCAATACATGTCCTAGAATTGACCTTTCCAAAGTTCATTCTTTCAATATACCTTCCTCTTATGTGCTAGACTACAGTGGGTACAAGGGATACAGAAGTAAACAAAGAGATTTAGTTTCTTTTTCTTCGTGCAGTTTACAATGTAGTTTATTTGCTTTGAGCAAAAGTGTATTACTGTCACCATTTCCATACAAGTCTGGACCAGAATTCACTGATGGAATGCTCTGTGACCCAGTTCTTTTTTTTTCTTTATTTCACCTATTTCCTTAACCAGGAAGTCCCTGTATCCAGTATAACTATATATATATATATATATATATATATGTATATATATATATATATATATATATATGTAAATTTTCTCCTAGTCTCTAGAGGTTAAGAATGTAAAATTTACTGGTTCCTAAGATAAGATATTTAAATTTGACCATATTTTTTAAATTTATTTTTTTAAATTTATATTTATTTATTATTATTATTTTTTTGTGGTACGCGGGCCTCTCACTGCTGTGGCCTCTCCTGTTGTGGACCACAGGCTCCAGACGCGCAGGCTCAGCGGCCATGGCTCACGGGCCTAGCCGCTCTGCGGCATGTGGGGTCTTCCCAGACTGGGGCACGAACCCGTGTCCCCTGCATCGACAGGCGGACTCTCAACCACTGCGCCACCAGGGAAGCCCTAAATTTGTCCATATTTAATCATCCTGAAAGGATAACATTTTATTGAGACCACATTTCTTGTGAGCTTTTTCTGTAATGAATGAGTGATTTACAAAATGCATGCTCCACATTTTCTTCCTTTAAGACTTATGTGAGACATTATCAATTCCTCATATTTCTTTTGGAAGGACACAAAAAGGAACATCATTATCTACTCCCCTATCTTTAAATATGAGAAGCATGTGTCCAGTTAAATCTACTGCTTCCTCTTCACTGTTCTGTATGAATAATTAACCTTTCTAAGTGCTGACATCAGGAAGGTTTTGAATCTCTCTTTCTTCCACGGGGAAAATAAAATGAACAGAACTGATGCTTCTTTAGAGTTTTTTTTTTAATCACTTTGAAAGATAGTTAATAACAGTGAAATATGAGTGTTAAAAGCTAAAATGTTGATTCTGAAAATTATTGTTTTGTCTTTGGCGATAATGATTTTATTATTAACGTGGGCTTCTCTAAAACAATAATGTTCTCTAATGCAATCATTTAGAACAATATGGTCACCAATTTACTTTCATTAGTCACATGGGAACATTATAAATCAGTTCTTATGATCTTTGCAATTGAAACTTGCTGGATGCCAGGTGTGTTAATATCTGTTAATTATTATCCTTTTAAACCTCATTCTTTCTGTAAGCAAGATATGCACTTCAGGACTTTTTTATAGTTTAAATTGTTCTGCTCATCCTCCTACAGTTCTCCTACAAGGTTTTTGCCCCTCTAAGTTGATTTATAATGTAACCTTGAAACAAGGAGAAGCATTAGTCGACTGCTGTTTTAATAAATGGCTTGTCAGCTATTTTACAACTATGGTTATTTCTTTGACTAGAGAAATTTCTGGATAGCAGGCTTTTGAATTCCTAATTATTTTAAAGATTTGGCTGGACATTCTTGATCAAATCTGTGTTCTGTGCAAATAAATACTTGACTGCTAGGGAGAAAATAGTTTTGATATGTTTTGATTTTGATTTTATGTATCCTGATTTCATCACAGACTTATTAGTCAGTTTGGAGAGTTGAAAATGTAATAAAACCATTTTACATTTAACCTGATAAAATACCAGTTACCTCTCTGTTTTGTTTATTATTTTGCAGCACAGAGTTAAATTATCATGAGAAATCAGTAAAATTTTGGAATGTGAATTCTGCAAAACTCTTAGCTTCCACAGTCAAATTTAATTAGGCTCACTTTTCACAGTGATTTTTTTTTCCCCCAACATGCACAATTGCCATTTCAAAATAAATCTCATCTTAAACTGAACTTACCATGTACTCTCTCCTTGCTTCTTTTTCTGCATCCCCAGTTTCCATCTCTCTTAATGGCATCAGTCCACCCACTCTACCAAGCTGAAACTCTTAAGAGTATTCTAGATGTTTCTTCTTCCTCCCATGCATCCCTATGGCCTGAAAAATTTACCAAAATATCTCCTTATTCTTCTCTCTCCTCTTTATCCCTACAATTGCTGCCTTTTTGGGGTTTTCAATATTTCTTACTTCCAAACTGACTTGTTTTCTGCAGTCTTTTCTTCTCCCCTGCTTCGTGTTACACTCACAACCATAGCTCACATGGGAACGTTGGATGTAACATGCAAATCTGAGTTTATTATTACTCTTTGGATTAAGCTCATTGATTTTTAAAGAATATATTTATCAAAATGGTTTCTTCTAGATGGTGAAACTTTTAGTGTGTTTATCTTTTTTTTTTTTAATACTTTACATTGCTTCTTTTTTTTTTTTTTTAATTTTGGCCACTCAGCATATGGGATCTTAGTTCCTTGACCAGGGATCAAAACTGTGCCCCCTGCATTGGAAGCATGGAGTCTTAACCACTGGACCACCGGAGAAGTCCCTATACTTTACATTTTGCTACATTTCTTGAACATGAGCTCAGTTCTTGTGAGAAAAACAGTAAGCAAACAACCAAAGCAACCTAGAACTCTCCCTTCAATGGATTTAGGTTCTTTTTCTGAATTTTTCAATTTTATTTTATTTATTTTTTTATACAACAGGTTCTTCTTAGTAATCAGTTTTATACACATCAGTGTATACATGTCAGTCCCAATCGCCCAGTTCATCCCACCACCACCTCCACCCCCCACCGCTTTCCCCCCTTGGTGTCCATACATTTGTTCTCTACATCTGTGTCTCAATTTCTACCCTGCAAACCGGTCCATCTGTACCACTTTTCTAGGTTCCACATGTATGCGTTAACATACGATATTTGTTTTTCTCTGACTTACTTCACTCTGTATTACGGTCTCCAGATCCATTCACGTGTTCATTTTTATGGCTAAGTAATATAGCATTGTATATATGTACCACAACTTATTTATCCATTTGTCTGTCGATGGGCATTTACATTGCTTCCATGACCTGGGTATTGTAAATAGTGCCACAGTGAATATTGGGGTGCATGTATCTTTTTGAATTATGGTTTTTTCTGGGTATATGCCCAGTAGTGGGATAACTGGGTCATATGGTAATTCTATTTTTAGTTTTTTAAGGAACATCCATACTGTTGTGCATAGTGGCTGTATCAATTTACATTCCCACCAACAGTGCAAGAGGGTTCCTTTTTCTCCACACCCTCTCCAGCATTTGTTGTTTGTAGATTTTCTGATGATGCCCATTCTAACTGGTGTGAGGTGGTACCTTATTGTAGTTTTAATTTGCATTTCTCTACTAATTAGTGATGTTGAGCAGCTTTTCATGTGCTTCTTGGCCATCTGTATGTCTTCTTTGGAGAAATGTCTATTTAGGTCTTTTGCCCATTTTTGGACTGGGTTTTTTTTTTTTTAATATTGAGCTGCATGAGCTGTTTATATATTTTGGAGATTAATCCTTTGTCCGTTGATTTGTTTGCAAATATTTTCTCCCATTCTGAGTGTTCTCTTTTTGTCTTGTTTATGGTTTCCTTTGCTGTGCAAAAGCTTTGAAGTTTCATTAGGTCCCATTTGTTTATTTTTCTTTTTATTTCCATTACTCTAGGAGGTGGATCAAAAAAGATCTTGCTGTGATTTATGTCAAAGAGTGTTCTTCCTATGTTTTCCTCTAAGAGTTTTATAGTGTCCGGTCTTACTTTTACTCTAATCCACTTTGAGTTTATTTTTGTGTATGATGTTACGGAGTGTTCTAATTTCATTCTTTTACATGTAGCTGTCCAGTTTTCCCAGCACCACTTATTGAAGAGACTGTCTTTTCATCATTGTATGTCCTTGCCTCCTTTGTCATAGATCAGTTTACCATAGGTTTGTGAGTTTATCTCTGTGCTTTCTATCCTGTTCCATTGATCTATGTTTCTGTTTTTGTGCCAGTACCATATTGTCTTGATTACTGTAGCTTTATAGTATAGTCTGAAGTCAAGGAGTCTGATTCCTCTAGCTCCATTTTTTTCCCTCAAGACTGCTTTGGCTATTTGGGGTCTTTTGTGTCTCCATACAAATTTTAAGATTTTTTGTTCTAGTTCCGTAAAAAATGCCATTGGTAATTTGATAGGGATTGCATTGAATCTGTAGATTGCTTTGGGTAGTATAGTCATTTTCACAGTATTGATTCTTCCAATCCAAGAACATGGTATATCTCTCCATCTGTTGGTATCATCTTTAATTTCTTTCATCAGTGTCTTATAGTTTTCTGCATACAGGTCTTTTGTCTCCCTAAGTAGGTTTATTCCTAGGTATTTTATTCTATTTGTTGCAGTGGTAAATGGAAGTGTTTCCTTAATTTCTCTTTCAGATATTTCATCATTAGTGTATAGGAATGCAAGAGATTTCTGTGCATTAATTTTGTATTCTGCAACTTTACCAAATGCATTGATTAGCTCTAGTAGTTTTCTGGTGGAATCTTTAGGATTCTCTATGCAGAGTATCATGTCATCTGCAAACAGTGACAGTTTTACTTCTTCTTTTCCAATTTGTATTCCTTTTATGTCTTTCTCTTCTCTGATTGCCATGGCTAGGACTTCCAAAACTATGTTGAATAATAGTGGCAAGAGTGGACAACCTTGTCTTGTTCCTGATCTTAGAGGAAATGCTTTCAGTTTTTCACCATTGAGAATGATGTTTGCTGTGGGTTTGTCATACATGGCCTTTATTATCTTGAGGTAGTTTCCCTCTATGCCCACTTTCTGGCCAGTCTTAATCATAAATGGGTGTTGAATTTTGTCAGAAGCTTTTTCTGCATCTATTGAAATGATCATATGGTTTTTATTCTTCAATTTGTTAATATGGTGTATAACATTGATTGATTTGCATATATTGAAGAATCCTTGCATCCCTGGGATAAATCCCACTTGATCATGGCGTATGATCCTTTTAATGTGCTGTTGGATTCTGTTTGCTAGTATTTTCTTGAGGATTTTTGCATCTATATTCATCAGTGATATTGGTCTGTAATTTTCTTTTTTTGTAGTATCTTTGTCTGGTTTTGGTAACAGGGTTGATGGTGGCCTCGTAGAATGAGTTTGGGAGTGTTCCTTCCTCCACAATATTTTGGAAGTTTGGGAAGGATGGGTGTTAGCTCTTCTCTAAATGTTTGATAGAATTCACCTGTGAAGCCATCTGGTCCTGGACTTTTGTTTGTTGGAAGATTTTTAATCACAGTTTCAATTTCATTACTTCTGGTTGGTCTGTTTATGTTTTCTGTTTCTTCCTGGTTCAGTCTTGGAAGGTTATACCTTTCTAAGAATTTGTCCATTTCTTCCAGGTTGTCCATTTTACTGACATAGAGTTGCTTGTAGTAGTCTCTTAGGATGCTTTGTATTTCTGTGGTATCTGTTGTAACTTCTCCTTTTTCATTTCTAATTTTATTGATTTGAGTCCTCTCCCTCTTTTTCTTGATGAGTCTGGCTAATGGTTTACCAATTTTGTTTATCTTCTCAAAGAACCAGCTTTTAGTTTTATTGATCTTTGCTATTGTTTTCTTTGTTTCTATTTCATTTACTTCTGCTCTGAGCTTTATGATTTCTTTCCTTCTGCTAACTTTGGGTTTTGTTTGTTCTTCTTTCTCTAGTTCCTTCAGGTGTAAGGTTAGATTGTTTATTTCAGATTCTTCTTGTTTCTTGACGTAGGCTTGTATAGCTATAAACTTCCCTCTTAGAACTGCTTTTGCTGCATCCCATAGGTTTGGATCATCATGTTTTCATTGTCATTTGTCTCTAGGTATTTTTTGATTTCCTCTTTGATTTCTTCAGTATCTCTTGGTTATTTAGTAATGTATTGTTTAGCCTCCACATGTTTTTTTTTTTACGTTTTTTTTCACTGTAATTCATTTCTAATCTCATAGTGTTGTGGTCAGAAAAGATGCTTGATATAATTTCAGTTTTCTTAAATTTACTGAGGCTTGATTTGTGACCCAAGATGTGATCTATCCTGGAGAATGTTCCGTGCACACTTGAGAAGAAAGTGTAATCTGCTCTTTTTGTATGGAATGACCTATAAATATCAATTAAATCTATCTGGTCTGTTGTATCATTTAAAGCTTCTGTTTCCTTATTTAATTTCCATTTTGGATGATCTATCTATTAATGTAACTGAGGTGTTAACATCCCCCACTATTATTGGGTTACTGTCGATTTCCTCTTTTATAGCTGTTAGCAGTTGTCTTATGTATTGAGGTGCTCCTGTGTCTGGTGCATATATATTTATAATTGTTATATCTTCTTCTTGGATTGATCCCTGATTATTATGTAGTGTCCTTCCTTGTCTCTTGTAATATTCTTTATTTTAAAACCTATTTTATCTGATATGAGTATAGCTACTCCAGCTTTCTTTTGATTTCCATTTGCATGGAATATCTTTTTCCATCCCCTCACTTTTAGTCTGTATGTGTCCCTAGGTTTGAAATGGGTCTCTTGTACATAGCATATATATGGGTCTTGTTTTTGCATCCATTCTGCAAGCCTGTGTCTTTTGGTTGGAGCATTTAATCCATTCACGTTTAAGGTAATTATCGATATTTGTGTTCCTTTGACTATTTTCTTAATTGTTTTGGGTTTGTTTTTGTAGGTCCTTTTCTGCACTTGTGTTTCCCACTTAGAGAAGCTCCTTTAGCATTTGTTGTAGAGCTGGTTTGGTGGTGCTGAATTCTGTTAGCTTTTGCTTGTCTGTAAAGCTTTTGATTTCTCCATCGAATCTGAATGAGATCCTTGCCGGGGAGAGTAATCTTGGTTGTAGGTTCTTCCCTTGCATAACTTTAGGTGTATCATGCCACTCCCTTCTGGCTTGTAGAGTTTCTGCTGAGAAATCAGCTGTTAACCTTATGGGATTTCCCTTGTATGTTATTTATCATTTTTCCCTTGCTGCTTTCAATAATTTTTGTTTGTCTTTAATTTTTGCCCATTTGATTATTATGTATCTAGGCGTGTTTCTCCTTGGGGTTATCCTGTGTGGGACTCTCTGCAGTTCTTGGACTTGGGTGGCTATTTCCTTTCCCACGTTAGGGAAGTTTTCGACTATAATCTCTTCAAATATTTTCTCGGGTCCTTTCTCTCTCTCTTCTCCTTCTGGGACCCATAAAATGTGAATGTTGTTGCATTTAATGTTGTCCCAGAGGTCTCTTAGGCTGTCTTCATTTCTTTTCATTCTTTTTTCTTTATTCTGTTCCGCAGCCATGAATTCCACCATTGTGTCTTCCAGGTCACTTATCCGTTCTTCTGCCTCAGTTATTCTGTTCTTGATTCCTTCTAGTGTAGTTTTCATTTCAGTTATTGTATTGTTCATCTGTTTGTTTGTTGTTTAATTCTTCTCGGTCTTTGTTAAACATTTCTTGCATCTTCTCGATCTTTGCCTCCATTCTTTTTCCGAGGTCCTGGATCATCTTCACTATCATTATTCTGAATTCTTTTTCTGGAAGGTTGCCTATCTCCACTTCATTTAGTTATTTTTCTGGGGTTTTATCTTGTTCCTTCATCTGGTACATAGCCCTCTGCCTTTTCATCATGTCTATCTTTCTGTGAATGTGGTTTTTGTTCCACAGGCTGCAGGATTGTAGTTCTTTTTGCTTCTGCCTGGCTTTAGGTTCTATTATGAGAAATTAAAGTTCCCAAGTGTAGGATTAAAATCCTTTTAGTACAAGATCCCTACACACTTTTTTAGTCTATTCTCTTGGAGTTCTTGCCTTACATTTTATCCCCTGACTATTCAATGCTGCTTCATGCCTCCTACTATTTCCTCTGTCTGGAATTCCACTAAGTGCCCTGTACAGTGTACTCAGGCTGTCGTAACAAAATACCACAGGGTGGGTTAAACGATAGAAATTTTTTTCTTACATTCTAGGACCCTGAAGTCCAAGATCAAGGTGTTAGCAGGTTTTGTTTCTTTGGTGGTGGCCTCTCTCGGCGTCTGCCTGTGTCCTCACATGACCTTTTCCTCTGAGACCACATATCCCTGGTATCTCTTTTGTGAGTCCAAATTTCCTCTTCTTATAAAGACATCAGTCAGGTTGGATTAGGGACCATTCTAAACTCATTTTAATTTAATCACCTCCTTAAAGGCTCTGTCTCATAGTCTGGTATACTGGGGGTTCAGGCTTCAGCATATAAATTTTGGACACATTCAGTTCATAACATGCCATTTTATGCTCCAAGAGCACTTCCTGTTTTCAAAGCACTTTGCAAATGTGAATGTATGTCTTTATTATCTAAACCAAAGCTAAAATAACCACCTGTTATTCCCTTAAAAGCCAACTCCGTGGTTTTAGCAACAGTGTCAAGTCATTAGTAATAATAATAATAGCAATAATGACAATAAAACAAATTATCTCTCTCTTACCTTTCACTTTATTAACTTAAAATGATATATTCGTCATCTGTCAACATCATTACCTTGGAATAAACTTTGAGAACTAAAAAGAGTCTTAGAATTCTAGGAATGGAATTCTTTAAATTTGCATCTTGCCATCTGGTTGTTCAAGATGCCATGAACTATAGTACTTTCATCGTTTTTTTTTTTTTTTTTGCGGTACGCGGGCCTCACTGTGCTACTGAGTGAAAGATCCCAGAATTGCTTTGTTCATTTAATAACAGAAAATGTCCATGGAGGGTAGCAGAAGTAAGGAGAGAAGGTGATCTGGGCTTTGTAAATATCAGACCTACCCATTTTAAAGCTATCCTTGGAATACCTTCAAATGCATAAGCCACAGGGTGTTTTGTTTCTATGTGTGTTTTAATTTTAGCAAACAAACAGATGAAACGACAAGATACTTTAAATATTTTCATCTTCAACATACTTTTCAAAAGTTAATATATATCCTCATTAAGGAAACATAAACATGATCATTTTTATCAAGCACCTATAATGTACTGTAAAATTGTAGGAACCTCAAGGGCCAGGGACATGGTCCTGACACAGTATCCCTGATAGAGGTAATATTAGTAATACAAAGAATAATAATATCAAATATTCATTTAAGTAATCCTAAATCTATATTCTTAACCCCAGTTATTTAACCTCCTGGGTGTTCGATGTATTGTGTTATTGCTTTTGATGAAAGTGACTGTAAAATAGTTAATAAGACTATAGTAGTTTGCATAGATGATTTTTAAAGTAACAGCTTTAATGAAATATAATTCATGTACCATAAAATTCACCCTTTTATTTTTTATTTTTATTTTATTTTTATTTTATTTTTTAATTTTTTTGGTGGTATGCGGGCCTCTCACTGTTATGGCCTCTCCCGTTGTGGAGCACAGGCTCCGGACGCGCAGGCTCAGCGGCCATGGCTCACGGGCCCAGCCGCTCCGCGGCATGTGGGACCTTCCCGGACCGGGGCACGAACCCACGTCCCCTGCCTCGTCAGGCGGACTCTCAACCGCTGCGCCACCAGGGAAGCCCAAAATTCACCCTTTTAAAGTAACAATTCAGTGGGTTTTAGTACATCCACAGAATTTTGCAACTATCAACACTATGTAACTTTGGAACGTTTTTATCACCCTGAAAAGAAACCATTACCTATCACTTCGTTATTCCCTTGTTCCTGGCAGCCAGTAATCTACTTTCAGTTTCTATGAGTTTGTCTATTCTGGGGATTTCAAATACAGTGGAATTGGATGGTATAAGGAATTGTGTCTGGCTGCCTCAACTTGGCATGTCTTCAAGGTTCATTGTTGTTGTAACATGTATTAATACCTCCATCCCTTTTTATGGCTGACATAATATTCCACTGTATGGGTATAGAAAGTTTTGTTTATCCATTCATCAGTTGGAGGGCTTTTGGGGTGTTTCCACTATTTGGCTATTATGAATCATGCTGTTATGAACATTTGTATACAAATTTTTATATCGCTCTTGGGTATATATCTAGCAGTGAAATTACTGGGTCATATGATAACTGTGCTAAACATGTTAAGGAACTACTAAACTTTTTTTTTTAATATAAATTTATTTATTTATATTTATTTCTAGTTGTGTTGGGTCTTCGTTGCTGTGCGTGGGCTTTTTCTAGTTGCAGCAAGCAGGGGCTGCTCTTCGTTGCGGTGCGCGAGCTTCTCGTTGCAGTGGCTTCTCTTGTTGCAGAGCACATGTGTGTGGGCTTCAGTAGTTGTGGCACACGGGCTCAGGAGTTGTGACCTGTGGGCTCTAGAGCGCAGGCTCAGTAATTGTGGCGCATGGGCTTAGTTGCTCCGTGGCATGTGGATGTGGGATCTTCCAGGACCAGGGCTCGAACCCGTGTCCCCTGTATTGGCAGGTGGATTCCTAACCACTGCACCTCCAGGGAAGTCCTAAACTGTTTTTCAAAGTGGCTGCACCATTCTACAGTCCGACTAGCAGTGATGGAAGATTCAAATCGCTCCACTTTCTGACCAAGATTTCTTTTTTTTTTTTTTATTATAGCCATTCTAGCAAATGTGAAATGTTTTTGTTGTTCTTTTTTGTGGTTTTGAATTGTATTTTCCTAATGACATAATGTTCATCATCTTTTCATGTGTTTATTGGCCATTTATTTATCTTCTTTGGAGAAATGTCTATTCAAGTTCTTTGCTCATTTTTAATTGGATTATTTGTCTTTTGATTGTTGTGTCAGTGAGGTTAAGTTTAGTGCATCTGTCACTTTAAAAATTTTTATTACTGCTTGGAAATTCTTTTAGCTTTGTCTAGTCAAGCATTTATTTAAACATCCATTAATCATGTATTATGTTCTATGCTTGTGCTGGAAATATAACATCCAATAAGACATATCATCTCTCCTGTGGATTATGCTGTCTGTTTTCCTACTCCTCAGTGCTCTTCTACCGTGCATCCCCGATGATTTTTCTAAAAAGTTTGATCATGTTACCTATGCTAATGCCTTTAATGCTTCCTTTATTGACTACAAGAAAAAGTTCTAGTTCATTAAAATGAGTTTTAAAGCCTTCAAAATTTGTCCCTTGCCAATCTCTTCAAGGTTATCTCTCATGTCCACCCTATACCCCCTTCTGGGACAACTTTAGGGGTCTTCTAGTTAAATACCACATCTAGATATACTGAGGTTAGAGGCTAGGGAAATAAGTGGGTCCTCACCCAAAAACCTGAACCAGGTCTCAGATGAAAATGAAAAGAATCACTGGAGCTGTTTCTCTTAACTCTGGGTTCCAAAACAGTAGATCTCTCTGAAGCCTGTGACATGAGAAAACAAGCTGTATTCTGTTATCCTTGTCTTTAATTGGATCTTTAGATGTTCCAGCCTCATCTCATTTTTACTGTTAAGTAGTAAAGGAAGAGCTAGAGCTTGGGTCCGTGTTAAAGGGGAGCATAGTTCTTTAAGGATAGTGGTGGTAGCAGCAGTAATTAATGGGATTTTGTCCAGGGGAAAGTGGCAGGCTCAGGATGACACGATTAGTGGTCAAGAGAAAGTTTCCTTCTGGGTGGAGATCTCTCTCCACCAACCTTGAGAGAGACTGAGTTTTAATTTTATTAAAGTCAGCTGAAGTTTCCTTAGATAGTCCACCAAATATGTGTCTCTACTAGTCTAGGAAAAGGGGATCACAACCTCATTGTATGACATTGAAAATAGGTCTAGTATATAAATTTGAAAATAAAATAAATAATTCCTTTTGAATTTAGACATAAACTAATCATATGGTAAAATTTATTGATATTATATATGTATATATACACACAACACACAAATATAAAGGAGAGACTATAGAATTCAAATTACACATCTGAAGTGGAGTGTATGTTATCTATTGATGCATAATGAACTAACCCCAAAATTCAAGTGGCTTAAAACAGCCATTTTATTTTTTCAGTTTTATTGAAGTATAATTGACAAATGAAATTGTAAGATATTTCAGTTGTACATTGTGATGATTATATACATGTATATATGTGTATATATATATATATATACACACACACACATATATATGGTGAGAACATTTAAGTTCTACTCATAGCAAATTTCAGTTTTACAAATTATCAACTATAGTCACTATGTAAAAAAATCATTTCACTTTGCTCATCATTTTGTGGGTCAGAAATTTGGAAAAGGACCATCTAGGCCCTGTAATTAATTTGGTGTCACCTGGGGTGACTGGGGCTGGGTGACCTTTCCAGGATGACTCACTCACATGCCTGGCACCTCATGACTCCTTTGCCTTCCTCTCTCCATTTCTTGTCCTACTGGGCCTCTGCAAGTGGCTTGCAACAGCCCCTGTTGCAACAGCTGCTGGTTTTCCCAGGATGGTGGTCTTAGGGTAGTCATACTTCTTAAAATGACAGTTGGTTTCTACAAGAGCAAGATGGTAGCTGCCAGGCCTCTTAAAAGCTGGGCCTGGAATTGGCATAGCTATTATAGCATAATTCACACCATACTCTATTTTTAAAAAATGTTTATTTATTTGGTTGTGCTGGGTCTTAGTTGTGGCAAGGCGGGCTCCTTATCGAACTGGGGCCCCCTGCATTGGGAGCACGGAGTCTTAACCATAGCCCCACCAAGGCAGTCCCTACACCATACCCTGTTGATCAAAGCAGACCAGCAGAGACTCAAGGGGAAAGGACATAGACCCCAACTCTCAACTGGAAGAGTAGCAAAGAATTTGCAGCCATCCCTAATCTGCCATAACTATAAGATATTTTAGGCATATGTATCTGATAAGCACAAAGATTTCCACTGCCCCCCCACCACCCCGCCAAGTATCAGTAAGTACCATGCTAAGTCCTCAGCAGTTTGCAGATGTATTGGTTGCCTTAGGTAAAGATGGGGTGCTACTACACATATTGTGTATAACTTTAACAACTTTTAAACTGTTTAATGGCCATGATAATCAAAATTCTCTAAAGTTGTATTACTTCTTTGATTTGTACATGTGTATTTTATGATCAACATTTTGAGTTGCAAGAAGCATGTAGTATGTTTTTTATGACACATACCCAAGATCTTAGGAGTATTAAAAAGTTTATTAACACCTAGGATATCATCTAGCCTACCTAATACCTTGATTTACTAAAGTCACAAAAGTTATGTTGGCTTTTTTTATGG
The DNA here is from genome assembly GCF_964341445.2 of Mesoplodon mirus. Classification (NCBI taxonomy): domain Eukaryota; kingdom Metazoa; phylum Chordata; class Mammalia; order Artiodactyla; family Ziphiidae; genus Mesoplodon; species Mesoplodon mirus. The sequence goes on from NC_138996.1 coordinate 25,969,790, forward strand.
ATATAACTTTAGCCACATTGTAAAGCATAGCTTTGTACAGGTGTTTTCACATGTCTGATCCACTGACATTAAAGAAATTCAACCCTGGGGTCATAGAAGAAGCAAAAGACCTAATAAAAAGCACATGTTAACCGTTAATGTTCATTTACCAAATCCTGCTTAAACTCTTGTACTCTCAAAGCTTATTTCCTCCAACTGCCTTTTAATTATAGTCTCTTGCTCAGAGTTGCAAATATAATGGCTTTTTAATATAACTTGCACTGTTCTGTGTCCAGTGTAAGATGTAATCATACAATTTATTCAGTCAGAGCTAGTACATTAGGTAATTAAAGCATAAGCACACACAGGTTTCTGCACATGCCTATTTGGCAGGAAAGTAATATAAGAATCTGACAATTCTGCTTTTGCACAGAATTCTTTCTGGATGAAATAGGATGGAAATCTTATGTCCACCAATGCACACTGTAGCTAAGGCAAAATGCAGAAATCAAGTATGACTGGGAGACCTGTGCACATATCACAGAGAATAAAATAAACTAATTTAAAGTAGGAATGTAAGTGGTTTAACACATTGCTAACTATCTAATCACAGCCTTGGTAGATATAATTCTCAAGGCAGGATAGTTCTTCATTATCCAAGATGTTAGGAGTTGAACAGACCCTCAGTCTCCTGTCCCTTTTAGAGGAGGAAGACAGAAAAAAAAAAAAAAAGATAATGGGATTTAAGATAATTTTCACTATTAACAAAAATGATCAAAAAATATAAGTTAAAAAATTCCTTTTTGAGTGGTGATTACTTTTGGGGAGTAAGAGCTGACGTATGCATAGGTAATTAAACACTTCTGTGGTTTCCACCTTTATTTTGGACTAACCTGATTTTATGTAAAGGCAAGTAATGTTTTATTAGCTGTTTCTGAATTACATATAATTTTGATAACTTTATAGTTTTTAAAAAGCGTATTAAGCTAAATTTTTACACACTTATTCATTCCATAATTTATTAAGTGCCAACTAACTATGCCCTGTTACAGTGATGAGCTCTGCCTTAAGATTTTCACATTTTGTAGAATGTATTTCTCTAGTGTTACCCTTTAATTGTTAACCTTTGGCCATTAAAAAAAGAAAGAAAGGGGGCCTCCCTGGTGGCGCAGTGGTTGAGAGTCCGCCTGCCGATGCAGGGGATACGGGTTCGTGCCCCGGTCTGGGAGGATCCCATATGCCGCGGAGCGGCTGGGCCCGTGAGCCATGGCCGCTGGGCCTGCGCATCCGGAGCCTGTGCTCCGCAACGGGGGAGGCCACAACAGTGAGAGGCCCGCATACCGCAAAAAAATAAAAAATAAAAATAAAAAAAAATAAAAATAAAAATAAAAAAAGAAAGAAAGAAAAAATATACAGGCCATGAATCCAAATACCAGCATGAAAACAAAAATGTTTATTTATTCATCAGAACTTGGGGTTTGTAAAATGCCAGTATCTGGAGACGTAAAAATCTAGATGGATTGATTTTCTTTTGTAGTTTTCTCTGGATTATGTATTCACATATCTTGTGTTCATTCTTCTTACTTAAAATACAAATGTGGAAACTATATGTACATTTCTTTTCTGAAACATTAGCAAAGATTTCAGATGACATATCCTCATTAGCTAATCTCCTTTCCCGTCTTTTCTTTTTTCGTTATATCCACGTGCTTTCTTCCTGTTACATTCTTAGCAATTTTAGGGTTCCTCTTTGGAAACAACAAAAAAAACCCAAACAAAAATACAGTTAGGAGACTAGCCAACTAACGTCCTATTCCCAAGTCAGAATTTAACTAAGCTTTGGCATCCAGATACACAAGCACTTTCTCAGATTGATGTTCCTTGTACATTTTCGCGTTTAGGGTTGTAAATACTGAGACTGTGGCCCCTTCAGTTCCAGAAAGGGTAGTTTCCAGAAGCAGACCAGCCTCCACACACAGGGGAAACCAATACTTGATCTTTCTTGATGCCCTAGTCCCAGGTCTCAAGTTTACAGCCTAAACCCCGCCAATGAGTTTATCTAGTCTTGACTTCTCTCTATTTAATCCCGCCTTTTACCTAGTGCCTTTCACTTAGTCCTCAAAGGTGTTATTCTAATAGCAACTCTAATTCAACTTTGGAATAGAAATTCCTAGAGGATCAAATTAAATATACTGCTGTCAAAGCAAAAACCAGACAAACATATGATTCATCATCTTGATCAAACACCAAATTCTCATCCTAAATTCTATACTCAGGTGTTTGATTCAGAGGAAATTCCAAATTTATGAATGGATTATGTATCCTGTATTCTTTTTAACTTAGAGGCTCTGGACCCACATTTCTATAGAAATGATGGTATAAATTCCACACCAAATATATTATAAATAAAAAATTAAATTTCCATAATAGTCCACAGTAATAATTAGCTCATTCCTAAGTAAAAAAGTCCTTGATTTTTTTTTCCTTTAAAAAAAAATCATACGTATTTTTACATTTTGGCCTTTCTAAAAGCAAGATTAATCTTAAATTTGATTTGTTTATATTGTGTGTTGACTTTTTTTTCTCCTGAAAAGCTGTTTATGGTACATATTACCATTATCTCCAATGGTGTCTTAAATCTTAAACATCAAACTTCCTCCTACTCTATGGCTTCCCTCTGGCTGTGGACCTCTTTCCTTCCCTTTATAGCCAAGTTTCCTTTAAGGATATTTGCACATTTCCTGTTGAATAGAGGTATTAAGATTTATGCAACTTGTTCCCTTTTAATGGACATTCAAGTTATGAATCAAATTACTATTAAAATATACTTTAGTGAAAATCCTTGAACAAATTATCTTTGTACATTAGTGAACATATTCTGTAGAATGGAATTCTAGAAATGAAATTATTGGGTCTAAAAAAGTGCACGTTATGGTTTGAACTATGTACACTCAAAAATCCATGTTGAAATCCTAACCCCCAGTACCTCAGAATGTAACCTTATTTGACGATAGGCATCTTTATAGACCAAGTTAAAATGAGGGCATCAGGGTGGATTCTAATCCAGTATGTCTGGTGTCCTTTTAAGAGGAAATCTGGACAGAAGGAAGATGATGTGAAGATACAGGAAAATGCCATGTAAACATGAAGACAGTCATCTACAAGCCAAGAAGAGACGTTTGGAACAGAGCTAGGAAGGAACCAATCCTGCCAATATTTTTTTTTGAACTTCTGGCCTCCAGAACTATGACACAATAAATATCTGTTGTTTAAGTCACCCAGTTGGTGGTACTGTTATGGCAGCCCTAGAAAACTGATCTAGCACTCCCCTCCCCAAATGGCGGGTGACAACATCCCTTAACTGACCTTGTAGGAGAGCAACTTCCCCCTGACACCTCACTGATACCGAACAATCAGTTTTTGCCATGCTTTGCTAATTCTGAAGACAAATAAATGGCATCTCTTCTTAATGCACACTTCTTTGATTTTTTAACACAGATTTAGTACATTTCTGGGGTTTTATTTCCTTTTATTTAAAAATATCTAAAATGGATTCAAATGGATTGACACTATCAAATAACCATTTACATCTACTATATGATTTCAATATAGTTTGATACAATGATAAAAATAAAAGGATTAAACAATATATTTAACTTAAAAATTTTAACTACTCATTCATTTATTGACGATCTATTGCAAAATTTTCATTCTCTGGAATTATCATATGTATTAAGAAGTATAAAAGGAAAAAGCTAAACAGTTGGAAACTACAAACTTAAAAGCAAAGTTAATTTCGTACTTATAGTATGAGATATTAAGTCCCATATCCAAAAATCCAATTTGTCATATATTAAGGATTATGCTTTTGAAGTAAGTTCATTACTGACATTACTATTGGAACTGCACTATAATTTTACGCACAAAGTTCTAAAATAACATTACAGACTATAGGAGCATCTATCTTAGTAACATTTAAAAAAAATATACCTTATGGCAATATTGATTTAAAAATTGTTTCTTGAAACAGTAATCAATGAGGCATATTTGTTGCCAATCATTCTTTTGTTAATATGCTTATCCTGTTTGAGGATTATTTTCCATCTTCTTTCATTGACTCATTTCAGCCTTTGCATGAGTTAAGAGGTGCGCTTTCATGTTATTTGACTGAATAAACTTCTTGAGACAGCCTTCAAAGGGACATACAAAAGGTTTCTCCCCAGTGTGGATGCGCACATGTGTACGCAAATTGAAGGACAGGGAAAAACGTTTTCCGCACCCTTCAAAAGTACACGGAAATGGCCTCTCTCCAGTATGAACCAGAAAATGTCTTTTTAGTTTTGCGCTCTCCTTGAAGGCTTTCCCACATTCTGCACATACGTGATCTCGGGGACTATGAACTCGGAGATGCTTTCTCATGGATGCTCTATTCTTGAACTCTCTTATGCATCCGCTCTGAGGACAAACAATTTTTTCTGGAGCATCATATTCTTTATTTGTACTTGGCTTCATTTTAGAACATTCTGTGAGCTGTTTAGGAGCTGAAAAGTCAATGCTGGGTATTTCTCCAGGAGGAAGCTTCTTGCCTGTCATGTACTCAGAAGACTCAAGAAGTGAATTATCTCCACCAAACTGTTGCGGAAGTTCTTGTTTTGCCCCCTTTTTCATGTATTCCAAGGAACATTCAAGAAGTGAGCTTGCCGTAAGAACCTGTTGAGAAAGCTCTTGTTCTGATCCTTCTTTCAGATAGTCAAAGGACTTAAGAAGTGAGTCCTCTTCCGTGATAGGTTCAGAAAACTCACCTCTTATTATGCATTCTATGTAACAGTCAGAGAAGGAATCCTCTTCAACAACCCGAAAGCTAGTCTCATAGCACACTTCCTCATCACATAAGGTGCACGTCGTGTCAGGAGGTTCCTGCGGGGCTGGCGGAGACTTGTCCCCGCTGACAGCTCTTCTACCGAGGCCTTTCTGGCCAAGTGTCTTTTGCCTTTTCTTCAGTTTCTGGTCCATGTCGTCCGGCTAGCTCCCTCTGTGAAGGTTTGCACCAGGATAGATCAACCACTTCTGGGTAGGAGTGAGCTACGTGAATTGTTTTCAGCAAGCACCTGTTTGAGATAGTAGTCATTAGGTAAAATATATTCCAATATTAGAGCCATTGTCAGAAAATGACCTCAAAAAATGTCCTAGAACTCACTTTCCAATAACAGAATCACTACATTTACATCTTTGACTAACTGCAAGAGAGTAAGAGAATTAGCTGTGACAGATGTACGTAAGACATTGGTCATAACCATTTCTTTCCTGGGTATCCCCCATAAGTTATCTGAGCTCCCTAATTGATCACCTAACGTTCATTAGGCACTCACTATGTGCTAGCCCTGTTCTAGGCTACTCATGGGTTGAGACACACCAGTGAATAGATATATTATACCAAAAATGTAATGTATGCCCCATGGAGTATACAAAATAAGTAACGTACATTGTATGTTATAAGGCAAAGCACTATAGAATAAACCAAGGGACCGGTAGAAAGCAGGGGTTTGTAATTTTAAATAGGGAGCTCCAGGTAAATCTTGACTGAGGTAGTGGCAGCTGACTAAAAACTTAAAGGAGGTGAGGGAGCAAGATATGCCTATTCTTATGTAACACTCCTGTGAAATTCAAATTAAATATTGCATTTAAAGTGCTTAGCACAGTTCATGGCATAGACCAAATGCTGACCACTCATGTGAGCTACTGTTAGTTTACATTTGTATTCATTCTATAAGTAGATGTTGGATCCTGCGAAGTGCCAGGTACTATTCTAGACCAAGGGCAGCAAACTTTTTCTGTAAAGAGCCTGATTTAAACTCTGTGGGCCCTAGGGCCTATGTCATAGCTATTCAGTCTCACTGTAGCACAGAAGCAGCTACAGACAGTACACAGAGGATGGGCAGTGCACAACAGAGACTGATTTGGTGGATGGCTGTAGTTTGCCCACCCTTGTTCTATAAGATGGGGATCCAGAGAATAAGCCATGTGAAGTCTATGTATTGCCATCTCTTATAAGTACAAGTCAAAATAAAGGCACAGGGGAATTCGAGTGGTTTCTGATCCTTTTCTTAAAAATCTAAAAGTAGTACCATGAAAGTTACAGCATGAATATATTATATTCTTTCTAAGGGTCCTTTGCTTAATGTTACAATTGTGTCTTATAAAAGATCTCTTAATTTTAGCATCCTGATGTCCTGCTGTAGGAACAAAAATTAAATGCTTTTAAAAAGAAGCAAATGTGAAAGTACTGGAATGAAAATCAACAGCTTGAAAATATTTTTAAATAGCCACATTAAAAAATGCCACCTCAGAAAGTTTGTGCCATTTACTTTTGGTAAAATAATACATAGAATGAAAACAAAGCATGCTTTTATGCCTTCTTAAACACTATATATATATACACATATACATATTTATATATGTAAATATATACTATATAAATTACAAATAAAATAAATTATATATTTACTTACATAAAATATATATGAATGTTATCTATGACATTAAAAACTAAGATTTTTAAATGTCTTCTTAAGCATTTATATATACATATTAACAAATAAATATAATTAATATTTTCATTATATATTTAAGTATAAATCAAATATTTATATATAAATTGTTCAGGGAAGACGTTTAAATGTTTTCTTAAATATATGCATATATTATATAAATATATATATATTTCTATGTAATATACATACTCATGTTTAAGAAGACATTTAAACCTCTTCCCTTACCAATTGAAATGCATGTTTTGTTTTTATTGTATTTTTTTCTTTTGCCAAGAATAACATGATTCTTTTGAGGAAGTTTTTTTTTTTTTTTTTGCGGTACGCGGGCCTCTCACTGTTGTGGCCTCTCCCGCTGCGGAGCACAGGCTCTGGACGTGCAGGCTCAGCGGCCATGGCTCACGGGCCCAGCCGCTCCGCGGCATGTGGGATCCTCCCAGACCGGGGCATGAACCTGTGTCCCCTGCATCGGCAGGCAGACTCTCAACCACTGCGCCACCAGGGAAGCCTGAGGAGGTTATTTTTAAATGTGGCTGGCTATTTAAAAATATTTTCAGGGACTTCCCTGTCAGTCCAGTGGTTAAGACTTCACCTTCCAATGCAGGGGGTGCAGGTTCAATCCCTGGTCGGGGGAGCTGAGATCCCACATACCTTGTGTCCAAAAAACCAAAACATAAAATGGAAGCAATATTGTAGCAAATTCAGTAAGACTTTAAAGGTGATCCACATTAAAAAAAAAATCTTACAAAATATGTTCAAGCTGTTTATGTTATATTCCTAATATATAATATATAATGTTAGTGGTACAAGTGTTATTATTTATTCTGTCTTTCATAAAGGTGAAATAAACCAGGGAGACTGTATCCAGCAATATTTGCCTAACAAAATAGTGCTCTCATAGCTAAAAAATAATTTTCATTTCACTTTGTATTAGTGCATATAGCAAGCACCTTTGGAGCAAAATCGCTAGATCTAAAGTTTAAGTAGGAAAGAACACAACAGTTCCCTCCCTCAATTAGTCCATTTAAAATAGCTACAATTGGTTTGATTCCAGCTTTTCTCTCCAAACTTATCTCTTGCCATCTCCAGTTCTCCTGTTTCATCTCAAGCCATAATAAAGTCTCCTTCCAGTAAAGTGCCATGCTCTTTCCTCTCTACCCTCATACTGTACACCTGTAACTTACATAATATTGCTGTACATCAACTACATTTCAATTAAAAAAAAAACTAGGATAAATACAAAACTATAGAATTAAAAAAAAAAAACAACTACCCGCTCTCAATCCCCCTTACCATATGACCATGTGCGCAGATGGGACATGCAGAGGTTTACTTCCCACCTGCATTTCAGATCTCTGCCTAAACGCCACTTGCTCAGGCAAGCTTCCCTTGATTCTTAGTCTCAATTAGGTCTCCAAGCTAAACACTCTCCTAGCTCCCTATTTTACACTGACCACAGCCCCTTGGTTCTGATTATTTAAACCCTGTCTTACCTACTAGACTGTAAGCTTTAAGAGAGCAAGGGCCTCTCCTGTCTTATTCACATGTCCCAGCACTTACTAGATTTGTCTAATGAAATGAATTGATGAATATGCATTTAGTCATCAGACTGGTGATATCTGATTTAGCAATCTTATAAAATTAATTTACTAGAAATTCATTTGGGATGTTAGACATGCTTAAGGTAGAAGTTTCATAAAGTTGTCTTATCAATGATGCCAAGGTGTTATCTAGAACAACATCTCCTATGAGATCAGGGTTGAGAGAAAGGTATTTTCTTTATGAATTTACCAGGGTCCAAGTACAGCCCTTACCTTTCTAAACTAGATTCTTATTTGTCAGATGTCTGAGCATTATGCCATTTCTCACACAATATGCAAGCTTGTGAGAACAATGTGTAAATTGAAATGGTAACTTATTAATTTATTATGAGAATAGTCCTGTTGATAAACTGTATTCTCCTTTGGTAGAAATAACTACATGGAAAACGTAATGGTTAAATGTAGTATAGGATGTTACATGAATTACTTAATGGCATGAGACTATATACTATATTTTGTATTTCTCAAATTGTGATAGAAGTAGTTCCAAGGGTGCATCATTTACTTATTCAATCATACAAATATTTAGTACCAAACTTCGTTCTAGGTGCTAACCCTTTTCAAAAATTCTTTTTAAATTAAAAAAAAATTTTTTTTCTTTTAAATTTTTGGCCATGCCGCCCAGCTTGCGGGATCTTGGTTCCCCCATCAGGGATGGAACCCGGGTCCACGGCAATGAAAGCCAGGAGTCCTAACCAGTGGAACACCAGGGAATTCCCACGGTGCTGACCCTTAGAGCAACGAAGAAGATAAAGTCCCTGGTTTTCATAGCATTTTTATCTCTGTGAGACAGAAATGTAAATAAAGCTTTTATAAAATAGTAAATAAAATAATTTCAGGTTGAGAAAAATGCTGTGAAATGAAACCAATAAGAGGAAAAGTAGGGGAGGCTATCTTTAAAAAGAATGTCTGTAAAGGCCTCCAAGGAAGCATTAGACCCAGACCTGAAAAAGAAAAGTATTAGCCAGTTGAAAGAGGTGGAAGAAGAGTGTTCTTTCCAAGCTGCAACGGGAAGCACAAAGGGATTAGCTTGCTGGACGGCAATGAAAGCCATGCTTATTACACAAAATGGCGGGCAAAGACCATAGAGGTCTGAGATAAGGTTGAGGACGGTGCAGGAGGTGCACCGGTGCATTTGCATGTCATTCCCAGACCGAAGGGAACCATTAAGGGGTTTCTTTCAAACAAGGAAATTAGCACACTGTGATTTAGGTTAAAAGTCTATTCAGGCTGATTTGTGAAGAATGGATTAAGGGAGGCAAGAGTGAAAGCAGAAAAAAATCCCGCAGGCTATTTAGTAATCTAGGAAAAGAATGTTGGTGGTTTGGAGCATGTGGTAGCAGCGGAGCTGAAATGGAGGGAGAGAGGGAAAATGGAGATAGAGCCTTCCAAACTTGCTGTCGGGTTGGATAAAGGAAGTAAGAGAAATAGGAAGCAAGAATGAGTGAGTAGTCCAATTTTTTGCTCAAGTAATTGGGTGGATGGTAGTGCCATTTGCAGAGATAATTGAAGAGGAAAGAAAGGAAAATAAGTTTACTCTTTATAATAAGTAATTTAAACATTTTAGCATAAAATAGACCTAGCCATTTCTTGCAATGAGATACAATATTTATACAAATTTTTACAATACAATTTTATACAATTTTTTAAAACAAAATTTAAAAATGCAACTTCAAAGAAAATTCAACAAGTCATCTGCTTTCCTGAAAGTGTATTTACTTTCCTCCTTTACGTTTTGAAAGTTTGAGGTCAGTGGCCCAAATAGCTGTAGGTAAACGCCGTTAAACACTAGAAGTCTACTGGCCAAGGTCCTCTCCCCACCTGGTTCTAGGATGATAAAACGCTTCCCATTTGTGCTTTTCAAAATCTTTTTGATTGGGATCCACGGTTAAAAATCCATCCCAAGTAGTGAACTCAATACACACATACACTCCAATAGCTGAAAAAAGCAGTTCCATGGAACAAGACTTACCCATGCTACCGCAAAGCGCTCCGCTCTTCCAATTCCTTTGAAAGGTAAGACGTAGAAGAAACTGCTACTTCTGCTCCCGACAGCTGTTGGAATCAACTTTTCTTTGCGCTCCGCCGGTTGGACCCACCCTCCTTTTGATGGACACATTGTCATCAGGCTACACCTACTTTTCAACTCTGCCTTGATTAGTTGAACTTCCAAGGAAAGGCTCTACCAACCTTGTGAAGGTCGAGGGATCAGGCAGCGGTGGGCGTGGAGGTGGGTGTGGCTCAGCTCCGGGGCCCGGTGGGGTTGGCCGCAGGACCTGCCAGCCCAGGGTCACATTCAACCAAGAGCGGGGGGTGGGGGTGGGGGGGGGCAGGGGCGACTCCCCCGACCCACCTCTATCCCCGCCCCCTCCCCGGTACTCCTCACCCCGCGCCGCAGTCATTGGGCCCCCACCACGTGAGAAAGCTCTTTGAACCCCCGTCGCCCAGTTTTAGCAAGAAGTAGGCACTCAGTAAATTTCTACTGAACAAATGAACGTAAGTATAATCAAATTTAAGCAGTTATATATCAATGAAAGAAAATCAGTTTTGGTGGAGGCAGTTTTTACCCCCTGGAATGCACACCACGCCTTTCCCTGTGCCTTCTCTTCCCTTCCCCCAAACTTCACCCCCATCTCACCCTACCCGCTGTCGCAGAGAAATTCCTATTACTGCTTTTTCTTTTTCAGCCATTATGTGACTGTTCGTGTCTCTAAAGGTAACACAACTCACTTTGAAAGCACCAATCAACGCTCACCATTGGCCATGGTCTAGTGAAGTTTAATAGTTTGTATAAGTACACAGACCATTAAAACAAAAACCAAATCAGCGTTTAAAAGCCTCTTAAAGTTTCACTTGATGCTTGCCTGCAATTCACATATATATCTGGGAGCAGTTCTCCGCTCTTTTTTTTTTGGGGGGGTGTTTATTTTAGAATAAATGCCAGTGAAAAAAATAAAAGATCGTTTCCAATAGGGGAAATATTAAACTTTAAAAAAATGTATTATTCCCTGATCTCCCCCAGTAGGCATACCAGGTCCTTGTCCATTTGATATAGATGTTATATAAAATTTCCTTAGCTCCTTACCTTAAAATATTTTTATTTGCAGGTGAATTTCTGAAGGCAGGAGTTGTGAGAAACTACTTCTCTTGTTCTCTGTGATGCACTACTATGGTCTCTAGAAACTGCACAGGCAAGTTATCAGAGCACGTTTGAACCAGATGTGTGTGTGTGTGATAAAAATGTTAATGTTTTGGGTTTCAAAAAGAAATACAACTTCAAGGAGCCAAAGAATCCTGAGAAGAGCATTCTTTCCGAATCTTTAAATGGCAGTGTCATTGGTCATTGGAAGTCCGTTTCCTCACTGGAGGCTCTCTCTATAAATCTATGTAAAATGTCATCGTTATCACTTATATATGTAAATGATACATATAATGATATATACACAAAATATAAATAAATATCACTTATGTATATATGACATATTTATATATAGGATGACATATATATATATATAGAGAGAGAGAGAGAGAGCGGGGCGGGAGGGAGAGAAATACACACGTATAACTAAAGCCGAAGATCCTTTTTTTCATCTAACTCTTGCATCATCTTCACTAGACCACACCGTTTTGTTATCACCCCTGTAACTTTTGAGACAGTGCATACAATCAACAAGATTAGTTCCCTTCCCCAGTCTGGTCACTTGGTTTGTGTTAGTGTAGCTCTGCTTGTAAACTGGAGACTACATGTTTAGAAAATCTAAATTTACATTTCACACTACACCTCTTACATAAATTATTCTTCCTCCCATTTTGTTTTAGCTTTCCTTTCCATGGCCCTAGAGAAGTAAATCAAAAAGAAGGAACTCATCTGTTGTCATATGAACCCAGCTCAAGGGAAATTGAATTCCTCCAAAATGAGCTAGGGAACCAATTAAACCCTGAAACAAAAATGGGCTGCCTTTTGAAATTGATACAAAGAGGGTGGTTGATAGAAACAAGCAGCTTTTTGGATTGCTAGAGTTTTAGTCATAGTAATTCTTCTAAGAATAACATTTTAGCTGGTTTTAAAAAAATTTTTAGTTTGACAATTTATTTCTGTGTTACCAACCAATATTTCCCTTAAAACGTCTTAGAATTCAAAAACTACAAATGTGCTCTAATTCACTCTACACATAAATTTAAGTTTCTCCCCCAGTCAAGCCATTGTTCTGGATCCTGGGGATATGTATCCCAGGCCTTCTGGAATTTACAGGCTGAAGTTGCAGGACCAGAACCAGGGTGAGGCATGTAACTTACTGGTTTTCTGCAAAAATATTTGAGGGGTGTTCTAAAATTCAGTTAAGATTAATAATATTTTAATGCAATATTTAAACAATAAAATTAGTGCAAAAATTCATGATGAACAAGATATTAAAAATTTAAATAAAGACAACAAAGTAATCACGCTTTGTAAATATCGAAATGCAGCTATTATTAGGACAATGAAAGGTAGGTATTGGGTGTTAGGAGAGCCCAGAATAGGAGACTGTGACGGAATCAGGAAGTTCAGGAAGATTTCCCTAGAGCTGCTGTGATCTGAAGGTGGTCAGCTGAGAGGGCGCATCTCCCTGACAGTGGATGGAATACCTATGAAGGCAAGGGGGACAAGAGGGGATGTGCAGTGCCAGACCCCCAGGCCTTGTAAGTCATGGTAAGAAGTTAGATCTTCATGCCAAGAGCAATGGGAATGGAATATTTTAGAACACATGTGTCACGTATAGTCAATGCATATTAACCTTAAACTTGTAAAACATTGTTTCATTGTTGGAGCTTCAGTCTATCTCTATTTGACTTAGCGAATTAAATGTTTTACATGCAATGTCTCATTTTATCTTGAAATCAGATTTACAAAATGATTATATTACTATTATTATTATCATCATTTTATTAGTATTTTGACATGAGAATTCTGAGGCACAAAGAAAGTTTACACGCTGGTAAGTAGCTAAACTCAGAACTTGAGTGTGCTTAATTCTTTGAGATATAGCATTTTATATTATATTATGGTATTTTACAAACTCCATGGGTGTAACTTTCATAAAAAGCCTATTGCATTATTATTTTCTGTAATTTATAATGCCTTTTTACATACTTATTTGATCTTGATAGAAAGCTTATGAGTTGTTATTACCTATTTTATGGATAAGGAAATGGGAAGTCAGTAATGACAAATGCCTTATTCAAAGCCGCAGAGGTATTAGTTTATGGGCCAGAGTTTACAACCCAAGTCTTGCTATCTTGACACAAAGTTTAAAGGCAAAGTTAATTTTCCAAGTTCAATCAGTTGTTTAAAGAGCTTTTGAAATGTAGTTTTAGAGTTTCCGTTCAGAAGAAGCCAGTCAATAATAAATGTTTCTGCTTGGAGTTTGATGTCTTAGTAGAATAAGATTTTTATGAGGGTATATTCAGGTACATTTTGACTGCATTTAAAAAAAAACTGAGATGTAATTAACATATAACGTGTTGCAAGTACACAACATAATGATTTGATATATGTCTGTATTGCAAAATGACCACCGCAATAAGTCTAGTTAAATCCATCTCGTTAACTTTTATGTGTACAAAGTTACAAAATTTTTTTCTTGTGATGCGAACTTTTAAGATCTATTCTCTTAGCAACTTTCAAATACACGTACAACACAGTATTATTAACTATAGTCACCATTACATCCTCAGGACTTGTTTTATAACTAGAAGTTTGTAGCATTTGACCACCTTTACCAGGCTGGGGGTGGGGGATGAGTGGGCATGGGGGGCATAAAATGGGAGAAGATGGGCTCTGCATTAAAACAAAATCTAAATGGAAGCTGTTTGGTACTTCACACTGAGCAGAATGAGACTTGTATCCAAATCTCGTATATTTTCAACAGTCTTTACGCTCTTTAGATGAAAGCTATAACCACATAAACATTGTCATGTTTCATTTTCTCTGTGAGAATTTAGCAGTGAGCCTCAGTGCAGGAGCTAAAGGCTATTTTTTAGACCACAGATTCTCCCTGGAGTATGACAGTGATCCATGAATGTTATTATTTGGCAGTTTCATAAGATCCTTTCTTCCTTTTAAGAATGGACTATCCATATAATTCCCTTCCTATTAAGGGACCTATTAAAATTGGGCTCACCTGGAGAAAATTTCAGAGCTTGATCTAACTTTAAGTAATTTCTCATTTTTCCATAAAAATTTATGAGTCAACCTCAGATGTGGGTTTTTTTTTTTTTTTTTTTTGGCTCTGTTGGGTCTTTGTTGCTGCGTGCTGGCTTTCTCTAGTTGTGGCGAGCAGGGACTACTCTTCGTTGCGGTGCGCCGGCTTCTCATTGTGGTGGCTTCTCTTTTTTTTTTTTTTTTTTTAAAACAGTAGAATAGGACTTCCCTGGTGGCACAGTGGTTGAGAGTCCGCCTGCCGATGCAGGGGACATGGGTTCGTGCCCGGTCCGGGAGGATCCCACATGCCGCGGAGCGGCTGGGCCTGTGAGCCATGGCCGCTGAGCCTGTGCGTCCGGAGCCTGTGCTCCGCAGCGGGAGAGGCCACGTAGTGAGAGGCCCACGTACCGCAAAAAAACCCCAAAAAAACAGTAGAATAAATTTTTATTATACAGCATTTTTATTTTAAAAAAATACTTTACCTTCATAGAATACATTTTCACATTAGAGATTCCCACAGTGGGAAAGCAGCAACTTATAATTTTATATTTGTGGACGGATTATTTTAGGACAAGTAAAATAAACACATTTGAGGATTAAGTCTCCATTTAGAACCTGTAACAATTTGAAACATCTATAAAGGGACCTCTTCTCTATATGAAACTTCTCTATATTCAGAAACTCTCCAGGCTCTTCTTCCTAGGATTTAGAAATCAGTAGTGTGAAATATCAGCATTTCTAACTTTCAAATCTCCCTAGGACACGTAACCATCAGTAACTGGTATCAACTGAACAGAGGGGGGGACGTTTACAAAAACAAAACACTGCCTAATTTTCTGCAAAGTCTTTACTTATGAATTAACAGTCGTTCCCTTTCTCCATCATCCTAGGACAAATATAGAAGTTTGATCAAATATTGAGAGTAATAAAGCTGAATTCCCTTTAAGAGTCTGATAAATTAACAGGCAAAGGCTCATATATAATGTTTAGTTATACTGTGAGTCTTCTGAGAAGCTGTGAGACACCCCATTAACTCTCCAGAATACAAAGCTCAGTCTCACAATTTCTTGGATACAATTTCTCTCAAATCTTTTTTCAAAGATAAGAATAACCAGCTGATTAGGAGAAGAGGTTTACCAGCGGACTAATCTGTTATTTCCTTCTTACTGTGAGTTGAAATGGCATGACAGAGCAGAGGCAAGGAGGTGTACAATCAGTTCTTTTCTTTTTTTTTGGTAAAGATTCAGGATTACTCTTTTTTTATTTTATTCTATTTTATTTATTTATTTTTGGCTGCGTTGTGTCTTCGTTGCTGCGCACGGGTTTTCTCTAGTTGTGACGAGCGGGGGCTACTGTTCGTTGCAGTGCCTGGGCCTCTCACTGCGGTGGCTTCTCTTGTTGAGGAGCACGGGATCTAGGCCCGTGGGCTTCAGTAGTTGTGACTCGTAGGCTCTAGAACGCAGGGTCAGTAGTTGTGACAGACGGACTTGGTTGCTCCGCGGCATGTGAGATCTTCCTGGGTCAGGGCTTGAACCCGTGTCCCCTGCGTTGGCAGGCGGATTCTTAACTACCGCACCACCAGGGAAGCCCAATGTACAATCAGTTCTCAAGGTGTTAAGTCTAAAGGGTCAGAGCTTCCACAGCATAGCCACAGCTTTGCAGATGCCCACATCATGATAGTTGAAATAACAAAGCCCAGCAAAGGTGAACGCCGAGAGCACCAAAAAGCCTGCCTTGGCAGCTTTCTGCAATGCAACCCCTTGAACATAGTCAGTAACAACTTGTCCAATGCCCCAGTGACTATGAAGAGTGAGGGCTGCAGCCAGAGAGTAGTCCACTGCAGAACAAGGATTCAAATAAACAGCTGGAATTAGGCCCAGGAGCAAAACACCGACAACCCTCTCACCAGTCCAGTGGAGAGATGCAGCCTTGGAACCAGAATGGTGGCTGGGTGACAGGTAAATGTGCTCTATTCCACAGCATCCTGGGGTTGATCGGTCCTGGGGAAATGCTGAGACATGAGCCGGTCTGACCACTGGGGTTCGGAGGAAGAGAGCTCGCCCACCTCTGGCACCGCAGAGGACACTGAGCCTCCAGAGAGTCGCCATGTCGCTCGGAAAGGCCTGTGGTGGCTTCTCTTGCGGAGCATGGGCTGTAGGCGCGCAAGCTTCAGTAGTTGCGGTGCACAGGCTCAGTAGTTGTGGCTTATGGGCTCTAGAGCGCAGGCTCAGTAGTTGTAGTGCACAGGCTTAGTTGCTCCGCGGCATGTGGGATCTTCCCGGACCAGGGTTCCAACCCGTGTCCTCTGCATTGGCAGGCAGATTCTTAACGAGTGCGCCACCAGGGAAGCCCTAAACTTATTTTGAGATATTTGGGGGTTTATGGAAGAGTTGCAAAGACAATACAGGGAGTTCTCATATTTCTCTTCACCAGCTTCCCTTTATGTTAACATCTTACATGACCAGTGTACATTTAGCAAGATGAAGAAATCAACATTGGTACGATACTATTAACTGAACTCCAGATTTTATTTGGACTTTGCCAGTTTTTCCAATAATCTCCTTTTTAAAAAAATCTGTTCTAGGATCCAATCCAGATTCCATTTTGTATTTAGAACATAGTTAATGCACAGACATGAGCTCCACAATCTAACCCCAGTTCTAGCCCAGAAAATGTAATTTTTGTCTTGGAATATCCTAACATCACCCCTCCCATAAAATTCACCCCGAGTTTGATTCCAAGCTTATACCTCTCTTAAGACTCAAATCAAGAATCACCACCTCTCAGGAAACCTTTCTTCTGGAAACTCAATGCCATCTCTCTATATATAGAGTTACCTTGGCTTTTAGGAATATATTCTATATGATATAATCAGCCATTTAACATTACCTTTAGAGATTTTTTTATATGTGTAATGTGGTAAGTAGAAAACCAATAAAATGCATATCTGGAGAAGATCATTGTGGCACATTGGATGCTCCAGGCTTTTTAAGGTCTATATATACTCTAAATAGGAATATGGTAGGACAATTTGGTTACTGTTTTGTATTATTTCTGAAGTGGTGAGAATAAATAATGAATGTCAACCTGTAAGTATTACTGGTTCTGCCTTATTTGGGCAAAAAAAAAAAAGAAATGTATTAAAAAATAATTGTGGACGACACAGTCATAAATAATGATTTTTGGTTTTTTTGGAATTTTTAAGATCTAAATTCATGTTGTTCAAACTATGACTTGGAATCACTGTGTGAGTATTTTGTCATTGCCAAAAAAGTTTGAAAATTGCAGCTCTAAATAATTTGTTTACATATATGGTTAGAAGTGTATCAAAATGGGTAAATATGTAAATGTCAGTGCTTCATACAATCTTTGCTTTATTATTTATTGAAGTAGAGTTGATTTGCAGTGCTGTGCCAATCTCTGCTTTTACACATAGAGACATTCTTTTTCATATTCTTTTCCATCATGGTTTATCGCAGGAGATTGGATATAGTTCCCTGTGCTATACAATAGCACCTTGTTTATCTATTCTAAATGTAAGAGTTTGCATCTCCCAACCCCAGACTCTCACTCCATCCCTCTCTCTTCCCTCCTCCCCCTTGGCAACCACAAGTCTGTTCTCTATGTGTATGACTGTTTCTGTTTTTTGGTTTTTGTTTTTTTTGCGGTACACAGGCCTCTCATTGTTGTGGCCTCTCCCGTTACAGAGCACAGGCTCCGGCTGCGCAGGCTCAGCGGCCATGGCTCACAGGCCCAGCCGCTCCGCGGCATGTGGGATCTTCCCGGACCGGGACACGAACCCACGTCCCCTGCATTGGCAGGCGGACTCTCAACCACTGCGCCACCAGGGAAGCCCTGACTGTTTCTGTTTTGTAGATAGGTTTGTTTGTGCCATATTTTAGATTCCACATATAAGTGATATCATATAGCATTAGTCTTTCTTTTTCTGACTTACTGCACTTAGTATGATAATCTCTAGTTGCATCCATGTTGCTGCAAATGGCATTATTTTGTTCTTTTTATGGCTGAGTAGTATTCCATAAACAATCTTTATTTAGAACTTAAATACTTTATGTTTTCTTTTTTAGCTAAAACTCCCAAATGTGCTGTAATACAAGTTGGTTTAGATAATCTACTTTAGATAATTAGACAGTGTAGGTCCTCATTTCTCCAGTTATACTTTACTGTTCTGTCCCCAAGAAAATGAAGTATATAAGAATTAGTTTTTTAGCTACATCCATCTTTTTGACTTGCAACATTTAATATTTTGAGTAGTTTGTTAAAATTGTAGAAAGCCGTAGAATGTAACACAGTAGAACCCAGAAACAGGCCTGTACACATGGGATAACCTGACAGATCTACATTCCTCCAAACTTTATGTTCAAATCTAATCCCCAGTGTGATGGCATTTGGAGGTGGCACCTTTGGGAAGAAATTGGGTCATGAAGGTGGAGCCCTTGTGGTTGGGATTAGTGCCCTTATAAAAAGAGGCCAAGAGCTGGCTTATACTCTTTCCGTCACTGTGAGGCTACAATGAGAAGTTGGCTGTCTGCAGCTCAGAAGAGGGCTTTCACCAGAACCAGCCGTGCTGATGCCATAATCTTGGGCTTTCAGTCTCTAGAGCTACGAGAAGTAAATACCAGTTGATGGTATTTTATTATAGCAGCCTGAGTTGACTAAGGCACTAACTCATGATAAAGGTGACAGTGGGAAAAGGCTAGTATTTTCAGAAACAATACTGAGACAGCTATACATGTGGCAAATTAGAATCTTGACTCCTAACTCACATTGCATACATAAATAAGTTCCAGACTGTAGCTATAACTATGGATTGTAGATATAATTATGGAAGGTAAATACAACTTTGAGAAGGAAATGGAAAAACAGCTTCTTAAATTTGGGGTTGAGAATGATTTATTCGATATACAAAAGTACTGAATATAAAGGAAAAGAAAGAGATAAGTTGGATGAGATTGAAATTATGAACTTTAAGAGGTACCACTGAAGGAATGAAAAGGTATATCCCAGTGTTTTTTTAAAAAAAGGTAAATAAGATGCTGCTTCCTCCAATGGTTTTCCATCTCCTTTAGAAAAAAAAATCCAAATTCCTTCCTCTCTTAGAAGACACCATGTGATCTGGTCTCCACCCACCCTCCTGCCTTAACTGTGCTCCTTTTCCTCTCAAGCCAAACCATCATCCTTGTTCTTCCACGGCTTATCTTTCTTCTTTCTGAAGTTGGAGACCCCAGATTATCACAAACCTGGTTCTTTGCTTCATTCTGATTTCAGCTTCAGTGGTAGGGAGGGACCAGTGTACATGAGTTTCCTCAAATGCTAGGGTATCTCCATTTCCATCATGACACTTTTCACTATAGAAGGTTTTATTAACTGCCCTAGTGCTGGAGGAGAGTACAGGTAGAAGAGAGGCAGCCCAGGACCAAATTTCAATTGCCCCACTTAAAGTGTAGTCTGTAAATAACAGAGGACAAAGTATAACATGAGTGGATTTTCTGCCTAGTACTCATCAAGTTTCTTCAGTTCTGCTGGGATTTTTTGGACGAATACGAAGGCTCCTGGCAGAGGTTTCAGGGTATATGTCTACTTTTCTACAGAGGGAGCCAAGAAACCACTGCCATGGTAGCATACCAGCAAGGTGTTTCTTGCTGACCTAGTTCAGGAATTCTTTGGTCTTGGAATGGGTCTCAGACGTGCCTTACTGGGTAAGAATCACTTGTAGCCTCTAGTATGGGAATTCTCCTTTCCGTCCCCTAGGGTTTCACCCACAATGGCCAGGCATAAAATTCAAGAGAGATAAGTATTTTAAGAAATTGTCATAGAAAAGAATTCTCAAGTCTCAGGAGGAAATAATTTGAGCTATTATTCCTACTACAACCACTTATATTCCTGAAACACTGATGATATATCTTTTGCTTCCATGACAATTTTGAATAGGTTCTAAAGCATAACAACAAAAAAAAGTAGAGGCTTTAGCATGTTTTTGAAGCCTCCTCTAATCTGGTTCCAACATCTTCTTCCCTTTTACTATCTACATATTAAACTATTCCAGAATTTGTCCATCTTTGGCACTTGGTCCAAATCTGGACTGCTGCCTACCATAATAAGGAAGGTTTTTACATTTTTCAATGATTGAACAAAAAAATCAAAAGAAGAGTAATATTTCCTGGCATTGAAGATTATGTGAAACTAAAAGCTCAGTAACCATAAATAGAATGTTACTGAAACAGAACCATGCCTATTTCTATACCTATTGGATATAGCTGCTTTTTGCACTATAATAGCAGAGTTGAGTAACTATAACACAAAACCTAAAATATTTATTATCTGGCCCTTTATAGAAAAAAAGCTTACTGAGCCCTGAACTATTCCATTTTAGCTAAATAGAGCAGGCTCATATACAAAATTCTGCTGTTGTTTATGTGTATCCTTAGGACTGATCCAATTATTTTAGTTTTCTATTTTCTCTTCACACCTGTTACTCCACACCATGGGATAAGTGTTCAGCTTTTTCCTCTTTGCTTCCTCCAAACTTTTCTCTTTTCCTATACCTCACACTAACCAGCTTTGTTGAAGCTTAAGATATCAGACTATGTTAGTCACCACTACTCTTTGATGCAGTCAGATCTAAATATCCCAGTACTAATCTTAGTGACTGCAATATCCACATGGATGATTCTTCCTCACCTCAGCCACCTCATGGTCCAAACTTATCATTACCTGTAACTGCACTGGATTCATATCCTCAATTAAAAGCATCACAGTGTGTGATCATCACTCCAGTCTTCCTGGATCACTTCCAGTACATCTAATCCAACAATCTGTAATCCAGCAACTCCATCGTTTCACTGTCCCTTACTGCTCTTTTTTTTTTTTTTTTTTTTTTTTTTTGCGGTACACGGGTCTCTCACTGTTGTGGCCTCTCCCGTTGCGGAGCACAGGCTCCGGACACGCAGGCTCAGTGGCCATGGCTCACGGGCCTAGCCGCTCCGCAGCATGTGGGATCTTCCCGGACCGGGGCACGAACCCGTGTCCCCTGCATCGGCAGGCAGACTCTCAACCACTGCACCACCAGGGAAGCCCCCTTACTGCTCTTGTTCTCACTTCCTGTCTAGTCCATCTTAGATTACATGGCCCATTATTTTACTAATTCCCTTATGTACACAGGTCATAATCCTTCATCCCAAACCCCTGAGGTCTAATCTATTTCCAGATTCAGATTAAAAACAAATTATAGAATGATAGTATATTTCCTATACCATATTATATCTGCAGTGAAACTGATGATTATGCCTAAAGAAGTGGGATCAGTAAAGGCTCTGAATAGTTTTGTGTCTATTCAAGTTGAATTTTGTTGCCAAATGAGTTGTGAACAACCTTATGAAAACAAAACAAAACTTTCCTTTTTCCATGCTCTTTTTGGCTTATGGAATTGCAGAAAGGGATGTGGACCCGGGCCTTAAACTTCCTTGTTCCATTCTAAGTCCATTTTCTTCTCCAGTAAAGCTGCCACCATGGTTAAATGCAACTTGGCCTACTCTGAGCTTGCATCCAGGCAGCTGAGCAAAATGCACATCCATGCTAATGGGTCTCCGGTGAAATTATAGTCCCTGATGGAGTGGGCCCTTCATCATGTCTAGCAACATGATTCTCACCAAAAGTCCTATCGCCCCATAGAGAGTATAAGTGTTTTGTGGAGATGTTTTTGGTCTCCTAATGCTTAAGTCTGAGCATTTGCATATGGGAATACATGTTATTTTATTATGCATAACTTTCCTTTTATTTCCTTATATTATGGTGAGGGCACTATATTGATTTAAAAATATATATATAGGTAGGTTAAATTAATTATTTTTATAATAGTTGCAAAGATGTTAAAGCTATGTGTTATAAAAGGGAGCATTGGGTCTGATAGGGTTGAGAACAACCACCAGAATCAATTTACCATCTCATGATTATTACTTATTTATATAATAAACTTTATTGGTTAGAGCAGTTTCAGGTCCAAAACAAAGTTGAGTGAAGGTACAGAGATTTCCTGCATACCCCCTGCCCCCACTTATGCATAACCCCCTCCTCCAATTATCAGCATCCCCCACCAGAGTGGTACATTTGTTACCTACATTGATGAACCTACATTGACATATCGTAATTTCCCAAGGTCCATAGTTTACAATGGGTTTCACTCTTGGTGTTGTACATTCTTTGGGTTTGGACAATTTTATAATGACACGTATCCACTGTTACAGTATCGTATAGTGTAGTTCCTCTGCCCTGAAAATCCCTGCTCATCGTTCCCTTCCCTCACTTCACGATTATTCACTTCACGATTATTTTACATGGTCCCCTCTTTCCTCAAACATCTAACATTTTCCACCCGTCCCTTCAGCTATCTTACTGCATTGAGAAATAAAAACAATTTGAAGAGAACCTCTATGCATTCCACCACCCAACTTATCTACATCTATTCCCAGGAACTTTGCAGCCCACTTTGGTAATATAGGTGAACTGTCTGTGCTTCAATCCAGAGCTTCCTCTTCATTTATCACTGGATGCCATTTTCTCTTGACTACTCAAGGACATTATTCAAACAATTATCCCCTCTCTCATCCATCTTCGATGTTTTTCTCTTGGCTTTGGATCATTCCCATTGGCATGCAAGCACACTTGCTCTGGTAATGAGAATCCTAGAAATAATTCTCTTGACCTCACATTCCCTTAGTTGCTTTGCTCACCCTACCCATTTCCTTGGGTTTTTCCATAGAAAACTCCTGATATTCTTTTTTTTTTCTTCTACTCAAATTAAGACCCACCAACAACTTCAACATCATCTAGGATGATGAAATGTATATAAAGAAATACAGACCTGGGAGTCTGTATTCCTACTCAGAGGTCCCTTAGGCTGTCTTCATTTCTTTTCATTCTTTTTTCTTTATTCTGTTCCGCAGCCGTGAATTCCACCATTGTGTCTTCCAGGTCACTTATCTGTTCTTCTGCCTCTGTTATTCTGCTATTGATTCCTTCTAGTGTAGATTTCATTTCAGTTATTGTATTGTTCATCTCTGTTTGTTTGTTCTTTAATTCTTCTAGGTCTTTGTTAAACATTTCTTGCATCTTCTGGATCTTGGCCTCCATTCTTTTTCCGGGGTCCTGGATCATCTTCACTATCATTACTCTGAATTCTTCTTCTGGAAGGTTGCCTGTCTCCACTTCATTTAGTTGTTTTTCTGGGGTTTTATCTTGTTCCTTCATCTGGTACATAACCCTCTGCCTTTTCATCTTGTCTGTCTTTCTGTGAATGTGGTTTTTGTTCCACAGGCTGCAGGATTGTAGTTCTTGCTTCTGTTGTCTGCCCTCTCTAGAATGTTCTTTCAGATCTTTCCATGGTTGGCTCTCTCTCATCATTTGCATCTCAGCTCTAATGAGATCAGCACATAAAGGTTTTTCCTAATCATCCTGTCTAAAATAGTACTTTCAGTCTCCCTCTGTCCTATTATGTTGTTTTAGTTTAGTTATTAACTTATGACTATCTGAAATTATTTATATTTATGGATTTTATTGTCCATTTCCTACCCCCGTGGAATGTGAGCTCCATAACTGCAGAAAATTTACATCTTTGTGTTCTGTGGTTATGAGTAGATACAGTGCCTGGCATATAGTATGTGATCAATAAATATTTATTGAGTGAATGAATAAACACATCTTAAGGACAGGAAAGCCTCTTTGGTCCTGAACCCCATCTGCAGAGATTGAATTATAAATCATATATTATTATAACCTGGTGATAAGGAGATAAGGAGAAAGGAGAAGGATATTAATAATGGATGGGCTACTGACAGCATTTGAGAGACTTGAACTGAAGTCTTTTGGATTTTGAGTTGGCAAAAGCTTTAGAAATATCTACCAAGCTAAGATGAAAATATTTTACTAGGAATTTTGAAGTAGGTATTAAACAAATACTCTCTGATGGACTAATTCAGCCATTTATTTGGCAGAAATGATATATAAGTAGCTAGTGTAATTTATTTCCCACAGCCCATGTTTGGAACCCCAAAACTCTATAAAGGGTTATAATAGAGCATTTTAAACTAATGTGTGATCCCAGATCAGCAGCATTACATTACCTGGGAGCCTGTTAGAAATGAAAATGTTTAGTCCTCACTCCAGATCTACTGAGGGCAAAGATTGCAGCTGGGGATGAGGGGTGTCCGAACAGTGAGTAAAGGGAGCAAGTTATGCAAAGGAGGCTTAAGAGTTATTCATCTTCACCTCATGGTTAAAATAAGCAACTTGGATGAACACACACGTCATTAAGTCTAGTGACTAGTCTAAGATAGCATGGGTGTTTGGCATTACCTAGAGAATGGAGGACAAGTCTATTTTGTGACTTGATTATAATGAATCACATTTTTTTTTTCTATTGAGAGTTTTAACTCAGTGTATGAGTTTCCTCAAGGCTTTTCAGTACCTTTGGGGAGAGGGTGAGTCAGAAAGTGATAGGTTTGGTTCTATGTACTAGGTCAGCTTTGGCCGCCAAGGAGACAGAAGGAAGGAAAAAGCTTGGAGAAATGGAAAAAGAAGTTTGCCTTTGTGGAGGTTGTATGGAGTAAAGGTTGTTGAAATAGATTATTTTTTTAAAAATTTTTTTGTGGTACGCGGGCCTCTCACTGTTGTGGCCTCTCCTGTTGCGGAGCACAGGCTCCGGACATGCAGGCTCAGTGGCCATGGCTCACGGGCCCAGTTGCTCTGCGGCATGTGGGATCTTCCCGGATCGGGGCACGAACCTGTGTCCGCTGCATCAGCAGGCGGACTCTCAACCACTGCGCCACCAGGGAAGCCCTGAAATAGATTCTTATTTGTATATTTATATATATAAGAAGGGATTTTCATTTCCCTTGGTGAGGAAGAACATAAATTGTTTCACAGATGTTATTTGGTAAAGAAGAAAAGAACTGAAATCGTGTTCACATAGACCTTTGGAGTGGGCAGTGGTTTCATATCCTGAAATAAACATTCAAAAGGAAATAGATCTAGGCTTACGCTGCCCTGGTGGTGCAGTGGTTAAGAATCCGCCTGCCAATGCAGGGGACACGGGTTTGAGCCATGGTCTGGGAAGATCCCACATGCTGCGGTGCAGCTAAGCCCGTGCACCACAACTACTGAGCCCGCGTGCCACAACTACTGAGGCCCACACACCCAGTGCCCGTGCTCCGAAACAAGAGAAGCCACAGCAATGAGAAGCCTGAGCAGCACAACAAAGAGTAGCCCCCACTCGCCGCAACTAGAGAAAGCCCACTCCCAGCAACGAAGACCCAGCGCAGCCAAAAATAAAATAAATAGTTAAAAAGAAGGAAAAGAAATAGATCTAGGCTTATTTGCTTACATCTGGGAAGTTAAGGTGATTTACTAATGCACTATATTGCCATGACATCTTTATGAAGTCAACTTTAAGTTTCCCTGTATTTTTTTTTTTTTTTCTTTTTGCGGTATGCGGGCCTCTCACTGTTGTGGCCTCCCCCGTTGCGGAGCACAGGCTCCGGATGCGCAGGCCCAGCGGCCATGGCTCACGGGCCCAGCCGCTCCGCGGCATGTGGGATCCTCCCAGACCGGGGCACGAACCCGTATCCCCTGCATCGGCAGGCGGACTCTCAACCACTGCGCCACCAGGGAGGCCCCCCCTGTATTTTTAATTAGCAGTTGTTTAGCCAATGCCTTCATTCCTTGGCAGCAGTGGACTTAAATGCTTATGGAATAAAAAATGAATAATGCCCTCTCCTCTAAACATCCCAGACTGACCAAGAAGAGATAATCATTCTCTGCATGTCAAAGATTTTTCTTAAGCAGAGTTTGGAGAAATGGAGTTTCACACTCCCATGTGCAATATTCCTTCAGTTTTAACAATCTGCCTGACACAGGTCCTGATATAATGCTTTGTACTTAGTGAAGCTTTTCTTTAT
This sequence comes from Mesoplodon mirus, assembly GCF_964341445.2. Lineage (NCBI taxonomy): Eukaryota > Metazoa > Chordata > Mammalia > Artiodactyla > Ziphiidae > Mesoplodon > Mesoplodon mirus. The sequence continues at coordinate 25,996,071 of NC_138996.1, forward strand.
TGTTCAGCCCCACAATAACTGTAGTCAGTGAATCCTGATGATGTCGAGTTAAAAATGGAAAGTCAGAACTCAGGAGAGCAGTCTTTGAGAGTCCATTTCTCTTAGAGACTTTTCACTCAAATCCACAGCTGTCTTAATCTGTGTACATTTTGGATGGAAAGGGGGAAGATGAGGAGAGCGGAGAGGACTTTTCGGTGGGTTAATCGTGTGGTGCATCCTTTCTCTATAATCTCAACAAAGCTTCACCTCTGACTTGGGATATGTATTAATAGAAATATTTAGTTTAGATTAGTTCATTTAGTGTTGGATGTTCTTTTTGTTAGTATGAGTAATCCTATAATAAATATAAGTAAATTGAAAAACAAATTGTAGTTGGTTTCCACTTACTAGATACAATGAATATAACATGGCTCACTTTAGGTCTTAGGCATCTGCAGTTTCAAAAGATTGTTGATGCGTAAATGAGTAAAATATTTACATACTTTTTCCTCCCTTTCTAAAATAAATTTTTAATTTTTTTAAATAAATAGGAACATATGCAATTTGTGGGTATCTTTAGCTATTCCTTCACATTTGCATACCTTCTCTGTTGTTTCAGCTGCAAGGATTAACTGTGCAGCTGCTCAATTGTGAAGCAGTGTCAGGCATGGACGCTTGATTTAGTGTGACTTTGAGCTTCTCCAGAGCTCTCTGGGCAAGACCCCCAAGGCTAAAATTATGATAAGTGAGACAAAAAGCCACTTGCTGCTTCCTTTCTGATATCTTGAAATTATTTATTAAAAATTATTATGAATTTATTTTCTAAAGAGATAATACATGTGCATAATACAAACACAGAGGAAACAAGTAGAACCAGAAAAAGTGTCTTTCCTACTCCTGACCTTTAACCACTCTTTTCTCTTCCCCAAAATAACTTGTTACATTGTCTTCTATGGCTTTTGTAGTCCATTATCTCCAGATAACAATGAGCTGCATTAGATAGTTATTTTTCAAGGTTGGTATTTAATGCAGAGGCAGTCTTCATGGCTTCCCAGGCTTCCCAGGTATAAATCTGTAATCTGTAATCTGTAATTTTTCCTACATACCTAAAGGTAAGATAGTTAAGTTAAGATAGTTAAGTTCTACTGTCAAACAAATGTTGATTTTAATTAAGCAGCATTTTAATAGATGCCTCAAGAAGGTGAGTCCTGTTACCTATAGACAGACAATTTGTTCTTTGTTCTCAGGAAAATTAGAGTGGTAGTTAAATAACAGTTATTATAAGATGGTAGAAAAAAAGTATCAAAAAGCAGTTAGCTTTTTCCCCAGTGTTGGTTTACCTAAAATCCCATGATTTCCTTCGGCATTATCAATTCATTTTACTGCCCTGAGCTTCCCACCTCCCAATTCACTTATGAGATATTTCAGTTTTTAAATTATTTAAATACTTAAAATATTTTAGTGTATTTTTAGTATATCAATTTATATATGGTTGGATCATAACTTTAAATATATTTATTTATAATTAACATAGAGTGTGATATATATGTAAGTGTAAATTAATGTTAATCTACAAAATAAGGGTGGCTGATTAGCCTTTGACCTACCTCAATCAGCAACCTGTGCTTGAGAGATGAACACAGTAAAGTTTCAAATATTGATATCCAAATCTAAACAGAGGGATTGTTAATTAGCAGAAGGAATACAGGGAAAATGACTTCATTGGTGAAGTGAGCAGTGTTCAAGATATGTGGTAGGTAAGAAAGGTTTTATCAGCTGAACTACCCTTGAATAAAGGAAGTAATCTTGTCAGAGTAGCCCCTGAGGTCTGGGGCTCCATTTAATCCTGTGACCCCACCCTCACAGGTAATGACTCTGGACTCTGGACTCTGATATAAGAAAATGTACTGATCCTATCAGCACACTGTTGCATCTGCTTTGGAGTGAATCTTTTGTGCAACTTGCTTCTCACAGCACCCAAGGACTGAGGCTGGCAAGAGGCTATATGGCTGTTTTTCTGCCTTTTTTTTTTTTGGCCGCCCTGTGTGGCTTGCAGGATCTCAGTTTCCTGACCAGGGACTGAACCTAGATCACAGCGGTGAACATCCGGAATCCTAACCACTAGACCACCAGGGAAGTCCCCTGCCTACTTGCTGTTAGATATTTGTAGGTTTGACAAAGTGAAGTCTGGGACTTGCTATCCTGTAGTACACCACTTGGAAACTATCGAGTAAAGGGCAAGATGGATAGAACTAAGTAGAATCCAGCAATTGTCATGATCAAATTCTGACAATAGTCCAATGAACTAATATTTTTTGCATTAGTATTGAATATTTTAGGTTTAAATACCCAACCAAGTTGGAGAGGATCTACTGGTCTATCTTGGTGAATGTTCCATTTGAATTTGAAAAGAATGTGTATTTTGCTGTTGGATGGGGTCTTCTATAAAGTTCAGTTAGGATAAGTTGGTAGCTACTGCTGTTCAAGTCTTGTATCTCCTCACTGATTTTCTGTCTGCTCTGTCAATTACTGAGGTGAATGTTGAAGTCTCTAATAATAACTGTGCATTTGTCTATTCTTTTGTTTCTGTCAGCTTTTACTTTGTGTATTTTGAAGCTCTATAATTAGTTGTCATACATTTAGGCTTGTTACCTAGTCTTCAGGAATTAACCCTTTTATAATTATGTAATGTCCCTTTTTAAAAAATTTTTATTTATTTAATTTTGCTGTGTTGGGTCTTCGTTTCTGTGCGAGGGCTTTCTCTAGTTGCAAGAATCCGGGGCCACTCTTCATTGTGGTGCACGGGCCTCTCACTGTCGCGGAGCACAGGCTCCAGATGTGCAGGCTCAGCAGTTGTGGCTCACGGGCCCAGTTGCTCCGCGGCATGCGGGATCCTCCCGGACCAGGGCTTAAACCCGTGTCCCCTGCATTAGCAGGCAGATTCTCAACCGCTGCGCCACCAGGGAAGCCCTGTAATGTCTCTTTTTACCGCTGGTAATATGGCCTGCTCAAAAGTCTACTTTGTCTGATATTAATGCAGCTACTCTACTTTGTTAGGATTAGTGTTTACATGGAATGTCAGGTTTTTCCTCTTGTAAAAACCTTATAAAACTTTAGATGCTCTGTGACAAATTAACATCTCTAATGGTAGAAAGTGGGGAGTGTTTGGGGGAAATTTCAATCTCAGATGCTTTACTGCCACGAAATTGCATGTCACCTAATAAGTAATAGATGACTTACAGACCTTTTGTCAGAACTGTTTCAGAATCCAGTTCTGAGATGTAATTTGTAAGTCTGAATGTGAACCTCCTTCCTCTAAATATAATAACTCTGAATATTAAAGCCCTATGAAAAACAGTACCTTAAAATGCATCTCTTAAAAATGAATAATCTGTTCATTTGGAGTATTTTAAAACTGAGTCTTATTATAAAAGATATAGCTATGATATAGAATGTATTTTTGTGCACAAACCTACAAAACCTAATATTGATCCTCTTTGCTGAAACTATTGATGGCCTTTGATATTCTTTTATGTGTTCAATAATGTATCTGTCCAATCTAATGAAATATTGTGCCTCAGTTTGTTCAGGGATAATGGTACAATAAAATGCAGGCTTAAGCATGAAAACCTTGTCAGTACAATTTACTATGTTTTTTTGGTAGGTTTACAGTGCTGCAAAAAATCATGACATTATAAAGCTGTACCTATAAAGCATTAGCACATAACTCTCCTTTCTATGCTAAGCAAGTTATTAAAGAAAAATATTAACACTAATTATGAGAAACATAATAATGTTTTTAGCATAACTGGTATCCCCCTTATTAATTAAAGCATCTTTGCTTTCGTTTTTGATGAAAGCAACATTTTCATTTTGTTTTACATGCCAAAGAAAAACAAATATGATTATTGCCTCTTTCTTCCAAATCCTTAAAGAGATTACTGTCATTCTCCACTTGGCAAATCTAGACTTACAAGTAAACAGCTGTTGATTTATGTAATTTGTAAGTCTGAATTCCTTCTGTAAGGAATTTTGATCTCAGTACTTGGAATTTTTTAATCTATTAGTAGAAGGCAACACCAGGAGGTTAAAACCCACAAAATGCAAAAATATGTTATAACAAGTGTGTTTAAAATGAAATTCTTGAGGTGGATATTGCTGGGCTTTGGAAAGGGGAAGACAGATAACTTTGATCTCTTTATTTCAAGCAGAGGATCACTAAGAAACGAAAACAAACACACAAAATCAGTTGCTTTATGAGTTTGTGAGGAGCTTAGCTCTGTTAAGGGAAGCTACAGTGGGAAAGTTCAGCTACCAGGTCATAGAATGGCATAGATAAACTATGAGGGGACTAGATGCTGGTAGTGGACCAGAGATCCATAATGCTAATGAGGCACTGCAGGTCAAGTCTCTTGTAAGGCAGTTGAGGAGGATGTTGTATGCCAGCAGGGAAGAACTGAGAGCTGCACTGCAAGTGGTCATCTCAGGAATAAAATGATACAGGATGTTACAGCTGGAAAGGAGAAGCATTATCTTAGCACAAAAGATAAGCACATTGTTCATGAATTTAGAGGAGAGACTGTAGCATAAGAAGAACATAGTACTAATTGAGAAGTTGAAAATACCAAGCAAATAGACAGCCACAAAAGGGATTTTACATTAAATCTCAGTATAACCCATCAGATACTGGGCATGAAGTGTTTAAGCACTGATGTCCTGTGTTATTATTGCTGGAAGAATGTGTGCTCTACATCATGGTGTTATACACAGTGTGCTGCATGAACAAGGGGATTCATTTCAATTCCAATTAATAGCAGAAAGTGACAATAAGCTGTAAAATTCCTTGTGCTTCATTTCAAGATTTCAAAGATATTCATCTCTGTGGAAAGACAGTAGACAACTAGCATTCATTTAGGAGAGACAGAAAATTGCAATAATCTACAACCAATGGTGGACACAATGTCAAAAATATGTTAGGTGAAAGATTTCTGCAGAAGCGAATGGATCAAACCTCTGTACGCAATTTATATTTTGATCAAGTAATGTAGGGGCAAAATGGTAGCTCTTAAACTCTCCTAACATATTGTTTCCAGTTTGCCTATACAATATGCATCCCTCCCCAGTCTTGCCTCTAGAAGATTTTGCTCTTCTGACAACAAAGTAGCCTAGTTAGTAATAGCACTGCGTCCCACTGCCTAAGGGGTGAGCTAATTGGTCTTTCTCTTCAAGATGCAGATTTGGCATCATTTCCTCCAAGTTTTTAATGATTCCTCTACTTCTCACATGATTATATCTTCTCATAGCATCCTGTGCGTATTTGTTTTATACAATTTATTACACTGTAATGTAATTATGTGTTTATATGTTGGTCTTCAGCTTATCACCAGACTTGTGAGAACCTCAAAAAAATGACTAAAAATACATCTATTTTCTCTAGTCTCTGATACAAGCCTGAATTTCATTCAGTATATTACTTGAATGAATACTTTTCCTTTTCAGTACTTTTCTAGGATTTCATTGCCCCTAGCTTGATTTCTTCTTAGTCTAATTCTTCAACTAAAATACCACTTGGGCGACAATGAACTTTGCTATTGAAAAGACAAATTCTATTGAATTCAGTATCTCTTTAAGCATTATTGCTCTTAACAGCATTTTTTAATTCACCTGTCTAATTTTATGGGTGAATGTTTTAGTTCAGATATTCATGTTTATAAGTATTATTACAAAGGATAAATGGATTCATATTTTGATACTGGAAAAAAGTAGAAATGGTAATATACAAGCACCAGTTTCTTCTAAACTCCAGAAAAAACCCACAAACATTTTTTCTTTTATGATTATTACTACATAGATTAAGCTAGTAATTCATAGTAAATTATAGGACAAAGTATCATTTAGTGAACTGAAGCAGCAGTTTCAATGCTGTATAACTGTAGGGTTCACCTTAAGGAAGTAGGGATAATGTAAAGGGAATATATTATATTTAACATTTTTCTATCTTCAGTGTTACTTAACCAATTTAAACTATGGAACAAGGGATTATTCAGAGTATAAAATATCAAGAGATATAATGAACATATTTCATTATGAGGGCAGCATATTATATTCTTTGCAGTAAAATGTAAAGACATATGGGATAAATATTTTTTAGTTCTAGAATTTCATGCAGAAATAAATATATTTGGGACATTTTTTTTTCCCATTTTGCATATTGCTGAATTTGATTTGCTATCTATTTTTGTTATTGTTTTGTGGCTTGGGGAGGTAGGATTTTAATCTCAATTTATGACTGAAATTGACTAGTAATTTTTTTAAACTATTCTGGCTTTGGTGTAGATTATGTTACCCTTGTGATGGTCAGTTTTATGCATCAATTTGGTTAGCCTATAGTCCCCAATTATATAATTTAACAATAAACTAGGTGTTCCTGTGAAAGTAATTTGTAGATGTGATTAAAGTCCATAATCAGGGCTTCCCTGGTGGCTCAGTGGTTAAGAATCCACCTGCCAATGCAGGGGACACGGGTTCGAGCCCTGGTCAGGGAAGATCCCACGCCGCAGAGCAACTAAGCCCGTGTGCCACAACTACTGAGCCTGTGCTCTAGAGCCCATGCCCCACAACTACTGAAGCCCGCGTTCCTAGAGCCCAAGCTCCTCAACAAGAAAAGCCACCGCAATGAGAAGCCCGCCCTCGGCAACGAAGAGTAGCCCCCCCCCCCGCCCCGCGCTCGCCGGAACTAGAGAAAGCCTGCACGCAGCAACAAAGACACAATGCAGCCAAAAATAAAATAAATAAATTTATTTTTTTTTAAAGTCCATAATCAGTTGACTGTAAGGAAGGGAGATTATTCTAAAATATTTATTGAATGATTATCCTAGATTATCTTGGGTGAGACTGAATCATTGAACTGAGAGGTCTTAAGAGCTAAATTGAAGCTTCCCTCAGAAAATATAAATTCCATCTGTGGACAGCAATTTCAGCTCATGCTCATGAGTTCTATCCTCTTTCTGATGTCTTGCCCTATGGATCCCAGACATACCTTGCCTGTCCCTACAATCACCTGAGTCAATTCCTTGTAATAAATCTCTTACTATGCATCTCCTACTGGTTATGTTTGTCTGGTTGAACCTTGGCTGTTAGAAAACTCTTTGGGCCTTGGAATTCTTATATCCAATAAGACATTGATATCTGGTACCCATGTTGTCTTGCTGTAGAGGCGATGCTTTTGTGAAGGCTCTTCATTTGAAGGTCAGTTTATCCCCTTCTGACGTTTCATACCATGGACTTTTTAGGAATTTTCAGTTAGATTTCATTATTCCTACATATCACTATCAATTACATGAAGAGTGAAACATAATACCTAATGATTCAGAATCATTAAAATGAGTTTTAATTATTGTCTATATATCTTTGCTTGAGATGGTAGGGAAATGTATGTTATATTTTAGAAAAAAAATCTTCAAAAAGAGGTAAAAGGTTTACCTTCAGACACTTAAATTTTTAAAATTCTTAGGTATCTATTATACATTTGTTTCTCCAGCCTGATTCCTCTTCTAAGTGCATCAGATGTGGAGGTTTTAGTGAATAGAATACTATTGATCAAATTTGTTTTTATAGAAAGAAATACATCAAAAACAAAAACAAAGATAGCAAAAGTTATTCATTTTTTTTCAGGCTTTCTAGTTGCCAAACATGTTATTTTGTTTGGCAAAATTACATGAAAAAAACCCCAAAAAACAAAAAACTGTTCTTTGATGGGAAAAGGTGCGTAGTTCAACATGGGGAGAGCAGTGGGTCTCAGCACAGACTATACATTAGAATCACCTGGAAAGCTCCATGCCTATAGATTCTGATTTCATCAGTCTAGGCTGGGTCCTGGGCACAGTTTTCAAAGCTCCCCAGGTGGTCCTCAAGTGCAGCGGGGAATGGGAACACCCAGCTAACACCTTGTTCCTCAAGTGTGCATTGTGGACTGGCAGGGTGCCTGGGCTGACATTGCAGGTTATGAGCTGTGAAAGTTAAGCCAGGCCAGGTGTGGAAGGTCTTGAATTTTGTTCCTAGGAAATTAGCTCCTCAAGGCTCCTCAAGGGCAGGCATGGGCCATTTAGCCTAGTACCATAGCCTAACGATTTTGTTAATTGCTTTTATAAATTGTAATATTTGCCCTTTAGTGCTGGTATATTACCCTTATGTTTTATGACTTGGTTTTTGAGTAACAACTGTTCTTCTGTTTTTTTCTTAGGTATGGCAAATTGTCCTTTTAAAATGTACACTTTCTCCTCTCTTATCACCTTCATAGGAACTAACTGTGTTATACTCTGCTACTTACCAATCTTGCTATTTGTATCCTTTCCCTCCAGCCATGCAAAGACTTTTGTGTTATTCTAGCAATATTCTAGCCAGCAACTTCAGTGCATAGGTGATAAAATTACAAAATATTTCAGGTAAAACAGTCACTTGATTTTCTTGAGTTCTTTTAACCATATTTTGAAAAGAAATATGATGTCTAATAATAAATCATCCAGACACAGCAGGAGCACTCTTGGCCATTTCAGTGAAATTTGTGTCTCTTGAGTTTACTAATGAAAATGAATGAGGCAACTTCTGTGTTCCCACAGACTTTGGAAAACCTTTGCTACTTCTCAATAGACAGCAGCTGTAACTGAATAGAATGCTGAGATTGATGTTAGGATTAAAGGTTATGAGCTATGAAGACAGCTGAAAACTTAGATCCACAAAGTCTGTGAAAAGCTAGCTATTGAAGTGAAATTTTGTGGGTTTTTTTGTTTGTTGCTTTTGTTTATTGTGTGTCCAAGACTAATTATACTAATTAGATCAGAAGGAAATTAAAGAAAAAACCACTCAGGAAAAAAGAAAAGCATCAGAAATTGCTTTGTTAGTTGATAAGTAAGGGGAAGGAATTGAAGAGCTGTTTCATCCTTCACCAAGTCCTGGAAATATATGGTGTGGAAATGGAGTTCTTTTGAGCAGAGGTCATATTCTGTACTCATGGTGTTATATTATCTAGGTCATTGAATTTGAGGACCGAAGATGAAGCAAAGTAAGCTCATAAAAAATAAAATGTTGTATATAAAGAATCAGAAAGTCCATTAAATGGAATGAAAATCATGTCCGAGTTGAATATTTGTTGAAAAATTTTATGAGATGTCAGTAGTCCTACAAAAGTAAGAAACTTATTTGCTGAAGCACTTCCCAAAGCAATAATAAAAACATAACAAGGGCATGTGTATTTTGAGAAGTATCCTGTTATGGGCACAGAAGGATCTTCAACTATCACTCTCACACAATGGCATTTTAGCCCAGTAAATGGCACAGTGTAAAGAAGTGTTGAAGAGAGAGGAATTACAGGTCAGATTCACTGGCTTCTTTTTTGAGACATTCATTTATTTATTCAGGAAATGTTTGTTTAGAACGTCCTGTGTCCCAACACTAGGTTAGATAGGTTAGTTGGAGAGCATAGTGCTAGGATGGGGTAAACACAAGAAGTTATGAGAATGCAGAGAACCCTTACCCAGTTCTTGATTAAGGAAGTCTTTTGGAAGAAAGTAAAGTAAAATCTTAGAATATGATCAAATGGTTGAGTAGACACTAGAAGAGTGAAATGATTCAGGAGAAGAGTGTAGCATATTTAGAAGCCCCAAGGCAAGGAAAAGAATGGCAAATTCAGAGACTTCCCTGGCGGTCCAGTGGTTAAGACTACATGCTTCCACTGCAGGGGGCGCAGGTTTGATCCCTGGTCGGGGAAATAAGATCCCACATACTACACGGCATGACCAGAAAAAGAGAACGGCAAATTCAGGTATAGCTTAAGTGTCTAGTGAGAAGGAACTATGTGAAAAGAGGAACCTAGATATAGACAGAAATGTGCTTATAAGGACTTTGTTAGCCGCCTTAAGGAGTACTGGCTTCATTCTGAGGTGGGAAGGAGCCAGGATAGGTTTTAAGCTTTCAGAAGTGCATGACGTGTTCAGAGGTTACGTTTGAAAGGCTCGCTAACTGTAGTGGAGAAAACAAATTGGAGATATAAAAAATCTGCTCTTTAACCTTAATGTGACTTCTAAAATTACAATAGAATACACAATTTGATTTAAGTCTATAATCTGTCAAAGCTCAGTATACTGCCAATAACGTGAATTCATTTTTTGACTGTGCTTTGAAGAAATTAATTGGTGTATGAGGCAGATAATAACACATCACCTTAAAAATTGCAAGTTGGGCTTCCCTGGTGGCGCAGTGGTTGAGAGTCCGCCTGCCGATGCAGGGGACACGGGTTCGTGCCCCGATCCCGGAAGATCCCACATGCCGCGGAGCGGCTGGGCCCGCGAGCCATGGCCGCGGAGCCTGTGTGTCCGGAGCCTGTGCTCCGCAACGGGAGAGGCCACAGCAGTGAGAGGCCCGCGTACAGCAAAAAAAAAAAAAAAAAAATTGCAAGTTAACAATGGTCTGGTCTGAGAGATGAAAAATTCATATATTCTTGGAATGTTATTCATGTGCTATTATATGATATTGCCATGCATTTATTATGATTTTAGTGAAAATTATATATCAACAATAATAAATACTTATCAAGTGACCACTCTGTCAGGCACTTTTCTAAGCACTTAGGATATATCAACAAATACCCTGTCCTTATGGAGCTTACATTCTAATAAATGAAAATGATAAATACCATAAATAAATAAATTATGTGATAATCAGGTGCTATGAAAAAAAGAAAAAATAGAACAAGGTAAGAGAAATCAGGAGTTTAGGATGAGTTGCAATTTTAAATAGAATGGTAGGTCGAGCCTCATTGAGATGGTGATATTTGAGCAAAAATTTGAAGGAAGTGAATTTGCCAAGTGGATGCTGGGGAAAGGGAGTTCTAGGCAGTGGGAAGAGCCAGGGCAAAATCTCAGGGGAAAGAATGTGCTGACCACTGAGAGGCACAATAGTGGAGGATTAAGTCTGGTGGATAGTGGGGGAGGGAGAGTTTGTGTGAATTTTGGCTTTTAGGCTGAGTGAAGTTAAATATTTGGTTAAGTCTTAACTGGATTTACCCTGGCTGCTCTGTTGAGAATAGGCTGTAGGGGAATAAGGAAAGAAGCAGTAATGGAAGCAGAAGTAATGGTGGTAGAAAATAAATGAGGTAGATGTGGAATACATTTGGAACTCTAGTTAAACAGGATTCCCTGATGGATCGGACGTGAAGAGTGAAATAAATAGAAAAGTCATGATGACTCCCAAAATTTTAGTTTGAGCAACTTAGAGGAATGGACTTATCATCAACTGCAATGGGGAAGCTGCAGATGGGGCAGGTTTGGGGGGAAATCAGGAACTAAATTTTGCACACGTTACATTTGAGATTTCTCTTAGACATCCTAATGAAAATGACAAGTAGGCAGTTGAATATATAAGACTTTGAACAAAAATGATATCTGGAGACATGCATTTGTGAGTTGTTGGCATATAGATGATATTGAAAACCATGAATCTAAATCAATTATGCATTTACACATTATAAATTGGAGTGAATAGGCTGTCATCATAATTGGTCAAATGATCTTAAATGTTAAAATTACATAAAGTGCCTATATATAAATTTTTAATACAAAATATTGATATCTTGGCTTTTATTCTCTTAAATCTTTTAATCTAATATTTAATCTTTCTCATGTGGAAAGATGTCTTACTGAGGGAGATTTATCATCCCAACATAAGGAAGTTGTCTAGAATACAGGTTATAGAATTTTGAACCTGATGGGGTCCTAAGACATGTAAATATTTTTTCCATTTAATTTTAAAGTTTTTTAAAAAAACTTGCTGCATTCTTTCATGTTTGGGATCAGTCTGGGGGACTATTTAAAGTGATAACACATTTACTGAAGTAGGAAGTGTCAGAAAGTCAGGAGTTCTGGATATGACTGATTCAAGATGCCTATGAGATATTTCACGAAAGTAGTTGGATTTCAAGAAGTTTGGATTTTGGAAGAATGTTTCAGGGTTAGATTAAAAATTTGATCATCACTAGCAGCTGATTTAAAGTAAGTAAAATCATGGGATTGAATGAGGTTATCTGAGAGACTAGGAAGAAAGAAGGGTAGAGATTTCATAATCTCTACAAGTAATGATATTCCAAGACTCATTAAAAAAAAAGTCACATTCATGTTTCTGTGAACTGTACCTTAGAAACACCAGTTGGCTTGGTTGTCATGACTAGTTTATCTTTTCAGTTTAATTGCAACTGAATTAATTATGTAATGATATATTGAATGACTTGATTCCATTATGACCCAGTTTTTTTTTTTCATCACGACTTAGGATGGACTAAAACTTGCTGATTTGGTCTGAAAAGTCATTTTGACTTAGATTTAGATTTAGATTTAAAGAACTTCAGATGCTAATGTAGACTTAACACAGATACCAGCCATCTCTCTCTTTTTAAAAAAAATAAATTTATTTATTATTTATATTTGGCTGTGTTGGGTCTTTGTTGCTGCACATGGGCTTTCTCTAGTTGCGGCGAGCAGCGGCTACTCTTCATTGCCTTGCACAGGCTTCTCGTTGTGGTGGCTTCTCTTGTTGCGGAGCACAGGCTCTAGGCGCTCGGACTTCAGTAGTTGTGACACACGGGTTTAGTTTCTCCGCGGCATGTGGGATCTTCCCGGACCAGGGCTTGAACCCGTGTCCCCTGCATTGGCAGGCGGATTCTCAACCACTGCACCACCAGGGAGGTCCCCAGCTGTTTCTTTCTAAAACACAAACCAAAAAAGCCACACATGTCTATTAGTGTATATCTATTTTTTACAATAACAATCATAACTTGGAGGTGAAGGAAACCTCAGGCAGTCATTTACCTCTTGGTAGTTTGGTGTTGTTGTGGCTGGAGATTAGGGAAGCCTCAGAGGAGAATAAATGAAAAGCTTGTGTTTTGTTGTTGTTGTTAGACAACTTCATTACTGTTTTTTGTTACAGAAATACCCATTATAAGAAAGTCTTTCATTACAGAAATAAAAAGAAAGAAAAAACTTTTTATTAATCCTACCCTTCACCTATGACTACGTGTGCTAGTCACCTTTTGTTGTAACATAAACTCCCCATTGATTTTTTTTCTTTGTTCATCCATTCTTCTGGTTTTTTAAAAAAATTTATTTTATTGAAGTAGAGTTGATTTACAATGTTGTGTTAGTTTGTGATGAACAGCAGAGTGATTCAGATATACATATTTATATATTCTTTTTCATATTCTTTCCCATTATGGTTTATCACAGGATATGGAATATAGTTCCCTGTGCTATACAGTAGGACCTTGCTGTTTTTCCATTCTATATACAACAGTTTGCATCTGCCACCCCTTGATTTCTCGTTCATATTACATGAGGGCTGCTGTGCAGCTGAGGTTCTGCTAGGCTCTGGGTGTTTTCCCATTTCAGGATTCAGATTGAAGAAGCTTCTATTATGACAGAGGGAGGGAGAGAAAGAGAGAGAGAAACACATAGGGAACACTGAGCATACAATTGTATTTAAAGCAAATAGGAACCATAAATCAATTTACAACACTATTGTTAACTGCTTGGTAATAAAGTTCCTCAGACTTTTTTTCCAAAACATGTCCAAATATTTAATATGTCTTCCCAAAATAGATGACATTATATGTTTTCCTGTATACTTTTTCCATTTAACAATATATCTTGGGAATGTTTACAAATTAAAACCTTCATCTTTTCTGTTTTTCTGTGTTTCCTGAAAAATATGAATTTTGCTCAGAAAAAAAAATACTGATTTTATTACACTTGAGCATTACGCTTGATATATTTACTATTCCAAGTATTTTGATTATCCGAGTGAAGAGGCGACACACCCTGCCCCAGATGATCAAAACTGCTGGCTCCCCTTGGTCTTGGTCTCTGTCTCTGTCTCTGACACACACACGTATACACACCATCACCTCCCAGAGTATAGCTCAGATTACCTAAACCTTTGTTCTCATCTGTCATAGTGTGAGATTAAAATATCAGCCAGATAACCCTCTCTCTTCTCAAGTATCTTTTCTGGCTGCCACCTTTAGAGACATAGCGTGGAGGCAAGTTCATGCTTAAATTCTTTTGAGGTGACTCTGACAACAGTGATCAAAAATCTCTCCAGATAAGGTTATCATATAATTTATCAACCAAACTGGGACATGTTTTAGAGTAAGAGGCAGGGCCAGGGGTAATAGTAAATATTAGTTCTTTTTTTGGTCTTTGTTTGCTGCCTGCGGGCTTTCTCTAGTTGTGGCGAGCAGGGCTACTCTTCGTTGCGGTGCACGGGCTTCTCATTGCGGTGGCTTCTCTTGTTGCGGAGCACGGCCTCTAGGCGCATGGGCTTCAGTAGTTGCAGCATGCGGGCTCAGTAGTTGTGGCTCGCGGGCTCTAGAGCGCAGGCTCAGTAGTTGTGGCGCACGGGCTTAGTTGCTCCGCGGCATGTGGGATCTTCCCAGGCCAGGGATCGAACCTGTGTCCCCTGCATTGGCAGGCGGATTCTTAACCACTGCGCCACCCGGGAAGCCCTCTCCATTCTTCTGATGTATTTTTATGGCTTGGACTCAACAAAAAATTTAGGTTTAAAAAAGTTATAGTTATAATCTTGTCTAAAAACCTGAAGCTAGTTTATCATACTTGCAAAAAAATAATATGAAATGAAAAGTACAAAGTAGCATTGTAGACTAAGTGCTTTATTTTATTAAATTTAGATGCTGCTCACAAAATAAATATGCTAAGATGGAACATGAACTATTAAAATAATGGCCATGGATACCCCAATGATACTTCCTTACTCTGTTCCGCTAATAAAATTATTATACTAAAGTAGATTTAAAATACCCTTTTTAATGATCATTTTGGAATACATTTAATGTGTATCCGAAGTTCAACATTAGAGTGGAAACTATGGAGCTAAGGTATTGTGTTACAATCCTGATTCTGACATTGATTAGCTCTATGATCTTGAAAATAACAACATAAAAATAATCACTTTCCTGGACAATCTCCTGTTTGCCTCTCTGTATATTGCCACTAATTCTCAAAATGGTCACATCAGGTAGGAATTAATCATGATGCAGGGGGCTTTGGTTACTGACAAGCTAGCTGACTAACATGTACTTTCCCCTTTCCCATCTCAGTCCTAGAGATGCTCGAGAAATGAGGGGGAGGGAGATTAATATGTCAAACCTATATAACAATTATGGAAACCCCACGGGGCAAAATAAGTTGTCTTGGCTCTTGGTAAATGGCAGCTCCAAATGGAAGAGTGCCGGCATCACAGATGAGAGAGAGTGGAGGAAGGTCTCCAGGCTCACTGTTTGCCCTGTTGCTACTGCAGGGCAGCAAAAAGCAGCAAGCTTGGCTCGGTGGTGGCCTGTGACTGTGGCATTGGGGCTTGCTGGGAACCAGCTAGCAAGGGGAGAGGAGGGAGGTGCCAGCTGACAGGCAGCCACCTGAACTTTCTGACCTCCTAAGAAATTCCAGAATTCCTTCTCTGCTCCTCCCACCTCTTCACAGCCAGAGGCTGGGAGATCAAAACAGTGAACAGCCTCTCTTGAAGAAGAGTAAAGCTAAACTAGATACTGTGCTTCTCACATTTGGTTGTATGTGCTATGTATGTTCCAGTGGTGCAGGAAGCATTAACTTTACTGAAAAAGTGGGTGTAGGGGAGGAAGACATTTTCCTCTACCCTTCTAGGTTTTTCTGGCTGGTCTGTGGTTTAAATGGACCTAAAACAGATTAACAAGAGAAAAATCACACAAAAGTTTAATAACGCATGTGTGGGAGAGACTCAGGAAAACTGAGTAACTCACCAAATTGGCTGAAACTCTCACCTTAAATACCATCCTCAGCTAAAGACAAAAGAGGATGTTGTGGGTAGTGATTTGGGACTTCAGCGGGGAGGAAGGCAACTCACTGGAAGATGGAAAAGCAAATGTTTGGTAAACAAATGTTTGCTGGGTCAGCAGAGACAATGGGACACAGAGAGGAATTTTAACAAACTGCTAGGTTCCTCCCTGTCTACACGCCTAGTTCATACTATAGTTATCTATAGATCCCTTCTTAGAAAAGGTCCTCTATCTACATTCTTTTAAGCAGTCAGAGGGAAGGTCAAAGTTTTTTCCTAAGTCTTTTGGGCCTTGCTTGTTTTCAGCTTGAAATAATCCACGTACCAATGAGACATTTTGGGGTGGCAAATTTTGTTCCCCTACATTGGGCTGTAAATATACCCAATAGGAATTTAAAAATAACTTGCAAGTTGCAGAATATTGGTAATATTTAAATTTTCTTAAAAATGATATTGCATACACACACACACACACACACACACACACACACAAAAACACCTATGTATACATGTATTATGGTATAAGCATAGGAAGAGACTGGAAGGTGTATTCCAAACCACTAACTTTCATAACCTCAGGGAAGAGTGTGTGGCAAACTTGCATGTTTTCCTTTAGAAACTTCTGTATTAGTTGCCTTGGTCAAACGAGTATATATTACTATTAAAAAAAAAAAAAAAAGTGCAGGGGCTTCCCTGGTGGAGCAGTGGTTAAGAATCTGCCGGCCAAGGCAGGGGACATGGGTTTGAGCCCTGATCCAGGAAGATCCCACATGCTGTGGAGCAACTAAGCCTGTGTGCCACAACCACTGAGCCTGCCGTCTAGAGCCTGTGAGCCACAACTACTGAGCCCATGTGCCACAACTACTGAGCCTGCACTCTAGAGCCCGTGAACCACAGCTACTGAGCCAACGTGCCACAACTACTGAAGCCCACGTGCCTAGAGCCCGTGCTCCGCAACAAGAAAAGCCACTGCAATGAGAAGCCCACACACCGCAACAAAGAGTAGCCCCTGCTCACCGCAACTAGAGAAAAGCCCGTGTGCAGCAACGAAAACCCAACACAGCCACAAATAAATAAATAAATAAATAAATAAATAAATAAATAAATAAATTTATATTTTTTAAAAAGCTCATAATATTAAAAATTCCATGTTATTTTTTGTAACAGCTTTATGGAGGTACAATTTACAAACTGTATAATTCATCCATTTAATGTGTACAATTCAGTGATTTTTAATACATTCAGAGATGTGCAGCAACCACCACAATCAATTTTAGAATACTTTAATCACCCCAAAAAAGAAATCCTGTGTCCTTGGGCTGTAATCTCCCTATACCCCCATTCCCCCCAGCCTGAGGCAACCATTCATTTACTTTCTGTCTTAAAGATTTGCCTGTTTTGGACAGTTCATCTGAATGGATGGGATCATATTATATGTGGTCCTTTGTGTCTGGCTTCTTTCACTTGGCGTTATATCTTCAAGGTTCATTCATATTGTAGTGTGTACAATACTTAATTCCTTTTTATTCTGTTGCACAGATATACCACATTTTCTTTATGCACTAATCGGTTAAAGGATATTGGGTTGTTTCCACTTTTTGGTTATTATGAATAATGCTGCTATGAGCACTTGTATAATAGTTTTTTTATAGACATGTTTTCAGTTGTCTTGGGTAGATACCTAGGAATGGAATTGCTGGGTCCTATGGTAACTCTATGTTTAACCATTTGAGGAACTAGACTGTTTTCCAAAGTGGCTGCAGAATTTTGCATTTCCACCTGCAATGTATGAAGATTCAAATTTCTCCACATCCTCTCCCAACACTTGTTATTATCTGTATTTTTTATTATAACCAAACTAGTGGGTGTGAAGTGGTTTGATTTGCAATAATTAATATCCGATAACTAACACCTGGTAACTAATGACCCCATTTTAATTTTAATCAAACTTCAATGTAATATTCAGGATTATGAAGAATTCACAAGAATTTTCAAGATTAAAAAAATTTGTATTTGAGATAAGATGTTTTGGGGGGATCATCCATGTCCCCTAGGGGTATGTCTTTACTGTTCTTCACCATTGGGGTCACTGCAGTGAAAAAGTATGAGACACAATAAGTATATGAACTCCAGTGGCAGCTTATTACATATCCTGAGATCCCACCAAAATATTTATTTCCTACTCCAAAGCATTTATTTTCCTGTTTGTGTTAAAGGAATACTTTTATCAGATTCTTCCTTCAAATTGGAATGTCCTTTCCCTCATTTCCCCAGACCTAACATCCTATAAGCTCCAACCTGCATTTTTTTTTAACATCTTTTTTGGAGTATAATTGCTTTACAATGGTGTGTTAGTTTCTGCTTTATAACAAAGTGAATCAGCTATACATGTACATATATCCCCACATCCCCTCCCTGTTGCGTCTCCCTCCCACCCTCCCTATCCCACCCCTCTACGTGGTCACAAAGCACCGAGCTGATCTCCCTGTGCTATGCGGCTGCTTCCCACTAGCTATCTATTTTACATTTGGTAGTGTATATATGTCCATGCCACTCTCTCACTTCGTCCCAGCTTACCCTTCCCCCTCCCCGCATCCTCAAGTCCATTCCCAACGTCTGCGTCTTTATTTCTGTCCTGCCCCTAGGTTCTTCAGAACTTTTTTTTTTTAGATTCCACATATGTGTTAGCATACAGTATTTGTTTTTGTCTTTCTGACTTACTTCACTCTTACGATGGACTCTAGGTCCATCCAACTCACTACAAATAACTCAATTTCCTTTCTTTTTATGTCTGAGTAATATTCCATTTTATATATGTGCCACATCTTCTTTATCCATTCATCTGTCAAAGGACACTTATAACCTGCATTTTTTTCTCAGAGCTCTGATAATAGTTTACCTCTGCTTCTCTAAATGGCGCTTAGTCACTTTTTATCTTAAATTACAGTTTAGTTTTGATTCTCTTTTGTGTTTCTGATCATGTTCAATTGCCCACTAGAGTTTGGCTCTTGGAATTTGAAGACAGGCAGGGCCCACGTTTTTGTTTGTTTTAATTTTTGTATCCTCCACAAATGACTGAAATGTACAGTGTTCTGTTTTCAGTTTTCTAATATATGTCATTTACAGCAGTGGATAATCCTAACATATATATTAATATATATGATGATGTGATGAAATTTTCCTCTCAGCATGACTTGTGCAAGGTCATTCCATACTTTTATAACAACACTATTTTCATTCATCATAACTTAACATTTATATATGTAGCTTTAATAAATACCAGCATTAACACAAATGGAAGAGAATGTTTATATCTACCACTGTCAAGAAGCAGAGAGGAAAATACTTATGGTATACCCACGATATCCTTACTCTTTGTGTTATTCCTGTAAGGAAAAGGCCATGGGGTCATCTGGTGTTACCTTTTCTTTTTCCTCTTTCAGTGGCAACCGGGTTTCATCCGTCATGCTGGAAACTGCTTAGCACATTGAATGCATCATCTCCTAGGCCTGAAGAGGGCAACTGGCTGTTTCTTCTTTTCGCCACAAACATGTCTACTTTTTTTTGTATTTTGCACTTCTTTTTCTTTTCCTTTAGAGTTTTTGGATGTAACCCCATGTGGATTTTCTGTCTCAGGTGGCAGAGTCTGGGATGCATTCATCAGTATTAGCAGAGGGATTACTGATCTTGACATTCTCCTGGTACTTAGAGTGTACGATGTCCAAACGTGTCCTTTGATGAAGTCTTAAACACACCACATATTCAGAAGATATTTTAGACCCTCACACTCGTCTAGGATGCGTTATGCTTTCCTTGACATATCCTTTTATTGACTAAAATAGTTTATTCATTAGCTTCAGTTTATAGGTTCTAGTGAAAAATATACTTTAGACTCCTTGTTTCAAGGAAAACAATACGGTCTTTGCCGTTGAAATGGGCAATGACCATTTCACGTCTCAAACAGAGTTTCTTCAGCGTAAGTAATTTCACTTGGATTTATTCCCACGTGAATGTAGGAGTTTTCCCTCTCATTATTGTTTGGGCTCCTCCTATCTAAAATTTTGATCTAACTTTGACAATTAATTAACTCATAGATACTGAATCCTGCAATTCAGAAAGTAATTCCATCTCTTGAGTCAAAATTCTGTTCAGGCCTTTTCTACATCATTATCAAACTTATCTGCTTTCTCATCTTTTCTGTTGTAGGCCCTTTTCCTACTGAAAACTTCATTTTCCTGTCTCACTCTTTTAGGGGGTAATTTACATCTTCTATTAATTTTCCTAAGGCTAATTTATCATGGGGCTTCTGGGCTTTCTGTTTGCCAGATCCATTTTTGCATGTTCTTTTGCAGTCTGTGAATTAATCTATATTTGAGCCCTTTCATCATCCTTCTTTCTATCACAAACATCAAATGAGAGTAGACATATTCATCTGCTCTTAACATTAATGCCAGGAAATTTTGCTGTAACTAGTTTAGTACTCTCAAAATAATTTTTCATATCTGTGTCACACCTCAAAACTTTCATGAGCTCCTTCCACTAGTAAATGGAAACTATTATTTTTTGTCGTTCTTTTTCCACTTTCTTGGTTATAATCTCAGGTGCTTTAAAGTAGTATTTGTACTGGGTTAGTAAACCATATCACAAAGGACATGCAATGTAAATAGGAGGATTTATCTTGCTTTATCTTCCATTTCCAAGGGGCATTTAGCTACACATTTACCACAGTCTTCTAGCAATCTTTTTGCTCCTCTGATTCTCTCAGTTGTCTTTTTTGACTTTTCCGAACGCACATCACTGAACTTGACCAAGAGTTAGCATTTATTGCTTCCATTTCACTTGGCCAACTTTTGGTAAGCATCAACCATCAGGATAGGCCTCAGAAGAAAGTGGAAATATCTGCCCCTCCTTCCCCTGCCCCAAGGGAGTATTTACTTCCTGGTGGTCCCCTTCTTGGGGCTGCCAGATTTAGCAAATGAAAGCATAGGATGCCTGGGTAAACTTGAAGTTCAGATAAATGGCAATTTTTTAGTATATTTCAAATATATGATTATCTGAAATTCAGATTGAACTGGGGATCCTGCACCTGCATCTTCCTTCTCTATGACTTGAGTTCCAGCACGGTGGGCCTCACAGTATTATCTTTGGGTTATGATTAGGACTGACTGATGCATTTTCTGCTCATATAATCTAAGGGTAATTTAGCATTGAAGACTCTGTGACTGTGTATTAGTTTCCTGGGGCAGACATAACAAAGTACCACAAACAGGGTAGCTTAGGACAGCAGAAATTTTTTATGTTTTATTTTTAAATTTTTATTTATTTATTTATTGGCTGCGTTGGGTCTTCGTTGCGGCGCACGGGCTTTCTCTAGTTGCGGTGAGCCGGGTCTGCTCATCGTTGCGGTGCGCGGGCTTCTCATTGCGGTGGCTTCTCTTGTCGCAAAGCATGGGCTCTAGGCGCGTGGGCTCAGTAGTTGTGGCTCGCAGGCTCAGTAGCTGTGGCTTACGGGCTCTAGAGCGCAGGCTAAGTAGTTGTGGCACACGGGCATAGTTGCTCCGTGGCATGTGGGATCTTCCCGGGCCAGGGTACGAACCCATGTCCCCTGCACTGGCAGGCAGATTCTTAACCACTGAGCCACCAGGGAAGTTCCCAGCAGAAATTTTTTATCTCATTGTTCTGGAAGCCAGAAGTTCAAGATCTAAGTGTCTGCAGGACCATGCTCCCTCTGGTGGTCTTAGAGAAGGATCTGTTCTAGGACTCTCCCAGCTTCTGGTAGTTCTTTGGCTTGAGGTAGCACAGCTCCAGTCTTCACATGGAGTGTGCATGTCTGTCTCCTCACATAACATTCTTATTTTTAAAAAAGGACACCAGTTATATTGGAGTAGGGGCCCATCCTCCTAAAATACGACCTCATCTTAACTAATAATCAATACATCAGCAATGATCCTATTTCCAAAAAAGATCACATTCTGAGGTCCTGGGGTTTAGGACTTCAACATATCCTTTCGAGGGACATAGTTCCACCCATAACAGATTGGGAGAGATTCTGTTAAAAACTCAAATCAATATTGTTTACACACTGAGACAAGACAGAAGTCCAGAGACCTAAACATGTCCATGTAAGTTAAAGACTTAAGCAAACGGGAACATTTTTGTATAGAGTTAAAATACTTTCTTGAAACTTGGAACACATAATTAGTCAACAATAGAATGTTGCAGGTATACAAAAAGTATAGAGCTGAGAAGTTTTAATGATATGGAAAATATTCATATTATGTTAAATGAATAGAGTTTATATGATTATATAAATTTATTCAATTAAAATATTTTCTGGCCTCTCAACAGTGTGCTGAAGGTTCAATCACTCAATCCGCACACGAGCTTATAGTCCATAAGGCAAAAAATAAACTGATAATTATTCAAATTATTAATTTGCTACAACTGTAACTATAATTGCTGTGTTAAAGAAAATTAAAGAAAATTAGAGTGTAATAAAACTATATATACTTTTGGAGGATTAGAGGCCAAAGTATATCTGGTATTTTCATATGAAAATAAAAACTAGAGCTATTTCCATTTTGGAAACATACATGAGAACATGAATTTATTTATGTAAAAAGATGAATGGTGTATATATAAGATATGGCTTCTTGCTTCACAAGCTTTGGGTACAGTATATTCATTTTAAAAAGTCCCAATTAATTATTTAAGCATCCTAGGCTTTGAGTGGCTTCTCGTGGTACTAAGCATAAAATCTAAGCTCCTTGCTTTGGCTTGTAAGTTCTCCCTTTCTAGTACTTGTCTACCTCTTCAAACTAATCTCCTATCACAGTCCTTCCACTCTCTTATAGCTTGCTTCTTTACAGCCACACTGATTTTCTATTCCTCGAATATGCCAAGTTTGTTCTGGCCACAGGGCCTTTGCACTTGCTGCTTTTTCTGTGTACAAAGCTGCTCACCCAGATCTTGGATAAGGCAAACCTTCTGCTCTTCATTGCAGGAGGCATTCCTGACAATTTAGACAGCACTCTATGCCAAACCCAATCCTGTCGTACTGTATTTTATTGGTTTTGGAACAGTTTCAGTTTCTGAAATCATCTAGTTTTAAAAATCAATTATCTACTTTCTGTCTCTCTCCAACAGAATGGTAGCTCCATGACAGTCAGCCTCGGGAAATATAATTAGGTAGGGGAGCACATTTTGCAAAAGGTGTACCTCTTCAACACATTTAAGGTATTAAGCTGGCATAATGTTCAAGACTTTGATGAAAGTTTGTAAGAGAATCAGTGAGAAAATAAGACCAGAAATAAGAAGATAGAAGAGTGGTCTCTCACCAACAATGACCTAGGTCCTGCCACACTTAACATCTCATATTATAACCTGGCTATGCTCTGTCTTAATTTTGTTGATTGAATGAGGGAAGGAAGGAAGGGAGGGAGGGAGGGAAGGAAGGAAGGAAGGAAAGCAGCCTCTCAGGGCAATAAGTTCAATATTTTCATCCTGGGATCATCACCCCATTCTCAAATCATTCTAGAACCCTTTATGCTTCCTCTGTCTGAATGAGCTAGTACTGCTTCTCATACCATGAGGATCTACAGAGAGAGCTGACAACATCCTTCTATATTGAACAAGCCACTGTTCTGCTGTAAGAACTAATCCTAAAAATAATATCTCTGTCTAGGAATTAAGATAGCATTTATTTCAAGTCACTGTTTTGGCCTAATTTATAAAGTCTTTGCTCAGGAGATTTTTGTCGATCAAACAAAGACAAGAGAAGTTTTAAGGGAAGCAGAAGAGGGGCTTTGAACATGCTGTGTTTACAGTCTGACAAATGCTCCTGCGCACATCCCCCAAATCTGTTTGATTTCCTTCTCTTTTCCTCACTCACTGAAACCTAAATATTTAATGTGCGAGTGTCTGTTCAGATAAAAGTGGCTCAGTGCCAGCTCTGGGTTAGTACTTTGCCTGAGGACACGAACAGTTACCAACTATGGAGAGTTATGTATATCCAATGTTGTTAGTATCAGCTGTAATAATCAATGGACTTTTTGTTTTATTCTTGTACTTAAACCAGTATCTGCTCTATCCTTATAACAAAAATGAATGGGTTTTTGAAATTCTATTTTATTATCTATTCAGCTTTGTGTTTGAAGATCAATATTGTTGCACATTTGATTGCATTTCTTCGTTACCAGTTTTCCCCATAGGCTGTTTTTAATTTGCTGAAATTAACTGCAATCAGGGCTTCTTATTCTTGTCTATAAAGCCGCATTAAAATTAAAAATGAATTCTTCTCCAAAAATAGTTTACTGCTTCTGGCTATGTTCTACTCACTATAAACACGCACACACACACACACACACACACACACACGGGCAAACAAACCAAAAGCGATAAAAATGAGAAAAGTACATCATAGTATATTTTATAAACATAAACATTTTATAAACTTAGGAAATTTTACATTTAAATGTGTGAAAGTTGAGAATATTCAGTATTTTAATTTCAATATTTAGTCTTCCAATTTCAGTCCACACCTCACTTAGATAAAATGACTTTCTTCCTTATTTAAGTTCAACAGTAGGAAGTTTTACTAAGAAGCTCTATTATAGAAGATTCTGATTGCTAAATTCAAAATATTCCTTCACCTTTTGTAGCATAGACTCTTGCCTCTGCTGCTAAGTTTTCGGTCTGATCAGTGTCTAACCAATTATGTTCTAAATATGTTTAAAAATTTACATTGGAAACATTTAGCCTTTTCAACATTTACATTATCTGAAGGTATTTATTCGACAATATGCTTTGCCTGTGGCTAGCCATAATTCACTTCCAAACACTAATATGAGACTTGAACATATTTCTTTTTTATTTAAGTTTAATTCTAGGAGCAAATGTGTAAATTTCCTCTACATTTCAACATACATTTTAACCTTTGTTTATAAATCAGAGACTAGAAATGTCAGCTTCAAACAATAATCTTTTATGAGTAAGCGAAAACAGGGATTAGAAAAGAAAATTGCATATAAGCATAAGGAAGCGATTCACTACCATAAACAATATGAGAGCAAATTGTATTTGTTGCTCTTTTGTGCCTTTTTCTTCCCTTTTCTTTTCAATCTTAAGCATAAGAATAAATTGCAATTGTTCCAGTTTTAGTAATCCTTTTGAAAGCTTTTGTCAAAAGCATGGTGTCAACCATTCTTTAGAAAAGGTCCTTGAAAAAAATCAATTAGAATACCAATGAGACTGGTATTCATAGAATCAGGTGACATGCAACTCACTAGATTTTAGGAATTCTTTTTACTGTTGACACTTATTTACCCAACATTTTAGAGGATCTTTTGGGGTGATGACCATTTTATGGCTAGTCACTTAAATTTATTATCATGAGATGCTACTCCTAGTCCTTAATTTGCCATCCATTTTGATGTCTTCTTTCTATAAGTGTAGTTAACAAAATCATACCAAAATGCCAAGATCCTATATATATAAGGCAGTTTTATAACAATAGTTATTGCTAACATGTATTGAGCACTACGTAATTTCATTTACTTCTCTTAACCACTCTGTGACAGGGATTCCTGTGTTTCATTTAACGACCACAGAGAGGTTAAATTAACTTTGTCCTGGGTCTTTTACATAAAGAGAGAGATGTTGAAATTTGAAATCAGACTGTCAGTAGGCTTAAGCAGTAGGCTATACCTACTTCAAGTGATGACTAAATGAAATATACTGTTTCCTTAGGCTAACATCATAGTGCCTTGCTCATGGTAGTTGGTACATAAATATTTGCTGACTGTATAATGAGGATGAAAAAAATTAAAAAAAAATTTTTTTAATTAATTTATTTCTATTTTTGACTGTGTCAGGTCTTCGTTGCTGCATTCAGGCTTTCTCTAGTTTTGGCGAGCAGGGGCTACTCTTCGTTGTGGTGCGCGGGCTTCTCATTGCGGTGTCTTCTCTTGTGGAGCACAGGCTCTAGGTGCGCGGGCTTCAGTGGTTGTGACACGTGGGCTCAGTAGTTGTGGCTTGTGGGCTCTAGAGCACAAGCTCAGTAGTTTTGGTGCATGGGCTTAGTTGCTCCACGGCATGTGGGATCTTCCTGGACCAGGGCTCGAACCCGTGTCCCCTGTGTTGGCAGATGGATTCTTAACCACTGCGCCACCAGGGAAGCCCAAAAAAGCTAAATTTTTATATAGGGGCAAAGCTTGGCACCCAGGTTTCAATCTGTCACTTACTTGTCAGCTGTATAACATTGCACATGTGAACTAACCTAATGGAGCTTTGGTTTATTCATATATAAATTGGCATATCAGTACTTGTTAATAGTCAGATTTAATCACTGCCAATTCAAACTCTTGCAAATACTTACTTTTACATCTTTTTTTTTCCCCTAGAAGATAATGAGCTCTTACAGGATATAAACTATCTCATTTATCTACATAATTTAGAATCTAGGCAGTGTTTGACACATGGCAGGCACTTCCTATAGCTACTAATTGAGTTAAGAGTTTAAGTAATTTTGTTTACCTAAATTCATCTATTTTTAATTTGCATGTCTTATCTTATGATTACTCTAAATGTGTTTCCCTTTTCACCAACCTGTGAGGTAAAGCACAGGTTTAATATACCTGACACAACATTGTCTGTGCTATTAAAATTCTTATGTTTCTAGTCTGTAGATCGAAAGGGCATAGCCCATTACTCAAGATATATCTTCTATATAAAAGATATGAACGAATAACAGGACATTTTATGAAAGCTTTTAGTCATATTCTTTCTTGTCACCTTACTTTTCACACCATAAAACCAATAGATATCTATTTCCATGCCTTTAAATTGTTAATATCTAATGGCTGTTCTAAAAGTGGTGACAAGAGGTAAGAGAACAAACACTGGATAGTTGAAGTTATATAAAAAAATGTTTTTGCTAAGTAAAAAACCCAATAGGCAAGTCATTCGTTCACCTATAATGCCAGGCATCATAACCTTGTTTCACGTTGAAATTTTAAAGCAATTCCTTTCCACCAGGAATAGGTGCATCAGCGAGCCCGAAGACATGGCACATTTTAAAAATGACTATCACTGTTGGTTGCCATTCTTATTTACTTGGAAATTCTGAGTTTATCTAGAAGAACATTATCATTGTAACCTTCTTTGGTTTGGAGTTTTTGGTAAAACAAACAAACAAAAAATCAATGAAGAGAAGGAAAAAGAGCAAGGAAGGAAGGAAGGAAGGATAGGCCATTTATTATAGTCTCATTTTATGAGGCTTAAAATAAATAATCTCAATGTGTGTCTTTACAGTGGTGGATTCGAACACTCACAAACACTTGAATACCTCCCTACTTCATTCTCTCCACCTCATCCACATGCTAGTTCAGTCTCTCATCTTCTCTTCGGAAAATTCTTAGAACTTCTGGCTTGCATTCTTGCCTTCAGTATTTCTTTCTTCCAATCCCTGCTCCTCATTAATTCGAAAGTTATTTTGCTGAAAACCTGTCTCTTGAAGGCTTTATGTGAGGACTTCCCTGGTGGTCCAGTGGTTAAGACTCCACACTTCCACTGGAGGGCATGGGTTCGATCCCTGTCCTGGAAACTAAGATCCTGCATGCTGTGCAGTGTGACCAAGAAAAAAAAAAAAGCTTTATGTGATTGTGGGTTGTAATTGCTCTGATTTCATCTCCCACTGCCCTCCCCTTTGTTCACTTTGTTCTAGCCATACAGACTGCTCCCCGAACACACCAAGCAAGCTGTCACCTCAGGGTCCTGTCACTTACTATTCTCTCTCCAGGGAAAACTCTGCCCCTAGATAAACATGTGACTTGCTATCCAATTTTTTTAGAGCTCTATGCAAAGTGGCTGCACTGGAGAGACCTTCTCTGACCACCTTACACATCAGGGGTTGTGATCTATGGCCCACAGGCCAAATTTGCTCTCTGCCTCTTTTTGAATGGCCTGTGAGCTAAGAACGGTGTGATAGTTTTAATTGGTTGGAAAAAATAAAAATCAGAATAGTAGTTTGTGACACATGGAAATTATGTGAAATTCAAATTTCCGTGTTCATAAATAAATTTCTTTTGGAACATAATCACACTCAATTCATTTACTTACTGTCTATGGCTACTTTTGTGCTATAATGGCAGAGTTGACATAGACCATATGGCTGCAAAGCCTGATACTGCATTTATTATCTGGCTCTTTATAGAAAATGCTTGCTGACCTCAGCTCTATATATTATCATATCTCCCACACCAGCCCATCCCTCTCTAACCTTTTCCTACTTTGCTTTTCTTCATAGCACTTATCACCATGCTATTAAGTAAATGTTTTAATTCAAATGCAGTATACAGAAAAATGAAAAGATTATATGGGTTACCGGATCTGCTACCCAGACTAAGACATAGAATGTTACAGCCTCCAGAAGACTTGCAGAAATCTCCACTCATTCTCTTCCACCAAAGTAACAACTGTTCTGTCTTGTAACACCATAGATTAGTTTTGCTTCTTTATGATTTTTATATAAGTGAGATCATACCATATATAATTTTTGTGTTTGGCATTTTTCACTCAGGATTACATCTGTGAGATCTATTTATTTATTTTTGTGCAGCAGTAGTTCATTCAATTTAATTACTTATATTATTCCATTGTATAAATAAACCCCAGTTTTAAAAAATCCATTTTACTATCGATGGACATTTTTATTGCATCCGGTTTTGAGCTATTACACATAGTGCTACCATGAACATTCTGGTGCATGTCTTCTGGTGCACAGATGTATGCAGTTCTGTTGACTGTATACCTAGAGGTGGAAGTATTAAATTATAGGTATGCACATCAGCTTTGGTAGATACTGCCAACCAATTTTCCACAGTGACTGTACCAATTTCCACTCTCGCTAGAAATGTGTAGGTGTTCCAGTTGTCCCACATGCTTGTCAACACTTAATATTCTCTATTTTTAAGCTTTAGGTATTCTGTCTGATTCTTCCTACTAGAATGTGACTTTTATGACAGCAGGGATTTTACCTATATAGTTAATTATCATTTCCACAAGTGCTTGAAACTTGTGTTTCAACTAATGTTGAACGAATGAATGCTTGAATGGTAAGGCTGTTGGCAAAAGGGCAAACTTCATTCCCTAGATCTAAGGTTTTTTATTTACTGGCATTAACTTACCCTACTCTGAATTGCCATGATGTTTGTCTATATCTTTGCAATGACAGTTAAATATTTATGAGTTATATATTTTTGATGTACATTTCTTATTCTTCCTGTTAGAACCAGGGTTTCTCAGTCTTGACACTAGTGGCACTTTTGGGCTGGATAAATTCTTGGTTGTGAAGGGCTGTCCTGTGCGCTGTAAAATGTTTAGCAGCATCCATTGGCCTCTGCACACTAGATGCCAGTAGCACTGCCTCCCCAGCTTCACCTTACATCTCCGTAGTAGTGACAACAAAAAATGTCTCTACATTGCCGGATGTCCCTGGAAGGCAAATTCGTTCTCGATTGAGAACCAGTAAGCTAGATAATAAGCTACATAAGAATAAATGTATTAACTTTGCCTCTTCCCACGTTGAGCACAGTTTTACCCATAGTAAATACTTCAACTATTGACGATTTATTCAGTTGCCTCCTGGCAGTATATCAAAATCACCTGGAAAGCTTTAAAGGAATACAGGTTCCTAGAATCAACCCATACCATATTGAATCCAAGCCTATGGGATAGGGTTGAGGAATCTGTGAATGTGAAAAGCTTTCAGGTCATTCCAATGAGCAGATTAGCCTGAGAATGACTACTTCTTAAGCATCACATTTTTTAATTGACAAGTAATTCAAACTGAGTATCAGGTCATACTATACATCTACATGTAGTTAGAAATTTTAATAAATACAGATATATGTTTCATCCTATTTATTATCTGAAAATCATATTCAATTCAATCTAAGCAGTCTGTAATACTTATATTTAAGAGTTCTTATTCCTGATAAGGCCTTTACTTTGTTTTGAAACATCTGCAGTTGCAATTATTTTTTATGCTTCCAGCTTTCTGTGAGAAATACGAGAGGAAAATTTTGTTAATTATACAATGTTTACATTGTTATATTCACCTTTTGGGGTAAAAATCTTAATAGTAATCAGAGCAGATGGCAATAAGAAGAAATAGTGACTTCTTCAGAAATAAAAGAAGGAACTAATTTTTATATGCCTCTCCTTCTTGACTTGGAATTGTAAAAATCAACAATATAAAGCATAAAAGAGATTGTATTTTGCAACTACATTTTTTCAAGTGATATATACATTGGACTAGTAAAATTACATTTTTATGCAATGGAAAGGCAATTTTTATATTTAACTTTTAGTTTTTATTGACTCTGGTATAGTTTATTGTCAGGCTTCTGTATATTTTCTTGGATTTACCAAGTAAAAAGAAATATATTTTGACTTACTGTCACAAGCTACAATATTGATAGTATAATGCAAATTTTCTTTATAAAAATTCTGGAGCATCTGAAAGCAGTTACCTGAAAGGTGAAGTAAGGTAACTACTCATTTTCTATTTTCCTGTTTCCTCAATATTTCCTTTGTTTGGGTCCCTTCCGTAGGGGTCATTGCCACACAAGCACAAAACAACCCTGAATGATGATTAAATTATGGGTCTCTTTCATTGTGTACATTTATTTTTATTTTTTTTTCTGAACTCTCTATTTTATTCCATTGATCTGTATGTCTACTTTTATGCCAGTAACACAGTTTTTTTTTTTTGACATTACTGTTGACAGATATTTTAATTTAACTTTAGTTTTTTTTTTTTTATATAACAAATTTAATCAGTTATACATATACATATGTTCCCATATCCCCTCCCTTTTGCGTCTCCCTCCCACCCTCCCTATCCCACCCCTCCAGGCGGTCACAAAGCACCGAGCTGATCTCCCTGTGCTATGTGGCTGCTTCCCACTAGCTATCTACCTTACGTTTGGTAGTGTATATATGTCCATGCCGCTCTTTCACTTTGTCACAGCTTACCCTTCCCCCTCCCCATATCCTCAAGTCCATTCTCTAGTAGGTCTGTGTCTGTATTCCTGTCTTACCCCTATGTTCTTCATGACATTTTTTTTTTTAATTATGGGTCTCTTTCATTGTGTACATTTAATTTATTGCCAACTGGAATTGGATTTTAAGCCTATTATGAAACATTTCAACTTAAAAAAAAATCATCTGTGCTATATGCTTCTGGTTCCCTCCCCAACATGTATTCTCTCCTCCTTCCTTATGACCATAACTTGATATTTTTCAGAGTGGTAATGAATCCAGCCTTAAGGTAAACAAACAAACAAACAAAACCCTACATATCCTTTGCAGCTATAAGTGACCATGTGACACAGTTCTGACCAATAACATAATGAGCAGAAGTCACCGAGCAGGATTTCTAGGTGAGCTCTTAATACTTTCACTGACATGTGCTTTTTTTCCCTTTGCCCTTACTTCAAGCTATCCATAGCTTGAAGGTAAACAGCCATCTTTCAACAATGAGGTAAAATATCATAAGGACAAAAGGCACATGATAACTCTAACTCAACAGGAAGAGAGAAAAATGTGGGTTCTTGAAAACATCATGATGCATTTGAACTAGCCTGTTATATGAGAAAATAAAACTGTTACTCAAGCCCCTTTACACTGTGCTTTCCGTTAGCTCCACTGAACCAATTCCTAGCTGATAAACCATCCTTGTACCATAACCTTATGACAGGCCTTGTTCTCGCCTCACCTGGTCTTTTTGGAAACCTCCTTTCTCCTTATTCTTGAACTTCAAACAGTATTCTTTTTAATGAATTTTTATTTATTGAAGTATAGTTGCCTTATAGTGTTTTGTCAAGCAGTTTCTATATTCATTCTATACTTAGCAGCATTATCGCCAGAGTTGTCAATTCCACTGACCGCCTTGCCTATGTAATTTCTACAAGGCTTAATTTGGGTCTTCTGTTATATTCTACATACTCTGTTTCAGGAATCTAGTTATATTTCAGAATGTTTCCATTATTTGCTCATGCTTAATCCTGCAAAAGTGTGGTGATCTTTAGCTATCTGCCTTTATTGAAGAGTGGAGCCCTAAAAGATTGATTAGAAATTATAGGCACAAGCTTCACATCAACTTGGGCTTCACTCTAGTTTAAAATAGGCTAGGCTGTTTCTCTGGAGATCCCCTAGTGCTGATATTTTTATGTTCTTTTTCTTGGTTTTTTCAAATTCCCAGAAATAACCCCCCTATTTCCTGCATGGAAGATGTAAGTCTGCTGCCAGTATTTTAGGAGCCAAAGGGGAAAGGCTGGGTACTCTTAATATTCAGTTTGTAAAGTTTTACTTCTCTTTTTTCTAAGATGTTGCCCACCTCTTCTTGGTGTCTCCCATTGAAGAGATTCTGTTTCCCCTGTGCCAGAAAACACACTCCAGTCTTCTCCCAGCATGGAGAACAGTTGGTTGCCTGGCTGGCTGGCTGGTGAGGAGGGAGTGAGGATTGTCCTAGGGGAATTTCTACCTGGCTCTTAAGCAGCTTTTCATTCTGTTACCACCAGTTTCTGGGGCTTTGTGGGTTTTCTGCTGTAAATCATGTTGCTTCCTTGCTCTCCTCATCACCAACCTTGATTTGAGCTTTTACAGTTCTCTTATTCTGTTATGACTCATTCATTTGCTTTCTCCTTCCAATATTTTGCTGTTACTGTCTTCTCTTGATATTTTTGCCCGTATGGGTTTATGCCTTAAAACAAAACAAACCCCTTTACATTGTTTTTGTGCACACTGAAGAGGAAGCAGAGGTTAGTACATATTTCCAACCTCTCATCTTTAACCAGGAAATTATTCTCTCATTCCAAATATTTATTATTAATATAACAAATATTCATTGTACTAAATGGTGAAACATTTAAAAACTGATGGTTAACATCATTGTATTTCTTTTGAATCTATTTTCCCTGAATATATATTTAATACCAATTTAAATGTTTAATATTTACATTTATGATGTATAATTACATGTTATATAAATGTAGGAAATAACATATTATATATAAATGCTTAATACATGTATATTTAAGTAAATTACCATAAACTTTGTAGGCTGCTTTTTAAAATTTATTATTATATCGTGAGCATTGACTCATACAGTATTAATTGGAACATGATTTTTAACAGCTATCCAATATTTGATCTTGTAAATGAATACAGTTTCTTTAAAGTATTGACTGTTGGTCACTAAGATTGCTTTCTGGAATTTAGTTTGTTTAGATGGGCATCGTGCTCCCATCTCTGTTCTTCTCCACAAGTGGTACACTTACTTTCATCAAACTCCCACGATGTGGAGGAGCTCCTTGACCTCTGTTTATTGACAGAGGAGAGTCTGGCTAAATCAGCTCTGGAAGATCCTTCAGAAATACTCAAGAAAATCCTTCTTGAGGAGCAGAGCAACAGTTGCTGGAATCTCTCACTGTGAGGGCTGTTGCTGCTGTTGCTACTGCTGCAGTGTGTGTGTGTGTGTGTGTGTGTGTGTTTTATGGTTGGAGAGAGCAATAAAAATTCCTTCTTTTTTTTTTTTTTTTTTGCGGTACGCGGGCCTCTCACAGTTGTGGCCTCTCCCGCTGCGGAGCACAGGCTCCGGACGCGCAGGCTCAGCGGCCATGGCTCACGGGCCCAGCCGCTCCACGGCATGTTGGTCATGGCTCACGGGCCTAGCCGCTCTGCGGCATGTGGGATCTTCCCGGACCGGGACCGGGACACGAACCCGTGTCCCCTACATTGGCAGGCGGACTCTCAACCACTGCGCCACCAAGGAAGCCCCTCCTTCTTTTTTTTTTTTTTTTAATCTCACATGGGCCACCCAGCATGCATGGGCTTTTCCACTCTCCATGGGGTAGTGTAGGCAAGCTAACGGTTATATAAATACCGTTTCTTTGACATTCCTATGGCATACAAATTGAGTTTGAGACCACTATTGGGTTTGAGACTGGACTGTCCATGACTGTAAACCATGTACATACATACTGACTTAACCTGTTTCATGGGTTTTGATTCGATTCTAAATGTACAGTGGCAGTACCTGATTTTCTGAGACTCATGATTTATTTTTTTCAAAACACATGTCTATGAAAAGTTTAATTTCCAACAAGACCCCATACTCCATTCCCATTACTGCAAATGCCAAGTAAACTATACGGCACAATGGTGAGCACTTCTTGAGTTTGAAGACCAGTTGTGCTGCCAAGGTATTGTTGAAACTTTGAGCTGAAGGTCAAATCATTTAACCAGAATGAAGTTGTCTTTTCTAAGTTTCACTTTTCTTGTGTAAAACTTAAAATATACCTCTCCTCTTTACCATCAGAGGATTGATAACAAGGTCAAATGAGATTTCAAGTTGTAGAAGTCCAGAGTCTTGAAAATAGTTTTCTCCTCACTTCTCTACCTTAAATGCCAATTCCTTTGTAACAAATGCCTCTCTATGCTTCCACAGCATTTTTCTCAGGTGCAGACAGGATTATCTGATGATATGTTTGTCTTTTCCTCTAGAGTCTGTACTGTGAGCTCCCTGAGGGCGGGGATTTTGTGTCTTAAGTCTCTGGCATCTAGTAGAGTGCCTGATACAGAGATAGGTCTCAGTTAATGATAGTGAATTGAGTCAAGTGGGGAATGCTTTGCGAAGGGCTTTACAAATATAAGGTACTTTGTAATAATATCTTCTGTGTAGGGCTCTGCATTGGACAAAGTTCTTTCACATATATTATTCATTTGCTCATATTTGATCTTGATCTTCCTGGTGGTCCTGTGAAGGCAGTTACTAATATCTTTATTTTGCAGACAGAACTTAGAGTAAGATAGGTTTGGGGGTAAGAAATGAAAAAACGATTTGCAGTTTATATGAACTTATGAACAGGAGTCCCTTGGTTATTGAGTGTCAGATAGTGTCATTTTGAGAAACTGAGGCACGTTCTTTGGCACAATTGAAAGATGAATAATCATCTGGTTTCTACTCATTTTTAAACATCTTAATGAACTAATGAGAGATAAGCATGAAATAATTCAGTGCTGTTCTTTTAGAAAAATGAAAGCCCTATTCTGTCTTTATAATAAAATGTTTTAATGTTTAGTTCTTGTTTGTAATTTGCTCCCTTTACACTGGTGGTTTCCACTTAATTTTGTATCTCTTTTATCCATAATCTCTTTACCTTTAAATGATCTTTTATCTTTCCTGGAAACAGCTGACAATACTGTTTTTCAGTTCAGGACGTTTTCATAATTACATTTTCAGCCTTGAGGGAAAAATTGTATACCTCATCAGATCCTCTGGCTCTGCAACTGAGTAAGTTTAACAGCTCCGAATACCACTTGCTACTATTATAACTTAATTGTAAATTAGGAAAAATAAAACTGCTTTATGATTTCTGACAATGTTAAATTCAGCTTAAATGGAAGCGTTTTATATAGTGTTTTAAGGTTACCAGTAAGTAAGTAATACAGACTCTCTCTAGTGTTCGTTTTCATTGAGAGACCTTGACTCACTGGACCAATATTCATCAACACTGATTTAATTGCTTTACATTTTCTGGTACAAAACCATTCCTCAAAGTGACAACACATTGCTGTTTTTGTTGTTGTTTGTTTGTTTTACAACAATCTTTTGTTTGTAAATTCAAGACTTCTCAGTAGTGTATTTTAGTTGGGCTACTTTCTCGCACTTTGCATGCCGGCTGGGTTTTATGAAGAGGTGTAATTGGGGCTAACTTCAGTGGACCTACCATGTAGCTGCAGTGATTCTTCCTTTGGGAAAATAAGCTACCACAACTGGTACATATGGAAAAGTCTCTGTTAATTTTGGTATTCACCAAACTTCCTTCTCTTTTGGAATAGTTTTCTATTGGGCTGATCATTGCATTAGTCTCTGTCATTTTTCCATCAGAGAGGCAAAAAGAGGATATTGTTGAAAGTGTTAGCAGAAGGAATTCTGACTTGCACGTTTACTTACATGAAAACATAGAGCATACAAGGCTCTTCACCATCTGATACACATACAACTAACTGTGTATTCTCTCCTCCAGTTTTTGTCCTTATAAATCTTATGCTTCATGCAAACTGAAATATGATGCTATCAACATCTCAGGTGCTAGCATCCTCCTGCCTTTCTTCATGCTCCTCCCTCTCCAGAAATCCCTCACCTAGCCTTGTTTTTCAATGTCCAGTCCAAATATCAACTCCTCTGCATTGGTTTTATTCATACTACTCTGTGCTTTCCCAACTATCCCTTACCCCCTGCCACTTCCATGTAAAGTAGGTTTAAATGTTCTCTCATTAATGGTAAGTACTGTTTTAATATATTATGATTATTTGGGTTTAGAAGGTCTAATAGAACTACATAGAGATGAAATTTCCCTCTAAGCATAGCATTCCTTTCCCTGCATCCCACAGATTTTGGTATGTTAAGTTTTTACTATCGTATTCAAAATATTTTTTATTTCCCTTTGTTTCCTCATCTTCTTTGACTTGGTAATTTTTAATTACATTGCTGAGCTTCCAAATATTTGGGGGTTTTCCAGATTTTTTTATTGCTAATTTCTAATTTAATTCATTTGTGGTAAGAAAATCACAAATACTGTCATGATTTCAGTTATTTTAAACTACTCAAGCCTTATTTCATGGACCAGCATATGATCTGTCATTGTGACTATTTCGTGTGCCCTTGAAAATGTGTAATAAGCTTTTGCTCTGTGCTATATTCTGTAAATATCAGTTAGGTTGTATTGATTGATAGAGTTGCTCATATCTTCTTTATTCTTACTGATTTTCTCATTATTTCTATCAGTTGCTGAGAGAGGAGTGTTAAAATATCCAACCATAATTATGGATTTCTGTTTATTTTTCCTTTCAATTCCATCTGTCTCATTCATGTATTTTGAGATTGTTTATAGATGTATATACATTTAGGATTGTTATATCTTTTTATTTTAAGCAACCATTTATTTATTTTTAATGAAGCCTTTTTTTGGGGGGAGTGGGCTGCTCCATGATGCTTGTGGGACCTTAGTTCCCTGACCAGGGATCGAACCCGTGCCCCCTGCAGTGGAAGTGTGGAGTCCTAACCACTGGACCACCAGGGAATTCCCAAGGGTTGTTATATCTTCTTGATTTATTGACTTATTTATTATTATGAAATGTTCCTCTTCACCTCTGGTAATAGTCTTTGTCTTGAAGTCTACACTGTCTGATGTTAATATGGTCATTTGATTAGTGTCTGCATGGTATATCTTTTCCTATCCTTTCTTTTTAACCTGCCTATATCGTTATATTGAAATGAGTTTATTGTAGACAGCATATAGTTGGGATTTGTTTTTTATATGACAGTCTCTCACATTCCAACATCTTTGCCATATCTGAGTCTGGTTCTGATGCTTTCTCTGTCTCTTCAAACTGTGTTTTTGCCTGTTAGTATGCATTGTAATTTTTTGTTGAAAGCCAGACACAATGTACTGGCTAAAAGAAATTGCAGTAAATAGACCATTAGTGACAGGATGGTAAGGTGTGAGGAGAAGCATCCTGTAGTCTTATGGTTGTGTTTAAGTCTTTTGGTGAACCTATGTCCCTGGGCTGTGACCTTCACAAGTGCTTCTTAGTTCCCCTTCCATTGGTAGGACAGAAGTCTAGGAGGGGCTGAAGTTGGGTATTTTCCTTCCCCTAGGTTGGTTAAGCTTGGTAAAACCCCACTAGATTACGTCTGGTAAGTTTCTCTTGAGGGAAGGCCTTGTTAAGAACAGAATGCTCTGGGCATATTTCAGAATGGCTATTTTCCCCCTCATCCTGCCAAAAGCACAAGGGTTCTGTCCTCCAGTCTTAACTATGAGAACGTGATAGGGCTCATGGAGGCAAAATACAAAAGTACGGAGGTACCCCTAATACTATGCCTGCTTGGAGTCTTTAGCTCTCAGCCTTATCCAAACTGAGCCTCCAGCAATTTGTAACTTAAGAGTTTAGGTTTTCCTGTCCCAGTACTGGTTCCTGTGGCAGTTTCTGCTTTGGTAATTCTCTGTATCTACTGGGCTGTCTCTCCAATTTTGAGGGCAGCAGTTTGCCCTGTGGTTTCAATTCCCTGATCTAAGAAGAGTTGTTGATTTTCAACTTTTTTTGGCTTTTTACTTGTTAAGAAAGAGTGATGACTTTCAGGCTCGTTACATGCTGCACTGGAAAGTTGAAGTCAGGTTCTTACTTTCAGTTGAAATATTAGGTCATTTACATTTATTTTAATTATTTATATGGTTGAGTGTAAGTCCACCATCTTGCTATTTATTTTCTATGTGTGCTGTACTCTCATTGTTCCCTTTCCCTTTATTTTCTGCTTTATTTTTGATTATCTTTTAGTGTTTTATGTCCACTTTTAGCTTATTAGCTATGCCTCTATATTTTTAAAGTGGTTGCTCTATGGTTTATAAGATAGCTTTGACTTTCTTATTTATTTATTTATTTATTGGCCATGCCACGCAGCATGTGGGATCTTATTTCCCTGACAAGGGATCGAACCCATGCCCCCTGCATTGGAAGCGTGGAGTCTTAACCACTGGACCGCCAGGGAAGTCCCAAAGTAGCTTTAACTTTAAACACTCTACCTTCAAATAAAATGATACCATTATATCATTCTATATAAGAAACTCACAACAGCAGTTCTCCCTTTTTGTTACAAGTGCTGTCTTAGATTAAATTAACTCGAAATATCCATATATTGTTAGTGGTAGAGAGTGACTCTCTTTATAAAAGGGAACAGAAATTAATGAATGATAAAGTAGTATACTAAAGTCTAGCACTTAAATTTTAAATTTAAATATAGAATATTATAGAATTATCACATAACAGAATATAATGTATTGAGAATAAAATATATTAATGAACGTAGACCCATATATACACCATTTCTTAATTGTTTGACTAGTATTTTTGTTATTTTTTCATTCAAATTTAATACAACTTATACTTCAAACAGGTACTTTTCAATGTTAGTTTTTTTGTTTCATGGGAATATTTTCTCTCTCTGAAGTTTTATTTGCATTTCAAATATCATTTTATTAGAATAATGTTTATTTCATTTTAAAGAGGAATATAAAAAATAGGATGTCTTTACTATGTAGATTCAATGTAAAATTTCCTAGGCAATTTTACATTCAAAGTATATGGGAAAAAAGTTAAGATCAGCTCTAAACTTATATCTCATTCTCAAGTAGCCTGATTAAATCTCACTGAATAAAATGACATTTTTTCCATAAATTGAAGGAAATGTCTCCACGAATCCAATCTGCATTCTATCCTGTGGACATCTTTGCAATATAAACTTGCAGCGTTGTGAAGTGTACTCTCTCTACCACTTATGCCTAATATGGCATAGTTTTTAATCTGCATTCTAGTGTTTCTCTTTCCAAGTGTATGATATTTTATCTAAATATTTTCTGAGAAGTGCTTTATTTTGTTAGGAAAGAATGAAATAAAGCTACAGCAATGTAAAGAATCTTGGCAAGAAAAGAATAGAAATATTTGCGCTGGTTCAGATACAAATCTGTTCTGTAAAATAATGTTCCAAAAAATCGTATAAGAGTATTTTAACTTTTCTTTTTTCAATCAAAGTTAAAAAATATGAATTTAAGATTTGGAGTTGTTGAATGTCTTAAACCATATTATCAAATGAGTTACATAAAATGCCAAATAGTAAAACAAGTTTTTTCCTTGATACTTTCTTTTTTTAATAGATCTTTATTGGAGTATAATTGCTTCACAATACTGTGTTAGTTTCTGTTGCACAACAAAGAGAATCAGCCATATGCATACACATGTCCCCATATCCCCTCCCTCTTGAGCCTCCCTCCCATCCTCCTTATCCCACCCCTCTAGGTGATCGCAAAGCGCCAAGCCAATCTCTCTGTGCTGTGCTGCTGCTTCCCACCAGCCAACAGTTTTACATTCAGTAGTGTATATTTGTCGTTGCTACTCTCACTTTGCCCCAGCTTCACGCTCTCACTCCATGTCCTCAAATACGTTCTCTATGTCTACCTCTTTATTCCTGCCCTGCAACTAGGTTCATCAGTACCATTTTCTTTTTTAGATTCCATATATATGCATTAGCATACAGTATTTGTTTTTCTCTTTCTGACTTACTTCACTCTGTATGACAGACTCTAGGTCCATCCACCTCACTACAGATAGCTCAATTTCGTTTCTTTTTATGGCTGAGTAATATTCCATTGTATATATGTGCCACATCTTCTTTATCCAGTCATCTGTCGATGGACACTTAGGTTGCTTCCATGTCCTGGCTATTGTAAATAGTGCTGCAGTGAACATTGTGGTACATGTCTCTTTTTGAGTTATGGTTTTCTCAGGGTATATGCCCAGTAGTGGGATTGCTGGGTCATATGGTAGTTCTATTTTTAGTTTTTTAAGGAACCTGCATACTGTTTTCCATAATGGTTGTATCAATTTACATTCCCACCAACACTGCAGGAGGGTTCCCTTTTCACCACACCCTTTCTAGCATTTATTGTTTCTAGATTTTTTGATAATGGCCATTCTGACCAGCGTGAGGTGATACCTCATTGTAGTTTTAATATGGATTTCTCTAATAATTAGTTATGTTGAGCATCTTTTCATGTGCCTCTTGGCCATCTGTATGTCTTCCTTGGTGAAATGTCTGTTTAGGTCTTCTTCCCATTTTTTAACTGGATTGTTTGTTTTTTTGATATTGAGCTCCATGAGCTGTTTGTGTATTTTGGAGATCAATCCTTTGTCTGTTGTTTCATTTGCAAATATTTTCTTCCATTTTGAGGGTTGTCTTTTTGTCCTGTTTATGGTTTCCTTTGCCATGCAAAAGCTTTTAAGTTTAATTAAGTCCCATTTGTTTATTTTTGTTTTTATTTGTGTGACTTAGGAGTTGGGTCAAAAAGATCTTACTATGGTTTATGTCAGAGTGTTTTTCCTAGCTATTTCTTTTAGAGAGGAAAAAGTGAGTAGAGATTAAAAATGGGATGTGATGGAAAAGGATAGATATGGAGAGATACTGGAAACATTCTGGTTTTAGGCTTGTGTGGTGGTTACACGTGTGTCGCTCTGATAATCATCCAGCTGTATACTTAAAGTTATGTAGTTTTCTGCATGTATTATTTTGATTAAAATGTTCATAGTAAAAAAAAAAAAGTGTTTTCCCTATGTTTTCCTCTAAGAGTTTTATAGTGTCTGGTCTTACATTTACGTCTTTAATCCATTTGGAGTTTATTTTTGTGTACGGTGTTAGGTAGTGTTTTAATTTCATTCTTTTACATGTAGCTGTCCAGTTTTCCCAGCACCACTTATTGAAGAGGCTGTCTTTTCTTCATTGTATGTTCTTGCCTCCTTTGTCGTAATTAGGTGCCCATATGTGCGTGGGTTTATCTCTGGGCATTCTATCCTGTACCTTGATCTGTAGTTCTGTTTTTGTGCCAGTACCATTCTGTCTTGATTACTGTAGCTTTGTGGTATAGTTTGAATTCGGGGAGCCTGATTCCTCCAACTCCGTTTTTCTTTCTCAAGATTGCTTTGGCTCTTCGGGGTCTTTCATGTTTCCATACGAATTGTAAAATTTTTTGTTCTAATTCTGTGAAGAATGCCATTGGTAGTGTGATAGGGATTTCACTGAATCTGTAGATTGCTTTGGGTAGTATAGTCATTTTCACAATATTGATCCTTCCAATCTAAGAACATGGTATATTTCTCCATCTGTTTATGTCATCTTTGATTTCTTTCATCAGTGTTTTATAGTTTTCTGAGCACAAGTCTTTTGTCTCCTTAGGTAGGTTTATTCCTAGGTATTTTATTCTTTTTGTTGCAATGGAAAATGGGAGTATTTCCTTAATTTCTCATTCTGATTTCGTTGTTGGTGTATAGGAATTCCAGAGATTTCTGTGCATTAATTTTGTATTCTGCAACTTTACCAGATTCATTGATTAGCTCTAGTAGTATTCTGGTGGCATCTTTAGGATTTTCTATGTATCATATCTTGTTATCTGTAAACAGTGACAGCTTTACTTCTTCTTTTCTGATTTGGATTCCTTTTATTTCTTTTTCTTCTCTGACTGCTGGGGCTAGGACTTCCAAAACTATGTTGAATAAGAGTGGCGAGAGAGGACATCCTTGTCTTGTTCGTGATCTTAGTGAAATGCTTTCAGTTTTCACCACTGAGTGTGATGCTTGCTGTGGGTTTGTCATATATGGTCTTTATTATGTTGAGGTAGGTTCCCTCTGTGCCCATTTTCTGGAGAGTTTTTATCATAAATGGGTGTTGAATTTTGTCAAAAGCTTTTTCTGCATCTATTGAGATGATCATATGGTTTTTCTCCTTCAACTTGTTAATATGGTGTATAACATTGATTGATTTGGGTATATTGAAGAATCCTTGCATTCCTGGAATAAACCCCACTTGATCATAGTGTATGATGCTTTTAATGTGCTGTTGGATTCTGTTTGTTAGTATTTTGTTCAGGATTTTTGCATCTGTGTTTATCATATGATATTGGTGATATTGGTCTATAATTTTCTTTTTTTGTGCTATCTTTTTCTGGTTTTGGTATCAGGGTGATGGTGGCTTCGTAGAATGAATTTGGGAGTGTAGAATTTTTTGTAGAATTTTTTGGAAGAGTTTGAGAAGGATCAGTGTTAGCTCTTCTCTAAATGTTTGATAGAATTGCCAGTGAAGCCATCTAGTCCTGGACTTTTGTTTGTTGGAAGATTTTTAATTATGGTTTCAATTTCATTATTTGTGATAGGTCTGTTTATATTTTCTAATTCTTCCTGGTTCAGTCTTGGAAAACTGTACCTTTCCAAGAATTTGTCCATTTCTTTGTGGTTGTCCATTTTATTGGCATATAGTTGTTTGTAGTAGTTTCTTACAATCCTTTGTACTTCTTCAGTGTCAGTTGTGATTTCTCCTTTTCCATTTCTAATTTTATTGATTTGCATCCTCTCCCTTTTTTTCTTGATGAGTCTTGCTAAGGGTTTATCAATTTTGTTTATCTTCTCAAAGAACCAGCTTTTAGTTTATTGATCTTTGCTATTGTTTTCTTTGTTTCTCTTTCATTTATTTCTGCTCTAATCTTTATGATTTCTTTCCTTCTACTGGCTTTGGGTTTTCTTTGTTCTTCTTTCTCTAGTTCTTTTAAGTGTAGGGTTAGATTGTTTATTTGGGATTTTTCTTGTTTTCTTCAGGTGAGATTGAATTGCTATAAACTTCCCTCTTAGAACTGCTTTTGCTGCGTCTCATAGGTTTTGTGTAGTCGTGTTTTTGTTGTCATTTGTTTCTAGGTATTTTTTGATTTCTTCAGTGATCTCCTGGTTATTTAGCAGCGCACTGTTTAGCCTCCATGTATTTGTGTTTTTTACAGTTTTTTTCCTGTAATTGATTTCCAATCCCATAGTGTTGTGGTCAGAAAAGATGCTTGATACGATTTTAATTTTCTTAAATTTTCTGAGGCTTGATTTGTGACCTATGATGTGATCTATCCTGGAGAATGTTCCATGTGCACTTGAGAAGAAAGTGTATTCTGCCACTTTTGGGTAGAATGTTCTATAAATGTCAATTAAATCTATCTGGTCTATTGTGTCATTTAAAGCTTGTGTTTCCTTATTTATTTTCTGTTTGGATGATCTGTCCATTGGTGTAAGTGGGGTGTTATAATCCCCTTCTATTATTGTGTTACTGTCGATTTCTCCTTTCCTGGTTGTTAGCATTTGCCTTATGTACTGAGGTGCTCTTATGTTGAGTGCATAAATATTTACAATTGTTACATCTTCTTCTTGGATTGATCCTTTGGTCATCATGTAGTATCCCTCCTTATCTCTTGTAACAGTCTCTATTTTAAATTCTATTTTATCTGATACAAGTATTGCTACTCCAGCTTTCTTTT
This sequence comes from Mesoplodon mirus, assembly GCF_964341445.2. Classification (NCBI taxonomy): domain Eukaryota; kingdom Metazoa; phylum Chordata; class Mammalia; order Artiodactyla; family Ziphiidae; genus Mesoplodon; species Mesoplodon mirus. Next base: position 26,039,879 of record NC_138996.1, read on the forward strand.
GATGTCCACTTGCATGGAATATCTTTTTCCATCCCTTCCCTTTCAGTCTGTGTGTGTCCCTAGGTCTGAAGTGGGTCTCTTGTAGATAGCATATCTATGGGTCTTGTTTTTGTATCCATTCAGCCAGTCTGTGTCTTTTGGCTGGGGCATTTAATCCATTTACATTCAAGGTTATTATCGATATGTATATTCCTATTACCATTTTCTTAATTGTTTTGTTTTTGTTTTTTGGGTCTTTTTCTTCTCTTGTGTTTCCCGCCTAGAGAAGTTTCTTTAGCATTTGTTGTAGAGCTGGTTTGGTGGTGCTGAATTCTCTTAGCTTTTGCTTGTCTTAAAATCTTTTGACTTCTCCATGGAATCTGAATGAGATCCTTGCTGGGTAGAGTAATCTTGTAGGTTTTTCTCTTTCATCACATTAAGTGTATCCTGCCACTCCCTCCTGGCCTGCAGAGTTTCCGCTGAAAAATCAGCGGATAACCTTATGGGGATTCCTTTGTGTGTTATTTTTTGTTTTTCCCTTGCTGCTTTTAATATTTTTTCTTTGTATTTAATTTTTGTTAGTTTGATTAGTATGTGTCTTGGTGTGTTTTTCCTAGGGCTTTTCCCGTATGGGACTCTCTGCGGTTCCTGGAGTTGGGTGACTATTTCCTTTCCCATATTAGGGAAGTTTTCAACTATAATCTCTTCAAATATTTTCTCAGACCCTTTCTTTTTCTCTTCTCATTCTGAGACCCCTATAATTCAAATGTTGGTGCGTTTAGTGTTGTCCCAGAGGTCTCTGAGATTGGCTTCAATTCTTTTCATTCTTTTTTCTTTATTCTGCTCCTTGGAAGTTATTTCCACCATTTTTTCTTCCAGCTCACTTATTTGTTCTTCTGCCTCAGTTATTCTGTTATTGATTCCTTCTAGTGTATTTTTCATTTCAATTATTGAAAATTTCAATTATTGTGTTGTTCATCTCTGTTTGTTTGTTCTTTGGGTCTTCTAGATCTTTGTTAAACATTTGTTGTATTTTCTCAACCCGTGCCTCCATTCTATTTCTGAGATTCTGGGTCATCTTTACTATCTTTACTCTGAATTCATTTTCAGGTAGATTGCTATTTCCTTTTCATTTATTTGGTCTTGTACGTTTTTACCTTGCTCCTTCATCTGTGACATATTTTTTTGCTGTTTCAGTTTTTTTTTTTTTTTTTATGAGTGGGATTGTGTTCCTGTCTTACTGGTTGTTTGGCCTGAGGCTTCCAACACTGGAGTTGTAGGCTCTTGGGATTAAATCCCTTCATTTTTTTTGTTCTAATTGAAACCTGATTATCCCTTGAAAACACTACTTTGCCTGAAGCCCTCTAAATGAGGGCTGGTTTTCCAGGTCCCTTAGGGCCACAGGTGGGGTAGGAATCTTTCATTTCTGTTTTCTCCCTTCCAGCAATTGCATTAACATACTTTGTTTTTCTGTTTTCTGTTTTAAGTAGATAAATGTTCCCTATTCCAATAGAAAGTCAATTCCCCCTCTTGCACACAGATACCATCCCCTCCCTGCCATGGAAGGACATTGATTACACCAGCAATCTCCCCCCCCTTACTCATCTATTCAACATTTTAAATCTTGGTATTGGAACTTTCTCATCAGCATGTCAACCTGCTGTATTCTCTCAATCAAGAACAACAACAACAGGGACTTCCCTCATGGCACAGTGCTTAAGAATCCACCTGCCAATGCAGGGGACACGGGTTCAAGCCCTAGTCTGGGAAGATCCCACATGCCGCAGAGCAACTAAGCCCGTGCACCGCAACTACTGATCCTGCGCTCTAGAGCCCGTGAGCCACAACTACTGAGCCTGTGTGCCACAGCTACTGAAGCTCGAGTGCCTAGAGCCTGTGCTCTGCAACAAGAGAAGCCACCACAATGAGAAGCCCGTGCACCACAATGAAGAGTAGCCCCCGCTCGCTGCAACTAGAGAAAGCCTGCGCGTAGCAACGAAGACCCAAGGCAGCCAAAACTACAAATTAATTAATTAATTAATTTAAAAAATACTGAAGAAGAACAACAACAGCAGCAAAAAACCCTTATCTTGGGCTTCCCTGGTGGCTCAGTGGTTGAGAGTCCGCCTGCCGATGCAGGGGACACGGGTTCATGCCCCGGTCCGGGAAGATCCCACATGCCGCGGAGCGGCTGGGCCCGTGAGCCATGGCCTCTGAGCCTGCGCGTCCGGAGCCTGTGCTCCACAACGGGAGAGGCCACAACGGTGAGAAGCCTGCGTACCGCAAAAAAAAAAACAAAAAAAAACAAAAACAAAACCCTTATCTTGACCCTACTTCTCCCACGAGCTACCACCCTGTTTCCTTATTCTTTTTAGTGAAAGTATCCACAAGAGTTGCTCTACTCTCTTTCTCCAGTTGTTCTCCCTCTTTAGTTCCCTCCTCCCCACTCTTTCTTTTGGAAACTTTTGATCTACTTTCCACCATACATAAAAGTTAAATGAATAGTATGAGAAACTCCTATGTATCCTATACCCGAACTCTCCATTTGTTCACATTTTTGCTCCGGTTTGCTTTATTCTCTTATCTAACTATCTATCCATCCATCCAGTCACACACATACACACACTCATGGCTTGTTTTTCCTGAGTCATTTGAGAATGAGTTGGGATGCTGTGCCCCTTAACCCTAAACTCTTTAGTATGTATTTCCTAAGAACAAGTACATTCTCTTTCATCACCACAGTAAAGTTATCAAAATCAGAAAAGTAAACTTTGGTACAACACTGTTATCCAATATACAGTCTACATTCAAACTTTGTCAGTTGTCTCAGTGCAACCCAATATCATGCATTGCATTTAATTATCATGCCTTGTTAGTAGCCTTTAATCTGGAACCATTCCCTAGGCTCCCTTTATCTGTGTTGACTTTGTCATTCCTAAATAAACTCCTTTTAGGTGTTTTCTCTACCATTCTACTGAAACAGTTCTCCTTAGCGTGATCAGTAATATCCACAGTGTTGATTCTGGTGGTCAATTTTCCATCTCATCTGACAACAGCATTTGACACAACTGGTCCACTCTGTCCTCCCTGATTCAAGCTAATAAAATCTATCAGGACCCACTGTCTTTTGATGTTTTTCCTACCTCCCTGACCTCCTCTTCTCAGTTTTCACGGCAGGTTCCTCTGCTGTGCCACCCCTTACAGTCGGCTAGCCCCAAAGGCTCCGTTCTAGGGCATCTTCTCCTTACCTACGCTCTCTTCTTAGTGGGTCTTACACCATCTCAGTGGCTTTATATTCCATCTACATGCTAATCACTTCCAAAGGCATATTTCTAGCCCAGAAATTGCTCACAAACTTCAGGCTCAAGCATCTAACTGTTTACTTGACATCTCCATTGGTGCTGAAACCTGTCTTCTGAAGTATTAGTGATGTTCAAATAGGCAATTCCAATATTTTCTCAGTCCTCCTCTTCCTAGAGCTTTAGGCTGCACTTATTTCTGTTGACCAGTGTTTCTGTTTTAAAACTTCAGTTCTTTGGTGTTTGCTCTGTCACTCTTTTTGTTCTCCTCTTCTCTAACTCTTTTGCTTAGTAACTTTCAGGTCTTCTTTTGACCGCCCCCCGCTCCCTAGCTTCCTATCAGTTTTGTCCTTAACTACTTTCTTTTCTCTTTAAACATTTGGGTAATTTCAGCCAGAATTTGTACTATCCACCATTTTTATACTGATCATTTCCAAATATCTCTTTAGCCTCCATCTTTCCTCTGAGCAATAAACTCATATATCCAAATGCTTGATTGACAGTTCAGTAGCTACAGAGCAAAAATGTCCAAAACTCATTATCATTTTTCCATAGCCTCTTAACTTCTCCTCCCCATCTTCTACATTAGTAAGTTTTATCTTAAATAGCCAGTCACTCAAGCAAGAAATTATGGAGCCATCCTAAAGTTTTTCTCATCCTTTACATCCAATTAGTTACCAAGTTTGGTTGATTCGGCCTCATTGAAATCTCTTATTTCCCCCTTTCTCTTCTCACCATCTTAAACCGGACCCTTCTGTTCTCACTAAGACTATGGGACCACAGTCTCCTATTTTTCGTGCTTCCTATTGTTAAAACTCTAAATACTGTTGCTAGAATGAATCCAGGTGTTCAAGTCATAGGTTTATCAATAAAGCTACTCAGCAAAACCATTTACTATTGAGAATGCTTTTATTTTAATACAACATTATCATTTTATTACAAAGACAGTAAATTTCTTTTAATTTAAATATGGATGGTTTGGGAAACTTTGAATGTCCATTCTCCATATTACTAAGAACAAATTTACATTTGATTCTCTTTCACAAAGTCAAGCAGTTATGCTAAAATATCTAATATTTCTAAGTTTCCTAGAGGATTATTTCATTCAATTCTTAAGTAAAGAAATTTTTCATGTTTAAGCTATGTTTAGTGTTATCTGTTTTAACTATAAAACATAATTAGTTTAATGTGCTTCCCATGAGAAAATAATATAATTCTTTCAAGAAGGTTTCTTTGGTAGCATGAATAATTGAAATAATGAATTCCAGGAAACTGGGCCCAGGAAGGAAAGTTTCTTTTTATGTTTCCTAAGAAAATAATTGTTATGGTGAAAAATAGTTGACAAAATCTGCAAAGTTTTGTTTTCCTTATCTTCTCGATGTTTTTTTTTTTTTTTCTGTTTTTTTAAAAAGTAAAATAAAGACAGAAGAGTGCCAGTTATCCCAGGAAACCAATGAAATATTTCTCTTTCAAATTTGGTTTTGGTGTCTGGAATAGGCAAATCCGTAGACACAGAAAGTTGATCAATGATTGTCAGGGATTGACGGAGGTGGGATGGGGAGTGACTGCTGGTAAGTATAGGGTTTCTTTTTGGAGTTACGGAAATATTCTGGAATTGGATAGTGGTGATGGTTGCACCACTTTGCAAATATACTAAAGAACACTGAAGTATGCAGTTTAAAAGGGTAAACTTTTTGGTATGTAAATTATATGTCAATTTTAAAAATTGGTTTTGGTATCAAAATAATTACATTATGTTGAATTCTAAAAGCACCTTGGGCTCCTGCCAGATTGACAGTCCTTTCAGCAATGGAGAACTGCTCCTCAAAGGCTCACATCTGGAGTACAGAGTCACTGAGTAGGTTTAACAATCCTATAAGGGAGTAAGAGTGCTCATTTGTTTACTGATATATATAAATTTTTTTTTTTTCAATTCTGTTCCTTGATATATATATATTCCCTGACCAGGGATCGAACCTGTGCCTCCTGCAATGGAAGAGCAGAGTCTTAACCACTAGACCACTAGGGAAGTCCCTGTTTTACTCATATTTTTGACCCCAGGGCAGATACATTCAATTTCTTCATTTATCAAGATGTGATATGAGTCAACGATGAAAAAATTAGAATTATGAGTTGTTAATAAAAATGTGTATAAGAGCGCTTGAAATGTTAAGCTATTTATATCCTGGATAAAGTGGGTAACATTTAATGAATCTTCAGGAAATCCTCTAAAAGCTTAACCTCTGGGTGATGTTAAAAAATGGCATAACTGGTCATTTTGACGAAATATCACTAGAGCAATTTTTAATGATGGCTATGCACTTTTTTCTAGAGGTCTTGATTCCATAAAACATGTTTTTTTTCTTTCAAGTGACATCCTGAGAGAGTTTGCTTTATGTAAAAATTGTCATATAAAGGGACACATTAGGGGAGGTGAGTATTCATTTTCTAAATGAGTTCATTATAGGTTATTTTGAAAAAAGTCAGCTTCTCTAGGACTTTTAAAAATACATATCCTGGGCTTCCCTGGTGGCGCAGTGGTTGAGAGTCCGCCTGCCGATGCAGGGGACATGGGTTCGTGCCCCGGTCCGGGAAGATCCCATATGCCGCGGAGCAGGTATGCCCGTGAGCCATGGCCGCTGAGCCTGTGCGTCTGGAGCCTGTGCTCCGCAACGGGGGAGGCCACAACAGTGAGAGGCCCGTGTACCGCAAAAAAAAAAAAAAAAAAAAATACATGTCCTGTCTCTCCCCACAAGACTGGTTCTTCAGAAACACATCTAGTGTACATAAAGATGGGCAATTGCCTTATGCTGGGGACTCCCATTCACATCAAGGAGAATTGCTTTGAAATGCCACGGTCCATTTTACCATCCAAGGTAGACATAGAAACACTTCAAAGGAAAAATGTCAAACTCAATACCTTTCTCTGAAATCTTAGCCTTTTATGTTTTGCAAATTAAAAGATCTCACAGTCTGCTGAAATATTTTTCCTAGTCCTCCTTCGCTTCTTGATCGCCTCTGACTTAAATCTAAATAACCTTTCAAAATACAGTGTTGTCTTTCCAGACTTGGATAAAATCAATGCCTGTATATTTCTAATTTATGTTTGATGAGTTAAAATATTACTCTTGAGCTAACAATTTGCTCCTAACATTTAGTGAGGCAAAAAGAGCCTCATTTAAATTTTTGATTAAAAATTGAATCTGCTATACATACCTACAGTTCAAATAAAGACAAAGAGGGGGAATTTGATATTGAAATAAAATAACTTTGACATCCCACAGTACTTCTTTCAATTAAAAAAACTACAAATAAAATATATTTAACTTTAACATGAAATATTAAAAAATGCATATGATAGCTAGCACCTCAGTTACTTGATATTCAGACTTTTAGCACTTGCACCTATTTAAAACAAAGATATAGGCTTCCCTGGTGGCGCAGTGGTTAAGAATCTGACTGCCAATGCAGGAGACACGGGTTCAAGCCCTGGTCCGGGAAGATCCCACATGCCGTGGAGCAACTAAGCCCGTGAGCCACAACTACTGAGCCCGTGTGCCACAACTACTGCAGCCCGCGTGCCTAGAGCCTGTGCTCTGCAACAAGAGAAGCCACTGCAATGAGAAGCCTGTGAGCTGCAACCAGAGAAAGCCCGTACATAACAGCAAAGACCCAATGCTGCCTAAATAAATAAATAAATAAATTTATTAAAAAAATAAAATAAAATAAAATAAATAAAACAAAGACATAAGCCTGGAAATAAATAGAAGATGATTTCAAAGAATAAGTAAAAAATATGTTGCAAGTATTTGAGCTTTAATTATTTATTAATTCATGCATTTATTTCTTTATTATCATTTTTCTAATTAAATTGATTGCCAGTGATGTGTCAGGTCTCAGGTACACAGTAATGAACAAATATAAATTATAGAGAACTCACAGAACTTCCCATAGGTTTTCAAAAAGAGCCTGTTGACTTTGAATTTTTTTAAAAAGTTCATGTAATTGATTTAACAACATGATTTCCCTTGGTGCTATTTAGTTCTTCATAGGCTACAGTGAATGGTAGATTAAACGTGGAGTATTAGGAGTGAACAAAATGCTAGAAATTGACATATAAAAAAGCCCAGTAGCCTGGGGCCACTCAATATAGGGATAATACTCATTCATTTGGCCATTAATTATTGTAAAACTGTATATTTTAGGAAAATATATTTGTCATTCTGATACTTAAAAATAAAGTTCTAATACAAACAGAGCATTATGAAATATTTTAAAAATGTTACCATTAAAGATTTTATTTTTATCATCCACATCTCAAATTTGATGAAATTTGTCATTTTAGATTTAGATAAGAACTTATCAGAGAATTTCCTGCTTCTGTATTTTAAAATGTCTCATGAATCCTTTAAAGTTTTATTTTCCTTTTGACCTTTTCTCAGTGCTGATTATATTTCTGTATTTAGATTAAAGCCCATACAGTGAAATTTTTATAATGTTCTAGTTTGTTTAAATCAGAAATGGTATGTTTTATAGATGATCATTTATATTTTTTCTCCATGTATCTGTTTTTAAAAAATATATATTTATAAAATGCAATGTCAAGGTTAATATATCTGTTACTATTTCAGGATTTAAGTTGATGTTTCTGTGTGTAATTATTTTTATACCATCTCTTCTCCAAATTCCTTAATATTGTGCTCTGAATCCAACTGACACTCAATAAATGGTTGTTTACCAAGTGCAAATTAATCAAGAGTAGGGCTTTTGGGCTTCCCTGGTGGCGCAGTGGTTGAGAGTCCGCCTGCCGATGCAGGGGACGCGGGTTCGTGTCCTGGTCCGGGAGGATCCCACATGCTGTGGAGCGGCTGGGCCCGTGAGCCATGGCCGCTGGGCCTGTGCGTCCGGAGCCTGTGCTCCGCGGCGGGAGAGGCCACAACAGTGAGAGGCCCGTGTACCGCAAAAAAAAAGAGTAGGGCTTTTGAAAATGAAATAAATGTTCCACAAAAAGAAGCCAACACATAAATGCTGAGTACAGAGGAAATCTCTGAATTGTGAAAATGTGACACAGCAGGTGGTTTTTACCTTTTGACCTTCAGTGATTCCAGTCACTGGAATTAATAGGCTGGGTTTTTGCTGAGCACAAAGCAATTTCTGTGGCAATATTTTACATAGGGCCAAAGAGCAAACTAAAAAGCAGAAAGTGACTTTGTGTGATTTTCTGAGCAGCACAAAGACATCATTGGATTGTTTCTCCTTGTGCAGTATAAGAAATGTTTAGCTCCATTGTAACTCTTCCACTAAGCTTTCTGATTGTTTAGTCAGCAGTGGAAGGTATTTGGCACACTTTTCCAGTACTTCTTGCTTTATTTTAATAGATAATACTTGAGCATCTAACAACACTTGCAGCTCTGAATTTCAGAAGACATTATTTAAATTTTTGAAGATGCAGTACTGATAGGTTTCCCTGTATCCTTTGGGTATTAAAATTTTCAGTGACCTAGTGAAAAGAGATGCATTTATTTAAATGTAATACTTCAATCTATAGGCTTATACTTCATACTATTTAATATTTAATTCAGTGCTAGGTTTTGTGATCTAGAAAAAGTGAAAACTGTAAGGGAGGAAAGTTCATACAAAGAAGAATTACTATAACAAGAAGGAGGATGCAATTAATCACCTGATTTAAGGGGAAGAGAAGTGAATGCATTAGGAGCTCAAAGAAAAAGACCCCATACAAGGCATGGAGTAGTCATCAAGGTTTTCCAAGGAGTGGTAAGTCTTGAACTAGATCTTAATAGATGAACATAGTTGGACAGGCAGAGGAGAGAGAGAAGGAAACAATTTGTCCAGGCACAAGAAGTGGAATTTAGTTTGGCAAAGTCTTGGGGGTTATCTGGTCCAACGCTCTAAGTGGAACACGAACTTCCTTTAGTTCTCTGATCATTCTTGCAGTTGTTTTCGTTTAAAACTGACCTTTAAAGCTTCCCTTCAAGTCCAGTCAGTCAAAAAGTGCCATTGACTCCTCTTTTGAAATGTCACTCCTATCCGTCCTTTCTTTTCCAGTCCGTGCTGCCACTGTAGTTGTGGCTCTTTCTCATGCTTGGTTTACTCCAAGAGCTTCGTAACACATCTGGCTTCTAGTGCATACCACCTCACATTTATCCTGCATACTAAAAGGCACATGAGATAAATGATCTTAAAATGACTCTTTTCATCCTATCATCAACCACAGTTTATAGAATTGTCTTAAAAGCTTAGGATGTCATTTAAGACTCCCAACATACTGAACAAAACTGATTTTCTTATCACCTCTCCCACCCCTATAGGAATAGTCTTCCTTAGTGAGGCTAATCTATATTTCTCTCTAAATATGTCAGGCCCATTCCAGACCTGGTGAGTTTTCTCGTGCTGTGAATACATTCCTGAAATTCTTTCTAATCCCTTTTGCATCTTGCTAAATTGTATCCACTTTTGAAGGTACAAGTCTTTTTCTCCATGAAATCATCCAAGACTGTGCCAATTGTAGTGAATCTTACTTCCCTGAAGTCCTACAATGCTATTTAATTGACTTACATGGTATTTATACATATTGTGCTGTCTTGTTCATTAACTTTTTAATATTTGCCTATCCTGTCTCTGTATAATTTCCTCCAAGATAAGTACTGAATATCAATAACGTTTATATGAATATTATGCAATGTCTAACTGAACTCTGTACACAGTAAATGCTTAATTAAACACTTAGGTCATTAATCAAGTGGTAACTGAAATTAGCTCTTCTATGTTAGGACCAAATTTGGAGAACTTTGGAAATTTCTTTTTATTACTGATACATGGACAAGTAGAGAGAGGTCAGTGATTTCTAAGTTTTAACTTTCAGACTCACAGACTAATCCAAACCCTAAATGTCAAATATATAGAAAGTGTCAACATCATCTGAAGTTGTACAGTACAAATTTAGAGAGCCAGAAATGGGAGAAAGAACTTTAATCTTTAGCACTAATGACAAGCAAATAACAATTTCTTTTTAATGCTATACTCTTCCTCTCTCCCATACATTTTCATATGACCTTTAAGAGTGGGAGAGGCTCTTAATGAAAGTACTATTCATTTTCTTTTGACACAGTCATTTTTGGGTAATGAATATGCATTAGTTTTGGTTTCCTTATTATCCCCGCCTATTTCTATAATTACTTCATTTAGTTACTCATTCAACAGTTATAGAGTACCTGTTATAGTACTTATTGTAGGCCAACGTCTATGGACAGGGATGGAGATATAGTAGGAAAGTAACACAAACATGCTTCTTGCTTTTGTGGAACTTATCAGAAGATAAAGTGATATTTAGTCAAATAAGTGGTTGGTCATCATGATATCGAATTCATTTATACTTTAAAATATAAAATCCACTGCCATTTCTATATTTCATGATATTATTTATCATACCTTATATAAGATGGACCAAAAATTATAATTTGTGAAAGTTAATCCCAAAGCATAAAATAATGTAATGGTTGGTTTCAGTAGGAATCAATATATATTCTTTTCCTTTCTTTTTATTTTTTTATTTTATTTATTTTATTTTTTTATTTTTATTTTTTTTTGCGGTATGTGGGCCTCTCACTGCTGTGGCCTCTCCCACTGCGGAGCACAGGCTCCAGATGCGCAGGCTCAGCGGCAATGGCTCATGGGCCCAGCCGCTCCGCGGCATGTGGGATCCTCCCGGACCGGGGCGTGAACCCGTGTCCCCTGCATTGGCAGGCGGACTCTCAACCACTGCGCCACCAGGGAAGCCCTCTTTTTATTTTTTAAAAAATATTTATTTATTTATTTATTTATTTATCTTTGGCTGCATTGGGTCTTAGTTGCTATGCGTGGCCTTCTCATTGCATGGGCTTCTCTTGTTGTGGAGCATGGGCTGTAGGCACGTGGGCTCAGTAGTTGTGGCTCGTGGGCTCCAGAGCATAGGCTCAGTAGTCGTGGTGCACGGGCTTAGTTGCTCCGTGGCATGTGGGATCTTCCCGGACCAGGGCTCGACCCGTGTTCCCTGCATTGGCAGGCGGATTCTTAACCACTGCGCCACCAGGGAAGCCCCTTCCTTTCTTTTTAAATGCTATCAGTGTGTAATCAAGTATTGAAATACTTGAAGATTATAAGATGTTAAAGACGAGACCATATGAATGTTGCTCTCTACTTTAAGCAAAGTCCTGTCTCCAACCTACTGAACCAATTTGAAGTATTTAAATATATGTATTATATCTCCACATAGATTATACTTTTCTGTATTACAAACCATATTTTTCACACCTTCATGTTTGAGTCTATGTCAGTTCTGCCTTCCTCTTTCTACCTGTCCATCTTTTGTGAAACCTACTAGGCCCAACTCAAGTTCCAGTTTTGCTGTGAAATCTCTCTGATGCTTCTAGTAGAAGAAAACTGCAATAGAGCACATTTCCATATGTTGTTTTGTTCATTAATAGTTTCGTGGCTATTTTTTTTTTAACCAATCAATTTGAAGGCTTTTTGTAGGAAGAGATGTTTTTTCCCCATAGGTGTAAAAAAATTCCTCTTTGCCTAACAGTGCTATTTACATAATAAGAGGCCAATGCATATTTCATTCACAACTAATAGGAGTAGCTTGATATAACTAGCCTATGATTATGCTTTTCAGGTATGCTTCTGGGCAAAGAAGCAAAAAAAGCAAATACGTGAGTGAAGATTGGAATGAATGTCTAAGGATAAGGGTTATTATTAATGGAAGGAATTCTTAATGGAGGAGATTTATCTTTTTCCCTGGTAGAGTGTAAACCAAGGGTTTCAGTGAAAAGGGATACAAATTCATTGCTTTACTTTGCTAAATTAAAGGGATCTGCCAAAGGCAGAGTTTCTAGGAAACCAATTTGGTTTTTAAATTATTTAAGTATTATTTTTTGCTTTACTAAATCTATATTATCTCATGAGACACTTCTTTAATTACCTGACTTCAGTATGGAAATATACAGAAAGCCTTATGTTAAAGGCTGCAGCCCTTTTGCTACATAGCTGACCAATATTAACATGTACCCATAGTGGAGACTGCCAAAAAGAAGGCTGTCATTGGGATTTAATGGCACATACCCAAACTTACCTGCCATGAGCATACGCTTTCAGTACTGCCCAACTCTGCCAGATATAACAAATTTGAAATCACTTCAACAGGCTTTATAGAAGCTTAAAGTGTGGCTGATTAAAACAAAAACACTAGGCTGGAGCGTAGTTTTCTTTACATAGCTCATTTGTGAACCTTGAAAGACAGTTTAAACATATATATTACTTCTGTTTTCTTTATTTCTTTTTCCATTTTACTTCCTTCAACAAAAAATAATAACTTTATTATGAAGAAGTATGTTAAAACATCTGACTGGGTTTTCAGAAGTATACACCACCTATTCTCATCAAGGTAATTAAAATATCTTATTTAAGGAGATATTTTAATGGCTTCAGGCAGTAAAAATATTGGGTCTGTACTAGTTATAAATATGTGAAGTATATGGTAAATATAACGTACATTGTCTTCAGAGTTTACACACGCCCTGTCTGCAAACCATAGGGCAGTCTTCCGTCTTGCAGTTATTTTACAGCATCTTAATTAGTATGATCTGTTGAAAGCCTAGTCTTGGTTAATATTTATACAGATGTCTATGCTTAGCAGCCTTAGCAGCCTCCCAGTTGTGAACAAATGTCAATGAACTTTTGGTAAAACGTATGTAATATGGTCATTCATTTTGCATGCACTCAAACTATTTTACAGCATCACTACATGCATTATTTATACCTTTCTCCTATGCCTTGCTGATGTGAAATGAGCTCAGAGTCAACTGTTTACAGGCTAAATCTCTTAATATATGCTCTTGTAATAGAAGGGATGAAATATGACTGATAAAGTATTACTAAGCAATAATAAGTGATAAGCTTTGATGATGGCATGATTAGGAACAGCATTTTTAAGACTGGTCATCCACTCTTACTATGAGCATCGTTTATGTCATTGATGCTGTTCTGAGGACAAACTTGTTTCCAGGACAGATGCACATTTAAATTGGTGGAGTATGCCTATTTGGGGACCAGAGAGAAAGTTTCTGTATCCAAACAAATGTTTCTGCTTAGCAGTCTATACCTGAGGCACTGCCATAGCTGAACCACTTCAATGAGGTTACTTATAGTCACCAGCAGCTGCTCTGGTTCTGGGTCTAGAATATTTTCTTGGTCACCAGAGCTTCATCTTTGTTCTGCATTTAACAAAGAATAATTTTAAAAATACACGATGTCTTTTTGGTTAGAAATTTGTTCTCATTCTCTGCTGAAATAAATAATTTTGTTATATGTGTTTCTATGTATATAGGTATCTATGTGTACATAGCTTCATTTGTTTTGAAATCTGAAGCTGTTAGTGCTCATCTCAATATGAAAGGCTGTGTGTGTGTGTGATAGTGGCAGTACTTTTTTAGAAATAATCTGCTCTGGTTCGGTTGAATGTATTTCTTTGTCTTTTGTAAGGATGTTTTTTCCCCCTCCTCGCTCCGTGTGCTCTTTCACCCCATCACAGAAATTTGGAAAAGTGGAAATGAAGCAAAGGCGTAGAAGAGACAAGGGCAGTGTCATCAGGGGCTATTAGCAATAAAAGTCTGAAAAACAGCTATTCAAAGTATTTTGCATTTAAGTGTAACTTGATGTAAAAGCTATAAAATGCAGTAGAAATATAGACCCTAATAGGAGGTGGCTTCCAGCGTTTTGTTTGTGTGTGTGTGTACATTTGAATTAGTATTTTACATTTTCCTTTAAAGTCATATCCAACTATGGAAATTTGAATAGTGCCTTTTTTCCTCCTTTTATAATCCCTATGTCCATTCTAAACTCTTTTATTCTGGCTTTTAAATACAGAAAAACTGTCATAGAATATATCATTCTTATGTCTCAGGATCTGAGATTTCTGAATTATTATTATTATGTAATAGTATACAAACTGTGGAAGGAATAATATATTACACATATTTCATCTCCATATTTATGGTAAGGACAAAAATAGACTATTCTATAGATTATTCCTTTTTCTCCCCCCTAGACATAAGGAAGAAATGACCTTAAAAAACTCTAGAAATTATTTTATACTGTCTATGAACTTTTGAAAACAAACTCAGTGGCTTATTTTTTTTTTGGTATTTTCTTTAGTACAAGCATAGTCCTTGCTCAAAAATAGTCAGTGTTTGTAGTATGAATAAATAAACGATTGGATGGGTAGATGAATGAGCTATGCCTTTGCATCTTAGGAAGGGAGGGGCTTACAACCTATGAACAAATGGGATGGTAGTAGTTTTCCTAGGGTCAACTACTTTAATAAGCACAATATCACCAAGTGATCATTCATTTTGCCCGTTGCATGTCCTAGATTAATATTTCCTAATTAGAGGAAATTCTTCGGTTTCCACTGAGTGGATTCCTGTTTAACTTTTCTTGCCCTCATTGTGTAAGAAATGTCTCCAATGACACCCAGCTGCTCTTTGCCTAGAATTTGAGTGCAGAAACAAATTACACGCTTAAAATGGATTACAGTGTTTCACACACACTGGTCTGGGATGAATACCCTGCTAGGAGCAGACAGCTGTAATTAGAATGTGCCCCTATGGCAGGGAATTTGATTACAGATGAGAAAGTTATAAAGTCTTCATGGGAAGAAATTGTCTGATAAAATAAAAAATTACCTGTATTTCATGGATATTCTTTCTCTTCTTATCCCACAGAGTTGCTAATGCTAAACCCTGTGATACAAAGGTACCTTAATAAACATGTAAAAATGAAATTGCCTAGCAGAAAATAAATTTTAAAACATACGAATCTTAGAAATTGAGACACAGATGTAGAGAACAAACGTATGGACACCAAGGGAGGAAAGCGGCGGGGGGGTGGGGATGGTGGTGTGATGAATTGGGCAATTGGGATTGATATGTATACACTGATGTGTATAAAATTGATGACTAATAAGAACCTGCTGTATAAAAAAATAAAATTTAAAAATTAAAAAAAAAATACGAATCTTGGATCCCACAATAAAGACAATGGTTAAAGATAGTGGTGAGAAGCAGCCATTTCTTCTGCAGTTGGTTTGCATATAATCATTTTATGGCACAGATATATATTAGAAGAGCAGCTCTTTTTTTTTTTTTACTATTTAAAAATTTTTTTAATTTTTAAAATTAATTAATTATTATTTTTTTAATTTATTTTTTGCGGTACGCGGGCCTCTCACTGTTGTGGCCTCTCCCGTTGCGGAGCACAGGCTCCGGATGCGCAGGCTCAGCGGCCATGGCTCACAGGCCCAGCCTCTCCGCGGCATGTTGGATCTTCCCGGACCGGGGCACGAACCCGTGTCCCCTGCATCGGCAGGCAGACGCTCAACCACTGCGCCACCAGGGAAGCCCTTAATTAATTAATTTTAAAAAATCTTTATTGGAGTATAATTGCTTTACAATGTAGTGTTAGTTTCTGCTTTATAACAAAGTGAATCAGTTATACATATACATATGTTCCCATATCTCTTCCCTCTAACATCTCCCTCCCTCCCACCCTCCCTATCCCACCCCTCTAGGTGGTCACAAAGCAGCGAGCTGATCTCCCTGTGCTATGTGGCTGCTTCCCACTAGCTATCTATTTTACATTTGGTAGTGTATATATGTCCATGCCACTCTCTCACTTTGTCCCAGCTTACCCTTCCCCCTCCCCGAGCAGCTCTTTTTTAAACTTCTTTTAAAGTTTATGTGGATGGGAACAACACATAACAGGAGCAGCAGTGGAGATGATTGAAACACTTGGTGATGGGAAGTTATTTAAATATATTTCAGCTTACAAGAGGAAAACACATCATACCTACAAAAGACAAAGAGATGCATTTCCTTTTAAAGTTGTATATTCTTTATGTGCTAACCCCCATATGCTTCTGATCCTTTCCCTGACTCAACTGTAGTCTCCTTTCCAGCCAGCTCCACCTTTCGTATATACTGAAGAATTCAAGTTTTGGGAAATTGTCCAGAATTTTCATATCATGGCTTTCCATGCAATTGAAGGAATTATAAGTGGTGAAAGTGTTTCTATTACTTAAATAGATACCCAGGACACTTAAAGCAGATCAGAAAATCCTTTAAGAACATTGGTACTTCAAGAATTTGGAGGAAAAAAAAACCCCAAAAAACTAAAACTGAAACTTACAGCTTCTCTGTGGAATTGAAGAATCCCACTTTTCATCAAGGACTATAGAGAATTTGACACCTTTTAGAAACCTATAAATAATGAACCTTATAAACATTAAGCAGGATTAAAGACTCTATAGACATTATAAGGCATTAAAGGAAAAATATCCATCAACCCCTGGTTTCAAATTGGAGAATTCTGACTCTTAATTGCTAATCCAGTAGTGGGAATAGAATAGAGATGAGGTGTTGGGGGGAGGTATTCATAGAGGTATGTGCCAGGCATCTATTATTGTGCCTATTACCTGATATACTGTCAACTGCTACACCGTGACCACCACCTGTCTGGGTGACACCAACTTCCTGTATTACTTTTTATATTCCTATTGCCCCTCGTTAGAAATTTAGCTCCAGGACAGTGGTTCTCAATGGGAGATTCCCTCCCATCCCAGGGGATATTGGGGACTGTCTGGAGACATTTTTGGCTGTCAGACAGTATGGGTGTTTGTGTGTGTACTACTGGCATCTAGTGGTAGAAGCCAAAGATTCTGCTCAACGTTCTATGATGTACAGGACAGCCCTCAAAGACAATTATTTATCTGACCCATAATGTCAATAGTACCAACGGTTGGAAAAAAAACTTCTCTAGGCAGAAACAGCAAAGAATCATAATTGTATCACTTTGTGGAAATTCTGTCTCCTACCAAGAGCATTTTCATAGTTTTTTAAAAAATAAATTTATTTATTTTTTAATTTTTATTTTTGGCTGCATTGGGTCTTTGCTTCTGCACGTGGGCTTTCTCTAGTTGCAGCGAGCAGGGGCTACTCTTCATTGCAGTGCACGGGCTTCTCATTGCAGTGGCTTCTCTTGTGGAGCACAGGCTCTAGGCACACGGGCTTCAGTAGTTGTGGCACCTGGGCTCAGTAGTTGTGGCTTGCGGGCTCTAGCATGCATGCTCAGTAGTTGTGGCACATGGGCTTAGTTGCTTCGTGGCATGTGGGATCTTCCCGGACCAGGGCTCGAACCCGTGTGCCCTGCATTGGCAGGCAGATTCTTAACCACTGCGCCACCAGGGAAGCCCCGTATTTTCATGTTTGTTGCAAGTTGAGTTCCTTGTGAAGCAGACTCTGAGATGGAAATTAGCAAACAAGGTGTTTTTTAGGGAATAATTTAGGGATTAGCACCTGTGGAAGGATACCTTCCTTTCTTCCTTTCTTACCTAGAAAGCAAGATTGGGCAGAAAAGGTTGAGCTGAAATGAAGTTCCAGTGAAGGAATTAACCAAATCTGCCAAGAGCTATGAAGTTGGAGTGAACTTTCAGAGTTGCTCCAAGTGGTGAGTGAGCAGGTCCTTTGTACCCCCCTGTTGGTCAGTCATTAGATGTGGGCTGCCCTGGATGGAGCCATGATTTGAGTAAAGCAGTGTTCTTCAACTGAAGCAATCCCCAGCAGGACTTGACAGCTGAGGGCCATCTTTCCAAAAAGCACTTCCAGCCACTGGGAAAATAGGTTCTTCATGAAATGGGAATTCAGCTGTGGAATCCAGTGTCTGCCAGTTTCCTACAGAGTCCTATAGTGAAGCTTGCAGCCTATGCTGCTATAGAGCGAGGTAATCTTTATGAAGTTAAGATTCTGACTCTAAGGTTCAGTTTTTTGATGCTTTAAGACAGTCAGGGTATTTCAAAGCCATTATACCTTTAATTAATATGATGACAAACAAAATTCAACACTTGTTTTGAAGAAGGTAGATACAAAATTAAACTGGTCGATTAATAAGGAACAAAATAGAAAGACACAAGGCAAAGAAAACAAAAAATCATTTACTTACTACTATATGTAAAACCATGGTAGATATTTTAAAGAATGAGTTTCTCAGGTTATTTCCAATATTATTAACTGGTAAATACTAATGTTACCATATTTTTAACTTAAGTCATCAATAATTAAATCACATGTGATGTCAAAGATACCACCTCTGTTTTCTGGAAGCAAATATCATCTGTTTATAATAAAACTTTGACTATTAATATATTACTCATATAAACACTAAATATATGTTGGGAAAGACTTCATTAACAAGGGAAATATATAAAACAATACAATGCAATTCAATTCAGTAAATATTTACTGAAAAACTAAAATGCTCAGGGAAACACTAAATATATCTCAGTGAGTAAGAGAGTAAGAAAGATGTTTTTTGTAGAGGGACATTCATAACCCAGCAACATCATAAAAGGGGTACATAAAAAGTAATAAATACGATATATCCCAGGAGCAATATGCGTTGTCTCTGGAGGTTTAGAGAGAAGACTCACTGTATGTTGGGTTAGGGTGATCAGAGAGAGTTCCAAAGAATGCAAGTATAGACAGGATTTTGACATTTAAAAATGAAAGATATATGAGGCTATCTCAGGCAGAAGAAAAAGCATAAATATGTGATTTAAACAAAGATGCATAATTTGGGGAATAATATCAGCTCTATAGAGAATTACCTTTCCCACTTGACCTATCTATTTAATAAAATGAAAACTCCAGAATAGGTAGTTTGACAGTTTTAAGTACTATGAAAAAGCAATATTTCTTTGGGTCAAAAGCCTCTTTTCTTCAACTTTATAAGGTTGTGCTTTAATGAGTACTTGTATTTTCTTAAATCCTTATAAATGTTTTTGATTAGATATGGAACTTCCACTGGGGAAGAATTTATGAGAGGTAAACTTTTTTGTTGGCAAGTATACACCTATCGGAACTAGGCTCAGACATTTTCAGGATGAGTCAGGTCAGAAATAGGTTACAGTCAGGAAACCAGGAAGACCCGAAAGGGTCAGGAGAATGGCAGATGTTGTGATATTGGAATGAGACTTGGGGTTGGTTATTCAGGAAATCAGTACAAAGAGATATGTTCCAAAATCAACTATGCTTCAATTAAAAAAAAAAGAGAGATGTTCTAAACATTAGGTCTGAAAAGCAGTTATTAGTTTATGGGGTAAATACAGATGTGGTACAAGCACTATTAGCCAAAGATACAAACCAAGTCTAAATTCCAGAGTAGCCATCTAACCAGTTGTTGAAGATTAGTAGATGAAGATTCAGCAGCAGGAAGTCAGTAAGTGTGCACAAGAAGCATTCGTGTTGAGAACCCTGTCATTCAATTCGAGAATCAAAGAGTAGAATATTTGGTTAATAGGTATGAAGGAAGTATGTGTAGGAAATAAAGGGCCAGATTACCAGGCGGGTATTCAGGTATCAAGAACAAGCCTGGAACATAATGCTCAAGGAACCAAGATATCAAGGAAAAAAAAAAAAAAGACAGAGAGAGAGAAAGAGAGAGAAAAACTGGTTTATCAGCAAAATGAGGTTCTAAGCATCTCATTTGATTTAAGGCTGAGATAGCAGATAATGATGGATGAGAGTGATCCAGAGTAGCATTGTGGCAGATAGGCTCTAAGAGGCCGCAGTCTCTGCTTCCTGGTGTTCATGTCCTGGTGTGATGCCCTTCTCTTAAGTGTGGGTGGGAACCTGTGACTTGTTTCTAACCATAGCATACAGCAAAGGTGGTCAAATGTCACTCCATGCTTATGTTACATGAGATTTTGACTTCGTTCTTGCCGTTGTACTCTCTCTTTGGCTCTCTCCCTTGCTGGCTCTGATAAAGTAAGCTGCCATGTGAAGAGGCCCACGTGGCAAGAAACCAAGAGCCAGCAAGAACCTGAGGTTCTCAGTTTGACAACCTCCAAGGAACTGAATCCTTCCAGTACTCATGCAGACTTGGAGGTGGTAGAGTCTCAGATGAGACGCCAGCCCTAGTGGACACTGCGATGACAGCCTTGTAAGGGATGCTGAAGCAGAGGAAATAGCTAAGTGGTGTCCAGATTCCTGACCATATAAACAGAGGGATAATAAATGTGTTGTTTTGAGGCTAAGTCATGGTAGTATGTTACACAACAATAGATAACTAATATAGGCGCTGAGTTGGTGGTGAGGCTAAGTGAATACGGGGTTGAATGGCCTCAGAGACAAACAGGGACTGAGAACAAGGTCATGGCTATGTGATCAGTCACAGTCAGCAGTGCAAGGTTGGGCCACGACAATTTTCCATAACCCCTTCTCTCTCCTTTTCTTGCTGGGATGACACCATTTTGTTGTATATACTTTTTGGTTGCAAGGCTGTAAACCAACAAATGGGCAATATACAAAGATCTACTTCTCTTTTAAATAAATATCAGGTCCAGTCCCGCTGCTGTTACATGGAAATAGAGTTTTGAGTAAAATCCAATTTTGTGGAATCCAATTTTAATACCTGGAACAAAAAGAGAATTTCAGTGATGTTAAAAACACGTTCAGTGTTCATAGTGAATTTAAAAATAAACTTTCTGTATGATGTTTTCAAGTCCTCATATTCTAGATTTCAGTTTCTTTTTCCTCCTCTAATCTTTAATGGAATCAATGATTTTTCATTTAGGCCCTCAGAAGGGCAATGTGAAAAGTCATGATCCCCAAAGGATATTATATTCTAATAGTTTTTAGTGGGGTGAAAAAAGTAAAATTCTTTTCCTTTCCTGTAAAACAATACTATATTTTAGGAAATGAACAGAAATTAAGTGTTTATTAGATACAACCATCAGGGATGAAATGTGAATTAGGTTCCCTGTTCCTCCGCTGATTCATTTTGTAACCTTGGTAAACTTCTCAACCTTTTTGGTGTGTGTGTGTGTGTGTGTGTGTGTGTAGTTTCAGAAGTAAACACTACATAAATAGAAAAGGTTTTTGAAGATCTTTTCAGTGTATTGTGCCATGTTTGATTACTTATTTGAAAAAGTTAGATCGTAAGTTCTAACATAAGATCAACAACAACCATATATATATATATATATATATATATATTAGTTCCTTGTTATAGAACTTTGTTTATATTTTTCTATAAATAAAAATATAACCTTGGTCTAGGTGTTTAAGATAAAAAGCTAATTTCTTTTGTTTAGAATTTAGTCACAGTAGTGTAACAGGTAATTAAATTCCTGCAATGTAGAATTGTGAATATTTAGAAATGCCTAATAATAAGATTTGTCTTATTTTATCTATTTTTATAAAGTCTTTCAATTAAAAAATTAGTTATCCTAATTATATATTTTAGTATGCTTTTAACTTTTTACTGTATTAGAGCTTGCTTCTGTTTATATCAAGGGGGCACATTTTGCAGTATTGGGACATTTTTCTGTGGTTAGAGAAGAGGAAAAAAAATGAAACTAGAAAACCTAAATTAAAAATTGCCACTAAATCAAATCAGAAGTCATTTTTCACATAAACTAAAAGGGCTTTCTGCAACAAACAAAATCTGATAAGAAATCTATAGTGACAAATAGCTTCTTTTCAAAGTATAGTGCAATTGGCATTCAGTGTTTTTGGAAGTTGGTTATAAACAACTTTAAATAAAATGCTCCTGTGACTTAGGTTCTGGTAAAGACTTTTATGGAGCGTTGCAGAGAAAAATTATCACAGACAACCAGAGAAGGACAATTTTGAGATGATGTTTTATATAGAAGTCAAGCTAATGTGTATTTCAAGATTTTGGAAGGAGAAAAAGACGAAGATGAAATAGTTAAACTTACAAAAATTATTATTAGCAAAAAAACAAGAATTCTCTTGATTTTTAATGTGAAAGAATGCTATTTAAAAATGACTTAGCATTATTTTGGAGAATAATTTTATGTAGGATAAAGTTATACATATTTTATCCAGTCTTTTTTTATACACAGTTTGTATGAAAATTATAAATGATAATAATATAATATATAAACAATTATTACGTGTAATATATAAACAAAATTAAATGTAACAGAGATGACCATATATAATATGTATATTTATATATTTATGTACAGTTGATTCTCATTATTCATGGCAGTTATGTTCCAGAAAGTTGCCACCAACACTGAATTAGCAAATGCTGATCCATTGCTCCTGAGAGGAATAGATGGATGGATAGTTAGATAGATAGGTATAGATAATACCTATAGATATGTATACATAGATAGATATGTATAGATACAAAGATAAATGTAGATAGGACTTACATAGATTATAGTCTTAAATCCTGGAAACAGCTCATTACTTGAGGCCCCTCCACTAACAAGTGCCAGAGTAGGGATTCAAACCCTAGTCCAAGTAACTCCTGAGCTGGACTTTCTCACACTACACTGCACAGCACTACCCCCTACCGTCCTCATCTCTGATCATCTCTATCACAGCTGAAACAAGGCCGGGGTAGCTTTGGTGACCTCATCTGAGAACATGTGAAACGGGAGTCAAAAATTTTTCTCTCCCTTTGTATGTCCATGATTGACCAAGAAAGCACCATGAGTATTGATTTTGGGGTTACAAATAAATTTTAGTGAGTAAACAGATTTGTAAATGTAGAATCTGTGAGTAATGAGGATGGACTGTGGTTAACCCAGGAAGCTACTTACAGTCTTTACGAACCATACCACTCAGGCATGGACTTAACCAGAATGGATGTGTGCAGTAAGTAAATGGCATGGCTGTATTGGTCTGTACTAGCCATCATCCTGAGTTACCCCAAACTATCACAGTCGAAAAGCTTTCAAAAACGTATTTCTGCTTTTCCATATAAGATTGCTTTTGTCCTCACAACTGTTACACAGCAGTTCTACATCGTGCAGGTGTACTAGATAACTTCTCTTCCCTGATTTTTCAGCTTTGTGCAAATCCTTAAAGATTTCTTCCATTTAATTTGAGGTGTACAAACCCTGAAAAAATATTAAACTATTGTTTTTCCCTTTTACTCTACAGCTCGTTATATAACTTATTTTCTCTTAAAATTCTTAGAAACTTGTATTTGAATGAAATGTAATAATGATTACAAGTATCTGAAGATAACTGGGTTTCAGTAAAAATAACTGTGAATCAAGAGGGTGATAAGTCTCAGGTGAAGGGCAGCCGAGGTCAGTTCCACTTTATATGCTGTATTACTTTAAATACCTGTGATTACTTAGATTCCTCCAGAAAATGCTTTTAATTTTTGATTTACAGGTTTTAAAGTCTAAGGGACAGCAATATCATCTACTTAATTTTTTTTATTTGTAGGTGATTTCAATGGCAATTTTCAATTTTACATATTTACAAAAGGCTACATGTCATAAATATTGAAGTGTGAGGAACAAATTTTCTCTATGCTCTAAATTAAGCACTAGTAATTACTAGCAGGCCTGTGTCTAAAAGTAAAGTCAATAACTTACAAATAAAGCATCCGTATTTCATTAATATTCTACTTGAAAACTTTTCTTCTGATAGCAGGAGTTTGTAGTTTCTTTTATCCTTCACTTTCCAGTAAAAATGTTTTCCCTTGACATTGGGATTTTTTTTTTTTTTACATCTTTATTGGAGTATAATTGCTTTACAATGGTGTGCTAGTTTCTGCTTTATAACAAAGTGAATCAATTATACATATACATATGTTCCCATATCTCTTCCCTCTTGCATCTGCCTCCCTCCCACCCTCCCTATCCCACCCCTCTAGGTGGTCACAAAGCAGCGAGCTGATCTCCCTGTGCTATGTGGCTGCTTCCCACTAGCTATCTATTTTACGTTTGGTAGTGTATATATGTCCGTGCCACTCTCTCGCTTTGTCACAGCTTACCCTTCCCCCCCCCCATATCCTCAAGTCCATTCTCTAGTAGGTCTGTGACATTGGGATTTTGATTTCATATATTCAATTTTAGTAGCAGAAAGGATATTCAAGAAATATTTCTGCTCTAAAGTGAGCAAGAAGTCTCAGGATAGAATTTGGCACTTATGCCACCCATCATATAGAAGAGGTCTTTTCATTCAAAAGAAGACCAGGCATGCAAAAGATATAATTATTAGCTATTTTATTTGCATGGAGTGCACCAGGCAGCTAGAGTGCGGATACATCCTAGAAATGATTCTCTGCTGATCTGAGAAATAACTAGGAATGCTGGTGACTGTGATAATCCCAGATACCCAGCACGTTTCCATTAACTAGAATTACATAGATGGTGATCTGGTGAATGTCTGTCAGTCTTTCTGCAGTACAGGGCTTAGGGCAATGGAGATGAGCCCTGAAGCACCTCCTGCTCTCCTATAATGTATAGGTCACAGCTCCATTTCAAACTGTAAAAAGGACTTGGCAATACAGATACTTTCTCTGGGCCGGCTCAGACCTGCATCCTCTTCTGGCCTATGTGGATTATATTTATAATTTTCTTTCTTTTAAAAAAATTTTCTGTCCTTCTCTATTGTTAATATCCACTCTGTTGAGCCATTTAGTGTATTGTTTGCCTAGACCAGGTTTTCTCTAGAATTCAAGTATGTCAGTCACTTGGAGATCTTGTTAAATTAATAGATTCTAGTTCCGTAGGTTTGGGGAGGGACCTGAAGTTTTCCGTTGCTTCCGTGCTCTTAGATGCTGCTGATGCTGCTGCACCGCTAGCCAACATGAAGAATCTGGGCCTAAGCTACTCCATCTGCTACTCCACCTGCTTGTTCCAATCAAATGCTTTCCCATAACGCACTGAAGTCTTTCCTGTAGTCAAGAAGCTTTTCCTATAGAACCCTCAGAACCCCTGCACATCACTACCTCTTTCTTCCTTACAATGGTAACTTCTATCCTGACTTCTCTAGTTATAACTCTCCAGCCTACGCCCCACTTTGTTAGTGTTTTCCACATAAGCATTCATTCCTACACACTGTAATTTAGTTTTGCTTGTTTTCGTGAACTTTTAAATGAACGGTATTTAATAAATAAAATCACAATATGACATCTTATGTGCCTGGCTTCTTTGCTCAA
Organism: Mesoplodon mirus; assembly: GCF_964341445.2. Lineage (NCBI taxonomy): Eukaryota > Metazoa > Chordata > Mammalia > Artiodactyla > Ziphiidae > Mesoplodon > Mesoplodon mirus. Next base: position 26,065,204 of record NC_138996.1, read on the forward strand.
AATTATCCTTTGTGAGATTTATCTATATTATTGTATATATATATTTTTCTGTCCTGGATAGTATTACATTGTAAGCATTATCACTGTCTATGTATCTTTGGACCCTTGATGAGTATTTGGGTTTTCTTTAGCTACTACCAATAATGTTGCAATAAACATTCTGGTACATGCACTAGAATACATTTTAGTTTGGTTTTTACCTAGGAGGGAAATATTTGACTTATAACGTATGTGGAGTATATACTTTTTGCAACTTTAGTATATAGAACCAAACTCTTTTTCAAAGTGATTAATTTGCTGACCCAGCTTCTGAGTGTAAGAGTTCCTGTTGCTGTATAATCTTACCAACACTTGCTATTGTCTATTTTTAATTTTAGGAAAGTCAGAAGGGTATATAAATGGTATCTTCTGTGGTTTTAATTTGCTTATTACTGAGGTTAAACACTTTAAAAATACGTTTATTGGTCAGTTACAATATCTTCTTCTGTAGGACTTTGTTCAAGCTTTCTATCAGTTTGTCAGTCATTTTCTTATTGCTTTGTAGGAGTCATGTTGCTTATATGTGTTGTAAATATTTTCTCCCACCTGTAGCTGGATTTATCACTCCCTTAATCGTTTCTTTGGATACACAGAAGTTCTTAACATAGTCCAATTGAGCAATATTTTATTTTAAAATTCATGCTTTTTTGGTCCTATTTAAGAAATATTTTCCTATTCCAGTCATGAAATCTCATATTATTGATATCTTCTAGAAGCTTCACAAATTTGTTTTCATTTTTAGCATTTAATGTACTTGGAATTAATTATTGTATATATTATGAAGTAGGAGTCAAGCTTAACATACATTTTTAAACAGATATCCAGTTGACCCAGCGCCATTGAAAAGACCATTTTTTCCATGCTGCTACTTTTGTCATACACCAAGTATACATAAAAACATGGAACTGTCTGTGGACTTTCTGTTGTAATGAATATTTAATTGATCTCTTTTTTAAAAATCCTACTGCCAATATAACACACTGTCTTAATTGCTGTAGCTTTTTTTTGTTTGTTTGTTTTTTTGATGTGGACCATTTTTTTTTAAAGTCTTTATTGAATCTGTTACAATATTGCTTCTGTTTTATGTTTTGGTTTTTTGGCCACGAGGCATGTGGGACCCTAGCTCCCTGACCAGGGATCGAACCCACACCCCCTGAATTGGAAGGCGAGGTCTTAACCCCTGGACCGCCAAGGAAGTCCCGCTGTAGCTTTCTTTTGAGTCTTGATATTGGGTAGAGTAAGTTCAGGAGTGGCTTGACTATTGTTGTCTCTTTGCATTCACATATAAATTTTAGTATCTGTCAATAAAAAAAAAGCTTGGATATTTGTTAGATTGCATTCAATCTATAGATCAACTTGAAAGAAAAGACATCTTCACCACACTGGCTCTTTCAATCTATAAATATGTTATATACCTCTATTTATTTAGGCTTTCTTTTAACTTGTTTCAGTAACATTTTATTGTCCATGTAGAAGTCCTGCATGTAAATTGTTAAATGTATTCCTAATTTTTATTTTTCCATAAATAGCATTTAAACTTTCTTTGCCTTAGAGCATGTGTTTTTTTTTTTTTTTTTTTTTTTTGCTGTACGCGGGCCTCTCACTGCTGTGGCCTCTCCCGTTGCGGAGCACAGGCTCCGGACACACAGGCTCCGCGGCCATGGCTCGCGGGCCCAGCCGCTCCGCGGCATGTGGGATCTTCCGGGATCGGGGCACGAACCCGTGTCCCCTGCATCGGCAGGCGGACTCTCAACCACTGCGCCACCAGGGAAGCCCAGAGCATGTGTTTTTTTAATTAGTTATTTTTGTCATAATATTTTAAAATTATAGATGTAAATAGTACTTTTAACCAATTAAATTTTCTTTGTTGCTAATAGACTTTGGATCTACTAATACTGCAACATTTACTTATTATTTCTAATGATTTATCAGATAGAAAATAAACTCAGATGTGTTTTTAAAGAGGTAGGTCAAAGCCTATCATAATTAACATCATTTAAGCTTATTATTCCATATTTAAGTTGCCTGTTTCTACTTATTTAAGTTTATGCAGTTGTAATAAAAGTATGTACTTTCTACAAGCTCTGTACTTAGGCATCTGAACTAAAAGATAAGACATATGATCCATAGCTGGCTCCTTCTCAAAGAGGTAAAGGTCAGTAATGCCAATAAAAGCAATAAACACTTTTATACTCCTCTTGGCTGATTTCTCCATCAGGTGATTGAATATAAAGCAATAACAAATTGGGATATAAACACATCAGTATATTTTGTGATTCCACAATAAAATATGGACCTGAGGGACCAATATGTGCAGATTTAAAAAGAAAACTGGCATGATTTAAAAGAAATTGTAGGAGAATAAACATAACAAAATATCAAATCTTAAGTATGCAACTCAATGACTTTTATATACTTTAATTATATTTTATATTAGAAAATATTAAATATATTTTATATACCCATGTAGCCTCAGCACATATTAAAACAAATTTATAATACTATAGAACTTTATCTTTTGCCTCTTCACCAATTGCATACTCCAGAGAAAATTAGTATTCTGAATGCAATCCCTGATGTATGATACTTGGGTATCATACATTATCATTTTTTAATGCACTGATGACTTCACTTTGCAAATGTTTTATTTAGAATTTTTAAAATTTATGTTCTAGATGGTCAAAAATTTCTTTTACTGTCCTTTTTTATCTGTTAAATATTTTTCAGTTTTATTGAGGTATATTTGACAAATACAATTGTAATATATTTAAAGTGTGCATGATGATTTCACATACATACACATTGTGAAAAGATTCCCACAATTGAGTTAATATATCGATCACCTCACATTTTTGTCTTTATTTTTTCTTTTACTGTTCTTATCAGTTATATTATCTTTATAAACCAAGGTTAATTTTGCCTCACACAATGAGATAGGTAATTTTCCCCTATTTTTTTCTTCTCTGAAAATTTTGTATAAAATAAATTCTTCATAGACTAAATGTCTTTATTATTTATTATTCAGATTTTGTTTTTCTTGAATCAAATTTAACATATTTTCTAGAAAATCATTCCTTTGTTTAATTTTGAAATATTCATTTAAAGTTTTTAAATAATCCCATTATGAGTCTTTAAATCCTAAAGTATATCTTTTAAAAACTTTCTCATATTGTATATTGTGTCTTTTCTTATTTTGTTATTCTAAGAGAGCTGTTATTCAGCTCTCTTAGAATGTTATATATCCATATCCCATATTTTCTGTTTCTCTGTAGAGCCCTGACTTCCCATTCCACAGTTTTATTTGCAGAGCAGCTAAATCCAATCCAGTGGAAGCTACACATTTTACTGCCTAAGGAAATGTATAGCTATATGAAAGAAAAAGCAGCGCACAAGTGATTTAAGAGAGGATGGTCCATACTTCCTCCCTGACATAGTGTTACTCTGGGTAATTGTTATACCAAAGTCATTATGTCAAGTTCACATTAAATGTTAACAAAGTTTCCAGCTGAGTTTAATAAGGGAGATGGAAATTCTAGTAAAGCTAATGGAAAGATCTGGAAGACTATTAAAAAAAAGAGAAGGATTTCCAAAGGGGAAAAGATGGTGGTAGTGGAGGGACTGCTCAATTATACACAAAAAAGGAGAAAGAAAAAAAGAAACGAGAGTGATGAGATATGGTCAAAGCCACAGCACTGGAGTCGGCATCATTCTAACAGACACACGGAGTCCAGAAGGAAGGGAGGAAGGAGCCTTAAGATTCTAAAAAAAACTGCTAAATTGAAGGAACACGAGGAAGCCAATCTGAGCAGATAAGGAGGCAAGAGAGTCTAGGGATCAGAGGCTGAGGGCCTCCAGGTGGATCACAATTCGGGGCAATCAGGTGGGAGTTAAGATGTTACAGGCCACCAAGTCTGTGCCTTGAGAAGTGAGAGGAAAACTGAGAAGAGCTGAGAGACAGTGGAAGCCCTCTCTGTTTTTGCTCGACTCCCCTGGGAGTGCCAGCCTTCTGTTTCAGCTTCAGGGGTATTTTCATGTTTACACTCAAGGCACCATCTGTTATTTTGCTGCCTGACTCATTACGAAATCCCCTATGTGCTGGAGCCGCTGAAATTTCTGTACCTTTACTCCCTCTGGGAGTGAACATAGTGAATGGCTAGGAATTTAGAGCTGCATGCAATTTTCTCCCTGATCCAACCTGTCCGTTGCTCTGGGTCACACTGGGTGATTGTGACCGCCCACATCTCCAACTGCTGGTCATTGGCAGGTTGCTGCAGGCTTCTGCCTGGCCTGATTAATGAGAGGTTGCTTTGGAATGGTTTATAAGCAAATGCAGTGGATATTGGAGGGATGTGACCAACACCTTGCTCTAAGGGATAACTAAACTGGGATGTATCACAAGTATCCCAATTACATCTGAAGAGCTCAAGTAGGTATTGAAGATTTCCCCCCAACCATATTATTTAAGTGTAGGGAAAAAAGACTGGGAAATTAAATCTGAGCTCTACTTTCTTAATAAATGCTTAGAGTCTCTGAACCAATTTTCCCAGCTCAATGTAAAGGTAAATGTTTACATACAACTGATAAAACTCGTGTAGAAGGGAGCTAGGGAAGGAAAGGATTAAAAGATTATTGGTGACAAATCTTGAAATTAGAGTGTAAATTGAAGCTTCTTTTTGCATCTTCTTTAGATTAAGAGTTTTATTTCTTGTAGGGCTGGAAAAAGGAATACAAATCATAATAAGCTAAGGGTTTCTAATCTAATGGCATTAGTTTTAGGCCAAGGGACCCGCAGCAGAGCCAGAATGTGTGGTGTGTAGCACAGAGGCCTCTAGGGCCTTCTCTGGGCTCCACATCTGTCAGCATGGTGCTCCATTGTCAAAGGCTTCCGTTGTGGTTTCTATCAAAATGGCAACACTGTTCTCTCTCGTAAGGATGGATATGGCAGCATCCTCTAAACCTTTAGACAAAAATACCTGGTTCTGATCCTGAGGAAACGGTGTAAGCATTTGACTCAAGTACTCAATGTATACCACCTCACTCTACCCCTGGGAAGACAACTAAGAAGGATTTATGTAGATATCAAAGAGGAGACCACATTATATAAATTTAGAAACTTCTATAATATATATCAGTGTGTACACTTGTACATTTATATATGTCACTGTAATATATATATATATAACATATACTTTATGTATAATATATATGTAAAAATCTCAAAAGGAGACTTTTGACCTGTATCTCTAACAAACAAGAAGCACAATTCTTAAAGAATCACAACTGGAGGATAAACATTTAATCTTTGAAAGAGGAGACAAACTCTGGAGCATAGTACAAAGAGATGAATGACATTATCACAAAATTCTCACAGATTATCATGTTCTACCTGAAACTGTTTTCAGTTCATTGAATTTTCTAGTTTTGATCTGAGATAATTTTCTCTGAAATGGTAGAAGGACATATTAAGCTCTGAAGACATCCATATCCCTTCAGAGTGACAGGTATCATTTGATTAGTTTTGTCTGTTTTACAAACTCTGGCTCCTACCTATTTACCACAGTACTATGTTACTGTTTTTTCATTCAAGCATTCTATGGTACTTTCTTGACATTGGAGACTTTCTAAAACCCTAGAAAAGCAGCACATTTTCTTGACTTGAACAGAAAATTCGTTCTTATTACTTTTTCTGCTGCTTAATTTCTTAGTTTCAGGTCAATAGAGAGCAATAAAAAATAACCAGCAAACTAAGGGAAAAAAATACATATATATATCAGTGTTTAATGAATTAGTCTATATTTTCAATAGACGGATGGCATTGTGAATTCTAATACTTGCTAGATTGCCTTCTGTGTGCTATTCTGAAGAGTAAAAAATTAACAGAAGTATTTTTACACTTTCCAGCAACATCAGCAGGAGTGTGAAATAATAATTCTTTTCAGTCTGCTCATCTTGTACTTGGTTAGTCTATTATGCTATATAAAGGCTATAAAAAAAAAAAAAGCATACTTCAAGCATGTTGTCTGGCACATCCCAGACTGGAAAAGGGTACTAGACAGTTTGCTCAAGAATATGATTTTTCCCTTTGTCATAATTAGCAGTTGGAAGACTGCAAGGCATAAAAATGGGGTGACATAGAAAAATAAATGCATACTCACCTGCAGCCAGCAGTGTTCTAAATTATTTTCTCTTTTTCTGAAACTGACATAGTCATGCTAGAAAAACAATGATCTGATTTAAAAATGTGAGAGAAAATGTATGAACCAGAAATATAGTGCTTTATATAAGTATGAAGATCTTTCTGTGAACTACATAAGCATTCTTCACTCTCTACATTTTGTTTTTTATTAAGTCACATTTGAATAGTGTGATTATTCAGAATTTATTTTAAAAAGAGAAAGCACTGCCTCTGGCCTTTGAAAAGGCACTGCAGAAATATAGAGAACATTGTTATTTTGGTTTTAATTATTATTACTAGTGATGAGATTTGTGTCTGGAATCAGATTAGAGTCTGATGACATCCAAAGGTTAGTGAAGCCATGATACCACGCCATTAAGTGGAATTGCAAAAAGTGCCATTCAGTATTCAAATAGCATTTATTGAACATCTCTTCTATGGCAGGACTGTATTTAGCATTTTTCTCTAAGTAGGGTTACCAATTTAGCAAAAAGCAAATCAGAATGAAACAAACCAATAACCAGAATAGGATGCCCGGTTAAATTTGAATTTCAGATTAACAGTAAATTACTTTATCATTATGATCATATTCTTATTCCAGTATTATTCAAATACTGCATGGGCATACTTATACTAAAATGATTTATTTACTTGAAACTCATATTTAATTGAGCATTTTGAGTTTATCTGGCAACCTTGTTTCAAAGAAAAAGTCGTAATCTCTGATGAGAAACTTGCTGTATTGAGGAAGTCAGTGTGTACGTATTACTGGTTGGAGCTGCAAAAGAAACAGAGCAACCTGCTTTATGCACACAGAGGAAGGTGTAAACTAACTTCGTTGGCCCAGTCCTTTTTTTTTCCTCACTAGAAAAATGCCTACAGCCTGATGAAAAATATTTTGTTGTCCTCCAATGCTGAGGTCTTCCAACCCTACATAAGACTGATTTTTCTCCCCACCTCTACTCTTGGTAAAGTCATGTTCTCAAAAACAGCACAGAATTGGAAGTGAATAAATAAAGCCAGTTCATCTCATCTGACCAAGGCTGTGGAACTCTCCCTTCCCTGGGTTTGTGTAACTGGGAAACTTCTGAAGTCATGATAGCAAATACTGATTTTAAGCAGCATATAGTACAAAAGTAAAGTTTCTAACTGATCTGGAAGTTGCATCTGGTGACATGCTTTATTTCTTACCTTTAAGAAATGGATGGTGCCATTAGAACTACATGTTTGTTTTTCACCACCAACACACACTGGCCCTAGCTGAGTCCCTATCCAAATGCTGAATTTCTGTCATGAACTCATAACCACCCAGTTGTTGACCTTTAGTGAAGTGGAAGCTAGATTTAGAATCTCTGCACTCTAGCCCTTGCTCTGCCTAATTTGCTACATGCCTCGATTCTAAATTAAATTAGTTGAAGTAGATGCTTTCTAAAGATTTTGTAACTCTACAAATTCATAGCTTTAAAATTAAGAAATACAGATCTAACCCTCTATTTGTCCTCGATTTAAAGCCGGGGCCCCCAAAGTCAAATGCCTACAGGGGTCAGTTTGGTAACTAAACAAGTGACAAACCAAAGGAGTCCACTATGGCTTGAAGGCCATATGCAATTTCAGGCTAGTAGGTGGATCGTCAGCTCCAGACAGTGGTTATGATGAGGGAATGAGGGCCTTTTCGGCTAGATCCTGAAAAGTCAGCAACATATTTACAGTAGATGAAAATGTATATTTTTACATGAAATATTCTGATCATTAAATGGGAGTAATTAATAAAATAATTTTAAAAATTGAGAAGAAAAACTCTGCCATGTAGATGTGGTTTTTTTTTTTTTTTTTTTTTTTTTTTTTTTTTTTCAGTACGTGGGCTTCTCACTGTTGTGGCCTCTCCCGTTGCGGAGCACAGGCTCCGGACGCGCAGGCTCAGCGGCCATGGCTCACGGGCCCAGCCGCTCCGCGGCATGTGGGACCTTCCCAGACCGGGGCACGAACCCATGTCCCCTGCATCGGCAGGCGGACTCTCAACCACTGCGCCACCAGGGAAGCCCGTAGATGTGGTCTTTATACCTTGAGTTTGTCTCTGATTAAAAGCATCATTACATCTGTAAGGTTTTTTTACCCGCCCCCCCCCCCCAGCTTTCAAATCACTGGAGTTTCTGTCCTACTTACTGCCTTTTTCTTATATTATAAAGTAATATGCAGATTTTAAATAAATACTCTAGAATTTGCATGTGTAAATTAGTGTTGTCTTCTTCCAATTAGTTATCTTGTAGTAATAAGTATGATTAACTTCTACTGAGCATTTATTTGGTCCAGAAACTGTTCTAAGTATATATGTATATTTTCATTTCATCTTCAACAAAACCCTGTTAGATAAATGTTATTATGCTATTACACAGTGTTTCACTTGATCATTGCTCTTTAACAAACTACTCCCAAACTTAATGACTTAAAACAACAATTTATCATTTCTGATGATTCTGCAGATTGGCATTCTGGATGGTTCTTCTGGTACAACCTGGGAATATTCATGTGGCTGCCATCATCTGATGGCTCAACTGAGTCTGGAGGGTCTAAGATGGCCTGGATTACGTGTCTGACTATTGACTGTCAGCTAGGGTACCACATGTCTTCTCCACAGGATCTCTCATCCTTCAGTAGGCTAGATGGGGCATCTTCATAGCATGATGGTCTGATTTCAAGAAGGTGAAAATGAAAGCTGCAAAGTCGCTTAATTCCTAGACCCAGGACTTGCATAATGTCACATCTATTATAGTCTGTTGGACAAAGCAATTCATAACGCTAGCCCAGATTCAGTGTGGGGGAGAAGACTACACAAGGGCATGCATTTAGAAAGGTGTATTTTATCCAAGGCCGTTTTGTAGCAATCTACCATATACAGACAACTAGACTGAGGCAGAGAATGTTGAATAACTTGCCTTAGATTATCCCGTTTGTAAGTAGCAGAACCAGGTTTTGAATCCATATAGCACTCTGGTGACTTCAGGCCAAAAGTTGTAATTCCAATAGCATTGCTATTTATTCAGTGTAACTTTCTTGAAAGCTAACACTTACTTAGAGATATGTTTCTTTATCTTTGTTTCTAAAATCATCTTATAATTTTTCTTGGAATGCCCATTTGCTTAAAAAGCCGCCTAGGGAGAGTTTTAAAGTTACAATTAATACTTAATGTTATACACTTTGGTTTAAATGCCAAGAAAGATAGAAAAACATGGATTCACATTTAGATCTTCATTTTCGCCTTTATAGATAGAAAAGGTGAGTTAAATGATGCAGAATTAGTTGCATCCATTTGTTCCACCTAGAACAAGGTGAGGGAGGGGGTAAAGGATGGTAGTAAATATATCTTCTATTCAAAAGAAAAAGAGATAAAAAACTGATCCGTAACCATAGATAATTCTGAGAAATATCTTATAAAAATGTTCTTAGCTTGTCTTTAATGGGGTTAGGTGTACCTTTTGAAACTTGAATGCATTATTGGAAATGATTTCTCCAAGCAAATAAAGATTTCATATCCTAGAAAATTAAATTGCTGACCAACATGTCAGATTAGACCAATGTGATATTATTTCTTAACATTCTAGGAAAGGTATTGGGATATTTAACGCAAGCTAAAAGGGCTGTTCATTGGTAAGGTTGACTGAGTGTTCCATTTTGAGATACTAATCAACCTACAAAGTTCAAGTTACAATACTTTATTAACTGCTCAAAAGTTGACCTAAACTTTTCTTTATCAACTCTTAGGAAAACTAGCTTCATTTTGATTGGTCATCAATTATTTATAAATTGCTTTCTCCAAATAGTATTGCATATTTTTTTGTGATTCTATTTAGATTTGTATACAGGGGAACAAACCAGTGAGAGAGTTAGATTGAAATGGGTTTAAAAAGAAGAAGAAGAAATAGGAAACTTCTAGGGCTGTAAGGAGTTGTCAAGATTTGTGAGATGTCCGAGTTCACAATTTGAGTCAAAGACACAATATTTATTCACTTCTTGGAGATGAGAAAGCTTGTGCTCCTAGGATAAAATATAGAAAAATCAGAGGCTCTGTGTTCTCATTCCAGCTTTGAACTTGTCAAATAACTTTCCTTTATCCCAGTTTCTATCCGTTATAATGCCCATAAATACCCCAGCTTGCCTTAGTGACAGAGCAGGATATTTTTGTTCTTCCTTAGTTTTAAAATAGCCTCAGGTGACCGGTGAGGAAGACTACAGGCCTCATAATGGCATTGCTCTGGTCCTACCTGTGTGTCATCTGTACAGGACAGTAATGGGTGGAGGTCAGGGTGGTGGTTCTGGTACTCCTGACATTGGAAGAGTGAACAGTGTCCCCACAATGGACAGAATAGGGTAACTAGGCCATTTTTCCCCTCCACTGCTTTGTGAGTCTACCCCTCATGGAAAGTACTTTGTACTTAGTACAAAGTAAACTGAACTCTAATTTTTTTTCTTGGAAACTATGATTCAGTCTTGATATACTATTACAGAAAACTTAATCCAATGTACAATACTCACACTCAAATTCCAAGACATGCTCACAGATTTTGAGGGAAACTGGTGTAGCTGCTTCAGCACTTAAAAAAAAAAATCATGAAAACACCAGAAATCTTTAAACTAGATATTAATTATTCATTTATTCAACGGATACTGATTAAACAGTTATTACATTTGGGGTACTATAATTGACATGGAGATACAGTCTTAAACAAAACAAGACATGGTCTCCAGGTTCATGGGACTTGTATGTGAGAAACTGCTTGCTTCAGAAGGAGAAATCTAATCCTTGCCAACATCAGTTGAGTGAAAACCATCCCCAGGATCCAGAGAATAGTAGTCTTCATGTAATGTGATTCTAAACTACATCATAATAAATGTGGCAGTATATATACAGAGAATATTTTGTTTTATGTAACAAGGATGTGTACTACAGTTTATTACAGCCTCCACGCATATAATTTGTGCTGAGATATTTCAAAGGACCAGATTTAGGAAAAAAAAAGAAAAGCAGCTGTATTTATTTGCATATATTTGCATGAACACTGCACATCCCATCCTTCATTGGAAATTAGAATTCTTAAAAGTTACCTCCAAGATGTAATTTCAAAGCTTTCTTTTCTCAATACTTTCTTAGAAACCTATTCACGGTTTCACAAGTATCCACACCAGAGGTTTGGAATACATATTTAATAGCTTTTCCTCGCTAACCATATTAAAAAGATACAATGTTTACCTTTCATAAATGTCATAGATGTGCAAACCTGCTGAAATTTGAGCCCAGAGAAAGGGATAGCCAGAGTAATTACAGAATGTCTAGTGCTGGGGATGATGAAAGATAAAATAGTAATCCCACATCCCATCTTTCTTCTAAATTGGAGTCAAAGATGTGATGCCATTTGTGTCAAAGATGTGATTCCATTTGTAAGTCCCTTCATATTGAGACAGAAAACAACCCTTCAGTGTATTTTTGGATAGTTCAAGCATTCATTGATGGTCATTTCTCTTTTTGTTTTCCAATCATGGTTGTTGTAATAGTTAACAACAACAATAATAATAACAGCTATCATATATTATTTCCTTGATGTATACCAGTCACTTTGCTAAATGCCTTTGTCATTTTATTTAATTGATAGGGAAAAAATCCTATGAGGTGGGCAGTATATTTATGTTCAGAGAAAAAAACAAATTCACAGAAATGCCTTGAACAAAGACATAGAGTTAATAAGTAGGCTAGCCAAGGTTCAAACTAGACCTGTTTGATTCCAAATATTGGTATGTTCACTTCTACTTACCCTCCTGAGAAAAGCAATAGGCAGTAATTAAAACAGAACAAATCACACATGTAAGAAAAGCAAACCCAAACTATTAAGATAGGAATAGAGATAGGGTTAATATATATGTAAAGTATCTATGTGAAAACATGATTCTTTATATAAACTATATTCACACAGAAATATAGATAGTAAAATAGATTTTTAAAATTCTCACCCTCTTTATTGAAAGCAGCAGCTTAAAAAAAAACCAAATCTAAATGATAGCCAAGTATTGGATAGGTGGATATGTCTGGAATACTAAATCAGCCTTCCTGCCCCTTTCTCACTGGTTGTTCAGTATCATAATAAAGCATGCCCACTGCTTGAACTGAAAGTTTCAAAACTTATTGGTACCAATCTGATAATTCTTAAATAAGAGAATCATAAAATTCACATGTTATAAAGAAGAAAATTAAAATAAGATTGCAAATCCAGGACTATTACATTACAACTTGATTTTTAGCCCTTTAAATCATTTTGCTTCAAAAGAAAGTGACAATTTTCATAATTTAGGAAGCAGTTGATTTGCTTGCACACTGTGCTCAGACTTATCAAAAATAAGTTCTTCTTTAAATGTAAATGTTCTTGAAAAACTATAACAGAAATCACCAGCCTGAGAAGAGATATGACTATCCTAAATAAACATTGCTTTTATGTCTTCAGTGCTCCCAAACCTACAGTTGTCTTGTCCATCAATTCAGAAATGTGGCTCCAAGTTCCTCTACAATCTGACGTCCCTATACATGCCTCACCTTCTCTTCTTTCAATCAAGCCAGCATCTTACCTCTGATGATTGCATACACATCCACTTCCTGCCTCACACCGTTGTTTATAACACAATGTTTATCTATAATATTGATACAATGTCTTTTCTCCTTTTCTTTCCCTACTGTAGATTCAGTTTAAGTCTTACCTGCTACACAAGACACATTCTGAAGAGTTCTTTTACGTTTATAACCTATTACACTTATAATCGTTAGCACAAAGCTTATTATATTGTGTGTGTGTCTTCTGTCACTCAAACTGACCTCTCTATAATCTGCTCTGTAGCTCTAGGATGGAAATATATGACCGATATCACATTTTGCCATCTGGTTTCTGCCTACAGAAGGCACTAGAGGGAGACAGGAAGTTATCCCTTTATCCCTTGTTGTCTTTCCAGGCCTCCAATAATTCCCTCTGTTAAAATGCTGGCATGGTTTCTCTTTTCATGGCAGCGCTCTGACTGAAACACTCCTGAAAATGAACTTGAAATAAGTTCAAAAGACATTAAAAAATGTGAGTAATGCAGCACCACCTGAATATTATATAGGAGAAAAGAGAGTGCAGTGTTTTAAACTGCAGGCTTTGAAGTTGGACAGACCAAGTCTGCATCTTGGCTCAGTGACTTGCTATGGTGTGAGACTGACATTTTGGAATATCTGTTTCCACACAGCTAAAATGGGAAAATACTTATTTTCTTGGGCAGAATCAACAGTAAATAAAATAGTAGATGTGAAAGACTTAGAACAGTGTCTGGCACATAATAAGTATTCAATAGGTGTATTTAACATGTTAGAAATAAAAGTTGACTCAAAGTGGATATCTGTGTTCAAATTGATACAAAGTCATACATTTATATTCTGTATGTGTGTGTGTGTGTGTTTTTGATGTTCCCCTTTAAAGACTTAATAGATTGTTGTATTACTACTAGATATTCAAAAGGATTACTTTATCAATTTTTGGAAAACTTAGCATTGAAATTGAATTCTAAAAGAATCTATCTAATGAAGGCTCATTCACATATGTGATAAGTTCCTGTCTGCCACTTACTTGCTTCTCGCTGTCTCCCTTTTCTATTTTAATAAATTCCCTTTCTCTTAATTCATTTCCTTCTTCTCTATGTCAGGCATTTATTTGTATTTTTTAAGCTCTTAGTCTCTGTCCAGCATTGAGTTAGCAAGTATAAACCATTCTATTTATTGGTTACTTCATCTTTACAGCATGCTAGATTTATTTCAAGTAATTCTTTAGTACAAGTCACTGAAATAAACCAGTGCTCCAGATCTCTTTCACATTTGATTTAATCATCCTTGACAGTCCCTACTGCATATTTTCTCACAGGAATGGATAAACTGCATCATACAGATAATAGTTTGAATTTTGGAGCATTTAAATTTTTTTGAAGTTTCTTAAAATATATATTATGAGCCTCAATACTTACAACGAACCTGTTGTGGAATTATACACGTTTTACAAATAAAGAAACAGTGGTATTTTAAGTACCCTTCTCAAGGTCAGATGTATTTATTGGAGAGTCAGGAAACCCACTGAAGTCTTCTTTCTCACCATATAAAGTCATTTGATTATCTGCTCCATGAACTCTTAAGGTTACACAAATATGAGCTATTCCTCCTTGGCTACAACAGTCATTGAGGAAATGATTGAACTGAACTTTTATTTATGTCCAGTTTCTCTACTTTTATGTCTTGTTCTCAGTATGAGGGTTGAAGTGGGCAAAACATAGCATGTTTGAATCATCTGGGAGACTTTTTTTTCCCAAATGATTTTGGAGAGTGTGTGTGCATGTGAGCATATTGGGGGGTAGCTAAGGGGCAAGGACAGTGAGGGTTGAGAACCTTTGTGTTAGAGGTGCCAAATGAACCCATGGAATGTCCTTAACTAAAAACGTTTTTAAACTAGAATATTCCTCTGCCTAAAATGGGTTAAATTATTCTCGATTAAAGTTAGAGAAACCAGTTTATATTAAAATAATTGCAGATACACACACCCATCATAATGTTTAATCTGCTTTAATATTGCTCTTCTATAAGGGCTTCAGAATAAATTTCCAGGATCACATGTTCATTAAAATGATTTATTTTACTAGTTAATTTTTATCAGTTTTTCAAAGAGCTAGATTAACAACAACACAATTAAAAGGATAATACAGTGCCATTTGTGAGGCAGTGCAGTGTGTTAGAAATAGCACTCAACTGAAGATTAAGCAATTCAGGCTTTCTTCCCATTTCCATTACTCATTAGTTTTTTGGCCCTTGGAAGACAAGTGCTTTCCAGTATATTATTTATCACATCTGTAAAATGAGGTGAATGAATGAAATGGAGTTTAAAGATCCCCCAGCACTAATTCTCTAATTTCTGATCTAAACAAAAAAAAGGTTTTTGATTACCAGATGAGTTCAAAGACATTCAGGGATGTAACTACTAAAACCCTGTTAACATACACATACCACACACATACACTAATACACACATCTGAGTGGTTTTATGGGTTCATGTAAATGAAAAGTATAGATGATTATTATTTTATATCTCTCTATCTCCATCTCTACTTCTATCTCTGTCTACACACAGAGTGATCACACAAATTAGCCAGAGTGCAGTCTTTTGAATTCTAACAAACAGATGAAGGGTTTAATTTGCTACCTTGCTCCATTGCCCGCAGAAAATGGGTTCTCCATATAGACCTGTTATTTCTAACTTTTTCTTAGGAAGGAAAAAATAATAATTTCTGTAATGTTTTGAAGTAAATGTTTTTGGGATAAATGTATATATAACTCCATGTGTGTATATATCTTTATATGTCAGATGAACCTGAGGATTTTTCAACATATGGAAAAATTTCTCAAGATCATATTTAACTAGAAATTTCTCTCTCTAATATATATATTACATATACATGTAAAAAATTGGTTGTATAAACATTTAAATATTTAACATAAAATTTAATTTTTTCTTTGCACTTTAAAAATTATTCTATTAAAAGTCAAGAATTCATTGCCTTTGTAAAATGTGATATAATGTACTTTATTACACTTTGACAAATATCATCTTTCATGATAGGAGTAACAGAGTAGAGCCACATTGGAAGATAAATAAATTATTTAATTAGTATAATAATCTGTATAATACGAAACCAAAAGTTTTATTTTGAATTATCCACACTTTTTATCCAGGCTTTATTTTGACACAAACATCTTTGAACACTCACACAAGCGAGAATTGAAGATTCAGAAAGGGGTCAGAAAGGAAGTCAGTTAGGATCAGTGGCCCCAATTTGGTCTACTCCCAATGGTCCATGTGGAATAAGCAAAGGTGATAAAGAATAGAATTCAGTGGAGAGCTCTGAACTCATATGTACAGAACAAGATAAGACTCCCTGTAGAACCCGGTATTAGTTTATCTCTCAAGTTCCTAAATCATTTTGATAGAACCGTTAGACTTCAGTATCACATCAGATGCATTTATGAACACTATCTATTTGTTCAGCTTGCTTCCAATCTATTTCCTCTTATATCTTTACTATTTTTAAGTGTACACAATCAAGAGTGTTAAGCAATGACAGGATAAATTGTAATGCTTTTAAAATGCTTTATTTATTTGCATTTGGGGATCTTAAAACTAGGCATGTTAAAAATATGCTGTGCTTTTTTATATAGTTCTTTATGATAACTAGAGGTATCATTGAAGTAGTTTGCTGTGACATGTTCAAGAATTACAGCTTAAATATATTTTGTTTACAATATTCTACATAATATTTTATAATCATTCTATAGTTTTGTTTCCATTTGTGGCATTTTGTCATGGTCTTGTCTCATATACTATGGATAGAAGACTCACTTTTTACAGAATATGAAAGACAGTTAATTTCATTTAAAGTACTTTTTGATAAAAGTCTGTGCTCAATTAAATGACATGTATATTCCTAAAAAGAACATCTTAGTATTTTCTTTCTAGTCATAACTTCTCAGTGCTCTACTACTTCTAGATTTTTGGTAAATATTTTGTGCTTAAGTTTGTAAGTTGACCTTTGCCAATAAATGTAGCCTAAGATCTTAGGAAGTAAGGGTTGAGCCAAATAGAAGTTCTAATTCCAGCACAGGGACTTGAATTTTGTGTTGTTCTGGTTTCCAGCAAGGGTCACGTTTTCCAAAGAAAGCAAGAAAAATAAGTTGATCTCTTACTCAGTAGTGTTAGAAATCATTTGTGGGAAGTATTTTTGTATCCAGATATTTCAAAGGAAGAAGGAAGAAGAGGAATAAAATCATTGAAAGATAACTCAGGAGATTTGATCAAAGGAAGGTTTACTCAGAGAAAAATGTGGGTGGAGAAGAAAGGGACAGTGGAGTTGAAAAAAAAAAAAGGTAAAGAAATGACAGGAAGATGTTCAGGGAAAAATGTAAACTTTGGGTCTGAAAAGTTATTAATAAAATATTGTGAGAAATGTATAATGAAGAACAATGATAATTGCTTTATAAAAAGTAAGTTTCATATTCATTTGAATGATTGTGGAAGAACTCATGCTCCACCCTGCAGACCTTGGAAACCTTCCTGAGTCCAAGAGCTCTAATACTACACACACCATCTCCACTTGAAACTTGCTTTTATTACCATATATTTCATCCTTGCCTCCCAAGTTGTTATGATAGTAATTGTTGAATTTCTCATTACAGAAAGCCAGCCTTTCATAAATATTATATGTGGCTATTATTGTCAGACACAGTGTCAGTTTTTAAAGAAATTCTGTAATTTGAGGTGATTCATTATGTTTTTTATAATTTTAATGAATACAAGTGTCTCTTATTCATTAAAAATAGAACAACAAAAATATTCATCTAGTCATTATCCTCTTGATCTATCTTTCCCATTAAGCTAAAGATCCAAGCAGAGTACCTGAAAGCACCTTAATTCTTTTTCAGAGATCATCATCACACAAAAATTATTTGCTTCTGGAGATCATTAATTTCTTTTTATGGATATGAGAATTTTTTTTCTGGATTGAGGTAGATTAGCATTCCTTTTCATTCACCCCATTCAAGGAATTCTTAGTAATAAAACAGAGCTAAATGGCACATACTAAACATCAGTCATTTAATCTTGGGGGAAGGCAGTTCCAAGGAAAGTTTGAAGAGTAAGTTGAGAATAGTTCTCTGATCTCATTGTTGGAGTGACAGGGTATTTTGTTTTATTTTTTAGAAAATACATAGCTATATATGTTACGTGTGCATATCAAGAGGTATAAAATGATCGCTAATTACTCATCATTATTTAGATGCCAGAAATTCTTGGTATTGACACTTGTGCCCCTTGCTCATCTTTTGAGGAGCCTCTTGGCTTCTGCAGTGTTGCTTCTTGGTGATCCTTAGAATGACTAGTCACTTCCAATTTAATCCAAATCATTCTGAATGAACTGCTGTTCTGACAATTAAAGAAGGAAAAACTTCTAAAGATGGTTTGGCGATGGGAAAATATTTCATGTGATTGTAAAGAAAATACACCATTTTTAAAGAAGTAACCTTCACTTCTCACTTCTGACTACTTTTTGTTAGTTAACATATGTACCAATATAAGGCAATTGTCTTTCTGCAAAATTATCCTTCAGAATACAGCACTATCTGTGTCCCTAAGAAGTCTCTCATATAATATGTCTCTCTCAATCATTTCATTTTGAACAACAAAGTTCAGGTTTGCCTGAAATGATTTCAGACTTTGCTGGATTTTGATGTATATAAAATTCACCTTACCTAGTGGGTGAAAAAGGAAGGAAAGGTATTTAAAACAGATTTAGTGATTATTCCTAGGGGTAAAGTCTCACAATTGCAAATGTGGATGTGGTTGTACACGAGTCTTTTGACAGTCACTTGAAAATAATTTGCAGAATGAAAGCCTTTTTCATTCCCGTATGGATCCTTTGGTTCCTGAGAACTTGGAAGAACAAAGTACTAAACCCCAACGCAAGAGTAGGACTGTCTTCAAAGAAAATGGTGCCTGAATTTCTTTCTTTTTCTTTTTTATTTTAAAATAAATTTATTTATTTTTGGCTGCGTTGCGTCTTCATTGCTGTGCGCGGGCTTTCTCCAGTTGCGACGAGTGGGGGCTACTCTTCGTTGTGGTGCATGGGATTCTCATTGCAGTGGCTTCTTTTTGCTGTGGAGCACGGGCTCTAGGCACGTGGGCTCAGAGTTGTGGCTTGCGGGCTCTAGAGCGCAGGCTCAGTAGTTGTGGCACACGGGCTTAGTTGCTCCGCGACATGTGGGATCTTCCTGGACCAGGGCTTGAACCCATGTCCCCTGCATTGGCAGGCAGACTCTTAACCACTGCGCCACCAGGGAAGCCCCTGAATTTCTTATTGTGCATCTTGTCTCCTCTCCTCAATCTCATTTGAGACATAAGAATCAGGGACACACTTTTCTTGTTCTATGTTCCTATCTTTGCACATACCATTTTTTCCCTCAACCTTCTTTGTATTTTAAAGCAACTTAGAAGTCAAAAATTACATGCTGTGGAAAAGACTAAATAATACATCTAATGCCATTGTAAAGATAATGAAGGTAATGTTGTCTAAAATGAATGTGAAGAGTTTGAATGAGAGTGGAAAAGAACGTTTCTAAAAGTAGCTTTAATTTTCTAGTGCCATGTTGTCCAACTTGGTAGCCACTAGTCATGTGAGCCAATTTAAATTGAAATTATTTAACATGAAAGAAATGTAAAAATTCAGTTCCTCAGTTGCACTAGTCATGTTTCAAGGCCCAGTACTGCACGTGGCTAGTGGCTACCATATTAGACAGACTAGATACAGAACATTTCCATCATTGCAGAAAGTGCTGCTGGATGATGCTGTACCAGAGTATATCTTTTTTTTTTTTTTTAGTAAATTTATTTATTTTATTTATTTATTTTTGGCTGTGTTGGGTCTTTGTTGCGGTGCACGGGCTTCTCATTGCAGTGGCTTCTCTTGTTGCAGAGCACAGGCTCTAGGCGCGCTGGCTTCAGTAGTTGTGGCCCACGGGCTAGTTGGTCTGCAGCATGTGGGATCTTCCCGGACCAGGGCTCGAGCCCGTGTCCCCTGCATTGGCAGGCAGATTCTTAACCACTGCTCTATCAGGGAAGCCCCAGAGTATATCTTTAAATATCTGGGTTATTAAAATAATTTGTATTAGAAATAGACATTTGACTCTTTTATTTATATGCCTATATTTCAAGTTGATTAAAAACATTTTGGGGGCTTCCCTGGTGGCGCAGTGGTTGAGAGTCCGCCTGCCAATGCAGGGGACACGGGTTCGTGCCCCAGTCCGGGAAGATCCCACATGCCGCGGAGTGGCTAAGCCCGTGAGCCATGGCCGCTGAGCCTGCGCGTCCGGAGCCTGTGCTCCGCAACGGGAGAGGCCACAACAGTGAGAGGCCCGAGTACCGCAAAAAAAAAAAAAAAAAAAAACATTTTGGGATAAAATATGAATTACACTTGAGGTCATTTTGTATTTGGGCATGCATAGTAATATATTTAAAATATAAATTGACTGTGTTTATTTTATTAAAAGTCAGTGCCTTAAATTCTCAGTGCACTTTGTTAATTTTGGGACATCGCTGATACTGTCCCCAAATTTTGAAAAGTAAGTATTAACATCACCGATTCTAAGGTAGCGAATGTAGGATTTCATATTTAGTGAAAGTTTCACAACTTCCATAATCCCTCATTTTATTTCATCATGACATTTATTACTATAGGCTTCTGTTCTACAGGGGCACCAAATAACATGTTATGTGAACATGTAATATAGAACAGTAAAATTTCTATTTAAGAAAGGGTCAGAATTTTACTGCCTTTAAAATATTTTCTCCCTGCACCTGATAAGCAATCTTGTAGGATTAGTGTTTAGAGCAGATTAGGATTAGTATAGAGTAGGATTAGTATAGAGCACAGCCTCTATACTGTGTCTTAATGGAATTTAGAAAAAATATGACTAGTTTCCAAATTTAAAAATATTACCCTGCCCAGGGTTCTAATCAGAAGTTCAGGAGGTTTTTTTGCAGGTAAATTTCTTTGGTTATATGGATTTCTGGAAGGAATATTAGCAAGAGCCTTTCACTGTAATGAATCTTCTGATTCCTCTCATGCTATTGCTTGCCGACTCTAAAAACCTCCTTAACTTTTGTTACATTTTGTTACATTAGTATTGTATAATCCTCTTTTTTGTTACAGTTTGCTTTATTATTTGTGTGAAGAAGTAAGATGATTAACTTGTCAGCATTCTCACCATCTCCCTCTGCATCCGGATCCCTTAGCTTCATTTTACTCCTCATTTTTGAATTTAGAAAGGACAACATTTGCACAGTGAAGTGGAAGTTCTATGCACTTCCTCCCCAGGGTGTCGCCCAGAGATGTAGAAAGGAAGCTGAGGAAGTGACATCAAGAAATGTAGTGCAAGTGCAAGGAGGGCATTCTGAGGAGGAATATTCATTTATCAGATATTAATTGAGCCCCAACCATTTTACTGTGCACTGTGTAGGGGTTCCACCTGAAGCCATCAGCTAACACATAAGCTTCCATGACCCTGTGAAGTTAATTGTGAGCTGAAGGAGAGAGACAATTTAATCATCCCACAAACACATGCAGCAAAATGTGTTCAGTGACTTCTGAGTGTCAGCCACTGTTCTAAATTCTGGCAGATAGCGATGAACAGGCAGAAAGGGCTCTGATCTCAGCAAACATATGTTCCAGCGAGGAGAAGCCAACAAGTGCATGCAAACAACCAAACAAAGAAATAAACAAATAGAGGGTAAACCTTGGAGAAGGGTTGTAAAAGAATAATCTATAGACTGATGAGAAGATGTAGCAGAGGTTTCTGACTTGCTCTGAGGGTTTGGGGGAGTCTTCTATTAAGAAGTAATATTTGAGCAGCACTTTAAATGCTAACTGAGTCAGCTGAGACGAGGAGGTAGGAGGGGAGGAAGGGAGATTGAGATGAACATCCTGAGTAGAGGGTCCATCGTGTGAAAAATCCTAGGAAGGGTAGGACAAGGCACATTGGAGGAGATGAGAGAAATTCGGTGTGGTAAGAGAAGGTAAAGAAACAGGAAGGGTAACTGAAATGACACTGGAGAAGTAAGCAGAGGACCGGTCATTTGGGGTCATAAAGGCCAAGTTAAGGAGTCTGGATTTAGAGTTTATTTCACATGCAATTAAGCTTTCAAGCAGTGCAGGATGGGGTAGATTGGGATGGGATGGGGCATGAGTGGTTCTGGGGAGGTGAGTTAGGAAGCTTTGTGACATCAGATGAGAAATGTGGCAACTTGGCTTGGGGGAGTGGATTTTAAAGTTATTTTCAAATTAGAGAAGTTGACTGAATTATGTTTTTGGACTGGGAAGCATTAAGTAAGCCTCAGAAATACCCAATCTTTGAGAGTAGAGCTCCACTCTAAAATGGAGAGGAGATGATTTTTGGAGAGAGATGGTTCTTGTTTCCTGTTCATCATTTTGGATCCCATGGTTTATTGTAGATTGTAGATTGTAGACATTTCATCTCTGAAATGTCATAGATGTCTCACATAGCTGGACATATTGCCAAACTGTTTAACACATGTTCAGTGTTTTACAAGTGCTATCTAATTAAATCCCACACCATTCCATGAAATAGATACTATTATCACTATAGATAATATTATCATTTATACTTAATGAAGAAATTGAAGTTTGGACAGATTAAATAACTTACTGATGGGATTATGTAACCCAGCATCCTCATTTTACAGATGAGGATTCTGAAACCAATAGATGAGCATTAATCTCCCTGTGGTAGATTGGTTTGTCTTTAATTCTGCACTCCCTCCCTCTGCCATGTGAATTTGCAGAATGAAGATCAGGGGGATGACCAGCAGGAGGTGATCAAGGATGATGACAAAGGGGCTGAGGATGGAGAGGATAACAGAGACGGAGTCAACGGTGAGGATGACTTTTAAGCACATAGTGGGGTTTAGAAATCTTGTCCAATTATTTCTTTACCTGGGCACTTGTCTAAGATCAAAATTTTCACCAGATCCTCTCTCCTGGTATCTTCAGCACATGCTCACTGCTCTCCCCATCCTTGTCCTTTCCGTGTTCGTTAATTGATACTGTCCTGCGCCCAGTCCCATTTTCACTTCCTTTGACACCCTTAGTAGTTATGTTAAGTTTTGCCCTGTAATTTTTGCTTTTAATTTTGATACCTCTTTATGACTTAACAGTAAAAGGATGTATGATTTAAAATAAAAGTATATTTCTCCTTTCCTCTGATGTTGGGCTTGACCCCATAACTTCATTCGGCCAACACAATATTAGTAGCACTGTGCATAGAGCATGCCATAATAGCGACTTCTCTTCTGCCTTGAACCTGAAAGAGACAAAGGGAGCAGAACCAAACCTAGAGCCTAGAGCCTAGTCCTGCGACCTGCAGGCTGATGCAGAACTGCCCCAGTTGGCCTGGAAAGCACTCTTTTGAGATACGACTAATACACATTTGTGCACTCTTTGTACATTGTATTTCAAATGAACTCATAAATTTTACCTAGAAGCAATTACTTTGTGAAATTTTATGTCATGCTGTTCCACTTGTAATTATAAAGATTTTACCCTATTTCTACAGATCTTATAGTTTTCAATGGATGCTACATGAAGTGAATTAATCATAATTTACAGTTTATTTCCTGAGAATATGTTCCATGCTTGTTCTGAGATAGAATTACTGACTTAAATAGTATAAAGACTTTTAATTCATGTTGCCAAATTGTTTTCCAAATGGTTTCAAAAATTTAGGATGTTACCAGAAATATGTGAAAGTGATTCTGCTTCAGTGCTGTTTTTAATGTAAAACTTTTCATATTTATCACGTTTCAACACTTTCCCACATTTTAAAGCCAATATTTAGTTAAAATGTGCTATCTCTTTTGTGAATTGCATGTTCATATCTCTTTTCCATTTAACTAATGAATTTAAAATTTTTATTTTTTTGTTATTTTTCTAATTTGTGTGGTTTTTTCAAACATAAAAATCTCTTTTTTGTTGTTATCCTCAAATCTATTGATGCTTTTATTAAAAGTTTATGAAATAAAAACTCAGGTAGAGATTTGGGGAAACAATGGTAGTATATCTGCAACTATCTTTATAACACTTTAAATAGAGTTATTTTTGGTTTATGGTGTGAAGTATGGTTCTAAATTGATCCCCCCCACCCCAAATTGCAAAGCACTTAATTCAAACAATACTTGTTAAATACCCCTTCCATTCTGCATAGTTTTGTGACATCTCTTTTAGTATATGCTAAGTTGTTATGCAGATAATTTTCTCTTTTTAGGTTAGCTCTTTTCTTTCCAATGGTTTGCAAAGCTGTTCTTTAATGAGTTTTTTGAGAACAGAAAATATGAGTAACATTTCCTTTTATTTCTCAGTATTCTGTATGGAACACAGACAGTAAATGTTTATTGTTGTTGACACTGGAATAAAACACGGAGAAGAAAAAAGTCTCTGCTACTCCATCCTGTACTCTGTATCTGTTCCTCTCACCAAAGTCAGCAGTAACACAAGGCATTTTCCTCCATTAAGCAACAAAACACTGATTATGTGATAATCCTGAGATGTAAATGAATCTCACAGGTGGGTCCAGTTGCTGAACATTGAGACTTATTTTGGGACTTTTAAAGTGTACCGAATAGGGAAGAATATAGTCAGAGGATTTGGAAAAGATTCAGAATGACAGCCCTGGAACAAAAAGATAACTGGAGTTTTAGAAAAGGCTGATGCAAAGAAGAAACACATAAAAATGGAATCAGTGAGGTTGCTAAGAACCATCAGTTTTAGTTTCTTTGTATGTCAAAGAACATGGATAGTAAGGTAAAGCAATTTAAAATTCCATTTAATTTTTATAATTTGCTTATTGTTTTTATTTTTAAAAGTCCCTTTCTTTTTTCATGTAGTATTTATTAGTAAAAATTGTTTTAAACTCAAAATAAATTCTAACTATTAAGGACAAAAGGGAAAAGAGAAACTAAGTAATATTCATTCTTAGTGTATCTGAAAGATGAAAGTCTGAGTGCTGATAACAAAGAAGTGGGCCAGATAGACCAATCATCAAAGCCCAGAGAAAAATAACAAGAGAAAGCTTTGGAGCTATCCCAGGAGCAGAAGTGGTTCTGAGATGAGAGCTTCTGGGAGGCCTGGGTGCATGTAGGATCTGTTTGCTATTTCCCTTCCTTTATGGATCCTTCTGTATCCTTCTCTTCTTTCTTCTTCAGCGTTTTCTGCCTGGTGGATGTGTTTATCTCTTGGACCTTCAATTTAAAATATCTTGCTGGGTGATATCAACTATATGCAAACCATCTTCAAATTTATGGCTCTGAGTTTTCCTATTCAATTCACTTAAATGTCTCAGACTTTGCTTCTGAGATAATTTTTGTGAGGGCCCCACAGGCAATTCAAATTCAGTATTTTCAAAGCCAAGTTCTTTATTCCTAGCCATTCTTGACCAGCTACTTCTATACTCCCTTTCTTAATTAATAGCTTCAGTAGCCACATAATCAGTCAAGCAAGAAATATTGCAGCTTCCCCAATTTCGTGCTATTTCATACCTCAAATTCAAATGTTTTAACCCCATATTCAAGTCAGCCCTCCTCTTTGAAATGTCTCTCAGTTCAATCTTACCATTTTTATGAGATCAGCCCTTTTTAAAGTCTTGCCTGGAGGATCACAATAAGTTCTTATTTTACTCATCTTAATCTTTTCCATCTCTGATTCATTCTTCTTTCCATTGGATATATATTTTTTCTAGAATACATATCTGAAATTGATAGTCTGTTTTTATTTTTATTTTTTAAAATTTATTTTTATCTTGCTTTGATTTAGTTTGGTTTGTGGCTGCACCATGCAGCTTGTTGGGATCCTAGTTCCCCAACGAGGATCGAACCCAGGCCCTTGGCAGTGAAAGCGAGGAGTCCTAACTATTGGACTGCCAGAGAATTCCTGATAGTCTTTTTTTTAAAATTAATTAATTAATTAATTAATATATTTCTGTGTTGGGTCTTGCTGCGTGCAGGCTTTCTCTAGTTGCAGTGAGTGGGGGATATTCTTCGTTGTGGTGCGTGGGCTTCTCATGGTGGTTGCTTCTCTTGTTGTGGAGCACAGGCTCTAGGTGAACAGGCTTCAGTAGTTGTGGCACATGGGCTCAGTAGTTGTGGCTCGCAGGCTCAGTAGTTGTGGCGCACGGGCTTAGTTGCTCCACGGCATGGGGAATCTTCCCAGACCAGGGCTCAAACCTGTGTCCCCTGCATTGGCAGGTGGATTCTTAACCACTATGTCACCAGGGAAGTCCCCTGATAGTCTAATTTTAAATAACCATTAATATCACCATTTTGTTTACTGTATAAAATCCAAAACTGACCTCCACCTACCTTTCCACCTTATTAATTGCCACACCCTTTCATGCATGCTAAACTTGAGCCAGGCCAGGCTATTTTCTTTCTCTAAATACATTATGCAGTGTCAGTCTCCCTGACCACATGATTAATTCAAACAAACTCATCAAAGTAGAATCAATCCTCTCACTTTTGTTCTCCCATAGCACATTTTTTAATACCGCGTAGCACTCAGCATTGTTTTATAATAGTGGTGTTTATCTTTGTACATTACAGAAATACGCACTCATGGAAGGCAGGGCCAGTGTGATCTCTCCATTTTTGCACCCTCCCGTGTCGTCTATAAAATTTATTACGACTGTTTGCACACGGGAGGTGTCCAGTGATTTTGCTTTACTAAATTGAATCTCACCTTCTGTTTAACTAAAATATTCTACATTAAGCCCTAGCTCTCATCTGTTCTCTACAGGGCTTGGCACTTCAAAACCCGCATGTATATGCACAGAAAATAACTCAAAACGATACACAAAAAATTCCTAACAGTGGTTATTTCTGAAGAGGGAGATTGGGTGGATGAGTACAGTGGGAAACTGGAACTTTTCACTCTGTGATCTTCTGTACAGTTTACAATATTATATTACCTACTTTATAATAAAAGCAAATGAAACTCCACAGCCCCTGACACAGACTCAGTCACGCTTGTTTAAGGACTTGAATATACTTCAAGACAACTAATGTTGATTCAAGAGTACATTTCAAGAGTGGAGAATTATGCAGTTCTTTTTTAATCAAAAAGTTTTATCATGCTAAATTCTAGAGGAATAAATGACATGAGAAGAGTTTAAAATTTATTCTTTTAAAAAAAATTTAATTTGTTTATTAATTTATTTTTGGCTGCGTTGGGTCTTCGTTGCTGTGCGTGGGCTTTCTCTACTTGCAGCAAGCGGGGGCTACTCTTTGTTGCGGTGTGTGGCCTTGTCATTGCAGTGGCTTTTCTTATTGTGGAGCACGGACTCTAGGCATGTGGACTTCAATAGTTGTGGCTTGTGGGCTCTAGAGCGCAGGCTCAGTAATTGTGGCACACAGGCTTAGTTGCTCCGCAGCATGTGGGATCTTCCCAGACCAGGGCTTGAACCCATGTCCCCTGCATTGGCAGGTAGATTCCTAACCACTCTGCCACCAGGGAAGTCCCTAAAATTTATTCTCGAATGTGCATATATATAAGATATTATTTCAGATTTTAAGACAGAAAAGGAGATAAAACTGGATGTATATAGCTAACTAATTGCTGAAATTTTAAAATAAAATAAAAGATAACTGTTTGATTTTTATAATTACATTATAATTTGAGTAACTTCTGTTTTAGAGTTGAAAAAAACAGCTCTCCATAAGGCAAAGAAGAAACTAATTGTAGTTTACATATTTATCGCAAGATATATTGGGGCATTCATGCTTTTGTTTTAAAAAATAGTTATTTAGAAATATATATAATCAATTTATGCATAATTTAAAATGTATGAACAGTAAGACCATGAAAATACTACTACACACAACAGAGTTAATTAGCCATAAACTTATCCTGAACAAAAGTTCTGTCTCTGGATGGGTCTTATACATAATTTGTAACTTCAATGATATGATCTTCCTTCTTCATTTTACCATACTATTATTAGAGATGTATGAAATATAAATTATTCTTTTCATTTATGGTGCATGTTGAAGAATTACATGTCATAAAATCCCTTGACATCATCCTATTTTACCAACAGTGATTGTGGGATATAAAAGATGGTTCTAAGAGCAGCTTGCACTCCTTCTCAGAAGTTGACACTAATCTCTTGAGAGCAAATATAGAAAGAGAAGCTGACAAATTAGGCAATTACCAAGGAAACTTTAATCTTTTCACTAGGCATGCAATGTACAGCCTAACTAAGCAAGTATTATTTACCTCTATAGGAGACTCTTCATTATTTTAGAAACATAAAGAACATCAGTTCCAGCATTTTCATGAGGTTAAAATTTTGGTAAGTCTGATATCTTTGATATCCTAATTAAAGCAGAGTTTGGATTCTTGAAAGAAAATAATTTCATTAAGACTGAGCTCTGCCCACCAGAGCAACAGTCATCTCTACCCACCACCAGTCCCTCCCATCAGGAAACTCACACAAGCCTCTCAGATAGCCTCATCCACCAGAAGGTAGACAGCAGAAGCAAGAAGAACTACAATCCTGCAGCCTGTGGAACAAAAACCACATTCACAGAAAGACAGACAAGATGAAAAGGCAGAGGGCTATGTACCAGATGAAGGAACAAAATAAAACCCCAGAAAAACAACTAAATGAAGTGGAGATAGGCAGCCTTCCAGAATAATGATAGTGAAGATGATCCAGGACCTTGGAAAAAGAATGGAGGCAAAGATCCAGAAGATGCAAGAAATGTTTAACAAAGACCTAGAGAATTAAAGAACAAACAAAGAGAGATGAACAATACAATAACTGAAATGAAAACTACACTAGAAGGAAACAATAGCAGAATAACTGAGGCGGAAGAACGGATAAGTGACCTGGAAGGCACAATGGTGGAATTCACTGCTGTGGAACAGAGTAAAGAAAAAAGAATGAAAAGAAATGAAGACAGCCTAAGAGACCTCTGGGACAACATTAAACGCAACAACATCCACGTTATAGGGGTCCCAGAAGGAGAAGAGAGAGAGAAAGGACCCGAGAAAATACTTGAAGAGATTATAGTCAAAAACTTCCCTAACATGGGAAAGGAAATAGCCACCCAAGTCCAGGAGGCACAGCGAGTCCCATACAGGATAAACCCAAGGAGAAACATGCCGAGACACATAGTAATCAAATTGGCAAAAATTAAAGACAAACAAAAATTATTGAAAGCAGCAAGGGAAAAACGACAAATTACATACAGGGGAACTCCCATAAGGTTAACAGCTGATTTCTCAGCAGAAACTCTACAAGCCATAAGGGAGTGGCATGATATACTAAAAGTGATGAAAGGGAAGAACCTACAACCAAGATTACTCTCCCCGGCAAGGATCTCATTCAGATTCAGTGGAGAAATCAAAAGCTTTACAGACAAGCAAAAGCTAAGAGAATTCAGCACCACCAAACCAGGTCTACAACAAATGCTAAAGGAACTTCTCTAAGTGGGAAACACAAGAGAAGAAAAGGACCTACAAAAACAAACCCAAAACAATTAAGGAAATGGTCATAGGAACATACATATTGATAATTACCTTAAAAGTGAATGGATTAAATGCTCCAACCAAAAGATACAGACTGGCTGAATGGATACAAAAACAAGACCCATATATATGCTGTCTAGAAGAGACCCACTTCATACCTAGGGACACATGCAGACTGAAAGTGAGGGGATGGAAAAAGATATTCCATGCAAATGGAAATCAAAAGAAAGCTGGAGTAGCTATACTCATATTAGATAAATAGATTTTAAAATAAAGAATGTTACAAGAGACAAGGAAGGACACTACATAATGATCAAGGAATCAATCCAGGAAGAAGATATAACAATTATAAATATATATGCACCCAACATAGGAGCACCTCAATACATAAGGCAACTGTTAACAGTTATAAAAGAGGAAATAGACAGTAACACAATAATAGTGGAGGACCTTAACACCTCACTTACACCAATGGACAGATCATCCAAAATGAAAATAAATAAGGAAACAGAAGCTTTAAATGACACAATAGACCAGATAGATTTAATTGATTTTTATAGGACATTCCATCCAAAAACAGCAGATTACACTTTCTTCTCAAGTGCACAAGGAACATTCTCTAGGATAGATCACATCTTGGGTCACAAATCAAGCCTCAGTCAAATTAAGAATATTGAAATCATCTCAAGCATCTTTTCTGACCACAACGCTATGAGATTAGAAATGAATTACAGTGAAAAAAAATGTAAAAAACACAAACACATGGAGGCAAAACAATACGTTACTAAATAAAGAGATCACTGAAGAAATAGGAAATCAAAAAATACCTAGAGACAAATGACAATGAAAACATGACGATCCAAAACCTATAGGATGCAGCAAAAGCAGTTCTAAGAGGGAAGTTTATAGCTATACAAGCCTACCGCAAGAAACAAGAAAAATCTCAAATAAACAATCTAACCTTACACTTAAAGGAACTAGAGAAAAGAACAAACAAAACCCAAAGTTAGCAGAAAGAAAGAAATCATAAAGGTCAGAGCAGAAATAAATGAAATAGAAACAAAGAAAACAGTAGGAAAGATCAATGAAACTAAAAGCTGGTTCTTTGAGAAGATAAACAAGATTGATAAACCATTAGCCAGACTCATCAAGAAAAAGAGGGAGAGGATTCAAATCAATAAACTCAGAAATGAAAAAGGAGAAGTTACAACAGACACCACAGAAATACAAAGCATCCTGAGACTACTACAAGCAATTCTATGCCAATAAAATGGACAACCTGGAAGAAATGCACAAATTCTTAGAAAGGTATAACCTTCCAAGAATGAACCAGGAAGAAATAGAAAATATGAACAGACCAATCACAAGTAATGAAATTGAAACTGATTAAAACTCTTCCAACAAACAAAAGTCCAGGAGCAGATGGCTTCACAGGTGAATTCTATCAAACATTTAGAGGAGAGCTAATACCCATCCTTCTCAAACTCTTCCAAAAAATTGAAGAGGAAGGGACACTCCCAAACTCATTCTATGAGGCCACCATCACCCTGATACCAAAACCAGACAAAGATACTACAAAAAAAGAAAATTACAGACCAATATCACCGATGAATATAGATGCAAAACTCCTCAACAAAATACTAGCAAACAGAATCCAACAACACATTAAAAGGATCATACACCATGATCAAGTGGGATTTATCCCAGGGATGCAAGGATTCTTCAATATATGCAAATCAATCAATGTGATACACCATATTAACAAACTGAAGAATAAAAACCATATGATCATCTCAATAGATGCAGAAAAAGCTTTTGACAAAATTCAACACCCATTTATGATAAAAACTCTCCAGAAAGTGGGCATAGGGGGAACCTATGTGTACGTAATAAAGGCCATATACAACAAACCCATAGCAAACATCATTCTCAATGGTGAAAAACTGAAAACATTTCCTCTAAGATCAGGAAGAAGAGAAGGATGTCCACTCTTACCACTGTTATTCAACATAGTCTTGGAAGTCCTAGCCATGGCAATCAGAGAAGTAAAAGAAATAAAATGAATACAAATTGGAAAAGAAGTAAAACTGTCACTGTTTGCAGATGACATGATACTATACATAGAAAATCCTAAAAATGCCACCAGAAAACTACTAGAGCTAATCCATGAATTTGGTAAAGTTGCAGGATACAAAATTAATGCACAGAAATCTCTTGCATTCCTATATAGTAATGATGAAAAATCTGAAAGAGAAATTAAGGAAACACTCCCATTTACCATTGCAACAAAGAGAATAAAATACCTAGGAATAAACCTACCTAGGGAGACAAAAGATCTGTATGCAGAAAACTATAAGACACTGATGAAAGAAAGTAAAGCTGATACCAAAGGATGGAGAGATATACCATGTTCTTGGATTGGAAGAATCAATGTTGTGAAAATGACTATACTACCCAAAGCAACCTACAGATTCAATGCAATCCCTATCAAATTACCAATGACAGTTTTTACGGAGCTAGAATAAATAATCTTAAAATTTGTATGGAGACACAAAATACCCCGAATAGCCAAAGCAGTCTTGAGGGAAAAAAACGGAGCTGGAGGAATCAGGCTCCCGGACTTCAGACTATACTGCAAGGCTACAGTAACCAAGACGATATGGGGCTTCCCTGGTGGCGCAGTGGTTGATAGTCTGCCTGCCGATGAAGGGGACATGGGTTCATGTCCCGGTCTGGGAAGATCCCACATGCTGCGGAGCGGCTGGGCCTGTGAGCCATGGCCGCTGAGCTTGCGCGTCTGGAGCCAGTGCTCAGCAACGGGAGAAGCCACAACAGTGAGAGGCCCGCATACCGCAAAAGAAAAAAAAAAAAGAAAAACAAATACTTTATGAATTCTCTTATCTGTGGAATCTAAACAAAGAAACAAAAAAAGAAGCTTCTTGATACAGGGAACAGATGGGTGCTTGTCAGAGGTGAGAGGGTGCAGGTTGGACAAGATGGGCGAAAGAGGTCAAAAGGTAAAAAAATTAAAATAAATAAAGTTTCCTTCCTGATTTACATAAATGAAAATAAAAGCTGTGGCTCAAATTCCCAAATATATATTTATATGTAACTCAGATTTAACAATTACATAGAGAAGTAGAGTGTTGGCCATAAATACATAATAAATGTCTCATTCAATGAATCACAAATTTTGTATATATTTCAGAAAGTCATCTCCTTATAAAGTTATTTCCCAAGATAATGTTTCTCAATATTTAAAAAGATCATTAAAAAAAGGTAAAATGGGATGCAATCCGATAGGGGTAAATAAAAGATGTCCAAAGAATTTAGCTCTCTGCTTCTCCGGAATCCAGTCTGAATTGCTTCCCTAACTGTCCCATGGATATTCTTCCTCAACTCAGGATCCATCTCTATATCATTTCCCCTGCATACATTTGGGAAGATATTTCACCACAAAGCTGATGTGAATATTATCTATTTAAAGTTCATTTTTTAAAAAAAGTTTAAAAGGAACGAAGCATGAAGCAGTGCCTAGGGTATCGGTAGTTACTTAATTGAGAGTGACACTATTGTCAGAATTAATGCAAGGCCTGTGGCTTGTTGCTGTTAAACCTACAAGTTTTGCACCTCAAAGAAAAGCTTTTTTCAACTGATAGAGTTTCTCAGGGATGACTCCCTTTATTTTGCAGACTCCTAAACTTCAGTAAATGTGTTGGAAGAATTCTTATTTAAAGGCACATTACCTTGAAAGAAATAAGAATGGAAAGTGAGAGAATATATTCATATGTATATGTGTATATATACATGAATATTCACTGCAGCACTATATGTAAGAGGCCAAAAGTGAAAGCTACTGGAATGGGAAAGTGACCTTGGACAAGATACTTACCTCTGTTTTTTGTTCATCTGTAAAAGCAGGAATCATAATAGCACATTATTATTATTATTATTTATTAGGGTGGCTTTGAGGATTAAACAAGTATATGTAACACTTAGAACAGTGCCTTGTGAATATTAAGTGATATATAAATATCTATTATTAAGATGAAACTCAGAGCAACAAGAAAGGTTCTGTTGGTGTCTTCAGTTTCTGCTATGGCGGGAGCACATTTTGCTTTTGTTCAGAACTATTTGGGGAAAACTGACAAAGGAGAAAAATCCATGCGTGTACTGCTTGTCTCATCGTGAATCAAAGAACATCCTTAATTGTCTCTCCACTGTGCCAGGCATCCTCATTATCAAGTCAGACAGCAGCATTTATTACCTGCTCCCTGTGTGCAGGTGCAGAAAGGAGTATTTATTAAATGCCCATTTTCACATTGTGTCATGTTCTTTCTAAAGCTAGTCAAAAAGCAGAGTCCCTGTTCTAAAATAAAATCGTGACTTACTGTTGTATAAGAATGCAGTTCCTGTGGCTTCGAATAACACCCCGAACAGTGTGAGTTCCAACTTATAATTATGACAGACATATTCTTCGTATTACTTAGCACTTACAATGATGCTTCTATAGACCAGTTAGCAGCATTCTACTGTCAGGTGTAATGCAGTTGAGACTATAATATTGATCAGCTCAGTTAGTCTTGAATTCTCTGCAAACAGAAGTATTCACAGTCAAGGAACTTATGATTAGCTGGTGTTCTACTTCATCATTTTAAGAACCATTCAGTTAGAATAGATACAGTGCTGGCTAAGGTGCAGACAGGCGTGGAATGAGACATAGCAGGGCAAAGGAGATTTCTGAAAGGCTCTTTACAGGTGGTTCTGAATCTCAGTGTTTATTTCAGGGGCTTTGGTTAATACTAAGGTGGAGACCATGGCTGGAGACCAAATAGTGTTCTCCGTGACTTTGAGTTGAACTCATCCACTATAGATCTTTTATAGGCGTTGCAGTAAGTAGGATCTTGATGAAGTTTCTGGACAGAAGCCAGAGGACTTTGATTTCAGTTAAGGACTAATAGATGAGCTAGAAAAGTTCTTTCCACTTATTTATTTGTTTTTAGTGTGTGAGATATAAAACCAGTGAGAGTAGTACCTGCTTCCTTAGTAATGAAGAGACATAAACCTTTAGTTGAGATTCTATCTTTCAAACTAAGATATAATTTAATTTCTTATTTCTTTTAGTTTTTAAAATATGTTGATTCTCTATAGATTTGAATGTAATTATCTTTTGAGATTATTAATTCTATATTTCATAATTGTTATGCAAACTAGTTCTAAAACTGAAAAATTTGATTAGAATTCCAGAAGGAATACCAATTTGTTGATTCAAGTACCTCCTTCTAGATATAATTTCCCCCTCCATGTGTCCTAATTTGCATGTTAAGAACCTCTCTGAATAGAGAGTGTAATATTTTCAACATATCTGTTGAATCTATTCATTTATCCTTTCCTTTATTCAACAGATATTTAATGCTCACCTATTATGTACCAAGTACTTTTGTAGGGACTAGGAGTAGAACAGTGAGAAAGACATACCAGGTCCCCACTACCATAAAGTTTACGTGACAATGAGGGGAGAGAGGCGATGGACAAGTAACCAAATACATGAACGAGATAATTTCAGGCGGTGATTAATATTGTGAAAATGATTAAATAAGTGATATTCCAGAGAGTTCCTAGGGGGTATGCAGCTGTTTTCTATAGCATCACTAAAGAGTATTTGTACTGATGTCCAAATAAGAACCCACCTATGATAAGATCTTGAGGGGGAATATGGTTCATTGTTATGTTGTCCTTTATTAAATAAATGTTTGTTAAAGGTCACAATTGGGGGCCAAATTGTATGACTTTATCCTGGAATTTCAGAATTGTATAAGTTGATGAAAAGAAAATATCTGTATATACTTATGTATGTACATGTCTGTGACACGAACTCAGCAGCTCCTCAGATCTCCCTACATTAGTGAGCAACGTAAGTTTCACGGATGGTTGGTGCTGAAGGAAGAGGAGCAAATCCATGAATAAGCTTCATCAGTCCTGTCTTTCCTTTAAAATCTGATTGTTCAACCATCATCACAGTTTTCTGGGGTTTTTTTTTTTGCCTTTTCCCCACACAGCTTCAAATTGCCATCTTCATCTTCTTCTTACTAAATTCCTTCCCTTATTCTCACCCTTCACATCTCAAATGGCTCCACCCTTTATTATCTAATCCTGTCCCAACTTCTAAATCTTTCTCTTCACATCTATCACTGGTGCTAACCAAACAAAGGGCCTCACGGAAGACAGAAAGATATTATAAAAATTAATGCTTATTTTTCTACCAAGTCATTATATTCACAATCTCATCAGAAAAGGTCATCATTGTTCTTCCATGAGATGCCCCTTATTGAATCTCCTGGAGTCCTCACTTGGCTTTGGGGAGTGAGAGGAAATTGCAGGCCAATAACTCATGACCTCAGTGATTCTCTTCTCTTTTATTCCCTCTAATGTCTGTACATAGATTGTGAATGTGTGTGTACGTGTGTGTGTGTTTTGGGGATGGGCAGGCATGTATGCAAGCATGCACATGGATAAATGCGGCAGTGGGTGAGCCAGTTAGGAAACTTCTTTATAATAATATAGTGACTAGCATTTATTTAACTTGTCATCTGAAATCATCCCTGCATTCCTGAGATAAACTCCACTTGAGCGTGATGTTTTTGTTTTTTGGCATATTCTTGGATTTTACCTGCTAATATATATTTTTAAAGAATTTTCGCCTTTATGTTTCTGAGAGATAATGGTTTATAATTTTCTTTCTTGAAATATCTTTATCTCATTTTGATATTAAAATAGTGTTGGTCTTATAAAATGAGTTGGGCAGCATTTCCTCTTCCTGTATTTTTTGAAAGAGTTTGTGGTTTGTGGAAAGATTGGTGGTATATTCTTCATAAACATTTTGAATAATTTACAAGTAATGTCACCTTGGCTCAGAGTTTATTGTGTGAAGATTTTATTACAGCCTAAATTCCTTTAACAAATATTAGGCTATTTAGGTTTTTAATTTTTTTTTTCCTGTACAGTTTTGGTCAGAGGAATTGTGCAAAGAGTATGTCCATTCCATCTAACTTGTCAAGGTTCTTGTCATAACATTGTTCATAATAATATCTTATAGTCTTTTAAAATCTGTAGGCTCCATTATGATGTCCCCTCTTTTATTTCTGATGTGGTAATTTGGTTCTACTCACTTTCTAGAATATTATAATTAGAGGTTTATCCTTTTTTTGGTTATTTCAAAGAACTAGCTTTTAGTTTCATTGATTTTTCTTTATTGTTTGTCTGCTTTTCATTTTTCTGATCTCCAATTTTATCTTTATTTTCTTCCTTCTACATAATTTAAGTTTAATTATTCTTATTTTTCTACCTTCTAAGATTAAAGATTTTAAGATAGAAGTTAGGTCGTTGATTTTAGACCTTTCTTCTTTTTCAATATTAGTATTGTTTTAATTAATTGTTTTAATATTAGTATAGCAACAATATAATAGTAAAAGATGCTATATACTTTTTGTTATATTGTTCATTATCATTCAGTAAAAAATGTTTTCTAATTTCCCATGTGTCCTCTACTTTGCCCATGGATTATTTAGAAGTGTATTATTCAGTTTCCAAATATTTGGAATTTCTAATTTAACCCTATTGTGGTAGGACAACTTACTCTGTAGTATTTTAAGGCTTTTAAATTAATGAGACTTGGTTAATGGTTCAGCAAGATCTTTTTTGATATTGGGCATGTGTCCTATGAACATCAGTTAGATCGAGTTAATTGATAGTGTGATTCAAATTTCTATACTTTTCCTGAGTATATCTCTATTTGTTCTATCAATTATTAAGAAAGGAGTTAAAGTCTCTGATTAAAACTATGAATTTTTAAATTTGTGATTCCAGTTTGTCTATTTTGCTTCTATTTTAAACTGGATTATTACTTATAAACATTTAGGATTTTAATGTGTTCTTGACGAATTGAAGAGCATCGAGAAGAGTCCCCCTTTGGGACTTCCCTGGTGGTCCAGCGTTTAAGACTCTGAGCTCCCAGTGCAGGGGGCCCAGGTTCAATCCCTGGTCAGGGAACTAGATCCCGCATGTGGCAACAAAGATTCTGTGTGCCGCAACAAAGACCCTGTGTGGCCAAATAAATAAATATATATAAAAAAAGAGTCCTCCTTTAATCCTGGTAATATCTCTTGGCCTGATACATACTTTGTTATTAACAGAGTCAATTCAACTTTCTTATATTAATGTTAACATGGTATACATTTTTCCATCCTTTTACTTCTAATGTACCTGTTCATTTATATTTAAAGTATATTTCCTATAGACTGCTTATACTAGTCACTTGTTTACTTTTCCTTAGTCTGAAAATGTATGCCTTTTTATTGAAGTGTGTAGACCATTTGCATTTATTGCAATTATCAATAAGGTTATGTTCAAGTCTATCACTTACTCTTTGTTTTCTATTTGTAACATTTGTTTTGTTTTCTTTTTTCCCTTTTAACTTGCCTTATTGTAGATTATTTCTTAGTATTCTGTTTTATTTCAACAATTGAATTTTTAGCTAAATGTCTTTTTTTCAGTGAATGATCTAGTGTTTACAGTATACATATTTAACTTATCATGGTTTACATTAAAAATATTCCGTTTCATGTATATTTAAGATGTATACTACCATATACTTCCTTTTACTCCTCTCGTTCTTGATGAACTCAATTTTTACTTTTGCATATGTTACTTTACTATTATGATGGTTACATGTCAACTTGACTAGACCACAGGATGCCTAGATATTTGGTCAAACATTACTTTGTGTGTGTCTATGAGGGTATTTTTGGATGAGATTAATATTTAAATTGGTAGACTTTGTAAAGCAGATTCACTTCCCTAATTTGGGTGGGCCTCATTTAATCAGTTGAAGGCCTGAGTAGAACAGAACCTCCCCCAAAAAAGAGAATTCTGTCTGTGTGAGTGCCTTTGAACTGAAACATCAGCTCTTCTTGGGTCTTGAGCCTACTGACCTTTGGACTGAAACTGTACCACTGGCTTTCCTGGTTCTCAAGATACATACATATATATCTGGTTCTTTTCTCTGGAGAACTCTAATAAAACTGTTATACTTTTGCATATGTTACTAATCTGTCAATTCATTATTATTATTTTCATTTTAAATAATCACTTATCCTTTAAAAAATTAATAAAAGGAAACTATATTTTATATTTACCTATACATTCTGTTTCTGACATTCTTTATTTCTGAGATTTGAGTGTCATCTGATATTATTTCCCTTTCTCTTGAAGAATTTCCTTTAACATTTCTCATAGTGCATATCTGCTGACAGTAATTTCTCTCAGTTTTCATTTGTCTTGAAGTGTTTATTTTGCCTTCATTTTTGAAAAATATTCTTACCAGTTATATAATTCTACTTTAGCAGTTTTTTGTTTTTTAATTAGGACTTATTTATTTATTTATTTATTGGCCACACCATGCAGCATGTGGGATCTAGTTCCCTGACCAGGGATCAAACCCACGTCCCCTGCATTGGAAGCATGGAGTCTTAACTGCTGGACCACCAGCGAGGTCCCAAATCAGGAATTTTAAGATATCTTTCTGTTGTCTTTTGTCTCACATTGTTTTTGATGAAGTCAGAGATCATTGCTATCTTTATTCCCTTATATGTACATGTATTTTATTCTCTGATTGCTTTTAAAATATTCTCTTTACCTTTGATTTTTCAGAATTGTGATTATGATGTGTTTTAGTGTGATTTTCATTTTGTTTACCCTGCTCGTTGTTGAGATTTTGGGAAATAAGGTTCATAATTTTCATCAAATTTAAAATGTTAAGCCATTATTTAAAAAATATTTTTTTTACTCCTCTCTCTCTTCAGGGATTCTAATTATATGTATATGAATTCACTTGATATTTTTCTCCAAGTCCAAGACTCTGTTCATTTTTTGTTTTGTCTTTGTTCCCTTGTGCTTTAGTTTCAGTAATTTCTATTACTATAATTTCAAGTTTACCTATCTTTTTTTTTTTTTTGCGGTATGCGGGCCTCTCACTGTTGTGGCCTCTCCCGTTGCGGAGCACAGGCTCCAGGCGCGCAGGCTCAGAGGCCATGGCTCATGGGCCCAGCTGCTCTGCGGCATGTGGGATCTTCCCGGACCGGGGCACGAACCTGTGTCCCCTGCATCAGCAGGCGGACCCTCAACCACTGTGCCACCAGGGAAGCCCCAAGTTTACCTATCTTTATTTCAGAGTATCTGAAATAAAGTCTAGAGTCTTGGCACCACTTGGGAGAGGTATTTAGCTCCACCTTTCTTAAGCTTTATTTAGAAGATGGAAATGTTAATATCCTTTTATCCTCAGCTTTGAATACTACTGACCAATTTGGGGGCAATAGGAAAAGTTTCACTCAATATTTAATTTCATATATTCCTTGTATATAACTTCATTGAACATTATATTAATCACCCTAAACTTTGATTAGGTATTGGACATGAAATAGTGAATAATAAGTCACCGATCCCTATCGCCAGGAACCTTCAGTCTAAGAGATAATCATACAAGTAACTAAAAGTTCCCTAAAAAGGTGATAAAGAATGCAGTAGTGGTAGAAATAGAGACCATAATCAACCAGCTAATATCATTTTTTGAGTTATGGAAAACTTTCTAAAAGAGATGTTAAAGCCAAGACCTGAATGATAAATATTGTGGAACAAGGTAAAAGGGGGAAGGGGGAAAGGAGCGATTCAGGTTGTGTGGAGTTTTTGAAAAAACCCAAGGGAACAAGGGAAGATATTTATTTGATAAACTCAGAGTTTCATTAATGTAAAATTTAGGCTGCCAAGAATTATAGTAGTGGTAAAAGGGCTTTTTGTGAAGCTTATAGAGTTTATAGAGTTATGCAATGACTAAACCATGAACGACATTCTAAGCTGTGTTAAGGAACTTGTATTTTATCCTGAGGACAATGGGGGCCTATTGAATATTCTGAAGAAGAGAATGATATAACCAGATTTATATTCTAGAAACATAAATTGGACTCCAACGTGGAGAATGGATTGGAAAAAAATCAGGGGCAGGGAGATGCATAAAGAGGCCATAACATTATTCTAAGCAAAATATATAATAATCAAAAATATAATAATGGCAGTGAAAACAGAAGGAGTGGAAGAATTAGAAAGATATTTAGAAGGAAGAAAAGAGAAATTTGTACGATTGGTTGTATGGGAAGCGGTAATGAAAAGAAGGGAGAAGTCGAAGATGATTGCTAGGTCTTTTGCCTGAACATGTGGCAAATTTATGCCACTTATGAAGTAGGGAACACATATCAAAATCGTCAAGTATTTGTTTGTTTTTTGGTGGGGAAAGAGGTTGAGCCAAATTTAGACTTTCATTCCTTTATATACTTAAGTATTCAGGCATTTAGCAAATAAATCAGCACCTATTATATGCCAGGGACCATGTAGGTCACCAGGGATGTAACCATAAACTGGCAGGCAAGATCTTGTTCCATGGAGCTTATATACTAGTCAGGGAGACAGAGAAAACAAGTGAACAAAAGAAAAATGTTTTTATAAATGTCAGGTGGCATGTTGAGTTTGAGGGGCCTGTAGGATATTTATTGATATGTGGATAATACACCCCAAATTTTACAGACTTATTTCCATTTTCCTTTTTTGTTGTTCACAGATTTTCTCCTGCTTAAAGCAGCTCTTTCCTGTTCAGATAAGATCTAGCCCCATTTCTCTTCTATCCTTGAAATCCTTTCCAGCTACTTCAGCCCACAGTGATTTCTCTTCATCCTCTGCACTTCTGCACTCATTATGTGTGCAACTCATTTGGTGCCTAACATTTGCCCCCTTTGCCTCTCTTTGCAGGAGAGGCAATAGAGTGTAAGAAGTAAGAGCATGAACCCAGGAGACAAACCAGTTGAGTTCATGTTCCAATTCCACCATTTCTCCACGATTTCTTCCTTTTTTGTTCTCAATATTCTTATCTGTAAAATGTACATCATCATAATAATTTTACCCATTCTGTAGGGTTGTTGTAAGTATTGAATGAGTTAATATAGGTACTTAGATATGCCTGGCATATAGTAATCATTATGTATTTATGTACTAGATTGTGTTATATATAAGCATTGTATTACATATCTTTGCTTTGTTATTATCATTATTATTACTATATAACTTACCTTAACTGGACGGTAAGCTTCCAGGGACCTGGATACAGGTTTGAAATGTCTTTCTATACTAAGTTTCTAATGCTCAATGGATCTTTGATTAATATTTTGGAATGTGATTGTTTCATTCTAAGAGTTATTTCACTGAGAAAAAACCCACATTATTACCATAATATTTTAGTGGGCATATACTGTCACCTTGAATCAGTAAGTGTTTCTAAAATTTTATATTTTTAATGAAGAAATCATAACAGGGATTCATCAGATGCAAAAAGAATTATTTTTCATATATAGTTTATAAGTTGAAGGGAAGAAGAATTTTTAAAAATTGAAAACTCAAGTGCTTCTAAAGTGATGCAGTTTTAGAGCCTGGATATTTGACAGGTGTATAATTTATTGTAGAATACTGGAATAATGTCACTTGCTGCCTTCCCTTTTTCCTTCTAACTCTAAATGGGGCCAGTGCTTGTATAAATAATGATATGCAGTAGGGTTAAAGTTTGAAAAAGGGCATTATTTCAACCTGTATATAACTTAATTAAGGATCTGGAGAAAATTCCTTGTGCTAGTAATGATAAGCCTTCAAAGCAGTTTTAAGAAAAAGTTACTTAAGTCCTTCTCTGCCAGAGTGTAAACGTAGCTTGGCAAATGACAAATGGTTGTAGTTTCTGCACCGTTTATGACTTCATTAGTATGCTTTTCCCATGTGGCTTTGTAAAAGCCAAATTTAGTTCAGTCAGTAGTATTTGAGACAGTTTTTTCAGTAGATGGAAACACATTATGTGCTCAAAAAAGGAGATAAATGCAGAAAAGTAGAAGATTATGGAAAATGTATAGTAGTATATAAATGTTTTGCTTTTGCACAAGATTTAAAAATTGAACTTTCAAGCAGAAACTCTCTCTACCCACTGATGTAAATGGAGATTTCATTTTAGTTCAGTGATGATATTTGGGGGACTTGGATTTACATTTAGAATATTATACTTTATTCTTTTTACTGGAATCATTCTCAAAATGAGAGGAATATATTTAAAATTTAACATAACCCTTTTTATTCTCTCCTTCTCAAGTTATATGATATTTAGTATATTTCAGCCCAGTGAATTTCAAATTTTATTTTATTTTATAAATGTTAGCTTTTTAAATCCAGCCCTA
The DNA here is from genome assembly GCF_964341445.2 of Mesoplodon mirus. Lineage (NCBI taxonomy): Eukaryota > Metazoa > Chordata > Mammalia > Artiodactyla > Ziphiidae > Mesoplodon > Mesoplodon mirus. Next base: position 26,107,921 of record NC_138996.1, read on the forward strand.
CCTCATATACCCTATTCTTAGCTTTGTATAGAGATTATTTGGTCACATTTTTAATAGAAAACCCATATTTGTTTATATTGTACCTCCTGAAACCAAAATATGAATCTTTCTATGTTAAACAAAACACATTGGCTAAGTTTTGATTTTCAGAATGATTTCACAAGTACAATCATTTTGCGTATACAATTCTATGGAATGCACATGACTATTGTATTTAGCTATTTACCCTTGTGAATGAAGTCTGACTGGACTTTTGAGCTTACTTCTAAGTCTTTTGAATCGATTAATGTTTTTTCTTGTTTCCCATGAGCTGGCCAAACTTAGTGATCTATGGAGTTCACTAGGGGTGTATTCTTTTGAGATAATCCCAAAGTTCCAAAAAAAGCCATCATCATCATCATATTATCATCATTATGTTACTACATCTATAATTTATTTAGGCTGTTGATGTAATGGATTACAATAATTGATTTTCTAATATTGAGCCAGCCTTGCATACCTGGAATAGATCCCAGGTATGATCATTGTGTATAATTATTTTTATACATTTTTGGACTCAATTTCTAATATTTAATTGAGGATTTTGCATGTATGATCTGAGAAATATTGTTCTTAGTTTTTATTTCTTATAACGTTTCTGTGGTATTAGGATAATACTGGCCTCATATTGAGTAAGTTAGGAAGTGTTCCTTCTGCTTCTATTTTCTGGAGCAGATTATAGAGAATTAGTATCATTTCTTCATTAAATGTTTCATAGAATTCGCTAGTGAAACCATCTGGGCCTCGTGCTTTCTGTTTCAGAAAGTTATTAATTGTTGATTTAATTTCTTTAATTGATACAAGCTGATTATTTTCTTTGTGTGAGTTTTGGTATATTGCGTCTTTCAAAGAATTTGAAATAATTTAAATTCATCTAAATTATTAAATTTTGTGGTTATAGAGTTGTTCTAAATATTCTTGTATTATCTTTTTTTTAACGTTTTTTATTGGAGTATAATTGCTTTACAATGGTGTGTTAGTTTCTGCTTTATAACGAAGTGAATCAGTTATACATATACATATATCCCCATATCTCTTCCCTCTTGGGTCTCCCTCCCTCCCACCCTCCCTATCCCACCCTTCTAGCTGGTCACAAAGCACCAAGCTGATCTCCCTGTGCTATGCGACTGCTTCCCACTAGCTATCTGTTTTACATTTGGTAGTGTATATATGTCCATATATACACTACCACTCTCTCACTTTGTCCCAGCTTACCCTTCCCCCTCCCCATTTTCTAGTAGGTCAAGTCCATTTTCTAGTAGGTCTGTGTCTTTATTCCTGTATTGCCCCTAGGTTCTTCATGACCACTTTTTTTTTTTTTTTTAGATTCCATATGTATGTGTTACCATACAGTATTTGTGTTTCTCTTTCTGATTTACTTCACTCTGTATGACAGACTCTAGGTCCATCCACCTCACTACAAATAACTCAATTTCATTCCTTTTTATGGCTGAGTAATATTCCATTGTATATATGTGCCATATCTTCTTTATCCATTCATCTGTCGATGGACATTTAGGTTGCTTCCATGTCCTGGCTATTGTAAATAGTGCTGCAGTGAACACTGGGGTGCATGTATCTTTTTGAATTATGGTTTTCTCTGGGTATATGCCCAGTAGTGGGATTGCTGGGTTATATGGTAGCTCTATTTTTAGTTTTTTAAGGAGCCTCCATACTGTTCTCCATAGGGGCTGTATCAATTTACATTTCCACCAACAGTGTAGGAGGGTTCCCTTTTCTCCACACCCTCTCCAGCATTTATTGTTTGTAGATTTTTTGATGATGGCCATTCTGACCAGTGTGAGATGATATCACATTGTAGTTTTGATTTGCATTTCTCTAATGATTAATGATGTTGAGCATCCTTTCATGTGTTTGTTGGCAATCTGTATATCTTCTTTGGAGAATGTCTATTTAGGTCTTCTGCCCACTTTTGGATTGGGTTGTTTGTTTTTTTAATATTGAGCGGCATGAGCTGCTTGTGAATTTTGGAGATGAATCCTTTGTCAGTTGCTTCATTTGCAAATATTTTCTCCCATTCTGAGGGTTGTTTTTTTGGTCTTGTTTATGGTCTCCTTTGCTGTGCCAAAGCTTTTAAGTTTCATTAGGTCCCATTTATTTATTTTTGTTTTTATTTCCATTTCTCTAGGAGGTGGGTCAAAAAGGATCTTGCTGTGATTTATGTCATAGAGTATTCTGCCTATGTTTTCCTCTAAGAGTTTGATAGTGTCTGGCCTTACATTTAGGTCTTTAATCCATTTTGAGTTTATTTTTGTGTATGGTGTTAGGGAGTGTTCTAAGTTCATTTTTTACATGTAGCTGTCCAGTTTTCCCAGCACCACTTATTGAAGAGGCTGTCCTTTCTCCATTGTATATTCTTGCCTCCTTTATCAAAGATAAGGTGACCATATGTGTGTGGGTTTATCTCTGGGCTTTCTATCCTGTTCCATTGATCTATCTTTCTGTTTCTGTGCCAGTACCATACTGTCTTGATTACTGTAGCTTTGTAGTATAGTCTGAAGACTGGGAGCCTGATTCCTCAAGCTCCGTTTTTCTTTCTCAAGATTGCTTTGGCTATTCAAGGTCTCTTGTGTTTCCATACAAATTGTGAAATTTTTTGTTCTAGTTCTGTGAAAAATGCCAGTGGTAGTTTGATAGGGATTGCATTGAATCTGTAGATTGCTTTGGGTAGTAGAGTCATTTTCACAATGTTGATTCTTCCAACCCAAGAACATGGTATATCTCTCTATCTATTTGTATCATTTTTAATTTCTTTCATCAGTGTCTTATAATTTTCTGCATACAGGTCTTTTGTCTCCTTAGGTAGGTTTATTCCTAGGTATTTTATTCTTTTTGCTGCATTGGTAAATGGGAGTGTTTTCTTAATTTCACTTTCAGATTTTTCTTGTATTATCTTTTTAATGTCCATGAGATCTGTAGCAATGACCCCTCTTTCATTTCTAATACTGATTTGTGTCTTGCATCTATTACTTCTACTGCTTCCTTTTTCCTAGGGCATTCCCAACTTCTTCACATTGAGTATGACTTTTCTAAAAAGCATTGTCACTTAGTGTCCATTTTTTTCTACCTGATATTACTCACCATGACATCAAAAGAGTGTTTTATTATCACCACTGAGATTTAGCAGTCTTCTGCCTTCCGTTGCATTTTTTGACCTGTTACAGGTATTAGTTTTGCCTGTATATCAATACTAAAATATAACACATCTCCATTTACCTGTGGATATGTTCTTTAAAGCTCTTTGTTGTTGATTTGCAAGAAAACATGGAATTTTGGTTGTCCCTCACTGTCAAACATTTTTTTTTTTTTACTTATATCAAGTTTATCCCCATTTCTTTACTCTCATGTCTTCCTGCGAACACATCTTTTTCTTTCAGAAACAAATTATAGCGCAGTCCTTCTGAAGATATTTTAAGTGATAAGTAAACAAGAAAAGAGGCTAAAAGCAGGTAGCAGGAACCCAGTCGAGGGCCCTGTCTAGTGATCCAGGCTGGAAGAAAAGAGGAGGGTGAGTAGGGCTTCAGCCTCAGCAGAAGGGAAACTGAGAGCCAAGGTGAGTGTTAGAGACAGCTAGTTCTCAACAGATTGCATTCACTCCTTCCCTTAAAAAGAAATCCAGTCAAGGTTCTTTGCGGTGCTAGAACACTGGCCGGCGAAGGCCCTGAGTGCCCTCGATCCCAGTGGACTTGCAATGCGCTTGTTGGCATCTGGAGGTGGTGTTCCTACTGATGATGGGCAGACGACTGGGCTGGAGAGGGAGGGTCACGGAAGGGTTTGGACCCATTCAGCGTGCTCACCCCAAAGGCAGCTTCGGGCACCAAGGAAGACCCTGATTTAGTCTCCATCAACAAGTGAATAGTGGGCTGCATCTGTGAAGAAGACAGCAGTGCCGTCATCTGGTTCTGGCTGCACCAAGGCGAGACTCAGTGATGCAACTGTGGAACCTACAAGCTGGTGCCCCACCAGTTGGCCTACTGAGCCCTTGCATTAACACACTCAAAATGTGCTATAAAGTTCTTTCTTTCCAATAAAGACTAGCCATTGCATTGGCTCTTCCCCCCACCACCAAAAAAAAAAAAAAAAAAATCCCAAGTCTTTCTTGGGCTCCTGGCCTTTCAGCCAGAGGTATTTTCGGTCGTTCCTTGACTCCAGTTGTCATCAAGTATCTAAATGGAAACAGACAAAAGTGATGTGGTGGCCGAAGCATTTCTGAAATGAAGTTATAAGTGTACAGTTAGTAACCATAATGGAAAAAATGTAGAGGGACAAGAGGCTGCAAATAGACCTATGAAGCATGGGAGTAAAACAGAACCCAAACAAGATTCTGAAAATACATGGCAAGAAGGAGGCTGAAGGAAAGAGGTTGAATTGTGTGAAAATCAGGTTATGCTAAAAGAGAGGATGTTTCAAGGAGAAGTCAGAGAGGGTCATGGGCAGAGAGATAAAGGCAAATGAGAACTGGTTCTAGTTGCACATATTTCTGTGATGGCGGAAACCAGGTCTTTCCGCAGAGTATGCTAGGCTTATTATTTTGGCCTCCAAAATACAACTGGACTTAATATGTACATCATGGCTTTATTTCACATGAATTAAGAAATTAGTTTATGTATTTTCATGCACTGCAAGCCTATTCCTGCTCGTTTACCCCATTGCTTATGGTTTCATTACTCTTTTCATAATTAATTTTCTTGTATTAGTTAACATGATTCAGTATAACTGAAATCAGGCAAAAAAGTAAGTGTCTTAATAAAAAGGTTATTTTTCCAGACATGGGTATAAAGGTCTGCTTAATGCATCCTCAAAGCATTCCTTATATGTTAAGCTTGAATATTTCTTTAAGTGAGGGGCAAAGGAAAGCAAAACTTATATTTTGAGGCTGAAATTATTAATGGAAAATAAAATTTTAATATTATTCAATCAGCCCGGGAGAGTTTAGACATCATATAAAATGAACTATTCTATAATTTTCTTTTGAAGTTGGCACCACTCAGTGAGAATATTCTTGGTTGAACAAACATGTAATAATGATCTGTAACATTTATTAAGCACTTACTCTGTATTAGAGACTGAGAAAAATGCTTAGTTCACTGCTGCACTTTCACCACAAACAATAGGCAGGAAAGCCAAGCCTTAGTAAAGTCAAGGGAAGTGTCCAAGTTTCCCAGGTGGTGAGTAATGAGATGGGGTTCAGACTCAGGCTGTTGGATTCTAAAGCTCGTTTAATTAACCATTATTACATATTGCTTAATTTGAAGACAGGTGTGTTTTTGCTATTAGCCTTTTATTGAGATTGTTAAAATATTTTTCCAGGTATCTTTTAAGTGTAAAAGATTGTCTTTTTATACTATAGAGGCAAAACACTAAATCAGGTATATTTCTTGAAAAAAAGGAAAGTGTCTGCTTTTAATTTTCTCAGAAAGGAGAATTTCATTAATGCACTAAAAATAGCCTTTGGATTTTATAAGGTAGTTGCATAAGGATATTATAGATATTACATGAAATTTATCTAGATTAATAATTTTATTTATTTGGTTAATTCTTTCAGTAAATGAATTGAAGTCCTATGTCATGTTAGGAGGTGTAGAGAGGAATTACAATCTAGCTTTTGCACTGAGGTCCCTCACATTTAATATATAATGGAGATAACTAGTCAATTCTTTATTTTCTTCATTAGAAACAAAAGAAAACAAATTCTCTAAAGGTTCCATGTGCAAGTAATGCTTTTCAGGAAATTATTAAATAATCCTAAACTCTATCACATGACTATAATTTAAATAGTTACTAATATAACAATACTTGCAAAAACACATTTAATTATCAAGAATATTCTTAGGAGATGAAGAAAATAACGTAGGAGACAAAGGCCTACATTACAGTGTATTGCTGTGCTGAACTATAAATTCTTTGTTTACTCTTCTATCCCCAGTCCCTGTTGGACATGATATAGACGATACCTAATAAATACAGCATTGAAAAATAAATAGGGATACAAAAGAGAATAAGAATTTCTAATGACTGGAAGAACAGATAAGTAGATAATTATAATACAGGGTGATAAGTGCTTTGATAGAGTTAAAGCAAGACAAGGAGTGGGGTCCTCACAGGTAATTTCCAGAAGATAATGCTTGAGATAAAGACCTAAGGCTATATAAGTAATAAGCATCTAGTCCTTTCCAGAAGAAAGGTGTCACGTGTGTAAAGGGACAGAGGTACTGTCTACTCTTTTATAGCCAGTGCTTTGTACAAAGTCACCTGGCCAGTAGTGCAGCTGAAATCCAGTTGTATCCGTATGGAATTCTGATGACCCTGTGTCTCACCTCTGGCCCTCTACCACTTGACTTCTTACCCCACTCCACTCTGTACTCATTTTATGCCTTATTTCATTTCGTTTTGTATCACTCTTCTTATTTATTCACTTATTCATTAAAATATTTATTAAAAATTTATTATACATTATACCTGGGTACCACCCTGCTGGATGAGGTTCTTATAGCCTTAGTTGGTACATGATGATTTGAAATTGGACAGTTCAGTGTATAGCATTATCATGAAAGTAGTTAGAAATGGTGATAAATACTTTCCACCCACCTGATATCACAGTGGCTTCCAGAGGCTTGCCATCACTCTGTTGATCATTTGTAAAACCCGCCCAATTTTCTTTTTTGTTCATGCTCCCAAAAGTTTACCCTGCTGCTTCCTCATCCTATTTGGTTTCTGCAGATAACCAAATAGACAATATTAGCAGTAGCTCTAACATTTAGCAACTTTTGTTGCTTTCCTACTATGTACAAGTCTCTGTGCTGGGCATTGACAACAAAAAGATGAATACAGTACAGTTCTTCCTTTAAGCAATTTGAGATACTATGGCGAGGGTGGGATGCATTTAATTGCATTTCTCAAATTAAGTCACCAGATTAAAAAAATAAATTTAAGTGCCCCAGAAAATACTCAGATCGATATATATTTTAACTTTTTGTTTAAAAGAAATTCTTAAGAATTATTTTTAAAATACTTTTTAGCTGAAAAAAATTGCTTTTTAAAAGTAAAAGTACCATTTCCCTCCTGAATTGCAGTTAATGATGTGGACATATCTCTTTAGTTGGGGCTCTAATAGTATAGTTTCATGTTAATAGTATTTTAGTGGTGTCTTCACTTTCAAGTAATTTCAATTGTCTTTAAATACAAATGCAGTATTTCCCTAGAAATATCTTTAGTTTTCAGTGTTCTTAAAGGGAAAAGGCATTACATTTACAAGGCTTACTTAAAGTCTTAAATACTCCTATGTAAAATTGAGCCAAAACAGCTTTAATAGAAGTGCAAGTCTCCTTTCTAAAGTGCATACATAACCTAAGCTCCTTGAGGGCAAGGATTTCATTTGATTTACATCTTCAAAAAGTCCCAGTACTATGCTTTGTTGTAGAAGATGTTCAGAATGTATTTATTGATCTCTATTGTTAGATCAGTGCATCTTCTTCAAGTGTTTCCACTGACAAGTGATAGATTATCTATTCTGAGTAATTTCTTCCAGGATTATGTAAGTCACAGATTTTTGAGTTGATGTTTATTGTTGTCTCCAGCAATTTAAAAAGTTGAGGGCAACATGAAGACTAAAGAGTTAACAAAATAATATAGAATTACAGCATTAGAAAAGACAAAGTGTTCTGCTTTTTTTGTTTTCCAGTTTTTCTGGGATAAGGATTTCATAATTTTAAGCCCATGAATTACTAAATTCCCTTAAAAATCTTTGAATAAAGTTGTTTTTAAACAGTGACAATATATATGTACACACACACATAAAGTATACTTACTACTGGCAGAATAACTAGTTAAAATATGAAAATGAAATCAATAATTTATAATTTATGTTTACCTATTTCTTGTACTCAATTAGTTATCTTTTAGGTCATGTTTTTTGATTTATTTATTTACCTTTTAGCATTCAAAGTTGGTCACTAAAGCAATTTTAACTTTAACTCAGTAAGACAGATGTAATGCTACAAAAGTTAAGGATGCAAATATTTCCTGAAGTATTATCCATTGGGAATTTGCTTTGCTTTATATCTGCAAGAACAGGCTCAAGATAATGTGAATATTTAATGTTAATTATATGTGATACTTAAAAAACCTACACACACTTCAGAATTTTATGGACACTGTACAAATCTCACAGGACCACGGGATGAAGTAACATAACACCCTCCAAAAGGATTCTGAAAATTAACATTTAAATAAAAGTCATGCCCAAGCCAGTAGACAAATAGCCAAAGGAATAGTTCGTGTTTCACGTGGTTACACAACATAATTTCCACATTCTATGGAAAAGTACACATTGAATTTTATATCTTCTGGCGATTAACACAAACACATTTAATTTTCATAACTAAAACAGACTCCATGTGTTACCAAAAAGTTCTGAGTTTTAAAACCAATGCTAAAGGCAAAAACATAATTATTTTTTTTTCTCACATGGATAAACTGAGAAAAGATTTCTTATGATATAGTTCTAAAGGTTTTTTATCTATCTGTAGGTCTTGGGGTCTTCACGGTTTCTAGTGGGCTACTGGGTGAAAGCTTTGAGACAAATTTTGGTTTAGAGATTGTAACCTTGATAACTAATCAAATGGGTATGGCCTGAGGAGGCAAGAATTAAACCAATAGCCTAGAGAAGAGAGATCCTGCCTATTACAACTCTGGATCTTTGACTTCTTGCCTCATTCAAGACCTTATTATCTTAATAATCAAGTTTCTTCCTGTTATCTCCAAATTTTCTCTTTCCATCTGCTTTTTGTTCTCTATTTCAAACTGTATACAGATGAAGTTTTCAATAGAGCATTTTCTTCTTCAAGTTACCCTCCCATTTTTACAAAACTATTTAAAAAATATTTCTTAAACATCTTTACTCTACTTTGTAACCAGCACTTACCTTTTCATTCCCACATTGGCTGTCCTGTTTGGAGTTTCAGTCTAATCTTGGCATGGTTGGATTATAAGAATAATATGTTTTTATTGATAAAACTATAAAAGGAAGTTTCATTATTTACAGTGTTAAGAGCAATGGCTTTTCCCCTCAGTTTGCAGTTTTGCTTACATTTGTCTATAAAAGTTTATCAAAACCTCTTAGATGCTACTCACTATTAAAGTGGAGGACACACAAGTTAAAATGCTGGAGAAGCATATTTATCTGAGGTCACGTGAGCAAGCACAGAATAGTGCATTAATTCAGGCACTGCCGTGAAAAGAAATTATAAAGAGATAAAGCTCAGTTTTATATTTTTCAACAGCTTCTGTCATCTGAAAATTTGTGTTTTTTTCTGCACATGATTGTTTAAGCATGAATTTGTTTAGACAATGTTGACATCATGAAGGTCTGAGTTCATTGTTTTCACTGCTCTTCCATGGGTGCAAGTAGCACCTCACAGTCCTGGAATCATGGAGATGTGCATTTGGTGCAAGGCCTGCAATCATGTCCTTGCACTGATATAACAGAATGCATTGTTAACTGCCACTCAGGCTGCTAATATGTCCCTCTCCTGGGCCACAGATTTCTGCCCATTTTCATTAATCAAAACTCATAGATTCACCAAACAGAGCTAGAATTACTTTCGGAGGTCACTTTTATCTTTTATAGACATGTATGGAGCCCAGAATTCTTTCCATCTATTGTGTGTTAGAATTAAGAAGGACTTATTTCATGGGTTTCCTTTTCCTGGACAAAAGTTTATCAGTATGCCTCAAAAGAAAAACCAAAAAAAAAAGAACCTTTATAATTAGAAGATGTTGCCTGGAACACTGTGAGAATGATTATCTGACCCATTTTTGGTTGCATTTAGTATTTATTTCCAAGACTCATAGTGTATATGCTTTGATGCTTTCATTTTTTTGTCCCAGGATAACATTTTAAAAAAAGAATGATTCTAGCAAGTAGGTCCTGCTCAGATGTTCTTCCAACATTCTGAGGTGGACATATTCCAAAAGTTGATGATTATGAGGATTTTAGTACATCATTCACATCAAGTATTACGTAGTTCACCCTTTTATGAATGGACTTCTAGACTGCAACTGCAGGTTTCTGCTCTTAACACGGAGGTTGTTTCCTATTCTAGGTAGAATGGTCACAAACCTGCTATCAGAATTCTGTACTTAGATGAATGAATAGAAAGAAAATAGAAATTTCTTGTAAACTTTTATATTTGCCACCACATTATAAAACTATTACCAAAAGCTCTTTAACTTGAAAATATTTCTAAGCTCACTGAAAAGGTAAACATTTGCAAACTGTACTTTGTTCAATGAGTTCTTCAGTATGAAGCACGCTTTAGCTACCTTGTTAGCAGCAAGACAAAGTTTCTTGTAGAGCTGTTGAGTTAGATTCAAAATTTTTTAAAAAGGGGATTATTGTAAAAAAAAACCCAAAAGAGCATTAAGTGGCTCTTAAAAAAATACCCTGTTACAATAATGACACAAAATGTCATCTAGGGTGTTAGAATCTGTTTGTTTTTTTAAAATATTTATTTATTTATTTACTTATTTTTGGCTGTGCTAGGTCTTCGTTGCTGCGCTCGGGCTTTCTCTCTAGTTGCAGCCAGCAGGGCTACTTTTCGTTGAGGTGCGCAGGTTTCTCACTGCAGTGGCTTCTTTTGTTGCGGAGCATGGGCTCTAGGTGCGTGGGCTTCAGTAGTTGTGGCTCGCGGGCTCTAGGGCACAGGCTCGGTAGTTGTGGTGCATGGGCTTAGTTGCACCGCGGCACGTGGGATCTTCCTAGACCAGGGATGGAACCTGTGTCCCCTGCATTGGCAGGCGGATTCTTAACCACTGCACCACTAAGGAAGTCCCTAGAATCTGTTTTTTAAAATTTGTTACATCCTCTTATTCTTCCAGCAACAAAGCTGCCTAGGGCCCTGGTCCTGCTAAGTCGCCCCTGGAAACCACTCTTGCATTCTTGTACTGCAGACGTGTTCTTCAGGTAAAAGCTCCCTTTAGCACTGACCAAAAAGAGGGAGAAAAGGAAAAGAAAAACAGCTGAAAATAACTAGTCACACAATATTAAATGACTCATGATTTCATCATCAAAAAGGGCTATTTTACCTCTTTCAGTGCACTGACAGCAAAACACCTCACTTCATAAAGGACCACGGGCCCGTTTGTTGCAGACCATAAACCTTTAGTCCTGTGCATAGGCCTGAAAATTGATGCTGGCCCTGGTTCAGATGGTAACGACCCTCCAGAACTCTAATCTGTGATACACACAGTCCAAATCCTGATAGCATCTGTTACTGTCATCCTATAAGCAAACTTAAATCTGTAGACAGAAAAATGTAGTTCATTCTACTAGAGTGCCCTTCTGACAGATGGAATAATTTTTTTTTTTTTTTTTGCGGTATGTGGGCCTCTCATTGTTGTGGCCTCTCCCGTTGCGAAGCACAGGCTCCGGACGCGCAGGCTCAGCAGCCATGGCTCACGGGCCCAGCCGCTCTGCGGCATGTGGGATTTTCCCAGACCAGGGCACGAACCCGTGTCCCCTGCATCGGCAGGCGGACTCTCAACCACTGCGCCACCAGGGAAGCCCGAATAATTATTTTTGACCCAGCTTTAGAGCTAGTTATGTTATTTTAAACAGTCACATTGATAACTGTTTTATTATTTGCCGGGTTTTGATATTTTATGGGTGCATAATAACTGTCCTCATTTATTAAGTTTATCACTGCTTTACAGAGGCATGAATACATTTCAATTAGATTTTGTATAAAATGCTGAATCACAAATTCTTTTCAAATAGAATGAAATGGTCTATCATCTTAGTTCAACCCACTCAGATAATTTGATCCATTAGGCTTAATACACATGTAAAACAAATTGCTCTAGTAAATTTGCATGTAAAATAGCATCAGTCCTAAAGGCTCTGATATAAGCAATTAGTTCCGTGGTTTTATCTTGCAGAAACACTGGTTTCCCACACAACAAAAAACCACCTTTTGAAGTTTATATTTCAAAATTATGTTAGGGAGGAAACGGTACATGACACAAATAGTCCGCCTTTTCTGCTTTGCTGTTCAACAATGAAAAGTTCCCTAGACCATTTCGAATACATACTAAAGATATCTGCTTGCACTCATTAAAATCAGGGGCACTATAATTCCTATAATTCTGAGTTTACTTCATTATTCACACTGAGCAAAAATTCTACTGGAAATACCATTTAATTTTTGAAGGATGCTAGGCTTATCTTAATATGCAGGTCTACACAACCTATATTTTAAAACTATAAAAAGTTCATGCATCCCTTATTGAAACAAACATATTAGAATATGCTCTTGAAGGATCTGGAAAGTCATGAAGCCTGAGGAGAGTTTATTTTTAAAAGCATGGTAGTGGGCTTCCCTGGTGGCGCAGTGGTTGAGAGTCCACCTGCTGATGCAGGGGACACGGGTTCGTGCCCCGGTCCGAGAGGATCCCACATGCCACGGAGCGGCTAGGCCCGTGAGCCATGGCCGCTGAGCCTGCGCATCCGGATCCTGTGCTCTGCAACGGGAGAGGCCACAACAGTGAGAGGCCCGTGTACCGCAAAAAAAAAACAAAAAAAAAAAAACATGGTAGTGTAGCAGTTTTTCCTTGACTAAAATGGGTTCAGAATATATGGGTCATTAAACAAAGAATATTGTATTTAGTTCTTTCAGCACCTTGATGACCCAGTGCAGATCCTTGAAGCTGATTACAGAATTCACAGTGGAATTTTGTTACATCAATTTCAGTCAGTAATTTTTCTAACCTGGAGTATGGTGTGGCATATTGATTGATTGATTGATAGATAGATTTTACCCTCATTTGCATAACTGTGGACAGCTCTGACATGCTTTAGAAATTAGTATTAGAAAATCTTTATAGCATTTAATATGCTCTCTAAGAAGACTTTCTTATTCTTCACAAATCTTAGCATAACAAAGGCATATAGTCAGTAACGGACTGACAGTAACATACAATACAATACACCTATAGGCACAGTGTTGCACAGGAACTCTCTAGAACTTATTCATCAGCAATGATTAACTTTAAGATAATTTTCCAAATTATAAGTTTAAAGAACTATGTTGTTTTGGATTTGACCAGGAGTACATTTTTTGGTTTTATTGTTATTTTTTTTAATGTGGCTGCTTTTCTTCCTCAGGATAAATTTGCTCTTTATCAAATCGTTGTTTTTACTATTTGAAAATAGCAAGTAGCGTGTCTTCCCACTGGATACAGTCTGATGAGGCATACAATTTCCAGAGCTCTGTATTTTACAAACTAATTAGCACTGACTTCCTGCAACACATACTTGTTATGAGAGTAAAGGCTTATGGCAGGAAGTTACCCATTTTATCATCTGCTTTCAGCAAGCCTAGTAAAATTGAAGATTTACAGTTGTTAAAAATACCTATGAAACATTTTCAACTTCCAAATTTTCTTGCTTAGAGCTTGAATAGCTAAAAAAATTCTCAGCAAGCAACAGTTTCAAGCCAGGTAGCACTGGTTGATATTTGATGACATTTTTGAGATTGTTCCTGATTAAACCAGGAATTCCCTCCAGGTTTAACCAACTAGAGAATGACAAGAGAATCTATTATAATCTAAATAATTTTTAAGTTCTTTCTGAATACTCTGTCAAACATGGGGAGCTAGGCATGGTTGAAATTATTTAGTACTTCTCTAACTGGATGGCAGGATTTATACGTTTTGATAAAATGCAGTGCTCAGCTCAGGGCACAATTCGCAAATTTCTGGTTGGCTGATAGTGAAAGTGATGATTCCTAGTAGCAGCTTTTTGACTTCAGATAAAAACCAGTTAAGTTTTTTCCATAGCAAATGTTTTTATTTGTTAAATAAAACTAAAAGCCCATTATGGTCTTCCTTGATCAGTCCCTTGCTAGATTATATATATTATTTGGGACACAACTTTAAGAGAAGCTTAAATCGTTCTCAAAGATAAAGGTTGACAATGATCTTCACATACTTTAACTCATTTGATTCCCTTTCCACCAAGGTAACAGATAGTTAAAGAATATTTAATATCAGAAGTGAGATCAAAAATAATATATGTTATCTTGCACTATTTTTGTGACCAAATTCATATATCCACTTGGATTTTCACAATGTCTGGCAGGCAGCTGACATATATCAGGACATAGATTAATTTCAGAGAGAACCAAGTGGGACTTTGGGCAAAATTTTGATTTATCAACAAACTTTTCCAAACTGTGTTTTAACAAATATAAGGGTATTTCCTTGCTCAAATAATTATGGAAGATATTTGGGTTAAGTAAAGTTAAACACATTTCTTTGCAGGACTTCTCAGAGCCTTTAATACATGAATATGTACGGCAAATCTCTAAGGATGCCATATGGTTTGCATCTGCTGGTGCTGCCTTCAGGAGCAATTTCTTTTTTTTTTTAAATAAACTTATTTATTTATTTATTTATTTTGGGCTGCGTTGGGTCTTCGTTGCTGCGCACAGCCTTCCTCTAGTTGCGGAGAGCAGGGGCTACTCTTCGTTGCAGTGCATGGGCTTTTGATTGCAGTGGCTTCTCTTGTTACGGAGCACGGGCTCTAGGCACGCAGGCTTCAGTAGTTGTGGCACACGGGCTCAGTAGTTGTGATTCATGGGCTCCAGAGCGCAGGCTCAGCAGTTGTGGCACACGGGCTTAGTTGCTTTGCGGCATGTGGGATCTTCCCGGACCAGGGTTTGAATCCCTGTCCCCTGCACTGGCAGGCGGATTCCCAATGACTGCACCACCAGGGAAGTCCCCATAGCATTTTCAGAATGCCAGTTTCCTTCCTAACCACTTGGCCAGGTAGGCTTTCTTTTGGGTGAAGTTTCCCAGAGGGTAGCATTCTGATAAGCTGACTCCTGATCCTTAGCCACTGGCTTGCCTCTGAGTTTTCGAGTCTGCTGAGACCGCCCCCCCACCCCCCACCCTGCTTTTTTTCCTTCAAAATGTCTACGCAGGGTGGCCTAGTTACCATTTAGAGTTTATAACTTTTAATGTAATTTAATTTTATTGCTGCTAATTGTCATGGTTTGCTGTTATTCTTCGCAACTTTTCTTATTACTGAACTGTACAGAAAGAGAGCCTCTTAAATCTTGTGAAAAATAAGAGCTGACATATGCTGAATCTGACAGTGATGCAATGTACTTGATTTGATTTGATTAGCATTTCTAAAAATGACATTGTCTTTTAATATTTCTCTAGCAGAGCATCATAAGAATAAGAATTAGCAGACCTAGAATAAATTATTAGACGACAGTGCAAGGAAACTATAATAGACAAAGATAGTCTCTAGATCATTTTTTAAGGTGATTATATTAAGTCATCTAAAAAATCCAAGGCATACATCTTTAGCATCCATCAGTAGAGGAAAACTTCAGGAAGCACACTAAATACTCTTTTTACTTTTGCCTATACATTCGTCATACATTAAACTGTAGGTTCTTGATTTGATTATTTGATGTGAATATGTGCAGCACTGACACAGTCAAGAGATGCACTAGTAACTGTTCTCTGACCTTGCCCATGCTCACTGCTCAAATTATCAGGGTCAATTGAATACACAGAGGGAAAACAAGAAAATTTCTTACCGTGCTATTTGAGCATTCCATGTTTCCTCCTAGCCAGGTTGTACTTAAGAAATCAAATCTCTCCTTGCCTGTGATTTTCCAGTACATGTGCAATAAGAGTGCTACGAAATGTAAAATGTTTACATTTTCTCCCCTATATCCCAGCTACAGTGTTAACATCGCTTTCCGATTGCAACCAGTAGCCTGTCCACGCTCTAAATACATGACTCCGCATCTACTATCCAAATAGTAGGAACTTTTCCAGGATTCCTAAAGATGAAATAATATACTCAAGTGAAAAGCAAGCCTCTGTTTAAAGTCGTGAGTCCAGTTCTTTATTATTGTTCAATCATGACACAACAAAAGGACTCTTACTGAATTAAAGAGCACTGTATGTAGAAAGAAGGAAATCACACTGATGATTTCAGGAATCGTTACCTGAGGTCGAACTAATTATTATGACCAGGCCTGGCAAATTTTAGAAAGAACAAATTTGATGATCTATCTCAAAGTCTAAACTAAATTTAACTAACCAGGTTTTGGGTCAGGAATGTGTTCTGGACATCAGTGTGTGGAGCACTGAGCAATTAGCCAAATGCACTGTGGTGTGTTCACAACTTTTCCCCAAGAATTTGAAGGCAGCCTGTTGTGACCAGTAACTGTTGTGTTCTCTAGAGTGCGAATCCTTTGTTTCCAAGGTGGCCTTTGTGGTTGTTTTCATGAGTTTTCTTTGACTCCAAGGACAGTGTGCATTTCAGCTTGCTTTCTTTCTTCCTTGTTAAAAAGAACACGAACCCATCGATAACTTTCTTAAATGCAAGTCTGCTATTGTTTCTACTCAGCTGAACTAATAAAATGAATAGCAATGGGAAATTTTCTGATGGATGCCTTCTGAATGATTACTATTATTGGATGCCTTTAAACTTATGGTAAATGGGGATGGCATGCTATGAAACAAACTTTTGCTATTTTTAGTATGTAGATAGGAAAGCACAAGAAAGAAAAAGAAAGATTTTTTTTCCTTTGTAATTTATAATAAAATAAAACCAGATTGTTTTGGCAGTTTTACTAGCCATTCATTTTTTTCTATATTGCCTAAAACCAAACCAAAACAGAACAAAACAATAACCTTCTCTCATATCTGTATATCAAGGATTAATCTTTACAGAGTTTCAGATTATTCTTTATGAATCTTCCAGACTTTATTGTCAATATATATTATTTTTTGGCAGAGTGAAATTTACTCATTTTTTCCTAACGTACTTCTTTTTTTTTTTTTTTTATTGCGGTACGCGGGCCTCTCACTGTTGTGGCGTCTCCCGTTGCGGAGCACAGGCTCCAGACACGCAGGCTCAGCGGCCATTGCTCACTGACGTACTTCTTTAATAATATCCATCCTCAAAGTAATCACCAGAATTTAAAATTTTTAACAAAGAACAAATGCAGACACAACTATTATCAGAATCATCTTTGTTTAGCTAGTCATATTTTAATTGGTAACTTTGCAATGTCTAAAATATTCATGGAGTATGATTTGTAGTTTGGCCATAGGTATATCGTAGGATCAACCAGCTTTTAAACAGATTTAAAACAACTGAAAGTAGCATTGTTTTTTACCAAATCGAAAACACTACAAGTTAATTCCTGTGAGGCACAGAAGTAATTAAAAGGAATGAATGTTCCTGGTGTAGCTTATCAGCAATGCCTGTTATCTCCACCCAGAGAACACACCCCAAATCTATTCAACTCCACATTTCCACTATTTCCCCTTTAGTTCAAGGTATCCCATCTCCCCTTACACTACTGTAATTTCTACTCTCTGGTCTCCCTGATAAGACTCTTTTCCCTGCTTCAGTTCTATCAGAAACATAAATAAGATCCAACCACAGCCTAAGAAAACCCTCCATTGATTTCCTTTTGTACTTAAATCCAAATCCTGAATTTGACCCATGGTTAAACCTACACTTTCTTGCCTCCCTGACTTCATCTCACATCGGCCTCCCCCATTCTCCTTTTGGGAGCTTGGCTGACCTCTTCTCAAATATGCTGAGCTTTTTCCTTCCTGAGGTCCATGGCAGTAGCTGCTTTCTCTGCTTAGAGCTCTCTTCCCTCAGAATTTTCCAGGGCTCACTCTTTTTTGTCAGTTCATCTCAGCTCAGTGTGATTTTTGGGAGCTTTACCTAACTGTCGAACCTAAAATAATACCGCTCCCAGTTACTCCTTGTCTTGCTTTAACACTAGCATAGAATTTATCACACTGTATTACTCCCCATCATTACCTATTAATCATTTGTTTTTATTTTTCTTATACCATTTATCATTATGGTCTCCGAATTTTCAGTTTGATGTTTGATATATGTCTTCTCCCGCAGAATGAATTTAAAATATCTTTGATAATCTTGTATCCTCAGTGTTTAGACCAATGTCTTGTACCAGGATAAGTTTATTAGATTGAATCATTGTGACACAATAGATTACTCCCTCCTCCTTGAACCTTCTCCTGGGAGTACTCTACATTTTGTTGTTTTTCTTGGGGGTTGAGGGGCAGTTCTTCTATTTTACTATCACTCTTTTTAGTTTTCTTTGATAGTTGCTCCTCTTTTCTCCAGCTTTTCATGTTGGAAATGTGCCCAGGTTCAGAGATTGCTCTTCCTTTTTTTTCTGTCTGTGCTCACTCCTTGGATAAACTCGTTCATTATCGTGACTTTATAGACCATCTTTGGTAGGCTGAATAATGGCTTTTAAAAGATGGCCCATCCTAGTCCCCCGAATATTTGAACATGTTACCTTACATGGCAAATAGGGCTTTGCTGATATGGTTAAATTAAGGATCTTGAGATAAGGAAGGGTACTATCTTGGATTATCCAGGTGGGCCCAATGTAATCATAAGGATGCTTATAAGAGGGAGGCACGAGGCAATTAAGCAGAAGAAGGAGATGAAACCACAGAAGCAGAAGCTGGAGGAAAACACTTTGAAGATGGAAGAAAGAAAGAAAGTGAATTTTAGTTATAGTTCAAAAATGTTTTCTACAATTTCATCTTAAACAATACTATGAAAAGTCAAACGCTTTCTTTCTACTTAAAACTTCAGCATTTACTTTAGCTATGCTGATGAGCAGCTTATCAGAGTCTTAAGAAATCAGGAGTTGACTTAATAATGTCTATAGTTTTTCTTACTATCTGCAATGAATTCCTGTTTAAATGCAGGTTGGAGTAGTTCTTCACCAAGGAATAAATGTTTGAAAATTGGTATCATAGAGGATGAGGCATATGAGATATGCTTTGTTTCAGTGTGAATGTGAAATAGCACATTTTATTTTACCAATTCCCATTTTGGCTAGAGACTTTCAAGCCGGTGCCATTATATGCGTTAGAGTAAATGTTCTACAATAATAACCAACATGCTCTCAACATGCTCTCAAAATCAGGTTGATTTCAGTAGTTTACTTAATAGAGGCGGAAATAGGGAGTGCCCAGGTCTAAAACTTGTGAGAGAGACTGAACAGCAACTGGAAATATAAAGAGAGTGCATTCAGAGCATGTTTTTTGCTGAACTTTATCTTGAAATAAGGCATGAGGCCAGACCAGATGATGCTTAAGGAAAAGGTTTGCCTAACTCCTTTCCAGACAAGGACTCTTCCAGTATGGTGTAGGCATGTGAGAATAAGATATCCGGTATAGCTAAGTTAAAAATTTTAAACTCACTGGTCTTGAGACTTAAGAGAAATTGTTTAACATTTATAAATAGAGATTTCTTCAATTGTTGAATTGAGCTTCTTCAAAGAAGGATTGTTATTTATACTTGTGAAATCTAAATAAAAGATACGTATAAAGTAGCCAGTACATAATAAGAGTGCAATAGATGTTAGTGTTCTATCCTGTCCTATTATTCATCTGTATTTACGGTAACCTTGGGGAACTTGTATAATGCAGTGAGCAGCTACGAGGGAAGTCTCTGGAGTCTATATAACAGAAACATACCCAAACAGAAGCAAAAATAACGAAAGCAAAAGAAACAAACTGGGTTTAAGTCTAGAATCGAACAATTAGTGATTTATTTTCTCTGAGGCACAGTTTCTTCATCAATAACATAGTGATGTCATAGTGTCAATGCTCTCAGCTTCAGAGCATCAGGAAACCTGTAATTGAACAAAGCTGGTCCGTTGACATGTTACAATGAGGAAGAGCACACATCCTGGGGACTAGGGGATGTATCATTAAGAGAGTGTTAGAAAGAAATGATAGGATTTGGGCTTTTGCTGAGTGATTTTGGAAAAGGCTCAAAGAAGCAAAGTTTTGTTCTGGATTGGATGCTTTTGGGGAGCAGAGGTAGTGCTCTGATGTGGTCATGACAGAAGGAATAGAGGAGGATCAAGCAGTAATTGTTAAAGGAGCAGCAACCTCTCGTTTTAGCCAGGCTAAGAGGACGTTGGCTTATTTTCGTGGTTTGGAAAATGCTCTTGTTTTTGTCTGGATTCAAGCTTGATTATAGAGTGGTGATATGTTTGTCCTGATCCATCCTCATCACAGAGAGATCCCACCGGATGGTTCTCTGTGGAAGAGTTTATGTTCACCAGGAGAATGTCAAGGCCAGCTCCCCGCTGTCTGGGGCTGCTTTTGTCTTTCTCAGTAGTAATAAACATAGTATATTTTAATTAAAGAGAAAATCCACTTTAACAGCCTAAGATGGTGCCTGTTACTTCAAAATATGTTATCTATTATTATTTTCATCGTGGATGCCAGGTTTTTCACTAAGATAGTCCTATTTTGAGATATTCTGTCTTGTTATGTTTAGACTTGATTTCTGATTCAGGAAATAGGGACTCATTTCCTACATCCTAAAAGAAGCCCTCAAACAGGACAATGACATCTACCATAGTTATTCCTCTCTTTCCTAGTTTCTAGCCCAATTTAAAAGACGTTGAGAAGATGATAATATTAGGTCTTATAGTGCTTTTAAACACTGAATTTAAATGTTATTCTTGTAAATAATATGAATTATGGATAATCTCTGAATATATTAGTAGGTAAAAAGTATTGAATAGGGGTTAAGAGCATGGTCTCTGTCTAGACGTAGTCTGCCTGGGTTTGAATCCCACCTCAATCTTGTACTGACTATATATCCTTTGTGTAAAGAAAAAACACCTCTGTTTCTTCTTCACACACTCTATAATTCTGACATGGATGTATAGATTTTCCACACATTAAGCAATTCTCTGACACCAGCTGGGTGTCCTACAATTTAACTCTATTCTGACACTACCTGGAGATAGGGTAAGAGCCCACACAGGTTAAAGGCTCAAGTCCCACAACATTGTCCCCCTTGCCCACTTCAGATGCCAATTGCAAGTCCCAGGTTGTCACCTATATTTCGGACCAACCAGCTATAAATTGGGGTTCCCATGACCCCCTCCTTGGGTTTGATAATTTGCTAGAATGTCTCACAGAACTTGGAGAAACACTTACATTTACCCGTTTCTTATGAAAGGATACAGATGATGAAAGAGATGCATAGGTCAAGGTATGGGGTGAGGGGCATGGAACTTCCACGCTAAGTCTGGGTGCATCACTCTCCCAGCACCTCCACGTATTCAACAACCCAGAACATTCCAAACTCCGTACTTTGGGGGTTTTTAATGGAGGCTTCATCACGTAGGCATGATGCATCATTAACTCAATTTCCACCCCTTTCCCACTTGCAGGAGAATGGGCACTGGGGCTGAAAGTTTCGAGCTTCTAAATATGGCCTGGCGACCTAGCTCCCATCCTGAAGCTAGCTAGGAGCCCAGCAAGTCACTTATTAGAGCAAAAGACACTTCTGTCACCCAGGAAATTCCAGAGGATTTAAGAGCTGTGTCAGGAACTGCGATCAAAGACCAAATATTAGAACAAAAGATCCTCTTCATGCTCTTATCGCTTAGTAAATTACAAGGGTTTTAGGATGTCTGGGCCAGGAACTGGCGGCAGAGACCAACATGTATAATTTCTTGATTTCACACTAGGAAAAGTTTTTTTTTTTTTTTTAACCTTCTGTGCCTCAGTATCTTCAGATCTAAATGAATTACAAATACCTACTACATAGAATCAGTGTGAAGATTAAAGGAAATAAAACATTGAAGTGTTTAGAACAAATGCCTGGGACATAATAAGCATTAACAGTAACATATAATAAATGTCAGCTCATTAGATTATGTAGCCATTTAACTCTGGTCACTTCATCCAATGCTGAAAGAATTTTAGAGGAACAACAAATATTCATGGCTAACGGCTCTGTGTGAGAAATTGTATTAGATATGTAGAAATAGCTACAGTACCTGCCTTCAAGGAGCTCACTATATAGGTGAGAAATGCATGAAAAGATATCAATAAATACCTAAGTAAGCCTGTAAGAATTCAGTACAGATGTCTATCTGTACGATAAGAATTGCAATGCTTTTGAGGAAAGAGAATTAACTTCTCATTGGAGTAGACTGACAAAATGTACTGATACAGACGGTAGATGAGCTGAGTCTTGGGTGACTTATAGAATTTGCCCTCAGAGAGATGATGAAAGAGCACTGTAGGTTGATGGAACTTCAAGGGCAAATATATGAGAATCAGATGATAGAAATTCCAAAAACAGCAACAACAATAACATAGCCACAGAAACAAAGTAGGACACGTACTGAACATAAAACCAAGCACTCAGCTAAGTGCTTAAATTTATTATCTCATTTAATCTTCTTTATGACCTTATAGAAAAGGTAGAATCATTATCCCCATTTAGTGAGGAAAACAAAGCTTAGGCAGTTTAATTAATTTGTTTGAGGTTACTAAACTAGCAAGTGCTGGGCTACATTTTAACGCTGATCTGATGGACTCTAGGTCCCTACTCTTAACCTCCGCTGTTAGGTTTCCCTTAAATAATCTTTGTATACATTATACCATTCAAGGTTCCCAGTAATTAACGCAAATCGGTGTGACCGTGGTCAGATTATGCAAGGTATTTAATGCAATGTCAGAGAATTTTTATTTTCTCTTGTATAGAATGACGAATCCATTGCTATTTGGAGCAGTGAAGTGGTGTAATTTTTTCTTAAAGATTTAAAAATCAATAATCTTGTCTTTCTTATGTACACAAATATTCTTAAAACACTCCATCACTGCATTCTCTATTATTTTACATAGCCAAACTGAACTGATGTTTCTGTAAAGGAAAGAGCCTAACAAAGTGAGGGAGACATTGTATTAAAAAATGTGTCTTCCATTTGCATTTGCAGAAAAGCCTCCCACAAGATTGAAGTCCATATCATATATGTATATTTTTTCGCGAGGCTATGAAGCATGTTTTTCTCAGGTTTTAAGCCTCACATTTAAGGATTCAGCACACATACCTATGCCACTGAGAAAGAAAAAACACCTTAAATCATCACATTTAGTGATGGCTATCAAAGAACAAATACATCAAGAATTACTCTAGTTAATTGTTCACAAAGTAACAAAGGGGCCAAAATTTCTTGGTTAAAGAAAAAAAAAGAGAGAGAAACAAGATGAAGTTTATTCCAAGCAATAAACCCATCTGTGTTCAAGCAACCAGCTGCTCCTTTTCCATTTGGTACTTACTGAAATGCCCAGAACTGATTCATCTCAGGTTACACTTATACATCTGTAGAATCATTACTTTGGCTTATCTAATTGTCTTTGAAATTAAATAAACCATTGAACAACATAAAAGGTAAAACTCAGGGGAGAACAATGGATGTAGGCAAAGTTGTTCTTGAGTGGAAAATAAATTCCAAAAGTAAAGGACTTTTGTCAAATGGTCTGTAATAACCATTGCATGCCTTGTCAATCAATCATGAATTTAAATCCTCTAAATTTGCATTTGTAGCACTTTGGATTATATTGCATTCACCTCCTGATAGGTTCCTCCATATTTCAGTTATCTTTTAAAATGTCATAAAAGCCAAGTTCTTAAAAGTAACACTATTTTCCAAGTGCAATCCTTAGCTACCCAGGACTGACTCTGATAGTTCAAAGTTGAATAGGAATCAAAGACTATTCCAAGTGGAATACAAATCTGCATTCCACACATTACATGTGTGGTTTGGAATTAGCTCTTCTGACTTTTAATTTGCATCCATTTAATTAACTTCTTGACTTCCATTTTTCTGGAATATTCACTTCTATGAAACCTTTACTAGGCTCCCAAGCAACCAGTAGTAGAACAAGGTACTGAGAATGTGCTGAGTCTCCATAACTGGGGGGAGGAGCCAAGGATGTTATCATTCCTGTCGGTGAATCTGTTACCCCCAGCAGAGGGCACAGGCCTTAGGCAGGAAGGACTGGGGTCTGGATCACTGCTCTGTCACTTACTAGCGGTGGGGTCTTGGACAAGACAGTTATGTACTTTTTCTGAATTTCAGTTTCCTCATTTGAAAAAAAAACTCGCCTCCTGAAATTGTTATGTGGAACAATGAATATATATTTTCAATATACTCAAAATGCTTTGCACAGGACTGGTACAATAATACACATTTAATAAATGTGGACTCTTATTTCTTAAATTACTTCTCTGTACCTACAGTTCTGCACCCAGTTTCAGTGTGTGTGGGTTTTCTCCACAGCACCAAGCTATTATCTGACATTAGCTGGGTGTCCTACAATTCAACCCAGTTCTGGCACAATCTACAAAGAGGCGGCATCAGATGCCACAGGTTAAGGATTCAGTTCCACAAGACTGCCCTCTGCTTCAGATGCCAATTGTGAATCCAGGTTGTCATGCTTCTGACCTACTGGCTATAGATCAGGGGTTCCCACTATCCCCTCCTTGGATTCCATTAATTTGGTAGAGTGGCTCACAGAACTCAGGAAACTAGCTTACTCACTAGATTACTGGTTTGTTGTAAAGTATATTAAAGGATATGAAGCAACAGCTAGATGAAGAGATACATAGGGCAAGGTCCTGAACAAAGGAGCTTCTGTTCTTGTGAATTTGGGGCACAGGGGCATGTGGAAGTGTTCTGGTTCTCTAGCCTGGAAGGTCTCCAAACTCTATGCTTTTGGGTTTTTATGGAGGTTATTATTACATTGGCATGATTGATTAAATCACCTGCCATTGGCAATTGATTCAAACCTCCAGCCTCTGGAGGTCAGGTGGTGGGATTAAGAGTTCCAACCCTCCATTCCTGGTTGGTTCTCCTGGCAACCAGCCCCCTTGCTGTAGGTGCTATCCCAAAGCCACCTGATTAACATAACAAAAGAGACCTTTATTGTTCTTATCACTTAGGAAATCCCAAGGGTTTTAGGGGCTCTGTGCCAGAAGTAGGGACCAAGACCAAATACATACTTCTTATAAGGTAAATCACAATATCACAGTACCTCTTATTTTGCCCGTAACTTATTCAGCCCCCCCTTTTTTGTTATTTGTCTTTTCAGATGTTTACCTTATCTTCACCTAGATAGTAAGTTTCTTGAAGGCAGGCACATAGTTCCCTGGGTACTATGGAGCATAATCTCCTGTACAAAGATGATTTTCTAAATCTTGTTTCCATTGATGGTGCTGATAAATATGTTTGAAAAACTTTCCCCCCAACTTGTCATTATTAATTAATTCAGCTTACATGGATGTTTTTATTATTCCTAGCGAGTAAGGTAGGTGCTTTGGAATATGCAGAAGGAGTTCTAAATATCTTAAAGATTCCTTTTATTCCCAAGGAATAGTTTAGACCCCAGAAATATCTGGCTCATTAAATGACTGTTTACAGATTTTCTGCATGAATTTGCTTAAAGATTCATAGAGTGACAACTTTGCACCAAATTATACTTCAGTGGCTTCCAGCATCCTTAAAACTGAGGAAAAAAAAAAATCCCCCTTTTTTTTTTCTGATACTTTTTTTCCAATACAAAGGGTGGTTTCAATACTGATTTGAGAAAAGGAACAGAACTAACTGCAGAGTACAGGTGGGCTCAAATGAATGTGCAAACATTGCCAGGATAGACTAAATTCCGAAGCATCCCAAGCATTGTTTTTTACAGAGATAGCTACAGGAAATCTGCTCTTGAGAAGTCTTCCTGAGCCTGTATTTTCATGGGGAAGGGGAAGAAAAATACGCTGTGCTTGAAGGGTCCTACAAGGAGGAATCATCCCAGTGTCTCAAAGAATGGCAAGAACAAAAAATATCCAACATGTCTGCCAAAACATCATGCATTCCCCACGTTGAAACTTATATCTGCAGAGATTGTTTTAGATAGTTCTACAGTGTGGAATTCAAAAAGTGCACTGATTCTGCTACATTCAATCATTAGAAACTAGTTTTCTGCCTGGCCTTCTGAGATTTTTCTTCCACCTGCAAAGTTGTCATCCTATACTTCAGAAGGAAAGATTTGGGACAGAAGAGAAGGAAAATTTTACCTTTCTGCAGATTTCCCCCTAGAGTTAGTGGTTCACTTCAAAACACAGTTGTCTTCCTCCATTATGTGATCAAATGGATGCTTATATTCTGTGCAGCTCAAGGCAACCATAATAATTGGAAGGGTAGGGCCTCCCTGGTGGCGCAGTGGTTGAGAGTCCGCCTGCCGATGCAGGGGATACGGGTTCGTGCCCCGGTCTGGGAGGATCCCATATGCCGCGGAGCGGCTGGGCCCGTGAGCCATGGCCGCTGGGCCTGCGCATCCGGAGCCTGTGCTCCGCAACGGGAGAGGCCACAACAGTGAGAGGCCCGCATACCGCAAAAAGAAAAAAAAAAAAAAAATAATTGGAAGGGTATCACTGAGGCTCTATTTACATACTTACCCCTGCCCAATCTTTTTGTTCAATACTCATTTTTGAGTTTGCCCTCCAGTGCTATCTACCTTTCAGCACTGGATCCATCCAGAGTCTGCCCTTTCAGACACTCTAATTTTCCTGCATTTAACCTTTAAAAAATTGACAATTTTCTTCTCTTTACAATTTTATGACTTTGAGTCCATAGAAAGCTGGAAATAAAATGCCATTTCCTTTCTCCAAATGAAAAATAAAAGAAATTTCAAAAGAGAACAGAAAACGAATTGTTAGACTGTCAAGGTCTTCCACGTTAAGACATTGGATAATGAAAGCAAAACAGATCATAACGTATAGGTCAACTCATTTGCATTCAGGAGTTTCTTTAAAATAATGTGAAACAGGAGGATTTTCTGCAAACCCCAAATACAGGTTATTTTGAAATCATCTTCTAAAAGGTACTATTTATATTTAGCCATTATTTAATAAATATTGACTTGCAGGAGAATGTTAGGAAATACAAGAGTAGCTAAGAATTATGACCTTTAAGTCATTATTATTCATCATATTTGTCTAGAAATATTGTCAAAGATTTTCACACAGTTTATTAATCCATGATTGTTGAGTTCAGGTATACAACAATGGGTTCGATCTCAAGTGATAAGAATACATAAAATATAGAGTAGCTATATTTGGACAGATGTCAGATACAATCTAACAAATGAGAAGATATCTGAAATCAAAACTGTCTTGGAAAAGTCTAGACTTTCTAAAGCATTCAGTTACTCCAAAAGAATCTATATGTGTGTGTGGTGTGTGCAGCTGTATTAAAACAAGCCATTCGTTCTAAGTAGAAGTCCTGTAGCAATGTTGGACAGGTAATTAACACTAAAGATGAAGACTTTGCTTAGTAATACAGTGCTCACAAGAGGCCTTGTTAGGAACTCTGGTCCATTGTTTCCATCAGATTTTATCAATCACAAATTACAGGTAACCATTTTCCTTCTAGTTTCTCATATTTTCAAAAATCATTATGAAGTCAGATAAACAATATTTAGAGCTATTATTATTCTACATATTAAAAATTAGCAACAATTATGAGCATGTTATGTAGAACAAGATATTAGTAAGCTGGGGTCCAGCTATGGAAGAAACTAAGTGGGCATCTATAGTTGCTACATATTTTTCCTCTCACCCCATTGTGCTTAACTTGACTTGGGTCTATTTTGTTGTTGTTATTTCATTTTTTTATTGCTTTTGTAGTATTTTGAGCAGGCAAGGATTATTGGGGTTGGAGAAAAGAAGGTCTTTCTTGAAATGTACTCTCTTAGATTATGTAATTTGACTGTTATTTTTGTAGAGTACAGCATTTTTAATAAAACTCAAACAAGTGAAATCAGGATTATTCCTTTATAATAACTTATTAGTGCTCAGTTCTAACCTGATTTTTTGCAAGATAGTATTTGTCCAGTCTCTCTGTACAAGTATAGGGAAGTTTCTGCAGGATCTATGATCTCCAATTTTCCAATTATCTGTTCACATGTGTTATTAGATATTTGGTAATGGTATAAATGTATAAAATTATAGAAGATAAGTGTTTGAAGGGTAATTGGAGCCTATACACAGACATGCACACGCACACAGGCATGTATACACATACATGTTGTATTAGACTTTCCAAGGCAGAAGTCTTCCACTAGTTGCTTTTCCATATAATTTCCTCCAAATGAATTTTGGGGCCAATAGTAGTGGTAACTAATCATCCACTGAGCATTGCCTTCTCCAGTGCTACTTCAATTCTCCTCCCCTCAAAAACCTCTCTGGGGAAAAATAATGTACTGGGGCAGAAAAAACCTTAGACCTAGGAGCCTAGGAACCTAAAAAGACTTATGACACTTTTTTGAGAAAGGATTTGAGGTCAATTTAACCTAATGCTACACTTGCTCCTGCCACTGTTTTTGTTCTAAGGACAACATTCTGCTAAGGGAAGAGACAAGTATCTAAAACCTTCAATCATTCGTGAATAAAAGCTCTCCTATCGGGCAGTGTTATCTGATCTGCCTTGGTGTCAATTCCTATTTTCTTTGTGCCTTGCTGATATTTTTAATGAAACACCTGATTATGATATTGTTCTTACTAAAAAGCCAGCTCCTTTATGCTCTAAAGAGTTGAAGAAACTTAACTTTTCTTTTAACCAGGCTATATAAATGGTGTAGTAGTGAGCTTTTCATGACTGTGTAGGGAATGATGAGTGGGCCCATTTAAAGGCAATTCCCCTGATCTCTCTTAGCTGAATATAGAAGGGAGTGATCTAGAAAATTCTCTGGCTTGGCAGAGAAACTGCTATTAAAATAAATTGGTTACCAAGCATTTGTTATGTTTTATGTTTGCCTTTCATCATAATCCTTCATTAATGTGTTTAAACAGTTAATTGCCACAATATCCAATCTTCTGAGACTTGAAAAGGGACCCTAAGTAGATCAAAAGGGCTATGAATCCCTATTTGGGCAAGAGGGAGGAGAGGTTTTTTGTTGTGCTTGTTAATTAATCACATGTTAATTTTGCATTTATTGAATATTCACAACTTAATGTGAATAACCAAATGTACTTAGAGAGACATACTAGGCCATTATGGTCTTTTCATACACTGTGCATTCAAGAGTCGAGGGCTGTTTCTTTTGGGGGGCAAAGGATGTGAGGCAGTGATTCTTGAGAGTTTTCCTGGGTGGGGAAAGGGTTGGTAAATATTTGGTACTTTTATGTAAAGAAATATATATATATATATATATATATATACCATATACATTTTCTCTCTATAAAGAACTCTCATGTATTCTAACTCTATGCTAGTGTGCAATATTCAAGATATCAGACCATCTGGCTCCACATTCTGTTTTACCTCATATTCCCAGTAATTCAATCAAGCTGAAAAATTCTGTTTCTCAGGCATACCCTTCCCTGTTCTGTCATCAGTAATGAAAATATTTATCCAGTGCTTAGTCTGCATAAAACACTTTATCTTATATAATTATCAAACTTTCTTAAGTGGAAATTGTTATTATACCCATTTCACAGATGAGAAAAATTAAGGCTTGAAGATTTAAGGGACTTGCTAAAGGTCAAATAGTTAGCAAAGAGCAGAGCCAAAGAGTGTTCCAACCAAAGCAGTTTGATTCCAGAACTCTTTGGTCTCTCTGTCTATCTATCTATCTATCTTTCTATCTATCTACCTATCTAGCTACCTAACTATTCAGTTATCAAAGTATGAGGAAACTTGCTTTCTATCTTACATATTTGAAGCTATTCTCAAACATTTAGTAATCCTTGTTTCTTGGGTCACTAATCAAAGTTAAGAGTGAGATGCTAAAAACTTTCTGGAAACTCTCTGTACCTGGGTGGGCATGTTGATTGATCTCCCCTGCCCAATAGGTTGATTAGGGAGTCAGTCATTTTGTTGGTAGATATCCAAATCAATATCCATTGCTCATTTCTTTTGAGTCATTCTTTCTCCTCAGTGGTATTATCTAGGATGCCAGTGTCAGGGTGCAAGAGCAGGGGGCAGGGCTGTCTCTCTTCAGAATGCAGGCATGTATTTATTCTTTCTGTTTTTGGTACAGTAACTTACACCTTGTGCCCACAGACAGCTTTCTATAGAGAGTAAACCTCTCATCTGCCATATTTCTTTCAGTACCTAGTACAGAACATTCAGCACATTTTGGGGAGCAACAACAATAATCAGGTGATGGTTATTTATATGTTTCCTGTTTATGTGATCATTATGGTACAGGAAGAAAAATCTTTCCCAGTGATTATATATTCTTTTGTAGCTGTGCTTCATAATTAATTAATAAATAGGAATAAGGTAAAAAAATTGGATAAATTTTGCAATTTTTTTTTTTTTTTTTTTTTTTGTGGTATGTGGGCCTCTCACTGTTGTGGCCTCTCCCGTTGCGGAGCACACGCTCCGGACACTCAGGCTCTGGACGCTCAGGCTCAGCGGCCATGGCTCACGGGCCTAGCCGCTCTGCGGCATGTGGGATCTTCCCGGACCGAGGCACGAACCCGTGTCCCCTGCATCGGCAGGTGGACTCCCAACCACTGCACCACCAGGAAAGCCCAAATTTTGCAATTTTTTAATGCCTACTTTGCATTAAACATACATCAGCACTCATTTTCATAACAACCTGCAAGGCAGATATTACTATACCCAGTTTTCAACTGATAGACTAAAGCCTGGAGAAGTTTGTATTTAGGTAACACACACTTAATAAATCACTTTCACCTTATATGATGTCCTTTTATTTTGACCCTCTCAACAAATCTTTGTGATTATTTCTGTCCTTCTTTGACAAGTGAGAAAAAGAACTTGAAAGAGTGTTTCTCATGACTGTGATCTGTGAAACCCTGGGGGTCCCCAAGACCTTTTCAGGGGTCCCCAAGACCTTTTCAGGGGGTTCTTGAGGTCAACCCATTTTAATAATGAGACAGTTTTTGCCATTTTCACTCTCATTCTTCCATGAGTATATAGTGGTGTTTCCAAAGATTGTATAATAAGTGATTATGTCATCACTCTTTCAGATAATAAAGTGTGTGCTTGTATATTCTTGTGTTTTAAAGACTTCTTAGTATTAACTTTTAGTAGGGTAAATCTTGGTAGATGTAGCCCACATAGACAAAATCTCTTTGGAGTTCCTCAATAATTTTTGAAAGTGTAAAGGATCCTGAGACCAAAGAATTTGAGAACTGCTGCTTTAAAGTAATACCTTCCTTATATTCCACAGGAGTACAATTGATTTTTAGTAGAAATGAATTGGCAATACAGATATTCTTTGACCTTCTTAGTATACTGTGCCTCCCTGACATGGTATATTTTTGGATGTCAGAATCTTCTCTGTTTTAATAAGAGAAATTTAACTTTCCTGGAGGATAGGCCTTTATGTGTCCAGTAGAACAATGTGTCCCACAGAACAGCCCTAATTACAATATATTTAGCTTAATTAGCAAACAATTTTTCATGAAGACCTACAGATCCCTCTTTTCTCTTTTGCATTCAATATTATCACAGAAATGCACCTTGGATTCGGTTTACTTTGGAACATTTGATATTGTTAAGACTTCACTGTGTGGCCAGGGATGATGCCTGTACACATACCTTTCTTTGAGGCCATTTGTTTGTAGTACTTTTAAGGAACAAAGTGGCTTCTATGGAAGTTAATCTCTTTGATATTCACAATATAGAAAAATATATCAAAACTTCTTACAAGGCAGTCTGAAAAACCTAGATATAAGAATTATTGAATCCTTTTAGGTTACTGTCTGATTATTGGGAGACTATCTGGAAAAGCTGCTAAATTAGACGCGTTTGTATGTGATGCACACCAGAGAAAATCATACAACGGGTTTTTTTTCTAAGGTACTGGACTTTGATCTAAGTGTCTGTGAGCCAAACACTGTGTTTTCAGACATTTAGGCTTTATACTCTCTTGCAAATTAGGATGGAACTATTTCGCCGGTCTTAAATATATATATTTAACATAAGAATTATAATAAATTATAATATTTTAGAGACATTATCAGTTATTAGATTTTGAAGAAATTACCTTGAACTTCAAATTATATAGAGACCCCAAATTTTGACTCAGAAAAGATTAAATTGCAAGTAGTAAAAAAAAAAAAATGTAAAAGTTGATGATTTTTATTCTATCAAAGGTCCTTAAATCAACTACCTGAGAAGTGAGAACACTTCCCAACATCCCAGCTGTTTTATTTGCACCAAATTTCCTAGAGTTCATGACTAATACTGATTGGGGGGCTTTCCTGGTGGCACAGTGGTTAAGAATCCACCTGCCAATGCAGGGGACATGGGTTCGAGCCCTGGTCTGGGAAGATCCCACATGCCATGGAGCAACTAAGCCCATGTGCCACAACTACTGAGCCTACACTCTAGAGCCCGTGAGCCACAACTACTGAGCCCACGTGACACAACTACTGAAGCCCGCGCGCCTGGAGCCCGTTCTCCGCAACAAGAGAAGCCACCACAATGAGAAGCCTGTGCACTGCAACAAAGAGTAGTCCCCGCTTGCCGCAACTAGAGAAAGCCCACGTGCAGCAACGAAGACCCAATGCAGCCAAAAGTAAATAAATAAATAAAATAAATTTGTTAAAAAAAATACTGATTGGGGCAGTTGAATCGATTGAGCGGCAATCCCCATTAATCATTAAGACAGCTGAAATGAGCAGATCAGCCACAGGACAGTTTATTTCGTGTGTATGGACATAGCTTTAATTCCCAGCACAGAGAGCCTCAGAGAAATTTTCTTAATACAAATATGTTTTTGACTGAGTACACATTAAAGAGTCATTTTCTCCAGTGCTGTAGGGAACAAGAGCTTAGGGACATGGTCGTAGCATGTTGACACTGCATTTAAGGTTTGTAACAAAGGGCCTTATTCTTTACCCTAAGGGTTAGAAATGAGCCCTGGTAAATCTACACCAGGAAAACATCTGCAGGTGTTTTCACAGTGAGGATAGAGTGAGCCTCTGTCCCCTGAACGAGAATAAAATGCCCCTGTGCATTGTGATTGTAATGCTTTCTGAATTTTCTAAGTTTGCTCTCTCCACATCTGGTTACAAGCAAGGCCTGGATTATATAAGAGATGGATGCCTCCAAAGAGATTCCCAATTAAAAACTCTGATTCCCCCCTAGGAGTTTCTTGGATGAACACAAAGTCTGAAAGTTAGTGGCAACACAAACTGGTCGCTGATTGTGAGAAAACATTTGAGAAAGAGATGAGCAACATTTGCTGTCTGCATTCAAAATTTCTGAAATATAACAAGTAAAATATGAAAGAATATTCACAAAATATCTATGAGGGAAGTTCTATATAATAAGATGATTAAACCCCAAGTTACAGCTTTTATCCATAAAACAATTTTTAAAAAATACTGTAGAATCCACCAACACAAAAGAACTTGGGCAAGAGGGCAGACGTTTATAAAAATGAAACTTGATTCTGATTTTTGTGAGCAGCTAATTTGGAATAATGTAAAACTTTTTTACATTATTCCCTTGAAACATCACTATTTCTGTGAAATCTGTAGGTTGGGTAGTCATGTTCTCTCCCCCTTTTAATTATACACCTTTTGAGAAAAATGACTTGTTTCTAAATAGTCAACTACTACTTGCTATCTTTTTTGAACTTATACTTGGCCAAATGTTCCTTAGTTGTTCTTTCTATAGATGCTGGATTTTGATTTCCTTTTGCCTCTGATTGGTACATAAGGGTTGTCTGCTATTCTCTCTCTTCCCCTCTCTCTCTCTCTCTCTCTCTCTCTCTCTCTCTCCATATATATATATATATATATATATATATATATATGCATACATATGTAATCTTTTCAAAAGAGAAAATACTGAGAAGACTAATGAACACAATTGATGTTTTCACTTTTGCCATGGCTCTCTAAATATAATGTTGAGTCACAATAGAAAAGTGTCCATTTCAGAAAACTTCTTCTTTCTATGGGTGAATGTCCCCTTTATTCTTGGACATGTCAGGAGTTATTTGAAGTCTTTTTGGAGCAGCCAGTCATCTGCAGGAAAATTTGACTGGAGACTCAGGGTGGTTTAGAATGACTTTCTTATTTTGGACTGTTTCTCAATGCAAGTTCATGTTTACATGTTGGTATGATGTGTGAATCTATTTGACAAAGGTGTCAAGCCTCAGGGAGAGTTTTTTGAAGGGTGAAATCAGAGCTGCTCTGACAAATAATTCAATATTTGCTCATCATAATACCACAAAATATTTTTATATTTTGTATATGTTAAACGTATTTCATATCTGCCATCATCATATTAACATAATATCAGATATATAGCAAACTGTGCATGGGAATCAAAAGCCAATATTGTATTTGTTTTAAATATTCTAAGCCTGTATTCAGATACAAATAGTGAACACATATAAATTTGCAGATCTGAAGTCTTCTCTTTTTACTCTAATGATTTTCATTTTATTCAACATAAATAATTCATCACTTACATGAATGAAGTAGGAGAAATGCAAAAGATAATTTGTTCATAAAAGAAGAGTATCTTAGAGCAGCAAGAAGCGCTGTTTCTCCACCACAAATTAGAAGAAAAAAAAGTGTGCAATGGTTGAGGGAAAAAGAGAAGAGGGACGTGTATTCTGAGGTCCCCACATCTGGCTTCACGTTTGCACGGGAGAGTGGATACACAGAGCAGCTGGGAAGAGAAAAGTAGCTACAGTCTCAAAAATATCTCCTTGTCTCCCTAAAGCGGCAGAGAATCAATCAAAAGTGCGGTTCAGTATGGGCCACGTGGAATGAGCCAACAGCAACCTTAGCTGTGACATGGATACTGATGACGTGGGAGCAGCTTCTCTCCTCACCAGCTCCAATCTCTTGACAACTTTTAGATCCTGAAACTGTCTGTGGCACATCATGATGGACAGGATCCCTCAACATCATGATGATTAAGTGTCTGGCCTGTGAAGCAAGTGTTTACTCAGAAAGTTGTCTAGTTAAAAAATATACAGTTGAATAATAAATTTATATTCTTAATTAATGGATTTTGAGATCTGTGATTCTTTGGGGGCAAATATATTATTCCCACATTAGAGAATGGTAACCTGAAGTTCAGAGAGTTTGAATAACTTACTCAAGATCATAAAACTGGTAAACAACAGAGCCAGGCTATGTTCACCTCAGTCTGTGTGTGCCCAGTGGATCCATGATCCACTTACTGCGTTTTTCTATAATCCAGGATTAGAGCAATAGTCTCAGATCATTAAATGGAAGCCACGTGAAGAGACAGTACACAGACAGTTGTGCCTTAGACTGAGAGAGTGAATCTAGTTTAAAAGAGGAGTGAGCAGTCTGCAGACCAAAATTGAGTTCCTTAATTCAGTTTACAAATAATAAGGCTGATGTTTTGGAGTTTTTTTGAGTCCCCAGCTATTTCTCATCTGGATCAGAATGTTTAGGGTAAAGTGATATGATTAATATACCAGCATCTAACTATTCACTAACAACACACATCAGCACGGTATTTGGAAATAGAATTAAAGACAGATTCATGGCTATAAAATCTATTCTTACTATCAGATCTCAGCCAGGTAGTTCAAAAAAATGTATGTAACATTATGTAACATTGATATATGTATTAAAGACCAAGTAAATTCAATACTTTTAAGAAGCTTATAAACTAAAGTTTTCACATCTCTTTCATTATAGCCCCAAAGAATGACTCTTTTTTGCTTTATTGCAAGATCATTTTGTATTCCCATCCTCTCTGAATTATTTGAAGAATATTTCTAGTTTATATTTTAGCACTTCATTTACTTCAGAATTTCTAGTTTGCATTTTTCAAAGTTGCTTTTATTTTGGCTGATATTTATTTCTTACCTTAGCAACACTTCTTTATGTTAATTTGACCTTTTCATTTGTCTTTAATACCCTCTTCAACTTGAGTAGCTCCTATTTTGTTAACTTGATGGGGTCAATACGTGTTTAACCTATGTCTAGGGAGATTTGTTTGTTGTGATTTCAAACCTTATTTCAGTTCTTTCTGTCAGAGGCCTCAAATAAGGAAGGATCATTTTTTTGGGAAGTGGCTATTATAGAAATAATGGAGCAGTAAATGAACATTATATATTGCAGTTTAGACCAATTCGGTCAGTAGAATATCTTTGTATTGGTATATCTATTGTAAAACATCACAGCACACATTCTAAAAATAGTAACTGGCATTATAATATTTAACATTCAGTGTGCCAGGAAACTTTCTAAGAGGTTTATTTGTATTAAGGAATATAATCTCCATAATAATACTAAATACAGGTACTATTATTAAACTCCAATTTACAGATAAGAAAACTGAGATAGAGGTCACACAGCTAGGACCTGTGTGTGTGTGGTTAAAGGGTATGGTCAGTGAAATCATTGCCAAATCTTAATGGAAATGTTACTTAAGAGTCAGATGAAATGGTCCAGTTTGATTCATAATTAAAGGTATGGGGTCATTTTTCTCCTCTCCAGACAAAATTGCCCCAGTCCTTGATGGATTAGTACAAGGACCCTTCTTACTCTTCCAGTCTCCTTAGATGATGGCTCACTCACCTTAGGTGTGAGCAGAATGGATGGGCTGATTCAAAGGCTATCACCTCTGTGATTCAGGGTCTCACTAGAAATTCATGCATCTGAGTCTAGGGCATGAAATATAAATGGCTTCCTTAAGACTCTAATTGACTCCCAGAGACTAAATCTAATGTTGAGCAGAACGCCATACAGATTGTTAATTAAAATGACTGCAAAGTCTAGTTGAAAATTTGGGGACTTCAGAATCAAAGAATCTAGGAAGCAAGTCTCAGCTGTGCCACCAACTACCTGTGTGACCCTGGACAAATAGCTTCCCCTCTGATGTTCAGTTTCTTCATCTATCACATGGGAATGTCTACTTTTCAAAGTTTGGGGAGTGAGTAGAAACAAGTCATGCAAACACCCATGTACATAGGTTCTCAGTAAGTATTTTTTTTTAGATATACATTTTAAAATAATAACTAGAATTATGACTTATAACATTATGCGAGAACATATAAGATTTTTAGGAATTTCATGTAATGTCTGTAATGTTAATATTAACATATTTCCATACAAATAACCCAAAGAAAGTTTAATATTAGTTTTTATAAATTTTTAAATTTAATTTATTTTTTTATACAGCAGGTTATTATTAGTCACCAGTTTTATACACATCAGTGTATACATGTCAATTCCAGTCGCCCAATTCATCACACCACCATCCCCCCGCCCCCCCCATGGCTTTCCCCCCTTGGTGTGTCCATACATTTGTTCTCTACATCTGTATCTCAACTTCTGCCCTGCAAACCGGTTCATCTGTACCATTTTTCTGGTTCCACACACATGCGTTAATATACGAAATTTGTTTACTCTTTCTGACTTACTTCACTCTGTATGACAGTCTCTAGATCCATCCACGTCTCAACAAATGACCCAATTTCGTTCCTTTTTATGGCTGAGTAATAGTCCATTGTATATATGTACCACATCTTCTTTATCCATTTGTCTGTCTATGGGCATTTAGGTTGCTTCCATAACCTGGCTATTGTAAATAGTGCTGCAGTGAACATTGGGGTGCATGTGTGTTTTTGCATTATGTTTTTCTCTGGGTATATGCCCAGTAGTGGGGTTGCTGGGTCATATGGTAATTCTATTTTTAGTTTTTTAAGGAACCTCCATACTGTTCTCCATAGTGGCTGTATCCATTTACATTCCCACCAACAGTGCAAGAGGGTTCCCTTTTCTCCACACCTTCTCCAGCATTTGTTGTTTGTAGATTTTCTGATGATGCGCATTCTAAGTGGTGTGAGGTGATACCTCACTGTAGTTTTGATTTACATTTCTCTAATAGTTAGTGA
The DNA here is from genome assembly GCF_964341445.2 of Mesoplodon mirus. Classification (NCBI taxonomy): domain Eukaryota; kingdom Metazoa; phylum Chordata; class Mammalia; order Artiodactyla; family Ziphiidae; genus Mesoplodon; species Mesoplodon mirus. The sequence continues at coordinate 26,145,772 of NC_138996.1, forward strand.
TGTTGAGCAGCTTTTCATGTGTTTCTTGGCCATCTGTATGTCTTCTTTGGAGAAATGTCTATTTAGGTCTTCTGCCCATTTTTGGATTGGGTTGTTTGTTTCTTTAATATTGAGCTGCATTAGCTTTTTATATATTTTGGAGATTAATTCTTTGTCCATTGATTCGTTTGCAAATATTTTCTCCCATTCTGAGGATTGTCTTTTTGTCTTGTTTATGGTTTCCTTTGCTGTGCAAAAGCTTTTAAGTTTCATTAGCTCCCATTTGTTTATTTTTCTTTTTATTTCCATTACTCTAGGAGGTGGATCAAAAAAGATTTTGCTGTGATTTATGTCAAAGAGTGTTCTTCCTATGTTTTCCTCTAAGAGTTTTATAGTGTCCGGTCTTACATTTAGGTCTCGAATCCATTTTGAGTTTATTGTTGAGTATGGTGTTAGGGAGTGTTCTAATTTCATTCTTTTACCTGTAGCTGTCCAGTTTTCCCAGCACCACTTATTGAAGAGACTGTCTTTTCTCCATTGTATATCCTTGCCTCCTTTATCATAGATTAGTTGACCATATGTGCATGGGTTTATCTCTGGGCTTTCTATCTTGTTCCATTGATCTATGTTTCTGTTTTTGTGCCAGTACCATATTGTCTTTATTACTGTGGCTTTGTAGTATAGTCTGAAGTCAGGGAGTCTGATTCCTCCAGCTCCACTTTTTTCCCTCAAGACTGCTTTGGCTATTCAGGGTCTTTTGTGTCTCCATACAAATTTTAAGTTTTTCTGTTCTAGTTCTGTTAAAAATGCCATTGGTAATTTGATAGGGATTGCATTGAATCTGTAGATTGCTTTGTGTAGTATAGTCATTTTCACAATATTGATTCTTCCAGTCCAAGAACATGGTATATCTCTCCATCTGTTGGTATCATCTTTAATTTCTTTCATCAGTGTCTTATAGTTTTCTGCATACAGGTCTTTTGTCTCCCTAGGTAGGTTTATTCCTAGGTATTTTATTCTTTTTGTTGTAGTGGTAAATGGGAGTGTTTCCTTAATTTCTCTCTCAGATTTTTCATCATTAGTGTATAGGAATGCAAGAGATTTCTGTGCATTAATTTTGTATCCTGCAACTTTACCAAATTCATTGATTACTTCTAGTAGTTTTCTGGTGGCATTTTTAGGATTTTCTGTGTATAGTATCATGTCATCTGCAAACAGTGACAGTTTTACTTCTTTTCCAATTTGTATTCCCTTTATTTCTTTTTCTTCTCTGATTGCCATGGCTAGGACTTCCAAAACTATGTTGAGTAGTAGTGGTAAGAGTGGACATCCTTGTCTTGTTCCTGATTGTAGAGGAAATGCTTTCAGTTTTTCACCATTGAGAATGATGTTTGCTGTGGGTTTGCCATATATGGCCTTTATTATGTTGACATAGGTTCCCTCTATGCCCACTTTCTGGAAAGTTTTAATCATAAATGGGTGTTGAATTTTGTCAAAAGCTTTTTCTGCATCTATTGAGATGATCATATGGTTTTTATTCTTCAATTTGTTAATATGGTATATCACATTGATTGATTTGCATATATTGAAGAATCCTTGCATCCCTGGGATAAATCCCACTTGATCATGGTGTATGATCCTTTTATTGTGTTGTTGGATTCTGTTTGCTAGTATTTTGTTGAGGATTTTTGCATCTATATTCATGAGTGATATTGGTCTGTAATTTTCTTTTTTTGTAGTATCTTTGTCTGGTTTTGGTATCAGGGTGATGGTGGCCTCATAGAAAGAGTTTGGGAGTGTTCCTTCCTCTGCAAGTTTTTGGAAGAGTTTGAGAAGGATGGGTTTTAGCTCTCCTCTAAATGGTTAATAGAATTCACATGTGAAGCCATCTGGTCCTGGACTTTTGTTTGTTGGAAGATTTTTAATCACAGTTTCAATTGCATTACTTGTGATTGGTCTGTTCATAATTTCTGTTTCTTCTTGGTTCAGTCTTGGAAGGTTATACCTTTCTAAGAATTTGTCCATTTCTTCCAGGTTGTTAATTTTATTGGCATAGAGTTGCTTGTAGTAGTCTCTTAGGATGCTTTGTATTTCTGTCGTGTCTGTTGTAACTTCTCCTTTTTCATTTCTAATTTTATTGATTTGAGTCCTCTCCCTCTTTTTCTTGATGAGTCTGACTAATGGTTTATCAATTTTGTTTATCTTCTCAAAGAACCAGCTTTTAGGTTTATTGAGCTTTGTTATTGTTTTCTTTGTTTCTATTTCATTTATTTCTGCTCTGATCTTTATGATTTCTTTCCTTCTGCTAACTTTGGGTTTTGTTTGTTCTTCTTTCTCTAGTTCCTTCAGGTGTAAGTTTAGATTGTTTATTTGAGATTTTTCTTGTTTCTTGAGGTAGGCTTGTATAGCTATAAACTTCCCTCTTAGAACTGCTTTTGCTGCATCCTATAGGTTTTGGATCGTCGTGTTTTCATTGTCATTTGTCTCTAGGTATTTTTTGATTTCCTCTTTGATTTCTTCAGTGATCTCTTTGTTATTTAGCAACGTATTGTTTAGCCTCCATGTGTTTGTGTTTTTTACATTTTTTTCCCTGTAATTCATTTCTAATCTCATAGTGTTGTGGTCAGAAAAGATGCTTGATATGATTTCAATTTTCTTAAATTGACTGAGGCTTGATTTGTGACCCAAGATGTGATCTATCCTGGAGAATGTTCCGTGCACACTTGAGACGAAAGTGCTGTTTTTGGATGGAATGTCCTATAAATATCAATTAAATCTGGTCTATTGTGTCATTTAAAGCTTCTGTTTCCTCATTTAGTTTCATTTTGGATGATCTGTCCATTGGTGTAAGTGAGGTGTTAAAGTCCCCCACTATTATTGTGTTACTGTCGATTTCCTCTTTTATAGCTGTTAGCAGTTGCCTTATGTATTGAGGTGCTCCTATGTTGGGTGCATATATATTTATAATTGTTGTATCTTCTTATTGGATTGATCTCTTGATCATTTTGTAGTGTCCTTCCTTGTCTCTTGTAACATTCTTTATTTTAAAGTCTATTTTATCTGATATGAGTATTGCTACTCCGGCTTTCTTTTGATTTCCATGTGCATGGAATATCTTTTTCCATCCCCTCACTTTCTGTCTGTATGTGTCGATAGGTCTGAAGTGGGTCTCTTATAGACAGCATATATATGGGTCTTGTTTTTGTATCCATTCAGCAAGCCTGTGTCTTTTGGTTGGAGCATTTAATCCATTCACATTTAAGGTAATTATCGATATGTATGTTCCTATGACCATTTTCTTAATTGTTTTGGGTTTGTTTTTGTAGGTCCTTTTCTTCACTTGTGTTTCCCACTTAGAGAAGTTCCTTTAGCGTTTGTTGTAGACCTGGTTTGGTGGTGCTGAATTCTCTTAGCTTTTGCTTGTCTGTAAAGCTTTTGATTTCTCCATCGAATCTGAATGAGATCCTTGCTGGGTAGAGTAATCTTGGTTGTAGGTTTTTCCCTTTCATCACTTTAAGTATATCATGCCACTCCCTTCTGGCTTGTAGAGTTTCTGCTGAGAAACCAGCTGTTAACCTTATGGGAGTTCCCTTGTATGTTATTTGTCATTTTTCCCTTGCTGCTTTCAATAATTTTTGTTTGTCTTTAATTTTTGCCAATTTGATTACTATGTGTCCCGGCGTGTTTCTCCTTGGGTTTATCCTGTGTGGGACTCTCTGTGCTTCCTGGACTTGGGTGGCTATTTCCTTTCCCATGTTAGGGAAGTTTTCGACTATAATCTCTTCAAATATTTTCTCGGGTCCTTTCTCTCTCTCTTCTCCTTCTGGGACCCATAAAATGTGAATGTTGTTGCATTTAATGTTGTCCCAGAGGTCTCTTAGGCTGTCTTCATTTCTTTTCCTTCTGTTTTCTTTATTCTGTTCCATGACAGTGAATTCCACCATTGTGTCTTCCAGGTCACTTATCCGTTCTTCTGCCTCAGTTATTCTGCTATTGATTCCTTCTAGTATAGTTTTCATTTCAGTTATTGTATTGTTCATCTCTGTTTGTTTGTTCTTTAATTCTTCTAAGTCTTTGTTAAACATTTCTTGCATCTTCTTGATCTTTGCCTCCATTCTTTTTCCGAGGTCCTGGATCATCTTCACTATCATTATTCTGAATTTTTTTTCTGGAAGGTTGCCTATCTCCACTTCATTTAGTTGTTTTTCTGGGGTTTTATCTTGTTCCTTCATCTGGTACATAGCCCTCTGCCTTTTCATCTTGTCTTTCTTTCTGTGAATGTGGTTTCTGATCCACAGGGTGCAGGATTGTAGTTCTTTATGTTCTCAGTAAGTTTTAGGTATAATTTTATCCAAAGGAAAAAAATTCCCCCAAAAGAAAGAAGCATTTGTTATACTTTATCCTAAACATTTCTTTCCAACAACACAATATTTAGAATTTTTTTTTCTTGAGACCACTGAATAACTTATGTATGGTGACCAACAATTTAATTAATGAGAATGGTCCAAGCTAATCTTGGGTGACTGAAAGCCATATATTGTAATTCACATGTCGTGGTCAGTGTTAAAAAATTAAACACACAAGTTTACTTCAGAGGTTTTGTTCCAACAAAGTGGTTCCGTCCTGGGATTCCTCAACTCTGTGAGTGCAAGAAGGTGGCAGTGGGGTTGAGTGAGCTTGTCTTAGCTTGGTCCACTATAGCAAAATACCATAGGCTGGATGATTTAAAGAGCAGACATTTATTTTCCCACAGTTCTGGAGGCTGGAAGTCAGAATTCAGGGTGCCAGCGTGTCAGGTTCTGGTGAGAGTTCTCTTCCTGACTTGCAAATGGTGCCTTTTCACTGTGTTCACATGGCCTTCCCTTGGTGCATGCTCAGGAAAAGAGAAAGTAATCTCTCTCTCCCTCTTGTAAGAACACTCTCTCTTCCTTTTCTTCTGATCTTATTTCTAATTCCATCATGAAAGTCTCATGCTCGTGATGTAATCTGAATCTAATTACCTCTCAAAAATCCCACCTCCAGTACCATCACATTGGGGGTTAGGGCTTCAATATATGAATTAAGTGGAGAACATAACATTCAGTTCGTAACAGAGCTGTTTTAAACGTTTCCAAACAGTAAAGTGGGATTCATAGATTTACCCTCTATAAAGCAGCTCAGGCTAATAAAAACCACAAAATTCTTTGCTATAATTTTATCAACTCTGTGTGGTAACAAATAGTTGTCTCACACTGATCATGAATTTATTTATTTATTTATTTATTTTTGGTACGCGGGCCTCTCACTGCCGTGGCCTCTCCCACTGCGGAGCACAGGCTCCGGATGCGCAGGGCCAGCGGCCATGGCTCATGGGCCCAGCCGCTCCATGGCATGTGGGATCCTCGCAGACCGGGACACGAACCCGTGTCCCCTGCATCGGCAGGCAGACTCCCAACCACTGCGCCACCAGGGAAGCCCCTGAGAATTTAGATTAATATGTATGATTAATAAACAAAAAAATATTACTTAATAAAATGCAGTTTAATGGATAAAATGTTTCAAAATTCAGTGTCTTTGCTGCTGGAAAGAAAAACAGAATAATTTCAGGTGTAGTTGATAAAAAGAATGTTAGCATGGATTTAAGGTAAAGTAATCAGCACATGACTAAGACATGGTGATTGTTTGATACCCTAGCAGGAGGATCTTCCTGGCAGTATTTAACCTCATAACAAGAAATTTTTCCAGTAAAGCATAAGGAATTTCTGAAAGAATCAAAATATGTGATCTATAAGGTTTGTGGTTCAAGTGACCAGGGAAGCCCTACTAGGACATTCTCAGTCTCTTAGACCTAAAATCAATGTTTAGAGTGTGGGTAGTCCCAGGGCATCCAGCTTTATTGTGGAGGTGGGCAGTAGAGAGAGAAAGGGGAATGCATATAGAACATGTAACTACAACAGAACAGAGGCAGAGAGCAACTGGGGAGGCACAGCTGGCACAAGTCACTAATTAGCAAATATTTCACTGAGTGAATGAGCAAAGGCATGTCAGATGAAACAGTGTTGATTACAACATAGTAAGGTGTTATAGCATGGCTCAGTGAAAGAAGTACACCTTTGCAAGAGAGAGGAATTGAAAAAGAAAGGAAAGAGTTCAGGAGAACAGATGACTATTCGTATAAGGCTTTCATACCAGATAATCAAAGCATTAGTAATAAAATATCTTGTCGTCAAGTAAATGCATAAAGAATCTCTAAGTTCCCTGATACATATGCAAGTAGCATAATATCCCCTCTTGACAAAGTATTTGCAGAGTGTTGATCTAATCTTCCTTACTGCTTTTGCAGAAGACTGACGATAACCAAACCAGAGTGATGAGACTGTGACCTACTTCTAAAGATTTTTAGAAAAAAAGGACTTCTGCTACCAATATCCACACTCAATAATAACTGTATTTGTTTAGCCCTTACAGTTTACAAAGTGCTTTTCATAGATTTCTGATTTAGATTTTCACCATTGGTGATGCAGGAAGGACACAGTTTATTTCTGTTGCAGACAAGCAAGGGAAGGCTCATCCAAAAACATGGTCAAGATCAAGTTGCTGAATAAGGACTCGAGTTGGGTCATTAATACAGGTCTTCCAGTTCCCAGTTCTTGCAGCTAAATCCTAAATCTTGTTGACTCTAGATAAATACTGTCAAAAAGTACTTTTTGTTCCTAAATTAGATGTCTCATACAGTAATGAGGATGCAATTTTTCTTGATTTTTAAAAAACGAAGATAGAGAATATTACTGGCAGACATCTAAGACATTTAGTGATTAAAAAAGATTAAAATTATCCAGCATAATTGTGTTAACCTTTCTACTTAGACCATATTTTCTAACTCTTTAATCATCTTAGGTGGGTCTCATTTCACTGTCTAATTATTAGAAGTTGTGGTAAGCAGTGAGATAAAGTTACTTTACTGTTTCTTGCAAAACACAATCTGTCACAGTAAGATAATTATGTGCAGAAAAAAATGAACAGTTAAGAACCTAACAGCACCTATTTTCTACAAATGAGTGAATAAAAGAACTGCTGACAGTTAAAAGACTATTAAAAATGTTCTTTCACAATACAGTGGGGTGAATTAGAAGCTAACAGTAAAAATGTGCTTAAATATAAATTGGCACAAGCCATCTTAAAGAAATGTTATTGTTCTTATAATACTGTGGTTTTAAATTATAGTTCTTGTTTTCAAATGTTAAAATTGGAAACTTTATATCCTGGTACCACAGCCTTAAATATCTTATAATATTGTGTGGTCATATGAAATCCTGCATATAAAAGCATTTTAGGTATAACACTGTGGAAATATGAGTTAAGGACAATAATTGTATAGTGAATGCTTTACGTTTTACGCATAAGCCTTGCACATATATTGCTCACCCTATAAAGTATTATTATCTATATTTTAGCCAAGTAAACTGGATTGAGAAGCTAGGAATCTCCTCCAAATATCACACAGCTCTTGTGCTGAACTCAGGGAACAGACTCATTCTTCTCATTTCAAATATGGGACTTATTCCATTTTTTTCACTTTACCTTTCCAACTATTCTACGTGATTCATGCAGCAATTTTCTACTATCCATCCCAGCTAAAAATGTAGGTGACATTCAATTTTAAAAGTTTTAGTCCCTTTTATCTCCTCTGTCTATAGTGACAGAATGTACAGAATGTCCTTAATAATAAGAATTCAACTTTTTAGACAATCAGAATATTGATACATAAGGTTGCTACACTTTTCTGTATGTTAGCTATCATCATCTTTTAGGTGCATGTGCTGGACTTTATTCTTTTTAGAAAGAATGTATTTAGTAGTCTGTATTCACTGCTGTAGCAACCTTTACCCAAAACATTGAATTATTTCTGACAAACATGGAGAAAAATAGCTTCCTCACCTACTGAAACTCAGATGGGATTCAAGCATGAAATTCCTGCCCTGGTTTGAGGGCTTGCAGGAGATTACAATGACCAGTAGTTGCATCCACAAGGGCTTGCCAGTTTTGTAAACCCGTAGCCATAGGAGGTTGTTTTAAGGTGTCTTAGTTTAGCTGCTATAACAAAGTACCATAGACTGGGTGGGTTATCAACAACAGAAATGTATTTTTCACAGTCTGGAGGCTGACAGTTCAAGATTAGGGTGCCAGTATGGTCTAGTTCTGGTGAAAGCCCTCTTCTAGGATGCAGACTGCTAATTTCTTATTGTATCCTCATGTAGGCGAGCAGAATGAGGAAGTAAACTCTTTGTGATTCTTATAAGGACACTAATTCCATTTATGAAGCCCCCATCCTCATGACTTCATCTTAATCCTGATTACCTCCCAAAGGCCCCACCTCCTAATACCATCATGGGTATGGTTTCAACACATGAATTTTGGGGGGACACAAACATCAAGTCTATAATAGAAGGAGAACTGGAAGTAAGTTGGATTTTGTGATTGGTCAGGCATAGATTTTTGAGTCCCAGCTCTATCATTCCACTTACTCTGTGTGAATGACTTCAAAACTCAATATTCCTAGGTATAATATGAAACTAATAATTACTTAGAACTCATGCAAAAACTAGCAATAATATTTGAAAGCTACTAGCACTATGCATAGTATGCATTTAATAAATGGTGGCTATTATTTTTTTTTTTTTTTTTTTTTTTTTTTTTTGCGGTATGCGGGCCTCTCACTGTTGTGGCCTCTCCCGTTGCGGAGCACAGGCTCCGGATGCGCAGGCCCAGCGGCCATGGCTCACGGGCCCAGCCGCTCCGCGGCATATGGGATCCTCCCAGACCGGGGCACGAACCCGTATCCCCTGCATCGGCAGGCGGACTCTCAACCACTGCGCCACCAGGGAGGCCCGGTGGCTATTATTATCTTTGAATAATTTTATGCTAAGTTTCATGTGGTAGAACACTTACTTCTTTTGGGAACAGGTCACACAGAAGGTGTACACATTAGAACCCTCTGTATACTTATACCTCTAATCGCAACCCCTTTCTCCAAATGTACATGTGCTTATTCCTTTAAAAACTAAGATTATTTGGGTTCAGAGCTCCTGCTTCATAGGGTTATTGTGATGATTGCAGGGATAAGATATGTAAAGTGTCAAGAACGATGCCTGGGCTTCCCTGGTGGCGCAGTGGTTGAGAGTCCGCCTGCGGATGCAGGGGACACGGGTTCGTGCCCCGGTCTGGGAAGATCCCACATGCCGCGGAGTGGCTGGGTCCGTGAGCCATGGCCACTGAGCCTGCACGTCCGGAGCCTGTGCCCCACAATGGGAGAGGCCACAACAGTGAGAGGCCCGCGTACCGCAAAAAAAAAAAAAAAAAAAAAAAAAAAAAGAACGATGCCTAACATGTTGCAAGCTTACATCATAGTTAGCAATTAATGTCATTAGTGGATCTCCTATCCTTTCTTTATGGAGATCATCCCACCTCATTCCCCTTGACGTCTTCTTTCACACCATGCTACCTGTATGTTGCATATTTACAATGTAGATCTGTTTTATTTATTAAATAACTCTTTTCATTGTCTGCTGTCAACAGTGGTCCCTATAATATACAAAGCTCAAACTTTCTACTCCTCTATTGTATCACTCAAATGTAACTCCTCACTCTTTTCTCTGACCTTGAAGAGTCTAGAATCTGTTTGTGTGGTGAGTCTTTGATTATTTGGAATATTTGCATTTTCTATTTTTTTCAACCGCTCAACAAATAATGAAAAGAAATAATTCCAACTCTGTGCTTGCAGTTCTTGTAGTTTAGGAGAGGGGATATCTCATAATCTTGTAATACAAGGTAGTATATGTAATACAAGACTATGTAATACAAGATATCACATGCTAAGTGGCAGATGAGTTGCACACACAGTAGGACTACAGAAGTTCAGGGGCTGAGGAGGTCATTGTGGTCGGGGGCAGCCAGGAAAGGTGGCATGAAAGAAGTAGGCAAAGAGCTGGCATTCACTTGTAAAGGGTAGTGATCACTCCATTCGTGCAGCAATGCACAAGGAAGAAATGGATCAAGCTTGTAATGTTTGGAGTAAATTCTCTCCTTAAGTGTTCTACAGACACTTCCAACTCTTTGAGTTTAAACCTTAAGTGGTTGTCCCAGCTTTCCTTGCCTCAAATACCTACCCACCTTTCCACACAGGCACACAAACACATTCAGGTCTCCCAATCTTACTGCCCAGTGCTCCTGTGTATCCAGTTTTCAATCTAGAAGCTGGTAAATGATCCATGACTTTGCTCCCTTATAGTTCTGAGTCTCTAATCAATCACAAAGTGCTGTTGATTCTCCTCCTAAATATCTCTCCGATCTCTCCACTTGTATGCATCACCAGTGCCACCACCCGATTGGGTCACTGTTGTTTTGTGCCTGGAACAGGCTCCTACTTGTTCTCCCTAAGTCCAGTCCCCACGCAGCACCTAGAATGACATTTCTGAAATATAAATCCAATTGCTCTTTCTGCACCTAAACAGAGTAGCTGCTTTCAGGAAAGACATCGCCACAGTGGAATAGCTGTAACCTCTGTGCCTAGCAGTGTTGGGTCCACAGTGGCATTGCCAGTGGTCTCGGTGGGTAGTGCCAGTTAAAGTGGGCAGGTATTGCTTGTCCAGGGGGAAGTTGGACCTCTAGAATGTGAGTGGATTTCTCTCTGAGCATCTTTGATACTTCCTTAGAGGTTCCCAGATACACAGCAGGAGATAGAGAATGTTTGAGGGGATTGGTTGATGCTCTTTAGCTTGACTAGGAAGGGCCACAGTAGTTTGAGTATTAAAGTGTTCTTATTTGCACTCACCAGCTGGAGGCAAATGAGTTCAACACTAATATACAATTAGTGATTCAGTACTTCTCCATGATCTATTTGTCCTGCATGGGATACTCTCCCATATCTGCCCACCCTGAAGTTCCTTATTTTCCTACAATACCCAGTTTATTTTATTTTTTTAAAAAGTCTTTATTGAATTTGTTACAATATTGCTTCTGTTTTATGTTTGGGTTTTTTGGCCCCAAAGCATGTGGGATCTTAGCTCCCCAACCAGGGATTGAACCTGTACCCCCTGCATTGGGGCGCGAAGTCTGAACCATTAGACCGCCAGGGAAGTCCCCTTATAATACCTAGTTTAAAAAGACACTTTCTCTGAGAAAATTGTCTGCCACCCCCTGCCCCCAGGCAGATTTAGGGACACCTCTGTTCTCCCACGGTGCTCAGCTCCAGCCTTGTGGCAGGGTTGTATCACAAAACTTTAGTCTATATGTGCCCTCCATATATTGCTCACATCTGCTTGCTCACTGATACCCCAAGGGCCACCATCCTGCACATGGCAGTCACTGAAGAGCTGAGACAGACTTAGAAGACTTGTGTGAAAACTTGAAGATCAAGATTTTTGTGCTCCCCAAGACCTGGAAAGTGTGTGTCTTTGGAAAAGGGGGAAGAGGCCGATTGGAGAGAAAAGGATTGTCTGTCCCAAGGGCCCAGGGCTGAGTATATGGGAGCTTTATAATTTGTGGTGGCATAGGTATGAGGGGAAACCTTTCCCCATCCATCCCCAGTTCACCGAGTAGGACCTGAACCACTTTAAGTTTTTGATGAAACAGGGCGAGCCTACTTGCTGAAATTCTGATGTCCAAAGGGTTACTGACTCATTCTGTAGATTTTCTGTGAACATTAGGGGAACTGAATTAAGATACTGCAGCATGGAAGGAACATTAGGAGTTTTAAAACGTGAATGAAAGGAGTTAGGAAATTAGAGGTATTTGCTAGATGAATATGTTCTTGAGATCTGCTGTACAACCCAGGACCTGCAGTTAACAATACAGTATTGTGCATTTCAAAGTTTGTTAAGAAGGTAGATATCATGTTAAGTGTTCTTACCACACACAGAAACACAGACATACACAGACACACACGAAAACAACTAAAAGAACACAAGGAAATTCTGGGAAGTGTTGGATATAGTATATACTTCTTTGATTGTGGTGATGGTATCACTAGTGTTTGCATATGTCTAGACTCATCAAATTGCACATATTTAGTATGTACAGTTCTTTGTATAGCAATTGTATGTCAATAAAGCTGTTAAAAAAGATATATTTACAATAATTATATACCAACTGAAGAGAAAGATGAAAGTAGAAGAAAATTACTGGCATCTTACCTTTGCTTGAGGGCAACTTTGCCTTGATTTTTCTGATTACTAAAGAGAAGATGTCTAGAACCCACCTCTATTCCTTTCTTATAACCCACTGAATTAGCTGAAAATTTTTGTACAGAAGCTTTAAGGCCAATTCTTGCACTTAAGCCAGGTACCAGCTACTGTTGTTTCTGCTTCATTTACTTGCACTGAGCCAGTCTCCTCCCTTCTTATCTACCTTTGATTTGAATTGTTTTGACTTGAATTGTGAAAGCAACCACTTTTTTTCTTTTCTATAAAAGTTTTTAAATTAATTAATACTTTTCAATTCATGGCTCATTTATACCATGGGTATAAAAAGATAAAGGCCTTTCTCTTGTTCAGTAACTTATGAATTTCCTTTTCCACATGTTCATCTTTGACAGTCTTATTTTGAAAGAAATTTATTTTTAAAGGAGGATTTAGAAAATTAAGATATATATGTATTTATTCATTTGTGAGAATTTAGAAAGTAAAAAGGAAGAAAATAGTATGGTTAGCCATTTACTCTGTAATAAACATTATTAAGATCTTGAAGAATTTACTTAATTTATTTATCATTTATGTGTTTGTATTTACAAAGTGGGATCATATTGTGCACAGATTTTTTTTTTTTTTTTTTTTTTTTTTTTTTTTGCGGTATGCGGGCCTCTCACTGTTGTGGCCTCTCCCGTTGCGGAGCACAGGCTCCGGATGCGCAGGCCCAGCGGCCATGGCTCATGGGCCCAGCCGCTCTGCGGCATATGGGATCCTCCCAGACCGGGGCACGAACCCGTATCCCCTGCATCGGCAGGCGGACTCTCAACCACTGCGCCACCAGGGAGGCCCTGTGCACAGATTTTTAAAATCGATTTTTTCCAAATAATTCTACAGTATATCATTATTTTTTTACAGCATGACTTTTAATGATTGGTTCATACTCCATTTTACAGATGCACCATAAATTTAACTAACCTTCTGTTGTTGAGCATGGAAGTGGTTTCCAGTTTTTTGCTACTATAAGCAACACTTGATGACTATCCTTATAGCTAAATCTTTGCTTGCTCTCACGATTTTTTTCCTCTGGATTTGTTGAGTAACTTTATGTTTATATTTTAAGGCTTTCAACACAGATTGCCCAACTGTCCTCAAGAAATGCTTTACTAATTGGTATTATTACCAACTGTGTATGAGAATGTTTACCTCCCATTCCACCTCCCATTCTGTAGATAGCAATTCTTGAGTTTGGTGAAAATCAGGACTTTTCTCCTAAGAAAAACTCCATGTCCCATATAACCAGCTGTTAATTACATGTGAATCATGTATCCATCAAAATCCTCCTCCTTCCCCCACGACATTGAAGAGAGGCTTTTTCACTGACAAACCTCAGTGTTTTTTTTATTTTAATATTTTTTTCATTATCTTTCCTTTATCTTTTGAATCTTAAGATCTTCCTGACACAAGAACAGAGGGATATATGATCAAAGAAAGAAAACATTGTCAGCATTAGTTTTCTTTCCATTTGCAAATTAAAGGGAGATACGTATAGAAATACTTATGGAGCGCTAAGGAATTGAAAGTTACATGGAAAAATACAGTAATGAGCCAAGAATATAAATGGAAACCATGGAAATGAAGGTGACCTGCAGAGAGGGTAGGTATCATATAATATAGTACTGATTACAGCTTCTGACACACACTGCAAGGGCCACTAAGAAAATGGATTCTGAATGAATTTACAGCATTGATGACATAAACACACACACACACACACACACACACACACAAAGATAAGAGAGAAAAGACATCATGTGCTAACCATTGTGTGTGTGTGTGTGTAGGGGACAATGGAAGAATGTGAAACAAATTCAAGTAAGCATTTATTTTAAAATTCCAGAATTCCTTTCTTTTTCTGAAAGGATCAGATCATTGAAAAGTTCAAAATTAGAAGCTTATCTGACAAATAGAGAATTGCTAGAACTCAGGTGAAGGATTCTGTTACAGACATAAATTTTACCTAATACAAATAAAGGTGGAAAGGACAGACATAACACCACTGGTTAGCAGGAAGGGATTCCCTTGTGGTGTTCTAATAGAACTGACTGATACCTTCCATGTAACATATTTTAGTATATTATAATAACTTTTACTACAAAAGTTCTTGAACTGGAGTTCAATATTAGAGAAAAACTTCAAGGAATTTATAATATTTTTAGAATGAAGAAAAAATCTGCAAATTTAAGTCTGTAGTCCCTATAAGAAGTTAGAATGGGTGCCCTTGAAGTGTAATTCTAAGTTCTAGACTTCTACATCCTTAGAGAAATGAACAGCACATAATTTTAATCAGAAAACACGTGAGTTGTGACAAATACTCTTTTGTGCAGTATAACCAATATGTGTAATAGTTTTAATCCTTACATATATGAATACTTTGAAGGTAGGATTAATTCATAGAAAACACCAGTGGTGTTAACCATTTCCCGAAGTGATCATTTCAAAGAAGAAATCAAGCAAAAAATGTCTTATGCTTAAAATCTATTATTTGATTCTAACTCTGTAAAGAACGGGATTGTAGCAGTATTTTGCTATCAAGCCTCTGGTTCATTCAGATCCCCTCATTCCCTCCTCTCTTTGTGGCTCATGTTTGCTCAGTGACTGTGTAGAGGCCTTATGTAGTCCATGGAGGCCTTGGTCACCAGTTTAACTGTGTATTATGGCAGACCCAGAGCTGTTTTTGAGGCAGATTTTGGCTTTGCCTTTCACAGGTACTGTCTGAGCTCGCCCCTCTGCATAGGGCACATTTGTGGCCATGCCGTATGCAAATGCCCAACTCCACAGGGCACTGGTCACACTGAGCTGTGAAACACGGCTCACTATCTCTCTAGAGGTTTCAAAGGCCATCAATTTGGGCATGTTTCTTGGTTAATCTCACTGATTTTCAGAAGAGAGCATTTACCACATCTTTCACTGGTTTGATTTCCAAAGCTGACTGGCACATAGGTATATACAAAACAGATGTAAGTCCAATGTTAAAAGCTTGGAACTACCTGCTGTTTCTCTTGACATAGAAAAGAGCTCCAAAGAGGCAACAGAACCTCCCTGTCCTATTAAAAAAATGAGAAGGAAAGTAAGAACAAGTGAAATGTTCTAGAATTGTAAAGAAGGTTACCCTGATTACAGGAAGTTGAGGAGAGAATACATGGGAGAAAAGAGAGTTAAGACTCCTAAGCCACTCAGATTTCAGCAGTAAAACAAAAGTGAAAAAGACTGAAAGATGCAGCAAGATCTTGGGTGTTTTTTTGCAAATTTGGGGAGAATTTTGGGGTGTTATTGCACAGAAAGAAAGGAGAAAGAGAAAGTGAAGATATTGGAAAGGAAAAGAAAACACTGGGTGGGTGAAGGGTAGCAAGGCACCGCTGGCTTGGGAGGGCACATCACTCCTAGCCCAGGTAGCATGGTGGGCCGTGGAGAAGCACTTACACCTCTCCTATAGGAGGCCAGATTTTGGATGGTGTCCAGATACCTCTGACATCTAAAGTCTTCTTTAGCTAAAAATGCATGTTACTACTAATAGCTGGGGTCTTTACTGGGGTACTGAAATCTGTGCTATTTTCCCCAAGCCTTTGGTTCTGGGGGACCACACAGAGCTACAGACTGAGCAGTGCCTCATGTCAGGGAGGTTAATCATGTTGTACTAAAACATAAAAGAGATGTCTGATGCTCCCATGCACACAATTTGCTCATAACTCTTCCATCCCTTCCCACAAAACACCATGGGGAGTATATCTTTCTGCTTTTACATGCATCTCAGATTACCCTCTAGTAAATTTTTTCCTTTCCCAGACTGCTGTTAGTGCTCACTCTGTCTATCCTGGTTTTGCCTGTAGAAAACATTCTCGGGAGAAGCCAGGAAGCACACACTGAGGTTTGCTTTAGGGCTTGCGCTGCCCAGGGTGCTCCTGCCAGAGATCATAGGTCACAGTACAAGGGACAGTAATGCTCACTTTCAAAAGATAAAAAGTGTCTTTTCTGAGCACATTTTATACAGTCAAATAGAAGCTAGCACATAGCTAGTCATGTTTGGTCTTTTTCCCAGAGATAATTCTTTCTACAGCAATTTGAATGTGTGAATCTTACAGTGGATTTATTTTTTTGAAACACATTTGACAAGAGGCAGATGAGTGACAATGAGGTAAATGGGTCTCCTAGTTCAATCACTATAAAATGAAAGAACTTTTAATCTGGTGGGACCGTTGATTTTAATTGTATGGGAGGACTGCACTTTAGGAAGGATTCCTATTTATATTTCAAAGGAAGCAAAGCTTATTCTATGCTTTAAATTTCATAAATAAACATATTAGTGTATATAAACTCAAAGGAACTTCTGTGCTATCATCATCAACTTGGCAGATGTTGAGTCCAGAAAAAATAAAGTATGGTCACATAAAATTATGCCTTTTGATGTTTCATCATTGTCTAGACATGAAAAAAAGTCCCCTGCCTCTTGAACTATAACTAAAAACTTGTTTATCAAATATAATGAGTCAAAAGAGAAAAATCTGAGGTTAAAGAGAAATGTGGGTCATGGACAGTGAGATGCTCCATCCCAAAGATTCATAATATGAATTTTTTTAGAGTTGTATTGCTTCAGAGTAAAAGGAGATTGTGCCTGTAAGTAGCCATGATATTCAGCTGCTTTCCAAAGTGATGGAAATAAATCTGACATCACTTTGAAAGTAACACCTTGCTCTATTAGGGTAACAACAGCTACTGATGAGTGTCCATGATGAGCTAGACATTATGCCAAGCATTGACCTCTGTTAGCTTGAATTTACATAATAACCTTAAAGGTTAGAAACTATCAACCCATTTCATCCATGAGGTGAGGCAACTGGGGTTCAGAGAGAAACTGTGGTCAGATACTTTGCATGTAGAAGTGCCTGGGCCCTAAAGACTACGATCTTTCCTCTGTCTCTTGATGCTCATTCTGTTGTAGGATATTGCTGTCTGATGAAAGGTTAAGGTACAGCGTGACAATATGCAAAACAAAGTAAGTCAGTTGAATAGAAAATAGTCACTCTCTATTATAATTAAGTTAAAAAATTAAAACCGGAAAGATGCACTTTGAGATTAAGTCAAATGTTGAAAGAGGTGTTGATGTCTCCGAAAAAGCACTGCATTGAGATGTGACTGGGGAGCCTTGAACAGACAGAGGTTACCAGGAGAATAACTCTGAACCCCTTTTTGTCTGGTTCCCCCTTAATTCATCTTTGAATTCCCTAGCAAATTACCTGTGTTATACCTAAGATCTTTGGCTCATTAAATACCTGTTGCAAGAAGAGAGCATGAAAGGAAAATTCCCACCCCAGACAAGGAGACAGCAGTAGTGGAACATTCTACTGCCACTTCCACAGTCTTGCCCAGGCAAAACGTCTCCCCCAAATTCCCTTTCCACTTTTTCCTTACATATAAATGAATATGCCTCTCTCATATCAAAGATTTTGACAATAACTATGAAAAAGTAGACATAAATGTTTTCAAATTTAGCCTGAAATATTATCTGGATCTTTACAGAATAAGTTTGCCAAACCCCTGCTCTAGATAGATCAGGTGATGTTAGACTGGATCATTCTTTTTATGTTGCATAATCTTAACATAAATATAACTAACTTGGAAAGGCAATTTTTCCAGTATCCCCATGTGTAGGACAAAGATGATGAATGAGCTTATGTCTGGTACCTGTTTTCTGTGGCGGAATCTTATTAAATGCCTCAGCTGGCCTTTTTGAAGACACACAGAGATGTTTGCTGGTAGGAAATTAATGCTGACCAAGTTTCAAAGTTCTTAACTTTTTTTTTTTTTACATCTTTATTGGAGTATAATTGCTTAACAATGGTGTTTTAGTTTCTGCTTTATAACAAAGTGAATCAGTTATACATATACATATGTTCCCATATCCCCTCCGTCTTGCGTCTCCCTCCCACCCTCCCTATCCCACTCCTCCAGGTGGTCACAAAGCACCGAGCTGATCTCCCTGTGCTATGCGGCTGCTTCCCACTAGCTAGCTACCTTGCGTTTGGTAGTGTATATATGTCCATGCCTCTCTTTCGCTTTGTCACAGCTTACCTTTCCCCCGCCCCATATCCTCAAGTCCATTCTCTAGTAGGTCTGTGTCTTTATTCCTGTTTTACCCTAGGTTCTTCATGACATTTTTTTTCTTCTTAAATTCCATATATATGTGTTAGTATACGGTATTTGTCTTTCTCTTTCTGACTTACTTCACTCTGTATGACAGACTCTAGGTCTATCCACCTCATTACAAATAGCTCAATTTCGTTTCCTTTTATGGCTGAGTAATATTCCATTGTATATATGTGCCACATCTTCTTTATCCATTCATCCGATGATGGACACTTAGGTTGTTTCCATCTCCGGGCGATTGTGAATAGAGCTGCAATGAACATTTTGGTACATGTCTCTTTTTGAATTATGGTTTTCTCAGGGTATATGCCTAGTAGTGGGATTGCTGGGTCATATGGTAGTTCTATTTTTAGTTTTTTAAGGAACCTCCATACTGTTCTCCATAGTGGCTGTACCAATTCACATTCCCACCAGCAGTGCAAGAGTGTTCCCTTTTTTCCACACCCTCTCCAGCATTTATTGTTTCTAGATTTTTTGATGATGGCCATTCTGACTGGTGTGAGATGATATCTCATTGTAGTTTTGATTTGCATTTCTCTAATGAGTAAAGATGTTGAGCATTCTTTCATGTGTTTGTTGGCAGTCTGTATATCTTCTGTGGAGAAATGTCTATTTAGGTCTTCTGCCCATTTTTGGATTGGGTTGTTTGTTTTTTTGTTACTGAGCTGCATGAGCTGCTTATAAATTTTGTTCTTCTTTCTCTAATTGCTTTAGGTGCAAGGTTAGGTTGTTTATTCGAGATGTTTCCTGTTTCTTAAGGTGGAATTGTATTGCTATAAACTTCCCTCTTAGAACTGCTTTTGCTGCATCCCATAGGTTTTGGGTCATCGTGTCTCCATTGTCATTTGTTTCTAGGTATTTTTTAATTTCCTCTTTGATTTCTTCAGTGATCACTTCATTATTAAGTAGTGTATTGTTTAGCCTCCATGTGTTTGTATTTTTTACAGATCTTTTCCTGTCATTGATATCTAGTCTCATAGCGTTGTGGTCAGAAAAGATACTTGATACAATTTCAATTTTCTTAAATTTACCAAGGCTTGATTTGTGACCCAAGATATGATCTACCCTGGAGAATGTTCCATGAGCACTTGAGAAAAGTGTGTATTCTGTTGTTTTTGGATGAAATGTCCTATAAATATCAATTAAGTCCATCTTGTTTAATGTATCATTTAAAGCTTGTGTTTCCTTATTTATTTTCATTTTGGGTGATCTGTCCATTGGTGAAAGTGGGGTGTTAAAGTCCCCTACTGTGAATATGTTACTGTCGATTTCCCCTTTTATGGCTGTTAGTATTTGCCTTATGTATTGAGGTGCTCCTATGTTGGGTGCATAAATATTTACAATTGTTATATTTTCTTCTTGGATCTATCCCTTGATCATTATGTAGTGTCCTTCTTTGTCTCTTCTAGTAGTCTTTATTTTAAAGTCTATTTTGTCTGATATGAGAATTGCTACTCCAGCTTTCTTTTGGTTTCCATTTGCATGGAATATCTTTTTCCATCCCCTTACTTTCAGTCTGTATGTGTCTCTAGGTCTGAAGTGGGTCTCTTGTAGACAGCATATATATGGGTCTTGTTTTTGTATCCATTCAGCCAATCTGTGTCTTCTGGTGGGAGCATTTAGTCCATTTACATTTAAGGTAATTATCGATATGTATGTTCCTATTCCCATTTTCTTAATTGCTTTGGGTTCGTTATTGTAGGTATTTTCCTTCTGTTGTGTTTCTTGCCTAGAGAAGTTCCTTTAGCATTTGTTGTAAAGCTGGTTTGGTGGTGCTGAACTCTCTCAGCTTTTGCTTGTCTGTAAAGGTTATAATTTCTCCATCAAATCTGAATGAGATCCTTGCTGGGTAGAGTAATCTTTGTTGCAGGTTTTTCTCCTTCATCACTTTAAATATGTCCTGCCAGTCCCTTCTGGCTTGCAGAGTTTCTGCTGAAAGATCAGCTGTTAACCTTATGGGGATTCCCTTGTGTGTTACTTGTTGTTTTTCCCTTGCTGCTTTTAATATGTTTTCTTTGTGTTTAATTTTTGACAGTTTGATTAATATGTGTCTTGGCGTATTTCTCCTTGGATTTATCCTGTATGGGACTCTCTGTGCCTCCTGGACTTGATTAACTATTTCCTTTCCCATATTAGGGAAGTTTTCAACTATAATCTCTTCAAATATTTTCTCAGTCCCTTTCTTTTTCTCTTCTTCTTCTGGAACCCCCATAATTCGAATGTTGGTGCATTTAATGTTGTCCCAGAGGTCTCTGAGACTGTCCTCAGTTCTTTTCATTCTTTTCTCTTTCTTCTGCTCTGCAGTAGTTATTTCCACTATTTTATCTTCCACGTCACTTATCTGTTCTTCTGCCTCAGTTATTCTGCTATTGATCCCATCTAGAGTATTTTTCATTTCATTTATTGTGTCTCTAATCGTTGCTTGATTCATCTTTAGTTCTTCTAGGTCCTTGTTAACTGTTTCTTGCATTTTGTCTATTCTATTTCCAAGATTTTGGATCATCTTTACTATCATTATTCTGAATTCTTTTTCAGGTAGACTGCCTATTTCCTCTTCATTTGTTAGGTCTGGTGGGTTTTTATCTTGCTCCTTCTCCTGCTGTGTGTTTTTCTGCCTTCTCATTTTGCTTATCTTACTGTGTTTGGGGTCTCCTTTTTGCAGGCTACAGGTTCGTAGTTCCCGTTGTTTTTGGTGTCTGTCCCCAGTGGCTAAGGTTGGTTCAGTGGGTTGTGTAGGCTTCCTGGTGGAGGGGACTAGTGCCTGTGTTCTGGTGGATGAGGCTGGATCTTGTCTTTCTGGTGGGCAGGTCCACGTCTGGTGGTGTGTTTTGGGATGTCTGTGTACTTTTTATGATTTTAGGCAGCCTCTCTGCTAATGGGTGGCGTTGTGTTCCTGTCTTGCTAGTTGTTTGGCATAGGGTGTCCAGCACTGTAGCTTGCTGGTCGTTGAGTGAAGCTGGGTGCTGGTGTTGAGATGGAGATCTCTGGAAGATTTTCGCCGTTTGATATTGTGTGGAGCTGGGAGGTCTCTTGTGGACCAGTGTCCTGAAGTTGGCTCTCCCACCTCAGAGGCACAGCACTGACTCCTGGCTCCTCAATTTGGGATGATTCGTTGTCTATTCATGTATTCCACAGATGCAGGGTACATCAAGTTGATTGTGGAGCTTTAATCCGCTGCTTTTGAGGCTGCTGGGAGAGATTTCCCTTTCTCTTCTTTGTTCTCACAGCTCCCGGGTCTCAGCTTTGGATATGGCCGCGCCTCTGCGTGTAGGTCGCCTGAGGGCGTCTGTTCTTCACTCAGACAGGACGGGGTTAAAGGAACAGCTGCTTCCGGGTCTCTGGCTCACTGAGGCCCGGGGAGGAGGGAGGGGCATGGAGGCGGGGCGAGCCTGCGATGGCAGAGGACGGCGTGACGTTGCACCAGCCCGAAGTGCGCCATGCGCTCTCCCAGGGAAGCTGTTCTTGGACCCCGGGACCCCGGCAGTGGCGGGCTGCACAGGCTCCCCGGAAGGGGGGCGTGGACAGTGACCTGCGCTCGCACACAAGCCTCTTGGCGGCGGCAGCAGCAGCCCCAGCGTCCCACGCCGGTCTCTGGGGCCCGCGGTTTTAGCCGCGGCTCGCGCCTGTCTCTGGAGCTCCTTTAAGCAGCGCTCTGAATCCCCTCTCCTCGCGCACCAGGAAACAGAGGGAAGAAAAAGCCTCTTGCCTCTTCGGCAGCTCCAGACTTTTTCCCGGACTCCCTCCCGGCCAGCCGTGGCGCACTAACCCCTTTAGGCTGTGTTCACGCCGCCAACCCAGTCCTCTCTCCCTGCGCTCCGACCGGAACCCGAGCCTCAGCTTCCAGCCCCGCCCGTCCCGGTGGCCGAGCAGACAAGCTTCTCGGGCCTGGTGAGTGCAGGTCGGCACTGATCATCTGTGCGGGAATCTCTCCGCTTTGCCCTCCGCACCCCTGTTGCTGTGCTCTCCTCCGCGACTCGGAAGCTTTCCATCTCCGGATAATGTTCTACTAGTGTTGGAGGGTCTCCTGCCGAGGCGGAGGGGACAAGGACACTGGCAGCAGAAGTTCTGGAAAGTACTCTTTGGCGTTAGCCCTCCCAGAGTCTGCCCAAAGTTCTTAACTCTTATCTTTGTTTTCCAAACATGAGATCACCCGATAAATTATTCTTTCCAGAATTAGACCGGCAGGCCAGTCCATCTATTTTCTTCCTCAGAAAAACAACAACAAAGACTTACTCGTTTCTCATTATTCACAAGTGAAACGCCATCAACTACTTTATCAGACTCCTATGGTGAGAATCCTAACATGCTCTGAACTTAAATTCAGCATCAGGCATGTGTGAACAAGCTTCAAAGGCAGTTTCCATCTTCCCTGTCCTTTTAGGATTACAGCCTTGAAACCCCTGAAGGACATGAGGACTTCTCTTGAGAAAAGTCGGGCTACAGTCTAAGTGTGAATGATGTTCATAGAGACACTGAAGAAGCCTGATGTTTGAAGTTGCGACCGAGCCTGCTCTGCACTCTTTAGACAGCCTACAGGACTTCCTGTCTTGTTTAATGCACCAATGGGTCATTTCATGAAATGTCACGAGTTGCAGTCACAGTGCTGTTATTTCCAACTGCTCGTTCACTTGCTAAAACACAAGAACTTCACGAATAGAATTTCCTGAGGCCAAGCTAATGGACGCGCTGATGGGCAGTACGATAAGGTAAGAACGACTGCATGTTGGGATCCGAATGACCCAGGTTTAAACTCAGGTTCTGCCATTTCCTCTTTAATGTGGCAACAGGCACCTAAGTCCTCTGAGTCTCAGTGCCCCACCTGGAAAATGGGATATTTCCCCTGGGTTGTTTGAGGATTAAATGTGGTAAGTCACATACCTAGTTGCAAACCTAGCAGCTGTTCAATAAACATTATTATGTTATTTCCATCTACTAGGATTCTAAACATTTTTTATGTTTTGGGATATATGATGCTTAAAACTGTACCACTAAAACACTGTATTCTTAAAAAAGGTAAAAAAAAATGTATATACACAAGCACATGCTACTTAACTTGTATGTAGTGTAAACATAACCTTGACGCAACTTAATGGGGAAGGAACCTCCAGACTAGGTCTAATAGTGTGGTGATTCACCTCTCTGGCTTAGAGTCTTTGTCAGCAAAGTGAGAAAATGGAGACAAATGCTCTTGTAGGGTGGCATAAAATGTCCGTTTCTGTGATATTCAGATCCTGATTCCTTTATGGGAATGCTTGTGTATTCCTCACAGGTCTCAAAATCCATTCTCCTTATTTGCTTATTTGAAGCTGTACATATTACAAGATGCATTTATGCTTGGCTTGGGAATGTCATTTTGTACTTTAATATGAGTGTTTGGAAATGTGCTTTAAATAAAATGATGGAGTCCCACTCTCAGGCTTTTTCTTCTGCCTTCTGCTCAGAGCTGTCCCTGGCTTCCTATCCCATGTGGAATGGCTAAATCACATCACATCTCTTCCTGCTGACATGTATTGGATTAAGCTGGCCTCTTTTGTACTCTATTTCTCTCTCACTCTCTTGCTTTCCCTTTCTCAGTGGGTTTTCTCATCACTACTTTCCTCATTTGGGGAAGATAATGAAGTACTTTGGTTTAAACATATCTTGCTGATTTGTAGATGGCATATGGAAATGAAAGCCAGAGATACTGAACAATATTAACTATTAGCTATTCTGTTTAATTATATCAGTGTGAACCATGAAAGATAACTGAAAATTGATCAGGTTATCTTCCAGAGAACAAATGTTATTTATACTTTGTTTTTGTCTTCTTGTGGCTGATTTCCTTCACAGAACTGAAGTGGGGTCTCTGTTCTCCTGAGACTCATGCTTTCCTCTCTCTCTTTTATATCATGCTGCAAGCTATTATTATGAGTACAGTAATAAACAAAATAAATCCTCTTACTGTAGGCAGATAATCTCTACTCCATGAGATAATTATCAGATCTCATGGGAATTTGTTCTTAAACTCACTTCATAATGATGGCTCTTTTCTCTGAAGATGCTTCATCACCTCTAATAGAATGTAATCACAAACCAGGGTGGGATGCGTAGTAGTTGTTTAAAATTCATCTCCTAAGAGGAAAGGAATGGGGTAAGTTAATTATATCTAATGGCCCTTGATCTCCCAAGAGGGTAGTCCTTCCCACCTGACTGGAAAAGCCAGGAAATCTAAGTAGCTTAACTGTTTTGTAAAAGGTGAGTGGTCCACTTGTATTATATGTCAAGGCTACTGTCTAAAGAGAAGCACTTAGAATTGCATATTCCTTAAAGAAAAACTGACAAGCAGAATAAGGGTCAAAGCTAATACTATAAAAATAAAAGAGGAAGAAATCCCTTTGAATTTTAAATCATCTAACAGTCTACAAATACAGGTTTTTCACTTAATTATAGCAACCATCTTGAAGATTTTACATATTGGCAAATATAGCAGATAATGAACTATTGATCCGAAAGAAGTTCAGGAAATGTAGAGCTTAACTAAATTGTCTATTTTCCATTGGAAGGTAAATTGATGTAGTAGGAGAAGGCGGGGCAATCTATTGATTCACTCCCCAAAATCCCTCTGATTTGCACTGACAAAAGAAAGGGAAAAGAGCTGAATATACTCTGTCTAAGCCTGGTTTTCATCTAAGGAATAATCCTGCATAGAGAGAAGTACTTGGACCTCCTCAAATCTGATATCATTGTCATGATAGCCTACCTGGTAACCAGTTTTGAGTTTTATCAGCACCACATGTAAAAAAAATAGCAGCTGAATCTTTCACCTAGAAGCAGATGCTTTCCATGCAGTGCTAAATGAAGTGCTGTGGATTTTATCTTGCTGATAAGAGACAGGAGTACAGATAATCTTTCCTAGGATGTTTTCCTTTTCACTAATGTCTGAAATAAAGTGAGTTGAGGCCAGGTTGTGGTGGAGATTCTTGCTTCTGAGGAGAGGTGGACTACTTTACCTCTAATGCTCCAGGCAGTCTTAAAATTCTAAGCTGGATCCTATCAGAGTCAGCACCGTAAGCAAGGAGAAGAGAATCGCAATGAACTGGGAAAGAGAAGTTCATTATCTTCATTAGATTCCATTTTAACATAGTTATCCACATACTTAACAAATATCCATTGTGCACCTACTATGTGCCGGGCACAGTTTCTGGTATTGTGGGATCAAAAGGTGAATTGGACACAGTTTAATTACTTGGGAGAAACAAGCAAATCCACACCAAAATGTAATAAGCTCTATGACCAACATACAGCCATAATGCTAAGAGAAAACACAGGAGCATCTCAATTATCAAGGAAGGACGTTTCCCCAAGATCTGAGTAATTGGAACAACAGATCATGCCTTGTACATCCAGGAGGAATGTATGGAGGCTTGATCTGCATGACTCATTGGACAGACTCAAAGCAGGATCTACAGCAAAAATCGCAAATACTGAAAATATCAGAGATGATGTTAGAGGAACAGAGGGCAGCCAGTCAGTGACAGAACTTGTGCTAATCAAGGAGTTAACACTTTACTATCAGGAAAGCCCTGTGGAGTCACTGAAAGACTTAAAGCAGAAGACTGATATGACCACACATGTGATTTAAATACAGCCTCTGGCAGCTGTGGGGAAGGCACATGTGGGGAACCAAGGCCAGAGCAGGAAGAACACTTCAGAAAACATGGAATCAATGCAAGAAATGATCAAAGCCTGAATAGTAATCATTAACTTTAACTAAATAGGTGTCATAAACCAGTAGGATGCTAAGTATTCTGTAAACACTATTTCATTTAATCCCCACAACAAACATATGGAGTAAGTACCAGATACCCATTTTAAAGACAAAGGAACTGAGATTCAGAGAATTTAGACACCTTGATTGAGATTGCACAGATATTGGTAAACCAGAATTTGGACAAACAAAATCAGGTTTATTTGACTTCAGAATGCATGTACTAGGAAGCATCAGACAGTACTTCCAAGGTCAAAGGTAAGAGGAACTTAAGTGTCAGTTCTACCATCCACCAAAAAAAATTCAGGTGCAGACACAGAGCTTGGGGGAAGAGATAATGAGATATTTGTGGAAAATGCTGAATATGAGCTGCTTGTTGGACACCTGAAGAAAGATGTGCCCTGAGCAGTTATATATTAATATTTATGTGGAGTTTAAGAGGGTCTGGGCTGGATGTCCATTGACAAGCCAATCACAGAAAGTCACATAAATGGCTACTCACTCACAAAGAGGTATAAAGTAAAAAGAACAGCAGGTCAAGACAAAACACTGGGAAACAGTACTAAGCAAAGAGAAGCCCATGAATGAAGTCAGAAGGGTATCCAGGATGAGTCCAGTGTAAAGTCAACCTATGAATGTTAATTATGCATTTTATGTACACAAGGTACTGCCTTGGGCCCTGTAGTTGATGCAAGAAAGCAGTGTGACATCAGGATTTTCCCTGAAAATTATAAAAGTGACATTGGGAAGAAAGTCACACACACACGCACACACTGTTAAAATTATACAAAAATTCACAAAACCACTAAGCAAAGTAAGAAATATCATCAGGCAGAACACCATCAATTTCCTGTGAGTGGTTTACGAAAAAGGGTTCTAAATTAGGAGGATTAATAAATCACTGGGTGAACTGGGTGAATAAGAAGGGATTTATGGAAAATATAAAACAATTGATTTCAAATTTAACCATGCATCAGACTCAGCAAGGCATCTTGTTTAAAATGCAGATTTCTGGGCCCTTCCCTCAGTTAATCTGATTCAGGAGTTTGGAATTGGGCTCAGATATCTGAATTGTTAACAAGGACTCCAGGTGATTCTGAAGATGATCCATCAATCCCAACGTGAGAAATACTATCTTAGAGAATGTTAAAATGTGGACAGTGGTGTTGAGTGGTGTCTAGGGTGTGTGCTGGGGGAAGGAGTGAGTGTTTAAGGTGAAGAAAAGGCAAGAATGAAATCAAGACAACACAAGAAATGACAGACTAATTTCACAGATAGTCAGTAGAGATGGAAGTGCCAAACAGGCCTCCCTCACTAAGAGAACCTTGATTAGCATCGAAGAATTTGTTCTCAGCTGAAGAGATCTAGCTGGTACTTAACGTTGTCTCTCTCGACAGAATTTTGCTTTCTGGAATAGATAATATACGTCACACTGCCCTTATTGTTGGAGAGTCTACAAGTTCTTCTGTAGATATGCTGAGTTTGAGGTCTGTAGGAAAAAACTAAGACATGAGAAAGAATGAGGTTGAAGTGGTTTGGTCAAAATCATAAAATGTTCCATAGCAAGTAAAATGTATAGATTTGATCAAGTCATTTAAGTTGCCCCGTAACCGTTTGTCAACTAGGCAGTCATAGCATTCTGTTTCATTTAGGCCCTTACTTTTGAGGATTATGACAGTTTCAGAAGACCTTTTTGCTTCCTACAAAGTGGTGTTTAAAACTTATGCTTAAAATACACTAACAGACATTAATTACTGTTAGTAATAACTCATGAAGTTACTCCTCCAAACTATAGATGTGAAAATACAGGTAAAAAGTGGGAATTTAACCCAAGATTCTGATAATGAATTGACATGCCTTTGCTTGCTCTTATTTTGACATTTATTTTATAAGATTTTGTCAGTAGCCCATAGACTTATTTGTTTCAAAAAACGACTGTATTTTGAGGTAAAAGAGAAAAGAAAAAAAGGAGAGGAAATTAACAAAGTGCAATGTTTATTTTCCTGGCTTTTTCTGTCTTAAATCCTGATTCAAATACTCTTTCAAATACTTAATCTCTAATTGCCTGGGATGCTTGTCTTTAGCGTGTTTTGCATGGAAGTCAGCTTCTCAGCAAAATTCCTCTGTCTCCTAAAGTCAGAAGTGTCTTTGGATGTACATCTTCACCTAAAACAAAACCCTTCATTTTCTATCTTTTACCTCCTACTCCGTGTCAAGTTTCCTCTCCAGCTCTCCAATACTTCTTAGCTTGTCCTCTGTTAAATTGGAAAATGACTATCATCTCATAAAATGTTATGCATCCAGCATAGATAATGAAGGTAGGCAATTAACAAAGAAGCTATCTTTTTATAAGCTCAGTGCTAAGATAGCTTCTAGTTCTGATAATCGTGTATACATGGGCATGTCAACGTTTTGATTTCAAATATCTTATTAGTAAACAAGATAGATATATCAGATGATTCAGTCCTCTAAAGGCCAAGCAGAGAAATCATTATAATTCCAGAACAGTAGCAGTAAACACTTCCTTGTGGCCTTATTCCAATGTCAGTATTTCATTTTAATGATAACTAGATCTCTGCTGTTCATTGTGAAATCCTTGAATGTATTTAACAGCCTGCTCAGAGTGTATTGCATTTATGGGGATGACCAAATGAAGCCTGAACATTTATTGTAAGGAAATGGTGCAGATTATATGGGAGAGATTCCTTCTGATGTAGAGTTGAGCAGTAGCATGAAAAATGTAAAGGTTTGAATAGAACAGTGTTTAAGCAGGTACAGTCATGCCTGTTACCATTCTTCATCATGTGTCTCCCCTATTCAGTATATTTCTCTTAATTCTTGATTAGCAGCTGTCAGAGCTGTCCCTAGAATATGATCACACTAATGTGATGGTTCAGATACCACTCTGCAGCTTGCAGAGCATTTTTCAATTAATCGTCTTTTTGATGTTCTCAACAACCCCAAGAAACCAGCATTATTATGGTTACCTTATGTATGAGGAAAAGGAGGATTAATTACATTGACCCAAGATTGCTAGTTGAGTAAGGATGGTCTTCTTCCTCCCAGTGGAATGCCTATTTGTGTGTGGTTTCCTTTGGCTGTCTCGCATGCACTGCATGAGCTGTCACTTTCACATGTGGTCCTGTGGGCCAGCAGGGCCCTGCCCCCCTCTTTGGAAACTGTAAAGGGGCCAGATCCCCTTCTTCCTAGTGCCTGGCAGCAAGGGGGCGGCTCATTCATTACCTGCGCTGGGTCAATTTAATTGAATTTGAGAAACAATGAATCTTGAGAAAAGCAGAGATACAGGAATGATGCGGAATATACTTCTGTTAGCTGTGTTTGCTGATGGCAGCATTTGTTAGGTCCCACATACGGTAAAGCTAAATATTTAAACATTATAAATCCATCTAAGGATCTTTTTAATAATACAATATATTTCTTTTTTTTTTTTTTTTTTTTTTGCTGTACGCGGGCCTCTCACTGTTGTGGCCTCTCCCGTTGCGGAGCACAGGCTCCGGACGCACAGGCTTAGCGGCCATGGCTCACGGGCCCAGCCGCTCTGCGGCATATGGGATCCTCCCAGACCGGGGCACGAACCCGTATCCCCTGCATCGGCAGGCGGACTCTCAACCACTGCGCCACCAGGGAGGCCCTACAATATATTTCTATTCTTATACCTTGACAAATGTAATTTTCATTAAAACCGAGGTGGTCAGGATTGAATTAGAATTCTGAGATCCCTTGGAGTTGCGTGCTAGATTTTAAAAGCTTAGGGAAAGTGGACCTCTGGTGCTTGGCCCTGGTCTGCCGGCCCTCTCTCTTTCTCTTACTGCTCCTGGCTCTGTCCTGCTTTGTAAGGAGCTTTGTGCTCATACATGTGGACACCCTGGCCTGCAGCTCCGAGCTCCATTCATATTTCCCAACAGAAAGCTCTGTCTTGGCCACCCCTGTCTGAGGCCCATTCTTGAGTGGGTAGAGCCTGTGAAGAGGCCTGCCCAGGCTCTGGAAGTAGGTTCAGGATATTTGTGCAGGGAATTCTGGGGTCCTGTGTATCCAGAGCATGGTCAAGAAGGCAGGGCTTGGGCTGTGGGTCAGCATGTTCCCTTAGCTTCATAGACTTTTGCTTCAGGAAGGTCACATTCAGAAAAGGGTCAAGATGTGCATTTTAACCTTCCTGCCTGGACATGAAGGCAGTACTAGGTGGTGGTATCCCATCTAGGAAGTTGTTGCTTCTTGGCTTCTAGAATCCCTTTAGTTCTTGCTGGTTTTCTAAGCAGGTCTTCTTACCTTATTACTTTATATCCTCTGAGCCCCCTACATACGCCTAGTCTATTCCCTTTGGCTTAGAAGAGCCAAGCTCATTTTTGTTGCTTACAACATGAAATCTTGTTTGACACAGTCTGTCATTTTTTTTTCCCCACAGGATGAGGATGGTATGGGGTCAGCAGTGACTGGACAGTGATGGATGAAAACACCCTGAGCAGTGGTAAGTACAATTTATCAGTCCGTGATGAATATTCCACTATCCTCGTGCAAAAACAGGTAGGTAGACGTGCTCCTCTGCCTTTCTATATATTCTATCAGGCTCACTATTTCTTGCCATCTTCCTTCAGGGTGACCTGAGTTAACCCCTCAGCTGAAATATTGAGGGAGTGACACAGTGCCTTGTGCTGGTTGCTGTAAACACTAAAATGCTATTTAGTTATTTAAAAAACAATGAAAATTATCTTGCAGATTACCGAATCAACAGAAACCCATTTTAGGAAAAACTTGTAAATATAGATAAGCAAAAGGAAAGACATGCACCCATAATCACCACCCAAAGATAATCACTGTTATTAACAGATCATTTTCTGTGCATATCTTTAAGAAAAATGGTTCATGCTGTACATACTCATTTAAAACTGTTTTTGTCCCCAACTCTGCATTATAAGCACTTTCATTTCAATAGTTATTCCCATAATGTTTTTTAAATAGGTAAATATTGTCTCATTAAATGCTGTGAAATTGCCTAACCTAAAAATTATTTTTGGACATTTTGATTGTCTTAAATTTTTACTATTAAAGACAATATTAACAAACATCCTAGAACTGAAATAATTATGTATATGTTTAATTATTGTCAAAGGATATATTTCTATAAGTAGAATATTCATTTCAAAGACTTCTCATAATTATAGTATTTGAATGCTATTTAAAAACATGGTAACCCATGCAAAGGGTAATTATATATTAAACAGCATTCATCTAGCATATATTTTGATTAAGAACTAGTAAAGTATGATTAAAACTTGGTATTATTCAAATCCTTTATAGTAACTCAGTGTGTTACATACAATACATTTTGGCAAGATCTTCAAACAGATCTGGAGGGAAATGAAGATTTCTTCCATTTAAGAGTGACCCACTTTTCTGTTTCTCTCCTTTTTTAAAAACAGCTTTGTTGTGATATAATTTATATATCATACAATTCACCCATTCAATTGTTAGTATAGTCATAGTTGTGCAGCTATCACCAGAATTTTAGAAAAATTTTATTACCCATGAAAGAAACCCTGCATGCCTAGGCTCCACTCTGGTCCCCTATATTCCCCAGAACTAGGCAGCCACTTACCTACTTTCTGACTTTTATAGGTTTACGTATTCTTGTCACTTGATATCAATGGAATCACACAATATGTGGTCCTTTGTGATTGACTTGTTTCACTTAGCATAACATTTTAAAGGTTCATTTATGTTGTAACACGTATCAGTAATCTGTTCATTTTTTTTGCTGAATAATATTCCATTGTATGGATATACCCCGTTGATCTGTCCATTCATCAGATGGACATTTGGGTTGTTTTTACTTTTGTCTATTATGAATAATGCTTCTATGAACATTTGTGTACAAATATTTGTGTGGACAGACATATGTTTTCATTTCTCTTGGGTGTAAGTGTAGGAAT
This sequence comes from Mesoplodon mirus, assembly GCF_964341445.2. Classification (NCBI taxonomy): domain Eukaryota; kingdom Metazoa; phylum Chordata; class Mammalia; order Artiodactyla; family Ziphiidae; genus Mesoplodon; species Mesoplodon mirus. The sequence continues at coordinate 26,177,811 of NC_138996.1, forward strand.
GAAGTTGCTTGATCATATGGTAATTCTGTGTTTAACCACGTGAGGAACTGCCACTTTGTTTTCAAAATTGGTATCAACTCCATTTCACAATGTTTATGTTGATAATTGATTTTCTTTTAAAATTCATTTTTTAAATAAAATAATCCAACTTTACCTCAGGACCTATAGTTGTTGTAGTTTTATAAAATTATTATATGTTTCCAATAGATTTGATATAATTAAGCATTATTCCACTCTTGATGCTGAAAGCTCAGCCTCTGTACACCGGTGCCAAATCGAATCTCAGAGACAGAGTTTTGGGTGAAGTAGAAAAGAATAGCTTTATTGCTTTGCCAGGCAAAGGGGGACACGGGGGTTCCTACCCTCAAAAACTACGTGTCCCAACCCAGGGGAGTTTGGTGAGGAGGTTGGTGGCAACAGTTCAAGGGTGGGGTTTCTAACAAGATTAGGGTGTGTGCAGGGCCTACACTCCCTTAATCTCAGGTGGTGGTTCTCCTAATCTTGATGAGCTTCTCTGGCCCCTTGAATCTCGCCTTAGGTGGTTTCTTGGCTGCTTCTCCCTTGATTAGCAACTGTTTGAATCTGCCCTTTGGAACTCAGGGAAGGTCATGGAGGCTGGAGGGGGCCAGAGAGGCTTCCATGCCCAGGAGCCTCACAGGGTCCTGCTCGGTTTCACTCTCTTATAAATTAATTGTTTTCTGTCTGTGGTTTCCAAGAATTTATTATTTACAGTTTTATCAAACATCATGACTAAGCTTTGGAAATGTTCTATTAATGAAGAGGCACTAGACATTCAGAACACTGTATTCTCTGATAGGAAAATTGATAAAGCATATATTTTTTTTTTTTTTTTTTTTTTTTTTTTTTGCGGTATGCGGGCCTCTCACTGTTGTGGCCTCCCCCGTTGCGGAGCACAGGCTCCGGATGCGCAGGCCCAGCGGCCATGGCTCACGGGCCCAGCCGCTCCGCGGCATATGGGATCCTCCCAGACCGGGGCACGAACCCGTATCCCCTGCATCGGCAGGCGGACTCTCAACCACTGCGCCACCAGGGAGGCCCAAGCATATATTTTTGAAAAGCTGATTTTAGCAGATCAAGAACTTAGATTTATCATAGATTTTGTGTGTGTGTGTTTTAAACGTTTTATTAAGAAGATTTTTTTAAAAAATCCTTTTCACCCTTGGAATGTTAAATTATCCATGTTATAGTGGTAAACCAAAAACATCGACATGTATCTTTTTGATTTAATATATGTTACTTATTGTTGCACTATTTTACAGTGAATATGTTACAATCACTCTAGTTGCATTTTTAGCATCACATTATGCCTGCCATCACCTGGACTGTTTTGGGATTCCATTAAAGGGCAGTTTAGGGTTTTTATGCTGGGGTTTCACACACATGCACTCAAGACAGTAAGCTGGATGTGGGCCAGGAAGACATTTCTGGTTTTCTTGGCCAGATGTCCAGTATCCAGCAAAACTCCTGATATTTAGTTAATTCTCAATAAACACTTGATGAATAGTAAATCTACTTCTATACATTGTAAATAAAACCAAAATCAGTTATTTTCTTAGTCTTCTCTCCTTACATGTGGAAACTTCTCTTGGGGAAAAATAAGATCAATAATATAGGAATATGGTCTAGTTTTTTTATTTTTATTTTTTAAGCAAGTACATTTGATTGGGGTCAAACATTTAAGTCATTCATTCATTCATTCAGGAAACACTACTGAGTGTGTACATTAGTACTAACTTAGTCAGCCACTAAGTTAGGCAGTTGGGATTCATAGACAGTATGATGTGATGTGGTCACCTCCCTCCAGGAGCTGCAAGTCTTCCCTGAGTCATGATATCCTCATCTCAGGGGTCATCTGGCTGCAGTAAAAAGAGGAGTTTTTACTGTTAATATATGACTCAGCTCAGAGGAGGGCGTCTTATATGAAGCAATGGTGATGTACTGTTCCGTTAAATAAATACAACACAACTAACCATCTAATTGAATGTTGAAAGTTAAATCTTGCTGCAGAGAAAATAACTCTATGGCAATACTTTGAAAACTATATGTGGATAAATATGTAGCTTTATTTTATGATATAAAAGTGGCATTCAACCCCTGAGGTAACAAACTTTGATACACTTGAGACTTTGAGAAAAAGCTGAAAGGCAGAGTGGTGAATTTACTTTGAGAACAAAATCCACATGAATATATTGTAGGTCTCAGATGGATTTGCAGAAAATCTTGTTCTCAAAAGGATAAAAGTGTGCAAACTCCTTTGAATAAAAAAAAAAATTCAAGAGAGCAGTATCTGTGGTGTAAGCTGGAACAGGTATTTCATCAGCAGAATCAGAGATGGCTCACAGGGCCCTGAAAGAATCAAAGGGCCCTGAAAGAATCAAACTTTATATTGATATATATTCTAAGGAAAGGATTTCAGTTCCCTATTGCATCAAGGGCAAGACTGACTGAGATTCAGATCTAATCTCATGGTTTCTAGAGAATGGACTAAACAGATGACATGGCCCAACTGAAAGGTTCATAATAAATCTGAGAAAAGATTTGAAGAAATGTTAAAATCGTTACAGATTTGTTTTCATTAGCTTTGACCTTTGCCACCTTAACTTGACCACTATTGGATGGTGTGACCTTGAGCAAATTTCTCCAAGCATGATGGAGGCAGCTACATCCCAGGGTGATTATGTGGGTTAAATGGGATAATATGTGTACAAGCAATAACGCAAGTGCAACTTTCTCATTGTCTGTAGCATATAATAAGCATTCAAAAACAATAATAAAGGACTTCCCTGGTGGTCCAGCAGTTAAGACTCCACGCTCCCAATGCAGGGGGCCTGGGTTCAATCCCTGATCAGGGAACTAGATCCTGCATGCCACAACTAAGACCTGGCGCAGCCAAGTAAATATTTAAAAAAAAAAAAAAAAAAAAAAAGAAAGAAATCTTTAAAACCCCCAAAACAAACAAACAAAAAATAATAAATTGAGTACTTACTCTGTGCCAAGGACTTTTAAAATAATTTATACGTATTGACTCATATAATCTTTTCATCAACCCTAAGAGGAAGGTATAGTATTGTATTTTTTTACAAATGAGGCACCAAAACTCAAGTATAGAAAGGTTCAGTGACTTGCCTAAGGTCATATGGCTACTGAGTAGTGAGCCTAGGATATGAACCCAGGCAGTAGTTTTAGGCATAGTGCTATTGTTATTTTAGATATAAGGTTAGAGTCATACCACAAAATGTAGTATATTTTAATGTAGAATTATTATTTTTATACCTAAAAATAAATTACTTTCTTAAACATTGGTTTGTGAATAATAATAAATAGGAAACAGAAATTTAGAAAACAGGGTTGTTTCACTGGTTTTGTAGTCATCTTTAGTAAGATAACTTCATGAAATGACATAATTTGTTTTCCAGCAGAGTATTTGATATCTGTTCCCATAGGTCACATATCATAATTATTGTAGTGTTTGAGTCAATTAAATTTTCTTGGAATTAAGTCTCAGTGATTCTGAAGACAGGTAACTTCATAACTCTAACAAATACATTATCTAAAAACCAAGAAGAGCCAACACTCTGCTATATTATGATTAAAGGTGTCTGTCATGATTTAATCTCAAGATCTTTCAACCTCTCCTTTTAGCGTGTTAACCACTGAAGGTCAAGCCTACACCCTAAACTTTAGACCCTCGAAGTGCACTCCAAATCAAATTCACATCTAGAATGAGTGAAAGGAAAGATTACCACTTTAAAGCAAGCACTGACACTCTGAATCTGACTTAGGGCTTTGACTCTGTAATCCTTGGTATATGAATAGTGAGTCCTTTCTTTCTCAGAATTAGGTGATTTATTCTGCTAAGACCCTAAAAAAATGCACTGTCTAGTGTGGCAGCCACAAGCCTATTGACACTGACGTATGGCTACCCAGAATGGAGATGTGCTATAAGAGTGAAATACACATCAGAATAGAAAACTGAGTACCACCCCCCCCCACAAAAAAAAGAGAACATAAAATAGCTCATAATTTTTTTTAATACTGAGTACATGTTAAAATGATAATATTTTGGATATACTTGGTTAAATAAAATATATTATTAAAATGAATTTCACATGTTTCTTCAAACTTTATTAATGTGGATACTAGGAACTTGTATAAACATGTATAAATTTTATACATGTGAAGTGCCCTGTATTTCTGTTGGGCAGTGCTGCTCTAAGAACTCTGACTGGAAGATGCTCCTGTTATCTTGGAATACAGAGAGCTGAAATCTGCAAGTTAGTGGTCTTGGGGTCCACTCTTAGCCACAGAAACAGTCAAACCTTATGGTCAAAAGACAGAGCTCTTCAGAATAGACCTGAGATCTCAGTAAAGTGCTTGAGCAAGCAGACGACTCTGAAGCTTAGAAAAAAGAAATAGATGGAGGTAAAGATTGAGTCATTGGAGTTAATAATATACATAGTAATCAGAGTCAACTGAGTAGATAATTAGCCAGAGAGAATGTAAAGATAGGAAAAGAATAGAGTTTAGGTTAGAGCCCTCAAAGATACCAACATATAGAGGACAGAAGTTACAGCAAAAACAGGAAGAATTCAGGTCAGATAAATCAAGGCTGGAATATTACCATGTCCACTTGACCAGGCTTGTGGGTAAGATCAGAAATTCCTATAAATTAATTTTTTTAATTAGCTGATCTATCATATGGTTAAAATTTAAGATACAAAAGTCCCTTGTTCCTTAACTATAACTGACTCTTTTACATATAAAGAACAACCTGTAACTAATAAAGTTAAGAGCAATTTATGAAACATTTATAATCTTTGACATACTTGGCCAAAAGGGGAATATATAAACCAGTGAGAATAGCTAATTGGGTTCAAATCAGGCACTGAAATATTCAGTAAGCAAGTTCCATGAGGGCAAAAATTATCTGAGTCACAAACAGTAAAGAAACTGAGTCCAGAACAGTAAATCGACGTGGCATTTGGGTGACTGTAAATTTAGGAAAAGCCTGAAGAATATAGATTCTCTGTTTGCATAAATATAGCAATGCTTCCGCTTGGTATTTCTGTGTCACAAAAAAGTGCTAGCCAGATTTTATTCAAATATTAGAGGATGTGTTTGGAATCATTTGATTTGAAATATAAACTACGTGGCAGAGAGCAAGTTTGTGTGGGGAAGGGACCTCTGAGCAGAGGCTGGCAGTCAGCTCCCAGGATAGATGGACTCACGGATTGCTGACTGAGCTGTTTGTCATGGGCAGCCATGACAACAGTTGTCAGATGCCCAACTCTGACAATAGATCTCTAGGTGGAGAAACAGGAAGAATTGATTACTTAGTTTATTAATGGTTAATAAATCTCCTGAGCAATGCAGATCTGGACAGTGAGGACTGAAAATAGAATATTATACTACATTGAAGTTATTTTCTGTGAATAATACAGTAAAAATAAGATATGTACTGCCTTTCAAAAAAATGGTAAAGATGGTTATTAATAATTCATTTTGATATGGTGTCCATTATTGCCCCTAAAACAGAGTTAGAGAAAGGTTTTCTCTTCACATATTGACTGAAGATTATTGACATCCAAAATTAATTTTGATCAACTTTCCATTTAAATTCCTGTTTGCTTTTTTCTTTTTTTTTTTCTCCTTAGGGAACTATGCACTTACTGCTCCATTCAGCAGTGTGTTTCGTCACTATTTCTTTGTCTATTCGGAAAATCCACCCAAAATATCAAAATATTAGTTTTCTTCAGCAGTATAAGACCCATGCCTAACCTTTTATAATCGTATCTAATCTTTCTCTTTCATTTGTGCCTATTTCTTTTCCTTTCCTTTGAGAAGTCATTGATTTCCCCATCATAAATTTTAAGGAAACCTGAGAACAATGACTAAATTAACAGTGCATCACCAGATGGACGTTTGTCTTGGCACCTTTTCCAAGATAGTGAAATAAATACTCTTTTTATGACACAGAATCTCTTACACCAGAACATGAAATTGACCAATAATCCAATAGCTTACTTATGTATGTGCCAACTAAAAACTGTCCCTCACTACCTGGCACTACAAGAATGAAGTCACTAGCCACTGTAGTAGCTGACCTTCACCACACCCTGGAAGGAGTTCAGGGCGGAAATCAGGAATGAGGCACTTTGTGCTCTGGGAAAAACTGGCAGAACAGGGCTTCAGATGGTTAGGTAATTTTCAGGGAAGGTTTTATGAGCCCAATTTCTTGCATCTTCCCATATCTAGAAAAGCACTAAAATCATTGACGGAGACATCTGCTCCTCATAGCAGCAACCTTCTTGTGACCAGCAGCAACCTTCTGCCAAAATGTGTGCTTGACGGCATGTAACCCCTTCACCAAAATCCCACATATATGACCTCCCCCTGTCACTTCTTCAGAGCGGTTCCTTGGAGCTATCCGAGAGGCTGTCTCCTGCACCATAGTCCTCATTTTGCCTCAAATAAAACTTAACTCACAACTCTCATGTTGTGCTTTTCTTTTTTCAGTCAACATATGTGATAGTGATTGCTCATTGAGATACTGGGAGATCTGTGCTTCGACACACAAAGCTATGTTTAAGTTTAACTTTGTTCAGCCCAAGCCATGCTTAGTATGTTGTTAGAACCTTTGATTTGTGGTCCTTTCTTCCTACAACTCTTTGTTTTGTCTCATACAACTTTGTCCTTTTTCAAAGTTGTTTTGAATATTCTAGGTTATTTTCTTCATAAATTTTAGAATCAGTTTGTCAGTTTCTTAAAAAAAAAAAAAAAAGCCTTCTGGGATTTCGATTGGCACTGAACTGAATCTATAGATCTATTTGGTGTTGAATTGACCTCTAAACAATATTGAGTCTCTGGTATATGAACACAGTGTATCTCCTCATTGATTTAGTTCTTTGATATCTTTCATCAGTGGTCGGTAGTTTGGGGTATGCAGATCTTACACATAGTTTGTTAGATTTATCCCTAAATACTTGATGCTTTTTGATGCCATTGTATCACTTACAATTGATATTTGAATCCTTGTATCCTGGAATCTTGCTAAATTCACATACTAATTCTAATAGCTTTCTTTTTGTAGGTACTTTTTGATGTAGACAGTCAGGTTGTCTGAGAATAAAGACCATTTTATACCTTCTTTTCCAATCTGTGTACTTTTTTTTTTTTTTTTTTTTTTTCGCTGTACGTGGGCCTCTCACTGTTGTGGGCTTTCCCGTTGCGGAGCACAGGCTCCAGATGCGCAGGCTCAGCGGCCATGTGTGCTTTGAATAATTTCACTTGTAGGTGTTAACATTTTGAATAGTTAAAAAAAAAAATCATTGTGGTCTTTAAAATCATGAATTTACTAACAAACCTATGAATCAAATCTTGGTAATTATTTTTTTCTTAATGTTCCAACTTTCCTCTTTGTTTAATTCATATATGAAGAGTCCATCCAGTTCATCTGCACTGTTCTTTACATAATATGGTATCTATGTTATCTGTCACAGCTTTTGCGTTTTTAAGAGACATAAGAAATAATTCAAATAATTTTATAAAGAAACAGTGTTTACTGTTTTAAAACAAGGTTATAGAAATTAGTTATTCATGAAATTTAAACTTGAAAGAGATTATTTTATAAAGGATGGTGACTAACATTCATCATCTTTAATAAAGAATGTTTAAACAGAAGCTTAATTAAATCAACAAAAGGGAGAATTTCCTGACCAAGAGGAATTGATATTGAAATTCATTTGGGTCTCGTGAGATATATGTTAATAGGTTAGGTATTTTCCTAGTTTAGATGAGTCTTCCAACTTAAGATCTCATGGGCAGAAGTAATACATTTAAATTTTCATGAAAAATTACATAAATAAATGTAATGTAAATTTAAATCTCGCCCAAGCTCACTGAAATCTTTAAGAATTATTTTTAAATTTTAGAATTAAGATGGGCTTTAGAGATTATCCAGGCACTAAAATATAGAAAGTTAGAGCTACTAAAGGCATCTACAACATCATAAATCCCTCAGGTTTAGATAAGGAAATTAAAGTTCAAGGGAGTTTAAGAAACTTGTCCAAAATGATTTATGTGGTTTTAAGAAAAATTCTCATTAAAATTGTTCATTGCAATTTGTATCATTATTCCACATATAATGAGAAGAGTGGACCCAAATAAATTTTTAGCTTTCAACCCTTGAATCTGTTTCGTAAATATGCTCTCCTTTATTGGATTCTGAATGAGCAACACACTTGTAGGTGCTGCATTGCTGGGAATCCAGATCCCACTGTTAGTTCTGTCCCTTTAACCGTTCAGCTTCTGGGTACAATTGTGTGATTTTAGAATGAGAGCCGACTTCTGAAGATCAACCTCAGTCTGAACTTAATCTTAGGGATTTCATGGCATAAATCTATGGAAGACCTTAGATGTTCAAATATTAGTGTTAGAAAATAGTATTTTCAGTGTCAGCTGGGAGCTTTTATACCTACGGAAACCACAGTCTTTCACTTCCCTTTGTTTGGCTTGACTTTTATTTTAATTGTTTTTGAGCATCCATTCTCCAGGAAAGAAAGATATCTAGCATAATCTTCCTCAAAAAAGACAGGATTCAAACCTTATGGAAGTAGTAGTGGTTAAAAAGGAGGACAATTTCCTGAATTGACTTGAGGGAGGTGGCACAGCTGTCTGGAGTGATGTTAACTATATTTAACATAAGTAATACATGGGTTCAACAGAAGGCTGATGATCATTTTAGTTTCTATGTGAATCCTTCATCAGTCACAGGGAAGTTGTTTAATTTGACAGTGGTTGAGCAATCTGTGATTCATAGCTCCACAGACAAGAGAGGATGTAATTTTCTGGTCTTCATTATTGAGATCAATAAGCAAATTGTATAGGAGGCCATGCGTGTTTGAAGTAATGAAGCAGAGTTGCCAGAACTGGTTTTCTCTATACTATCTATCTCTTTATTTTACAAAGGACCCTGAGAAAGCTGGGATTTGGAAATAAACAAACAAAAACAAATCAGCCCTGCTAGTTATTTATTTTAGGTGAGGCATACTGCACACTACTTGAGTCATGTGAAAGAAAAGTGCATGATAAGAAGCCATTACTTTTCTAAGGTCAAAAACAATGAATAATGAAAGCAATACAGAAAATGTATAAGATGTGATGGTACGTGTGTCTGCTGTAGGGGATTGAGTCCTGAGGATGGGAGCCGGCAGAGAGAAGACAGATATATTACTCAAATATGGCATAAAGTAGAGGCTGAATTATTATGCTTAAATCCTCTCTTCCAAACCAAGTCACCATATGCTGATTATATTCCACTTTTTTGCTTCATAAATTATGTAGCAAAAAATTCTGTGCACATAAATCATATTTTGTTAAACTCACCTTCGAGTGGGTACATGCAACTTATTTTAAGTCCAAACTTAACTGTTTTTTTACCCCCTCAGAATGAATTCTTTATTTTTATCACAATCTGTTTCTTAATGCTTTAATTTCATTTTGGAGTTACCAGTTACCTGTTCAAGAACAATTCTTAAGAAAAAAAAATTATTCTTCCTTTAGGACCTATTGAACACATCAACTCTCAAGTTAAATGAGAAAATATTTTGAAAGTTGATTATATTTCCTTTAAACATCATATTGATGTTTCATGGATGTGGATTTTAAAGCAAATATCAATATCACTCATTTTAATCAGAACATCTTGCCTAACATTATCTATTCATAAACAAAATGTGACTGCTCAAACACACATCTATGGGAGTCAGTAGTAAAATCCTAGGCTTATTTTAATGCAGCTGTGTGATATATACTTTCTAGAGAGGAAAGCAAGCTGCCTAGGCTAAAAAGTTGAGAGGAAGTTTACACCCCAAATTTCCTTTATTTTTCCTCAAAGAATCTAGTGGTGAGAGCAAAATGGATACATTGTAAACAAGGCAATATGCATCATATCTGTACTGCAAGTTGAAAGAGATGTTTGAGGTGACTTAGCCTGACTGTGTTCTTTTACTGGTGAAGAAACAAAGGTCTAGAGAAGTAAAATGATTAACTCCAGGTCACAAAGCTGCTCTAGAACTCAGGTCTCCCAATTCTTGCCTTTTAATGGAAAGAACAGAGCCTGAGGATTCAGACAGAGCTGGGTTTGGAGGTTAGCTGTGTGACCTTAGACGCAAGTTATGTAACTTCTCTGGGCCAAAGTTTCCTCATCAGTGATTTTAAAAAATGGAGATAAAAGTTCCTATATTTTAAGTTTGATATGAGGATTAGAAACATTCGTAAAATACCTAATACAGGGTATTGTCGATCATTTGAGGGACTTTGTAATAATACATGATTAATGTGAAACATAGTTGCTCTACCAGAGCTACAGTTACAGGCACAGGGATCTAGTCTGAGGAAAAAGAATAAAGCCTTGTCTATAGAGATGTGTTAGAATTCAAAATTCTACCTAGGAGATCTTTAAAGAGAGAAGTACCATGGAAATACAATAAACAATTCTAGTGCACAGAAAAAGAAACAACAAAATGAAAAGGAAACAAAGAATGGGAGAAGATTTTTGCAAACCATGTATCAAATAAGGGGCTAATATCCAAATATATAAAGAACTCATACAACTCAATAACAGAAAACAGAAACAAACAAACAAAAATCCAACTTAAAAATGGGCAGAGGAACTAAATAGATATTTTTCTAAAAGGTGCTTAAAATCACTATTCATCATGGGAAATGCACTCCCATGTTCATAGAAGTATTTACAATAGCCAAGATATTAAAACAACCTAAATGTCCATTGATGGATGAATAGATAAGAAAATTGTGGTATACATATGCAATGGAATATTATTCAGCCTTGAGAAAGAAGTTGTGTCATCTGTTGTGCCAATGTCCATGGACTTAGAGAATAAGTGAAATAAGTCAGAGAAAGAAAAATACTGTGCAATACCACTTGTATGCAGAATCTGAAAAAGCCAAACTAGTAAACACAGAGACTAAAATGGTGGTTGTCAGGGGCTGGGGGTAGAGGAATAGGAGAGAGATTGTAAAGTGTTTCCAAGAGCATTTGAAGGACAGAGTATTTAGACATTAAAAAAACAAAAAGTTTCTTGGCATAAGGTTACTAGGTTAATACAAAACTGGTTACAGGGCAATGAAGCCATAACCTTTGGAGATATCTTTTCTACCAAAAAGAAATCTACCAAGTTAACTTGTTACCTCAAAGAGGCTGAACTCTTAATTAAATAAAATTAACAAAATCAAAACAGGTGCAATCTTCTAGAAAAGTAAATAATCCTTGTTTGAACCTGTATAATGTTCTGTATGACATTGAAAGGAAATGCCTTTTCCTATTTTTTCCTAGTTTTAAATACTTTTCCTCAATATGGTTCACAAAAGTCCCCTTATAATTCTTTTATATTTTTCTCCCATCATGCATTACTTTTCTGTTGCTGCCTCAACAACTTTACCAGAAATGCAGGGGCTTAAAATAACACAAATTTATCTTACAGTTCTGTCTGGTGTAGGTCTCACCAAACTAAAATTAAAATGTCTCCAAGCTCTATTCCTTTCTGGAGGCCGTAGGGGACAATCTCATTTAGTTTCTTAGCATAATTGAATTTATTGTGGTTGTGGGAATAAGGCTTCCATTTCTTACTGTCAGCTGAGGGTCCTTCCCATCTTCCAGAAGCTGTCACAGTCCTTGGCTTGTGGGTCCCTCTCTTCATCTTGAGAGCACAAATGGAGGATCAAACATGTTGCATCTTTCTGACCTAATCTTCTGCTTCCCTTTTCCACTTTTGAGGATACGTGTAATTCTACAGACCCATCTAGATAATTTAGGATAATCTCCCCATCTCAAGGTCTAAGCCCTTAATCACATCTGAAAAATACTTTTTGCCATGTAAGGTAACATATTCACAGGCTTGGGGGATTGGGAGGTAGATGTCTTTTTGTGTGTGTGTGGGGGTCATTATTCTGCCTATCATACATTGTAAATGTATGTACAATTCAGTGGTTACTAGTAAATGTATAAAGTTGTGCAACCATCACCCAAACAAATTATAGAATATACTTCATCACTCCCTCAAATTTTGCTTGTGCCAGTTTGTAGGTGTGTTTCTGATCCCAGCCCTAGGTAGCCACTGATTTGCTTTCTGTATTTATAAAGTTGCCTTTTCAGGACATTTCATATAAATAACATCACAAAATATTTAGCCTTTTCATTCTGGCTGTTTTCATTTAGCATATTTTTTAAAGTATTATCCATATTTAGCACTTATCTGTAGTTTCTTTTTATTGCTGACTATATTCCATTGATTGTGTATACTGTGTTTTGTTTATTTACCAATTAATAAACATTTGAATCGCATCCAGTTGTTGACTGTGATGAATAAGCCTGCAATAAATGTTCCACATATGTCTTTGTATGTGAATACATTTTTACTTCTCTTGGTAAATTCCCAGGAGTGAATCATAAGGCAATTTTATGTTTAATTTTTCAAGAAACTGGTATTTTTTCCCAAAGTTGTTACATTAGTTTAAATTCCCTCTAGGAATGTATAAGGGTTTTTCCACCTGTTACTTTCTGTTTTTTGATTATTGCCTATCTAGTGGGTATAAAATGGTATAGTTTTAGTTTACATTCCTCTAATGACATAAAATGTTAAGCATCTTTTCCTGTGCTTATCAGCCATATGTCTATCTTCTTTTGTGAAATATCTATTCAAATATTTACCCAGTTTTTATCTGGGATGTTTGTCTTAATAAATTGTAAGAGTTTTATATTTTGGATATAAGCTCTTTATCAAGAGATAAGATTTGCAAATATTTTCTGCCAGTGTATTGTCTTTTGTTTTTCTTCTTTCTTTCATTGTGTGTTTTGAACCATTAAACTTTTAATTTTGATGAAGTACAGTGTATCAATGTTTCTCTATTATGGATTATGCTTTTTTAAATTGAGGTATAGTTAATGTACAATATTATATAAATTTCAGGTGTACAACATAGTGATTCACAAGTTTTAAAAGTTATACTCCAGGGGCTTCCCTGGTGGCGCAGTGGTTGAGAATCTGCCTGCTAATGCAGGGGACACGGGTTCGAGCCCTGGTCTGGGAGGATCCCACATGCCGCAGAGCAACTAGGCCCGTGAGCCACAACTACTGAGCCTGCGCGTCTGGAGCCTGTGCTCCGCAACGAGAGGCCGCCATAGTGAGAGGCCCGCGCACTGCGATGAAGAGTGGCCCCCGCTTGCCACAGCTAGAGAAAGCCCTCGCACAGAAACGAAGACTCAACACAGCAAAAATAAATAAATAAATTAATAAACTCCTACCCCCAACATCTAAAAAAAAAAAAAAAAAAAAGTTATACTCCATACATAGTTATTATTAAACATTGGCTATATTCCCTGTGTTGTACAATATATCCTTGTAGCTTATTTATTTTATACATAGTAGTTTGGACCTCTTAATCCCTTCCCCTATATTGCTCCTCCCCTTTCCCTCTCCCCACTGGTAACCACTAATTTGTTCTCTACATCTGTGTGTCTGTTTCTTTTTTTGTTATATTCACTAGTTTGTCTTATTTTTTTAGATTCCACATATAAATGTTATCATACAGTATCTGTCTTTCTCTGTCAGACTTATTACACTTAGCATAATTCTCTCCAAGTCCATTCAGGTTGTTGCAAATGGCAAAATTCCATTCCTTTTTATGGCTGAGTAGTTTTCCACCATGTGTTTGTGTTCATGTGTGTGTGTGTGAGATCTTTATCCAGTCATCTGTTGATTGACATTTAGGTTGCTTCCATATCTTGTCTACTTTAAATAATGCTGCTGTGAACATTGGGATGCATGTATCTTTTGGAATTAGTGTTTTCTTTTTCTTTTTTGTTTGGATATATACCCAGGAGTAGAATTGCTGGGTCATATGGTAGTTCTATTTTTAGTTTTATGAGAACCTGTTTTCCACAGTGGCTGCACCAATTTACATTCCCAACAACAGTGTGCTTCCCTTGCTAAATATTTCTTTGCCAGAAAAACTCGTCATGTAGAAATTTGGGAATTTAAGTGCTAACAAAACAAGAATGCTGCAACTTTATTTATTTTCAGGATTTAAAAAGGTCACAATATTGCAAAACTGCCAAGTGGCTGGATAGAGTAGCAGTACAGTACTACAAGTGTGGACAGATTATTCAATTGATAGATTGGAACTGGAGACCAAGTAATTGGTGGCAAATTTTCTAAAGGCCCTTGTTTCTCCTCAGTGTGAATCTGCAGCCAAAGCACCTTTTCTGTGAGGAATAAATAAGTCAGCCACAGATACTGAATCCTTCTTTAGCACCATGGTAACAAAGATGAATAAACCCCCAATATGGTCCATTCATCTATCCTGCCACTGTAACTAAATTTCCTCAAAGGTAATATTATTGCCACTCTGCTCTGACATCTTACATGGAAGCCAGGAAATCCACAAATAGAGGCTCTATGAGTTTTGAAAGCATGCAAAGTGGGCTCGATCGCCGGAATTATATCACTCTATTTTTCCATGACACATTTTATAAACTAGTTTTAAATCACATTACCTCATTTGTGATTCTGCTACAGTAATCTGCCCATGTATTTCTTTTGAAATAAATTAAATGATCTGCTTAAAATGACCCCTTCTGTTTTCACAATATCCCCTTTTTCCTTGCCTCTCTCCATCCGTATTCCTAAATACACTCCCAAACGATCCCTTTACTTAGAATTTAGAATGTTATTCTTCTCCTAAAAGGAAGAAAACTGAACCAGCTGACAGGGTTGAAGTGCTTTGTAAAATTACCAAAACCATGTTTTATTTCATTGGCTTAGGTTTGGTTGAGAGAATGTGAATAGAGTGGGTCTGGACACGCTGTGTCTGAGGCAGATCAGGGCTCTGGAGAATGAACCCTGAAAATGAATGACTAAGAAATGAAGACACCAGATTTCTAACAGAGAATTACCAGCTGTCATCCAAACTCAAGATTGCCCAGCAATGTATTGATAGTTAGGAAATCTGAAAGACAAGATTACCTCAGCTATAATTTTGCTTCGTTAATTTCTCTTACCAGTTTATACTCGGCTCAGTGTTGTTGTTTAAGTTGAAATACTTTAAACAGTATTTTAAAAAGTAGTATTTGCTTTGGATAGATGTTTTTCTTTCAATCCACCTGTGCTGATTCTCTTATCAATGAAATTCTTAGTTATCTGATATGCTCTGAATCAAAGACACAACCTGATTACTTCTACATGCTTTTCTTCAACTTCTGATTTTGCACGATTCTTTTTTTTTTTTTTTAAACATTTATTGATTTGTTTGACTCTGCTGGATCTTCGTTGCTGCACGCGGGAATCTTTAGTGTTGGCGTACAAACTCTTAGTTGTGGCATATGGGATCTAGTTCCCTGACCAGGGATTGAACCTCGGCCCCCTGCATTGGGAGCGGAGAGTCTTAGCCCCTGGACCACCAGGGAAGTCCCTGCACCATTCTTTATTTAAGAATTTCTTTAAGAGAGCTCCCAAGGAAAATGACTCCCCCACAGGACCCAATCAAATTTCCATGTCAATTAAGAAATTTGACAGCAGTTTTAACAGATTTCCCAGGTATTAATACAATCACTTTGTTAGAACAACTCCTTCTGCTTCCTTCAAACCTTTAAAAATTCTTCCCTTGGGTTATATTCAATAGAAAATTGAGTGAACAATTCAACCATTATCCATACAGCAATCTTTTTCTTTTCTTTTATATAATAAGCAAAACTAGAAATTTTAAGATAAATAACGATCTTCCCACCTAGAATAATAGATATAAAATATTCAAGGAAAACTTTTACATAAAAGAAAGCAATATTTTGTCGGGGTGTGAAGAAAGTATTTTATTTGCAAAAGTTACTTCTTAAAATAGCTATCAGTAAGTTTTCACTTGTTCCAGCTCACAAAACATAATCCCTGCTTCCTGCTGAAATAAATATCACATTTGTTTTCACTAATCTACTAATGTAAAAGCAGTAAAAAAAAAAAAAAAGCTACTATGAAGCAAAACTCAAAATAAAATTGTGAGATGCATTTTTATGGGATTTTGCAAACTTAAAAAGCAAAGAAATTACAATTCTAAATTTTATAATTCTGATGTATTATGAGTTTGCAACAAAAATATATAGTGTTTGGCTTTTTATATTTTATCAAATTTAAAATTTAATATCATCGTATACATGATTTGGTAACTGAATGACTTGTTAAAAATAATTTTAGAATTGAGGAAGACTAATATTTTATAATCAAATGTTTGAATAATTATTTGAGTAAAATATGAAAATCTCAGAAAAATAAAATTCTCAGAGAAGATGACCTTTCAAGGACAATTAAGAAGCCTTCAATATATATAATACAGTATTTATTGAGTAGCTCTGTAGAGAGAGAAAATTATTTAAGAAAAAATAAAAATATATACACATTTTAAAAGCACAGTTATATTCTCATATTTATTTTCAAGAGGAACTTTCCTCTCCTTCTTGTTTTCCAGATGAAATCTATTGTCTATAACTCTTGACATGCCCATCTCATTACACCTGCAGTCATGTACTATAAGCCTTTTTCCAGCCAAGAGGGAAGGTGAGAAGCTGCCTTTATAGTAGAATCAGTGCTGCAGCCAATAGGAGTATTAAAACCAAAAGCAAGAGTCATTCTCCCTCTCTTCCATCTGTCATTTCTACACCAGGTGTATCTTGCTGCCAGCCCTTGTGAAAATCCATCCAACTCTACCTTAACTTTTTTTTTTTGCGATACGCGGGCCTCTCACTGTTGTGGCCTCTCCCGTTGCGGAGCACAGGCTCCGGATGCGCAGGCTCAGCAGCCATTGCTCACAGGCCCAGCCGCTCCACGGCATGTGGGATCTTCCCGGACCGGGGCACGAACCCATGTCCCCTGCATCGGCAGGCGGACTCTCAACCACTGCGCCACCAGGGAAGCCCCAACTCTACCTTAACTTTTATCGTCTTGTGTGGCCATTGGCTATCTTGGTCATCAACTCATTTATTGTAACTAATATGCCAACTGCTAATAGAACTCTTTCATTCATTTGAACTCAGTCTGAATATTTATAAAAATATTTCATATACTTTAAAGGATTCCCAGATGTGTATATAATATCAGATTTTCACTGTGAGCTGTTAGAGTAGAAATATTACGATATTGAATTAGACTTCCAAGAAAGCATGATCCAGGTTAATACGCTGCAGAAACTCAACTTTGTTGGCGATTTTCCTGGCCTTTGCCAAGGAACTAACTGGGTGTCCTCGGGCGAGATATTTAAACATTCTTCCTAAGATTCCTCAGCTTAAAAATGGGGATACTGTAAAATATAAACTTGAAGCATACAGCTATTAGAGGGCCCACAAAAAAAATATAAATGAGAGTCAAGCACTTGTTATTATAACAGAAACTTTTCTTTAAGATCTAACTTAATTCATAACTCTTGGAACATATAACCTATGCTTGTGATTTCTGTGTTTTAATTTAGAACTACCCATTTTATGAAATTTCCATAGAGTGCCTAACTTGAATAAATTTCATCCAACTCTGTGGGGCAGTCACTAATTAATCATTTAAAATATTTTATGTTTAAAAAAAAGTATTGTATGTTCCGGTTAAGTTAAAATGTGTTTGGTTGGGAAATCAAAGGGGTTGAGCTCCTTGAGTTAAGGCAAGCTTGTTTAGTGCAGAAATAGCATTTGACATAAAGCCAGACCTCCAGGAGCAAGGATCCTAATGTGCTCGCCATGGAGTGAGTAGCCCTTGATTAAGAAGTTGATGCTACCACAGGCTTATGCTAAGCACAGAAGTTAAAGACAGACAAACATCTTGAGATGATATTTGTAAAAAGAATGCTAAGGATTATATAACCCACCCGTACTGTTTCATGTTGTAATGGAAGAGCAAATATTCCTGAATCATTGCTTATCTTTTATCAGTTTGACCTGAGAAAGACAACGCCACCAGAGTAGAGTGACAGAAGGCTACCTTGAAGGCGAAGGGGCTCCTCGGGCCATCTGGAGCACCTGTGAACCAGTTGCTTCTCTGTTTATTGTTCAAATCTGGAGGTGGGGGCAGAAAGGGAGACTGTCTGCTTCGGAGGTTGTGGCAGAGGAGGGAACTTACGGAGGAATGGGATATTGTTGAGCCTCTGTGAAGAGAACCTAAATCTAAATTTACTTTTCCTTTAGTGAAACCTCTCTTCAGTGACAGCAATGAATTCAGTGGTTTTAGGACAGATTTTAAGAGATTATTTCCATATGTCTGGACACCAACAAAACCTTACGTGTCTACGGCAGGACTCCACCAACCCTCAACCTGGGCCTGCAGTGCAAGTGCTGAGTCCATAAATGAAGTAGCAATTTAAACTCATAAACAATGTGAGAAAAGAAAACAGAACTTTAAAGAAGCATTTTTTTAATACTGTCTTTTAATTTCCAAGTTAGTTTTCTTTACTTATGTTTATTTGACTGATCTATCTCTTTGTGTTGACAAACAAGATGTTTGTTCAGACATGTTCCTGAACCCTCTGTAATTAATGGCATATGTCCATGGGAAAGTGTCTTTCTGCAGATCAGGTCTGCTGTGTGAATAGCACTGCCACCTATTGGTATTTATCTCAAACTGCAGCTCAGGTTAGCACAGCCCTTGTGATTGTATGGAGAGTAGAACAAGAATTACAAAACCAGACCATTCCAGAGTAAGAACTTTGGAGATTTTGCAGTCATTGATTCAATCCCCTAATTTTACTGCTGATGCACAGAGGGAAGAGAGGGTTTTGCATTGATAAGAAAGATCCCCAAATAGATAGTTGCAGTTTTTGCTGTCTTTGCTATACAGTAATTTGCCAGCATCTAAGAAATATTTTAGAAACTTTATATATTCTACATTTTATAAACTGATTTTATTTCTTTACACAAATTAAAATCCAGCAAATTATTCTTCAAAAACTCAGACTTGATCTGAATATCAGATGGCAGCGTTTTTTGTTTGTTTGTTTTGATATATATATAATAGGCAACTGGAGAACTGCTAACAATCATTTGTCTTGAGGGGCAAGGTATAAAATGCGGAACAAACAAGAAAGCACAGGCATTCAAGGCACTTGGCCCAGTAATTGCTATTTGAAGAAATAAAACACAATTTCCAAAATAACAAATAAAGATTTGAGAGTAAAGAAATATTAGGCAAAACTATTCTAATCTCAAAAAAGTGAGATTTTTTTAAAATTATTTATTTATTTATTTATTTTTGGCTGCGTTGGGTCTTCGTTGCTGCACATGGGCTTTCTCTAGTTGCGTCGAGCGGGGGCTATTCTTTGTTGTGGTGCGTGGGCTTCTCATTGCAATGGCTTCTCTTGTTGCAGAGCATGGGTTCTAGGCGCGGGGGCTTCAGTAGTTGTGGCACACGGGCTCAGTAGTTGTGGCTTGCGGGCTCTAGAGCACAGGCTCAGTAGTTGTGGCGCACGGGCTTAGTTGCTCCACGGCATGTGGGATCTTCCAGGACCGGGGCTCGAACCCTTGTCCCCTGCATTGGCAGGCAGATTCTTAACCACTGCACCACCAGGGAAGCCCGTGAGATGTATTTTTAAACTAAAAAGAGTCACTGTGTTTATTTTAATAATTATTCCTACTTCTCTGAAAAAAAAAAAGGAAAAAAAATCAAACTTTCTTTGATGGATGTAGGTCCTTTTTTTCTCTTGAAATCAATATGTCAGCCATACTAATGTCTTTAACCAAAAACCTGAAATTGTACACTCTGTGGTTCTACGAGAAGGAGGTCATGCGTCATATATATTAAAAATTAACCCTGTGGGGAAGTTTTCAAATGTCATATTATAGGAAATAATTTTTAAAAAACCAGCTCTGGGATTCCAACTAGAGAAAACGTATAATACAGAGCAAGCGGTTGTTCTTGCTGTAGACTTTTTCATACTTTATGAATCACATGTGCAATGCCATTACTAATGGCTATTGAAATCGTTTCCTGGGGGAACTCTTTTACTCTACGCCCCTTAGACACACTTTGATCCTACAGTCAAAACCTCTCTGTTGCCCAAATAATAAACTGCAAATATCTGAGAGCGATATGATTTATTTTAGATCTCTAACCTGAAATTTATGATATGAAAAGCTGACATTATCTCGCTACCTGAAGTAATGCATTCCCTTTTAAAATTTGTTTTCTGCCCAAGCAAGAGAGCTTCTTGATATATCCAATGTCACATGTGCAAAGCACTCATTTTCAAGCTAGCAAGTTATTACTAAGCATGTATTTATTTTTCTCACTGTACCAGTACTTTATGTTGAAGGTCACCACAAATACAGACCACATCAGGACATTTTAAGAAAGTATTTGGAGCCATTTAAAGTCAATGACATAACACAGAATTATGTGAATTCCTGCGGGATCCCACCTTTCGGCAGTGAAGTTTGTGGTTTTTGCAAATTCTGGAAATAAATGGATGACTCGTTGGCATTTTTAGACATCCACATTACACGAGGCAAGAACAATTCAAGTATGACTTAATTGGCAAGAAGAGTCAAGAAACAGCTAATGCTCCTTTTCACCAGGATTGTCTAGGAAAAGTAAGTTCTTTTCTATCTTTGAAATCCTAGCTCATTGAAATCATACAGCATCAGAGTTGCTCCTAATTGAAGAGCAGGCAAGTTTCAGACTGTTGTTTTGCTGAAATTGTTTAATGCTGAGTGTAGCAGCAAGGGGTTCAAAGTCTCCCTTTTCATCCTCAAGTATCTTATAAAAGTTTAGCTACAAGCACACCAGAAGCCTGAGGCATGGTTTTCTGCCAAGCGCACTAATGACAGCAAGGTAGTAATTTTGTGGAAGGAACTCTTGTGTGACAGAAGAGAGGAGAAGTTATTTATAGCCCAAAGGATAGCAGGTAGGAGCAGGACACTCCAGGAATGCAGTCTCGGAACTGGCAGAGAGTCAAGTTCTCAACAAGTCCAGAGAGAAAGGTCAAGAGGCAAAGTGGGAGAGACGCATATGCGTTGGCTTCATCTTATGCGTTCAACAAGGGTGCAGAGCCTTCTCCGGAAAAGAGCAACAACATCCCTCTCTCTTGTCAGAAATCCCTACTCTGCAGAAGCAGGTAGTGACGTGTTCACACTGGAAAACTGGGCAGTGCTTTACAGGTAGCAAATTATTATCACTTCCTTTGGTGCTTATTAGACTAACATTAATCATTATAAATTCTTTTGGTGTGACATTATTTCCTCTTCTTTGTTCTCACAAGAAAACCTTAAGCAAGGTGTCACTTGCCAAACAAGCCGGGTTGATTTATTTCTTGGCTCCTTTTTGGTCGTGAGTGATTTTAAATGAAGACTCGTCAAGTCTATGAAGAAGAAAGTAGGTATGATTAAAGTTTGACTGAACTCTCTTCAACCTTGATTCATGCCCTGATATTTGCCAACTCATACCATCATTTGCATTCACATTTAAGTTCTGCCACATGATGGTAGTGAACATTCAAATAATTTAGCATTTCTTTCAGTAGCTAGTATATAAAAATCTTTCTTGCATTTAATAACATTTACGGGCTTCCCTGGTGGCACAGTGGTTGAGAGTCCGCCTGCCGATGCAGGGGACATGGGTTCGTTCCCCGGTCCGGGAAGATCCTGCATGCCACGGAGCGGCTGGGCCCATGAGCCATGGCCACTGAGCCTGCACGTCCGGAGCCTGTGCTCCGCAATGGGAGAGGCCACAACAGTGGGAGGCCAGCGGACCGCGAAAAAAAAAAAATTTACAACCTTCTTTAGATGATCACTGCATATTTTTCCATATTTTACATTTCCTATTGAGTTCAACGATTTTCTCCTCCTTCCACTCTGTATCTTGTTTTCATAATAATAGGACACATCGTTTAAGGCATTAAAACTAGCTCGTGGTGTTAGACAATTTTGGAAATCCTAGTTCGAGAATTAAAAGAACTAACACTGGAGTAGTTGAAATTATAGTTTTATGTCATGGTCCATTTATTTAAATTAGCTAGATTTTAAACAAAGAAATGTTGAAATTTAAACTACCTTTTTTTTTTCTAAAGAGGACACCTCTATTCTTTCTTTACACAGACATCAGAAATTTCATGGTATTTTCATGAAACAGGATACTTTTCTCTTAGCACAGTTTATTATTGTTACCTGCCCTTAAGAACTGCCTGCTATTAACTGCTACCACTGCAGAATAAAGTTTTCTTATTACTGTCTAGCTGTAGTGTTGATTAAAGTTCTTATTCATTTATATTATCTTCTATGTTGATACCACATGACATTGGCAACAAAGAGGTATCAATATATATAGTCCACTTTTGTTTGAAATTTTTGTTGTGTGTTTTTCAAATAACAAATCACTATGCTGCTTGGGTAGCTTTTTTTTTTTTTTAAGTTTCAAAGCTTTTGGTTGCTTTTTTTCAAAATTGAGAGATTCTAATTTGTTTCAATAAAGTACCTACACAATGACAATGTAAATTATGGAGCAAAATATTGCTCATTTATGGAGTTTAAGCTATTAGACATTTATGCCTATATATCCCTGATATGAGTGTTAAGTCATACATGATTAGTTAAAATGTCTTTTATATCACTCAGTGGGTTATATAGAAGTCAATTATCAATCATTTAGAATATAAATAATCCTTTATGCAGCCAAGAAGGAAGCAAAAGTATGTAAATAACCTTTGACAGGTCAAGGTTAACTTATTCTGTCATCTATTCATTAAAACTGTGGAATACTGAATATTATTCTCAGGCTAGATACTGGGAACAAATACGGCCCTTGCTTTTATGGAGCTTATAGTCTATGGAAGTGGTTTTAACCAATGAGTAACACATAAATAATACAAAGTATGTAATTTTAGGTGAGATTCAAAGAATGATTGGGGGTAAGTCTTACGAAAAGCAATGGAAAAAGTGTTCCAGGCAGAGGGACAATTGTTCAAAGTCCTTGTTCAAAGTCCTGAGAGGAAGAACAATACAAAATGAGACTGTGGAGTAGACAGGACTGACATATATATATTTAGTCAGAGTTATTTAAACAATTGGGAAGACATTCCAGATGGTTTCCCTATACTTCAAACCAGTTCCCACTGTTGACATCTTACGTGAGTATAGTACATTCAATGAACTAATATTGTTAATTATTAACTAAATTTCATACTTTATTCAGACTTCCTTAGTTTTTATAATGTCCATTTTGTGTTCCAGAATCCTACCCAGGAAAAACCACAGTATTTTATTTGTCTTGTTTCCTTAGGTTCTTCTTGGATGTAATGGTTTCTCAGACTCTCCTTATTTTTGGTGACTTTAACGATTTTGAAGAGGACTACTTGGGTATTTTAGGGGTTGCCGTCCACTGTAGTTTTTCTTTTTTTCTCATGATTAGACTGGGGTTATGGTTTTGGGGGGGAACATTACAAAAGTGAAGTGTCATTTTCATCACATCATGTCATGGGCACATACTCAACATGATTTCTGACTTTGACTTTACCTCACTGGGGTAGTTTCATCAGTTTTTTCCACTGTGAAGTTATTCTCCTTTCCATAATCTCCTCTTTGCAAGGATGTGTCTCTGTGCAGCTCGCACTTGAGGAGTGGGGGTTATGCTCCACCCACTCAAGATCAGAGTAGCTACATAAATTATTGGAAATTTTTCTGCTTAAGAGATTTGTTTCTATTCCCCCATTTATTAATTGATTCAGGCATTTGCTTATATCAGTAAGGACTCGTCTATTTATTTTATACTTTGGGTTATAATCCAATTCTACTTTTCATTGCTCAAATTGTTCCAGCGTTGGCCATTGGGAGCCCTTTCAGTTGACTTCTGTGCCCCTTTGACATGCTCCCACCATGTGGGATTTAATTTTGGGGAGAGAGGGCACTTCTTTACTTTCTGTCACTTCAAGGTGCTTCAGGCTTATCCTGTGTATTTCCTGCCCCAGTGTGAGAATCACCCATTTCTCTGAGGAGCCGTGGTTCCTTTTATGGGAGAACGTACTAGAAAACAAGATCTGGGCACTCAGTGTGTTCATTGCTACTGGATTGCCATTTATTTTAGGTCTTCTCAGTTGACAGAGCAAAGGTATATATGTGTGTGTCCTAATGCATGTCTATACACATGTATAAATATTCTTTTTTTTTTTTTTTTTTTTTTTTTTTTTTTGCGATACGGGGTCCTCTCACTGTTGTGGCCTCTCCCATGGCAGAGCACAGGCTCCGGACGCGCAAGCTCAGCGGCCATGGCTCACGGGCCCAGCCGCTCCACGGCATGTGGGATCTTCCCGGACCGGGGCACGAACCCGTGTCCCCTGCATCGGCAGGCGGACTCTCAACCACTGAGCCACCAGGGAAACCCCACATGTATAAATATTTATATAGGTGACCATCTGTATGTATGTTCTGCTAAACATGAGGTAATAGTGATATCTTCAACTCTAATCCATTAGTACATGCATCGTTCTAACCTCTGCTTGCTGACCTGTAAATTCTCACTCCAACTGTAAGAGACCTGACTGCCTCCACCCACCACCCATTTACATAGGTATTCAATTCCGGTGTTCATGTATAACAGCATAGGAGTTGTTACACTGTATGCCCTCAAGGGAAGTAATTTTATCAACTAGAATAGAAATGCTTGTGTGCAGTTTTTCTTCCCTGTAGGCTTAGGGGTTCCACTTAATTCCAGAGTTACTTAGGTCAGCATCTTTCCTCCCCCACCCCCGTGTTACCACTTCAGTGAGGTAATTTCATATATTTATAATATAGTTTGTTTCTCTTGTCATATTCTGCATTTAGTTCTGGGATCTCCAGCCTCCCGTTTTTAAAAAATGTGCATACATTAAGGTTTACTCTTTGTGCTATAAAATTTTATGAGTTTTAACAAATGCATAATGTTATCCATCCACTGTTACAATATCATACAGAATAGTTTCACTGTCCTAAAATCCATGGTGCTTTGCTAATTCACCTCTCTTCTTCCCTCCTGGCAACCACTGATCTTTTTACTGTCTCTGTAGTTTTGCCTTTTACAAATGTCACATAATTGGAATCATACAGTCTGTAGCCTTTCACACTGGCTTTTTCCACTTAGCAATATGCATTTAACTTTCCTCTGTGGCTTTTTGTGTCTTAATAACTCATTACCTTCTATCACTGAATATTATTCCATTGCATGGATCTAGCTCACTGTTTATCTGTTCACCTGTAGAAGGACTTTCTGTTTGGGTCCAGTTTTGGGCAATTATGAATAAAGCAGCCATAATCATTCACACTTAGGTTTTCATGTGGATATAAGTTTTAAAATAAAATAGGTATATACCTGGGGTCACAATTACTGGATGATATGGTAAGACTGTGCTTAGCTTTGTAAGAATTTGCCGAACTGTCTTCTATACAGTTTTTTCATTTGCACCAAAATTGAATGAGCATTCTTATTGCTATGCATCCTCACGATCATTTGGTAATGTGAGTTTTTCTTAGATTTTAACCATCCTAATAGGTGTGTAATGGTATCCCATTGTTGTCTTAAATTACAATTTATTTCCTAATGACAAGATATTGAGCATCTTTTTTTTTTTTTTTTTTTTTTTGCTGTACGCGGGCCTCTCACTGTTGTGGCCTCTCCCGTTGTGGAGCACAGGCTCCGGATGTGCAGGCTCAGCAACCATGGCTCAAGGGCCCAGCCGCTCCGCGGCATGTGGGATCTTCCCGGACCGAGGCACGAACCCGTGGCCCCTGCATTGGCAGGCGGACTCTCAACCACTGCGCCACCAGGGAAGCCCAAATTTTTTTGTTTTTGTTTTTGTTTTTGTTTGTTTTTTTTGCTGTACGCGGGCCTCTCACCGTTGTGGCCTCTCCTGTTGCGGAGCACAGGCTCTGGACGCACAGGCTCAGCGGCCATGGCTCACGGGCCTAGCCACTCTGTGGCATGTGGGATCTTCCCGGACTGGGGCACGAACCCGTGTCAACTGCATCGGCAGGCGGACTCTCAACTACTGTGCCACCAGGGAAGCCCAGCATCATCTTATACGTTTATTTGCCGTCTTTCTGGAGGGACATGACTGTTCAGATATTTTGTCTGTTTAAAAAAAACATATATATATATATATATATATATTTTTTTTTTTTTTTTTTTTTTTTTTTTTTCTTACTGTTGAGTTGTGAGAGTTCTTTGCAGAGTTTGGATACATGTCCTTTATCAGATATCTGTTTTGCATGTATTTACTCCTAGTCTCTGGCTTGTCTTTTCCATTCTCTCGATAGTGTCTTTTGCAGAGCAGAAGCTGTAACTTTTAATAAGATCCAACTTAACAACTTTTTTAAATTGATCATGCTTTTGGTGTTGTATCTAAAAACTCCTTGCTGAAGTCAAGGTAACATAGAGGTTTTTTTTTTCAAAAAATAAACTTATTTTCTAGAGTAGTTTTACGTTCACAGAAATATTGAGCAGAAGATACAGAGATTTCCCACATGCTCCCTGCTCCCACACATACGTAGCCTCCCCCCATTATCAACACCCCCACCAGAGTGCTACATTTGTTACAGCTGATGGACCTACACTGACACATCCTTATCATCCAAAGCCCATAGTTTACATTAGGGTTCAGTCCTAGTGTTGCACATTCTGTGGATTTGGACTAGTGTATGATGACATGTATTCAGCATTACAGTATCATACAGAGTGGTTTTACTGCCCTAAAAATCCTCTGTGTTCCACCTATTTATCTCTCCATCCCTGTTAAACCCTGGCAGCCACTGATCTTTTCACTGTCTCCATAGTTTTGCCTTTTCCAAGATGTCATACCGTTAGAATCATACAGTATGTAGCCTTTTCAGATTGGCTTTTTCACTTAGTAATATGCATTTAAGGTTCCTCGTGTGTTTTCATGGCTCAGTAGCTCATTCCATTTTAGCACTGAATAATGTTCTGTAGTTTGAATATACTGCAATTAATTTATCCATTTACCTACTGAAAGACATCTTGGTTGCTCCCAAGTTTTGGCAATTATGAGTGAAGCTGCTATAAACACCCACGTGCAGGTTTTTGTGTGGACATAAATTTTCACCTCCTTTGGGTAAATGCCAAGGAGTGTGATTGTTGGCTCTTATGGTAAAAATATGCTTAGCTTTGTAAGAAGCCACCAAACTGTCTTCCAAAGTGTTGTACCATTTGCATTCCCACCAGGAATGAGTGAGAGTTCCTGTTGCTCCACGTCCTTGCCAACATCTGGTCAGTATTCTGAATTTTGACCATTCTAATAGGTGTGTAATGATGTCTCATTGTTGTCTTAATTTGCATTTCCCTGAGGACATGTGATGTGGAATCTTTTTATATGCTTATTTACTATCTGTATATCTTCTTTGGTGAGGTGTCTGCTAAGATCTTTAGCCTATTTTTTAATCCAGTCTTTTGTTTTCTTATTGTTGAATTTTAAGAGTTCTTTGTGTATTTTGGATAACAGTCATTTATCAGATATGTTTTGTCACATATTTTCTCCCAGTCTTTGGTTTATTTTTTATTCTCTTGAGTCAGATTTTTCTTTTATGTCTTCTTCTAGAAGTTTTGTTTTACATTTAAATTGAAGATCCATTTTGAGTTACCCTTTGTGAAAAGAGTGAGCTGAGTGTTTAGATTTATATGTTTTGCAGGTGGATGTTCAATTATTCCAGCACCATTTGTTGAAAGACTGTGTTTTTCTGTATTGAATTGCCTTTGCTCCTTTGCTCATAATCAGTTTACTATATTTGCATACAATTTAAACAATAATATTGAACTATAATTTCATCTCATAAACTCTGCTGGAGTTAAGTGTACAATTTAATAAATTTTATAAATTTATAGGCTTACGCAACAATCGCTGTGATCAGTTTTAGAACTTTTCTTTCACTTTAAAAAGGTCTCCTGGGCCTCCCTGGTGGCGCAGTGGTTGAGAGTCCGCCTGCCGATGCAGGGGATACGGGTTCGTGCCCCGGTCTGGGAGGATCCCATATGCCGCGGAGCGGCTGGGCCCGAGAGCCATGGCCGCTGAGCCTGTGCGTCCGGAGCCTGTGCTCCGCTACGGGAGAGGCCACAACAGTGAGAGGCCCGCGTACAGCAAAAAAAAAAAAAAAGGTCTCCTGTGCCCATTTTCAGTTAATCCTCATCCTCACCCCCAGCCCTAGGAAACCACTAACCTAATCTGCTTTCTGTCTCTATGTTGGCCATTTCTTGCTAGTATGACCATTTGCACACAAGTTTTTTGTGTGGCTATATGTTTAATTTCTTGGGGTAAATTCTTAGGAGTAGAGTCGCTGGTTCATATGGTATGGGTTATACTGTTATTTTCTATTTCTTGATAATTGTCATTCTAATGAGTGTGAAGTAGTTTCTCATTGTGGCTTTAATTTGAACTTCCCTGACTGACTAATGACATTGCAGGAGCATCCTTTTATATGTTTATTAGCCATTCACATGCCTTCTTTAGTGAATGTCTATTCAAATCTTTTGCTCAGTTTTAACTGACTTGTTTATCTTCTTATAAATTTGTAAGAGCCTTTTATATATCCTGGAAACAAGTCTTCTATCAGATATATGATTTACAAACTTTTTCTTCCTGTCTGTAGCTTATCTTTTCATTTTCTAAAGGTGCATTTTGAAAGCATAAAGTTTTTAATTTTGACAAAGATTAACTTATCATTTTTTTTTCTTTCACAGATATGCTTTTAGGGTCACATCTAAGAACTCTTTGCCAAACCCAAGCTCATAAGAAATTTCTTGTTTTCTTCTAGAAATTTTATAATCTTAGTTTTGACATTTAAGTCTATGCTCCATTTTCAGTTAGTTTTTGTGTATTGTGTGAGTAAAATGTCTAAATTTCTCTTTTCCTATGAAGTTATCCAGTTGTTCCAACACTTTCTTTTGCAAAGATCATCCTTTCCTCATTGAATTACATTGGCGCCTTTGTCAAAAATTAATCTTATATGTAATAATTTATTTCTGGACTTTCAATTCTATTTCATTGATCTTTATTTCTGTACTTCTTCCAGTACTATACCTTCTTGATTATTATAGCTTTATAGAAGTGTTGAATTCAGGAAGTGTAAGATCTCTAACCACGTTTTTATTTTTCAAAACTGTGTTGGCCTTTGGCCTCAGCAAATTCACCTTCCTCAGAGCTCCCTGTCTCAATCAATGGCCACACCATTCACACAGTTCTCAGACCAAAACCAGAGAATTATCTTTGTTTTCTCTTTTTCTCTAATACTTCATGATTAACCCAGCAACAAACCTTAAAATCTCTACGTGACAGATAATAAGAGCCAAGAGTGGAAAAAAATGGGTACTGGGAGATTAATTAAAAAACAATTAAAATATTTCCTGCAAAAGGGGATATGGTTCACACAAGGATGGTGGCAGTAAAGATGTAGAGAAGTGAATAGATCTAAGTATATTTTGAAGGTTAGAACCGCCATAATTTTGTAATGGACTGAATAGGGGCAAATGGATTAGCAAGAGTCTTTTACTGAGACAGGGAATCTGAATGAAGAATGGGTTTGGGAGAAAGAGTTCAAGAGATGAAAAGACACATATCTAAATATTACACGCTTTAAATATTAAACCTGGTGTATGAGCACTTCAAACTCAGATTCTGAAACTCAAAGCAGTAGTCATTTTTATAGACTCACCTTATTCAATCTCTTAGCAGTGTATGACACAGTTAATCAGTTTTTCCTTCTTTAAACACTGTCTTCATTTGGCTTAAAGGACCCTACGCTTTCTTGGGTTTTTTTTCCCATCCCATTCTTGTCATCTCTGTTTCCTTTGATGAATCTCCCTCCTCTTCATGATGTCTAAAATTGGACTGCCCAAATTTGTTTTCCTTATCCTTTGTTTTTCTCTGTCTTTATTTACTCTCTGGTTGATAGCATCCAGTCTCATAGGTTTTAATTCTATTGCTAATAACTCCCAAATTGATATCTCCAGCCTTAACTTTCACTTGAACTACAGAATTGTATCTTCAACTCCAATTCTATGTCTGGCAGGCAGCTTAACTTTAACATATTAAAACCTGAACTCCACTGTGGAGTCACTGACAGTCATAAGAATATCTATCTCTAAATCATTAAGAGAAGGTTGAAAGATACTGGCGACATCAAGAAGGCAGGAAAGGAACTTAAAGTGATTCAGGAGAAAAATAAATTCTATAAATTAGTTTAATTTTCCAACTATTTTACTGCTTCAAAAGTGACTTTGCTTATTTGGAGTATTCAGTTTAGTGAAATAATTCTTTTCCTAGTGATGCTGCATGTGGCTCTGCCCAGGTACCCTTAAGATGTGTAACTAGAGAACTTTTCATTGGTATGACATAAAGATATTCTAGTTAAAGAATAATTTTTTAGTTAGCATAAATGTTTTGCTTTTAAATAGTGTATTGCTATGTTATTTTACTTTATGTAAGTTATTTTTTCAAAGTAGTTTATGCTCATTGTAAAAATGTAGGAAGAATGAGGGAAAAAAATCACCTGTAGTCCCACCAGCAAAAGACAAACACCATTAAAACGTATGTGTGTATCATTACAGGCTTTTTTACATAATTATGTTCTTCTGAAATGCCTCAGGTTACTTAATTTTTTTATCATTAACTTAAAATTATTATTCTTTGTGTATCTAAACCCATGCAACATTTCGACAATGTATTTAAAAAAATCATTTCAGTATCCCACGGGATATGGTTAATGGCTTTGTTTATATAAACCATCCTTGTTTATTTAACACTGTCTGTAATACATTTTTTAAAAATACTTTAACGAAAAATTCTCTCTGTTAAGAAAAAATAAAACTAATAGAATGTAACATTTGAGTTGTATTATAAAATATTTATAATAAAAAACTTAAGTATGAAATATAAGTAGCTGCTTATTCACAGCAGTCACTAATCTAGGAAAAAAAATACTGAATTCCAACTTAAAATGTATTAAAGCTACATAGATAAGTTAGGATCCCAAATGAAATACACAAATATTGTTTTAAAATGTTGTAATTTAATTGCTACGTATATTGCCAAAACTGTAGAAAGGATTCAGTAGTTCATGACAAAAGTGAAATTGTACCTTGCCATTCAAATTAACTATTTTATTTCTTTTCCAAAGGCATTCTAATTAAATCAACATAATCTACTTACATATGGAAAAACGCTTTACCAAGTTTTTACTTAGCAGAAATCTTAAACTTAAAAAAAAAAAAAAGAAATCTTAAACTTTACATTTATGTATCACTCTCTCTCCCTTTGATTATAAACTCTTATCTTCAAACAGGTTCTAATGCTTTAACTATAATAGTGATCAGAACTGTAGGAAATAATTACTTACTTGATCTCTTAAATAATTTTATATTTAAAAGGCATCTTAGAGGTCATCTAGTCTCATTATCTTCTTTTAGAAATCCTTTCAGTGAGATCCCTGATAAAGAGTCATCCAGCCTTGACTGGAACATTTCTAGTGGCTGAGACCTCACAAATCATTCACTCCATAATTACTTATTCATTCTTCCATTGTTCATTCATTTAAACAGTATTTACTGAATATCTGCTATTTACTTGCCAGTATACTTGACATTGAATACACAAGAGGAGTAAACCTGGAGAAACATGAATTCAACTAGGATGTTTTTTTTTTTTTTTTTTTGCTGTACGTGGGCCTCTCACTGTTGTGGCCTCTCCCGCCGCGGAGCACAGGCTCTGGACGTGCAGGCTCAGCAGCCATGGCTCACAGGCCCAGCTGCTCCGCGGCATGTGGGATCTTCCAGGACCAGGGCACGAACCCATGTCCCCTGCATCGGCAGGCGGACTCTCAACCACTGCGCCACCAGGGAAGCATATATCTCTTCTTGCCACTTCTGTCTTTTCCTGATTATAAAAATGGTGGCTGTGAAGAAGAATACTAATTTGTTTTGGTTAAACATCTATTTACAAAGTAAGACAGGAGAAAAAGAAGTAAATGTGAAACAAATTTGTTTTTCAAGAGACAGTCCTACAAATATTGGTAAAGTATTTTCGTTTTACTTCCCTTTACTTCCTTTCTAAAAATTGTGCACACAATCCCAAGTGCACAGACC
Source organism: Mesoplodon mirus (assembly GCF_964341445.2). NCBI lineage: Eukaryota > Metazoa > Chordata > Mammalia > Artiodactyla > Ziphiidae > Mesoplodon > Mesoplodon mirus. The sequence goes on from NC_138996.1 coordinate 26,209,979, forward strand.
TTACATTTCTGGGCTAAAAACAGCTTTAATTTCTTCACGTGACACAGTTCCCAGTAGAGTTACCATATTTAAAATTACCTTTTGTCTAAAATTGTCTCTAATATGTTTTTAAGTATGGTAACCAGAACTAAAAAGGTAACCATTATCTTTTAAATAGTGTAACCAGAACTAAACATAGATTTCCGAACACTGAAACATAGATTTTCCTGAACACTAGTAGCTGAGTTTAAACTGCAGTCGTTTTGGAAGAGGGGGGAAGGAAAGTCAATCACACTACTCATATTGAGCTTGTTTTAGACATATAAAGTACTGTGTCTTATTCATAATACTGATGGAGTATTGATAAGCTAGGATTTTTATTATTTATTTATTCATTGTTACTGCTAGGCAAGATTTTTCTTTATCTTTTCTACATTTCCTCTCACTGTTTTAATCTCATCACTTTAGCCTATTAAACTTTTGGAATTACGGTTTTGTCATTGGATATACAGTTACCCATGCTTCCTTGACTGAAATGATAAATTTGATACTCTATATCTTCAAGTTATTGATTTAAAAAAATGTAAACTGGGTTAGGACCATTGCCAAAAACTTCAGAAGGAAACAGATAATAAACCAATAATTAATCCTTCAACTTGATCATGAACTTTATCTTGATAAGGAAATGATAATCAATCCTTTTTGTGTCCCAAGCCACAAGAAGACCTCACTGTCCACATTTTTCAATCTTCATATGAAAAAATCTTCAAATATCTTGATAACAACCTGAAAGCATGGAATGTTTCCAGCAATTTCTTCATTGATTAGTCCAATTACCCTGCTTAAAAAAGAAACTATTGTTTGACAAATTTCTTATGCAACCTTTGCTAAATTATCTTTATCATTATTATTATTATTTTACTTTTATTTGTCAAGTATTAATGGACGATATACATCTTTGATAATCTGTTCTAGAATTTCATCAGGGTTATATCTATATTTTGTTTTCTTTTTTACCTTTTATTTACAATTGGTCTAATTTTATTTGGAATGATTTCTATAAGAAAGCACATATTTAGTCTTTTTTTCTTTTTTTTTGGACTGGAAGATAGGATTAGATCATCTAATCCAATCTTATTTTTAAAATGAATAAATTGAGGCATAGGGAAATACATTTATGTCAGTGTGAATCTAATCTTACATTTCATTTAGTGAGGTCCTTCACCATTCATTCGCCAAGGACAATCCTAATTTACTCAAAGAAGTTACCTTCCAAGTTGAAGGTACCCTCGGAATTTCCACATATGATTTTCCATCATTATGAAGTTGAGCGTATTTCATCACTACAGTCAAGGGAGTTTATGATGGGCCTGACTCTATCTATTCCACATAACTTACATTAATAAGAATTATCATTAGATGAGAAAGGGATAAATTGGATACAACCATTACATTAAGTATAATAAACCAAACTGTTGACCTTACATCTGTTATTGAAAGACAGACCAAGAAAGGACAGATTTCTGTGATATGAGCTGAAGGGCAGACCCAAAATTATTGATGTTTCCATGATACAAACCGCCGTAGAAAAGTTAACATTTTATCTAGAAATAATTTGAATTTTGCAGAGCCTGTTTTTAGAGGTTTCAAATCAGCATTCACTGTATCATATTTTTAACAATCAAAATTAAAAACCTGTGGCAATTCATGTTTCTCTCAAATAAATTGCATTTCTGTCAGCTACACAGACATAGTATATTAATGTGATATGATTAATTTAAAAAAAAATGAAAATAGACTGTGAATAAAGCAAACAAAAAAGACACAACCCTCAAAATGTGAATTTTCTTCTTGCTGTTTGTATCTGAAATTATACTGCCCTTTGCAAAACCAAGCTCTGTGTTACTTAGGCCAGGTCTACTGAAGAGGAGGATTGAGGCTTTTCTTTCATTTTGAAACAATCCAGACAGGGATTCCTGATCCCTTGAAAGCTATGCAAGCTTTTAATTTCCTTTGGTTATAAAAAACTGGTTTGAAAAATTGTAACGCATTTAGAGCAGAGAGTGGCATCCATCTTGGTTGTCAGAAAAGTAGACTCTTAGCGCCTGGAGAGCAAGAGACTGGCACATAATTTCAAGATTAATCATTTTATTCATATCTACAATAATAGCAATTATTGAGTGTTTCGTGTATGCCAGGTCTCATTGTTTTTGCTGAATTTTAAAATTTCACAATCACTAAGTGAATGTATTTCATTGTAAAGGGTTCAGTCAATACACATAAAATAAAATTCAACCTTGATAAAATTATTTTCCTACAAGCCACTCCCCCCATGCCTTGCCCCAGAATTGAGCATTGTCTTTATGGGTTTTATATATGTATGTTTTTTTCTATAAGTATGCTTTATATGTTACACATGTGTATATATTAATTATATAGTATACTGTTTTGTGGGCTTTAAAAATATTGGATCAATTTTTATGTATTGTTCTTCAATTTATTTTCTCATTTTTAAAAATTTTGGTTTTGACTGTGTTGGGTCTTTGTAGCTGCACGTGGGCTTTCTCTAGTTGTGGCGAGTGGGGGCTACTCTTTGTTGTGGTGCATGGGCTTCTCATTGCAGTGGCTTCTCTTGTTGCGGAGCACGGGCTCCAGGCGCACGGGCTTCTCATTGCAGTGGCTTCTCTTGTTGCGGAGCACGGGCTCTAAGCGCGCGGGCTTCAGTAGCTGTGGCACGTGGGCTCAGTAGTTGTGGCACGCAGACTCAGTAGTTGTGGCTTGCAGGCTCAGTAGTTGTGGCTCACAGGCTCTAGAGCGCAGGCTCAGCAGTTATGGCGCACGGGCTTAGTTGCTCCGTGGCATGTGGGATCTTCCCCGATCAGGGATCAAACCTGTGTCCCTTACATTGGCAGGCAGATTCTTAAACACTGTGTCACCAGGGAAGTCCCTGTTCAATTTATTTTTCAGTTTAACAGTATGGCTTTGAAAATTCTTTGGCAATATGTTTAGCTATAGCTTGTTATTTTAAACAGTTGCATGGAACCATGAATCATTGTTTACCTAGCTATACTGATGGGCATCTAGAGATTTCTTCACATCCCCAATTATAAACAATATATTTTTGCAGGACTTGAGTATTTATCCAGGGCAGGCTCTAGGAAGTGGAATTGTTAGATGATAGTATATGCATTTTATATTTTATAATGTTCTAGCAAATTTCTTGTTCAGAAGAATGCATTAATTTATACTCACCAGCATTGAATTTGAGTAGCTGTTTCTCTATAACTGCACCAGCACTGCAGTCATTCTGTTAATTATTTTTTTTATTCTGATGGATACAAATTGTTATCTTATTGCTGTTTTAATTTGCATTTCTTTGATTATTACTGTTGTTGAGGACTTTTTTGCTTATGTTTATTGGTCATTCATATTTCTTCTTCTATGAATTATCTGTCCCTACATTTCACTCACTTGTGAATTACATTCTTTGTACTTTTAAAAATTAATTTTAGAAGTTCTTTACATATTTAAATATTCTGGATATTATTTTGTTGTTGTTGTATGTAATGATAATGACACTATGGCTAATGAGTCCACACACCATTCTAAGCACGTTATGTGGGTTAACTAGTTTAATTCTTGCTGTACAGTAAGCCTGGTGGGACTGTCCCCATTTTATAGATGAGGGAACTGAGACTAGAAAGCTGAAAAACCTTGACTAAGGTCACAGTAGGTGGCAGAACTGGGTACAAACTCAGATATATCTATCAAAGAAACCCAGGGTCGAATTTTCTTAACCAATGTACAATATTAGATGAGACATCTGATATTATATATGTTTCATGTAGTAGAATTTTTTTCTCCCAGTCTTTCTTCTGTTTCTAAACAGAAGAGTTTAAACAGGAGACTTTTTTTTTTTTTTTTTTTTTTTTTTTGCGGTACGCGGGCCTCTCACTGCTGTGGCCTCTCCCGTTGCGGAGCACAGGCTCCGGACGCGCAGGCTCAGCAGCCACGGCTCACGGGCCCAGCTGCTCCGCGGCATGCGGGATCTTCCCGGACCGGGGCACGAACCCATGTCCCCTGCATCAGCAGGCGGACTCTCAACCACTGCGCCACCAGGGAAGCCCCTAAACAGGAGACTTTTAATATCAAAAGTACACTGGAACTTCTCATGGTACTTTTTTTTATTATACAGAAGTTTATATTTTATGTACCCAAGTTTATTAGTCTTTTCCTTTATTGTTTTCCCCCTGTATTGCTTTAAGACCTTCTGTATTCTAAGGATCCATTATATATTTTTCCTAATAATATTATTGTTTTATTACATTTAGAATATATGACATATAAGCTGTAAATTTATTTCTACCCCAGAGTTGATAACCAAGTTTTCAAACCCTGTTTACTGAGTTTTCCCATCCATCCTTTTCGTACTATTTTGGAAGATTACCCTTATCATCCTTTGAGTTTGCACACATAGGTCTGTTTCTGCATTTTCTATTCTGTTGCACTGATTGTTTTTCCCTTTCTTGTAACAAACTTTCACTTAAAACAGTAATTAAATGTTAATGGAATCACTACCACAAGCTTATGATTTGCTTTTTATATCTTTAAAGGCTACTTTTTTACCTTTACCTTCCAGATCTTTCTCAAAAAAATTTTTAAACTTGCCTACCATACAATGTATACAATGTATATATTTGTTTATTCCTCCATCTATGTTTTCAAACTCATTCTTCCAAATGAAGCTTAGAATCTGTTTGTTGGATTTCTTTGAAAACATGCTAAATTTATTTTAACTGAACTGATTAAAATATGGAAACTAGACATCTCTATTACATTGTGCTCTTTTAACCTGGCATGGGATATGGTTTCATTTCTTTACACCTTCCTTTATGTTTTTAAATGCAATTTTATGGTTTTCTTTATATAGGACTCACATTTTTCTCATTAGGTCTATTCCTAACTATTTTAATATATTACTAGTGTAATTGGGCATTTTTACTTATGTTTTCAAATTGGCTATTGCTGATGCTGTTGATTTTGGTCTACTTTCATTTTTTATGGTGGGCTGGCTGAAGTGACTTACCAGTTTATTGACTGATTTTCTTGGCCTTTCCAGGTAGAATTTCTTTTCTTTGTTTCTCATTACTCTAAAACTTATGTATTTATCTTGTATTTTACTTGGCAGGACTTCCAGGACAGTGTTGAGTAGTAGTACTGGTGATAGAGGGTATTTATGTCTTATTGCTGGAATATTTAATGAGTGCTTCTAATGTTTCCTGCCAAGTATTATGTAGATTAAATATTACTGGTACGTACCTTTGTCAAGAAGTTTCCTCTACTTTTTGTTTGCTAAATAATTGTTTTATTTGTTTGCCGGTTTGTTTCTTTGTATTTAGGAAAGAGGGTGTGAATTCCCCCCCCAGTTTAATTGCAATATAATTGATATAACATTGTATCAGTTTCAGGTATACAAAATAGTGATTTGGTATATGTATATATTGCAAAGTGATCACCACAGTAAGTCTAGTTAACATCTATCACTACACGGTTACAATTGTCTTTTCTTGTGATTAGAACTTTTAAGGTCTATTCTCTTAGCACGTTTCAAATAGACAATACAGTTTTGCTAACTATAGTCACCATGATGTACATTAGATCCTTAAAGCTTATTCACCTTATGACTGGAAGTTTGTACATTTTGACCACCTTCACCCAGTTCCCCCACCCCACACCCCCCCAACCTGTGGTAACCACCAATCTGTTTTCCATACCGGTGAATTCTTGTGTTTTTTAATGCCACATATAAGTGACATCGTACAGTATTTGCCTTTCTTTGTCTGACTTATGTTACTTAACATGATGCCTTCAAGGTCCATCTATGTTGTTGCAATGGTAGGATTTCTTTCTCATGGTTGAATAATATTCCACTGTATTCCATTTTCTTTATACATTCTTCTGTTGAGGACACTAAGGTTGTTTCCAAGTCTTCACTATTGTGAATAATGCTGCAATGAACATGAGGGTGTAGATAAATCTCTTCCAAATAGTGGTTTTATTTCCTTTGGATATATACCCAGAAGTGGAATTTCTGGGTCATATGGTAGTTCAATTCTTAATTCTTGGAGGAAACTCCATATTGTTTTCTATAGTGGCTGTACCAGTTTATCCCCGTCAACAGTGCACAAGGGTTCAAGGATTTTATCGAATAAGTCTCTAGAATCACTCATCTCTAAAACTCATAATAACTATGCCAGGTCAGAGTGTGAAGTGAGATTTGAAGAGATTAGGTAGAAATGTAGAACCAGCCTCCGTAATACTAGAGAAAAGGGGAAAGCTCTTAGGAACCAAAGGAAACCAAGGAGAGGAAACTGTATTTTCCCTTCTTTCTGACCTTTCTCTCATGTTCCTGAGAAAAATGATGGAAGCCGTCCTTAAGGGGACTCGGCATCTTACAACCCAAACTTCATGCCAGTTTAAGTCAAAGCTCCCGTAGTTGTATCTTTGCCTAAAGTTACAGAACCATGAGCAGGTCCAAGCAGAAGAAAATATCCATCGTATTAAATATGTCCTAAGTCTGGTTATTTCTGAACCTTGCCTGTTGTTTAAACTAAATGGTTGAGCAGTTGTAAAGCACATCAGCCAAATTTCCTTCCAGGACAATTTGGCAGCTGTCATATAGGTATAATAGCAGGGTTCATTTGGATAGAAATGTATTATTATCCAAAATTCAAATGTTTGGTAAATATCGCTGATTTTTTTCCATTGATTTTGATAATATATTTTCTACTTTATGATTTCCACAACTAAATATCATGCTGTTTGAGTACTGTTGTGAAATATCTTTCTATTTTTTTTGTGGCCATCATTATCCATCATCTCTGCAGTTTTTGCATTTTTCTGTGAGACTCATGTTTTTAATATTTGCAATGTTTCAATATTTCAGTGTTCCCCTAAAAATGCCTCTTGTTTAGATGTGAAACATATCTTTACTTTTAGAAAAATGAAAAGTTATGTTTAATAATCAAACCCAAAACAATCTTTAAGAAAGCAGAATTTCTAATAACTACAGAAGAATTTTCTTATTCTGTTTTAGTATTATTTAACAGTTAAAATTTTACTTTACTTTGGGTAAGAAGCTATTCAGTGTCCTATTTAGACTTTCTGTGAAAAGAAGCCAATTCCAAGGTGGCTAAAATTTATTAGAAGCACCGTACAAGAAAGATAGAAAATTCCCTTGATTTTTTTCTATCTTTGATCTAAATTATATCCTTAATACTATATATTTTACTGGACAAGGAAATTATTTCCTTTCCCAAGAAGAAGATCTTTCTAAGAATTCCATTGTCTTTGACTAAACATTAAGTGCTAATGCCTGAAGAATAGGGAACCTGGGCAGTGGCATTTCTACAAATATTTATGACTATCTTACCCTGTACAATGTTCCTTTCCTTCCTGCTGGTATAAATGCAACTGGAGAGACTGACGTGATACATGAGTATCCTTTAATGAGAAAGTGCCATTGGAATGAATTGGCAAAAATGTAAACCATTCCTCAGAGATAAAAATATAGGTGGTAAATGTATGGGAGAGTATTTTGTAGTAATTAAAGTGATCCAGCTTTGAAAGATAGGTATTATATTTATTAACTTTGCATTTAGACTAATATCTAATTCTAATAAAACAGAAATGTTCATATACTGCTTGTAGCAATGAAGGTGGTGCAATTGCTCTTCAGAGAGCAATTTGGTAACACATATGAAGAGCAAAAATAATGCACACTCATGGTCCATAAGCCTCGCTTGTGGGTATTTATTTTAAGTAAATAATTCAAAAGTATGAAAAATCTATTATATAAAATTATATTCATTTCAATATCGTTGATCATGATTTTTAAAAATGAAGAAAAACCCAGAGTGTTCACACATGAGATTTGGTTAAGTAAATTATGGCACCTACATGAAATCCTCCACAATCTTATTTGTGAGAATTTACCCAAAGGAGGCACACTAAAAAAAATCTAATTGCAGAGTAATCTTTATTATAGTCTAACTACTGTATTGGAGAGGCAAGACTCATGGGACATAGCCAGATACCAGCTTAATGTCTGCTCACTTCTTATTAAAAGCATTCTGTGGAACAATTTCTTCCCATCTTCTTGGATGACGATTAGCTCAGGTCCTATGATTCTCCAGTCATTCTTCGATAATGAAAAGTCTTACCAATACTTTACAAAACATAAAAATAGTCTATAAATTTCATTTTAGAAATTAATTTGTTCTAGTAGAGTAATTACGACTTCATATTTATTCAAAGTTATTATTTTTTTCCCCCTAATCTCAGTCCTGAAATGGGAAAGGGGAGCCCTGGTAGATTTCTTCTCTTTTCCTCCTTTGCACATCTAGCTTTCCTCCATCCTTCAAGCACTACCTTACACTTATAAGGGACACAAAATGCCTTATTTGACTGATATGAGAAGGCATAGACACTCCTTGGGCTTGGCAGGTATGTAAACAGATTCATCCATCATAGAGTACTCACATGGCTTCTTCAAAGACCCTCTTACTTCTAGAGATCTCTTACTTATATTCTCTTGATATTGATGAAGCATCTTAATGATTGGTTGCTGGTAATTTCACTAACCTCCGAGGCATCTGGAAGTCTTTCTCTTTTTGACATTCTCTAGAGAGTATTTAAGATAATCCTCACACATCCTTAGAAGGAAAACCATCACCTTGGGGGCTGCAGCTTAGAACAGTGGCAACATCAAAGGTTTCTATGCATTATTTCATTTAATCTTCACACCCTGCTGGGTGTGCATTACTGTTTCTAGTTTAAAGATGAGAAGAGCATGGGTTAGGGAAGTAACTTGTGTGTTCACATGCTTATGTGCAAAAGTCAGACCTAAAACCAGATCTTTCTGACTCCAAAGGTCTAGGAGTCAGTAGAGCGGATTTGGTTCCCACTTTGCATAGTACTTGGTGTAGAAATGGGCAAAACTCTTTACATGTCTGGGCGTTAGATTCTTCATCTGTAAAATAAAATGATTAGGGGATTCCTCAAGTTCCCTTCTACTTTATTCATGTTTAATATCAGACTTTGGAGTATAATATCTTTCCTTTTAGAACCTGGAGTCACCAGGAGTCACGTGCAGTTTATCAGCTTTCAGAATGGTAAGTTATATACCATGGCATGAACTATTAGGGAAAGTACCCACCACCATGCTTAGAAGCAATTCTTACTGAAGGTTTAATGGGTTCATGGCACTGTAGTAGGAGCAATATAGAGTGCCAAGTGCAAGCCTATATTTAAGAATTCAGGAATATTGGCTCTTAGCCCTTTCTAAGACATTTCTTTCAAGTACAGGGAGATGAATGAAGCAGATTGATCAAAGTGCTATCCTTAAGACTCTTTGTAGTATGATTGTGGCAAACTGTTCTTATGGGAGCATTCAGGGCCAAGTTTCTGTCATCTATATTTTATAATATCCACGGATTGAGAATTCTTTGTAATTCTTTTATGTACATTACAAGCAGCTACAGTGGGAGAAATATAAGCTTATTACAGTTTGAAGAAAGACCTTTCAAGGACTTTTTTTTTTTTAACACAGAACCATTGCTGCATTAGATACAGAATTAACACTATAATTAGAATAAATCAAAATGTTCTTGCATTGGTTTCATTTTTAGGAAATATTAATTGCATGCTGCTTTATGCTCTTTCTATATGATGGACTTCCTTAATTAGATTATGAGTTTTGGTTTGAAGGTCCAACCTCAGGGTAATTAAAACACTGGGTAATTAACCATATTTTCTGAAACTTACACTTGGAAAATATTTTTGTGGCAATATTTCCATGTCTTACCTCTTTTATGAATGTATGATTTTTTACTTTCTTATGAAAAAATGATGGAGAAAACAGATGATGGTCTGCTATTGTAATAAGAAATGGTTTTTAATTTGGATGATGATGTTTTTGGTATATTGAGTGAGCTGCATCCATCAGAGGCAGGCAGTGGTCATTTAAAATCCTGCCCCTGTCTGCCAGGCTGAGCTTGGGCAACAGAGGAGCCTTTACTTGTGCCAAGAAATGAACTGTCATTTAACTGTTGGCATATTTCTAGTAAATTCCTGGGAACTTGTAGATGTTGTGTAGTAACACCCTAGACTTATGATTAATTATCATTTCTTATAAAAAGCAGCAAAGGTTTATCTGCTTGGGAAAAGAAAAAAGAGAAGTGGGGCAAAAAGAGGATGGAACATGGAGCAAGTGACTATGACATTAAAAAACAAAGATACTTACATTCTAAGAGAAAATGACAAAGGAGGGGAGTGAGTTAGATTATGGACACTTGTGAAATCAAATAAGGAGGGAAAACTTGGCAATGCAGTCTATAAAAGAGCAATTGACAGAGTGAATTTCATCTGGGAGAAAAAATGACTCACCAAGAGGATCAAAGGATTACAGAAAATGGGACTTTCTTATAACTTACTGAAACCTTGGAAGAGTTTTGTCCTCACACATTTGGCATTACTTTCCCTGGAACCCAGTAGAAACAGGGGCAGCCACACCTGGAACTCAACTGCATTTCAGAGCAGACTTCTAGTAAAACCCAAAGAATAGTTACTATTTTTCAGTAATTGCCCAATAGCTATTTGGTCCTAAGGTTGAGTGTAAAAGTGTACAAAACATACAGTCCCTGAGTACTAAGACCCTACATTACAACAGAAGAAAAGTCAAATAGAAATTATTTTAAGAAATCTAAGCACAGAGTAAGATGGTGACATACAGGGAGACCTGACTGTGAAACCCAGCTGGGACAGATGAGTGACGGCAGGCTTCCTGGAGGAGGATACATGCAAAGCACCAAAAATTCTCTTCAGCACGAGCAGAGGACTGGCAGAAAAAGGAAATAACGTGAAGAAGAGGGGAGCATTCCGTACTGAGGAAGAATAGGCCAAGACTTGGAAGTGAATGAAAGCATTGGCTGTTTGGGGAAAACTATTCAGAGATGATGGCTGAAGGATATAATTGGAGGGCACAACTAGTTAAAAGACAAGATAGGAGACATAAGTAGGGACCAGGGAAGGTTCAAAACCAAAAGTTATTTTATGGATTATTTATCTTGTGGCTTCTTTGACCTTAAATTAGGATTTCTGGACAAAGACAATATATACTTAGTTTTTATTTAAAAGTTAATGTGATCCAGAACTTACCTCATGCTTTTATGTGCCTTCATTTCTACAGTTGCTTTCAACAAGAGCCATTTAATATGAAACATTTTAACACTCACCAAAAATAGATACTAGACCCCAAGAAAAGTTCCATGATTTGGATTCCTGACATTACTATGAAACTAGCTCTAGTGGTCTAATTTCTAGACCAAAAATGTTGCACTGAATATTAAAATCAAGAGGATTCTAGGAATCTGATGAGTTTGAACATATTCTGATTATGCTTCCCTAACTTCAATCAACTGATCAACTACCTCTCTTGGGCCCAGGAGCTGTGGGTTCTGCAGGTCTCAGGGCCTTGTGTCTTCCCCAAAAACAATCCAGGAGAAACTACAGATACAGGGGGAAAAATACATCAGGAGCAAAAACAGAAAGAGAGAGAGCGAAAGAGAAAAAGAGAGAGAGAAAGAGAGAAAGAACGAGGGAAAGCAAGCAAGCAAGAAAACATGAGAAGCCCTGGAAGACTGAAGGCTGAAGGCGATCTTGAATTGGTGTGGGTTGGGGGAGTGGGTAGCAGAATCCTGGGATAGAGGATGGCTGGAAGTTTTAGCAAGAGAACAAAAGAATGGGTTATAGGAAAGTTTTCAAATTAAAACATATATTTTCCCCAAGAGTGCCAGTAATTGGCAACAGTCCACATTCTTATACATGTATCCTGATGTTATTCCAAAGTAGATGTAAAGTCCTCCTGGGTGTGGAGAATTTTTGAAAAAGTTGTGGACTTAACAGCCTCCTTAGCTAAGACATTCACTCGTCCAACCTCCCACTTACTACCCTCAAGGCTGGTGGACTAGATCCTGGGGAAACTACCCTGTCCCACTGGAGCTTCATCTCTTGGTTTAAGCATAAACTTGGTGAGAGGGACAGTCTGGTGAATAGTCATTGATGTTGGTGATTCATTGGTGCCTAGGCTCTCTGCACTTGGTCTTATCTCCACCTTTTCCCTTAAACTTACCCAAGACTGGCACAGAATATGGCCTGGCCTTAGTTCTCGACACATTACATGAGTTCATAAACCAAAATAAAAGAAACAAAGAAATAAACACTATATACCCTGTAAATGAGAATTGTTAGACCAGGTAGACAATTTTTTTTTAATGAAAGATAAATATAGTTAATACAATAAACTAAGATATTAGCACTATGAAACAAGAACAAGAACCCATAAATACAATATAGGGGAAATATTAGATAAGAAAAGAGAATAACATATAAAGAATACAAAGCATGGGATAAGTAGTTTGATGGGTACAACTGAAGAGCAAATAAGTGAGCTTAAAAATCAGATTAATAAAATCTGTAAAGGAGAAAAAGCAAGGATAAAGAGGTAGAAAATATAAAAGAAAAGCTAAAAGATATAAAAATAGAATAAATAAATTTTGAAAGAGTCCCAAAAGGAGAGAAAAATGAAAAGAGAAAACATGTGAAGAATCAATAGACACTTTTCAAAATCAAAGAAAGTTGAAAGACTTCAAATTGGTAGAACTTAGAAAGGGCCAAATGAAGAGATAAGGAAAAATTCACACCTAGGTGTTAAAATAAGAATGAGGAATTCAGAGGCAAAGAAAAATTAAAAGAATTTCAGCAAAAGAGACCATCTGCAAAGAAACAAAAATCAGGTTAGCAATAGATTTCTCAACAGCAAACTGAGAATAAGACAATGTAATGTTATTTTAAAAGTATTCAAGCGTAAGAACAGTGAATCTAAAATAGTATAACTAGAGAAGTTGTTGTATAAAGTTGAACATTTAATAAAAGTATTCTCATACATAAAAGGCCTCAAAAAACTTTTACCATGAAATGGCCCTCATTTAAAACACGTTTTGAAGAACAGAACTAGGAGATGCTAAAATAGAAATAGAAAGTAAGAATCAACAAGTATCCTAGTTAAACTTATAAAAATAAAAGTAAGAATGGGAAAAAAAGTAAAAGTATATTGACAATAATTCAAAACTAAAATTCTAGATAATAATAATGGTGATTATATTTGTTAAGACAAATATTTCCTTTGTCTTAACAAAGGAAATATTTAAAATAATCCAGTTTTTATTGTGTTAGAAGGAAGATATAAATATTTATAAATTTAGGAAATCAATAAGGACAAAAAAGAGTTTGAGTCTTAAGATAAAGACAATAATCAAAATAATAAAAATAGAATATGTAACTTTTAAACCAGAAGGAGAGAATCTATTTTATTAAAAGTAGGAAAGAAGCAGGGAAAGTACAAAAAGAAGAATAAATAAAAAGTATTAGATGGCAGAGATAGGTCTTAATTTAACAATAATTACAATTTACATTTAAATTGAAAATGTGAATTAAGATGGCAGAAATAAGATCTAATTTCATAATAATTACATCAATTAAAACTCAGAGTAAACTGACTAATTTAAAAGACGAAGACTCCCTAATTGGATGAAGAAATATGTTGTCTGAAGCAGAGACAAACTGGAAACAAACAAACTCAGAAAGAGTGAAAATAACAGGATGGAAAACATATAACAAGCAAATATGAATCAAAGAAAGTTTGGCATTTTCTTATACAATTTACATAGTGCTGAAGACAAGAGTCAGCCCCTACAATGAAACCAAATGAAGAGTCAGACACAGTAGAGATAGGAAAGAATTTAGCAACAACCAAGGGAGATACAGGTGAGTCCAGATCAAGAACCCAGGAGCATCGCAGGGACGGGGTTGCAGTTTGTGTTAGAGCCACTGGCATGAGAAGGTGGTCATTGGTAGGAACAAAGTGGACTTAATGGAGCAGCTCTGAGAAGTAAACATTGAGAACCATTTGTGGAGTGATTATTATGGGGTATGTGAAGGCTCTGAGCTGTTCTGAGATGATCTGCTATAGAATATCTAATACCTATAGTGACAGGGGAACAAGAATTTAAAAATACATGACTATGTAGTCCTAAAGAAAAAAGAAAGAGGATGAAAAAATGAAGATAAAATGGTAAATAGGTGTAAGAAGAAAGGGAGAATGGGAAAAAGGGAGGATGGAGGAAGGAAATAAAAGGATAGGTTATAATCAAGAATAAATTATGGCAAAACTAAAAGGCAAAACCCCAGGGTATTATGTGTTTTGCTTTGCCTATAAAATAGCATTATTTCTGCTTTAGATGGCAACAGATTGTCTTGCATGTAGTCCTAAAAATTTGAATATTTGAATTTTTATTATTTTGTTTATAGGCATGTCTGAGATGATGAGACTCCATTATAAGTAAAACAAAACAGAACATGTTTTGATTAGATAACCAACGCTGCCAATGCTTGGCTTCCTATCCTGGGCTCTACTGTGGAGCAGAAACACAGACCTTCAGTCCGTATAACCTTTCTCCTAGCTGTTCTGGAAGTTCCAAAGTAGGTGTTTTGTCTGACTGGACACTCCTGTCACCGGAATTGCCTCTGGCCTCATTTCACAATGGCATCTGTAACTGACAGCCAAAGGGGAGAAAAGTCATAAAATTTTTGTTTTCTGAATAGAGCAGAGGAAAACAGATATAAAGATTGACTCTACCAAAATTTCCTTCCAAGAAGGGGATTTATAGAGCATAGATTATCTTTCCCCATTGTAAGAAATTCCCATTTGAATGAAGGCAGAATCTCATTCTAAAATAAAATGTGAGAGGTTGGTACAGAAAGTCTACCCACATAGAGATAGAGATATCATTCCCTATCACTTTTGTTATTAATTTAACATTAATTTTTTTTTTTTTTTTTGCGGTACACGGGCCTCTCACTGTCGTGGCCTCTCCCGTTGCGGAGCACAGGCTCCGGACGCACAGGCTCAGCGGCCATGGCTCATGGGCCTAGCTGCTCCACGGCATGTGGGATCTTCCCGGACCAGGGCACGAACCTGTGTCCCCTGCATCGGCAGGCAGACTCTCAACCACTGCACCACCAGGGAAGCCCCTTAACATTAATTTTTAATAAACCCTTCATTTAGTATGTGGAGAAGATGCAAATATCTATCTCAAGTTCCCTTTTTGCAACCAACATCAAGGAAAATATAAAAGAACCTACGTTGATCTGCCTAGTTTTCATCATTGCCTCTATTAATTGGATTTTCCTCTTTTAAGAGTCCATGGATATTTTCAAGCTAGCAACTCTGGAATCATGATTTTTATTACTGGAAATTATTAATACTTAGTTTCCTATTTAATATTGCATAAGAGAAGTAGGTTGCTCTTTCAAAGTAAATACCTGAAAGTAAATTTAATTTCGAGTGGTTTTAGGGTTTTCATAGTGAGATGCTTCAGAATGCCATCTCATGCATGGAGGTAGATATTAAATGTGATATTTCATAAAGACAAATGGACACAGGGAATCAGGTTTGTCAGTAATGCTTTGTTGGGCTCTGTCCTTTTAAAAATGAGTTAATGACATTTGCTTCATGACCCATTTCTAATGGTAGTTTGGTCTTTTCAAGGAGGATGCCATTGTAATAGTTCAGAGGTATTAGGCAGTCATACCATTATAACACATTAAAAGCAAGTAGGTAAGACTTAAATGTTAAACATCTCACAGAATAAAAGGCTACCAACTAATTATATAAAGAAATTATTTTCAGACAACAGATTGTAAAGGTGGTACTTGGTAAGAAAATGTCTCGGGCTTCCCTGGTGGCGCAGTGGTTAAGAATCTGCCTGCCAATGCAAGGGACACGGGTTCGAGCCCTGGCCTGGGAAGATCCCACATGCTGCGGAGCAACTAAGTCCACGTGCCACAACTTCTGAGCCTGTGCTCAAGAGCCCGCAAGCCACAACTACTGAGCCCATGTGCCACAACTACTGAAGCCTGCATGCCTAGAGCCCATGCTCCTCAACAAGAGAAGCCACGACAATGAGAAGCCCGCGTACCGCAATGAAGAGTAGCCCCCTCTCGCCGCAACTAGAGAAAGCCCATACGCAGCAATGAAGACCCAACGCAGCCAAAATAAATTAAAAAAAAAAAAGTCTCAATGGTCAAATTCTGTTTTAAAACATATTTATAATACTAGACTAAGTAAGCATTAGGAAGCACACAGTTTTTCTAATTCAAATACCATCTCACTGTAGATCATATGTTTTCATGCAGATAGTTTTTTTAATTTATATAAAGGAAGTACGTTTGTCTCTCTTCACTCTGAAAGCTACCATTTTGCTTCATCTGATTTTGTTTCACTTGGGCTTTGGTTGTAAAATGTCTGGAAGAACAATGATTATTTCTCATTCGTGGTTGTAAACTATTTCTATGTGATCTAGGGTGTAAGCCCAGTGATTTTTAAGATCTAAGAATCAAAATCCTATATTAGCTGGCCCCATCACTGTACTGGACTCATGAGTTATTTAATACCTCTAATCAAGGAATTTCTCTTCAGAAAAGAATATTTAATTCTCCATTAATGATGAGATTGTCAATTCAATTAAGCATGTTCATTTAGTGTTTTCTTTAATGTATGGCTACATTGTGGGTTGTTATGGAGAAGTATAAGATTTTTCGAGTAGGTGAAATAAACAAGATCAGTACATGTGAACAGACTAATGAACAATTCAGGGTAATAACTGAGCACACATGATTATCTATCATAGAGAATTTACAGCGAGAGAATGATTCTCATAGGTGAATGTTAGGTATGAATTTATGCAGGAAGTGGTTTTGGATGCTGGAAAAGATTATTTATTTCTTGTGTCCTACACTCATTCTTAGAGGCTGGTCATTCACAGTAATCCCAAGTTGTGTTGAGTTCCTAAAAAACTAATTCAGATACGATGCTGTGTGTAGGGTACAAATGACATACAGGCCAGCAATATCTGAAACGTAACCTAGACACGGAATGTATGCATCATATCTCATTCAGAGTTCCCTTGCATACCTCATAGCTGCTGTTTGATCTTCATATGCCCATCTTTTGAGTTGATCTATTCTTTCTCTTCCTGACTATCCACTATGTCTCTAAGATTTCTAACTCTATATTAAGACAGGGGTGATTTAGAATTCTGACCCTATTATTTATTTTTCTGTGACCAGGCTTGTACTTTACACAGTTTATTTTGGAGGCAACATGTAGAAGGAAGGAACTGGAGGTTGAAAGAGCAATTTTGAGGTCATTGCAAAACCCTAGGTGAGAGATTAAGAGCACAGTACTTTAATTTAGACACGGGGAGTAAAGAAGAGATTGATCCCATAAGCATTATGGAGAAGACTACCCAAACCTGGTGAACGATTAGACGTGAGAGAAGAGTATTTGCTTATCATGCAGCCCTAGTTAGTCCATTGTGGGTATCCTGGACTCTTGTTGCTTTGCTGCTTGAGACGCAGCCTCCACCCTTTAGTCTGGGAGGAAACTGCTCCATCTCGCCGTTGCCTGTGCCTTCCTGTCAGAAGGAAAGAAAAGAAGAAAGAGACAGCGTGCTCCTTAAAAAACAAAACAAAACAGGTTCTGACAGTTGTATACATTACTGCTATTGACTTCAAGGAGAGAAAATAGATACAGTCTTTATTCTGAGTGGCCACATGCCCATCTGAAATTTGAGGTTTCATTAAAGAGGAAAAAAACGGAAAACAGAAATGGAAAACAACTCCCAGTTGTCAAAAGAAAGAGGGATCTCCACCCCCAGCCACTCAGGAGAGGAGGAGAATGATATTAAACTTGGATGCTTTCTTTGTTTTCTTGACCCAACAGTAGACAAGTTGATACAGATAGAGATATCAACACAGACACATTTACACATATACACTAGCATATATACGTAGGGGTATGTGTGCCTGTGTGTGTATGTGTGTGTGTGTGTATGTGTTTGGGGCAGTAATTTCTAGGCAAACCACTCTACATCCTAACTACATGTTGACTTAAATCACCCTTTTATAGGAAGCTAAAAAAGCAACAAAACATTTAGATTGAGTCTTAAGTACCCCATGAGAAACATAAATTCTCAAACCAAATGGTGTTTTAAATTCTCTTTGATTTAAACTATCACGTTATTTCCTTTAAGTGAGAGTAGAAATGGAGGAACTTAGGAGGGAGAACAGAGCTGCTGGGGCATTACTGTAAACATGAAGTGCTCATAAAACATATAAGTAATATTATTTCAATCATTAAATTATTGAGAATATTGTTTCCTGATATATCTTTTTTGTGTGTGTGTGTGGTACGCGGGCCTCTCACTGTTGTGGCCTCTCCCGTTGCGGAGCACAGTCTCCAGACGCGCAGGCTCAGCAGCCATGGCTCACGGGCCCAGCCGCTCCGCGGCATGTGGGATCCTCCCAGACTGGGGCATGAACCCGCGTCCCCTGCATCGGCAGGCGGACTCTCAACCACTGCGTCACCAGGGAAGCCCCCTGATATATCTTAATATTTGTTTGATATATATGCCTTTTTATCATTTCACAGTTTCTGTGCTACTCTTATCATTTGAAAATGCAGTGGTTTAATTTTCAAATCTATAATTAGTATACTAAACATTCCACAAATAAGATAACAATCTGCCAATTTTCCTTTTTGTAAAAATCAATTTCATACATACCAAAACAATGGAATAAACTAGGTTATCTTTGTAGCTGTATTCTGTTGTATATCCTACTGAGTGTTACGGTCCTAGAATTTTATGGCTTAGTTGTTGTTGTTGTTTTCTTTCCAAACACAGTTATTGCTTTGGGCCATTTCCTGCATGAGGAATCGTGAAGTGTGAAAAAGAAAACAGATTGAGGGGAGCTCTAACGTTAGAACCCAGCATGTTTGGGAAAGTAGCCTTAGATATATTTCAAAGTTGATATGTTTGGGAAAGATAGCCAAACTTTAAGTCCTAGGTGGCAGAGATAATAACCAGACAGGTCTCTTATAACATTATTTTTTTCAGGGAGACAAGAATGTTAATGAGGGCGATATGGGGATATCTGTATACATATAGCTGATTCACTTTGTTATACAGCAGAAACTAACACAACATTGTAAAGCAATTATACTCCAATAAGGATGTTAGAAAAAAAGAATGTTAATGAGGTCATAGAGCAGTTCAGTGATGGCGTAATAAGTCATGCAGATACTGCACTGGAGCAAAGGAGTTTAAGAAAGGAAATAAGATTTTAACCTTTGGGTTAAATCCTTTGAAAGGATTTCGCCATTACTCACACTAGTGTTCCTCATTTTTGACTAAATAGCAGAACCAATAGCATTTGATTCTGCAGGTTATATTCCATCAGTACTGATACTAAATTACTGCATTTAAAACTTCAGAAATTGCATATAAATACGTGCTCTGGGTCACTTTGGTATAAGAGATCTCAGAAAGTTTATGACGTGTTATGGGGAGGAAAGGAGAAACCATGTTTTGGTTTAGAGCATCCATATTCTAACAGATCTAAATCAGAACCAGGTTTTTTTTTTTTTTTTTTAAAGAAAATGTTGGGGGTAGGAGTTTATTAATTAAGTTATTTATTTTTGCTGTGTTGGGTCTTCGTTTCTGTGCCAGGGCTTTCTCTAGTTGTGGCAAGTGGGGGCCACTCTTCATCGCAGTGCGCGGGCCTCTCACTGTCGCGGCCTGGCCTCTCTTGTTGCGGAGCACAGGCTCCAGACGCGCAGGCTCAGTAGTTGTGGCTCACGGGCCTAGTTGCTCCGCGGCATGTGGGATCCTCCCAGCCCAGGGCTTGAACCCGTGTCCCCTGCATTAGCAGGCAGATTCTCAGCCACTGCGCCACCAGGGAAGCCCCAGAACCAGTTTTTCAACACAGAAATGCTTCTTCATTGACATCAAGACTGTCATAGTTTTTTATGCCTGTATTTTTATGGATTGTAAGAACAGGAAGTCACAGTATTTGGAATTTAGCAAGTAGTCAGTGAGGCTGGACAGGCATTTACATTTACCATTTCTAAAGGCTATTTGGGGAGGCCTTTTAGAATATGTCTAATTTTTATCTGATGATTTTGGTCAGTAATTATATTTCATAATTCCAGTATCTAGCTCTCTCTTACCTATTGCCAAAACAAGTTTTGTATGCAGATGATGATTCATGTATATGAAAGCATTTTATAAACTAGGTGCTATCTGAAAGTGAGTTACTATCATTTCAGAGTAGATACTAAACTTAAGTCTTGTACAGTAAGAGGGCAGAGGCTGAATGCACGTCCTCTTGTACACAGGTAAAAGTGTAACACTAGACACTCAAACAATCTAGACTTCCCTTTCTTCAAAATTAAAAAGTGGTTGAATTAAAGATCCCTAAGGCTTCTTTTTATTTTATTTTAAATTTATTTATTTATTTATTTATGGCTGCATTGGGTCTTTGTTGCTGCACGCGGGCTTTCTCTAGTTGCAGTGACCGGGGGCTACTCTTTTTTTTTTTTTTTTTTTTTTTTTCTTTTTGCGGTATGCGGGCCTCTCACTGCTGTGGCCTCTCCCGTTGCGGAGCACAGGCTCCGGACGCGCAGGCTCAGCGGCCATGGCTCACGGGCCCAGCCGCTCCACGGCATATGGGATCCTCCCAGACCGGGGCACGAACCCGTATCCCCTGCATCGGCAGGCGGACTCTCAACCACTGCGCCACCAGGGAGGCCCATGGGGGCTACTCTTCGTTGCGGTGCGCAGGCTTCTCATTGTGGTGGCTTCTCTTGTTGCAGAGCACGGGCTCTAGGCACACGGTATTCAGTAGTTGTGGCTTGCAGGCTCTAGAGCACAAGCTCGGTAGTTGTAGCACATGGGCTTAGTTGCTCTGCGGGATGTGGGCTCTTCCCCTACCAGAGATTGAACCTGTGTCCCCTGCATTGGCAGGCAGATTCTTAACCACTGCGCCACCAGGGAAGTCCCGGATTCTTTTTATTTTAAAAATTCAGGTGTTAGAACAGGTAAATCCACTGGAAGTTCAAATAGCAATGAGGTGAAATGGTTCAGAAAACCATAGCAAAAGATCCCACATGCTGCAGAGCAACTAAGCCCGTGTGCCACAACTACTGAGCCTGAGATCTAGAGCCCGTGAGCCACAGCTACTGAGCCCACATGCTACAACTACGGAAGCCCATGCGCCTAGAGCCTGTGCTCTGCAACAAGAGAAGCCACCACAATGAGAAGCCCGTGCACCGCAATGAAGAGTAGCCCCCGCTAGCTGCAACTAGAGAAAGCCTGTGTGCAGCAATGAAGACCTAACGCAACCAAAAAAAAAAAAAAAAAACCAAAATAGATGACGTACTGATACATGCTACAACATGGGGAAACTCAGATACTCTCTGCTATGTGAAAGACACCAGACACGAAGCACTCCACATTGTACAATTCCATTCATGGGAAATGTCCAGAATAGGCAAATCCATAGAGACAGAAAGTAGATTAGTGGGTGCCTGGGGCTGGGAATAGGGCTCTGGGGACTAGGGAGTAATAGCTGCAGGATACAGGGTTTCTTTTGGGAGTAATGAAAATATTCTAAGATTGATTGTGGTGATAGATGCACAACTCTGTAGTTACTAAAAGCCAACGATTGAATCGTGTGCTTAAGTGGGTGAATTGGGCAGCATATAAATTATCTCTCAATAAAACTGTTTAAAAATTGTATTTGGCTTTAGTGGTGCCAGGGACAGACACTGGAAGTATCACAGTGGTTCTCTTTTACTGGGATGTCAGTCTCTGGCTAAAGATTACTTGATTGTCCTCAGTAATGAAAATGATCATTAGTGTGGAAAGTACAGGACAGGGATTTATTTATCTCAGGCGTTTTCTTACAGATCCTATCAACATTTTGCAGAGTCTTTACCTATCAGTGTAATTGTTTTTACTCACTCGCATTGGAAAATGAAGTTTTTATTGACGCGGGGCGTCTTACATTTCAACCTGTACTTGTTTTCTGCAACCACTCCCACCTATCACAACCATGGAACTGGACTTTATCCTAGCAGTAAACACTGATCTGGAGAAAAGGTAGTTCACAGCTAAGCAACAATAGCATGTGTATTTACATATATGCATCATCTAATTTTGCTCTTTCAGTTCTGTGGAGTGATTAGAGATGTTATGATCCCCAATTTACGGAAGAAGGAACCAGGGACCAGAAAAGTTAAATGTCTTATCTAAAGTCAAATAGCTATTACGTTGTAAATCCTGGATCAGAATTTAATTCTATCTGATATCAAAAGCCAAGTTCTTTCTTTCACACTGTGCTGACTCTTACCAAAATGAGGAAACAGCTACTCTTTTGGAATGCTCTGTACTTTTAAGATAGAGTTGTTATATAAAACATTAGGAAACATTAGAAATAGTCCAGAAAGCTTGGAGAGAAACTGAAACTTGAAAAATCTACCAAACAAAGATTTAGGAAAAGTCCACCTAATTAAAGAATTTTTAGTTTTACAGGAAGATTCAATACAGAGAGCCTCTAGAAAGAGACTTCTTCTGGTAGGCATTTAAAATATGATTTGATTTACGAAATCAGAGGCAGTTGCCATGTTGAAATATGAATCAGAGAACATAAATTTAAGTCCTAGTTCTTCCACTAACTACTTGAGTAAATTGTGAAGCCTACAGGAGCTTTATTATTTCCTCAATAATAAAGCATGAGTTTAGAAATTATCTTTTATTCATTCATTTTTTATCCCAATCAGTCATTCACTTATTCATCACATATGTGCCCATAGTGACAAAAGGAACAAAATCCTGCTGTGAAGGTCAGCTGCTGACTTGCTCTCAGCAGTTTCCAGCCTTCTCATACTCTGCTGTTTGTGGTAGGGATTGACATTTCCTTAGTGTCTCTTGCCCTCTGACTTCTGGGTAAGCTCGACCTATGGGAGGTATTGGCAGAAGATTAGAGAGTAGGAGGTATGGAAAAACCAAAGCATTTCTCCCATAGTTACCCTCCTTTAGTGAACCCTGCTCCTCCCAGGCAACGCCGCCATGATTCTACTTCTGGAAATTCTATCTCCTTTCTCTGTCTCTAGAGCCATGGAGTTGTATCAGCTTCCCACCATTGCTAGTATCTCAGTGCCTCATGCTCCCTCTTTTTTGATGAAAAATATAACATATAGAGCCAAGGAATCTACAAACCCCAAGCCAGATAAACATCAAGAAAAATGTATCAACATGCATCATAATCAAACTGTTGAAAACCAGTTAAGAAGAGAAATTCTTGAAAGTGGAGATCAAAGAAAACCAAAGATGAGAAATACACTGACTTTTTATTAGAAACAACAAAAGCAAGACAACAAGGAATCTTTAAAGTGCTGAAAACAAAAGCAAAAGTCCCTTTCAACCTAGAATTCTATATCTGGCAAAAATATCCTTCAAAATTGAAGGGAAAATAAATACATTTTTAAGAAAGAGCTGAGAGAATCAACCGCCATATAACTAACCCTATAAGAAATGTTAAAGTTCTTCAGGGTGAAGGAAAATTATACCATATGAAAACTTGAGTCTTTACAAAGGAATGAAGAACAAGAGAAATGATATATGTATGGGCAAATATAAAATACTCTTTTTCATCTTTTAAAATCATTTTATAACAATAGATTTTAAAAGCAAAATAATAAGTTATTTTAGGATTTCTAAAATATATAGAAAGTGAAGTGAAAGGTGTAAAAACAAATGATGGGCTGAATGGGCCAGGGGGTGGTTGGAAGTATAATGTTGGGAGGTTCTTACATTGTATACAGAGTGCTTTAGTATTATTTGAAGTTGGACTTTGAGAAGCTAAAAATGCATATTGTGATTCTCAGAGCAACCACTAAAAAAGTAAAACAAAGTGTTATAGCTAATAAACAACAACAATTTTAAAACCTTTATGCTTCTATGCACACTATCTCAGCAACAAATCTATTTTGTTTGTTAAAATACATCTGCTTAGGGCTTCCCTGGTGGCGCAGTGGTTGGGAGTCCGCCTGCCGATGCAGGGGACGCGGGTTCGTGCCCCGATCCCGGAGGATCCCACATGCCGCGGAGCGGCTGGGCCCGCGAGCCATGGCCGCGGAGCCTGTGTGTCCGGAGCCTGTGCTCCGCAACGGGAGAGGCCACAGCAGTGAGAGGCCCGCGTACAGCAAAAAAAAAAAAAAAAAAAAAAAAAAATACATCTGCTTAGGTTTTATTTAAACATTTGATTAATTCTTGAATCGTCCATAATTCAAACATAAACTCATAAAGAGTATACACGTTTCTAATTCCAATTGGGGAAAAAAACTGGAGGAAACATAGGTAAAAAATTGAAGCAACTTCAGCACCCTTAGGTCATTTACTTCCACCTCCTCAAAGAATCCTGGTCACTTGACCATTTCAACTCTATTCATGAAAGTGCTTCTTCAATTACATTAACACTTTGGGATTCCTATATTTCTTATGTGATACTAAGCTGCCGACACCAGATCTATTAGCTCTTCTGAAGGTCTTTGATGTTTCCATGACTGTGTAGGTACAATATTTAGATGTTCTTTGGTTGGATAGGTTTCATTTTATTCAAGTAGAGGTCTGATTAATTTCAAATTTCAGTGTTCAATGTACAGCACAAAATATAATTTTGACTTCCATCTGGCATATTGCCACAGGGTTGGAGAATTTCTAAGGTTTTGAGAAGAATGTAAGACCAGAACAGTGAAATAGGTATTCTCAGAGCCTCCCCAGAGAAACAAGTAAAAATATCAAAACTACAAATTGTTTGGATGATATTAAAAAAGAAAAATAGAATTTTTTTGTTAGAATTTTTACATAACTGTTCTGTTGTTCTTATAAAGTTGAAGAACACATACTCATAGTTGAGATTCATCTATGAAAGACAATTGTATCTTTATTTCAGCCTTGGTATAGTTCATTCTGAAACTTCAGTAAGACTTGAGACTACGGTTTTAGAGGTAACACCTCTACGATTTTGACAATATTTGATACTATCATGTTTTCAAGAACTGTGTGAATAGGAAAGGATTAACCTTGGTTAATACAGTACAAAGACTTTTCAAAATGAATCCCAGACTGATTATTATACCAAGGCAACATTCATTAATAGTAGAACAAGCATTTACTAAAAATCTCATTCATACTACATGTGGTGAGCAACACCTTCATGCATTAAAGGCTCATATCTACATATGTATGTTAGAGTTTATATGCTAGTATATTTGAGAGAGAACACTCAAGGTGAAAAATTGGTGGTATGTTGGGGAATGAGAGAGAGACAAAAAGAGATAGAGTAAGTACAAAATGATTACCAAATGATTGAAAAATAATTTTACTTTTTTTCAGCTTTCTGATTTGGAGTTTAAATCAGTAAACCAAAGGAACATGGATCAGGACATTGTAATTTCGTTTACCCTTTTGGTATCTCCTTAGAGGATTAACATATTCATTGACATTTTAGAAGATACTGTGTGTGCTTGCCAAACTTGGCTTGCAAATTTGGTTAAAGAGAGACTGAGATGAGAAGAAAGGAAAGGACATTAAAAGAGACAGAGACAAAGGAGAAAATCATAACTTGCTCTTTCTTTTATCCCACCCATCAAACAAGAGACAAATTTTCCTTGTTTTCTGAAGAGAAAAAATAATTGCTGGATAGTCTTAAAGCTCTTGATAATTTTTAGATGGTTGTGGTTGATATTTCAAATATGAAATAAAAATTATGTACTTGTTTATATGCACAAAAATGTGCTGAAGATATTGAGTGGGGAAATTCATTTGATTCCAAATATATTTTCTTAAAGGAAATAATTCAATGAGCAGAATAAATGTAAGTAAATATATCATTTGCAAAATGATACCAACAAAAATTATGTTGTTTCAGAGAATATGAAAATTGAGGAACTTCTCATATTTTTGTTAGTGTGAAACAGAATTAAAATTTTTCCTATTCTGCATTTGATTAATCAATTCATTTATTTACATTTGACCTATATCTTGAGATTGAGCATCACTCACCTATAAATTTTTTGAAAACAAAATCCAGCATGTAATCATATACATGCTAAAATGATGAATTTTTCTAAAAGAGGTGCTAGAAATAGAAAAGACCACAATTTTGAGATTAGCTACTTTATCAGTTACTTATTATCACAAAAAAATAATGCTGTGTACCAAGCAGTCAAGCTCAATGGCTTCTAACAACAATCATTTATTATCTCTTGCAAGTTCTCAGGGTGGAACTAGGTAAGACAAGGAAGGGAAGTTCTAGTCCAACTCACATATATGCAGCCAGTTGAGGATTGGCTGTCTGGGTTGGGTTGGAGTCCCTGAGTGGGGCTCGCTTCCATGTATCTTTTATACTCCTCCTGGGACCCAAGGATTGTCTGCAGTGGAAGCACAAAAGAGCAAGCAGAGACATGCAGGGCCTCTTGAAACCCAGGCACACTGTCAATCCCATCTCATTCTAGTGGCTAGAGCAGGTCTAATTGCTGACACCAGAGTCATCTATTGTGGAAGAGATTGCAAAGTCACAGGGCAAAGAGGTAGATACAGGGAAGGGTGAATAATTGAAGTAATTAATGAAATCTATCTTGTCTCTGCTACTGTAAGACACGTTTGAGAATGTGCCAACCATGAATAGCCCATTGATACCGAGAGGATCTACTTCTCAAGCCTCTGCAACTTGATCCCAACATTCAAGGCCTTCACTGGGCATTCTCTGCTTTTTGTCTACTATTTTTGTGCCATCTTTAGAAATAATGGCATGCCCTCTAAGTGGACTGGTCACCAAATTGGATAGGATCACAGTACACATGGTATTGGAGATGCTATTTGTACACTGCATCTTGCTACCATATCACTGATCCATACATCTTGTGTTCAGTGGTTATACTAGCTTCATTACTGTAATACTTTATTAAGTCTTTCTATCAATTCTGTGGTAAATAGAAAGTACAAAAATAATGCTTTTAAAGGACAAAAGTTTCTTTTATGGTCATCCCCATCTTTTTACCTCCAGCTCTACTGGGAAACAATGTCAAAGAAAAGAAATCAAGATTTTGGTATTAAAGAAGCAACAATGAAATGATTTTCCTTATTAGGTTCAGAGGAATGGAAGGACAGAGCAAGGGAGATTCCCCCAAAGAATTGCATTTTCATTTATATTTTATTTCCTTTCCCATATTTATCTTGTAACACATACAATTTAAAAGTGCTCATTTCCCTGTGTGATGTTCAGATCTCCCAGAATAAACAGCAGTTGTTAAAAAAAAGTCTTAATTACAAAGCCATCAGGATAGTCTGGCTCTCTTATTCATAAACTCTGCTCTAATTGTCACCATAAAATGATGTAAGAGAAATCATCTTATGAAATAGTATATTCTCTTTTTTACTGTCTATTTTTTGTGATTTTTTTTTCAGCAAACGAAATCTAAAATTATGCCAATAGCAGCAAATAAAATAACTATTTCAGGACTGACTGCTGCTTTCTAGACGTTTAAATTAAACATTCTCTACTGTAATACTTTTCAGTAGGTTAAAATATTATCTTCTATGATAGCTAAACAGTTTTACACTTAGTTAGTTCTCAAGCATCCAGAAATGAGTGTTAAGGTTTTTTTCTTTTCAGTTATAAAAATGAGGTAATAACATGATTAACCCATCTAGCAGCATTCCTCCAGTTAGGTTCTTTCTTTTCTTTTTTTAACAATATGTCTTAAAATTATTGAGTAATACACAGCAGTGAAACATGTAAATTAAAATTTTTCATAAAAAGTTCAAGAAAATGTTAGCGTTGAAGTTATATTTATATATTTGTAATTCACTCAAAAAGTAGGCTTTTCTGCCTAAAGCTGTAGGAGGTCATTTCTGAACAATAACTGGTATTTGAGCAATCTTGCAGTTTGCAGAGTACTCCAGCCCTACATACCTGTGGTTCAAGGAGGCGACTTGTTCAAAGTTACTTAGCAAGTAAGATGCAGAGCCCACACCCACATCTTCTGATTTTTAAACTTCATATCTCTACAGAGAGTCTGCCATCTCCATAACCTTGTAATACCTCTCCACTCCTTATCCTTATTTTCCTCATTCACTTCTTATTTTTTCTCCAATTTACATAAATTCTGTAGCAGTAAATGGCATTGAGTTTCTAGAATATATGAAAAGTGTCTGATCTAAGCAGGGTTTGCTGAATTTTGTTGATCCAGACTATCTTTCCTGAAACTTAATTTTCTCACTTTTCATTCAGTAAAGTTCCTGAATCTCCTTCTTAAAAAATAAATTTATGTTTTTCTGCTGTGAATGTTGAAAGGCTTCCAACAAGACCTGAAAGCACGGTATTTCATCTCCTGGAGTTTCAGTGAACTTTTTTTTTCTTCTTAATAGCTCAGTGAAACTGGAGAATAATTACTTTTTCAGTTAATGTTAAACTGATGGCAATTTTAAACAAAAAGCTGGCAGCAAATATTATGTTAGCTATAGTGCACTGAGGAGTGGTTTGGCCACTTTGCAACTCACCTCTGAAACATCAGACATCCTTTGTCGTGCCAAGTGCAGCATTAAGAAAGAACACAACGGGGATAGAGGGGGATGTGGAACGTTTTTGTTCTAGTTGTGGAGTTCTGTATCT
The DNA here is from genome assembly GCF_964341445.2 of Mesoplodon mirus. Taxonomy (NCBI): domain Eukaryota; kingdom Metazoa; phylum Chordata; class Mammalia; order Artiodactyla; family Ziphiidae; genus Mesoplodon; species Mesoplodon mirus. The sequence continues at coordinate 26,238,656 of NC_138996.1, forward strand.
CCACAAAGTGCTGCATGAGCCTGACTTCCCAATCCTTTTTATAACCAGACAGTCCGTTTGCAAAAACCCCCCAAATCCATTTTCTCACAGTCTAAAAATATGTACGTATAAACAGGTTCATATTGATAAGCCATTTAGATGTTTTAATGTTTCTCTGGTTTGTTTAAAACTTGGGACAAATTCAGCCTTTTGTCACACCTTTTGAGATGTTTTAAGAAGACAAGAAATAATGTTTTCTGACAGTAAGCCAAACATCTGTACATACTGTACTGATGACTGACATGAAGGATTATAGAGGCAACTCATGCATATAACCTAACAGATATTTCAGTCAATCAGTGCACATCAGAAACTATACCTTTTTTTTTTTTAATGAGCAAAGGTCTATGCTGGATCCTGTGGGCACATTTAGTAAAGATGAAACAGTTGGGGTTATGACAGCTACATAAATAACTATATTTAATATATGGTAGGATGTCTTAAGCTTAATAGTAGATGCACAGATAAAGTGCTTTGTGGAAAAGAGGACGAGATCTCCTTTTTGTAGGAGCTGAGAGATGGTGAGGGAGGAATGGGGGCAAAGCCAGAAGACCTGGGTCAGAATGGGTGTGATGAGCTAAACCCCTTAGCTGCGGGTTTCTACCAGAGACACACCGGAGACCAGCAATCCAAAGAGAGAGAGATCAATTCTAAGTCATAAATACAGAATCAGGTATCAAGATTACAGAGCTGGAAGCTCAGAGGCGGGGAGATCAGAATGAGAACATTTTGGTAACAAGTAAAGATGGGTGTCAGACAAAAACTGAAGGGTTTTTTTGTTTTTTGTTCTTTTGCTGTACGCGGGCCTCTCACTGTTGTGGCCTCTCCCATTGCGGAGCACAGGCTCCGCGGCATGTGGGATCTTCCCGGACCGGGGCACGAACCTGTGTCCCCTGTATTGGCAGGCGGACTCTCAACCACTGTGCCACCAGGGAAGCCCTGAAGGGGTTTTTTAAACACCAAATTTGAGGTGCGTGACTTGGTCCACCTCCTTTTTTGGCAAGAGGATCACACTGAGGAGATGCTGCATGAGCACGAAAAGGTTATGCCCAATTTTGCTAGCACTGATGGCTGTTTTATTTATGTGTATGTGTGTGTATCTGAAGAAGGACTGAATTGTTTGTGCTAGATTACATAATTACTACCATATTTATGGATGGAATAAAGATTTATTTGGTCTTGAAAAGAGTTAGCAAATAAATATATCATTCAGAATCTAAAAATCACTTTAAGCTCTAAATTATCCATGATGGTTAGGTTGAGGCAATCAACTGAATAATATAATTTTTTAGTCTTACCTTTAACTGAGTAAATACGATTATAGTAGACATAGGGTATCTAAGTATATAAAGGAGGCAACCAGAAAATTAACATACTTTGGTCTTGGTTGTATTATCATTTTTTTGGTTAAGAACTTTATTGTGGTATATTTTACGTGTCATAAAGTTCGCCCGTTTCAGTTGTACAATTCAGTGATTTTTGGTGACTTTGACAAGTAGTGCTAACATCACCATAACGCAGTTTTAGGACGTTTTCAAGCCCCATCTAAGATCCCGTCTGCGTATTTACAGTTATTCCCTTTTCCCACCTTCAGCCCCATGCAACCACTAATCTACTATCTGTCTTTATAAATTTGCCCTTTCTGGATATTTCATATAAATGGAATCATACAGTCTGTGGTTTCTTGAAGTTTCTGGCTTCTTTCATTTAGCATAATGTTTTTGAGGTTCATGCATGATGTAGCATCTGTTAGTAGTTTGTTCTTTTTTTTATCACCCAATAGTATTGCATTATAAGGATGGAGTCGAATCTCAGAGACAGAGTTTTGGGTGAAGTAGAAAAAAATAGCTTTATTGCTTTGCCAGGCAAAGGGGGACACAACAGGCTCCTGCCCTCAAAAACTATGTGTCCCAATGTAGGAGGATTTGATGAAGAGTTTTATAGCAACAGTTAAAGGGTGGGGTTGCTGTCAGGATCAGGGCCTGCACTCCCTTAATCTCGTCTCAGGTGGTTGGTCTCCTAATCTTGATGAGCTTCTCTGGCCCCTTGAATCTCGCCTCAGGTGGTTTCTTGGCTGCTCCTCCCTTGATTAGCAACTGTTCAGATCTGCCCTTTGGAATTCAGGGAAGGTCATGGAGGCTGTGGAGTCTTGCCTGCAAGAAATGGGGGACAAAAAGTCTTCCATGCCCAGGAGTCCCACAGGGTCTTTCTCAGTTTCACTATGAGCATTTATGTTCAAGTCTTTATGTGGATATATGTATTATTTCACTTGGATAGATACCTAAGTGTGGAATCCCGGGTGATAGGGTAGTTTTAAGTTTAACATTTTAAGAAAATGCCAAATTGTTTTTCAAAGTGGCTGCAGTGGTGCTTTTATCTTTGTTTTTGAATTGAATTTTATTTATTTTTTTATACAGCAGCTTCTTATTAGTTATCTAGTGTATACATGTCAATCCCAATCTCCCAGTTCATTCACCGCCCCCCCTCACCCCCCCCCCCCCCCCCCGCCGCTTGGTCCTTTTATCTTGTTGTTGATGATGAAAACAATATCTGCTATTATTGCTTCTACCTGGTGTTTATCTGTGGGCCAGGATTATGTCAGTTTATATATATAATTCTTTCCATTCAGTTCTCACAAAAATTCCATGTGGTAGGAGGCACCAGTATTATTATTCCCATATACGTCTTGGCTTTCACTCTGTTCATCACTTCAGTTGCTCCAACATTAGTAATCTGGTGTTTAACAAGCATGCCTAATACATCAAGGGGAAAGGCCCCTGTGGTCTAAGTGACAACAGGGAAGTTTAAAAAGCTGTTGATATTAGAAGCCTGAGTAATTTATGAACAACTCTAAAATAGTGTATGGCTGGGGCTTCCCTGGTGGCGCAGTGGTTGAGAGTCCGCCTGCCGATGCAGGGGACACGGGTTCCTGCCCCAGTCCGGGAGGATCCCACATGCTGTGAAGCGGCTGGGCCCGTGAGCCATGGCCGCTGAGCCTGCGCGTCCGGAGCCTGTGCTCCGCAACGGGAGAGGCCACAACAGTGAGACGCCTGCGTACCGCAAAAAAAAAAAAAAAAAATAGTGTATGGCTGAATTGCTGGAGGTGAGTGAAGAGGAACCTTTCTTTCTTGGGTGACCCATTTATGCAAGAAACGTAGTGCATTTTAAAAGATGAGGAATCAGACTGGCACCTTAGAAGTACCATGACTGGTACTGTCCCAAGCTGATTGTAACTCAAGTTTAGCTCATGTCAGCCCTGAGAGTAGGTCGATGAATTCTTCTAGGGCATGGGCCAGTTCTATTTATTGTTATATCCCTGATGACTGGATCATAATAGGAGCATGATGTGTATTTTGGTTGATCAAGTGTGGCAACAAATAAATATACACTTTTCAGAGATATTCTCAGAGGTATTAGAGTCAGATCGTGGTGAGTATATACCAAATAGAAGCACCAAACCACAGGATTAATAGATTGTGATTGCTAAAACTCTAAATCCATACTAGCAAGGTAAGCCTCACTCTGGCACTTTAAATTAGCCGTTATGAATTTCCTCTCAAGGCCAAATTAAATCTCTAGGGGTACTTTTATTGCATGCAGTCACAAGTAGTTTGTCTCATAGAAAAATCTAAGTTAAAGATGGTACAGTGATGTGGAACTTAGAGTACAGCAGACTTATTTAACGACGGGAAAAAAGGCACATCCCCGCTGTGTGTATTGTATTAAATGAAACAAAATAGTATCTAGATAAAGTCATCATTTTTCATGCCAGTTAAGATTTAGGTTTAGATCCTAATAGCTTCTCAAATATTTATTTTTTATATTAGGGAGCTTTAACTTAGTATATACTTAATAATTTTCTCTATTTCTTTCTCTAATTGACTTTGAATGAAGACAGACAAACAAAGGCAGATAAATAATTAAGGCAAAGATGTTGATTGGTTGTGACATCGACATACTTCTTTTTTTTTTTTTTTTTTTTTTTTACGGTATGCGAGCCTCTCACTGTTATGGCCTCTCCCGTTGCGGAGCACAGGCTCCGGACGCACAGGCTCAGCGGCCATGGCTCACGGGCCCAGCCACTTCACAGCATGTGGGATCCTCCCGGACCGGGGCACGAACCCATGTCCCCTGCATCGGCAGGCGGACTCTCAACCACTGCGCCACCAGGGAAGCCCCATACTTCTTAATTAAAGCTAGAATAAATCTAATGGTGTAAAGACAATGCACAACCGATATTTTCATACCCTGCTTCAGCATTTACTCAGGAAACAACTTGGCAACAACCATCAAAAGTCTTAAAAATGCTGTGCCTTGACCTACTTGAGAATGGACTTGAGGATATAGGGAGGGGGAAGGGTAAGCTGTGACAAAGCGAGAGAGAGAGAGAGAGAGAGAGAGAGAGAGAGAGAGAGAGAGAGAGAGAGAGGCATGGACATATATACACTACCAAATGTAAGGTAGATAGCTAGTGGGAAGCAGCTGCATAGCACAGGGAGCTCAGCTTTGTGACTGCCTGGAGGGGTGGGATAGGGAGGGTGGGAGGGAGGGAGACGCAAGAGGGCAGGGATATGGGAACAGATGTATATGTATAACTGATTCACTTTGTTATAAAGCAGAAACTAATTAAAAAAATGCTGTGCCTTTTGATTAGTTAATCCCTTTTCTTGAGATTTACCCTAAGAATATAGAGATAAATATAGGAAATATGGAAATACTAGGGGAAAAGCTCTCTGCAGAAAAATATTAATCACACGCTCTTCTTTCCATTTTTTGGCAACTTATTTAGACAACAATAGGGGGTAATTATGTATACATCAAATGACCCACTTAGTGGCATACAAGATAGCCATTAATAATGCTGGTTATTACAATATCCTGTGATAAACCATAATGGACAAGAATATAAAAAAGAATGTGTATATTTGTATAACTGAATCACTCTGCTGTACAGCAGAAATTAATACAACATTGTAAATCAACTATACTTCAGTTTTAAAAAGGGAAAAAATAAAAATTATAACAAAAAAATGCTGGTGATTACAGCTATGTAGCGCACAGGAAAATGCTCATGATAAAGTTGTACATAAAGTTGATACAACATCTTAAATGCATTGTAATAAATTTATTTATATTTTTAAAGCATGGAGGAAAATACCCTGGAAAATTGTACCGTAATACTAACAGAATTAGGGTCCTGTGATTAGGGACCCTGTCTCTTTTCTGTTTTCCAGTTTCTGTGTGTGGTTATGTTATATCAAGGAAAACAAAAAATAACAATGAAATTAATGCTTAAACTTTTAGTTAAAAATAAATCTTTAATTTTCTTTTCTTTAGGGGTAAGTAACTTTTATTGATTGTTAATCATGTGCCGTATACCAGGCTTCCATATATCGTATTATTTAACTTGATTACTGTTTCACAGTGTGAATCATATCCTTACCTTCATTTTGAGTGGGAAATGGTAGCTTAGAGAGTTCATTGTGTTAAGTAAGGTTAGGTAAGGAGGTAAGTACAGCATTGAGTGAAATCCCAATCCTGGCCAGTTCCCATCAGAGCATAACCTCTTAACCAGTGTACTTGTCTAACCTTAAGACTGGAACTGGGGATTGGGTGATAAACTTGAGACCTTTCAGATTAACTGTGTGAAAGAAAAAGAAGTATCTTCTAGATTTTGGTTTTGCATAAGCAGAAGTTTCCTGTGTCTGAAGTTTTCACTAGTAGTGGGGTTAGTAGGCAAAATGAAATTGGATGCGGGGGATTGGAAGTCAGAGCAAGGGAAAGTTCTGGGCACGTTTCCTCTTAACTAGTTTTACTTTTCCACCCCAGTCAATTCTACATCACAATCACATGCTTGCCTGGTCTCAGGGATCACTGGGTTAGGTTTCTTGGGGACAAGAGTAGCTGGCCATATTTGGTATTCCTGGACATCTTTCCATCTTCCAAATAGAGTTTTTGGAAACATGCAGTCTGGGAACCAAGAGTAATATTTCCTGCTCAGTGAATTGTAAAAGGCAAAGTATTACTATAGCTTCAACCTTGATTCGAGGGCCAGCGAGAGAACGGATCAAATGTGACCTTTCAAGTGGAACTTTCAAGGAGTGGGTTGGTGGTATTTCCTTTCTCTTTCCTTAAGACGGTCTGACTCACCCTGTCTGATCAGCTGAGGCAAAATCCTGTAAGAACAACTCTGAATGAGAATTACAGTATCAGCCTTTGTCTGACAGAAAAGAGATTTAACTGAGCCAAAGTGCTTGGCCTGGAGATGAGCCCAAAACAGTTTTTCGCTAGAGCAGTTGAGTTTGTCTCAAAAAAAATTTGTTTGTACTGACTGTTTGGAATTTGAATGGGGAATAGGAGGATCCAACTGGTGGCTGCGAAGTGTGACAGTGTTTATTTGAATTAGATGGTTAAAAAGGGAGTCATATAGATTCTGGGAAAGAAGCTCTTTTCGTTTGAAAAGTCCACACTTTCAATCTCTGCGTGACTCTCCCACTCTCCTTTAGAATAGCTGTGACACTTTTGTTTTGGCTTAGAAACAAAAACAAAAACAAACAAGGAGACGAAGCTACTGTAATGTCTCCCACTATCTTCCTGTGATACAGCACAGTAGCTAAGAGTGCCTCATGCAATTACAGAAAGAGAACAGCACAGTTTCCATGCTGCTTGGAACAGTTTTAAATAGAGCCCAAAGGTACCGTGACCAGTTTAAGAAAAATGAAGAACTGAGTAGATTTGGGTGGAATAATGCCCAGAATGGGTACCATCACATCACAGTGAGTAAAAACACAACCACCCTTTCTTAAATGTGCCACACTCAACCCTCTTCTTGAATTGCTAGAATTTCACCTAGTAAAGGACTTCGTGGCCATCCCCAAATTCATATATTTTATGCGCTTCCTGCCCCAAAGAGGAGCAATTTGTAATAATTTACCCAGTAATAAATAAATGATCCTCTTGTGATAAAACAAATAGCCTTTAATCATGGAATTTTTGTTGTATCCTTAATGAACATTGATTACCATCATGATTATAATACTGTGCTCTCTTACAATACATTTTTAAGTAAACACTGCTATACTGCATGCAGCCAGAGGAAGATTTGAAGTCAATCCAGCAACAAATGTTCTCCTTCTAACCTTTCATGTTCTCAACTGCCGTTTGCTTTGAGAAGGATTTTAAACGAATATTAAACATTTCACAAAACTTGCTTTCTGTGCTTGATAATTTATTTCTTGTTAGAACAGTTTTTCTGGCTAATTAAGATGAATTGTTTGTAATGAACAGAAACCTGGCATTCCTAGATTGGCTTGAACTCTGAATTCTAAATGACTAAAAGAATAGGAACCTGGAAAGTAGAAAATGATTACTGACTGTAATTTGCTGGTCAAAGAGAGTGTACATTCATGATTCAGATTACCACATATATTTGGGTTTTCTAAAGCAATGCCAATATTTAAAACAAACCTTGCTTGCAAATTGTGTTTAAAAAAATAATTTTCTTTTTTTTTTTTTTTTTTTTTTTTTTCTTTTTGCGGTATGCGGGCCTCTCACTGTTGTGGCCTCTCCCGTTGCGGAGCACAGGCTCCGGATGCGCAGGCCCAGCGGCCATGGCTCACGGGCCCAGCCGCTCCGCGGCATATGGGATCCTCCCAGACCGGGGCACGAACCCGTATCCCCTGCATCGGCAGGCGGACTCTCAACCACTGCGCCACCAGGGAGGCCCTAAAAAAATAATTTTAAAAAAGATCACAGATTCAACTCATGTGCATCTTGAAAGATTAGAATTTTTCTCCGAAATTTATTTGTTGACTTTCTTGAGAGATCTGTTTCTTTCCTTTAACTTTTTTTTTTTTTTTAACATCTTTATTGGAGTATAATTGCTTTACAGTGCTGGGTGTGTTAGTTGCTGCTGTATAAGAAAGTGAATCAGCTATATGTATACATATGTCCCCATATCTCCTCCCTCTTGCATCTCCCTCCCACCTTCCCTATCCCACCCCTCTAGGTGGTCACAAAGCACCGAGCTAACCTCCCTGTGCTATGTGGCTGCTTCCCACAAGCTATCTGTTTTACATTTGGTAGTATATATAAGTACATGCCACTCTCTCACTTCGTCCCAGCTTACCCTTCCTCCTCTCTGTGTCCTCAAGTCCATTCTCTACATCTGCGTCTTTATTCCTGTCCTGCCCCTAGGTTCTTCAGAACCATTTTTTTTTAGACTCCATGTACATGTGTTAGCATATGGTATTTGTTTTTCTCTTTCTGACTTACTTCACTCTGTATGACAGTCTCTAGGTCCATCCACCTCACTGCAAATAACTCAATTTCATTTCTTTTATGTCTGAGTAATATTCCATTGTATATATGTGCCATATCTTCTTTATCCATTCATCTGTCAGTTGACACTTAGATTGCTTCCATGTCCTGGCTATTGCAAATAGAGCTGCAATGAACATTGTGGTACATGAATTATGTACCTTTTGAATGATGGTTTTCTCAGGGTATATGCCCAGTAGTGGGATTGCTGGGTCATATGGTGATCCATTTTTAGTTTTTTAAGGAACCTCCATACTGTTCTCCATAGTGGCTGTATCCATTTACATTCCCACCAACAGTGCACGACGGTTCCCTTTTTTCCACACCCTCTCCAGCATTTACTGTTTCTAGATTTTTTGGTAATGGCTGTTCTGACTGGTGTGAGGTGATACCTCATTGTAATATTTTGATGTGCATTTCTCTAATGATTAGTGATGTTGAGCATCCTTTCATGTGTTTGTTGGCAATCTGTATGTCTTCTTTGGATAAATGTCAATTTTGGTCTTCTGCACATTTTGGGATTGGGTTGTTTGTCTTTTTGATATTGACCTGCATGAGTTGCTTGTATATTTTGGAGATTTTTCCTTTGTCCGTTGATTCGTTTGCAAATATTTTCTCCCATTCTGAGGGTTGTCTTTCGTCTTGTTTATGGATTCTTTTGCTGTGCAAAAGCTTTTAAGTTTCATTAGGTCCCATTTGTTTATTTTTATTGTTTATTTTTGTTTTTATTTCCATTTCTCTAGTAGGTGGGTCAAAAAGGATCTTGCTGTGATTTATGTCATAGAGTGTTTTGCCTATGTTTTCCTCTAAGAGTTTGATAGTGTCTGGCCTTACATTTAGGTCTTTAATCCATTTTGAGTTTATTTTTGTGTATGGTGTTAGGGAGTGTTCTAATTTCATTCTTTTACATGTAGCTGTCCAGTTTTCCCAGCACCACTTATTGAAGAGGCTGTCCTTTCTCCATTGTATATTCTTGCCTCCTTTATCAAAGATAAGGTGACCATATGTGTGTGGGTTTATCTCTGAGCTTTCTATCCTGTTCCATTGATCCATATTTCTGTTTTTGTGCCAGTACCATATTGCCTTGATTAGTGTAGCTTTGTAATATAGTCTGAAGTCTGAAAGCCTGATTTCTCCAGCTCCGTTTTTCATTCTCAAGATTGCTTTGGCTATTCGGGGTCTCTTGTGTTTCCATACAAATTGTGCAATTTTTTGTTCTAGTTCTGTGAAAAATGCCATTGGTAGTTTGATAGGGATTGCATTGAATCTGTAGATTGGTTTGGGTAGTATAGTCATTTTCACAATGTTGATTCTTCCAATCCAAGAACATGGTACATCTCTCCATCTGTTTGTATCATCGTTAATTTCTTTCATTAGTGTCTTATAGTTTTCTGCATACTGGTCTTTTTTTTTTTTTTTTTTTTTTTGCGGTGTGCGGGCCTCTCACTGTTGTGTCCTCTCCCGTTGTGGAGCACAGGCTCCGGATGCGCAGGCTCAGCAGCCATGGCTCACGGGCCCAGCCGCTTCGTGGCATGTGGGATCTTCCCAGACCAGGGCACGAACCCGTATCCCCTGCATCGGCAGGCGGACTCTCAACCACTGCGCCACCAAGGAAGCCCTGCATACCGGTCTTTTGTCTCTTTAGGTAGGTTTATTCCTAGGTTTTTATTCTTTTTGTTGCAATGGTAAATGGGAGTGTTTCCTTAATTTCTCTTTCAGATTTTTCATCATTAGTGTATAGGAATGCTAGAGATTTCTGTGCATTAATTTTGTATCTTGCAACTTTACCAAATTCATTGATTAGCTCTAGTAGTTTTCTGGTAGCATCTTTAGGATTCTCTCTGTATAGTATCATGTCATCTGCAAACAGTAACAATTTTGCTTCTTGTTTTCTGATTTGGATTCCTTTTATTTCCTTTTCTTCTATGATTGCTTTGGCTAAAAATTCCAAAACTATGTTGAATAATAGTGGCGAGAGTGGGCAACCTTGTCTTGTTCCTGATCTTAGTGGAAGTGGTTTCAGTTTTTCCCTATTGAGAACCATGTTGGCTGTGGGTTTGTCATATATGGCCTTTATTATGTTGAGGTAAGTTCCCTCTCTGCCTACTTTCTGGAGGGTTTTTATCATAAATGTGTTGAATTTTGTCAAAAGCTTTTTCTGCATCTATTGAGATGATCATATGGTTTTTCTCCTTCAATTTGTTAATATGGTTTATCACATTGATTGATTTGCGTATATTGAAGAATCCTTGCATTCCTGGGATAAACCCCACTTGATCATGGTGTATGATCCTTTTAACGTGCTGTTGGATTCTGTTTGCTAGTATTTTGTTGAGGATTTTTGCATCTATGTTCATCAGTGATATTGGCCTGTAGTTTTCTTTCTTTGGGACATCTTTGTCCAGTTTTGGTATCAAGGTGATGGTGGCCTCATAGAATGAGTTTGGGAGTGTTCCTCCCTCTGCTGTATTTTGGAAGAGTTTGAGAAGGATAGGTGTTAGCTCTTCTCTATATGTTTGATAGAATTCATCTGTGAAGCTATCTGGTCCTGGGCTTTTGTTTGTTGGAAGATTTTTAATCCCAGTTTGAATTACAGTGCTTGTGATTGGCCTGTTTATGTTTTCTATTTCTTCCTGGTTCAGTCTTGGAAGGTTGTGCTTTTCTAAGAATTTGTCCATTTCTTCCAGGTTGTCCATTTTATTGGCATAGAGTTGCTTGTAGTAATCTCTCATGATCCTTTGTATTTCTGCAGTGTCAGTTGTTACTTCTCCTTTTTCATTTCTAATTCTATTGATTTGAGTCTTCTCCCTTTTTTTCTTGATGAGTCTGGTTAATGGTTTATCAATTCTGTTTATCTTCTCAGAGAACCAGCTCTTAGTTTTATTGATCTTTGCTATTGTTCCCTTCTTTTCTTTTTCCTTTATTTCTGATCTGATCTTTATGATTTCTTTCCTTCTGCTAACTTTGGGGTGTTTTTGTTCTTCTTTCTCTAATTGCTTTAGGTGTACGGTTAGGTTGTTTATTTGAGATGTTTCTTTCTTGAGGTAGGCTTGTATATTATTCTTTTTGTTTCAATTTTATTTTATTTATTTTTTATATTTATTTTTTATACAGCCAGTTCTTCTTAGTCATCAGTTTTGTTTTTTTTTTTTTTTTTTGCTGTACACGGGCCTCTCACTGTTGTGGCCTCTCCCGTTGCGGAGCACAGGCTCCGGACGCACAGGCTCAGCGGCCACGGCTCACGGGCCCAGCCGCTCCGCGGCATATGGGATCCTCCCAGACCGGGGCACGAACCCGTATCCCCTGCATCGGCAGGCGGACTCTCAACCACTGCGCCACCAGGGAGGCCCAGTCATCAGTTTTATACACATCAGTGTATACGTGTCAATCCCAATCTCCCAATTCATCCCGCCTCCACTTTCCCCCATTGGTGTCCGTACGTTTGTCCTCTACATCTGTGTCTCTATTTCTGCTCTGCAAGCTGGTTCATCTGTACCATTTTTCTAGGTTCCACATAGGTGTTAATATACGCTATTTGTTTTTCTCTGACTTACTTAACTCTGTATGGCAGTCTCTAGATGCATCCACATCTCTACAAATGACCCAATTTCATTCCTTTTTATGGCTGAGTAATACTGCATTGTATATATGTACCACATCTTCTTTATCCATTCATCTGTCGATAGACATTTAGGTTGCTTCCATGACCTGGCTATTGTAAACAGTGCTGCAGTGAACATTGGGGTGCATGTGTCTTTTTGCATTATGTTTTTCTCTGGGTATATGCCCAGTAGATGGATTGCTGGGTCATATGGTAATTCTATTTTTAGTTTTTTAAGGAACCTCCATACTGTTCTCCATAGTGGCTGTATCCATTTACATTCCCACCAACAGCGCAAGAGGGTTCCCTTTTCTCCACACCCTCTCCCGAATTTGTTGTTTGTAGATTTTCTGATGATGCCAATTCTAACTCGTGTGAGGTGATACCTCATTGTAGTTTTGGTTTGCATTTCTCTAATAATTAGTGATGTTGAGCAGCTTTTCATGTGCCTCTTGGCCATCTGCATGTCTTCTTTTTTTTTTTTTTTTTTTTTTGTGGTACACGGGCCTCTCACTGTTGTGGCCTCTCCTGTTGCGGAGCACAGGCTCCGGACACACAGGCTCAGCAGCCATGGTTCACGGGCCCAGCCGCTCTGTGGCATGTGGGATCTTCCCAGACCGGGGCATGAACCCATGTCCCCTGCATCAGCAGGCGGACTCTCAACCACTGCGCCACCAGGGAAGCCCTGCATGTCTTCTTTGAAGAAATGTCTATTTAGGTCTCCTGCCCATATTTTGATGGGGTTTTTCTTTTTTTAATATTGAGTTGCATGAGCTGTTTATATATTTTGGGGATTAATCCTTTGTCCATTGATTTGTTTGCAAATATTTTCTCCCATTCAGAGGGTTGCCTTTTCATCTGTATGTGTCCCTAGGTCTGAAGTGGGTCTTTTGTAGACAGCTTATATATGGGTCTTGTTTTAGGCTCCATTCAGCGAGCTGTGTTTTTTGGTGGAGTGTTTAATCCATTCACGTTTAAGGTAATTATCAATATGTATGTTCCTATTACCATTTCCTTAATTGTTATGGGTTTGTTTTTGTAGGTCCTTTTCTTCTCTTGTGTTTCCCACTTAGGGAAGTTCCTTTAGCATTTGTTGTAGAGCTGGTTTAGTGGTGCTGAATTCTCTTAGCTTTTGCTTGTCTGTAAAGCTTTTGATTTCTCTGTCGAATCTGAGTGAGATCCTTGCCGGGTAGAGTAATCTTGGTTGTAGGTTCTTCCCTTTTATCACTTTAAATATATCATGCCACTCCCTTCTGGTTTGTAGAGTTTCTGCTGAGAAATCAGCTGTTAACCTTATGGGAGTTCCCTTGTATGTTATATGTTGTTTTTCCCTTGCTGCTTTCAGTAGTTTTTCTTTGTCTTTAATTTTTGTCAATTTGATTACTATGTGTCTTGGCGTGTTTCTCCTTAGGTTTATCCTGCCTGGGACTCTGAGCTTCCTGGACTTGGGTGGCTATTTCCTTTCCCATGTTAGGGAAGTTTTTGACTATAATCTTTTCAAATATTTTCTCGGGTACTTTGTCTCTCTCTTCTCCTTCTGGGACCCCTATAATGCAAATGTTGCGTTTAATGTTGTCCCAGAGGTCTCTTAGGCTGTCTTCATTTCTTTTCATTGTTTTTTCTTTATTCTGTTCTGCAGCAGTGAATTCCACCATTCTGTCTTCCAGGTCACTTATCCGTTCTTCTGCCTCAGTTATTCTGCTATTGATTCCTTCTAGTGTAGTTTTCATTTCAGTTATTTATTGTTCATCTCTGTTTGTTTGTTCTTTAATTCTTCTAGGTCTGTGTTAAACATTTCTTGCATCTTCTTGATCTTTGCCTCCATTCTTTTTCTGAGGTCCTGGATCATCTTCACTATCATTATTCTGAATTCTTTTTCTGGAAGGTTGCCTATCTCCACTTCATTTAGTTGTTTTTCTGGGGTTTTATCTTGTTCCTTCATCTGGTAGAAAGTACTCTGCCTTTTCATTTTGTCTGTCTTTCTGTGAGCATGGTTTTCCTTCCACAGGCTGCAGAATTGTAGTTCTTCTTGCTTCTGCTGTCTGCCCTCTGATGTGAGATTATTCTTATCTGTTTGTTTACAATACTGGTACCTGGGATAACACAGTGTCAGTGTGGATAAGGACTCAAGGTAAAGTAAGTTTAGAAATAAGAATATGTCCTCATATTCTGTAAGAAAAATGTCTTAGAACCTCAAGGTTGCTCTATGTTAGGTTACATAGTTTGAAATTACATTAGTTATAGAAACATCAACTTCATTGACATCAGATACATTTCTCCCTGAGAGGAAGATTGAAAACAGCATTATGACGGTTAACCAGAGCGAGATGCTATATTTTTGACATAACCTGATGTTCATTCTCTAGGGCTCATGATTATGTTCAACATCACACATAAAATAATATACTCATTTATATACATAAAACATATTTAACTTGTTTATGGCAGAATCTAGTAGGCAAACTCTTTCCTTCATTAATCTGTTAAGATCAAAATTTACATTTCTAGAACTATGTTTTCAAATCATGAATGTTTACCCCCGGTTTGTACTTTTCTTTAATCTTAAAAATATCTTTCTGTTTTTCTAACAGTAACATGAAAATACACAGTTACAATTGAGCTCCAACTCTGAATTCAAAGATGATTTTACACAGGCTAGATCTAATGTGACTGCAGGAAATAGCAGCATATGAAGTATATTTCGTTTTATGTCAGGTCATTAGTAACAATATGTATGAGAGATTTTAGGATCTTAAAAGTTATGACCCAGAATACTGTTTTATAATTAACTTACAGTTTAGTATTTAAAAAATAGAAGTTTACAAGTAATTTGGAGAAAACATTCCAGATACTTAGGTAAACAGGCCTTAGCTACTTCATCGCTTATGTATGGGACAAAAGAAATATGCCATGCGGGGTTTCCCTGGTGGCGCAGTGGTTGAGAGTCTGCCTGCCAGTGCAGGGGACACGGGTTCGAGCCCTGGTCTGGGAGGATCCCACATGCCGTGGAGCAACTAGCCCCGTGAGCCACAATTGCTGAGCCTGCGCGTCTGGAGCCTGTGCTCCGCAACAAGAAAGGCCGCGATAGTCAGAGGCCTGCGCACCGCGATGAGGAGTGGCCCCCGCTTGCTGCAACTGGAGAGGGCCCTCGCGCAGAGACAAGGAGTCAACACAGCCATAAATAAATAAATAAATAAATAAAATTTAAAAAAAAAGAAATATGCCATGTGAGATGTGTTTAGTGATGGATACAATAAAAGAAGATAAAACATTCTTAAACTGATAAATGTTCCATAGGAATGAATCAGGTGAGGCCTAGAACAGATGCAGACAGACTTTTTCTCTTTTTGCTCCCAGAACCCCTGAGGCAAAGCTTACATCAGAAAAGGAATGTGCATTTCATTAAAAATTGTTGCCTTGAATCTGTAGTAAATCTTTGATTTTTAACTCAAGAATGTAGTCCTCCTGCATCGTGACAGGGACAGAGAAAGGAAGCAAGGTTTTTTTTCTTCCCAAGTTATTTAAGAGTCTGCTGTATCTTTAAACTGTTCTTAGTTTTACAAAGAAAGAAAATGATGGAAAGTGTGTTTAAAAATGTAATAGATGCTTCTTCAAAGAAATAAACATAATACATTTGGGAATAGGATCCCTGCAAAATGAAAACTTTAGCTATCACATTTTAAACCCACATAGCTAGATGAGTATGCCTGGGGTATGTGAATTTAAATAAATATTCTGTTAGTACCTGCTGCATTTGTGGAAACTTCTGAATACAGTAATTGAGTCCTTTAGATAGAGTGTGAAATATAATATTTCTATTCTATTGGACTCTCAGCTGGTGGAATATGAAATGAAAATTGTGATAAAAATGGCGTCAGTAAAAATGCATTTTGCAACAACAAAATGCTGTAAGATAAGTACTATAATATATTGGTAATGAATTCAGGAAATTGTGGTTTGTCTCTCTGAAAAGAGTTGATGGGCTCAATCTGGTTCTTAGTGCTTATTCTAAGGGTGTCCACTGCATGAAAAACTTCACAAAGGAAACACAACAAAGGGGCCTGAACAGAGCAACCGGTTGATTTACCTATTTTTTTCCTCACATCCTCTAGAATATCTGTAAAAGTCTTGCCAATTAGGCCTGCAAAGGAAACAAACACATGTGTTGTCCAATTGGAGGAGTAAGAAAGCACTGATGGCATAGAAAAGCATATTCCAAATTTTGCCAATGCTGTTTCTGTTAGTAATTATATTACAATCCATTTGGAATATATATATATATATATATATATATATATATATATATATATATATATATATATATATATTTCTAATCCAGAATAGTGAATGAACTATTTAGTACCAGTCTGCAAACTCTTTAGTACTATTTGGCCCCTAGATAAATGTAGAAATTGCAAGTAAGTGTTTAGAAAATTTTATTAGCAATTTAACAGGATAATTTTATGTTTATTGATTCTAATAATAAAAAAGGGTGGTATTTTATGTCTTTGTTTTTTTAATTTCATTTTTCTAGTAGTTCAACTCTTATTTTATTGAACACAGTATCGATTCTGCAACAAACTGGATGAAAACAAGATAAAACAAACCTGATTCTTTACCATAAATAGTTGAGAAATCTAAGTTTGGATGCCAGCTAAATTGAAGCTGACTGGATAAAGCAGGGGGTCAGCAAACTACAACCTGTGGGCCTGATCCACATGGGGTTTTGGGGTGTTTTTTGGGGGGCCCACAAACAAATCTGTCTTTACATATGAATGCTTGCAACTGATTTGATAATAGGAAATACTAACTTTAAATCCCAACTTAAGTAAAATGTTATTACCCTCCAAAAAAAATTCATTCTTCTCATTAGTAGATTTATATTACAAAAAAGTATACTTGATTTTTATTAAATTCTCAATTTCAACAACAAAAATGTGTGAAAAAATTTCTCCCTTATTATATATGTACATAAATGATACCTTAATTTTTTTTCTGGCCCACAAGGCCTAAAATATTTACAGTCTGACCCTTTAAAGAAAGTGTTCACCACTGAGACAGACACATGTTTTTCAACTCATAAGAGGTCTTACAGATACAAAAAAAAGTATGTTCTTCAAGTTCATCCAATAAATGTTTTACGTATACATGTAGTAATATAATTCAAATACACACAGATACTATTGTAAAACAATCCAAATTAAGTTTTCTAAATTTAATGCTTTTTTATTAGGCATTTTATTTTCATGTATTTATGTACACATTTGCATCATAAAATAGCACATGAAACTGCTTTATAAAAAAATAGAGGAGAGTATCAAATGAAAGCTAGAAGATTCCCTTCAATCCCTCTAGAGAAAACTTTGAAACATTTCTCTTTTCAATTCTGCTGGTGGTTACTACCATATTTTTAAACTGCATGCTTCTTTATAATTTATCAATTTTAGATATTACCTCTTAATTCCCTTCCATATAAGAGGAGAGGTTTCAGCTAATTTACCACCACCTCCTCTCACCCTCTCCTTAAATTAAGGGGAGTTATTATTTTAGTTTTTCTATTGATATCATTAAATACTTTAAAATAATGTATATAAATGCTTAGTTTTTCTTTTCTTAGCAGCTTTAAACATCTCTTGATGCCCCAACTTGTTAAGGCACCTATTTTTCCCTACATATCTCTTCCTCAATTCTTTTTCTCATCTTCTGTTAGCTGTACCTTGATACAGGCAAGACTGATAACATTTGCATTCAGATCTGTAAACATATTAAATCTTTTTTTAAGCCACTTTTAAGATTTGAAAATATATATATGACCTTTACTTTTTCTCCATATCCCTGGCACAGTAATTGCTTCAAGGACAGGCTTACAATTTGAGTTCGTCTATTAAGATGCAATTCCAGGACTTTTAACTATTAGAAAAGAAACACTTATTCCGATAGTCACAGACCTCTCCTTCAAAAACTATTAGATGCTTATTGAACCATCTGGATCTAGCCTTGATTTCTCTTGATTTTTCTCATATTATTGCTTTGCCTTTTTATTCTAGAGTTTGGGAAATTTCCTACACTTTTTTTTCAGCTGATTAATATAATTAACTCAGGGGATAATTACTTGACAACTTTAATTTTAATTTCTAAGAACTTTTTCTTATTCTCTGAAGGCTCTTTTCTCATAGCAACCTCTTCTTATTTTATAGTTACATGTGTTCTCAAATTCCTTAAGGAATTAGAATTGTTTAAAGTTCTTTCCTTGTTTTTTTTATATTATTATTTTTGTTTCCCCCAGGATCAGTTGTCCTTATTGTTTGTGGTGGTGTTTATCTTTCATAATCCTGGTGTAACACAGTGTCTGGTGTCCTTGGAGCCTGGACTGTGGCGGTGCCTCCAGTGGTGCCTTGTACCATCTTTTTGGTTAATGGATCATTGTAGGTAGAATTTGCAGAGCTGGGGTAGAGGCTATGTAAGGCAAGAGAGGATTGCCCTCCGCACAAAGTGAATGCCCTTTTAAAGCAGCCACAAGTCAGAGAGCATTTCTGAGACAATGGGAGCAAAGAAATCCCTCAGTCTGACTTCACGTGGACAGTGGGCTCCATTTGGATGTATTCCAGCAAGAAGATGTGGGGAAAGTAGAATGATGTAATGAACATCCTAATTGCCTGAGACATAATGCCAACCCAGATAGACTGACTTTCTAGGTAGATTTATGATTTTGAACAAACTGGCATGCAATGGAATAGCTGGGATCCACAAATTATCTCTGTATACAGATAGCATAGGGATACTGATTACTCCAGATAGGCTAATCCAAACCTACTGAGAGGCTCTAGTGTACCCAGCCTTTAATACAAAATGACACTTCTCAACACAAAAGAAAGATGGACCACTCCAGATACACTGCACACATTCCAGAACCCTTGGGTCCCCTGCCCACACTGCCCTGGACATCCTTGCTGGGGAGGAGGTTGGACTGAGATCATTAGGAGCCCCCATGGACCACCTTTTATTTCCTCTTTCCATGTATAAAATATTTAGAAACATTTCTCCAAGTTTCAGCTTGGCAAGGATTTCACATGTTCATTCAAGCCAATGTGCATTTAAACATTTAGTGATCATGACAAGACCATGCCAGTTTAGAAATGTTGGCAAAGACAGACAAAAGGTCAATAACAGTCCCCCCAAATTATATACATTTATAGGGTATAATCTTTTTGAAATTAATTTGACAGTTTGTACTAGCATGCAAGTTTTAAAATATCTGTCATGATTTTGATGTTAATAAGGTGTTTAATAACAATTTTATATGCCTTATTCTTCTCAGTCTGCAATCAAGATTACTTCAATAAAATTTGCCAATTCCTTCTGAAACCTGCTTTAGTCATTGACTGAATGTTACTCACCAAATACTATATTGAAAGAACAAAATGGTTAATTGTATTACCAATAAAATATGTGAACGACTAAATAGATATATTAATGTTACATTAGTAACAATTAAGAAATATTAGATAAAAAATAATGGCCATGAAGGTCTAATGACTGGCCTGATTATGGTAGCTGAAATCACTCTCACTTGGCAGCCAGGATCTATGTTAGAGATGATTAATTTCTGTGAATAAAACATTATCGATCTCAATTCACACTGTTAAAAACTTACTTGTTAAAACCAATATTAAAAACGAGCAATATATTTAAAGCAGTGTGAACACTCTATACAGTCAAGTTAGAAAGGATGAGTTGAATAGACCATTCGTTGTGTTCACTCTTCTTTCTTGCTCCTATTTTAAAAGATACAATTTTTAGTTGAAGTCTTAGATACTTATTGTATTAGACACCATGTATAACCAAATGACCTTTGGTTTGAAAAGCGTGGACAGATACACAGCTGAATGAAAATGCATATTAAGCTTCTCTCTTAGCATGTAAAAACTGATACACTTATGATATCTATATCCCATGTTCTTCCACATCCTGAGCAGCTGTCCCAATTCCAAAATGCCTTCTGTGTTATCATTTTTATGGTGCCTGGTAATCTCTCTTATCACTTGAAGCTATTCTTGTGAATCCAGTTATTGTTACCACACTAATTAGACTAAACCACACACTATGGTCTGTTATTTGAAATTATACATGCATATTGTTTTCTGGGATTGAATGACTTACTTTTGTGACATTGAAATTGTTACAATCTAAGTTTTAAAAGAAAGGGAGAGTTCTAATGACTATTTTCTTTTTTATTTTTTATATATTGTCAAATTGTTAGGGGCCACATGATGACTATAAATATATAGCAATCAGGAATTGTACAATGTTTTTATTTTAAACTTGTAATTTGGTTTTATTATAAAATTTATCTAGACAACTAAATGAAAAAATAAAATCAATACAGTTTTCTCCATGTATGAGACTATTTATATGAATATCTTCATTTTGTAATGTATGCAATCAAATAAAATATAGAAATAATATGTTTAGGATGTGTCATGATCTTAAAATTGCAGTAAAGTTGTATGATAACATGACACAAGGCATATCTTTTTCAGTGAGCATTTAAAAACAACAAACATTTAAAAAACATTTAGTATGTTGGACATTTGTCTCCAAAGAAATAAAAACTATTAATAAAGAACTCTTGCTTAATTAGATCTCCTTATAATTTGAAATTAAAGAGATACCCAGTAATAGTCCTGACATAATTTTTTTTTGTCAAGTACTTCTTGTTATTTTATTATTGGTAAATAATGGAAGAAAAAATGGTCCTCATTTTTATATCTTTTTTTTTTTTTTTACATTATCATTCTTACAGTACTCTTTCTTTTTTGGCTAATTTTGTTGTTCAGTCTCCTGTTGCTCTTAGGTATTATAAAAATTTTTTTTAACATCTTTATTGGAGTATAATTGCTTTACAAGGGTGTGTTAGTTTCTGCTTTATGACAAAGTGAATCAGCTATACATATACATATATCGCCATATCTCCTCCCTCTTAGGTCTCCCTCCCTCCCTCCCTATCCCACCCCTCTAGGTGGTCACAAAGCACTGAGCTGATCTCCCTGTGCTATGCGGCTGCTTCCCACTAGCTATCTGTTTTACGTTTGGTAGTGTATATATGTCCATACCACTCTCTCCCTTCGTCCCAGCTTACCCTTCCTCCTCCCTGTGTCCTCAAGTCCATTCTCTATGTCTGCGTCTTTATTCCTGTCCTGCCCCTAGGTTCTTCAGAACCATTTTTTGTTTTTTGTAGATTCCATATATATATGTTAGCATATGGTATTTGTTTCTCTCTTTCTGACTTACTTCACTGTGTATCACAGACTCTAGGTCCATCCACCTCACTACAAATAACTCAATTTCATTTCTTTTTATGGCTGAGTAATATTCCATTGTATATATGTGCCATAATTTTTAAATCAGTATTTTCATTAAATTTTCAGTCTAAATTGTGACAGCTTATAGCCTTTATGAAAAAAATGTATATATCTTGTTTATATATATTTTTTATTTTAATATATAAATGTATGTATCTGTATCTATATCTAATCTTATTTTCATATCCTGAAAAAATTATACTAAAGTGGAATGTAAAATGCTGTAAATAACCATCTTATTTTTTTCACACGTCACTTATTATAAATGTAGTTGAGCCTTTATAAGGAACAAAGCTCTTAATCAACCAACATGAAGAGGACACAGTAGTAATGAAGGCTTGCAGATAAGTTAGGTACACTTATCGAATTAGGAGACTGTCACATGGTAGGGAAAAAAACTTGCTAAAAATCAAATGGCATATTACTAAAAGAGCTAGGATTATACAGAACAAACCCTTAATTTCCAGTGAGTTATTTAGAACCTACATCACACTGTTCCTATATATTGCAAGGTGGCTCTGTTGGTCAGCAGGCAACAAAAACTGACTGATTAAATTAAGCAGAAAATAAGAAAGTGGAAGGATATTGGAGAACTGATAGACCAAGGTAGAGTCTAGAAATTCAGGCTTTATAACCATATAGCAACCAAAGGAGTTGCAGACTCAGCCAAGGTCAAACCACAGGAACATTGTGGGTTGACTTTGTAAGACACTTAATGCCCTTGCCAGCGGACTCAGTACTACTCCAGGGGTAGTACTACGATTTTTAAAAAGTTAACTATATTTAACCTAATTTACATAGAATAATATATACAATTTTAATGTGCAGTTAAATAAGTTTTGATAAATGTGTACACCTCTGTAACTACCATCCTGATCAAGACACAGAACATTTTCATGACCCAGAACATTCCCTTCACAGTCAACCCCCAATCCCACATCCCAGGCAAAACCTAATCAATTTCTATCACTTTTGATTAACTTTACCTATTCCAGAAAGAAGGTCATATAAATGGAAGGGTATGCTGTGGAGTCTTTTGTGTCTAGCTATTTTCACTTGGCATAATGTTTTGAGATGCATCCATATTATTGTGTCTATCAGTAAGTTGTTTCTTTTTAGTGCTGAGCAGTATTCTATTATATATATATATAACATGTGCATACGCATTCATCTGTCGAGGGACATTCGGGTTGGTTCTACCTTTGAAATATGAATAATGCTGTTATCAATATTCTCATATAGATAGGCCTTTGTATAGATATATGTTTTCATTTCTCTTGGGTAAATATATAAAAGTGAAATGCTGGATCATATTGTAAGTAAATCCTTTATATGGAACTGAAAGCTATTTTCAAAAGGCATTGTATCATTTCACAGTTCTGCTAGCAATGTTCCATTTGCAGTTGCAGTTCCAGTTTTCACCAAAATTTCATATTATCACTCTTTTTAATTGTATCCATTCTAGTGGCTGTTACATGGATGTCACACAGTATAATATCATGGTTTTAATTTGTATTTCACTGGTAACTGATGATACTGAGCATATTTTCATGTCTTTGTTTCATGTGTTCATGTGTATTGGCCTTTGTCTGTATTCTTTTTTGGTGTGTCTATTTGTCTTTTGTTTCTATTTTATTTGGGTTGTTTCTTTTATTATTGAGTTGTAAGAGTTTTCTTTATATTGTGGATGCTAACACTTTGTCAGATATATGTTTAAATGTATTTTTCCCAGTCTGGCTAGATTTTTAAATTTTCTTTATGTTGGGTTTTAAAGAGCAGAATCAATTTGAAGTCCATTTTATCATTTTAAAAAACGTTTAGTGCTTTTTGTGTATTCTCCAAGAAATCTTTGCCAGTATCATGACAGTTTTCCTATATGTTTCCCTTTTAAAACTTTGTTGTTTTGGACTTATATTTAGGTCTATAATACACTTTGAATTAATTTTTGTGTTGGTGTGAAGTAGAGTCAGGGTTCTTCTTTTTTTCTCCCCATTTGGATGTCTACTTTTCCCACTATTTGTTGGAAAGTCTACTGTCTCTTATTAAATTACTTAGATGCCTTTATAAAAAATTAATTGCCCATATGTGTGGGCCCACTTTGGACACCGTGGTGTATTTCACTGATGCTTACGCCAACACCAAACTCTTGCTTACTGTAGCCCTGTAATAAGTCTTGAAATCAGGTAGATTAAGTCTTCCAATTTTATTGTTGCTGCTGTTGTTCTTCTTCTTCCTTTTGTTTTCAGAAATTTTGTTTTTTTCTATGTCCTTTGATTTTACATGAGATTTAGAATCAGTTTGTCAATTTCCAGAGAATAAAAAGAAGCCTCCTGGGATTTTGATTGGCATTGTATTGAATTTATAGATTTTGGGAGAATGGACATCTTGTTAATATTGAGTCTCTCCAGTACTGTGCCCTGCAGATCCCAGTGCCTTCAGCAGTCTCTGATCTCCACTTCTCATCTCAGTGCATCATCATTTTCTGTGTGGGCTCCAGCTCCTTGTTTTCAGCCAGGAAATTGTTCCAGGCTGAAAGCTGGGGTTGGGGCTGGTTATGGGGCTCATCTCCTGGATCCTCCTTCTCTCAAGGATCACATTCTTTTGCCTGGTATCCAAAGCCTGAAAATCATTTCCTCATGTATTTTGTCCCGTTTTCTAGTTGCTTGTAGAGACATTTACTCCAGTGTGACTGGAGGCAGAAATGTCCCAGTGCTTGAATCTTCCTGCCCGTCTTGTCAATGGATTTTCAAAGCTGCTTACCATGAATGCTGTGCCAACTGGGCCTTCAGCTATGGGCTTTAGTTTCTGCAACTGTAAAATGTGGAAAATAATAGCCTCTACCTCCTAAAGTTGTTGTAAAGATTAAATGAATAAAACATTTAAAACATGGTCTGAAACATAAGAAGTATATGAATATTGGGTGTCATTAGTTTTGAATCACTCTCTCAAGATTCAAAAGTCTGGAACAGAACCATGCAATTGGCAGAATCTAGTTCACGTGCTCTAATGGTTCCCCTGATTCCAAGAAGAGGGAGTATCTTGTTCTTTTGACCTCTTAATCAGGCAGTCTCTTGAGAAAGGAAGGGCTTGAGATGTTGGGTTCCAGAAAATTGAGAAGTATACATTGAGGAAGGGGTTTGAACGTAGAACCATGGAAATGCAAAATCAATGAAGGTCCCTGTGAAGGTTTCTACTCAGCATTGTTTGCCATCAAACCATAATAAAATAATTATATATATATGTATACATATATATAGTAGCAAAATATATGTATATATATGAGCTCAAAGGCATTTTGCTACAGTCTACCAATCTATCTTTTATATGTTCCTCAAATTCTTTTTAAAAATTATGTGTGTGTGTTTTAACATACAGCAGAATTCTCATGTTTAATAAATGAGAATGATCCTCACAGAACAAATAATCATATTACTGTGTTTAACAAATGAATAAAAATTTTCTTCTAGAATCCATTTTATATAATTCAAAAGACTTTTCTCATTAAATATATATTATACTAAAGCTTATATTTATCTGTTAATTTCCTCTACTCTAAAGTGTTTAGATGCTGCTTTGAAGGAATCCTAAGGTATACAATTTTTCAAAAGGCTGCAAACTAGTGGATAATGTAGAAGAATAAAGGCATGATCAGAAACTAAGAAAGCTGACATGGAAAAAAAAGTAAAAGATCAAAGCAATTGGGTCGATTCAGAGGAACCGTGCCAGGTTATTCCTGTACTTTTGCTTGTGTGTCTATTATTTGTAGGTGTGTATGTGCTGAGAGTGAGGGTTGAGTAGGAAGGATGAGAAAAAAACAATGAAGGAGAGGAAAATGAACTTACCTTCAAATATATTGGGCACTTTGTTCATCAGTAGATAAGTCCACCATTGTCTCTCAACTTAAGGTTGCGGCTTGCTCTGAAAGACCTCAGTAACAGAATATCCCTGTTCTAAGTGAGCTCTAGTTTTCCTTATCATGGTAGCAAAAGCCAGGATGAATCTCATCGCCTACTGCAAAAGCAAATAACCTCCCCCTAGTAGATTCTGGCCAAATTGAATTGCTCTGGATCCTTTCACTTTTCATCTTGTCAACTATATGCCAATTGTATGTACCCCCTTGTCCATGAGTATTTTGTGGAAGCTGACTGCCTCACCCCATTAGAATTATAACACAGTATGGGCAAATGCAAATCGTGGAGACATTTTCTGCAGATTTCTTGGAAAGAAGTTAGATTGTTTTTCTAAGAAGTATACTAGAAAAAAGAATCTTTCTTCCTACTGAATATAATTAAGTATGTCTCTCCTGCTAGCAGCTGAACTCCATCTTTTAAACAGAAGGAGAGGTTTAGATTAAAGTTAAAGCCAGTTTGGGACTGAAGTAATACTGTAGAGATGGAAGAAATCTGTCTTTGGTAACATCATTGTGCCACTTGACCAAGTCTTCTGAGCCAGTGATTTCCCTTCATTGTTTAAGACAATTTGAGTTTAATTTATCATTACATTGAGAGATTCCTAAATAATACATTCTACTAGAATGACAGCTTCTATTCACTTTCTATATGAAAATATTTCTCAATAGAAAATTCCCATTTCCTTTTTTCCATTATTTTTAAGAAAAAAACACATTATTTGAAATCATAGCTCTTTGTCTACTCAAGTTCAAGTTCAGCCATTTTCTCACCTGATAATGTAGTTTCGGTTCTTTCAACTAGATCCCATGTCTACTTTTAAATTTTAATTGTTCTCTTTGTTTTCGATATTTCTCTCACATAACTAGGCATTTCTTAGTTAACAATAGTCAGTTCTTCTCCCACTATTTTATTATATATGGACCTCCCATCTCATACCCTTATTTAGCAATGTTTCAATCTAAAATATAGAATCCCTGAGAGGTAATCAGATCGCTTCCTACAACTACCATTTATCTTAAAAGAATAAAGGACCAAAGCCTCAGTGAAAGTAAGTTTACATGATGGAGGAGATTAGCATTAGAAAATGAGAATTAGGAGCCTTTGTTAAAGAGAAAATAAAAGCAACAATTTTTATAGATATTATCATCTAGATTAGAAGTAGTATCACATTTTGATTGTTAATGAAATGAAATATATTCAGTTACAAGTTAACTCTATTTTCCAACTCCCTTAATTTCTCAATATCTAAAATTTGAGTGTATAATTGGAATATAAAATTGCTAGTTTGTACATTTTCATTAAAAGTATTTTATGAAAAGTTTTGATAGAAGAGTAGAGTTGAAAATTTTGGCGATAGACAAAGGAATAAACAATGACAAATTGCTAGGAAACAAAGTTACTAGCAGTAGTTTTCCTAAAGCGATGACTGTGGTTCATAGCGGTCCATGAAAGTCTTCTAGGTTTTAGAAACTGATCATATATTTTATTGTTATACTAGTTTATCCTAACATTTCTATTATAAATATTTAATTTGTAATATTTAGGAAAAAACAGACTTCTTTATTATATTTCATCAAAGGTAATTTTATTCCTTATCAAAGATATCTCCATTCTTCCCCCAATTCAGGTTTTTTTCTTTTCCCAGTACAATCAGGGATAGGTAAGGAACAGTGGTCTGTAGATTCGTCTATTCTAATAAAATAAACACTAGTGGAAAAAAGTTGAAGGCCCTTTGCATTAGAAGTGGCTAAAGCCTGTCCAAGTAAATGTAAAGCCAGAAGAAAATTAGGAATGAGGCTGTAGCATGCTTCTAAGATTCTGTGTCTATATCTTTGTGTGCACGGGTTTTGTATAACTTAAGCCAGAGTAAGGAACCATTTTATAAATGCATAAGAGGGGCTTAAATACCCAAGGAAATAAAAGAAAATATTTGCTTTTTGTGTCTATATTTTATGACGTTATCTTTATCTCTTTATTGAAATTTCTTTGGTATACAGAAAAATATTAAAAGGTGGGATGTATTGTCAAATTTTGAAATATACTTTCTGACATTAGACATTTGTGTGATAATAACGAAGAGCTGTCTGTTACAGAGGGAAAAAGCCCAAATTCAGTAGAAAATGTATGCTACACGTTTTTCCAGTCATATAGATGGATTTGTTTTGTCACCTCTCGGTCCTTAACTGATACGATATATATATATATATATATATATATATATATATATTTTAAAGTAGATGGTCAAAATGGAGGAAGGCTCTAGAAACAAGTGACCCAAAGGTCAACGGAATTACCTTGGTGAGTGGAAGTAAATGAAACACCTCTTTTGTGAAGTGAATGGGCACCTTTTTGGATGCAGCCGTAGAGCAGTATATGCAAATGTAATGAGACATTCCCCAGCAAGGAAATCTCTTCTAGAAAGGCATTGTTCTTGTCCAGTATAGGATAATGGATAGGATAATAAAAGTCCCCCTTTTTTCCTCTTCGCTTCCTTCAGTTTCTATATTTTGTAATTAAAAGATTAGCCACTATAAATAGAATTTCATTTTAATCATAATAAGGTATATTATTATAAAATCAGGCACTATATTTCGTGCTGGCAGATTAAAACAAAAGAACAGTACTTTTTCAATCAAGTTAAAATACTTCATAATTAAAATATGTTTATGACAGATGCCCTTTTTTGTCCATATATATGCCCCCAGTCCTGGCTGATCTTATATTTACTGCTAGCCTTAAAACTTTATGCATACTTGTGAGGAGTTCTTAATGCTTGTGAGGCTTTGCAAAAGAATGCATTACCGTGAGCCACAACTACTGAAGCCTGCGCGCCTAGAGCCTGTGCTCCGCAACAAGAGAAGCCACCGCAAGGAGAAGCCCGCGCACCGCAATGAAGAGTAGCCCCTGCTCGCTGCAACTAGAGAAAGCCCGCGCAGCAACGAAGACCCAAATGCAGCCAAAAATAAATAAATTAATTTTTAAAAAAAAGAATGCATTAATGTTTGAAAAGGACAGTGGAGTTGACCTTGGGAGGGGTCTGAAAAATGTTTCACAAACCCAAATAGGAGTCCAAAAAGTGAGTGAAGGGTAGAGCTTGAGTGATGAGAAGATGAGGAAGAAAAGCAAGGTGAAAATAGGAAGGGTTTCTGAGAGCCTATTAGCAGAAACAAATTAAAATAAATCATTAGGCACCCAGTGTGATTATGATGTAATGAGATAAATATTCCTGTGTGGCTTATGGAACTATCTTCTTACTTCAGAATCACACCATGCTCTTAAATCTGCTCGCATTTGTCTCATGCTGATCTCCATAGCAACAAATTTCCCATTAAGCAAAACTAAAAATATGGAAGTCCCAAGTTATGAACTTCTCAAGGGCAGAAATGGTGTCATTCATAATGGTATATCCAGTCCTTAATAGAGTGAATGGCACATAGGGGACATTCAATATATATTTAGTGAACAAATGTATTAATTTAAAATAGAAATGTAGATATAATTAAAATTATAATTACACTTAAACTTTAATATCCAGTTCTCTCAATTGTCTATTTTTCTGAATTTTAATTAATTTATTCAACATGGTTAATTTATCTTACTGTGAAACTATTTATTAAAGATAAGTATAATTTTAATTAGTTTTTCAGAGAATAAATAAAACTTTCTCAATAATTATTGAGCTCCATTCTGTCTACTAGCACTGAATGTTGTAGCAGAAAGGCCTTGGCTTTGGGTTCCTATTTCTGGGTTTGAATTACTGATCTGCCACTTATGTCTTCCTGGGAAAGTTACTTAAAGTTTCTGAGCCTTTAAATGAGTACAAAGTACCCTATAATTATTAGGGTATTAATATTATTGTATTATTAATTGTTGGAATTAAATGAAATAATGGGTGAGATGATATATAAATGTCGACTCCTCTCTTTCTTCCCTTCTGAATTTTGAGGGGATTGACAGATAGGCAAGAACTGGTCTTGTAATATTCAGGACAGGAATTGGTTTATTTTTAGTTGGAATTTATTATATGTCTCTACTTTTTTTTTAATGACTGTTTCTATCTTTATTTTTAATTATTTATTTATTTATTTATTTATTGCTATACAGTAGGTTCTCAGTTATCTGTTTTATACATAGTAGTGTATATATGTCAATCCCAGTCTCCCAGTTCATCCCACCCCCCCATCCCCCTTGTTAACCGAAAGTTTGTTCTTTACGTCTGTGACTGTTGCCGCTTGTCTGTACTTCTTCTTTGAGGATGTATCAGAAATGTGTTCTTTTCTCCTTATCTCCATTGATCAAAAATTATTACTGGTTTTTCTTTTTAGAAATCAAATGCCTTTTGTTAAAACCCAAAATTCAATTGAGTAAATTTTAAAATTTTAAAGATCTTATTGGTGTTATTTGATAATTCATGAAATCGGGCAGCATCCTATCTAGCAGATAGAAAGGAGCTCCAAGGAGCTGTACAAAATGAAAAAACTTTATTAGGCAGAAGAGAGCAGGAACAAGGAAGTTATACTAGACAAAAAAATTGGATTGGTTATGACAAGGTCACTTTCCTTGAGGGGATGGCAGGGTCTGTTAGGCAGATTAGCTAACTAGTATCAATTAGGTGATTCCTGATTGACTGGCTTAAGATTCTATTTCTCGAAGGGACCAAAAGCGTAATGAAGTCTCGGTTTGTGACGTGGGACTTAGCATAAGTGACTCCATTTTGGGCTTGTTATCTTGTTTTTAACACTATTTATTTTCTAAGAGTAGATTTATCTAGTGGAAAACAGTGTTTGGGGATTATATTCCTGCAGAAATATATTTAAATAGTTTTCTAGAAGTAAAAAGCAAAAGTTTTGAAAACTAAATGTCATTATTGTTTTTCCTTGTCATTACCTATTTGTCCTTCAATGCCCAACTCAAGTATCTCATTTCCACAAAGAAGCCTACATCACCCCAGTCAAAATTCTTTGTTTCCTGAAGACCTTGAGTTCCTATTTGGTTTGTTTCCAGCCATATGTGGTGATATTTTTATTTAATTAATACATATATATTAGAGGCCAACAATGAGTCAGGTTGGGAATATAAAGATAAATAACACAGACAAGGCAAAAGTATAAGTATTATATAGTGTTATAGTTACAATAGATACATTTATTTTGGCTCTACTTTTATAATTTAAATGGCTTATCTTTACTACATTTACAGAGGGTTGTGGAAAGCGTTGCTATATACCATTTTCCTATTATATTTTACAATGAAAAAAATCCCACAACTAAATTTCAAATATTTTAAACAGTGCTGCTTAGAAAGACTCTTACATTCTCATGATTAATTTTCTTTCTGAATCATATTTATTGCAGTCTAACAGTTACATAGAATTGAGACCAAATTTTCAAGCGGAGTCTTAGAACTTAATCTTAGCAAGGTCAAAACTAAAATGCTCAAAAATACATCACATGGTTATCAAGCTTATGCTATTATTTTCAGATGTCATTAATTATTCTGTTACTCATTCTCTCTATTCATCATATAGAACAATTTTTTTCAATTCAAATTTGAAACCAGTATTATTTTGCATGCATTGTATTACAGCAGAGTCTTTCATTTACCCCAACAGACTCTAGGAAACATTTAAAATTCTATAAATTACTTAGAAATCAACCTCTTCCCTGTTGTAACCTGGATTTCAATATAATACATTTTAAAGACAAGTGTAATAGGTTAATATACATTGTATTCTTCATTCAAAAGTAGGTCCTCTTGGGATTTCCCTGGCGGTCCAGTGGCTAAGACTCTGTGCTTCCACTGCAGGGAGCATGGGTTCCATCCCTGGTCGGGGAACTAAGATCCCACATCCTTCACAGTGCAGCCAAAAAATAACCAAAAAACCCCCAAAACAACCAAAAGTAGGTCCTCTTGTGTATAATCATTCACTTATACTCATGCTTTTTGTAAACACAAAATGAATCTCTTGAATGTTCATCACCCCCAAATTCATAATGAACATAGAGTAACTATCAGTAGATATTGATAATGAAGAATCCATTAATTCCTTGGTTATGCCTGCTTGATGTGCTTAATTTAAAATGCTTAACTATGTAAGTACTGTACTAACTTCATTTAATATACTTTCTAAAATCCATTTTTAAAATATGCTCTCTTAACTCATTACACCCAAGGTATGTTTCTGCTCTAATAGCTAAAAATAAGTGACCGTTAGATCTTCCTTTTGTGTGAGTTGCCATGTAACTGTCCTCAATTTTTTTAATAATTAAAAAATGGTGATGTCAGTATTAAATTATATAATTAAGATAAAGAGACCCAGGGATATTATGAACAAAATTGAAATTAACATTAAGGGGGCTTCCCTGGTGGCGCAGTGGTTGAGGGTCCGCCTGCCGATACAGGGGACATGGGTTCGTGCCCCGGTCCGGGAAGATCCCACATGCTGCGGAGTGGCTGGGCCCGTGAGCCATGGCCGCTGAGCCTGTGCATCCGGAGCCTGTGCCCCGCAGCGGGAGAGGCCACAACAGTGAGAGGCCCGCGTACTGCAAAAAAAAAAAAAAGAAATTAACATTAAGGGACACAGCTGACAGGGTTGCAACATTTTTCTCTGGAACCTGTTCTCATGATAAAGGAAATATGTGGCAAGTAGCATCATCATAGGCAAAGTCCAGTGAAAATTTTTTGTAATCAACCAGCTAGCAAAGGATTAAATGTCAGTCTGATTTATGAATTTATGGATTGCTTAACCATAGACCTTAATATTTAGTCACCAGGTTTTAAGTGAAATTTATATATTAAGTTGCAGTCATTGTAGGTTATTAGAGGATATTAATAATTCACTTCCTCAGGGAGAAGATGTGTGGGCAAATCTACCATATTTGTATCAATCTGTATTAACACTAGGGAAGGACAAAAAAGACAAATTATAATTTTCCTTCTCCACAAAGTTAGGGATGAATAGTCATTGAAGAGTCACTGTTGATGCCTATTTCTTGGCAAGAAACAGTCTTTTTAAGAAAGCTGTGTGTGGGTATATCCATGTTATCACAATAAAAATTTATTTTTTAATAGACTTGTGAAGGTATGTTGGCACTTCTGAACTTCACTTACCCCCAAATGATAAAAGACATCTCATTTTATTTAAATATATAATCATTTTATTATTACAATTTTGATATTGGCAAAATAAAACCAAAAATTATCATTAGCAAAGTAATAAATGTACATGTGTGTGAACAGATTAAACACACTAGCAGCATCCTCTGTAGAGTTTGTGCAATTCCTACAGTGGTGGTTACCCTATTACAGTAGGCTAAGAAAGAAAGAAAACAAGCCTCTGCATTGTGCAATGTAGTTACAGAAATATTTAACAAGTGGGAACAAATCATGGCAAAGGGGATTCTTCAATTGCCTTTCAAAGTGGTATAGATACAGAATCTTACTGCCATTATCATCTGCCATGAGTAATTAAACCTTTCTCTTCCAGCAGAAACTGGAAAAGAAATGGTCTAAACCAGAATGCTTAATTGTCTCTCTGTCCCAGAAAAGGTCTGAGCCAGAAACTTAGAGAGATAAGGAAATTTCTGCTCCAGCCTCCTGTTTCTCATCAGTATGTTAAGTGATGCATTCCATTTTCAGCAATGAATTGTGAAGGTTAGAATACTGAGGAGAGTGAGACAGGTCTGACCCAGGCATCATTCCTGCTCCTCCTGGTAGACCTTCCACATGTTTGCTTTCATCATTTCGGTTGAATGGCTGAACATCAATCATGCCTACATTCAAGTGTAAATATGAAAGCATATTCCAGAATAAAATATAAAATGGATTTTGGTCCATTTGGTGACTTAAATTATCTGCTCGATTGCTTCCATCCACTAGTGGGGATAATAGAGAATTGACTGAACATCTTTTCTTTATAGGAACAATCGAATTAGGCTTTCCATCTACAAAAGTGACTATCACAATTACTGAATGTGTTTAATGCCCACTATAAATCTTTCCTGAAAGTAGGGAAAGAATAAATAATAACTCTTTGAGGTATTCAGTGGCTGGGAAAAGGGAAATTAAATACCACAATTAATCAAAATTATAAGGAAAAAATGACTTGTGGGCTGCCCCAACTCCGGGAACCACAGTATCGTTTTATTAAGTAAACATAGGTTAGTTTCCTTGACAATAGTCTAGTCACCACACCAGACCTTAGCTCCTAAATATTTGTGAAAATTTTTCTAAGATAGCAAGATAGATGTAGACTACACAAAAAATTCTTTAAAAATATTCTGCTCTAGAAAACACTCAGAGCATGTTCTCGAAAGGCCATCTTTTTAGTGGGAACTATAAAGAGCTTCTATAAACCAATAAAGGCATAGTGATCACGTGCTCGTTAGGGGCATCATTTTGGTTATATGATGAAAAACCATGCTGTATCAACACACACAGCTGTACTTGAAGACTGTCCTTCTGGAAAAAAAAAAAGCGTTGTATGCAATTGAAAATTAATTATAGTTTCAGTTTAGCCTTCTCTGTCTCCCCTTATGTCTCTACCTTTCCTGCAGCAATCTAAGATTTTGTTTAGCATCTCTATTAAAAATACTGCAAAGACTAAGACATGGAGAAGAATTAAGTATTTCTTCCACATCTCTTGATTAATATTTAAAACACAAGCAAGCTATGTATTACATTAAAGATGTCATGGAAACAATCTCCAAGAGCTTGACTTCTGCAGTCTTGTAACAGGAGTTGTTTATAGATGACTGACCTCACTCTTAGTTTTAGCCACTCAGGGCTCATGGAGAACCATCAGTGTGAGTTGTTTGGTGTCACACAGCTAGATGACAGAAGAACACAGTCAGAACCCTGTCAATAAAATTTATTTCAAGGAGGATATAAAACATTGTGAAAACAAATGTCTTGATCTAAACCTATTTACTTCATTTTTGTTATGTAATACATTTTTTGGTAATGCATTATTTTTTGCTATTTTGAGTCTCTTAATTTATGAATATATAAATTTGCTTTATCTGTCTTGGCTTTCTACTATCTTTTTAGTTTGTCAGACTCATGTGTGATGAGGAACATTATATTTGCCAACTCAATAAACCTCCAAATATCCAGTTCAGGATGCTGTCAGTAAAAGCATACTTGAATGTGATATTCCAAAGGTCAGGGTTGCATTTTGTTCATATTTATATTCTAGCCACTAGTCATATGTGGCTATTTAAATGTAAATTTAAATTAATTAAAATTATAGTTAAAATTCAGTTTCTCTGTTGCACTAGCTGCATTTCAAGTGCTGAATAATTTGAAATAGCTCAATCACTCACGTGTGACTAGTGGCTACTGTCAGATACGGAGCATCACCAGCAGCACAGAAAGGCCTCTTAGACAGTGCTGGTAGAGATGAGTACTACAAAGAGAAACAGTATGTTAGGGAGAGATTGAAACAGGGTGCGGGGGCTGGGGAGAGAGAGACCGTTGATAAATAGCTTAGATAGATAAGGAGAGAGGAAGGGGGAGGGAGGAACAAAGGAAGGAGGGAAGGGGGAAAGAAAGGAGGGAAAAAAGGAGAAGAGGGAGGAGAGATAACTAGCTGATATTCTGAAATATTTTAGATATGTTCTGCTGTTGGGTAATTGTGTAAGAAGTTGGCTCAATACCGCCTTTCTGAGGCTTGTAAAATATGTATCTGATCCACAGTGTACAGAGCAGAGAAGCCACGACTTATTACAGGCACCCCCGTCACCTCAAGTAATACAGCACGCCCACCGCAAGGTAAGGGCTTAGAAACAGAGGAAGAAATAATGTCTTTCAAATTCTTTAGGCAAAAAGAAGACAAAAACAGCAGCAATGATAATTTAGGACGTGGAGCCTCTGACATTTATATTATGGCATAAGGATATAAAAAGTCTGTATATCTGTGGTTTAAATACATATTTATAACTTTCCCTTGAAGATTATATACTGCATTCTCATTATTCCCATCTTTCTGTCATTTTCTACTTGTTTTAAAATCATATTATTATATTATTCATAGAATGAATTTTAACATCTTACAAGCCATTTAGCAGAGCTAATATACAGCTGTTATTAAGTATCACATATTACCAATGAGGATTATGATCCTTATCTAATGACTACACGTAAGAACATTTTTTTATTTCTGAGAAATATATAAAATGTTTTAAATGAACCTATAAGGTTACATAATCCTTTCCCAGAGCTGAATAGTTCTCCAAAGAATAGTCTCAGCGTTTCTTTCTCAGCCCAGTTGGAAATAGCCCATAGAATGGTATAACTGTCTGCTCTCTCTTGGGAAGCTACAGTACCTAGAATTCAGGCTCAGCATCATCATAGATTCCTGTGGTACAGGGTGAGGTTTTCCCATCATACAATAAGGAAGAACATACACTACCTATAAGCAATGACACACAAAAGTCTTTTATTAAATATTCTCGTAAATCTACATTGACTTTTTTCTTTCATGTTATAATTTTTAACTGTTATTCAAAATGTTAAATCATACTAATGGGAAAGCATCTTACCTTTTCTTCAGGAATGATGGCACTCACATGAAAATATACCCAATTTTAGAAAAAAGTTTCCATTTAGATATGACAGTATACTGAAATATCTTAAAAACTCAACGATGTGACCCATGAGGCAAATTACACCAGTATTAGTGGGATACCATCCAGACTTAAGGTCCATTTCCCTTCACAGCAAAGGATGCTCTCAAACCAAGAAAGGCTTCCAACTGATCTCTTTCTGTAAGGAGGCAAATTTCATTTTAGTTTTTTTTTTTACTTTTTTTTTTTTTTTTTTTGTGGTATGCGGGCCTCTCCCTGCTGTGGCCTCTCCCGCTGCAGAGCACAGGCTCTGGACGCGCAGGCTCAGCGGCCATGGCTCACGGGCCCAGCCGCTCCGCGGCATGTGGGATCTTCCCGGACCAGGGCACGAACCCATGTCCCCTGCATCGGCAGGCGGACTCTCAACCACTGCGCCACCAGGGAAGCCCTCATTTTAGTTTTAATTCCACATGTTCTTTTCTGTATGGGTTATATGTATAAAATTTTTTAATCCAATTATTCAATTAAGAAATATTTTGCTATGCTAGCTATATGCTAATCCTGGAGATGTGGGAATGAATAAGAAAGTTATAGTTTATGATTTTATGGGGCTTAGAATTTAGTTAGTTGTGACAAACATCCAACACCTTCTTACATAAATATTTATTTTGTCAAAATTATAGTAGGATAATATCCTACATATATATCATATATATGTAGTGTAATATCATATACATATATTTAATGAAGGTCACTGGTTGCAAGGAGAATATATAAAAGGTGCACCTAAACAGGCTGAAAGGTCAGAGGGGGCTTCCCTTGCAAGTAGCATTTAAACTGGGTAGGTAGCCTTCCAAGAAGAAGGAAAGATTCTAGAATGTTCTAGAATTGAAAAGGTATGTGCGCAGAATGAAAAAGAAAGTGCTGAATTTTGCAGCTAGAGAGCAAGGCAGAGGCTGACAGAGGAGACTGCAGGAGGCAGAGGATCTGGAGGGAAGGTGGAGGGTACGAGGGTGGTTCTGTGAAGCATGGAGCAAACGCTTCTGAGAGGTTCAGGGAGATGAGGACGCAGAGGCGCCCTGAGGAAGCTGGCAAGTGACCTCGGCGAATGCCGTCTTGGTGTAGAGTGGGTGACCTTGGTAAGCCATCATGGAATGAGCTAGGAGTAAACGCAAGGTGGAGAAGAGGAGACAAAAACCGTGATTAATGCTTTTGAAAAAGTTGGCTTTGAAAAGTGGAGGGAAAACAACAGTTGCAGGCAGTAGCTTTGTTCCTATTTTTAAGGATGGCAAATACTAAATTAGATTTCAGCGCTGATGGGAAAGGTCCAGTAGAGAGGGAAAAAATGGAGATAGGAAAAAAAAAGAGAGAGAAGGGATAATAGCATAAGAGAACCGAAAGAATTGCATTTTAAATAGTTATGTTTCTTTCAAATATGCATATATTTCTGGAAAGATATTCTACTCTGTCTTGTCTTATGGAAATTCTCTTTGTAGTTCTCTCTTTTATAATTCTAATTAATTTACTTAATTTTAATATTTAATCATTTGGCATTAAATTGTTTACTATGCGTTGTCCCGAAACTATTCACAATGGTCTTTATTAATAATTGCTTATATTAACTTAGCATTCCCCCATTACTAATAAATTTCTAGGTCATATCATTGCTTACATAACTAATGAAATTTTGGTTTAATTGGCCATTCTTAATAGTATGTATCTGTTCTTAGGTGGAACCTTGTTCTTGGGACTAAAAAAACTCATGTTATGCAATGGAGTGAATCTCTTGATCCTCTGACTAGAAAGAGAAAAA
The DNA here is from genome assembly GCF_964341445.2 of Mesoplodon mirus. Lineage (NCBI taxonomy): Eukaryota > Metazoa > Chordata > Mammalia > Artiodactyla > Ziphiidae > Mesoplodon > Mesoplodon mirus. The sequence goes on from NC_138996.1 coordinate 26,276,266, forward strand.
TAAAGCGTAAAGGAAGGAGACTGAGGGAAGATGGCAGCTCAATTAACCACCACTTGTGGTGGCTGGGACCACCTGGGAGGAGGGTTGGGAGCTGTGAGCAAATAAAGCCAAGGGCTTCCTCTGGGCCTCTGGGTACAGAGTTAGAGCAGTACCTTTGTGTGCTAAAGGAAAGCCAAAGGAACAGTGTCCAAGAGCTCTCGGTGACAGTCCTAGAAACAGATTGGCAAAGAGCTTCTCTGACTCATGAGAGCAAAGATGGCATCTAATCATTTGACTCTGTAATCATTGACTCAGGAAGGTCATGCTCATCTTCCAGAGACATGAAAAAGTCACAGGACCTGAATAGATACTCAGAATTCTCTCTACCCTTAATATCAGAGGATGTGAGCCTTTGAATATGGAACATTAAACCACTCCCCCATCAAATGAATTGTTATATATCAGAAGTCAACATCTAGAATGTATAATTTAAAAATATTTTATTGACAGGAGAAGAAGAAAAAGGGAGAGAAGGAAGGGCAGGGAGGGAAGAGGAGAAAAACTTAACCTTTATGAATAATATTATAAAACCTTATCGAAATATAGTAAAGAATATCCAAATATATGGAAAGATAAAAAATATTTTGGATAGGAAACTCTGCAGAATATTTTGGAAGTAAAGGTTGAATTTATAACGATCTGTGACCCAGCAGTTCTATTCACACATGTGTAGGCCAGAGAAACTCTGATACACAAATACACAAAGAGACATCATCATCATGATCATTATTGTCATCACAGTTAACATTTACTGAGTATTTACTGTAAAGGTGCAATTATAAGCATGTTGTAATAGTAACTCATTTATTAGGTTGCACCATATGAAAATGCTGATATTTGACTATTTTTGACCTACTAGTGTTCTTCTTAATATTTCTATGAAGTAGATATTATTATCTCCATTTTAAAATGGGAAACTGAGGCCCAGAGAAATGAAATAACTTTGCCAAGTTTGCTTAGTTAGTGTGTGGACTGCCATATACCAAATTCATGCAATCTGACACTGGAATCTATGCCCCAAACTGTGGTGATGTACCACCTCTCAACCTGAAAAGAATATTCACAGCAACATACCTCAACATAGCAAAACGCTGAGAACAATATAAATGTCCCCTAAGAGGGGAATAGATAAATAACTAGATGTGTAGTCACAGAATACAAAACACCAAAAATGAATAAACTAGAGTTACTCATTTCCACATTAAGTGAAAAAAAGAGAGGTTCCAGGAAAATACATAAAATATGACCATTTTCATGAAGGTTAAAAACATATAAGATGGTGTTATATATTGTTGAGAGACAAAGAGGTATATGGCACACAGTTAAAGATTCATTCCCATGAATGACAAGCACCAAATTAGGATGGTGGTTAATACATGTATAGCAGGGTGCCACTGGGGAAAGGATGAGGAGGAAGTATCAGCTGTCTTGGTAATGTTTTAGTTTTAGTGAGGTGGTGGGTACATGAATGTTTGTGTCCTCATTCTTAGGCAATTCTTCAGTCAGAGAGAGAGAGAGAGAGGAAGAAATACCCCAAAAAAGCAATTCTCAGAGAATGATATGAGGAATGAAAAAATTGATAAGAGCATTTACAGAGTGGGGGCAGTAAAAAAAGACAACATTAAACCTTTCAAAGATGTACACAGGAAGTATGATATGATCCCATTTATGTAAAATCAATCTGTATTTGCATACAAGAGGAACGTGAGGTAGAGATACCAAGATCTTAACAGTGGTCATCCCAGTGTGATAACATTTCAAACTGATTTATACATTTTTTCTTATATTTTTGTGCAATTTTCAAATGTTTTACACTGTACTTATGCAGTCAGAAAAATATATAACAATGTAGAAAATGAAAAAGAGAATTGAGATAGGTAAATGGGAAAATATATGTGGAGTAGACCTTGAAGTAAGGCAGATAAAGGTAGGGTTCTCTCTCATTTAGGGGTGATAAACAGTATCCTCCACCAAGATCACTCAACTGGTTCAAATTCCATGTCTGATGGGACCATCTGATTAATTATTTAACGAGCTCCCTAGGAATGGTTGGGCTGGGACCCTATCTTCTTCCCGGAAGTGCTTATATCTTTGAAATGCATGGAAGCCATTGTTTTTGTTTGTTGGTTGTTTTTTTTAATTTTATTGAAGTACAGTTGATCTGCAATGTTGTGTTTCATTTCTGCGGTACCCGTTGTTTTAAACTAGAATGGTTGGGTATGGAGGAGGGAGGAGCATCTTTCAGGTCTGGGAGGGAGAATTGTAAATTCAAAGTTGAGAATATACAGATTTTAGGAGGATAAATAACATGGGAGATGGGTTATAGGAGGATAGCACGGGAGGAGGGATTTGAAGTTCTAAGTGGGGATAGAATTTAGGAGAATAACATGAGGTTCTATCCTTCACTCATGGTGGGGGGGGTCTGTTCCACACATGCCCCTTGAACTGAGAGTGGGCCTTGGGTCACCCTAGAGAAGACCAGAACCTGGCCAGGCTCTTTTTCATGAAGAACTGACATGAGCACAGAAGTAGAACTACCTCGTTGCCCAGATAATGAAGTATGGGATATGTTAGAGAGGAAGCTATTCTCTCTACCTCTACCTGGAGCCTGGAGATTCTTTGTCATCACAAGGATGGGACTTCATCAGCATCTGGAATCAGTATCTTGCAGGGTCAGTGAACTTCTCAAGAAGGGCAGATGAGAGGTAAAGCTTCCCCAGATGGCTTCCCAGGGAGCCAGAGCAAAATGCAAGTAAAATGTAAGGGAGGTTTGGTCTCCTGCTGACAGACCAGGTTGTGAGCAATTACTTTGAGAACTCCTAAAGATTACTGGAAGACATGGGGAAGCTAATTTCTAATAACAGGAAGATTGGTGATTTGTTCATTACAAGAGAATGTATATCATTGTATAAGTGAAAATATATCATGGTTAGAAGCAGGAATATGGGTTACACTTACTTTGTTAAATTTGTAACTAGGTATTGTATAATGAAGAACGTTAGTAGTGCTTTTTAGTGTTGTGAGGATTATTTTTTAGAGAGCTAGTAGAATTATCTTAGTTGGTTTAACTTTTTTTTTAATTTTTTATCATGGAGTGAGTGAAAGAGCCATAGTGTGAGGGACAACAAGAGCTAGAGTAAAAGAAGAGAGACAGAGAGAGACAGAAAGAAATGCGGAAAGAAAGAACATCAGTTACACACAGAAGCAGACAGGATGGGAAAGAGAGATGGAGACCCATAATAGCTCTTCAGTCTGTCATTATAGAAGTAAACAATCCTTAATAGTGAAAACACAGAGCTGAAACTTTAGAGCTGAAAGGAGGCTTAGTTTTCATAAATTCCGGAAAGCTCATTATACTGATTAGGAAACACAGTCTAAAGACTTCCTTAGAAGAACAGTATCAGAATGAACAGATTTCTGTTGAATGTCATCTGTTAACTTAAGGCTTAATATATGTATTGTTAGCATTTTCTGAATTGGGTTTTCAGCAAATTAGTTGCAAATGAATCATCCATAATTACCCGGGTTGGATTAAAGGAGAGTGTTTTCCTACTTAAAAGGTAGGCTAGGGTCAATTTTATGGCAGTATTATTTATGTTTATGCATAAAGACATCTGGTGGCCTGAAATTTCCATTTCCATTTCCATGCCTTTTATGTTTTCACAAGTTTGTACAAGTTGAACAGAAATGCCTGGTTCCTGTTAAATTCATTAGAAACTGATATAAGGGTGAAAAGAAAGGAGGTAATGGAAAAGGTAGGGTATTAGAATTTAAAAGAAGGTAGAATAACAGAGCAGACTGTGGAAAACATGGGTGGAAAGAATTATCCTTATCTTCAGGATGGAAAAGCTAAGGCACAAAAAGCTAAATCAGATATGTGCTCTACTATATAGTGATGTACGTCCCGCAGGAGGATGGGAAATGCTGTCTTATTGTAGTTTTAACTTGCTTTTCTCTGACTGCTAATGAGTTTGAGCATGTTTTCATATGTTATGCATTCATTGTGCTTCCTTTACTGAGAAACTCCTTATCTTTTGCCAATTGCTACAACTTTTGTCATTTTTAAAAATTCATTTGTAAGAATCCTTTATATGCTCTTCATACCAAACCTTTGTTGGTTTTGTGTTTTGCAAACACATTCTTCCTATTTGAGTCTTGTCCATTCACTTTTTAATGATTTGTTTTCATGATCAGAGGTTCTTTATTTCAGTGTAGTAGAATTATCAATCTTTATTTTATGGTTAGTTCTTTTATGTCTTTTTTTAATGTCCTATTCTGAGGTAATTAAGATATTCCTTATATTGTCTTTTAAAAGGTTGTGGTTTTGCCTGAAATATGTAATTCTTCAATCTACCTTAAAGTTACACGTGTAAAGGATGTATAGTAGAAATACAATTTTTATGATTTTGTATCTATAACTAAATGTGCTAACACCATTTATAAATGGAGTTTACCATTGAACTCCAAGTACCATTTCATTAATGATTCATTAATGATCAGATTTCTATATGTGAGAGTTTATTTCTATAGTTTTTCATTCTGCTTCCTTGGTCTATATTTCTATCTCCAGACAAATCTCATGCTGTCTTAATTACCTTTGCTTTACAGTAAAGTTCGACATATCTGGTAATAAGCCCCCATCTTCCTTGGCGTTTTACTGTGTAAATTTTAGAATCAGTTTGTCAAATTATATGAAAAAAAATTTTTTTTAATTGGCATTGTACTGAATCTGTAGATAAATTGGGGGAGAATTGACATTTTGATGATATTGAGTCCTTAAAGTCTGGACATAGTTTCTGATGGGAAAGACATTATTTTCCTAGTCCAATAGGCATGATTTTTTAAAATATTAAAATTAATTTATGTCTGAAGCAGAACTTAGTAACCTGGATTTTAAGCAGGCTGAGCATTTGTAAAAATCTGAAACTCTTCTCCAATTCTGGAAGCCAAGGAGCAGTTTACAAAACTGAGACACATTTTACAAAGCACTCCTTACGTGAGACACTTGTTCTTTGTAAAATTCACTGAGTTATAAGAAGAGAGAATCAGCTTTTATAATTTTAAGGAACTTAATTCAACTGCTTTGAGTTTATTGATATTCAACTAATATAAAAGCCATTTCTTATAGGCTGCTAAAAGTCTAAGGTCTTTTCAGTTTAGTTATAATTCCTGTATGGAATTGCTTTTTTTTAAAGCTACATTTTTCTAAAAATACATATATTTTGAGTAACGATGTCCTCCAAACATCTTCTTATTCATGAATTTCTGATTTTATGCATTCCTCTCACAGTGAGATTAACAAGCAACTGAACTTAAAAGGGTCAAAACTTCAGAAGCCCTTTGCCTTGAAATGCAGGGCCCAAAATTCACTTACAGAGTTCTTATTTTTATTGTTCATATGTTTACATAAGCAAAGCTTCCTATTCCCTATATCCCATGGATAGAAAGCAGCTCTTCCAGCCTGGGTGAACGTGGAGTATGTTAACCAGACTCCCGCTTCATCCAAGGTGGTAAGTGGGTACAAGGGGCCTGGGCAGCTTGGCTGAGTTGACTCCACTGAAGGGTTCCCACTCAGGTGAATGCAAGAAAGGACAATGTCATTGGAAAAAGAATTGGTCCCCCACTCATGCAGTGGACAAAGACCCAAGCTCTCTTACACATCCAAAGACAGGAAACTAGAGTCAGCCCACAGCACAAAAGCTCAGAGATAGAAAGAAAAAGTGTGGGAGAGCTGTGGGGTTTTCTTGAGGGGAAAGTCCCCACTCCTATTAGTGAAATGGAGCCCAGTAAAACTCCTGTTCTCTGACCCCAGTGGGGAAGAGAAAGAAAGTGAGAAGAGTAGGAATAGGGTAGAAGTTCTCCTCCCAAAACCACCTGCTTGGAACCCTGCACCTTAGATCAGACTAAGCCTTTCTTCCTTGTGTACACCTGACATTGATCACCATGTCCACACCCAGTGTGCATGAGAATAGTGTTTGCTGGTCCGTATTTGTGTCAGTTCTTCGCATGGCTACTTGTGTGGCAGCATTACTTTCAATCTGTGCTATAATTATTTGCTATGTCTTATGTTTAGTAGCCTGAGCATTCTCTGAGGGCATGGTTCACACCTGGTACGGGTGTTTCTTCCCCTGCACATAAAACACTGCTCTATCTTGTGAGGAATCATGGTCCAACGTCACACTGGTCTCAAGGCCCCCCCTACACACAAGTCTGAATGCAGGTCTGTGAATTAATGCATCCTAAGGGAAGTGAGGTTATGGCAAACAAGACTATGTGACATCATGGTTCTGATGTCAAAGTGACATAGTTCTGAAAGAGACAGGGTAGTTCTGAGGGTCTAGCTCTCTGATTGTCTCTGACTTAGTGTACATGAAACATACAGAGGAAAAACAAAAAATAAAACAAAGTGAACAAAATGATGGTGCACACAAACATATCTTTGAGGTGTAGAGGGTATAAGATGTTTCTGTCATGGAATACCAAGTGTCTTCCATGAATTGAGGGCTCCAGAGGATGTAGCACAGTTTCATGCGGCACATTCAGAACCCTGGTTCTTGAGTGACTGAGGCACGCCAGTCATCTGGAAAGCACCATCACCTGAGTTGGTACCTTGAGAGAGTGTAAGTTGACCCCACCCTTGGCACTGATGTCAGACCCATCACTAGTTTCAGATGCCAACTGAAATCATGAGATGCTTTGTCTCTTCTTGCACAGAAACGGCTTCAGTCATTGGAAGAAACAAAAAAATGACTTAAGAACTTATTTGAAACATTTGTACATATAGGTGTGGGGAATTTTGAAGAGGACTGAGATCTCAAGGCTGGAGATCCATGGTGGTAAAAGGAGACAAAGAGGAAAAGTGCCAGTGGAATCCTAATATGGGGATGTAGCTAAAAGAAAATTGGTTTTACTTGCACATGGTAGATGCACAAAAGATATTTGTTGATAACAACCAATCTTCAAAATTTTATTTCTACAGAAAACCAATTCAGAATTCTCAGAAAACCATTGAAAAAATATAGTGATATGGAGGAAATTGAGTTTTACTTCTTAAAGCAAGTTTTCTCTATCTCTTTTATTGTTCCCATCAATTTTAGATTTGGATTTGCAGAAACAGATTTGTGGAGGCTCATTTATTCCTTCCTGACTCTATGGCTACAATTTATTCAACAAATCTGCACCTTGGGTTCTGACTGTATGGATCTACCAACTAGATTTCCCCAGGGAGAAATAGGTAGATCTGAGAACTTTTATCTTGTATTGCGTTCAATTAACCTTTTTCTTTGAAATACCATTATTAACTAAAGTAGTAAATATAAAATGCCAACTATATTAAATTATTTGCCAAAAAACAGATAGAAAATAGAATATGGTTAAACAAATATCTAGATTTAAGTTCATATATCTTTGGCAGTGGATGTGAAATTATTTCTATTACTGTTTAATCCAACCCTGGCTTTCCTTAATCATTAAAGAAAAACAGTTCATTTTTTCTCACTCTTCAGGCATCAGCAATTCCAGAGACCTGGTCTGTCATAAAACTTCTTGGCTACTTCAAATAACCAAATCACAAATCTTGCCTGCTTCAAATAGATAAGATTTCACAGCAATTTAATAATATTTAATGGATTTCTTAGGCTTATCCAAAAGATGATTTTGGTTTGCCCAACTGACACTGTCAATAAGCACTGGTATATTCTCTTCCCCATCTCAGCAAAAGGACCAGCTTTTGCTGGTCCTTACTTGCTTTTTGCATTGGTTATCTGCTTCCTTTCATTCTGGAACAAAGCTGGAACATTTAATAAATAAATAAATAAATAAATAAACCTAACAGTTCAAGCATGTCCCTAAACCACAGTCCTTTATCTATTTCTTTTGTTGTTTTTAATCACAATCAGCAGATTTTTTTTTTTTCCTGGTGCCCAAGCTGCCATACCACTTACTCTAATTAAAGGCTTAGGCCTTTTATATGCTATACTTCAATAATTAAGATTATGAAACAGCCAGCCTAGGAGATTCACAACACATATTTAAACTTGTTTCTTAATGGGGCTTTGCATTTTTCCCTCTCTGGCCGTTGTAAAATTCAATCAGATAGAACCAGTTGTAAATGTTATATTCAGGTCCTTTTATCTATTCTCTCACTTTGGTCCTCACTTAATATGTCTGTTTTTCTTATTTCCTCCATTGGGCAGAAAGAGTAGCCAACTTCTTTGTAGCTCAGAAAATATTAATGGCACTTTTTAAAGGTTAAATGATAGCCATATAGGATTATAAATTGCAGGTAGGGGTGTATGGTGTGACTAAGCAGATTATTTCAAAGAAGGACTTTGGCTTTAACATTCTATCAGTTGCTAAAATAGAAAATATAATTTTGGGCTCTTTAGTTGTAGAAAAACAATTACATATAAACCGCTATTACTTGTTTAAAAAAAACATTTTCTATCACAAATCAAAGGCACAAAACCAAAATATGTCAGCATTATCAGTATTTTGGCAAAATGCACTTTTTCAAAGTCTAAAGCTTGCATTTTTTTTTTTTAATGATAATGAAGTGGCTCTTAGGCCCAATAAGAAACTCTCTTCAGATGGTCTATAACTTTAGAAATACTTTAAAACATCAATATTCTCTGCAGAAGTCTGATCTTTTAAAACTGCAAATTGGAAAGGCATAACAAACATCTTCCTGATAGTCAAACTTTAGAAAAAAATAAAAATTTGTAGTACAAATCCAGGAATGGTTATTGTTAATCCTTAGGTTCTATGCACACAGCTTTTAAAAGCTAAAAATTACAACATTTTGATTTAAAAAATAAAGTTATGAGGCAGATATATATCTTTTTTCACAGGGAGACATTGTGAAATTAAGAAATAGAAATATTCATGAGTAATTCTAGCTCAGTGCTAAACCTACCATTTGATCTCAAAAATCAAGAGATGTTTAACATTACCTGTTGTTTGTTTTCTCCTCGTTTATTACATAGTTCTTATTTACTTTATTTTTTTAAGGGTTTTTTTTTTTGATGTGGACCATTTTTTTAAAGTCTTTATTGAATTTGTTACAATACTGCTTCTGCTTTATGTTTTTTGGTTTTTTGGCCACGAGGAATGTGGGATCTTAACTCCCCAACCAGGGATCGAACCTGCGCCTCCTTCATTGGAAGGCAAAGTCTTAACCACTGGACTGCCAGGGAATTCCCCATAGTTCTTTTTAAAAAGGGGGAGTCATCTGAGTCTAGAATCTCTTCCTGCCCCTTTAGAACTCCAAAATTTATGTGTCACTTCAGCAGTTTATGAATGCAGGAGCCATTATTTGTCTTCATATGACTGATTTTTCTTTCTTAGGGTAACTTTGGGCAAAATTGGAAGTTAGGTTGTCTTTGGTATTTTAAGTTTCATCCACTAACTAGCTTTAGCCTGGATGCCTGGAAACCATCATGCTGCCCTCCCTGCCTCCACCTCCATTTGCTCCTCCGACCTTCCCAGGAAAGCCCCCCAGCCAACCCCACAGCATGCCCAGTGCTGATGGAGACTGGAAAGATTTTGCTGTCCTTGAAATATCAGACTCCTTATTCCACTATTATTCAAGATAAACTTTGGGTGGCCTTACTGTTTCTCATGATATACTTGCCGGTTCTGGGCCAGTTTCCAGACCTGGCACATTTCTGACTGTCTGGAGACCAAACATTCTGGTTTCTCCGGGACTATCCCAACATAATTACTAATAGTGCCTCTTGTACAATCAGAAGTGTCCCTGTTTAGACAGTAAATTTTATGGCTGCCTTAGCTATAGATCAATACTTATCTTCATTTTTGTAAAAGAGCAAGTGGGTTGAAGCCTGAAAAGAGAACACTGGTTTTAGTGATTGGAATATTTTGCTGGTCTTTGAGAAAGCAGATTAATTGGGGATCTGGGGGCTTGAACTGAAATGGAATGAGTTGAAAAGTGAATGAGATATGAGGAAAGGACCATAGCTGGAGAGAAAGGCAGGTTCTTTCACAATTAATCAAAGCAAGTCAGACTCTACATTTCCAAAGTAACCTTCATGATTTCCTCCCCATCGCAGCCTACCAGCAGCTCAGAAATTTTTTTGTTTGTTGAATCTCCTATCTCTCATTGTCAGTTCCCTTCAAATCTATTCAGGCTCTGCTCTAGAACCTACAGAATCTTGCTTTATTTTTCTTCCCCATACAATTAGTGTTTTGTTTCTATCTCTTCCAATTCTGTCGTAAGATCTGAATCAAAGATTTTCATTGGTTTTGCCACTGCTTAGATTATTGTCACAACCTCCTTTTTTTTTAAAAAAGAAATTTATTTATTTTAGGCTGTGTTGGGTCTTAATTGCTGCGCACGGGCTTTCTCTAGTTGCGGCGAGCGGGGTCTACTTCATTGTGGTGGCTTCTCTTGTTGCTGGGCACGGGCTCTAGGCACACAGGCTTCAGTAGTTGTGGCACACGGGCTCAGTAGTTGTGGCTCGCAGTCTCTAGAGAGCAGGCTCAGTAGTTGTGGCGCACAGACTTAGTTGCTCCGTGGCATGTGGGATCTTCACAGACCAGAGCTTGAACCTGTGTCCCCTGCATTGGCAGGCAGATTCTTAACCACTGCGCCACCAGGGAAGCCCTGTCATAACCTTCTAACTAACTAGTTTCTCCTCCCTTTTAATTCATCTTCCACACTATGGACTATTATCAATATTTCCTGGAAAAATATGTATCATGTCCCAGCCTGCTTTAAAACTTCTGTCTGCTTACTATTGCCAATAAGATAAAGATCCAGCTGCTTAATAGGGAATTGGAGATCTTTCAAAATCTGGTTTCAAAGTACATTTTCAATTGTAGTCCTTGTCCTGTTCTTCATAAAACTGAAACTCAGGCCATGCTAAAGCCTGTTAGTTCCTAAAGACGCAAGTCTTCTTCTCTGTGTTACTTTGCTATTTTCTTTGCTAGAACATCCTCTTCTTCCTCATTTCCACCCCCATTCTTCTATGTCTCATATATGTCCATATAGCCTTCAAGGCCCAACTCAAATGGTATCTTCACTCTAAAGCTTCTTCCAACTTCTTTTAAAGCAGAAGTTTGTGTTACTTTCCATTGCACTTTTAAAATGCCTTTATTCCATTGCTTATAGTCAATGTCCTATTTGGTGACTGTCTACTTTCTGTTGTCAAACGTTTGAGGGCAACGGCCAAGTTTTATTTGTCTCTGTATGGACAAAACTTAACAAATTCTAATACATAATTAGACCTCATTATGTATTTGTTGATGAAGATTAATACTCATCATAAATTTCACCCAGAGTTCTTTGTACCTAATTTCTACCTTCCATTGAAAAGTATGTATTCATTTTAATGTTTATTTTATGTGGACTCTGGTTCCCTTCAATCTTCTGTCTTTTTGTTTCTCAAACTTAAGAATTTGCAGAGTCCCAAGATAATCTCAAGGGTTCTGCTGATCCCAGTTGGAGGAATATAACATAAATTAATGTCGATATTTTAGGTGATCATTTAGAACTACAGTGATAATATACAACAATGTCCATGGTCGGTACTGAAATTTCATAGCAATACACAATCATAAGATGGTCATCCAGATGATTCAGAAAATGCTCATATTAATTTTCAGAACATTTTATCAAAATAATAAAACACAAAATAAAAAAGACTCTTACAGAGAATCCCCGGGTCCCTAACAGATCTCCCAATGCTATTTTGAGAACCACTGCCCTATGGAGAATTCCCTTCTGCTTCTGTGCATTGCCAGTTAATTATCCAGAGAACCTATCAAGGGTCACAAAATAAATGCTATGGATATTTGCCTACAGAGGGAACTTACCCCATCCTCACAGCCACACCTCACCAAAGAAGAGACAGTTTGACTATGGAACAGAATTAAGACTAAAAGAAATGAGTGGAGAGGAGGAAGGAAGGGAAGCCACGGCAGCACGATAGAACTTCACTGGCTCTGGACAGAGGCCGAGCACACGTCCACCTCGCTGAATTTATCAGGGACACAGTACACCACAGGCTCTCAAAATCTGCCTTCTGCCCCCGGCTCTAATGTTCCTGCACCTTTCTGCTCAATCAGAAATTTCGATGTTCAATGTAAGAGTCTATTTCTTGCTTTAGGTGGGAACATTGTCTCTAGAAATTCTCTGTAAAAATACTGTGTTACAGGAAAAAAAAAAAAAAAAGACCAAGCATTCTGTTTAATTTTCTACAGTAATTTATTAGTTTAGATTGACTTCCTTTTAGCCAATACGATCTTCAGAGGTACGAGGAACTGAGGCTATGATTCATCATAGCAACAACGTCAAATATAATAATATATCACATTTGTTAAGAGCCTAAGTGCCAGGGGATGTTCTATATTTTACATATATGAAATCATTTAGCCTGTAAAATAACTCTATGATTAGGCGCTATTATAACTCTCATTTTGGTGATGGAGAAACTGCCAAGCATCACACCCATTGATTTTGCCATTATGTTCATCCAGTCTCTTTTCAATAGAGCCCTTGGTCATGAAGAGGGCTAAAGACAAGAACAAGCTACCTCAGAAGAAGCACATCTGTACAGTTGTAAATTCTAAGCATATACCTTATGAATATTTTTGTTCAATTTTACCAAAATAAACATTTATTCAGTGTACATTAAGCTCAAACTTATAGGCACTGGGCTAGGGGCTGAGAATAGACAGATGCAATAGAAATAATAATGGAGAAATATATGTGAAAATACCTTGTGTATGAAAAGCAATGTATCTTCAAGGAGCAGTTTTTATGCAAAAGGCTTTAACTCCATCCCACAAGCTTCTAGTCTATTCTTTCTACCCCATCAAGGAATTTACCAAGCAAAAGCATTTTCACTTCAAAATAGTTTCTTTCTATTTCTTCTGTCTGAAGACTGAAACTCTGTTTATTGCCTGCATTTTGATAGAATTGTCCACAGAAATGTACAGTATATTTAAATAGAACTTTCATTTGTCCACTCAAAATTTTGTTGAGCATCTACTATCTGCCAGGCTCTGCTAGGTGCCATTTAGATAGCAGTGAGCAAGACACAAATGGTCTGAGTCTCGTGGAGTCTACTATTGAACGTATGCCTTGGTGGCCTACGACTAAGTGAAAAAACATCTGCTATAAATCAACAAAGTTATTTATTCAAATTTCCAGCCGTAAGGTGGCACACCTCCAGTAATTTATTGTGCAGGAATCCCCCTTGCTGTGCATGTTCCTGCAAAGTCTCATTAGGACCTTTAAACTAAAAATATCTGATCCAGCTAAATGTTGGAAAAGGAAACTATTATTTGAAGAATTCATTTTCAGCAGCTAAGTGCCTCAGGAAGTTAGTAATGCCCTATGGAGCTTTATGCTTCTGGTCCTCTCATACGAAATCAGCAGAGGTTGGAACAGTTCTTAGTTATTAACATCTAATGGCTGTTTTGTGACTTCTCAAGTGTGTTGGACTCGGCCTCCCAAGTCCCAGGGAAAGGAAAGATACTTATTTGAATATAATTAACTCAGAGGAGATTCAGCCTAAAGGATAACTATTGCATTTACTTAGCACTGAATGTTCCTACATCTTCCCTAAAACTTAAAGATGGATTTGTTGGACTGCTAATTGCTGGGAGTATGTGGAATAAAAGCCCCACGGAGAAGTAAAGCCAAGGGCAGGAAATATCTGTCACTACCATTCTCCTTCTGTGATTAGGTTATGGTCTCACCTCTGTCTGTATCCATCTTACCACAGAACACCTTTTGCAGAAATACCCCTTGTGTACCAGGTAAAAGCTCCATAAAATGCAGAAAAGAATGGAAATGAATGAGATTTCCCATCTGTGCTTTTTCTTTGAGGCTACTTCTCAGGCTATCTTTTTCTCCTAAATGTTTGTACACATGTGTCACTTTGCTAATTGAAAAGATACTTCCATTTTGGTAAGAGTCTTCAATAACTTCCTTTTGACCACCCAGATTCTAATCTAGACTGATGAGAGGCTGTATGTAAATATCATGTTATTTTGTAGATGCTGTGAAAACCTGTAAAAGTAATTTGTTTACATATTTATTCATTCTCAAATATTCTCAAATATTTTTTGCACACATGCTGTGTGTCAGGCATTGTGTAAGGAAGTGTAGGCATAGCAGTGAGCAAGACAGGTGTAATTACTGCTCTTATGGAGTTTATAAGCTCACACATACATTTATTTACTCACCTATTTAGTATGTATCATGTGCTAGGTCCTGTTTAAGTGATCTGGGAAGATTCCAAAATAACTAAGAAATCATTCAAAGTAAAAAATGCAGGGTCCCTGGACTAGGACAATGGCAGTTGGATCATAAAAGGAAGGAAAAGTCTTCAAAGATAGTTTGGAGGTAGAATCAACATTGGATGATTTTCAGAGCTGGAGAAAAGGTAGATAATGATGGAGAGGAATTTAAAGCATTTCAAAGTTTCTACCAAAGGTGTTTGTGAGGATTGCTGGTGCCATTAAACCAAGTTAGAAGATGAAGGATGAGAACTATCTCGAGGGCAGGTTTAGGGGAGAGAAAACAGTAAGAATAGTGGGGGGAGAAGGAAAGCATTGAGTTTGACTTGAGATAAACCAGATTTGAGATGATACATCCATGCATGTCCTTTTAGATTCCAATGAGAGACTGCGAGCTTCTCTAATCTCAAAAAAGAACTGAGTTCTCTTCATTAAATGCACATGTTAGATATTATTTATATTTTATTCCAAATCTTGTTCCCCAAAAAGTTTTGGTAGTTTAAAAAGCCATGCAGGGGGCTTCCCTAGGGCGCAGTGGTTAAGAATCCGCCTGCTAAGGTAGTGGACACGGGTTTGAGCCCTGGTCCAGGAAGATCCCACATGCTGCGGAGCACCTAAGCCCGTGTGCCACAGCTACTGAGCCTGTGCTCTAGAGCCCGCGAACCACACTACTGAGCCTGCATGCTGCAACTACTGAAGCCCGTGCATCTAGAGCCTGTGTTCTGCAGCAATAGAAGCCACCGCAATGAGAAGGCCGCGCACCGCAGTGAAGAGTAGCCCCCGCTCGCCGCAACTAGAGAAAGCCCACACGCAGCAACGAAGACCCAACACAGCCAAAAATAGATTAAAAAAACAAACAAAAAAAGCAAGCCATATAGAATAAAGTAGGATAAAATAGAAGTGAGGACATCAGGGCTCCGGTGGGCATTTCTTGCCTACGAAGTAAATCTTTCCCCCAAATTAAAAGCCATTCTTTTCTGCTGCGTATTTCTCTGGAGCTTCCTGGATCTCATCCTATCCAAACTCTGGTTGTTTGACTTTTTCTTCATTTCTGTGAGCTAATCTAGAGCTTTTCAAAAAAATTATTTTTTTCTTAGATCAGCCAGAGAGAGTTTTTCTGGTTTCCACCAAAGAAACCTAACCTGCTTTTTAAAAGATTCCTAGTAGTAAGATATTACAAATCACAGAATCTCAATTGTATCACCAGCTGAGCTAAAATAACATGAAGCATAATGAAAGCCCTCTTCCTGGCTGGGCAGTTGGAAACCCTATGATATAGTAGCAAAGTGATTGGTTAACTAATTGCCTTGGAAATCAGTCCACATACTGCCTAGATAGAGATTAATATTATGGTAGAAAAATAACAGGATTTTGGCATGTGTTGACTAATTTTCAAAGGTTCTATAAAGAGACAAGTCTTACTTTAGTTAAAAACTGAATCATGTAAAAGCATAAAGAAAAACAAAAGGAAAAAGTGAAAATATTTTGTTTTGTTTCTCAAAGAGTCCCCTCTGGACTGTGGCTGGAAATTTGTGGTCACTGAGAGATTGAAGTCTTGGAGGGTGTAAAGCTAGGCTGATGGGCTGAGCTAGGTCAATGTCCCCAAAGTAATAAGATATAAAATAGAGCAGAGGGTAAGATGGGACCTCAGGAAAGATAGATGTGTCAGACCCACCCAAGCACCTCTTGGTAAAGATCTTTACTATAAAAAGCCTAGACTGAAATGAAGCCTGAAGATAAGGTATAGGTAACTTTGGACTCCTCACTTGAGGCTTATGTTCTAATGTTCTGGTATATGCCCAGATGAGCCCAATAAAGTGGGGCAGCTCCAGATGGAGAATCCTATCTAATGCCATCTCAGATGTGACGATGAAGGTAAATAAATAAAGAAGGTCCTTTCAGAGAGAAGAACTGGAAAAGACAGGTTGGCTGACCAAGAAGCTCTTTCTGCTGGGAGGGCTCCAATGCGTATTTGCTCTGGACCTGTTACCGTTCTGTTCTTTCCCTTTTTTCTTTTCAAAAGAGGAGGAGGGATTTGTTTTGTTTTGTTTTGTAATTATGCTTTTTTTATTTCCACCACTGTATATTATGTATATTGGTGTTGGTTAAATATATAATTTACATATATTTAAATATATCATTTAACCATAAGTTGGTGCACCAGTAAAAGCTAATCTGGACTTGACCTAGAGGAATTCCTGTCACCCAAAGATCCTGACCTTGGATCTGGAGGCAGATCCTTGTTCAGAGAGAACAAGATTTTATGAACCCCTTCCTTGGGGAGGAAGTGAGTGGATTTTAGATGTATAATTAAAATGTGCATTAAATTTGGTATGGGCTTTTTTGAAATTTTCAAAACAAGAATCAATGTGCATATCGGAATGAAAAGTTCAATATTGTGAACATCTGTTGTTTTTGCCGATTTTATCAGTCAGTTTAAGCTAAGAGTTGCTTCTGTTACAAACCTAGAATTCAGTGGCTTACAACAAAGGCTTATCTGTTGCCCACATTGCTTATTCATATGAATTAGCTCTGAGTCTGCTCTCTGTCATCTTCACTCCAGGACCCAGACTGATGGAGCTGCTCTTATCTGGGACACAGCCGTGGGATGAGAGAGCATAGCAGAACACGCCCACATTCTTGAAACCTCCACTCAGAAATGCCACATGTCACTTCTGCTCACATGTCATTTGCCAGAGTAAGTCACAAGCCAATGCTGACAGCACTAGCGCGGGGATGGATATCTTCCTGAGCGGACAGGCATCATAAGGAAGAGCTCTGAATAGTCTTCGTTTTTTCTGGTAATAGCACCCAAGTTTCTCCTGAAGAATAATCCTTAGTGAATGTGGGCTTGACAGGGTTGACTGAGATCCAGAGGGGCCATGAGACAGAGCTAGCGTTAGCTAACCAGAGTTTTCCATTTCTCCGGCCAAAGCAAGTCCAATGAAATTCAGTTCCTGGATGGAGAAATTCTTTTGGGGTTGGAGTTGCGAAGTTGTAATCCTGGAGCTGCAAGGAACCATCTAGGTGGAAAAAGAGACTAAGAATGAAATAAGCATAGAAGCAAACAAAACTGAGAGAGAGTGTGTTAAACTCAGGCCTGATGTCACTATTTGAGTCCATGTCCCCCACCATGTCAGAAGGAAAAGGTCTACATCTGGAATTCCAAAAGATGTAAGTCTGTATTTTTTTTCCCTAGGAGTCAACTTAGGTTTCTGTTACTTGTAACTTAAATATTCCTTATTTATAAAGGGAGGGGTGTTAGTGCCTGAAATACATTTCATGTAAATGGTTCTCTATACTTCGCTGAAGTGGCCCACGGTTTTGGTTACAAGCTCCCTAGCTATCAACTCAAAGAGAAAAAATTTGATTAGTATACCATACCATTACTATACTACATCTATATTACAAGAAATTGCCCAATATATGTTAAAAATGATCAAACATTGATATTTTCCTATGGCCCAACCCAATGCAATTTGCAGTACTGCATAGTGAAAACAAACCATTTTCCCCGCAATCACAGTTTTTCTGAGAGTAAGTTTCCACCATGGGACATCGATAAAACTTGCTACAAAGTGTGGTGCACAGACCAGCAAAGTCGGCATCACTGGGAATTTGCTATAAATGCAGAATCTTAGCTCCCACCCAGACCTACTAAATCAGAGTATGCACTTTCACAAGGTCCCCAGGTGACTTTTTTGCACATTAAAATCTTAGAGGTATTTATAGAAGATGTTATGTAATATGGTAAATATTTTCAAGGGCACTCATATAATAAATGTATTAAAATATTTATAAGATTGTACACCATTTTTCATTATAACTTAATGGCATAATGTCAAGTGAGTCTAGGATGGGTGAAAAAAATCCTACGAGGTGGTCTTTGGAAGCAGTTCAGATAATATGATCCACGAATTTATTACTGATGTGTTTCCAAAGACCAAAGAAACTCATATAATCAACCAATTAGTCACCCCTGTATTATCCCCCATATCATAATGAAGGGAATCCATAAACTTCATTGATTCACATAAAATGTAGGGTTACTTTAAGGCATGGTCCACTCCCCACTTCAAATCTTCTCCAATCTGGGCTGCAGTTGACTTCATCTGACGGCGATCGTCCACTTGCATTTGGATACAGATGGATATGCTGGGTCTTGCAACTCACTGTGACTCCCAGGATAACAGTAGCAACGTTAGCTGGTGGCCCCAGTTCATCAGCCTGTCAGCCCCATCTGGAGAGATTTGGCCTGGACAATACTGGGAACTGGGGACCGACTCAGCCTTCATGCCTCCCCATCACAGCCAGCCCCATCACAGCCCTGTTTTTGCCCTCCATCCTCCTTCGTTTTTCTCCCCCCTCCGCCCCACAAGATAGGAGGGTGGATTATGCTGCTAACCCACGGACAGCGGTCTATGTGAGCACAGCTAACTGGCTTCATGTGGAGTTCCTAAGCACCAGGCAAACAGAGGTACACAGCATCTGGTGAAAATCATTTAAAAAATAATTAGATTTAAAAAATCTCTCTGCTTCAGCTCCTAGGATAAACTTGCAGTTGGGGAGATCTTTAAATACAGACTTAAGCTTCTAATTAGTGAAGGTAACATTTGGGTATAAATCCGCATAAGTAAACATGCTGAGCTCTTTCATTTGAAACCAACAAGAATAATATTTCTTCTTTTCTGCTGTTGCTTCTTCTGACTTTTTTTTTTTAAAGCAACTCTCCATCTATTCTGCATCTCCCTCACCCTGCCAGAAATCTTACTATTCCTTTCATGTCCCTCATACTGACAGTTCTTTTGAAATGTCATCTAAATTCTCTACCTCTACGTTTTTTTTCTTTAATAAATTTATTTATTTATTTATTTTTAGCTGTGTTGGGTCTTCGTTTCTGTGGGTGGGCTTTCTCTAGTTGCGGCAAGCGGGAGCCACTCTTCATTGCGGTGCGCGGGCCTCTCACTATCGCGGCCTCTCTTGCTGCGGAGCAACGGCTCCAGACGCGCAGGCTCAGCAGTTGTGGCTCACGGGCCCAGTTGCTCCGTGGCATGTGAGATCTTCCCAGACCAGGCCTCGAACCTGTGTCCCCTGCATTGGCAGGCAGGTTCTCAACCACTGCGCCACCAGGGAAGCCCCCTTCTGACTTTTTTAGGGAGTTAACTTCAACGCCTCTGCCATTTGAAGAAAGGATGGCACTAGAGAAGCTTACTTTTCTGGGTTAGAATCTATTTCTGTGTTTGATTGGGACTAAATAATGGGATGAAAATGATGGTGCATATTTCTTTTCCTCACCCTTAATATGAATGAGTATTTTGGACATGAGTTTAGATCCTTCTACCAGTACAGCCACTCAAAATCAGAAAGACCAAATGCCAAGAGCTTGACAAGTGTATGTCTAGTCAATTTGCTTCCTTTTCTATTCCCTCTGCATTCATGGATGCTAAATCAGGTGATGTGGAGGTGTTGGTTCAAAAGCATCCCAGGAGCAATGGGGCTTCCCTGGGGGCACAGTGGTTGAGAGTCCGCCTGCCGATGCATGGGACGCGGGTTTGTTCTCCGGTCCGGGAGGATCCCACATGCCGCGGAGCGGCTGGGCCCGTGAGCCATGGCCGCTGAGCCTGCGTGTCCGGAGCCGCAACGGGAGAGGCCACAACAGTGGGAGGCCTGCGTACCGCAAAAAAAAAAAAAAAAAAAAAACACAAAAGCATCCCAGGAGCAAATGTGGATGAGCATGGTGGTCAAAGATGAGTGGTATTTAGGGTAATACTGACTTAATATTTTTTAAATTTATAGAACATCACTTTACTTTTATAATGAAGTAAAATTTTTCTGGGTAATTAGTTTTAACCAACACTTTTTTCCAAACAACTGTAAATTCCATGACTGAGGGATTGGTCTGAGAAAACTCTATGGATATTCTTAACTAATTAATATAGCCATTTTGATAAACTCATTGGAAGAAATAAGACACTCATAACAGTAATAGAAGGAATATACAAAATAGGAATAGAATCATGTGAGAAATACTTTATAATTTATTGAAATATAAATATAGTAATCCTACATTTTAGAAATCAAATATACACTAATTTTAATAGCATCTATTGGCTCTAGGTGTTTTTGTTGTAAGCTTCTTTGTTATAGACACCTTTGCTGTAAGCACTTTTGCCACAAACATTTTCACTGCATAACTAATTGGATATAAGGCAGTTTTGCCATAGGAGATAAAATAACAAAAATAAAAAAGAGAAACACTAAAAAGTAAATAATAAAACATGAGAAATGAGTATCAAAAATACTTTATTACAAAATACAAAATATTCAAATACATTTGAAATGTGTATAGATTCACAGTGACTGTGCAAATAACTTTTATTTTGCGGATTGTACCTAAGCACTTATCTTCCAAGTTTTTATACTTTCTTTTTGCTTGTTGATTTGTCTCCTTGTTTAACATTGCACTTTTTCTTTTTTTGCTAAAGTTTCTTCCTTCATTAAGAGAACTATCAATTTCCAAATACTAGGATGCATGTTTGTAACTGAGCTTTGTATTGTATCGTGAAAGCCCCTACACAGTTGAATGTTCTTGGCAACACGTTCATTGATAGATGTTTCAAAGTTTTTTTTGAAATGTGGGTTCAACTCTGTGCTTTTGAGGTCCTCTGCCTCTTTCTCCTCAAATGTAGTGTGTTTCAAAATAAGAAACCAACTCTTGTGGCAAATCTTTGTCATCTGTCATAATTTTTGTATTGTATATGTCAACCCAACTGTCAACCAGTTATTTTATCTTTTATGGCAAAATTGCCTTACAACCAATTAGTTATGTGGCAAAAAAGCCATAGAAATTCTTGCAGCAAAGATATTTACAGCAAAGGAGCTCACAGTGAAAAATATCAGACATGGCATTTATCCTTTCTTCTTTCTTTTCTTTCTATGAGTTCTTGTTCTTCTAGAGAATCTTGATAAAGTCATCTAAAAAAATAACTTGGAAGGTCCAAAAATCAGTGTTCTGGCGCATATCCTTAAACTCACAGAAATAATTTTTTTTTTTTTTTTTTTTTTTTTTTGCGGTACGCGGGCCTCTCACTGCTGTGGCCTCTCCCGGTGCGGAGCACAGGCTCCGGATGTGCAGGCCCAGCGGCCACGGCTCACGGGCCCAGCCGCTCCGCGGCATGTGGGATCCTCCCGGACCGGGGCACGAACCCGCGTCCCCTGCATCGGCAGGTGGACTCTCAACCACTGCACCACCAGGGAAGCCCAGAAATAATTATTTTGATGGGACCAACATACCAAGAGAAACATTACGTACATCATTATATAGTTAGAAAAATATCCATGTTCATGCCTTATTAAAAATGCTATCTTTGGGGCTTCCCTGGTGGCGCGGTGGTTGAGAGTCCGCCTGCCGATGCAGGGGACACGGGTTCGTGCCCCGGTCCAGGAGGATCCCACGTGCTGCGGAGTGGCCAGGCCCGTGAGCCATGGCCGCTGAGCCTGCGCGTCCGGAGCCTGTGCTCCGCAACGGGAGAGGCCATAACAGTGAGAGGCCCGCATACCGCAAAAAAAAAAAAAAAAAAAAAAGCTATCTTTTTTTTAAGACAAAGGATACTGTATTAATCTTCAATGCATGTTTTATTGAGCACATACTATGTGCCATACCTCTGCTTCCATTCCCTCAGTTAAGTTTTATACCATCCTTTAAGAATTACTTTTCCTTTGAGGAGGGAGGGTCTTGGAGAAAGGTTCCTCTGAGCAGGCAACCATGACAAGGTTATGTGATTTTCCAGATGAGGGTAGTGAACAAAAGTGCTCAAAGCAACAGATTAAATAGCTGAAATGCAAAGAGATTCCAAGTGTAAAAGTAAAGATTTGATGAAGAATTCTAATACTGAAGCTTATATCTCTAGCAAGACCTCTTAGTTTCTTGAAAGCAAAGGATTATGTGTATTCATCTTTAATTGTTCAGTGCTAGCACAGCACCTGCTAAGTGTTCAATAAGTCTTGTGAATTTTCTCTTTTAATCATGTTTTCTTACTGTTCCCTCTGCTCCTTTCAAACCTCACTTCTGACACTTTAGGTCATTCCCTTATGTGAACAATTGCAATCATCCCTGAAGTCATTTTCCTGTCTTTTATTTTTTACCTTCAATCAATCCCCCATGTGATTTATGCCCTGCCTACCTCTTCAGTACCTTCTCAGACTACCGTACTTTACAATGGACCCATGAAGCTACTTTGTGTTTTCTGAACACCCAATGCAAATTTTGTGACAATACTCCTTGTTCTCTTTGCTCAAATGACCTTGTCTACCTGAAAGAAAAAAAAATCTGACTTGTCCTTCAAAATTTAAAGTTTCCTCTACAGAATTGTTTGAATCTACCCAGAATTGGCTGGTCTCTTTTCGCTAGTGTAGGGTCTCTTACAAACACTGTTGCATCGGATGTGACACTGTATTGTAATAACTTGGCTTTATGTCTGTTTCCTCTACGAAGCTGGAAGTTCTGGAGGCAAGGACATCTTATTTGGCACTATATCCTTAGAACACATACACTTGAGTTCAGTAAATGTTATTAAATGTTGAACAAATGAATGGATAAGTCTACGCTTGAGCAATAAGGCACTAACTAGTGCCAAAAGGATATTGTTTTCCTTAATAGAGGTTATAATCTCTGACAAAGAAGCTTATCTACAGACAGAGCATGAACTCACAGAACACTGAGCCTCTTGGAATGCTAGGAATAGCAGTTTGACACCAAGTATCTTGGGAAATTGTGAGCAGGATGACATATTAGCTTCTTACACTACCTAGAAATCCACACAGATTACACCACATTTCTAAAATCAACATCGAAACCCCAAGCAAGAAATTGCTCAGTGGAATGGTATGATTAGGTCAAGAGAGCATAGTACACATGGAAGAAAATCTAAAAATAATGGCCTGAGAATTGACAGCATTTCCCTCTAAGATATAATTGTTTCAGAAGGCTATTTCTTACTACTGGCAAGTTGAATAAGCTTAGAATCAACGATCAAAATTGCGTAGAACCTTAGGATCCTCGATTTAAACTTCTCATTGCTGGAAAGATGCTAATCCAGATTCAAATTGAATACTTCCAGTGATGGGAATCTCGTTGTTTTGGAGGCAACCATTGAATTTTGGATTTTTCATGCTGAGTTGAAATCTGCCCTTCTGTAGTTTCATCCATTGATCCTGGTTCTTTTTCCTGAAGCTACATCTAATTGTTTTTCTATATGACAACTTTTCATGTATTTGAACACAGCTTTCATTTTTCCCAAAGCTTCCTTTTCCCAAGATTAGAAACTTGCATGTGCTAATTCCTTATGTGATGTTGGTATAAAGCCTTTCAGATCTCTGTGATCATATTCCAGTGGATACACTCCAGTGTGGTACCCAAATATGAGTGTAGCACTGTAGAGGTAGCCTAAGGACTGCAACCTATAGGAAGACATTCCTCACTTTATCTGTTTATTATACTTCTTTATTATGATCAAATATTGTATTAGATCCAATGAATACATAGATCAAAATACTATATGCCAGGAGTTGTTCTTGGGGTTGGGATAGAAAGGCAAGTAAGACAGTCTTTGCTTTAAGAAGCCCACATGTAACACAAACTACAAATATCCTCTTAATAAATTGTGGTACTTTATAAGTACTGTTTTTGAGGTATAAGCAAAATATGATCATCAGGTAACTCATATATTAGGTTTTTAGACAATTGAAGATTTATGCCTATTTTATATTCTTTTTTGTCCTTTTTAAAAAATTTTTTATTAGAGTACAGTTGATTTACAATGTTGTGTTAGTTTCAGGTGTACAGCAAAGTGAATCAGTTATACATCTACATATATCCACTCGTTTTTTTTTTTAGATTCTTTTCCCATATAGGCCATTAAAGAGTACTGAGTAGAGTTCCCTGTGCTATATAGCAGGTTCTCATTAGTTACCTATTTTATATACAGTAGTGTGTATATGTCAGTCCCAGTCTCCCAATTTATCCCTCCCCCCCCTTATCGCCTGGTAACCATAAGTTTGTTTTCAGCACCCGTGACTCTACTTCTGTTTTGTAAATAAGTCCATTTGTACTTTTTTTTTTTAGATTCCACATATAAGCGACATCACAGAATATTTGTCTTGTGTGTCTGACTTACTTCTATGCCTAGTTTAGATGACTTGATATTCATCAAGATCACTCTAATTCAACTATGTGCTGTTGATTTTTAAAGATCTAAATGTCGGACTTTATACATCTTTCCTAATTTCATCTTGTTGATTTTGTTGTAATTCCAGCGTATCAAGGACTTCTACATCTTTATTCTGTCATCAAATATGTTAGTTTTACTTTCTCAGCTTTGTCACGTCTAAGTTTGATAGTAACAGGAAAATTGGCTGCTTTTTACATGAACAAAGTGGTTTGTGTTCTGCTTTCCCAGCAGAAGTTATGTTTGGGAATTTGGTTAATGGGAAGTGGTAAGGCATATATTTAGAAAAGAAAGTTCATTCCACTCTAGACAAATATAGACGCTTGGAATTCTATCCACCATGACTCACAGAAAGTGCAGAGGTTTCTCATCCTCAGCTACCACATGGTGTTAGCTGCTGGCATATGGTGAAGTCCGGGCCTGAGAAACAGACTAAAGGGAGACAATGGCTGATTTTTTTTTCACACTAATTTCTGATCACCAAAAGCCCTACTGCAAGCTGGAAGGTCACCTTTACTCCAGCCACCCAGTGGAGCATATAATATAATAAACTGTGGTATTATATAAGTACTATTTTTGAGGTATAAGCAAAAAAGTTTATAATAAACTTTTCCTACATCTCTGCTTGAATGACATCTTTCTAGAGCGGCCTCCCCTGACTACCCTATAATAAATAATAACATCTCTGCTTCTGCACTCCCTCAGTCCCTTCCCCTGCTTTGTGGTTTCCCATGGCTCTTAGCACTCTTTGGCGTACTACATGCATCTATTTGTTTAGGTTCTCTCCAGCCCTATGCCCACATGTGCTAGAATATAAGCTCTATGAAAGCATGGGCTTTTATTGTGGTGCCTCCGTGGCTTTGAAGAGTACCTGACACTAGCACATGTTCTACTGGTGTGTGCTCAAATAAATATTTGTTTAATAAATTAATGAATCTGGAGTAAAATCATGTATGTAGCTGGCAAAATATTTAAAAAGACAAGGACAGAAACAACTGAGAAAGTCATGTTTACTTGACCCTTCCTACAAAGATGATTAATTATACAAAGAATTTTTAGCTTCTCTAAATGAAAGAACTCTATATGTACTTTTACTGTATGCTGGTGTTGCTTAGTGATGTGTAGGTAGAAGAGAGTTTAGGAAAGAGTAGTAGTAGATACCCATCAAGTACCAAGTAATGGGCTAATTTCTTAACATATATTTTTTCATTAAGCATCACAGTATTCTCATAAAGTAGATTTTATCGTGCATCTCATTTACACAGAAATGGAAGCTCAAAGGACTTCAGTCATTTATCAACGATCCCCCCGACTCAAAGTGCCAGAGGCCAAAACCACGTCTGTTTAAACTTCTCCCACCTGGAAACATTTACTCTAGAGGAATAAACAAAGAAAGATGTGTCACTTCTTTTTATGAAGCTTTCTGGTACAGTTGTCACACAAGCTGGGGAATTTTATCTCCAGGTGAGGCGTTTGTGATCCAGCCGATCAGAGTTCTGTAATGAGTACAACCGCGTAATCAAGATGGTTATGCTTAGAAAGGTGCCCACCAAAATGACAGCTGGATGTTTTCTACTCCTTGCTCTTCTTGCAAATCAAATTTGCCAAGAAGGTCAGGTGAAGTGATATTTTTGAAGCTGTCAGCATTCTTTACATTGGAAACAAGTTATGTGTTTTCTATCACATTCATCGCCCCTCAATAAAGATTTTGTCATTTAAATGGGAGAGCTGTGTGAGGAGAAGTTTGTACTTCTCTCTTGCTGGCAATTTTTTTAAGGTAAAATAAACTGCAAAGCTTGCTCTTCAGACCCTTTCTGAATTCTGAAACTCTCACAGAAGCAATTTTCACCCAGGGGTTACCAGGAGGAAGTAAAGGGATTGCCCATAAACCAGACAAATATTACTGAGAAGGGACAGAAAACAGGAAAGCACTGTGACATGGGCCCTTTGTAGAGCTATTCTTTCAGCTTCACCCGTGGCAAATTACCTAAGGTCGGTGCTGTCTTTGGATATCTAAGCCTTTGGAAACCATTAGACATCCTGCAGATTTTGCACCTCTAGTGAATGTCATAATTATCGATCCCTCTCTCATACACTTTGTTAAAACGTATGTGGTTTGCACCTATATTCAGGGCATAATTTTCTTGCTTGGAAAACCCTCTCCTTCCTTACCTGTCCAAGCATCATGTGTTTCCCATCAGCACCACTTTCACAGAGAAATAACATGGATGAGAAGGAAGTAGGAAAAAGTTGACCCTCAGCAAAGACCACACCAAGGTGTAATTCTTAACACAATTTCTTCAGCATTGCCCTTGTAAGTCCCTTGCCTATCAACAGTTCTGTGAAGGATGAAAGGGTTCTCATAAACGCTCCTGTACCTTCCTCATCTCTTTTGGCAGACTTAAAAGTATTTGATTTAAGAAGGCTTGGGGGCTTCTCTGGTGGCGCAGTGGTTAAGAACCCCCCTGCCAATGCAGGGGACATGGGTTCGAGCCCTGGTCCGGGAAGATCCCACGTGCCGCGGAGCAGCTAGGCCCGGGTGCCACAACTACTGAGCCTGTGCTTTAGAGCCTGCGAGCCACAACTCCTGGATCCTGCACGCCTAGAGCCCGTGCTCCGCAACAAGAGAAGCCACCGCCGTGAAAAGCGCATGCACCACAACGAAGAGTAGCCCCCAACTAGAGAAAGCCTGCGTGCAGCAACAAAGACCCAACTCAGTCAAAAATAAATAAATAAATTAATTAATTAAAAAAAAAAAAAAAGAAGAAGAAGGCTTGGGTTTCCTCCCGATGGGCATCTCAGGCCCTGATCTTAGTTACGACAGGGAATAGATATAGGTTACTATATCTAACACAAGAGTGTTGCTCTGGGCTAGTCTTCTGAAGATTTTGTGACAAAAGATGTTGAGCTTTTTAACATATAGATTAGAGTATGAACAAAAATAAGACCAACTCCTCTGTAAGACATCCACAGATCTCAATCTGGCAGCCCACTCAGGAAAAGAGTAGACCCAATCTGTTTCTCTTCATCTAAGCAGAAAGTGTAGAGAAAGGTGCCCAGAAATCCTGTTTCCTAAATAGACATTGCCATCTTGAAAGCTGTGTAGGAGACCACAGTCATGCATCACAACTCCAAAGCCTTGATCACTAGGCAGAGTCATCCCAGAGGACCAGAATTTTCCAATGCAGGGTCAGTGGGAGAGGTTGCAGTCACAGTCTCCTTTCCCTGAACCCTATTTTCCCTCCTTTACTACAAGATTTGAAAATGATAATAACATATCTAGTGAACAGAGTAAACACAGTAACTTCAAAACTCTTTATTCATAAAATAAACACATTATTAAGTATCGACTATGTGTGGGACATTGCATAAACTTCTAGGAGTGATACAAGGGTCGAATAAACACAGTACCATCTGCTTCAAAATCCTGAATTTTTCATGGGGAAGGCAGACTTGAAACCAGAATTGCCAAGCAATCTCTCGTCATGCCATTTCGCTTCTATATCTGTGAAAGTTGTCCCCACATCCTCAGTTTCCTTGTGACAAGTCAAGCTCTTTGTCCTGGCAGAGGAGATCGCCCGTGGGCTGTCTAGTCCAGGCTGCCTCTCCAACAGCATCTTTCCCTTTGTTCTGCTTGGCATCCTAGGCCTCAGCATCACCAATCTGCCCATACTTTCTTCAGTGTTCCACAGTGTTTTCATCTCTGTTGCCCCCTTCATCTGGAATGCCTTTCCCTCATTTATCTCAAATAAGTTCACATTGTATAAAGACTCAATTTCAGCCTTCTTCTAGAGGTCTTCTGAGTTTCTTACATAGACTTGAACATTCATTCCTCAAATCCCTTTAGAACCATTATTTCCATCAGGGTTTGAAAGAAACTTATTACAAGTTACTGTCTTCACATTAGAATGTGTGCTTCTGGAGAATGAACAGCTTCTATTGTCTCTGTTTCCTTAGCATGGATCCCAGGGCCTACTATCCCACAGACCTTAAAAATACTGTGAAAAAGTAATGATGATGCAAGATATTTAACAAAACAGAAAAAGAATGATGGTGTTAGATGTAGTTGGGAAGAAGGTGGAGTTCATAATGTATTGAAGGTTAGTGAAGCTTGGCTTGGAAAGGTGGATTTCCACAGCGCCTTAAAGAATGGGCAGGATTCAGGAAGGGAGGAAAAGTTTTTTAATATAAAGATTCAACATGAAAGAAATCAGAGATGTCTGAAACATTCAACTGAATAAAGGCTTACAAAATAAGACGGCCCAAACGGAGCGAGGTTGTTTATGGTGAATTAAGTCTATCATGAAAAGATTGTTGTCTTTGTTTAGAAGACAACTGGGAGCCACTTATGGTTCATGAGGAAAAAAAATTACATAGTATAATGCTTGTTTTAGGAAGAAAATTATGGTAGCAATGTGCAGGATGGTTTAAAATTCAGTGTCTTAGAAAACCAGGAAAGAAAATATTTCAAAAAGATTGTCGCCAGTGTGAAATTGAATGAGAATTGAGAAGAGGCCATTGGTGGCATAAGAAAATCAGGAGCGTGGAGGGGAAGAATAAAAATATTACCAGGGTTAAGTAGAAGAGACCAAATGGATTGCGACTGCAAGCAAAGTGGAAGAACTACCTTTGGAAATTAGTGTAGGTTCTTCCCTCAAAGAAGAGAAGGAAGAGAAAATGGTTGAAAATACAGGACTCTGAGTTAAAGCAGGGTAGAGAGGATTTTAAATTGATAATTCCGTATTCAATTAGGATATCTTTTATATTTTAATTTAGGGCAAGGCAAAGTCTTATGATGATGGTAAGGAGAGAGAAGGATGTGTTTTGAGTTTGAATGGAGTAGAAAAGTTCCAGAACAGTGCTGTCAGAAATAAGAGAAGGAGTTAATTAGTGTGCAGTAAAGAACTAACAAGACCACTGAGGTTTTGCCTGAAATAACATAGCATAACGTATTGTTATTTTTTGTGGAGGCAGCCACTGTGGTTCCGGTTATCAACTGCTGACTAACAAACCATCCCAAATTCTGTGGCTTAAATCAATGGTCATTATATTATATTCATAATCTCTGGGTCATAAATTAGGGCAGAGAAAGCCTGAGTGGATCTTTTGCTCCACGTGGCATTGACGGGTCACTTGATTTATCCAGCTGGGAGCTGGTGGGGCCTGGAGAAGCCTTCACTCTCATATCCGGCACCTTTGTAGGGATGGCTGGAAACTCACACACCTGCGTCCCTCTCCATGTACTCTTGGGGTGTTTTACACAGACTGTCCATCAGATTATCTAGACTTCAGATAGAAAAGGAATTATCTAGGCTCTGCAGGTCTGGGACTGGAAACCAACACAGAATCACTTCCACAATTGTTTCTTGGCTAAAGTGGACCAAAAGCCTGCCCAATTTCAAAGAAAGGAAACCCGCACCCCACTTTTTGCTGCGGGGCACTTCTAGAATTTTGGGCTAGCTTTTATTTTTTTTCCTAGCATGAATCATTCTAACATCAATCTAACATGTTTATTTTCTGTTTTCTGTCATCTCCCCTGGAATGTAAGTCACATAGATCAGGGAGTTCTGTCTGTTCTGTCTCAAGTATCTGGTGTGTAGTAGACAATAAGTATTTGTCACATGTGTGATAGGAAAATGTAGACAGAGGAGCGGATAACATGGGCATGAAATACCCAGGGCTGTGGTCTCCCAGGAAGATAGGGAAGAATGACAAGAGGCTACGAGGTAATGGTTCCCTCCATATTTGTGAGGCGTACAGCATTTCCCGTCAGCGTCAGTGGCTCAATGAGGCTTGGTTTTCACCTCCAGGGAGCAACCATATCAACCTCTTCACGACATGTGCTCCAAAGAGCTAGTGAACAGATTTATGTTTATCCCAATTGGAAGTCCTCCTTCAGTTAATATTATGACATTGATGAGTTACTAATTAACCATACAGTTTGGAGGAGTCTTCATCTACATTTCATAGAGTGGCTTTGGGGGTTGAGGAATCCTCTGAAATCATGTGGGCAAATGCATCATCTTAGGTTTTATCAGTTTCTCAAAGGGAAATCTGAGCTCAAAACATTAAAAAAGCACTGTTAGAATAAACTATATTTGGACTTTACCTTTTAAATATAAGAAGCTAAGTCTTTCAAATACTATGAAGAAAAAAAATCACCTGGAACAGGAAAAAAGACACTTCTAATATTAGCTAAGGCCACATATGTAGCAAGCAAATTGATGCAATCATCTTTACTGATTCCCCAGGAGCTATTAAGTTTGATTTGGTTAGTGACACGTGAACCTGGGGGATTTATGGGTAAAGTTATTCTAGCTACAAAGAGAAGCCACGTCAAAAAGTCACTTTAAAAGAAAAAAAAAAGATACTTTTGGAGATTTAGACTATAAAAAGATATGTTTCCCAATTAGTGCTTAAAAGCCTCTAATTATAATGTGGTATTTCTTTTAAAAAGTTCAAGTATATGTTAACAATTGAACTAAAATTATAACTCCATTATTTGAAAATACTTTCATACACTTTTCTTTCCTTATTTTCCATTCCATTACTTACTAAAAATAAGTCTTTAAAGTTTACTGTTGTCAAACTTTAACACATACCAACATAATGGGATATATACAGTCAAGTATTTTAAAAATTGAGTAGTTTATAAACTGAGGAGGCTATAAAGACATCAGGTAGATTACATCTAGAAACAAAATCTATAGATAAGATAATATAGGTTTAAAGTCGTGCAGGAATATTAAAATGCACAGGACTTTTAAAAAGTTTAGTTGTTTTCTTATTTTTAAGTGTAACTACTTAAAGGATATCACCATTGAGAATTTCTTGTCATGATCTAAATTTCAAGCAGGCTAGAAAACTAAAGGCTTCATCTCAGTTGTAGCCAGAATCCTTTCTCAATGCCTGCATTTTGTCAAATGAACAACCATGGCACCACCCTTGATTCCTTTCTAACCATGTAGATCTGGTACCCTCATCTTCTCAGCTGGGACCTCAGGTTCTGCAGCCATCAGGGTCATATAGCTCAGGCAGGAAAAGCACAAATATGGTACAAACACGGGTCTAAAAGAAACACACTTGCACACTCTGTATTTTGATTTATTCCTTGTTCCCAATCTATAGCTCAAATCCCATCAGTTTTCCCCCTCCACTGAAAAGTCCACTGCCTTAATCTAGATCTTCCTGATTTTCCTCTGAGGTAATACCTTTACCTCATTTTCCTGATGCTGCACTACTTTGTTTTTTCTTTCAAATGCTGCTGAGACACACATCTCTGTAAAACAATCCATTTTTTCTTCAATTACAAATAATTTCTCATTGCTCAATGAATCAGTAAATCAATACTATGCCTCTTCTGTCTCTCACAACAATGCGTAGAAGACCTGACCAGTTAGACTCCGGTTAGTGAGAATTAGGTTGTAATTTATGATTGATTGGTTCACAGTTAAAGATCCAACAACAGTATAGAGGGAGACTTCTTGTTTTCTTTTGGTCTAGCTTAGGATCCAGGATCTAGGAGTCAGCTATGTCAAGATATAGTACTAGCACAATGTGCATAGAGTGAGTCTGATTCTGATGCATGGCACAGAAATTAGAAGATGTATTATACTTCTTGGGTCACATGAACTTATACAGGATCTAAGTACAGGTTGCTCTGGATCTAAGTATATATGCTGTGTGTGCAA
Organism: Mesoplodon mirus; assembly: GCF_964341445.2. Taxonomy (NCBI): domain Eukaryota; kingdom Metazoa; phylum Chordata; class Mammalia; order Artiodactyla; family Ziphiidae; genus Mesoplodon; species Mesoplodon mirus. Next base: position 26,308,487 of record NC_138996.1, read on the forward strand.
ATGATAGAGAAATTTAAAGGTGACAGACCCAGCATCTGGGTCTTAGTTGGACATTTGCATACGAATAATAATTACAAGAGGAAAGTATGCAAGCTCTATGGTCAACCTTATTTTTATCAGCCACCAACATATACTTTCTCACCTAACTGGGATAGGCTCTTTCCTTGGCCCCCGAAATGGTAAGCTTACCTTCTAATCTATATCTCTATTAATGCTGTAACGCTTCCTTTGAGATATCCCTTCATATCTTCTCCACCTAGCCAAGTCCTTTCATTCTACATTGTATTTTGTTTCAAATGCTGCTGAGATGAGTTGGGTTCCATTTCCATTTCATTCATGAAACCATCTCCAACTTCTTCACATCGTTCTGATCTATCTCTTCTCAGAACTTCTGCACTAACAGTGAAAAATGGCCGTGTCAGGTACGATTAGTTTCCTAAGTGGGGAGTAGGCAACATGTCTTTAACTTGTTTTGTGTCTTATTTGTAGCCTAGCATAAGGCTAACAGCAATAAATAACCTTTAGATGATGGTTTTAATCAGAACTCAAATGTTCCAAGAAATTACTAAACTTTGGGGATTATAATTTTTTTTAAAAAAGGAAAGAGATAAATATTATAATCATGAAACCACAGAATTTAAGACCGAAGAGTAATGTTAGATATCATCTCATTTGACCTCCAAAATTAATGAAGGAGGAAATGATATGCCAATTTGCATAAAGCTAAGCACTAAACTAGTGACAGATGCAAGGCTAGAACTCAGGACTCGAGCCCCATTCTAATGCTCATTACTAAACTGGACTATAGTATATAGCATATAGTATATGCAAAACTGAATGAAAATATTTTAACTATGCTTGTCCTTTGAGATTATGAATGACATGCCTTCTTGTAAGCTGCAAAATAAATAGTTTCAGTATGACTGTGGCTGACACTACTGGTTGACTATCAAATATGCATTTCTCTTGCTTCCTTTACTACTTTGATACATCTACACACAAACACATACAGAGGGGTGGCTATGTGCCCAGTTAAAATCTACAACCTCCCAGTCCTCTTTGTGTTGAATGACCATTTGGTATGTGTCTTGCTAATAAGATATAATTGAAACTCTGCTCGGAAATGATTACATTTCCAAATAAAAAACAAAATCCTTATGTGGAGAAGGTTTTTGGATCATTATCCATTTGCCTTTTTTATGTTTGGAATGCAGATGTGGTACTGGAAGTATAGTAGCCATCATGTGATCGTGAGGAGGAAAGCCATACCAAGGATTAGGAACAGCAAGATAGGAAAAATCTGAGTCCTTGGTAACGTTCATGAGGATCAGACTCTGTCCTGAGTCAACTCCAGACTTCTGCATGAGAACTATAAACCTCTTCCTTGTCTGATCCATTAGTTACTAAGTTTCCTGTTACTTTTGCCTAAATACCCTCTCCCCACCAAAGATAAGATCACAGAATATGTAAAAATGCAATGGATCTAGTGACCAATTCAGTCATATTATTTGACTAGCCCTTTGGCAGTGACTTTGCTGCAGTGCTGCTTTTTATTTATTTATTTATTTTATTTATTTATTTTTTTGCGGTACGCAGGCCTCTCACTGCTGTGGCCTCTCCCGTTGCGGAGCGCAGGCTCCGCACGCGCAGGCTCAGTGGCCATGGCTCACGGGCCCAGCCTCTCCGCGGCATGTGGGATTCTCCCGGACCGGGGCACGAACCCGTGTCCCCTGCATCGGCAGGCGGACTCCCAATCACTGCGCCACCAGGGAAGCCCCAGTGCTGCTTTTTAATACCTAACAGCATAACTGTTGTTTTAAAATGGCTTAAATATGCTAAGCACTATTCTAAAGCCCTTTAAATATATTATCTTATTTAATAATCACTGCAATTGTATGAAGGTTGCATTGGTATCCTCATTTACACAGATTAAAAAGACAGTTTAGAGAGGTCAGTTATCTTGCTTATGCTCGCATGGTAAGCAGTAGATGTCCCTGGATACCAATGACTACGTCTGTTCACCTATCTCACCACGTAACAAACTGTGTGAAGTGCAGCTCTGCAAATCAATGTACTGTTTTAAAATTTAAGATAGTAGATTAACAACCTTGTTTTCTTCTCTCTAATGAAATACTAAAGCTGTAGTAAAAACACAAAACTTGGACAATCTACATGTCATCCAAACAGAGAATCAGTTAAAGTTGTATAATTGGAAACCATTAACTTAATAATTTCATAAAGAATCCATTATGTAACTGATTGTATTTTTTGCTTTGGCTCTTGAACTTGGCCTTCCATTGCACTGGTAATTATTGCAGGGATAGCAGCTTCAAACAAACAAATGAAAATATTACATTCCACAGCTTTTCAGCACTTCAACAGCAGCTCCACTTAAGTAGAATAACTTCTAGATTTGCTTTCCTCCTATAAAACCATGATTTAAGTTCAGGTTCCAAACCCCGAAACCCTTCAGGTAATTCATGTTTTCTGATCTTTTATTCTCTAGGGATTATTTTGTTCATTTGTTCCTTCAGAAAACAAAGGCAAATAAGAAAAGAAAAAAAAGAAAAGAAAAGGGGTGTCCCTCGATGAAAGGATTAAATAAATACATATGATAATAAAACAAGATAACTGATTACTTACATCATTAAATAGCCACTAATTAGAACAACTTTTTAAAAGGTAATTATAAATCTAGTTGTGTCTGCTCAACTGAGAGAAGTGATATTTTGAAGTCAATTGTAAATATACTTAAAGGTAAAAAATGTCTTCCACTCTCTCATTAACACTAGATAATTAAGACAAAATATTTTTCTGGTTTGAATTTCTTGTATATTTGCCAAGGTAAACTGCAGACACTTTCTCATGGCTATATGGATAGCAGATTTAGATTCTTTATCCAATGGTCAGCGTTTTGGATGGGAGTCAAAATAAAACTCCCCCAGATTTGTAGTTTCAGGAGAAAACTTCTGGAAAACTTAGAGACTGTGAACCCAATCTAATACCAATCAGGTTAACTGATGATGAGCTTGTTTTTAATGTGCTGTAAGAATCTCCACTGAGATCCCTTCAGAAGGTACTTCATCACCTTCACTGAATTTTCAGATGTTCCCCATAATACAATTCCATTTGGCTGAACACACACCATGTCTTTTGGCTGCCACATGACCTCCAGTGGAATTATTTTCCCCTGGAGGTAATTCCTGCTAAAAAGAAAATCCTGAGTCCCGAGTCCCCAGGGACTCTTATCACCATAGCAATCCATTCTTCCCTGTTAGGGAAGATATGAGCTGTAAGACCACAATGAGTTAGCTTAGTGGAGAGACAATATTTATGAACAACAAAAAAAAAATAACAGGAAAATAGAGAACAGGCTATATCCATGAGTGACACAAATGAGAAGCATGGTCAGACATCAATGGGGAGAAAGGTCACTGCAGTCGCAAACCCTGGGCACTGTGCATGCTGCCCTTTGAGTTCATTCCCTCATCCATTTGATACTCATTGGGGAACCACTCTGTGCCAGAGGCAGTGTTAGACTCTGACAGTAGAAGAGGCTGTGACCCCAAGGAGTTTGCAATCTAGTGGAGATCAGAGGAAAAACCAAGTAAGTGAGTAGTTGTGATGTGATGTGATAAAGGCTGTGCTAGAGGAGTGTGCAGCTTCCACGTGTCAGAGGAGAGGGAGCTTCTAAAGATTGGCAACATGGTGAAGCATGTGCTGAGAATAAAAGATAAGCAATTCATTGAATTAAGGAAACATTAGCTTTGGATAAATAACCAGAAGTGGGATTGCTGGGTCATACGGTAGTTCTATTTTCCATTTTTTGAGGAACCTTCTTACTGTTTTCCATAGTGCCTGCACCAATTTACATTGACACTAATGCCGTACAAGGGTTTCCTTTTCTCCACATCCTTGCAGACACTTGTTATTTCGATGATGGCCATTCTAACAGGCATGAGGTGCTATCTCACTGTGGTTTAAATTTGTATTTCTCTGAATGTAAGTCATGTTGAGCACTTTTTCACGTGCCTGTTGGCTATTTGTATGTCTTCTTTGAAAAAACGTGTATTCGAGTACTCTGCCCATTGAAAAAATCAGATTGTTTGGTTTTTTGCTATTGAGGTGTATAATAAATGTAAACAGGATCTGGAAGACATCTGTACTTCCATTGCAGCATTGCAGCAAGATATAGGAAAAAAACCTGTGTCCGTCAGTGGATGTATAGATAAGGAAGATGTCATACATATATATAAATATATATATGTATATATGATGGTATATATATATATATTCATATATATATATGAATATTATCCAGCCATGAGAAAGAAGGAAATCCTGCCATTTGAGACAACATGGATGGGCCTTGAGGGCATTACACTAAGCAAAAGAAGTCAGAGAAAGACTAATTCTGTATAATATTACTTATATGTGGAATATAAAAAAGCTGAACTCCTAAAAACAGAAAGTAGATTGGTGGCCACCAGGGGCTGGGAGGGGTGAGGAAAATGGGGAGATGCTGGTCAAAGGGTACAAACTTCCAGCTATAAGATGAGTAAGTTCTGGGGATCTAATGTCCAGCATGGTGACTACAGTTAATAATACTGTATTATATACTTAAAAGTTGCTAAGAGAGTAGATGTTAAATGTTCTTACTACAAAAAAAAAAAGTAATTATGTGACACGATGGAGGTGTTAGTTAACACCACAGTGGCAATCATTTTGCAATATTATAAGTGTATCAAATAAACACGTTGTACACCTTAAACTAACACAGTGTTCTATGTCAGCTGTATGTTAATAAACCTGGAAAAAACAAAGAAATATTTATTGAGCATCTAGTCTGTGTGAATTCTTATATAGTCTTAATGAAATATGTTAAATTTGAGGGTAAATTGCTTTGGGATCTAAAAAAAAATTAAAATTTATTCTGCCTTTAGGATAGAGGATTTCAAGTAAAAGCTCCAAAAGGGAGAAGACAATTGAGCTGAGCACATTTTTTAAATAGAGAAATTAAAGATCATTAGAATAACAAGCTCAGCAGTGTAAAAGAGCGTCAGTATGGAGAATAGAGGAATTCCATTCTGCCAAGATCGAAGGAGGCAGGAGTGAAGGGAGAGGAGGAAAATGAGGCTGGAAAGTTAATTTTGGGGTCAGATAATTTAGGCCTTGTAGCCGCTTAATGAGAGAGCTAGAAATCAGCCACCAAGAGGTTGATATGAAATCCATGAACATAAATAATGTCTTCAAGGAAGAAAGTATATATTAAAATCGAAGCACTAAGAGTCGAGAAAGACTAATTCACTTCCTTTCATAAATGTACTTAGGAAGGCCAGGAAGAATTGCCTACATTAAGTGCTAATTTAACTAGTCTTCACTTATGACACAAAGATTATTGATGTACCATCAGTAGGTCTTAGGCTTAGTGGTTTCCCCAGCAGTGGGGATGAATCTGCACTAAATGTCAAAGCTGCCTTGTTATCACTTTTTCAAGAAGGTTGGGAGTTATTGAGTTGTAGGTTGGGGCTTAGACACCGACAAAGTTCAGAAATAGGCAAAGTTGTTTAGTTTCCACCAAATTTAATGAGAGAGAGAGAGAAAGAGGGGATGTTGAGAAGAGATGGCACAAAACAAATTAACTTCCCCTTTGAATTACGAATCGGTATACATTTCAAGAAAAATGTAACCTATTTCTAATTAAAATAATTATAACTCAGCAAAATTGGATTTGGCAAGAAATTAGAACCCCAATTCCTTACAACTTCTTTTCTAAACCTAAAATCTCTTTCATTTGCAGTTAGAGTTCATGCCTTGCCAGCCCTGAACCTGCGGGGACTGAGTTTTGTTCCCGGCACTGGAGTAGCTAACTACATTCTACTACATCTAATTCTAAGAGAGAGAAGGTTCTTTTCACATCATTCTGAATATAAGGCAAGTATGTATGAACAGTAATTTCCGAAACACAAACGCACAACTGTGAGTCAATTTCATTATTCTGAGATGGGTGTCAGAGGGAAACACAGAACATGGAAAGAGTTTACTAAAATAATAATGAACAAAGCCCTGTAAAACAGCTACTTTGGTTCTTTAGGACTGGCTGGCTGCCTAGGAGGTGACCCTGGGCAGTTTCAGAAGCAAAGAAAAAGAGATTTGAACCAAAAGTTGGTGAAGGGAATGGGGAGAGAAAGGGGAAGTAGTTATGCATTTCTGAACTGAAACTGTAAATGTTCTTTGGTGACCTAGAACTGATTGCATATATTTATGTTTAATTTTAATATGCAGGAGTGGAACAATTGCTCATAATAATATATGTGACATCTCAAATTAACTTTTATTCTCCACTGATGGTTTTTGCAATATATTGTTGTTTTCATCCACATTAATGAATGTGACAATCTATCAGTTCTGAGAATAAAAATATTTTGGCCCATATTCATCCTTAAATGAATTTATTAAAAAGCTCTGGATATTCCCTAGATATTCATATTGGGAACAACCGATTTTAATTTGTCTTTTGACATCTTCTCAGAAGATTCATTAAGCAAGGCAGCGGCTGCAAGAATTCATACATCAAGGATTTGATGCATGACAAGTTTTCTTGAAAAAGACTTAAGTCTTTTTCAGAATTCTAGAAAACATTTACCACCAGATAACTGCAATTCATTTGCATTTGAAAAAAAATGTATGTGCATTTGAGTCAAATTTAAAACAATGCTGAAATCTTCAACTTGCCAAGATGCAAAGTCAGGAATGCAGTCTGTACAAGAAAGAAAGAAAAATCATTTACAATGTAACATTTATCATTTCAGAAAAAAAGCATATTCAATATAAAGAAAAATATCTGTGCTGTGCAGATAGTGCTGATAATTTCCATTATTTGTTCGGTAGTAGAGAGAGAATCGTGATGAAAGATGGATGGGAGAGTTGCAGTTTTCAGCAAATTCATAGTTTTACTGCATCTTAGCAGATGAACTTTAAATGAGAAGTTGTGTTGCTTACTTTGAAGTTTTTAAAAATAGATTTATTATAGATAATGCTACTATGGCATATAGGTTCCACACTGCATCTAGTGTCTCTTCCATTGAGGACATTCATTTAAGCTCTTGTTATTTCCTTTGTTTATTTATTTATTTGAAATATACTTGAATTACAATATCATGTTAATTTCAGGTGTACAGCACATCTATTCAGTTAGATTATTCTTCAGATTCTCTTCCCTTATAGGTTATTACAAAATATTAAGTATAGTTCCCTGTGCTATACAGTAGGTCCTTGTTGCTTATCTATTTTATATATAGTATTATATATATGTTAATCCCAACCTCCTAATTTATCCCTCCCCCCCACCCTTTCCCCTTTGTTAACCATAAGTTTGTTTGTTTGTTTTTAATTAATTAATTAATTCATTTATTTTTGGCTGCATTGGGTCTTCATTGCTGGGCGCATGCGGGCGTTCTCTGGTTGCGGAGAGCGGGGGCTACTTTTCGTTGGGGTACGTGGGCTTCTCATTGCAGTGGCTTCTCTTGTTGTGGAACGCGGGCTCTAGGTGTGTGGGCTTCAGTAGTTGTGGCACACGGGCTCATTAGTTGTGGCTTGCAGGCTCTAGAGTGCAGGCTCAGTAGTTGTGGCACACGGGCTTAGTTGCTCCACGGCATGTGGGATCTTCCTGGACCAGGGCTCGAACCCGTGTCTCCTGCATTGGCAGGCAGATTCTTAACCGCTGTGCCACCAGGGAAGTCAAATTTGTTTTCTATGTCTGTGAGTTTTTGTTTTGTAAATAAGTTCATTTGTAATTTTTTTTTTTTAGATTCCACATGTAAGTAATATCATATGATATTTATCTTTCTCTGTCTGGCTTACTTCACTCTGTATGACAGACTCTAGGTCCATCCATTTTGCTGCAAATGGCATTATTTCATTCTTTTTTATGGCTGGGTAATATTCCATTGTATATATGTGCCACATCTTCTGTATGCACTCATCTGTGGATGGACATTTAGGTTCCTTCCGTGTCTTGGCTATTGTAGATAGTGCTGTTATGAACATCGGAGTGCATGTATCTCTTTGAATTATGGTTTCCTCTGGATATATGCGCAGGAGTGGGATTGCAGGAGCATATGATAGTTCTATTTTTAGTTTTTTAAGGAACCTCCATACTGTTCTCCATAGTGGTTGTACCAATTTACATTCCCACCAACAACACTGGTCATTACACTTCAGCAGGCCTAGTGTGCTGGCTATTATCTGTTTATCCATCCAGACTCAGTCTCTGCCCTTCTGCAACTTGTTTTCTATGTTAGGAGGCTGATCTTTAGAGACTTGCATTAATGATCTCTCTTGCTGTCTGCCTTCTGACTGGGCTCAGCCAGTGGAAAAGTTGGGCAGATTATCAGAAGACACAAGAATTTTGAGATTGAGATTGGGATATTTATTCCCCAGTTCCTTTCCTACAGAGTAATGTCAATGGCTATGCTCCTATACAAAAAGCCACAGCTCCTTTTCAGCATCCCTCCCCTATAGCTGCAATTCCCTAACTTTGCTCCTTCGAGCCCAGGAGTCGTGATGACTTTCTGCTGTTGCCAAGATGCTTCCACATCCCTCTTTGGTTTCTATAGCCCTGCCCACATCTCTGTAAATAGACTCTTTATTAAACTCTCCTCCAATATCCTGTTTGAATAGGCTAAATGTTCCCTGCTGGGACCCAATAGCCTTGAACTAAGCCAGGTCTTATGCAGTGTCAAAATACAAACCATGACTAAGCAGTGTCTTCATCTACATTCTGTGATTAGGAACTTAGTGTGGTTAGACCTTATCCCCAAAGCAGTGCCTCCCTGTAATCCCTCAGGTATTGGCCTGGCTACTCTGCCCTCACAGGACATGCGTCAGTCCAAATTTGGCAACTTGTTTGTTTCATGTATGGTAATTTTTAATGATTGTTAGGACTAAACAAAATACTTGCATAATTAATGAAATTGAGAAAGTTTTGTAAATATATACTGAATTTAGGTGATGTGAAGCATTTATTTAGTAAGTCGGGCATCCAATCAAAATTTCTCTAAATTCCTAACCTAACTTGACAAAAACATTTTCCTTTAAACCTGAATAGCTGAAGTAATTAAATCTATGATGTGATTCTAGACGGGGCTCTAGGCTGAGCTGAACTCAAAGAAACGATTTGTATGGATTTGTATGACTGTATCGGGTCTCATCTTGCAACCGTGTATTTGTCACATCAATAACAACAAAACAACGTTCAAAACAGCTTGTGTGGCCGGACATAAAATATTTGTCTAATAACAGATTCTTTCTTGTGAGGACTGTAAAATTTGGTTAACATAATTTTTTCATTATCACTTATGTGTTCATAAATCAGACATTATTACATTAATTTTTCTTGATTCCTAAATTTTGGTGTTTGTTTCAACTTTTAATTCTTAAGTATGCATTTACAATTGCAATCCTTTGTCATAGGCAATAGACAATATTATCTTATAATAGACAAGTAATATGAAAATGAATAGTAGAATGCAGATATTTAGACATATTTATAAAAAGTATTAATTTTCATAAAAATATAAGAAAATTGTTAGGCGAAATAACCTACAATTATTCTTCATGATCAAAGTTCATTAATATATACTTGCTTGTTTCAAGGCAGGGCATATTGTAACAACAATATAATATCTACTTTTAGTAGGCTGCTTTGGCTTATGACTGAATATAAAGTTCTTTGAGATCCTCAGAAGAACAGAGATATACAAGTGGAAATTATTAGAAAATCTATGGTGCCCTGATTGTAAAATATATGATATTCTACTTACTTATATCCAGTCACACTTCATTTTCTCCAGTCTCATCTAATACAGGTCATAGCATATTTGTGTTTACATTGCGGAGAGGCGGGAACATAACTCATGAAATCTTTCCTGTATTCTTCACTTCTTTTAACTATTGGGAATGTCAGGGCTTCATGAAAGACACTAATATTGACATTAATTTCTATGTATCGTGCAGACATTCTTTATAAAATCAAACATGCTGGGTCTTCTAATTTGGTAAAAATTTAATTTACTCACATCATTTATTATTGCTAAAATTTTGCAACGTTATAATAGAAATTCACACTAAATTCAAGCAGTGAGCCTTCAAAAGTATTCATACAACTCGAATTCCAAATTCTTGTCAAGTAAAATAAGTTGGGGGGCACAGACAAAAAGGGAACAAATTAGACTTTTCCTGTGGAGATAGAACACTCAGGATGCAATGAAATCAATCAAATTCCAGCAGCCACAGAAGGCTTGCACTAATGGAAACATTTTGTGTGTGTGTGTGCTCCTGAGATTTCGTTTGAAAAAGCAAAGGAGTTTAATTAAATGTGGATTGAGACTCCCAACCACCAAGTCAAACCCATATGATGATAGATGTAAGTAGCTTTCTAGCTCTAAGACTACACACTTAATCCATCTATATTTTTCAGCTGCCAGAAATTAAATAAATAAATAAATCCTGCACTTAACATTTACTTGATGCCTTGCTTTTTTAAAGACTGAAATGGCAAGTCAGATGAAGGAAAACATAGCTAAATAGGTCATGGTTGAGAAACCCCCCCGTCTGTTCTGGGCCCCCTCTCTTACTCTTGCTGAGAGATTGGCCAACACAATGTGCTCACGTTCATGCTCACCATATCAGTGTAATAGAGAGTCTCTTGGGGCTATTACTTCACTGCCCATATATTTTAAATGTAAATTAGAACACCTACTGAAATGGATTGAAAAGAAAAATCATAAGATCAATTTCACAGGCCAAAGGAGAGCAAGCTCATAATATGGAGAGTCAAACAATAGAGCACATAAAATAGCAAGGATGTTAGGCAATTTGCCCCAAAGTTCCATATTCTGGATGACCTAAAGTCCATTTGCATATGCCGCCGTGTTGCCATTGTAGTGCTTTGTTTTTTTCCTTCAGTAGTTGTAGGGCTGTGTGGAGATTCAACCTTTGCAGCTTATAAAAGGCTTTCTGCCAGGCACCTTCAGTTAAAAATTGCATTAGCATAACAACAAATGTTACAGGTAATCACCTCAGTGTCATATACTTATTGTAATCATCGTCGAACTCTGTGGATCAGAGTCCCCACGCCCTGTGGCAGGAGTTCCTGGATGTGCCTCTGGGAGGGAACAGCCAGATGCCTAATGAGAGGGTCCAGCGTACATATAACATTGTTTTGCTTTGTTTTTGTTTTTCATTCCCTCTGATCACATTCCCAGTAACATCCATTTTTTAAAAATTGAGGTAGAGTTGACTTACAGTATTACATTGATTTTAAGTGTACAACATAGTAATTTGATGTTTTTATAGAATATACTTCATACATGGTTATTATAAAATATTGACTGTATTTCCTGTGCTGTACATTACATCCTTGTAACTTACTTATTTTATACCCAATAGTTTGTACCCTTTAAACCTTTTCACCTCTTTTGCCCCTTCCCCCACCCTTCTCCCCTCTGTTTGGTGTATCTGTGAATCTGTTTCTGTTTTATCTGTTCATTTGTTTTATTTTTTAGATTCTACATATATGTGAAAACATACAGTATTTGTCTGTCTTATTTCACTAAGCATAATACTCTCCAGGTCCCTTCCTATTGTCTCAAATGGCAAAATTTCATTTTTAAAGTTAGATATAAGGCATAGATTTAGTGATTCTGTGCATACACTTTGGAGTTATGTGCATCTGGGTGTGAATGATTGTACCGTTTGCCCACCTCATGGATGGGCAAGTGACTTCACACCATAAAGCCTTTCTCATCTATAAAAGGGAATGATGGTAATGACACTTAACCCACAGGGTGGTTGTGAGGATTAAATTAAATTACACATGTAGGTAGTCTAGCCAGCTGCCCAGGGCTATAGAAGGTAACTGATTTTATAAGTAGCTTCAATGTTGTTTTTCTTCCTGCATCTCTCATTTGCTTCCAATCAACCCTCCACACTGTTCATTTCTCTCTCCTGCTTTCCCACATGTGTCTTTTAGTCCACAGGACAAAGGTGCAGAGTCCTCCACGTCTAGACTCAGGCCTCCATTCCAGGGTCACCTCCCATCTGTGCCCCTACGAGCTCTGCCATCCAGACCCACTGAGGTTTTCACCATCTGCACCACTGAGGGCCTCTCCTAGATCCATGTCTTTGTGTGTGCTGCTCTCTCCTTTGTGTGAACGAACTCTGGCTCACTTTCTGGGACTGTACTCAAGTGTCACCTCCTCTTCTCCACGTAGGTTTCTTTTTTCTCTGTGTTCTCAATGACCTTGATGGCACTGATCTCCTTGTACTGTAATTACTGCCTATGTGTTCGTATCTTTCACCAGATGACACTGATCAGAGATCAGCTACAGGTATCTCTGGAGTTCTGTTCTTTTCACTTTCCAGCTCTTGTCCTAATGTACTGACAGTCATACCACAGGAGTTTAATACATGTTTGTTAGAGGCCCGGGCACCTGTGACACTGAAATAGGTAACAGCCATATGCTTCTGTTAAATTCAGTGTTGTTCAGCATGGTGACTATAAGTTAACAATACTGTATTGCATATTTGGAGGTTGCTAAGAGAGAAGATCTTAAATGTTCTCATCACAAGGGAAAAAATTCTAACTATGTCTGGAGATGGATGTCAACTAGACTTCTTGTGGGTGATCATTTTATAATATATACAAATATCAAGTAGTTATGTTGTACACCTGAAACTAATATAACGTTACATGCCAATTATATATCAATAAAAAATAAAAACAAGACAAAAACCTTGATTGCCAGCCACCTCCCAAAAAACAACAAAATTCAATATATGTTCATGCACTATTCACAAGTAAGACAATCCCTGCCCTCTAGACATTAAATGTTTTCAAGGAGAAATGAACATGTAAACAGATATAATTGCCATATAACATACAGTGAAAAAGGCTGTAATGGGAGCTCAGGAGAGGGTCACTTATTTCAACAAGAAAAACTTAAAAAAACTGTTCTGAGAGAGGGGAAACCTGTGTTTCAAAAGAACATCTCTAGAGCATTATTGTTATTGTTTATCTTTTTTTTTTCAAATTTGTAAGTACAGCAAATTGCAAATATATGATCAGTGAGGATGTCTATGAACTTAATATTCTGGTTAACATAAGCCACTCTATGTAGAGATTATTAGTCTTGGGTTACAATTTTAAATAATTCATATTAACATATTCTTAGCACTAACATTAAATTGACCATAACTGCATCTTTGATAGTTCAGAGGCACTTTAGAATGCTGCAGTGGCTCAAGGTCAGTGTGAAATACTTGTAACACATAAAGAAAATGGTTATTTGAACATTGTTTGGATTATCTTTAAGTAAGCATTTATTGAGACATCTAGAATTTTGCCACCCAATACATATGATTACCTAGTTGAATGTCAAAAGGCCATTTGCTGTTGTAAATAACATAATAGCATACCTACTCATATGCCCTCTTTTCCTGCATCTCCTCCACATTTAAGAAAACAACTCTAGGGCTTTCTAGGGTGCAGTGGTTGAGAGTCCGCCTGCCGATGCAGGGGACATGGGTTCGTGCCCTGGTCCGGGAAGATCCCACATGCCGTGGAGCGGCTGGGCCCGTGAGCCATGGCCGCTGAGCCTGCGCGTCCGGAGCCTGTGCTCCGCAACGGGAGAGGCCACAGCAGTGAGAGGCCCGTGTACTGCCAAAAAAAAAAAAAAAAGAAAAGAAAACAACTCTATAGGACTAGATGTGTGGACATGAGGAATTTCTGCAAAATTAGAGAGATGACCATTTTGTTAATTTTTAACAAATTCTTTTTAAAGTTTTATTAAATTGACACAGATAAGTAGATGGAAAGATTTCAGATGAATCACTAATGTAGTGAATAGCTGGAATAAATTTCCATTAAGAATTGCACTTCTGTTTTCGTGTAATTCTTGTTGGGTTAGCAATTCTTTGAGAACTCTTTCATATTAAATGTCATTCATATACAGAGATAATTAATTCTTAACCATTTTTTCTTAGCATTTTTTTTCTGTCTACTAAATCCATTCAGGAAGTGTTTACAATTTATCTTTCCTTGAGACTCATATTTTTTCCTAAAAATTTTAGAGGAGATTACACATAAATATTTAGTCTACAACCCCATTACTAATATCTGTAGGAATATTGAGAGTCAACCAGTCATTGAAGCATTAAGTGGAAACAGAAGTAACAGTATCTTTTTATATTTTTTGGATGTATGTATTATGGATTGTACATATTTTGGTTTGGATCCATGTGTTAGCCATATGAATTATGGCTAAATTATGCACCAAACTGAAAGTGAGGTATATGAAAAATAAACTAAGGAAATTACAGGTCATTATGAAGAGTTAATTAACAACCATAAACTTGCTTCTTTTTACTTGCCTTTTGTAAGTATGTCTTCCTTCTCTACAATAAACATGGACACCCTCCTGAGCCTACTTCAGGATTCATCAGGAATAGGGACTATATACATGATTACACAGCAAATGAAAATATTTAGTGGCACACAAAATGGATTGATTTCACTGCATTAATGTCACTCCTTCCAAAGACAACAGTAGCCCAAGCAGAGCATGAACACAAACAAGCAGAGGGCACCAGCTTCTGCTGCTGTGTTCCTGCGGCTCCTGGCAGACGCAGGCATCTGCTGCTCTCAGATTACAGCTGCAAGCTTCCAAAAGCAGCTGTGGATGGAAATAAGTTTTAATTCTGAGTGAATACAAAAAGGACTCTTCTAAAAACATTCATTTTACAGTACACAGTAGCCTGGCTAAAATAGCAGCATTCTTTTTTTACTCTCATTCTTATAAAAATGAAGACAATAATTGGAAAATACACAGTAACAAGCTATTATTCTCCCTTTCTATCTTAATCTGCTTCCAGAAGAGGGAGGTGAAAGAAAGCTCTTTTTGTGTATGTATGTTTTATTTTGTTTTTATTCAATAAGATAAAAATACTTTGTTTTATAGGTTTTTTTTTAATTCCTGTGGCTTAAAAATCAAAATGACATATAAAGGATATAAGTGGGAAATAACCACATTTTGTGTGTCTTTTGTATCCTTCAGTGTTTCTTTATATATGAAGATATATTATTTCTCCACTTTCCTGCAAAAAATTGCATACTACAAAGATTGTTTTACACCTTCCTTTTTTGCCTATATCTTGAAGATTTCTTCCGTATTAATATAAATGAATGTTTGCACAGTATTCCATTTTGTAGATATGCAACTTTTTCTGCAGTAATTACTTTTAAGGTTAGAAAAATGCAAGCTGTAAGGTTCATGAATTTCTTTAAAAATAAAAGCTTTTAAATTTGATGAGAATATGTTAGACCAAAGATGAAAAAAGAGTTTAAATCCACTGCTCTAAGATCGTCAATGAATGGTAGAGCCACAAATCAAGAGATGATAGCTTCATGTTCATATTGCAAAATATTATTGGTTCCATGCATTAAAAGTAAGCACACACGTACACTTTATATACCAGTATGACAGTTGCTATCTCTGAATACAAAGATCATTCAAGAACCGGCCACAAAAGCAATTATTTAAAAATTTATTGAGATTATACTTTGCTTCATAATACTGTACTATTTTTAATGACTTGTTATGTTAATGTTTTTTTCTTTCCTTCTAAGTTAATAAACTCTTTCTCTTCTATGTCTGCTGTAAATACGGGGCAGAGCTGAGCATTTTGGGAATTTGCAAAGGAGTTTAGTCTTTGTGGCAATACATATTTTTCTGGATATTGTTAAGGCTGTGTTATTTTCTTGATATTCTTTCGGATTATCTGAACCACTAGTTCTCTCTGTAGAGTAAGTAAATTAAAACCGAGGATATCCACATAATTCTCAAAGAGACTTGATGATATCCAGCCATAAAGAGAGAAATGCAAATGAGAAAAGGACCTTTGGGACTCTGTCAGCAAGTGCAGAGCAGTTAAGCAAAATTGTCCAATGTAGAGCTAGGCCAGGATTTGGTTTCAGGAATGTTGATTCTGACTGGTCCTCTGGTTCTTAAGAGTCACTGCTTTATCAGTAAAGAGTTTGAAAACAAACTCTATAAGCACTAGGGCAGATAGAAGCAGGGGGACCATTGGCAGGCTATTGCCACACTCTAAGCAAGAGATGGTGGTAGCTTACACCAGGTTAG
Organism: Mesoplodon mirus; assembly: GCF_964341445.2. Taxonomy (NCBI): domain Eukaryota; kingdom Metazoa; phylum Chordata; class Mammalia; order Artiodactyla; family Ziphiidae; genus Mesoplodon; species Mesoplodon mirus. The sequence goes on from NC_138996.1 coordinate 26,324,689, forward strand.
CTAGCAAGCATGAGAGATGGTTGTGTTGCAGACATACTTTGAAGGTAGAGCAAATAGAATTGTCTGATGGTTTGAATGTGGGGTGTGAGAAGAAGAAAGATGTCAAGAATAACTCAAATTTGGGGGCCTGAGAAGTGAGAAGGATGGAATTGTTATCAGCATTGGTGAGGACGACAGTGAAAAAAAAGATGTAAGATGAAAATTAGGGGTTGAGTTTAATTTGCTATTGTCACAACCAAGGCATGTAATAAAGCATTACCAAAACTGAATTGATTTAAAGAACAGTCATATATTCTTCGTCATCTGACTGAATTGGCTGCTGTCAGCTAGTAGGAACTAAGCTTGCCTATGTGTGGCTCTAGGCTATGGGTTAGGACATAGTTGCTCCACTGTCTCCTTGGACAAGCAGGAGGGTTGAAGCATGTTCTCAGGGGGCAGAAGACTCAATTTTCCTTAAAGCCTAGGCCCAGAACTTGCACATTGCCACTTCCCACCACACTCCATTGACCAAAGCAAGTCACCGTATCAAGCTCAAAATCAAGGGGCTGTCACTAGATGGCCAAGTGCAAGGATATGAGTCTGGAGTTCATGGGAGCAGACTGGGCTGCAGACAGAAACTGAGGCATCTCAATGGTGAAAAACTGAAACCATATCTACTAAGATCAGGAACAAGACAAGGTTGCCCACTCTCACCACTATTACTCAATATAATTTTAGAATTTTTAGCCACAGCAATCAGAGAAGAAAAAGAAATAAAAGGAACCCAAATTGGAAAAGAAGAAGTAAAGCTGTCACTGTTTGCAGATGACATGATACTATACATAGAGAATCCTAAAGATGCTACCAGAAAACTACTAGAGCTAATCAATGAATTTGGTAAAGTAGCAGGATACAAAATAGATGCACAGAAATCTCTTGCATTCCTATACACCAATGATGAAAAATCTGAAAGTGAAATTAAGAAATCACTCCCATTTACCATTGCAACAAAAAGAATAAAATATCTAGGAATAAACCTACCTAAGGAGACAAAAGACCTGTATGCAGAAAATTATAAGACACTGATGAAAGAAATTAAAGATGATACCAACAGATGGAGAGATATACCATGTTCTTGGATTGGAAGAATCAACATTGTGAAAATGACTCTACTACCCAAAGCAATCTACAGATTCAGTGTAATCCCTATCAAACTACCACTGGCATTTTTCACAGAACTAGAACAAAAAACTTCACAATTTGTATGGAAACACAGAAGACCCTGAATAGCCAAAGCAATCCTGAGAAAGAAAAATGGAGCTGGAGGAATCGGGCTCCCTGACTTCAGACTATACTACAAAGCTACAGTAATCAAGACAGTATGGTACTGGCACAAAAATAGAAATATAGATCAATGGAACAGGATAGAAAGCCCAGAGATAAACCCACGCACATATGGTCACCTTATGTTTGATAAAGTAGGCAAGAATATACAGTGGAGAAAAGACAGCCTCTTCAGTAAGTGGTATTGGGAAAACTGGACAGGTACATGTAAAAGTATGAAATTAGAACACTCCCTAACACCATACACAAAAATAAACTCAAAATGGATTAAAGACCTAAATGTAAGGCCAGACACTATCAAACTCTTAGAGGAAAACATAGGCAAAACACTCTATGACATAAATCACAGCAAGATCCTTTTTGACGCACCTCCTAGAGAAATGGAAATAAAAACAAAAATAAACATATGGGACTTAATGAAACTTAAAAGCTTTTGCACAGCAAAGGAAACCATAAAGAAGACGAAAAGACGACTCTCAGAATGGGAGAAAATATTTGCAAATGAAGCAACTGACAAAGGATTAATCTCCAAAATTTACAAGCAGCTCATGCAGCTCATTACTGAAAAAACAAACAACCCAATCCAAAAATGGGCAGAAGACCTAAATAGACATTTCTCCAAAGAATACACACAGATTGCCAACAAACACATGAAAGAATGCTCAACATCGTTAATCATTAGAGAAATGCACATCAAAATATTACAATGAGGTATCACCTCACACCAGTCAGAACAGCCATTACCAAAAAATCTAGAAACAGTAAATGCTGGAGAGGGTATGGAAAAAAGGGAACCATCGTGCACTGTTGGTGGGAATGTAAATGGATACAGCCACTATGGAGAACAGTATGGAGGTTCCTTAAAAAACTACAAATAGAACTACCATACAACCCAGCAATCCCACTACTGGGCATATACCCTGAGAAAACCATAATTCAAAAAGTCATGCACCAAAATGTTCATTGCAGCTCTATTTACAATAGCCAGGACATGGAAGCAACCTGAGTGTCCATCAACAGATGAATGGATAAAGGAGATGTGGCACATGTATACAATGGAATATTACTCAGCCATAAAAAGAAATGAAATTGAGTTATTTATAGTGAGGTGGATGGACCTAGAGTCTGTTATACAGAGTGAAGTAAGTCAGAAAGAGAAAAACAAATACCGTATGCTAACACATATATATGGAATCTAAGAAAAAAAATGGTCATGAAGAACCTAGGGGCAAGATGGGAATAAAGACACAGACCTACTAGAGAATGGATTTGAGGATATGGGGAGGGGGAAGGGTACACTATGACAAAGTGAGAGAGTGGCATGGGCATATATACACTACCAAACGTAAACTAGATAGCTAGTGGGAAGCAACCACATAGCACAGGGAGATCAGCTCGGTGCTTTGTGACCACCTAGAGGGTTGGGATAGGGAGGATGGGAGGGAGGGAGAAGCAAGAGGGAAGGGATATGGGAACAGATGTATATGTATAACTGATTCACTTTGTTATAAAGCAGAAACTAACACACCATTGTAAAGCAATTATACTCCAATAAAGGTGTTAAAAAAAAAGAAAGAAACTGAGGCATCATTATTGTACAAATAATATTTATGTATTTTTTTTGGCCGCACCCTACAGCTTGCAGGATCTTAGCTCCCCGACCAGGTATCAAATCCACGCCCCCTGCAGTGGAAGCGTGGAATCTGAACCACTGGTCTGCCAGGGAAGACCAGTATTTAATGCTTAGAGATAGGATGAGATTAGCAAATAAGTGAGTGTGATGGAGAAGAGGTTCAAGGTCTGAATATCTTGGAACTCAGAGTTTATATAGTCAGGATGAGGAGGAAGAACTCAAAACTGAGACTGAAAAGTTGCTGCAAAAGAGGTCAGATGAAAGCCTGGAGAGTGTTAAGTCCTGGAAGCCAAGTGAAGAATGCATAGTAAGGGAGAAAAAGTGATTGACTATGTCAAATATTGCATATAAGACAAGTAAGACTGGAGTTAGAAACGCTGGGGTTGTTGGTGACATTGATGAGAACAATGAGACAAAACTCTGATTGGACTGAATTTAATAGAAAATAGGAAAAGAGAGATTTGTTACAATGAATAGAAACATTTTCAACTAATTTTACTCTAGAGATGAGAAAGAAAATTGGGGGATTCGACAAAGGGTAAAGTGGGACTAAGATATTTTGGGGGAAGAATAAAAGCATGTTAGTATAGTGTTGGGAATGATCCAATAAAGAGAGAAAACTGCTGAAATCAGTGATACGTGAAGTGCAGAGGGAAGAATTGTGGAAGCAATGACCTTGAATAAAGGAGAAGGGCTAGATGTAGTGCCAAATTTGAGGGCTTGATCGTAGGAACACAGTTGATTTATAGCAGCGGTTCTCAGCCCAGGGACATTCTGCCCCCATCCTCACCCCAGGGAATATATGGCAATAACTGGAGGGTTTTTTTTTTGCGGTACGCGGGCCTCTCACTGCTGTGGCCTCTCCCGTTGCGGAGCACGGGCTCTGGACACGCAGGCCCAGCGACCATGGCGCACGGGCCCAGCTGCTCCGCAGCATGTGGGATCCTCCCAGATCAGGGCACGAACCCGTGTCCCCTGCATCGGCAGGTGGACTCTCAACCACTGCGCCACCAGGGAAGCCCATGGAGATATTTTTTGATTGTCACAATTGAGGAGTGCTACTGAAATCTAGTGGGTAGAGGTCGGAGATGCTGCTAAACATCTTACAGCACAGAACACAGCTTCTCCACAGTAAGTATTATCTGGCCCAACATGTCAGTAGTGCTGAGGTTAAAAAGTCCTGATTTAGAGTGACAGAAGGAAACAGAGCGTATACGGGCACTGATGCTGGTGGGAGGCTAGATGTGGCGATGGGAGCTTCAGAAATTCTCCTTCTCATCGTGTGGTGGTTAATTTTACGTCACCTTGGCTAGGCTGGGATGGCCTGTTGTTTGTTGAAACACCAGTCTAGATGTTGCTGGAAGGGTTTTGTTTTTCGATGTAGTGAACATTTAAATCAGCAGACTTTGAGTAAAGCAGGTCCCTCTACATGATATAGGAGACGTCATCCAATCAGTTGAAGGCCCTAAGACTAAAGTTTCCCAAAGAAGAGACAGTACTGCCTCAATACTACAATGTAGAAACCTTGCCCCAGTTTCCAGCCTGTAAAGTTTGGACTCAAGGCTGCAACATCAACTCTGATCTTAATTTCCAGCCTATAGATTTAGGAACTTCTACAAACTCCCACAATTGCATGAGCCAATTCTTTAAAATCAGCCTCCCTCTCTCTCTCTCTCTCTCTCTCTCTCTCTCTCTCTCTCGCTCTCTCTCGCTCTCTCTCGCTCTCTCCCCCTCTCTCCCCCTCTCCCCCTCCCCCCTCTCCCTCTCTCCCTCTCTCCCTCTCTCTCCCTCTCTCCCTCTCTCCCTCTCTCCCTCTCTCCCTCCCTGGAGAACCCTGAATAATAATACCCATTCCTCCTTTTTTTTTTTTTTTCCAGAGAAACAAGAAGCAAAATTGTCAGGTGAAAGTGAGCATAATAGGGAAGTATTGCAGGTTAGAGTGGACAAGGGGGAGGTCATTTGATTGCCTAGCTGTTTTAAATAACAACTTGATGTTAATGGTCATACATTTGAAATGATTGCAGTCAGCATGTATGTGTGCTTTAGTGTCATCCTATTTGACCTTGGTGGGGACAGATGTAGATTGTTCACATGTAGCTGTGCTGGGTGGGCTAAATAGAAAGGTAAATATGATCGGTGTTGGTTTTGCTAGGGAACTGAGATGAAAAAAGGGGAAGGGAGTTGAAGATGTGGGTATGGGAGTGATTATAAAAGATCGACCACATAATTTCATCTGGATAAAAAGGGGAATCAGAACAAGGAGTTAGAGACGGTGAAAAGGTGAGTCCTTTAAGGAAATGCAGGTTCTTGTGGGGTAGAAGAATTGTGTTTTAGAGAAAGTATTCTAGAACAATAAGAGGTAGTAGAGGGAGCATGTGACGCAGGCAGTGACGATTACGAGGAGTTTGACAAAGTCTAGGATATGACAATGAGAGGGAGGTGGACAAGAGCATTTGAAAGGAGGTCAGAGTGCCAAGTGGCCTGTTTTAGAAGAATTATCTTATGTGGATATTGAAATCACTAAGAATAATGAATCTATAGTATGAGAAAGAAGGTCAGGAAGCCAGGAAGTAAGATCTTCCAGGAATGAGAGAAGTGAGATGCCAGTCCTAGCTGCCTACAACTCAGAGTGGTAGTAGGTGGTCCGATGCCATTCGATTCCAAGCCTGGAGGTTCTATGGAGGAAAGAGGGAAAATCATCTAGAAGGAGCAAGGAGGAGCAAGAGTGTCCCCACCAGAAGGCCTATAGGTGTTACATTTGAAGGAGAAAAACAGCATCACTCAGAAGGGCTGAGGGAGGAGCAGTGTCTGGAAGCATAGACAAAATTCAATAGAACCAGAGAGCAAATAATCTTTTTTTTTTTTTTGGTTGCACCAGGTCTTAGTTGCAGCAGGCGGGCTCTTTAGTTGTGGCAGGCGGGCTCCTTAGTTGCAGCTCGCCGGCTCCTTAGTTGTGGCATGCGAACTCTTAGTTGCGGCATGCATGTGGGATCTAGTTCCCTGACCAGGGTTCGAACCCAGGACCCCTGCATTGGGAGCACAGAGTCACAACCACTGTGCCACCAGGGAAGTCCCAGAGAGCAAATAGTCTTTTCTGCCAGCTCCATTTAGAAAAGTTTCAAAAGAGAATTTTAAATTGGCCCAGCTTGGGTCACATGTCCATCCCTGGCCAGTTGTGTCCAGGAGGACAGGGTATTAAAATTGGCAATACTTACCAGCACCACATTTCTTGAAAGAGTTAAATGTGAAAAACTTTAAAAAGAAAGGGAAGAGAGTAAAATTAAAGCAGGCCAAAGTAACATGACACAAAAAAGCTGCTTTTTTCAAGAAAAGAGTTATAATAATATAACATAGTCTGTAGTATGGGTAACAATACATCCTTATGTTACTTGGGAGTTTGGGAACAGGAAGAAGAAAGAAGTGAGCCAACATACTAAGAATATTAAAGACCCTGAATCTAAAATCCATAAATCCTAACTGTTCCTTGAATTTATTTTCTTATTCTTTTCTCATTGACACACTACCGTATTCCCTTTTAAATCGGTAGAGTTCATCACTGTAGACATATTCTGAAAGGTGGCTCTTTTTAGATTATGGAAGTAGTAAATTCAGAGGAAGTATTTTGATAAAGTAGGCAGTTGTGGCTTGTTCCAAATCTATATCATTTAAGTGCAGCAGAGAGTTGAATAGCATTGCTCAGTGGATATTATGAAAAAAATTGATTGGTCAGGTTAGGCTATTATCACCTTACCCAAAGAACTGGAGTTCTAATCCCATTGCATGATTATTCAACTTCCCAGTTCACCTGAATATATGCACACAGCTTTTAATGATCAGCTTCTGAATAGGAGAGGGGCAAATTGGAAGAGATAGAAAGTCAAAGTGGATGTCTATTAATGCAACTCACAGTTCAAACACCTAGAGTGAAACAGGACAGCGATGGAAAAGAAGAAAGTTAACAAAAGATGCCAGCGCCTTGACCTGGAACAGAAATCTCAGTATTCATCACAGGCAAGGAATTATACCACAGGAATCCCTTAACATTTTTTTTTTTTTTTTTTTTGCGGTACGCGGGCCTCCCACTGCTGTGGCCTCTCCCGTTGCGGAGCACAGGCTCCGGACGCACAGGTTCAGCGGCCATGGCTCACGGGCGCAGCTGCTCCGCGGCATGCGGGATCCTCCCGGACCGGGGCACGAACCCGCGTCCCCTGCATCGGCAGGCGGACTCCCAACCACTGCGCCACCAGGGAAGCCCCCCTTAACATATTTTTAAATGCCTTTTCAGCAGATGTCTTAAATTTGAGTCTAGTCTTGACTCTAGCTAATTAGTTAACTGGGAGCAAGCCACTCACCATTTTTGAACCTTGATGAATAAATTTCAAAAATTGTAAACTGATGTGAAACATTAATTATTGCTTTTATCATGATATTCTGTAATATATGGTTATACAATATATGCGTGTATATTATATATATATACATACATATATATTAGATACATACATGATATGAGCTGGGGATATTTAATTTTATTTAGGGTCTATGCACTGCTTATTAACTGTAGCCATAGGCAACAGGCCTGACGTCTCAGAGCTCATGTTTCTCCATTTGTACCTATGCAGAGTTGTTTGGAAGGTTACACAATTTTATATAATTTCTGCCACCTATAGGTACTTAAAACAAGAAATTAGTAATTATTTTCATGTAGTTTCATATTCCTTCGCTTTAAATGTTATCACATATTTGAAGATTTGGAGTTATCTAAATCTTCTACCCTTCGTTTTTAGCTCTAAAACGCAAAAGAGGAATGATACTGTATACATTTCCACTATCGGGCTTTATATCATTATCTCTGTACTGCTAGCACTGGATGGAATAGAAAATTTGAACTTACTGGGAAAAATTGTGACTCAGAAATGGGAATGAGTCATATCAAGTACTTCTCAGAAAAGTGTGCCATGGGAATGAATGGTTACACTTCTACAGCCACAGATCACTAGGCTTGAGGCAGTGTGTTCTTGTAACAGCAGTGATTTTTCTAAGTAGATTAGGATCTTCTGTCAACTGTGAAAGAAACCATCTTTAACTCTGTTTACCATCATTTCTGGCAGAAAAATGTGGAAGGACTCCATGATCTCCTACTAGGTTCCTTTAAAAATTAAATGATACTGGCAGAAATACAGAAACTGGACTGGCAAGCAACTGCCAAGCTCATGACTGTATGTTTAAATAAATGATGTTACACTTAAAATAAATATAAATATGATGATACATAATTCAAGTATTTTATTCTGATGTACTTTTAATATACCATTATGTGCTCATACTTCAGTGTAATTTCCATTGCATTTTTGTGTAAATTTTTTAGCACCTTTATTGTTATATAATTGATATACCATAAAATTAACCATTTGAAATTTACAATTCAGTGGTTTTTAGTATATTTACAGAGTTGTACAAGCATCACCACAATCTAAGTTTGAAGCATTTTTATCCACTCAAGATAAACACCATATCTGTTCGTATTCACTCCGTAATCCTTCCTTCCCCACTCCCCCAGTTCTGGTCACTAGGCTAATATTCTTTCTTTACAGATTTGTTTGTTCTGAACATTTTATGTATGTGGGGTCATACGATATGTGGTCCTTTGTAACTGACTTCTTTCACTTAACATAATGTTTTCAAGGTCCATTCATATTGTAGTATGTATTGGTACTTTATTCCTTTTTGTTGTCAAATAACATCCAGGTATTTATGTATCTATTCATTAGTTAAAGAATATCTGTGCTGTTTCCACTTTCTGCTACTTTGGATGATGCCACTATGAACATTTATGTGCAAACTTTTGTGTGGACACATATTTTTAGCTCTTTTGGGTATATACCTAGGATAGAAATGTTGGGTTAAACTCTGTTTAACATTTTGAGGAACTGCCAAAATAATTCCAAAGTGGCTGTGCCATTTCATATTTTCATCGCAGTAAATGAGGATTCAAACTTCTCTACATCCTTGTCAACACTTGTTATTGTCTGTATCTTTGTTTATAGCCATCCTAGTGGGTGTGAATTATTATCTCATATGGTTTTGAGTTGCATCAGTTTTAGTAGCATCAGAGAACTGTGGAAACACCACGTACTAGGGGGACTGTGGTTCAGAGAGGAGAGAACCTTGAAAAGGTGAGCTGATTATCTGCAAGGATATTTTTTGGAGAGCATTTACAATGTTGGATGTGATGGTCTGAGAATATGCCCTTGGCCTGTGTTGAAAGCTATAGGGGCAGGGAGCTACCATGAGAACAGGAATGAACCAGATAATAGACTGAGTCTTAATAAACTGAAACCAAAGCTTTACTCAGCTCAGTTTTAAGGTGACCAGCTCCCCTCTCTATTTGTCTAGCAGAAGAATGTGTAAAAGCTCTCAAACTCAAAATTTTTTTAATATACAATATTTTGGTTTTAAAAATATTTCTGGGTTTACTAATATAAAGAATCAGATAATATATACCAAGGGAAAGAATCAACAGACCTAAAAAGACCTATAGACGACTCAAATGTTAGAGTCAACAGACAAGGGCAAGATAACTATGATTAATATATTCAAGGAAAAGGAAAAGTTGGGAAATAGATGAAAAGACGAAAATTTGTAAGATAATTGGACTCCATAAAATGAATAAATGGAAGTATTAGTATAGAAAAATTTATACCAGATATTGAGAACTCTATGAATGAATTTAACACAAGAATATAGAAAGCAATGGGCCTCCCTGGTGGCGCAGTGGTTGAGAGTCCGCCTGCCAATGCAGGGGATACGGGTTCGTGCCCCGGTCCGGGAGGATCCCATATGCCACGGAGCGGCTGGGCCCGTGAGCCATGGCCGCTGGGCCTGCACGTCCGGAGCCTGTGCTCCGCAACGGGAGAGGCCACAACAGTGAGAGGCCCGCATACCGCAAAAAAAAAAAAAAAAAGAATATAGAAATCAAATGTCAATATACAACTGAATTTTTTTCCATACTCTTGGATATTAAGTCATGTTTCTAAAAAATCCATGGGTTAAAAACAGAAATAAAATTAGAAATTAAACAACATTTATACTGAATACCATTGAATGCATAACCCATAAACCTATGAGATGTAGCCAATGCAGAGTTTAGAAAGAAATTTACTATTTGAGTGCATATTTTAGAAAATAAATACTAAAAAAAAAAAAAGCCAATGATCTAAACTTGATTTCAATAAACTAGGAAAGAAATCTAACCTACATAATGTAGAATGAAACATGCAAATAAGGTAAGAGCAGAATTCACTAAAATAGAGGGACTTCCCTGGCAGTCCAGTGGTTAGGACTCTGCACTTTCACTGTGGAAGGCCCGTGTTCAATCCCTAGTCAGGGAACTAAGATCCCACAAGCTGCGTGGTGTGGCCAAAAAAAAAGAAGAATTTACTAAGATAGAAAATAAATATACAATAGAGGAAAATTAACAAAGCCACAATTTAGTTCATTAAAAAATTAATAAAAGTGATAAATTGCTATCAAGACAAACCAATGGGCAAAAAAGAAAATATAAGTTACCAGTATCAAGAAAGAAAAAGAAAACTTTAGCATAAAAACTAGATTCACTAAAAAGAGAATGCAAACATGTTTTGAAAGAATTAAAGTCAATGATCTAGTCAGAGTGTAAATTGGGTCTTGTCATTTTTCTTTTAAAAAATCTTTAAAATTTTTCCCATTGTTCTGAGGATGAACAAGCGCAAGTATGATCTGCTCTTGTACATAACTTCAGCCCATCTGCTATTACTAGACCTACTCTTCTCTCTTCAAGCTGTAGCCAAACAGGCTACTGGCATCTTTCAGTTCTTTAGACATACAGAGTTCTAACCAGTGTCAGAATTTTCAGAAATGCTAGTGCCTCTGCCTTTGACTGGGTTAGATGAAGAATCTTGAATGGTCCCCTTACTTCTGGGAAAAGTTGAGGGTGTATTTTGCTATCTTGGTTTAACGTAATACGATTTTCTGGGATATAAAATAGTCTGTAGCATAATCTCTAAATATATTATTGCAGTGAGCCCTGTAATTTATTTTTCTTGAATTATAAAACTATTATATAGTGATTTAAAATATAGTCAATAAATACATAAAAGTAGAAAAGAGAAAAAAGCCAATCCAAAAAGATTGGATCCATAATCCAGTCTTCCAAAAGAAAAGTATTATTAACATTGAGTAGAGTTTTATACTATATATTTTTATATTATATAATTTAAAGTAATTTTCTACATTATTTTACTTTTTATGAGTCCATAACATTCCATCGTACGGTAATTTCATAAGTAACCATTTTCTTTCTGATGAAAATTGTTTTGAGTCTTTTCTATTGTAAATAATGCTTTGATAAACATCTTTTTTCATGAAGCATTTTCTGAATTTAGAATTATTTTCTTAGACCATATTTCCTAATTGTGTAACTACTATGTCAAAAAATATGCACAATTTGAGTGATTGCTACATAATACCAAATTACTCTCTAAAGAATAGTGCTACTGCCCACTTCATTAGAAGAGTATGATAGTGCCTGTTGCTATGACTGGATTTCCTCAATTTTTAAAATATTTTCTAATTGGGTAATAGAAACCATATTTTATTTTAAAGAAAAACTTCTATTTATTTTATTACAAGTACTTTCTATAGAGGTTCATAGTTGAGTTGCATTTTCCTTTGTATGTACATTTTTATTCATTTTTCTATTGCAAGAAAATTGTCTGATAACTTTTCAGACCACTTGAGATCATGAGCAGTTAAGTTACGTAGCCCACATACATAAAATAGAAAATAATGAATAGATGCCTTTTAGAAGAGAAGGGGGTATTTAGTTTTCAATGAAAAGTACTTGAATTGACTTTCAAAATATTCATCAAGTAGTTTATAGAAACTAACGATTCCTTAATTTGCTTTTCTTTACCCCCCTCATAAAGCACTCACTGTATTAGGCATAGTTAAAAGCACAGAGTTCCTAAGGCATGTCTGCTATGTACTGGAGAGAGGTTGCTGATAAAATTGTTAATTAGCAGCTTATCAAGATATCCATGTCACTGTGTACTGTCAAATGCCCATGGGCCAAATGTAAATTATTCATAAATTAACATAGGAAAAGCAAAAGCTAGGTCAGCAAGTTGAAGGTCTTATTTACCTGTCATACTAAAATGCTAATCAACCCATGATTATTAAAGATGCATATAAATAAAAATAATCTCTTCTGAACAAAAAAATGTACATTATAATGTACCTTAATTAGCTTAATAAAACTTCCAAATTAAATTTATAAAATTGTTAAAGATCACTCACAATTCCTCTTTGATAAATCTAAAATTTTTCTAGTGAAACCTACACAATGTAGCTTAAATAAAAAGAAATTCAGTTAGTTATGAAAAACACTAGAGGGAAAACCAAGAAAAACAAGGATCATTGTCTTACATCTCTAATTCCTATGAACTTTTTCTAAATTCTCTTCCATTAGTGTCATTTCTAAACACTATTGCAGTATTCAAAAAATTCATGTCAGACACATAGAATGGCATAAATGGCATTGGGGAAATCTCACAAAATTTATTTTCCACCAGTAACAAAGGGAAGAAAGACATTGTTCTGATTCATAAATGCTAACTTATACCTGCTTGGCAAACAACAGTACACCTGTACAACAGTATAGATATCTGTCACTCTCGGTTAGATACTTTAAGTTTTCATTAAGAATTAATTTTATTCCCATATGAGAAAAATAATATTGGCATGCAATAGTTGCATTTTAGATTTTCTACTATTGTAAACAGTTTATTAAGTATGTCAGATCATTTCAAATTAGTCAATGTCCATCGTGCCCTGTACTGTACTGTTTCTATCACTTACTAGAGACTAACATTATCACAACAAAAACATGAGGGAAGGGATGTGGGAACAGATGTATATGTATGACTGATTCACTTTGTTATAAAGCAGAAACTAAAAAAAAAAAAAAAAAAAAAATACAGCCCAGGTGCTGCTCTCCATGACATTGCAGTACTGGATATGTTGCTGATGGAACTGGGCTATTAGTTCATTAAACATCCTGTTAACAGCTTACTGTGCACTCAGCTCTGCTCCAAGAAACTGACCAAAGTATTTAGGAGAGTGTAAAAGATACTCAAATGGGTCCAAATCAAGAACTAACAAAAAATATGTGTTTTACTTATGGAGCATTTTTCATGTGATCTATCCAGTGTGGAATTCTTTTATTTATTATTATTATCATTATAAATTTGCTTTAGCCCTTATAACAATCTGGAAGAAAGTTATTTTTATGGAAATCACTTTATAGGTGAGGAAGCTGGGGCTTTGAGGGGTTGATAATATCACCAAGATCTTATAACTAGTAGTAAGTGTTGCTGAACCAGCTTTCTGGTCCCACAGCCTGTAGTTTTTGCCATCGTGCTACATCTATGGTGTTCAAGAGCGTGGTCATCTTCAAGGTCAGGCCATTGACTTCAGTGCCGCTTTACTCTGACAACAAGATTCAACATGTTGTGTAAATTGCTCTCTCTATAAAGAGAGTAAAAAAATAACCTGATCTCTTCCAGGAGCTTCCTGACTCCTATTTCTGATCTACAAAGCAGTAGGAATCTTTCCACTCCTGCTTTGCACTCTGATTAATATTTCATTTCATTTCTATTGCAGTGAACCAGACAATCAACTTTGGTCTGGTGCCCATCAGAGAAAGAGGGAGAAGGTTTGTGTTAAAATTTTTGAATAATAATCTTAATGGGGGCTTCCCTGGTGGCGCAGTGGTTGAGAGTCCGCCTGCCGATGCAGGGGACACAGGTTCGTGCCCTGGTCCGGGAAGACCCCACGTGCCACGGAGCGGCTGGGCCCGTGAGCCATGGCCGCTGAGCCTGTGCGTCCGGAGCCTGTGCTCCACAACGGGAGAGGCCACAACAGTGAGAGGCCTGTGTACCGCAAAAATAATAATAATAATAATAATAATCTTAATGGAATGCAGAATAAAGGATCAAAACAGTGGGAACATGAAACCCTATGGAACAACATCAATATAACACTTCCACACATAGCAGACACTCAGCGTTGAAAATTTTCAATAACCTGTTGATGGAATTGTATTTCTAAGGGAACAAGTCTGCGTTTCCGAGTTTTAATGAGCATTCACAATGTTAAAGCAATTTGCTTATTCCTCTTTAATTTATGCATATTGAATAGAACTTATTCAACCACCAGGAAATGTGCTCAGCCTTGTGACAGCTAAGACATAGAGGTGTTTGTGAACACTTTTGGAAAAGAAAGGTTCTGTCGATTAAAAGCAGAAGAGAAAGAAATCAGGGGTTTTGAGGATAGCAAATAACGAAGTAACCAAATCTGGTAACCAAGAAATGAGACAGAAAGTGGGCTTTGAGAGAAATCAAGTGAACTTGAAGATGCCCTTCTTGTCTCCTTGTTCAAATTCCCCTTCTTACCCTCAAATTCACAGAACTTTTGTGGAGGCCTTGGTTATCTCCAGTGTTTGGGATGGGGCTTGAGGCAATCTCAAGTAGATTCCAGGGGCTGGGAAATGTCAGCTGATATTAGGAATACACAAGCACAACCAGAAGTGTGTAGCCTGCGTGTTAGGAGGTTACCTGGCAGAAGGGGACGGGAAGAGAACAGAATGATCACTTTCATTTATGATACATTTCAGTCCATACGGAGATGCCTTGCCTGCTGTTCAGGTGATTCACTGATCTGTCCCATCCATCTACCTCTCTGGGTCATAGATTCACAGTGTTTTATGGTTATCGGGTCCACTGGACTCCAAACACAAGCCTCTTTTATGGATGAACGGCAAATTTATAGACAAAAGGACAAATAGGATGCTTGGAGATAGCATCTTTTGGCCTTTATAATCTTTCTGGAAAATTCAAGTCTATAAAAACACTTTCATAATGTACCAACAATCCAGAACCAACAACATTACATCCAGTTGTTACAGGGCTCACATAATAAAACTGTGGCACCTCTAGTCCAGTAAGTGTTTGGACCTGTCATCGCCCCCACTAGCTTTTGTTTTAAAAAATATCCAACCAGTATTTGTGGGAAAACACAACACAAAATGTCAGCAAATAAGTATCTTCGGTAGTTTTGTTCTCTCCCTGATGATTTCTAAAGATTGCCTGTACCTTTACACGTGGCTTATGGGTCCATAAAAGACTTTTCTTTCTTTTTTTTGCTAATTTTAAGGAATGTAATTTCTTTAAAGTACAATATTTATCATAAAAGATCGAATAAGGAAATTCGATGGAGAAGGCAAAATATCCAACCTGTAGAAACATACTATAAATAGTTCAGGAAAGTACATTTTGCAAAATTAATTGAACAATCTGCAGACAGGTTCCAGATGGTCAATCCTCCCTCTGCTCGAAGGCAGTGAGAAAGGCATGTGGGGGAAAGACTGTGACAAAAAACTTGAGGACGATAGTGCCCGTGGCTATTTGGTCATTAGCGAGAGTCTTTCCCTTGGCAAAATGGACAAGTACCATTGATTTTTATGAAATTTGAGACAGTTCCCAGAATTTAAGAAATTGCAACATTAAAAGAAAAGTTGGCTCAAGACTCTTAGACTCATCAGGTGGGGAGTGATCATGGTCTAGAACGTGACATTTGTTCTTAAATCCTGCAACCAAGGGAGTTTTTGTAACAGAGTAAAAGTAACACATGGTATCCTTATGTTAACAGCATTCAACTAGAGTCCTGAGAAACACCCTTGGTAATGAACATTTTGACCTTTGCAAATAATTCTCACTGTAATCATTTTGTGTATGAGCTCTGAAACCACAGAGCAGAGTTTCAATTCTGGCTCCACTCCTCAGTAATTGAGGGACTCTGGGTGTCAATTAACCTCTTTGTGCCTCTGTTAATTCACCTATAATGTGAGGATAATTATAGTATCTAACTCATCTATATGTGCAGGGATAATAGTAGTACCTTCCTCATAGAGTTGTTCCGAGACTTAAGATAATGTGTGAAGCATTTAGAACAGTAGATACTTAGCAAGGCCTCAATCATATTAGCTATTATATCTTTCTGAAATCCCAAGTTTACAAACAAGCAAGCCAAAGGTCAGAGAAGCTATATGCTTCAAATGATGGCTCCAGGAAGTGACAGGGCAGTGAATAAGAACCAGATCTACCTGATTACAAACACTTATTCTTTTCTACATCATCATATCACAGGTCTGCATATAGGTACAAATAAAAGAAGCAAAACAATCAGGTCCTTGGTTAGGTTAGGTGAATGAGAAGGAGAAAAGGAGGGCTGATTATGGTAGAACGGTGAGTTTATGACTCAGCAGTAAGGTTGTTTGAGCTGGTGACTTGGTCTGGGATATAAGTGTGAGAATGACTTAAAATGACATAAGAGTGGTGACATTTTGAAGCTATCCAAAATTTCATCTCACCTGGGTTGTGTGATATAGGATTGTAAACAAATCTCTTAATATTCTGTCATATTTTTGTCATTTGTAAATTCGAAAGAACAGACCAAAATCATCTTTTAGCCCCCTTTCACATTTAAATCTTTGACTCAGTTATATACAATTAGCATTAGCTTTTTGTCTGATCTAAACTTCTTTCACATTTTAAATGAATCCTTGCTATCTTATTCATGAATATTTATTGAGTCCTTACTAAGCATATAAACTATGACGATTATTATAAAAGTTAAAGAGATAAGTTTGCGTTAATCCTACTCTGAAGAATGTCACATTCTAGTAGGAAGGGCAAAGCATATGCACAAGACATTCAATATAAGGTAGAAAGCAATTATTTTTCTTTTAAACATATAAGTGAAATGCTACTGAAATTCAAACCTTGAAAGTTGTGGGGTTGGAGCAGGGTCTAAAATTGGAATGTGCAGACATAGAGGAGAAGAGAGATATTTTGAACAAGTTTAGAGAACATGAACTGCATGAACCAAACAGCTTTGCTGGAGTGTAGGCGGCTGTGCATGGAGAAATAGAAAATGAGGCACGACCTCTTGATAATAGGGACTGGGTCCATGGGGTCAGGGTAAGTACTTGAGAGCAGCCTGGGGAGAGCAGCTAGCCATTGCAAGTTTTAAGCAGAGGATGACCAGATTAGAGCTATCTTTTTAGGAGAAGAATCTGACAGCAGACGGTATAGCAGGGGAAAAGGAACTGAAGGAAGGTCAGCCAGGAAGGAATTGCCATAATTCTTAATCTGTATCACTGAACGGACAAATACGTGTCTTTGATTGGTGGACCTGGTTTAGCCCTTTACCAGCCCATTAATATACTAATTGAATGAATAAATAATGTTTTAAGATTAGAAAAAATGAAACAGTGCTCTGCTGACCCATAATAAAACTCAATAGACTTGAGCTGACAAGGATTAAGGTAATCCTAACAAAAGAATAATAGCATTATAGAAAGCAGATTAAAGAACAGGAGTGTTTTTGTTCACATGACCAAAAATACCATCTAATCCATTAAAATGTCCATGTTATTTTCAGACTGGACCTGTTTAATATTTTATTTTTACTCATTTCCATACATGCAATCAAAACTCCAATATATTTCACATCCAGGCTTGTGCTGTGAAATATGATAGTCTGTTCAATCAATATTATAATAACACAGCCTCAAAAAATTTACACATAATCTTTCAGAGTTTCCTCCACAATCTGTTTGTTGTATAATAGGTTGGTGGGTCCATTTACAACATTTCTTCCCTGCTTCAGTTCAGTTTTGGGAGTGTGTATAGAGGGCCCAAATTAAATAAAACTAGATGAGGTGAGTCATTTAAGCGCTACTGAGCATGAGTCTTTATTGATGGCTATATAGGAGCCTGGTAGATATAAGGACTGTATTTAACAGGTCTCTTCTCCTTAAGCAGTTTATCTGACACTATTAAACATGAGTAAAACATATTTTTTCTACTCATCCCAGGACTCTTGGTAAATGAGAACTTGCAAGCAAACACCAGAGCTTACAAAATTATCAGCTCTTATATAGTTGATTGATATTGCAATTTAAAAATCTGCCTAAATGTCTTTGTAGTTTCCATATCTTTCGTTATGTGACCAACTTTCTTGGAAAGAGGGAGAGATAGGTTCCCCAGCCTCTCCCTTAGAACCAAAGAGACCTTACCTCTCTTAGAGAAATGCCTCTCCCATCCCATTTTTACCTGCCTTTTTATCGTGAGTCACAGCCCAGGCAAAGAATGTGAAGGTTACCTGAGTGGTTACTATGGAATGTCTTATACAGCTCACTGTCTAGGAGTAAATGCTTCTGGTGTTGAGCAGCTTGCCCATTTTGCTTCTCCACAGCCATTTAAATGCATTTGGAGAGGCCCTCTTATCTGGTTCAATTAAGTCTTCTTGCAAACTGATTATTTGAAAATGTTAGCAAATGGGAGTCATAAAATATGATCTTATATACTTTGATATTTTATCCATCTATCTATTTATTTGGTTTTTAATTTATTATCTATTTAGTTTTCACAGATTGGGGAACCAATTTCTTTTTTTTTCATAAATCACAGTCATGATACATCTTTTTAATTTTAGAATTATGGTTTCTTTAGAATGAATTAGAGCTTAATGACAATTACACAGCAATGTGGATGCGGAATTCTAATGAACTTTCTCCTGCATGCAAGTCTACTTCAGTTGTCTCGCTCATGTACAATCAACAGCATATTTTAGCGGTTTGTGTTCAAAAGCGTTTAAGTGAATTTTTATTAGTTTTTATAGAAATAGCAACTCTTCCCTTTTGCACTCAAATTTTACCACTTATTTATTAAGCAGCTAATTAAAATATCTAATTGTAATAATAAGTAAGCCTGGCATAATAGGAAAAATATGAGTAGCACTTGCTAAGCATAGAACTTAACTAATTGGAGCAGAATTGCACCATGAGGGACTCCTCTGGCGGTCCAGTGGTTAGGATTCCAAGCTTCCACTGCAGGGGGCATGGGTTTGATCCCTGGTTGGGGAACTAAGATCCTGTATGCCCCACAGTGCAGCCAAAAAATGAAATAAATAAAATAAAATAAAATATATTAAAAAAAGAATTTCACCATGATAGTGGAGTATAACGACCAGCCACACGATTTCAGTGGGCTATGGCAGGGGTGTTTAACAGAATAAATAAAGAACGTTAATTAACTGTTGAGTTAGTTAAGTAAAGATTGATTTCATAAGGTATTCCTCCCTAGATTTGTCAACCCTTGGGCATCTTTGCTGACAAAGATTTGAATCTTTAAGGTAGTTGCTTACTTCAAGAACATATAATATATATGAGGTATCTTGATCCTGTGTAATTCCCCCAAATAAAGTTTCTTTCACCTTTAAATAATTGGTAGATTTCATAACAAACCAAATTGTAGCTGAGAACTACTAATTATTATCAAACACTCGAAACTGAACAGGTACTCTGCTCAGTGTTTGTTTGTTTGTTTATTTACTTCCTTGGGGCTGCATTGGGTCTTCGTTGCTGTGCGCGGGCTTTCTCTAGTTGTGGTGAGTGGGGGCTACTCTTCGTCAGGGTGAGCGGGCTTCTCATTGCGGTGGCTTCTCTTGTTGCGGAGCACGGGCTCTAGGCATGTGGGCTTCAGCCGTTGTGGCTCGCGGGCTCTAGAGCGCAGGCTCAGTAGTTGTGGCGCATGGGCTTAGTTGCTCCATGGCATGTGGGATCTTCCCAGACCAGGGCCATGTCTCCTGCATTGGCAGGTGGATTCTTAACCACTGCACCACCAGGGAAGTCCCTGCTCAGTGTTTTTAAACAATATTTTATTTAATCTTTTTAACGACTCTATGAATTTAATACTAGTATTATCAGCATTAGCAGATGAAGAAACTGAAGCTCAAAAATGTAAAGGCACTTATCAAGAGTCTCGCAGATAATCGGCAAGTGCTACATATTAAAATTCACGTTCCTATGACCATGAAGACAAAGCTTTTAACCATTATACCATTGTTTACTATTGTCCCATTTGTTTATTCAGTTTTTTAAAAATCTGCATTTGGGGATCCTTTTAATGGATTTCTCAGCAATTAGGTTCTCAATCTTTTTTTTTTTTTTTTTGATTTGGCCGCACCACAGGGCTTGCGGGATCTTAGTTCCCCGACCAGGGCTGAACCCGGGCCACGCAGTGAGTGTGCCAAGTCCTCACCACTGGACTGCCAGGGGAGCCCCTAGGTTTCTCAACCTCAGTTGCTTTGCCTAGTCTTTCTGTGAAGATATTAACCTTTAACTTCTGTGTCTAGTGTTAGTACTAATTTCTAAATTTAAATGATCAAAATTCACTCAGTTTTCATGGCAGTATTTTCACATCTTACTTATTTTTTAAGGATCCAAAGGTTCCTGTTATTTCTTTTTCCCCCTCTCCCTCCCATCCTTCCTTTCTTCATAAAAATGGTGCACATGATGATGTTCATTAGTGTCCTAACTGGTCTCTCCTGCTTCCAGCCTATGTCCCAACAGTCTATCCAGAGCACAGTAGTCAGAGTAATTTTGCTAAAACAGAAGTCTGACCATATCACTGCTCTGCTCTGACCTTCCAGTGGCTTCCTGACTCAGCTAGGATGTAAATCAAAGTCTCTAAAAACATCTGCGGCCTTAAGGGATTTGCTCCGTGTCCGCACCTTCCTGACTTCACCTTCTGCTCCTCCATCCCTCCGTCCAGCTGCCATCCCCCTTGCTCCTGTTGCACACGTCTGGCACACTTCTGCTACTGGGTTTCTGCATCTGCTGGTCCCCTTCCTGGAACCCACTTCTCCCGCATGTCTCCTCTCTCACTACATTCATTTTTGGTCCAAATGTTATCCTTTCATTGGGATCTTGGTTGCCCACCGTAAATAATATTATATACCTCAGCATCTTCTGTTCCCCTTTCCCACTCACTATACTTTTCTCCATAATACTCATCACCATCTGATAGTGTGGTTTTTTTTACTCATTTGTGTTGCTTGTGATGTTTAGGTCTATCTGAGGTCTCTTTGTTCCACAGCTGCATGCTCAGAGCCTAGACCAGTGCTCAGCATAGAGTAATGCTCTACATTGTGTTGGATGAATGACTATAAGACTAAATTATGATTTTAATAAGCATATTTTATCAGATCATAATGTATGTGGGTAGGAACCTGAACATGTTTAAAAGCATTTCTGAAACTGTAGGCAGTTTAAAGATCAGATATTTAGACAACATTTATCATAAGATACAATAGTATTTTACTTTGACAATTCAAAATTGTTATTTAATCATAGGAAAGATTTTAAAATGCTGAGATTTTGTCACCTAGTGATAGTATAAAGGAAAATATGTCTGTATAACATACATATAAATGACATATATATATATATACACACACACACACACACACACATATGCATACACACAGAGTCACTGCTCCATATTTAGAATCTTAGGAAATATATTCTCGGGTTATATGCAGCAGAAAACATCACAGTATTCTGTCTTGTAGTAGCTTTATAATCTGCCAAACCAATCACATAAGTCTGTTACAATTAAGGGACAATGAACAGGTATAAATGGACTGTATCAAGGAGTTCTTCAACTTAAAAGCTTGACTAGGAGGGAATTACATCAACCTGTTCTTAAGGTCTTGAGAGTCTTAAGAGTTCAGGTTGACTGAATTACACAGCTGAAGGAAACATTTTCAAATCATGCTTGCTGTATGAGTTCCCCTGGGAATTGCCAAGACCAAAAATAAATAACCAGCCTTAACTTAGCTCAGAACAATATCACATCCTTGCTAGGTTAGCAGACATGGAAAAATTATACCCATTGTGGCTGCTTAGAAGAAATATTCTGGTTTTCTGTTCTGTATTTTTGCCATAATAACTCCTACTCATTTGGTGAGACAGATGTATCAAATGTAATTTTAAGATAAATATTAAAGGGGAGGCATTTTCACTCACAGAACAATCCAACTGTGTCCACATCTGTCTTAGTAATACAAGGGTTTGAATTTGAAAATCTGTATGTTTCTTTCCAATTCTATTGTGGTGTGATTCTAAGAAATCTCAAAATTCACAATTTGTCTAATATCTTAAGTTTTTTTGAGGCCCAAACCATGTCCTCTACCTGTAGCCACACTATAGCCCTGGTCATAATTTTCCGTGAACTTTAGTTGCTCTATAACGTGATCTTTAGAAAACTACTAAACTAATAGATCATATCAGCTATGTCACATTCCTAGTTTACTAACTATATTCGGTAACCTGACCAGAAAAACTCCTTAAAAATAATTTCTCCAGGGCTTCCCTGGTGGCGCAGTGGTGGAGAGTCCGCCTGCCGTTGCAGGGGACGCGGGTTCGTGCCCCAGTCCAGGAAGATCCCACATGCCGCAGAGCAGCTAAGCCCGTGAGCCATGGCCGCTGAGCCTGTGCGTCCGGAGCCTGTGCTCTGCAACGGGAGAGGCCACAACAGTAAGAGGCCCGCGTACCACAAAAAAAAAAAAAAAAAATCATTTCTCCAGGCAGCCATGTGAACAAATGAAGCTTGGAGGGTAAATCTCTAGAAGGTTTAACACAAAAGAAAACTGCATTTGGTTGAAAACTCCACTTTTTGCATGTTCAATTCTGAGTTGCTTCTGGATAAGCAGAGAAAATGTGTCTCATTTTTTTTCTTCCAGTTTTATTGAGATATAATTGACATACAGCACTGTATAAGTTTAAGGTGTACAGCATAATGATTTCACTTATACACATCATGAAATGAATATCACAAGTTTAGTGAATATCTAACACCTCATATAGGTAAAAATTAAAGACATAGAAAAAATAATTTTTTGTGTGATAAAAACTCTTAGGATTTATTCTCTTAAAAATTTTCATATATAACATACTGTAGAGCTAATTATATTTATCATGTTGTACATTACATCCCTAGTACTTATTTATCTTATAAGTGGAAGTTTGTACCTTTTGACAGCCTTCATCCAGTAGGCAGAAAAAACAACAATGTCTGTTTAATTGTGTAAGGAAGAGAGTCTACCTCACTCAAGTTTTCAGTAAGTGGTAATATAGAATAGGATTTTATTGAATTGAGCATGTTTCAATTAGTTTGTGTCAGCTTCTAAAGCTTTATGAACAATTATTGGAGAAAAAGTCTTGAAAATGGGTCAACAAATTTAGTGGGTTTTTTTGAAAAATGTTATAGATTTTTAAAAATGAGGCTTACTACATCACTGGATCCGTTTCTGTTCTTGGATTTAGGCCCATGTAGGGCAGCCCTAAGTGCTCTTAGAGGGGAAATCAGATTGAGTGCTTTCTACACCCTCCCCTTTTTGACTACACCTCCCCTTTTGTCTCTTTATTAGCCATGCTGAACCAGTTATTTTCCTGGCTACCATTCCCTACACCCATATCTGGCTCCTTACCAAGTAAATACATTAGGGACAAAGAATTTCAGGCAACTCTTAACTAGTCATCTTTTGTAAATCTCAATCATACAAAGTTGAGTCGGGGGTGGGGTGGGAAAATGAGTGTTTCTCTTTCTAAGATCTCTTGCTGACCATCACCCTACAAAGCATAGCGCTTTAAAGTTGAGGTGCTTCGATGTTCCCTTTGGCATTCTCTAGCTTTCATACAGACCTCCTTTCTTTTCTTCCTCGCCATCACCTTTTTCTTCTCAGTTCTTTCTCTGAAATCCCAGTTTTCCCCCAGGCACCAGATGCATTATTCCATTTCTCAGCATTCATGGAATCAAAACTCCACCCTTAGATTGTGTAAGCTGTTGCTTCTTCTATCACTGATTATAAGTCAAAATTATTCTACCTTTTCATTCTGTCTTCTCCTTCTACCTGTAAGTGGTTTCTTTTCTGAGTGTGGAAGGGATGGGAGTGAACTTCTAGTACCCTCAGTCTCAACTTGGAATTCATTCAAATTTAATTTCCACTTATCACACCCTTCACGATACAGCTAAAGATTCACCTTGTCTAAAAAGCATTCTTCACTGATCCCTCTCAAATTACTTTAGATTTTATTAGCCCATCTCTGAATTATTTGTTCATATTTTTAATAGTTTACATACAAATTTTTGATTTCCCCATCCATAAGATTAAATCAAGGAAAGAGACTTTGTTCTCTCATTTAGAAATTTACATTTAGAATCATAGAGTATTAGACTCGCAATTCACCTTAGAGATCATCCAGTTCAATGGCCTCACTGTAATGATGAGTAAATGGAATTATTTTATAGCCTCCCATTAACATATAACACAATGTACACAGTAAATATGCAACAAGCGCTTGTTGAATAAATGAAGTTCAGCTGCTCATTTAACTACTCTTATTACCTTTACGTGGTTGGGGGCATTTATTCACTTCTATGTGAAACAGTGGTAAATGCTAAACAAATGGAATTTAAGTTAAGCAATCACAATAGGAGACAGATAACATTGAATCAGGCGACTCTATTAAAGCTATAATCATGGCTGAGCGGTTGGGATTGGTGTGACATGCCGGTAATAAGGTGACTCATAAAGAGGGAATTTCTAGTGGGGAGTGTATGTTGCAAGGAACCTTCCAATCCTCGGCACATTAGTAAAGACTGATTTAATTGAAAGAGTAAGATTTTAAAAGTTGAATGATAGTCCTGAAGCATCCAGGAAGATAAAGTATTCATTCATTGTCTTGTATGCTCTGTTATTAATTGGTAAAGTGGAGGACCAGTTCTCTAGAGAGCATGTATTCCGAATTATATTTACATTCCTAATTAGTTCTATTCTTTCCTGTAACATGATTCTTCCAGGTCAGTTCTTCTAATTGTTGAATCTTTAACATGCATTTATGGTTGTTAGAGAAACCATCCTTATTTCAAGTTCTGTGTCTCATGTTGGAAGCATTTAATTTAAGTATCTAAGTTAAAAATGCAGTTAATTGGTCTCTGGCTTAAGAGAATATGCTTTAAGCCATGCTCAAGAGATGGGAATGATTGCCTAAATCTTTTTAATCATTTTCTTTCCTGGGAGAGGTAAACTTTAAAGTCCAAAAAAGAGAAGAAAGGCAGAATCAAAGTAGAAAGCTGTTTCAGACAAAGGGCAATGAGTATATGTAGTTAATATGTCTGCATCAGAGAATTAATGACTGAGTAAATACAAATATCTATGAAATGAGATAGCCAGAACATTTCGGATGCAAAGTAAATGCTATACACTATAGAAATGCACATTCATGAAAAAATTCAAACACTGTGTAAAGGTGTTTAGAAGAAAGTAAAAGTCTCATTTCCCACATTTCATTTGAACTTCTTAGAAACAACATTTGTTATCAGTGTCTGTCGTTTCCTTTTCAAAACTTCCCAAAGGTACCTCCATCTCTGTTTCCATATCTATCTACCGACCATCCTACTTACCTACCTTCCTACCTATCCATCTTTTAATTTATCTATCGCTATAGATATCAATCTATCTTTATGTTACTCTGTCTATGGGTACATGCAGTTTTAACATAAATGAAATTGTTACATTTCTCTGCAACTTTCCTTTTTGTTTTAAAAGTTAGCAATATACCTTGATAACTTTTCAAATCAGCAGTCATACTTTATCTCCCATTTTTTCATTGCAAAATATTCCATTATATGAGTGTACAATTTTGAAAATTTAATCACTTCCTTATTTATAGACTTACAGATTACTTGGTCTGAGAGGAAGTTCTTTTCCTCCACCCTTCTAGGTTCTTCTGGCTGGTCTAAAAATTAAATTGACATGAGCCAGATTAGCAGGAAAAAAATCCATTACCAGCTTTTCTCTGGGGTCCCTTAACTGTGCTTTAGGAAAGGAGAACATCAATATTGTGAAATTAGAATACTTAAACTGGATTTTTGGTTTTTCTTGAAGGTGGTGTCATGGGCTACTTCTGTTGTACGGCTGTTGCTAAGTACAGTGACCAATTCTCTCTTTAAAAAGAAAAAAATCACACAAAAGTTTAATAACCTGTATACATGGGAGAGACCCAGGAAAACTGAGTAACTCGCAAAAATGGCCAAAACCCTCACCTTAAGTATTACCTTTAGCTAAAGACAAAAGAGGATGTTGGGGGTAGTGATTTGGGACTTCAAAGGGGAGAAAAGCAATTGACATGAAGATGGAAAAGTGAATGTTTGGTGAATAAATGTTTGCTGGGCCAGGAAGAAACAATGGGACCCAGAGAGGAATTTTAACAAACAGACTTTGCTAGGTTCCTCCCTGTCTGCACACCTAGTTCATACTATAGTTATCTGTGATCATAGTTCTCTTCCTGGAACAAATCCTCTAGCTACATTCTTTAGGCAACTAAGGGGTAGGTCAAAGTTTCTTCCTGAGTCTTTTGGTTTGTTTGGTTGGTTGGTTTTTTTGCGGTACTCGGGCCTCTCACTGTTGCGGCCTCTCCCGTTGCGGAGCACAGGCTCCGGACTCGCAGGCTCAGCGGCCATGGCTCACGGGCCCAGCCGCTCCGCGGCATGTGGGATCTTCCCAGACCAGGGCACGAACCCGTGTCCCCTGCATCGGCAGGCGGACTCTCAACCACTGAGCCACCAGGGAAGCCCTTCCTGAGTCTTTTGGGCATTGACTGTTTTCAGCTGAAAACGATCCACGTGCCAAAGAGATATTTTGGGGTTACAAGTTTTGCTCCCCTGGAACTTCAAGGTTTCTTGCAGTGAACCTCCCTGGGCATATAACTGTTATAAATTCAAAGCATTTTAAAGGCTCCTAAGAGGAGAAGTGAGCAAAGTTTTCAAGAAGGTTATACAGTTAGAGGAGAAATGAGGAAAAATGGTTTTAACCAGGTGGAATATTGAATGCAATCAGTGTCAGAGCTGCACTAAGTAGTAATATGTACATGTGAAAATTCTCATCCATTTAAACTATTTTTAGTTAAAGCCAAGAAAGTTAGAGAAATTTTCCATAGTTTAGAATCCACCTAACACTAATTATGTAACCCAATTCATCATTCTGAATATTACTAGTTTTTATGTTTAAGTTCAAATGAAAGGCACTCATATAGAATAGAAGTAGCATTTTTGTCTTGGCAGCACTTTTCTTTTTTTAAAATCAGAGTCAGCAGTGAGTCTGTCCAGGAACTAAACTTTGTGCTAAATTATTCTCTACTTAATTGTTTGTCAGAGCTTCTGAAACTACCAACGATTCTTTTCCTCAAGCTTTATAATTCCTGCAGACTTTAGGACAGAAAAATAATTCTAGGTTGGAAAAGCTAATTTATGATACCGTCAAATCCATTTATAGTCCACTCCAGATCTGTAAGCTAGGATAAAGCTAATGATCTCTCTCACAAAGATGACATAGAGAGAATGGTTAAATTGTTGTAATATTTGCAGAAAAACTTCATATTAAAATGTTTAACAGTGAATTTCATCTATTTTAGTTAAGTGAAAAATTATAAAGGTCAAAATGGGGAGACAGATAAAATCTTTTTTTTTTTTTTTTTGATTTTCAAAGAAATTCTGAAAAATCTTTTAATCTTGTGAGGGTGATACCCTTGCAGTAGGCACTTGGTACTGAGGGGTCTCTCTGTGGTTATGGGGGTGTATAACTGTACTTCTTTGCCCTGCCCAGATAAGGGAGGGGTTTGACAGGAATTAAGATGTGAAAAGAGGTCATTTGAACAGGAAATCATTCACACAAGTCTAGACAAGACCTTTATGAGCACTAGAAAGAGAGCTAAGGATTGCATTAGAAAGAAAGCTAAGGATTGGAAACAGCATCTCTTCACTATTTAGGATGGTGGATGCATCTAGATCCGTGCTTCCCAATCTTCCATTTGCGCATGAATTTATGGACCTTACTAAAATGCAGATTTTGGACTTGCCTGGTGGCGCAGTGGTTAAGAATCTGCCTGCCAATGCAGGGGACACGGGTTCAAGCCCTGGTCCGGGAAGATCCCACATGCTGCGGAGCAACTAAGCCCGTGCGCCACAAGTACTGAGCCTGTGCTCTAGAGCCCACGAGCCACAACTACTGAGCCTGCGTGGCACAACTACTGAGGCCCGCGTGCCTAGAGCCTGTGCTCTGCAACAAGGGAAGCCACCTCAATGAGAAGCCTGTGCACCACAACAAAGAGTAGCCTCTGATCACCGCAACTAGAGAAAGCCCACACGCAGCAACAAAGACCCAACGCAGCCAAAATTAAATAAATAAATAAATTTATAAGAAAGAAAGAAAGAAAGAAAGAAAGAGAAAGAAAGAAAAAAAAAGAAAGAAAATGCAGATTCTGATTCAGTGGTTCTGAATTTCTCACAAACTCCCAGGTGATGCCAAGGCTACCATCTTTTGAGTTGCAAGGCAGTCTGGGTATTAATGAGAAGATTAGTTGTGGAAATGGGAGGCAAAGCTGATTGAACGTGGCAATTGATAGTGGGGGCAAGCAATTTCATTTCCTTGGAGGAGCTAATGCTCATGCATGGCTTCAAAGGACTGCAAACACAGTTCTAGGAATGTTGATAAAATATTTAGTAATTTCTGTTACTCTTGGAATGTTAATTTCAGTAGCTGAATAAAACGGTTTTTGGCACAGTGTCAGAAAATGAGCTATGGTTGGGCCTTACCAACAAAAGAATGTTGCTCTCCATCCAGCTCTGCAAGGATTGAGTCATTAGCCACTGCCTTGCTGAGCTGACCTTGAAAGGAGTTCAGGGTGGAGATCAGGAATGAGGCACTGTGCTCTGGCAGATCAGGACTTCAGATAGTTAGATATAATCAGTAGAAAATTATATGAACCCGATTTCTTGCATCTTCCCATACTTAGAAAAGCACTAAAGTCATTAACTAAGATATCTATTCCTCTTGACTGACAGCAGCCTTCTACCAAGATGTAGGTTTGATTGCACATAGCCCTTCTCCAAAATCACATATATACTGACCTCCCCCACCTCTTTGGAAGAGTTCCTCAGGGCTACCTGAGAGGCTGTCTCCCAGTCTATAGTTCTCAGTTAGACCCCGTAAAACTGAAACTCACAGTTCTCACGTTGTGTGCCTTTATTTCAGTCGACAGAATCCAGTTCTCAGAAAGCTATTTTGGTCTAGGGTTATAATTCCACTTCATTAGAGTCTGGAGGATGGATGGGAACTGAACTGAAAGGAACCAAGAAGAAAAGGGGCAAGAGAATTGGAAGGAAATGGCCCCAAAACATCTATAATCCATTTATCAATCATCAGAGAAATGTTAGTAGCTCTTTGTGGGCAAAGATTAGTAACTTGCTAGAAACATGCATTCTCTATGTCTGCATACACAAATTAATTTCATTGAATTAAAGAGAATTCATTTGTTTAGCTATTCTTCTCAAGCTAAAGCCAAATTACTGATCTAATGCACTCTTTTTGGTAAAGCCATGTACTTTCAAGTTTAGATTGTTTCAAAGAAGGAAGATGACAGAAATTGTATCATATGGAGCTATAATTCCTCCATATTTTGTCGTTATCTCTTACTAGTGTTATAGCTAAATATGTCATGCAAACTATGTCTAAATATTCATTAATTTGACCATTTAGATGTGAATCTTTAAACCACTTGTATAAATAAATACAACCTATATGTTGTAGTCATATTAGGGCAAATTTTAATTAGAAGAATGAAAATCATTAGAAACTATAGAAAATCTTTTAAGTTCTGAAGATGGGAAAATCAAACTTTGTAAAATTAATAGAAACATATTTCCTGAGTACTTGCAGTTTTAAATGTGAATAGAGAAAGAAAATGTTAACATATAGGGAAAAAATGGAATAAAATATTTATATATAGTATTGATAGTCATATGAGCTGCAGTTTTTTCCTTTTTCTATTATTAATATCATTATTTTCAAGAAGCATAGCCAAAGCCTGGTATTTTACGATTGTTGAAAAAGCATATTTTTTATTATCTAATACTCAAGGAGTTTCAAAATTGATAGCGTTTGTTGAAGAGTACAAAAGTAACGTATTGACCTCAAAATGTCCTATTTTAAAACTTTCCCATTTTATATTTCTTTTTTATTCATGTACATTTTATAATTAACTTTCATGTTTTGACCAAAGAATGGTGTGTCCTTCAGCCTAACCCCTGCTTTTGTTACACATGAATATATTTGGTGCTTTCCGTATGGAATCACATTTTAAAATTAGATTTAATGCCTTAAATTTGGGTCAAAGTGTTGAGAGAGAAACACCAGGTAATTTGACTTCAAAGGCGCTTCTCCTACTTTCTCTAAATAAGTTTATTGTTCTCAGACTCTTCTGGCAACATAATCAAAATGGCTTACACCATTTTGAACCACATTTAGCTCCTTTGAGATGTTAAAATACTGAAGCTTGGAAATGTACCAAAAGCATGTTTAATTTTCCCCCCATTTTCGAACTAGATAGGAAGCAGTCAATCAACAGCATTAATTGGGTTCTCACTGGGTGCTGTGAATGGCAGGGTAGATGATATTCAGAAGTGTTGAAAAACCCTGAGCAGTGTATTGGGTTTAGAAAGGATTTGCCTCTCTTCAATTTTCTAATGCTGCTACAAAGGAAGGAGTCCTTTTGTTGTTGGTAAAAATTCAGATGAGATGATAGAGAGGTGATAAACTGACCCAGAATCAATGGCTAATAACAAAATTTAAATAGGTAATCCTAAACCCTCAATGATGATAAGGTTGAACAGTAAAAACAATAAACGTAAAAAATAATAAATAAATAAAATTGGCTCTCTATATCTGGAAATCCAAGTCAAGGAAGAAATAAAGACATAGCAACTATGTGAATTCATGCAAGTGTTTGATGAGGGTTTTGTCTGTGTGTCTATATATCTATCTATGTTTCTATGTATGTATGTATCATCTATCTATTATCATTTTACTTTGATTCAAACTAAGAACTTACAAAGTGTTAACTTCCTCCTGGGCTTCCCTGGTGGCACAGTGGTTGAGAGTCTGCCTGCTGTTGCAGGGGATGTGGGTTCGTGCCCCGGTCCGGGAAGATCCCACATGCCGTGGGGCGGCTGGGCCCGTGAGCCATGGCCGCTGAGCCTGCCCATCCGGAGCCTGTGCTCTGCAAGGGGAGAGGCCACAGAAGTGAGAGGCCCGTGTACCGCAAAAAAAAAAAAAAAAATGTTAACTTCCTCCTGACCTGATAACTGTTTAGAGGTTTATCCCAATATGCTAACAATAGAATCATAAAGGAAATATGCAAGTCTTCAGTGACTGAGGAGGGACAGAACAAGATTACAAGCTGTGTCATCACCACACCCAAACGTTGGTATTTGTTTGAGTCATCACACTGCCTTGATAAAGAAGAATGTATATTTTGTGTGTGTGTTATTCAAATGAAAACGTCCACTGTTGTATTTGATTCACTTTATTTTATTCAGTTAAAAATCAATAAATAAACAGTGCAATATTTCCTGATTTTAAAACCACGTTAAAAAATTGTTTATACTATTCCAAACCATACCAGGAAATGCACAAAGAAATAATACTCTATAAATATTCTACATGTCCTTTATAATTGGCTTATTGGCTTCTTTAATTTCATTAATCGCATTATTGCAATATTAGCAAGCAAATGTTGTAATCCGTTATCTTCCGTCTTGCAAGTCTATGGCCATTTCTAACTTTGCCACCCCAGAGTAACATTCCAAGTGTTATTACTAGTAGGTGATTAGAACAACAACAGCAAGTGGGGTTCATGGTAGTGGTGTCAACTACCAAATTGCTGTTCTGTCTTTTCAGATTGATATATAAAAAGTGGCATTGCTAATTACTTAAAAAAAAAATAAGTTGTGTCATTGTAAGCATGATGTCTACATGATAAGCCAGAAATATCACTTTCTTTCTCTGAAGTGATAAGAACTCATTATAGGCAATGTCTAATGCTAAAACCCATGGAAAAAAACATTAAGGCAAAAGAAATACAGATAATTTCAAGTTCTGTTGTGTTGTTTTTGTAGGTTTGTCTTTATTTGCTTAAAACATAATATACAAATACTTCAAATCTTTGAGGAATCAGTCTCCAGATTTTGTTTTTATTTACTTTTTTACTCTTGAATTTGTACTGTGGCATCTGTAAAAGAAACAAAATATAACTTAAATATATCTTTCTTAATTTAATATCTGACTTGAGGAATTCTACTTCCGGGATCACATTACAGTATTCATCTCCTTTCTCTTTCTCTTTCTGTTCTTGTTTTTCTTTTTTTTTTTTTTCTTTTGTGGTACGCGGGCCTCTCACTGTTGTGGCCTCTCCTGTTGCGGAGCACAGGCTCCGGACGCGCAGGCTCAGTGGCCATGGCTCACGGGCCCATGCGCTCCACGGCATGTGGGATCCTCCCGGACCGGGGCACGAACCCCTGTCCCCTGCATCAGCAGGCGGACTCTCAACCACTGCGCCACCAGGGAAGCCCTCTTTTTTTTAATGAGTATATATTGAAAGAGATTTGCTTTTCCCTGTTTAGAGATGAGCAAGGATTAAAATGAAAAGTCATAATGAAAGTCTGCTTTATTTATTTACCTGTTTTGTCAAGGAACAAGAGAAGACCCTCAAGTAGATCAGTATTTTTTTTCCTTTTCAATACGATGAACAAAGCCATTTTGATTTATTATTTTCCTTCAAAGGACAGGTGACATTTCCTGCCACATTAACTTTAGTTCATAATCCCCTTTTGACAAGTCAAAGAGAATTACAGTTGGAAAGATTTTCACAGTCAGACGCTCAACTAGAATAAACTGCTGTAGAGCACCTCACTTCAGCCAAACCAGCAAAATCCTTCCGTTGCCAAGTTTCTTTTATATTTTGAAGTTGGCCTCTCAGCACAGATTTGATTCACACCATTTAAAAATAAACCTGGCATCTGCAAGCAGAAAATTCAGGCTGTGTTGTCATAGTATCAGTATTTCCATTTTTATGCCTGGAGACAACCTAGACTTCTAAAGAGAGCTACGGTTCCTAATTCTATGGTAAAAGTAAAAACTAATTTTATTGTAAGTGTTCACATGATTTCTATATTTACTAAAGAAAGAAGTACCTCATTTATACAAGGCACATTAAACAATTTTTATGAGTGATTTACTTCCATGAAAAAATATATATTTGTGTTAAGAGGTGATACCCTATGTCAACAATTGATTTTGAGATACAGCTTAAATAAGAATTTGAATTCAATATCAATATGCCATTTTGTTTTCACTTTTTCGAAACGATTTCATCGTTACCTGCTTAAAAATCAACTAAAGAATCAGTGGTGGGGCTTCCCTGGTGGCGCAGTGGTTGAGAGTCCGCCTGCCGATGCAGGGGGCATGGGTTCGTGCCCCGGTCCAGGGGGATCCCACATGCCGCAGAGCGGCTGGGCCCATGAGCCATGGCCGCTGAGCCTGCGCGTCCGGAGCCTGTGCTCCGCAACAGGAGAAGCCACAACAGTGAGAGGCCTGCGTACCGCAAAAAAAAAAAAAAAAAAAAAGAATCAGTGGTGTTTGCCTGGTATTCGTGCGGTAGCTTGCCTCTGAGGATGACTCGACAATTCTGTCCACGCTCCCTGTACACACATGCTGCTGTGAGCATCAAGCGGTAGAACTTTTGCTCCCTCCCTTGAATTCTGTGATGGCGTTGACTAAGAGGATGCAGAGGATGTGATGTTATGGGATTTCTGAGCCCAGACTTCAGAGTGTGATAACTTCCACTTCCTCCATCTTTGAGCCTTGAGCCACTTTGTATGAAATCCAACTACCTTGTGTGTATGTATGAGTGCATGTGTTTGTGTGTGTGTGAACGAGAGAGTGATAAAGAGAGAGACCGAGACAGAGAATATGTGGAGAGGATCTGGAGGACAGGACATCACAAAAAATGCAAAACCAGAAGTGTCACAGACAAGAGGAGCCTAAGGAGATATGGCAACTGAATGCAACAAGGTATCCTGATGAGAGCCTGGAACAAAACAAAGGACATTAGGTATAGATTAAGGAAATCTGAAAAAACAAAAGACAACTCTGGACTTCAGTTAATAATTATGCATCATGACTGGTTCGTTAATTGTAACAAACGTACCATAGCAAAGCAAGACGTTAGTTGTCAGGGAAACTGGGTGTGGGCTGTGTGGAAACTCTATACTATCTTCTCAAGTTTTCTATAAATATAAAACTGCGAAAAAATAAACTCAATTAAAAGAAAAAGCGTAGGAACCGGGAGAGGCATTAGGGAGCTAGACATGAAGCCACAGCTCCTCACAGCCGCCGTTTGTCTGCAACCACAGAGAAACTGCAAGTGAGGCGTCAGCAGGAGCACCCCGCAGAGCCCCAGCCAATCGACAGAACCACGAGGCAACCAAACAGCTGTTTAAGCCTCTGTGTGTTGGGATTGTGTATTATGCTGCAGTAGGTAAAATAACCAACATGCTACTTTAATTTGATTATGTCAGTGATGTATGCCTGTTTTATTATATGTAACTTCAGGAAAGGAATCACTAAGAATTTCAGTCCATTAGGAGGCATGGAGATGTCCTGAGAAGGGGTTGCTTTCTGGGAAAGCGGATGGCTTAGTTTGAAGTGTGAACACACAGGTTCTGGGGTCAGAAGCCAGGTTCGTTTGTTCCATTTACTTCCAACTAGTAGAGTGTACTAGGAGTTACTCTTCCTCATTAACTAAGAGATTTTTCTCCCCTATTAAATGTGTTACTATGCTTATATCATAGTTAGCATAATAATTAAAAGAGATAATACATTTAGGTTCTTGACACAATTCCAGGCACAATTCTTGTGCATTAAATGTTAGATGTACTCAGCAGGCCACACTATCACGTTGTCTCTCCTCACTCATCCTTGAGGCTGCACGAGAGGCCCCTCTTCACCATTGCTTAGTTGCAGATCTAGGTCTAGTTCTGTTATAACCATGTCTGAGCAAATATTAAGCTCTCAGTTATTGAGTAATTAGTGTATGTCAAATATTTTACATACATTATCTCATTTAATTTTCAAGCCTACTATCTAAGATGGATATTATTACTTTCTGTTATCCGATGGGAAACTCATGCTTTAAACCATTCACATTACCTACCCAAGCTCAAATAGGTTGAAAGTGGTAGAGCTGGAATCTAAGTCCAGGATATTAGATTTCAAAGCTCATGCACTCAAACATTTTTATTTATTTCTTCTACTTGCATAATTTAGTATTTTTTTGTTCTTATTAATTCAATACTGCTCTAAAATGTACTATTTTTAAGCTTGGAATTATTTTACTTATATGAAACCAGCTAGATATTCACCAGTTGGATCAAGGTCAGAATTTTTTTTTAGTTGCTTTGCTGTGAAACCCTATCAGAAAGGAAGAGGTGTAAATACACACACACACACACACACACACACATATATACATGGCTTAAATTGAGAAGACCTAGAAGTAGAATACTCGAGTAGTGGAAGGAAATGTTTTTATACTTAAAGAAAGAAAAATTCAGTACAGTTAAAGGTCAAGAAAAAAATCCCCCACAACACTGCAGTGATTGAGCTGAAGAATAAAATTAGGTTGTGATGAAGGGCAGCAAATGATAATGATAGAGACCTGAAAAGGGAAAAAATCAGCAAAACAGGAGAAATACAGTATGGTCTGCTCATGTTGGCAGTGTTCCCAAGAATCCAGCCTCAGTGGGGAGTACCAAAGTTACATAACTAATCTCTGATCATAATCCCTTAAGGGTTAATAAAGAAGGAACAGAATTTCTACACAAATATTCCACAAAATAACATTTTTTAAAAAAGCCTTCAAGTTGGTTATCTACAAAATACTCAGAATGCCCAAGTCCGTCATTTTAGTAGCTGTATTTTTAAAAATGGGAAATGGTTTTCCTCCTGATAAAAATGGCATTTCCATTTCGTCTTTACGCCTCCGTAACTGCTGCAGGAATAAGAAGACAGAGGCAATAGAAGGTCAGGTTGACAGAAAACAGCCCTTTAGAAAAGAAAAAAAAAATCATTTTTTGAAGGAAAGCAAAATGAGCAAAGGAATAGTTGCATTAGACAGTCAGCACTGAATAATCACATTTGTAGTTTCCTGTAACAAGATGCACATTCTGCCTTATGTGGCTGTTTTAGTTACTTCCATATATATATATATATATATGGCTTGAGGTTTGTGGTAAGTAGAATAATGGCTCCCCCAAAGATGTCCATGCCCTGATCCCTAGAACCTATGAATTTGTTATGTCACAGGACAAAAGGGACTCTGTAGATGAGATTAAGGGTATAATCCTTCACATGCGGAGATTACCCTGGATTATCCACCTGGGTCCAGTCTCATCACGAGAGCCCTTAAGTGGAGAGCACCGTTCCTGGTGGGTCAGAGAGATGTGACATGAGAGAGACAGGCTGCTTTTGTTGGTTTTGAGAATGAAAGAAGGGGCCATGAGGCAAGGGATGTGGCCTCTAGAAGCTGAGAATGGCCCTCATTTATAGCCAGCAGGAAAACGGGAACCCGAGTCCTAGAACTGCAGGAAATTGAATTCTGCCAACAGCCTGAATAAGTAAGGAAACAGAGACTCCAGAAAGGCACTCAGTGATGCACACCTTGATTTTAACCCTGGGATGAGCAGCAGACTCTCGATCTACAGAATTGTAAGATAATAAATTTGTGTTGTTTTAAGATTCTAAATTTGTAGTAAATTGTTACAGCAGCAATAGAAAACTTATACAAGGTTAATCATTATATCATGTCCATCTTACATCTTACATCTGTCCATCTTACATCTTATACCTTCTCCATTTTTACAGAGCATAGCCCAGTGCCTTATTTGTATATGTGTAACTATATTATATATAAATATTATACAATTAATTTTATGTACAGTATACATAATTATATATAATTGTTAATAATTGCTCAAGTTGCCAATTAGTTATTTTCTAGTCCTAAAAATGAAACACAAAGGGGCATACCATTATCACTCTTATTTTACAGATAAGGAAACTAGACTTAGCGAATACAGAGGGTAAATACTTAGTTAGGCATTTCTATTTCTCTTTTAGATTTTCAAAGGTATAAAAATAACTTGTGAATGTGTCCACTATGACGGAATTAATTTAAAGATCCTTCACATAGTAGTTCAGCTTGCCACCCACATCTATGTTAACTATATAGACATTAATTATAAATATGGGCTAGACATTTTTTCATCAATGTGAAATTTAAACAATAAATGATACAATTTATTTTAAAAGCTAAAAGCATTGATGTGGGTACTCAAGAGATCAAGCTTAATGGATCAATCAAACTTTATATTGTTCATTCAAAATAGATCTTACGTATTTCCCAAAACACTCCCAACCCAATTAACATTTTATTCAAGCTAAAAAATAATATCCGATTCCAATAAATGGACTTTAATAAGCTAGTACATTTTCCTTTTTGTGCTTCATACCTCCCAGTACACAAAGAATGTTACAAATATATTGTTTAAGTGAACAATCAAAGGCATATGGGTTAATTACTTAGCACAGAAGCTGTAGGATCCCTTAAAGATGTTATCTGTATGTCAGAATTGATGTTTAACCAAGGCCAACAGATATTTAGAATAAGAAGGAACCAGATGCAGTTTTATCTAGCGGATAACTCTAATTTGCTTGTCTGGAACCACATTAGCATAGCACAGAGCTTCCTAGGATAATAATGATAATGAGAAAGAGGAGGAAGACACAGCAACCTCTGTGGATCACATTTTACACTCAGTGTCTCACTGAATTCCTCCCTAAATGCAATAGGCATCTTCAGTGACTTTTATAAGGGTGGAAATCCAAGCTTTGCAAGGTTCAGTATCTTGTACAAGAGTACAGATAAAGCACAATCTCTGGATGTGAATGTGTCTAAAATGAACAGGTTCTCTGTTTATACATTTAAACTTTTCATTATTTTTCTCATTTCAAAGGATTCTATCTTTAAATTGCTGCAGGTGTCCACCAGGGAGAAAAAATTAACCCAGTTAGTAAATGTATAAATAACATTTTTTGTTGTTGTTTAGCAGTAAGTGGCATTGATATGATACTTAAGTAAATTTTGGCCTTGGAAATGTTTCCATTACTTCTTTGCCTTTAGCTGCTGAGTCCTCCATGCGCTGGTCATGATTACTTTCAGGAGATGCCTAATATGTCACAAAGTAAAAACACTTGATACTTTATTTCTACTATTTCCAAATTATGATCATAATAAATGGGATGAAATCAGGGCTCTATGTGTATATATACATATGCATATCAGAAAAAAATCTAAAAATATATATCTGAAATACATATAATATATAAGGGCTATGCATGTATTTCAGTTATATATTAGAGCCATATATTTCTCAAATATATATTTTTCATATATATGACTTTTCATGTATATATTTATATATATATATATATGTATATATGATTGATGTATGGGATAGTTGAGTTTCAAAAGTTAATTTCTCAATTAATTCACATTTTCAAGGTCCTTTTTATTCCACCTTTAAGAGATAGGCTCTGAAATAATGGGAGAGGGTATAAATATAAATATATATAGTTTTCCCCAGGTGTTTTACCTGAGAAAGTTATATTTATTATTTTCACTTTCTTAGAATCCAGGCTCACCACTGATCAATAATTTGATTATTGTGCTCACTCATTTTTCCCATTAACTCATATGATTAATTCTTTTCAAGATTTCTTTTCGAAAAGACATGGTTTTTTATGGAGTGTTAGTATATTACTCCAGCAAGAATAGACATATGGGAACCAAAATGTACTTACAAAACTACATTCAACTCAACTTCACCTTTCAATGATGTCATTTGATTTGAAAAAATAATCACACCCTCTTTAACATATATAAATCTGGATTCCTTGACATATAAATCTGAATTCCAAGGTGCCAAAAATGATTTCATTTCTAAATGATTAATATTTTGGAAATGATTAATTATACTTCTCTGTCTATAAAAACGAAAAGTATTTGTAAATGAAATCATAACACCCATAAGTAGATGATCCTATATTTTTATAGGTGTGAAAATATTCCAGGATTTTTGATAAAATAAATGAAGACAGAGTGATATTTAATAACTTAGATATCTAAGGTGGAATAAAATGTTTTACCCACCATTTTAACACATGTACTTTTTAAAATGACATAACTTCTGCACATTTATAGTATAGTAAAAATTAGTGTTCATCTTTTATTTTTTTATTCATTCCCAAAATCATATATTGACCACTAAAACTTGTTCATAGGGTAAGGAAGTCTTATCTTCAAGCATCCTTTTGTTGGTGAGATGAATTTTGTTAAGAGATCTTCAGTGTTCTGCAGAGTTCTATTATTCTATTTCCTGCTCCAGGTCACAAGAATCTCTCCCATTGTATTTGTTTCCTAAGGCTGTCCTAACAAGTTACCACAAACTTGATGGCTTAAGACAACAGAAATTTATCCTCTCACAGTGCCCAAGGACAGGAGTCCGAAGTTAAGGTGGCAAGACTGGTTGCATTAGGAGGCTCTGAGGGAGAAGCTATTCTGTGCCTCTCTCTTAGCCCCTGACGCTTGCTGGCAATCCTTGGCATTCACTGGCTTATAGACACCATACTCCAGTCTCTGCCCCCATCTTCATGACACCTTTTCTGTGTCTTGGTGTCTTCTCCTTATTGGATTTAGGGTTCATCCAAAATCCAGGAATAATCTTGAGATTCTTAGTATAATTACATCTATAAAGATCCTTTTCCCAAACAATGTCATCTTCCAGGCTCTGGGGATTAGGACTTGGACATATCTTTTTGGGAGCCACTATTTAATCCACTACACTCATCCTTAATATGTATGGCTCTTTGTTCTATACTGTACACTCAATCATTGGCCATCAATCTTATATGTGTCCTGCCTTAAGGAAGCAATAAAATATAGTGGTTAAAAGCATGGATTCCTGAGCCAAATTGCCTTTGTTCAAATCCTGGCTCTGCTATTTTACTAGCAGTTAACATTAGATGAATTACCTAACTCTGCCTTGGTTTCCTTACCTGTTAAAGGTACATAATAATAATACTTAATGCATAGAATTTTTGTGTAAAATCAGTTAATATGTATGAGCACAGACACGTATGAGTGTTGCCAATTACCATATGGAACAACTGTTTTCTTTAGCAGCAGCTATTATTTTGAAATGTGACTGTACTCACAAGAAAAGCCAGTGGGATTGCTAGTTCTTCAGAATTGCACTTAGACGGGAGAGGTGAAATCCACGATGTTAGGTCAAGAACTTGACAAAATGGCAGGGATGGTTTAAGTATAGAGCCGGCTCAGAGAAAGAAGGTTTCTTGTAACAACTCTGCCCCAAGAGAGAACCTTCTGGCCATTGAGGGTTGCAGAGCAGGAGGTGCCAAGTCATGGGAGAGGGTGAGGAGAAAATAGTTGTTTCTGTTTATACATGTTGAGTTTGAAGTAACAGTAGACGTATTTAGCCAGCAATTAGAAAGTACAACGAAATCTTGGGAGTGAAATTTTGTTAGTTATTCACACAGAAATGACAGGACTAAGGAGGAAAACTTAGAAAAAGAAAAATAACCCCAGAGAACAACAAAAATCTCAGAAAGCATCCAGTTGAGGAAGACAGAAGAGGGAGAGTTCCCACTAAGATAGATAAGAACAGGTATTTAAGGATAAAAGTGAAATGACAGAATATGCTGTTTCGGAAGGAATTTCATGAAAGGGATACAAAAAGAACATATCAAATACTTTAACAGGGTCAAGGCTACTGGAAAGACATTGGCCTTTTCTCAATTTGCAATTAGAAAGTCAGTATTGAATTTTAAATGAGCAGTGTTTGTAGAGATTTGGAAAATCCACTGAGATTTCAAAAGGTTGCAGGCTGCATGAGTTGAGGAATTGGAGCCAATAATTACTCCAGGGGCTTAGCAATAAAAGAAATAAGATAAAAAGTTTGGTAGCAGGATTTATTCTAAAAGTAAGATTTTTGACCATCTTTGAAGATAACGAAGATGAAGCTAACAGAGTGTACTAACTGAAAGGATAAGAGAGATGGGACATAATTTTTGTGAAGGCTTAGAGGATGCAGGAGGGGAGGGACTAAAGGAGAGGGATGGAGACCTCAGGTCTGGAAATGATTCCGTTCAAACAGGCAACAGGTATTTATATGGCCTAGAGAAAGCATATTCCTGCATTTTTCTTCATTGCTTCAGAGAATATTTATTGAACCCCTACTATAAGATAAGCACTAAATAATAGACACTGAACAATAAAACAGACCAAAAACTCCTTCATAGACCTCACTTCTAGTTTTTAATGTGAGCTTAGATCTAATTTATAGAATAATCAAATACCATTTGACATTTAAAAGCTCTGCTTAAACACTTAAGAAAGTTGAAGATGGTGTCACCTAGGTTGAATGGTTGATTAGAGCAGAAGGTTAAAAGATCTTGAGTTGTTAATCTAGAGAAGAGTTCTAGCTAAAACAAGGTTTCTTAATCTCCGCACTGTTGACATTTGGGGCTGGATGATTCTTTGTGTGAGG
Source organism: Mesoplodon mirus (assembly GCF_964341445.2). Classification (NCBI taxonomy): domain Eukaryota; kingdom Metazoa; phylum Chordata; class Mammalia; order Artiodactyla; family Ziphiidae; genus Mesoplodon; species Mesoplodon mirus. The sequence goes on from NC_138996.1 coordinate 26,366,173, forward strand.
GGCTGTCTTGTGCATTGTAGGATGTTTAGCAGCATCCCTGGTCTGACATAGCAACCCCCAGCCCCCAAGTTGTTGACAACCAAAAATGTCTGCAGAATTGCCAAAAGTTCCCCGGAGAACAAAATCACCCAAGTGAGAAGCCTGAGCTAGAGAAATATCATGGACGTGGCTGACAGAGGTCTAGCTGTGGAGAGAGGAAGAAGAAACTGTCTGCAATTATGTGGATATAGAGAGGAGTGAAAGGAGAAGAGGTCATAATGATGGTGAACAGCAGATTCAGTGTGAATGAGGGGACAGGGGAGTTGAAACGATAGGGGAGCATGATGGCTGATTTTACACGTCAACTTGACTGGGCTAAGGGTTGCCCAGATAGCTGGTGAAATAGGATTTCTGGGTGTGTTTGTGAGGGTGTTTCCAGATAGGACTAGCGTTTGAATCAGGAGACTGAGGAAAGGAGAGTGCCCTCATCAGTGCAGGGGGGCACCATCCAATCTGTTGAAGGCCTGAATAGAATAAAAGGGTGCAGGAAGTGAGAATTCACTCTCTCTGCCTGAGCTGGAACATCCATCTTCTGCCCTTGGGTATCAGCACTCCTGGTTCTCAGGCCCTCAGATGGGACTGAATTACATCACCAGCTTTCTTGGTTTTCCAGCTTGCAGATGGCAGACTGTGGGATTTCTCGGCCTCTGTCCGTAATTGCATGGACTAAGCCTCATAATAAATCTCTTCTTGTATCTCTCTCTATATATATATCCTATTGGTTCTGTTTTTCTGGAGAACCCTGACTAATTCAGGATGTTGCCAGAAGCATGGATAGAACCTGGAAATCAGAAGATGTGTGTGACCTGAGTAAAACATTTACCTGCTGAGTTTCAACTGTTTCCTCTATAAAATGAGGGTAATATTACAGGTTGTTTGGTTTCGTTGTAGAGTTAAATAAAATTCTGCATATTAAATTATTTCATACAATGAAATGTGAACTGCAAAGAAAAGCACTTTTATTAAGTTTGAACATAATGGAAGAGAAGAGAAGTCAAAGGGAAGGCAAAGTGCTTTAGCTATTTCACATGAATTTCATATGAATGCTTTTGCACATAACACTTCAAAGATGAGTAGTTTATAAAACCTCAACTTTTTTAGATTTGTTTCTAAAAAACTTTTGAATGCTTTCAATGCTCTCTGCATAATCATGATGGAAGACAGATTTTGGACAAAATAAGACTAGAGAGTTTTGGACAGTGGCCTAAAATTATGTGTTCTTTTTGTGTCCTGTGAATTTAGAAATAGGACATTTCTGGTTTCTTTTAATGTGTTTAAATGTGTGTAAAGTACAGCTATATTTGGGCCTGAAAAATCCTGTGTTGTTACCACCCTTGTGGTCTACATGGACTAAAAATATAATACTTTTCCAAAAAGGTTTCAATGCCTAGATCCTGCCTGACTTTTATAGTCAGTGTATAAACTCCAGATAATATAGGTTTATGACAGAAATGCTGACAGGCTTTTAGGTCTACCAGTTTTAACTTTCTGGCCCTGACTTGCAGCCCTGCCCAACACCACTGTTAAAGGTTATTCAGTATGATCTTTCAAAAAGGAGGACTATGGGAAGGTGAATTTGGGTGAAATCACACCATTAAAAAGATGTATTGACATTTAGATTAGTTTGATAAGGTACTCTCTTGGTCCTCATTCTAGGTGGATGTCAGTCTGTCTGTTTGTAGTTTTAAATGTCACCTTCTCCAAATGGCCATGAAGAAAGGATTAGGAAAATCCTTTTACAAACGTGTATAAAATATTGCAACTATTCCTTTTGACTAAATCTGCCTTCGAGCCTCTACATATTTCCATTCCCCCTGTGATCCACTGGCGTCATTATTGTCTTATTGCTCTTCTGATGTGTTGTTGTTTGTACTTCATGGGTAGAGAAAAAGCTTCATTTGGGCTTATACTTGGCATTAGGGTTCATACTTGTTTATGTGTAATTGCCCTGAACAGACCTCCATGTGTTAAGAAAACCATCAGAATGGCAAGACCAAGGAAAACAAATTTCATGAAAGTATTAGAAAAATTCTTTATGTTACTTTCTTTCCTAGAGGTTTTTTTTTAATATGAAAACTGGTTATATGTACATACTAAATAAAGTTTAACAAATTCAATAAATTTTCAGTTTCACACCATTTCCATTAATATAAACCCATTTGAACTTCAGAATTGGCACCAAACTACAAGTTACCAATTTTTAATCTTTTGGAGTTTTGTGTGCATGGCAGAAATGAGCATTGGAAGGTAACAAATCAATATAGAATGCTTTGTAATATAATTTCCCAAATCACTTATTAAGATCTTTTTTCTAAAATATAAAAGACATAATTTCCATATGCCCATAAATGATGCTACAATCATTTTTCTAGTTTGTCTTTCTCGCCTGTAAAGTTGTAAAGTAATTCCCTTGTCAGTGAAATGACAGCAAAATCTTTATTACTATAAAGGATTTTACTGAAAAGATGCACATTAAAATAAACCAGAAACACTGAAACAATTTTTTCAGTGTAATTCATGTTTCTGCCTTTTTAAAATGGTCATATGAAAGGAGAAAGATAATGAATATCCTTGGTGGGATATTTTTACTATTCAGAAGATGCATTTTCCATGTACTAAATCTCTTGTCAAGTAAAATTTTCTATAGCCTCAATGCAGAGGGTTCTTTTCAATTATTTTTTGAAGTTCTTATGTTTGGATTTTGGCATTCTAAACACAAAAGCCTTTTTATAGGTCCTATTCCTTTTTAAAATCTGCTAAATTATTCTGATCATTGTATATATTGCCCATTATTTGTTTGCAGACCTTCTGGGCATTTTCCCCAGTACCATACAAATTGGATCCCAAGAGATTTTTCTATTGAGTACCTCTTTCATTACGGTTTCTTCTATTTATTTCTAAAAACATGCTAATATTGGATAGTACCGAAAGATGGAGTGTATGCCATGATTACATTGCATGAACACATTTTCAAAAAAAAAAATAACTGCAATTTTTAGGCCAACTGTATGTAAGCCAGGAATAGGGATGCAGTAAAGTAGGGAGAGAATGTACTGTGACTTTGATTTTTATGGAAATTCTGTAATTTTTTTTTTTCTAATGTTGAGCTTTGTTTGCACAGTCCTACAGATGCCAGCCTTACTTGGCAATTTTGATCTGCTCTATTTTAAGCTGCTGTTTCTATTCCTGATTTCTAACATTATGGTAGTGTGTGTCTGTGGTGTCTATGTATATGCATATACACATACACATATTGGGGAGGTGGGAGAGAGAGAGACACACAGAGACAGAGAGAGGGAGAGGGAGAAAGAGAGGGAGAGGGAGAAAGGGGAAGAGAGAGACAGGCAGAGAGAAAGCGAGCTCAGAGGTGAAGCAGCAGAACTCACCTCTATTTTATACAAGCTTTTTCTACGACACTTGTCACTTTATCCCAATTATTTTTCTCTTCAAGGGTCCGATGTTATTTTTATCACCAAAACGTCCAGCGTTTGAAGATGCTGCTGTTTATAATCTGCAACTTATATCTTAAACATAATTTATCTCTGTCGCCTAAATTCTAACACTGTAATTGGTTTAAGTTCATCAGCATCATTAATAATAACAAGCTTTGGCATGGTTAAATATTGCATTGTATATTATAACCATTTTATGCATTACATTGCTTCTAAAAATTTGATAATCCTATAGTTTTTCAACAATTCTGACCCAGCTCCTCTTCAATATTGCTCTTGATTAAAAGCTAATTTTTCCACCTGCATACATGTTCCCAGTATCCTGTGATTGAATTAATCTCTTTCTACCTATATTCTTTCTCTCAATTGATCCTGTATCCTGTGAATTATTTACAGCTTTCATATTTAATCTCCATGTATAATTCACTATCGTTCAATGAATCAAAGTTATTTTAATGGGAAGTGATGGAAATATAACTCAGAATAACTTATACAGAAAAGGGACTTCATTGGCTCCTGCGGCTAACAAATCTTGCCATGGAACTGTCTTCAAGGAAGAATTTATGCAGAGGCGCTAACTAGTGAGGAACTAACTGGCTTTTGGGGGGCGGGGGGCAGTATCAGCAGAGTCAGTTCTCACTACCAGGAAGGAGTAGTTTACCACTTACATTGTTTAAAATCGTTGGTATGCAATAATAACAAAAAGCACAACTTGGCTTATTTTTACACTTGTAGGGATTCTTTTTTCTTGATATAATTTTTTATTAATCATTATTATTATTACTAATTATCTATTAATTATGTATTAAGTATTTACATGAATTTAAAGTAAAGTATAAAACAAGGTATATTCAGAGACTTAAATCTTCCATCCTTGTCCTGAATACCCTATTCAGTCTGTCTCCCTTTAGGTAACCATTGTTTCTTTTAAAAAATACAAGTGGGTATATCTATTTAATACACATATACACATACCTATAGAAACACATATATATAATATATATGTTATAGAATTCTCTCTTTTCTACAACAAAGGAAACTATACAATAAGCACTGTTTTGCATCTTGTTTTTCTTCACATTATGTTCTGGTGATGTTCCCATGTCAGTTGATAGTTTCCTCATTCTTTTTTTATAATTGCATTACATTGTACTTTATTGTGCAGTGGTAACTTACACGGCTGGGCCATTTTCTTTTAACTAAATAAATAGCTGCACTAATAATAAAAATAAAATTTAAATGTAAAGCAAAATTACTTTAAATATTATAAGTAACATTAAAAGATATGCCTTTATCCCTACAACAACTCCCTTTATGTAAGTTCCTATTTGGACAATATTTCTACTCAACTGTAATCATTGTTAAGATTTTTTAGAGCAATTTCCTCTTATATAATTTCAAATCTAAACCCCAAAGTGTAAAACAGTTTGAGGGAAGTTTTCCCTTTCTTCTGCCAGCAAAGAGTTTCCCCTTTAATTGGTGTTGATGTCTCTGTTCAAAAAAGTTACACCCCATTTTTCTTTTTTAAAATCAAAGACTTGACTGAAGGGTTTATTTATTTAGTTGTTTGACAACTTCTGATTTTGTTTAAGAATCCTGGTCAATTAGTGTCCAACTTGATCTGAACTTCTTACCATATAAAGTTATCTGTGCTTCCCTGAACGTGCTGCTACGCTTTGCCCAGGTCACCCTGTCGTGCTTACCTACTGCGCTCCTGCTCCCAATAACCTCTTCTGATCTACCCCGTCCTAGGCAAAATTCGGGGCTTCTCCTTAACACTCTAAAAACACTGTGTGCATATGTCACTCTTAGCACTTACCACACTAAGTTATTTACTTGCCCGCTCCCCTCCTATCTGAGCTCCACTCGAACAGGATTATGTCACTCTTCTCAACACCTTCAACACACAACACGGTACTCGGCAGGGTAGGTGCGTTAGAAAGTTGTATGTACAGATGGTTAATTGTGTCACATTCAGTTTTAAACTTTGATACGCCTAACACAATGCCTAAACATAGATGAAATATACAGCGTCTTTCTTGAACTGCAAAGTTTAAACTCTTAAAGGGACATTAGCATCTATTTAGGTTCACTTAGCATCAATACCTCTATTTTTACTTAATGTTATAAAAAGAGACCTTACCAAAATTGTTCAGTTATAGAAAATGGTTATGGAACAGAGTCTATGGGTTTGGAAACACTGACAACAATAACAACATGTTACCCAGAGATAATGAGATTTTGTTTATCTCCTTTTCTTAGCCTGCAGTTATAGTATCCTTGCTAGGTCATTCTGCCATGCATTCTAAAATGTTATCTCTCATTGAGTTGAATAGAATGCAGAACTTTCCTTCTGATAATAGGCACAAAATTTTTTCTAAAAAACTTGGTTTAGAGATAATTGGAGGGTGACTAGGTTCTCAGATATTTTTAGAATAAATAACATTGATAAAACAAATATAAATTATTCTTGATAGATGGAATACTTCTGGAATTTAAGCATTTTAAATGTGATTTTCTTAGATCATTCTAACAAGATTTTATTATCTGTTTTTATTTTGCCTAAATGTTCTATTACTCAGCCTGAAATATCCTCATAAAATTTATAAAATTCTTGCATTAATTACTTGCACTTCAGAAAATAGCATCTGGTTTGTAAACTATGAATAGTAGAAATATATTGTCAAGAGCAGAATGTAGACTTTTTCTATTTTAAAAAATAGGTTGAATATGAATATGCTATATGGGAAAGTATAATGCTCCACATAATAACTTCATGATGGAAGTGAGCTATATATTTCCTTCTAGAAAGACTGAGGTAAAGTATTCGCCATGAAATAACAAAGAGGTTTTTTTCTTCAGAGAATCTATATCATTTGGTCACCTATGCCTTCTTCATAATTCTCTATTTGAAATGACTAATGAAAATAACAGTTCTTTGATACTAGTAAAAGTTAGTTTGTTGACTGGTGTTTTCTTAGACTTCATAGGTAGTAAAAGAATAATCCTAACTTTTTACCTTGAAATAAGAATTAGCATCAGCACAACATTTTGTTGTTACCTTCTTTCTGAGACTAAGTTTTAGAGAAAATTTATTTTTAGGAAGTTCAAAAGAGATGATATGCCATTAGATGATATGATATGCCATTACATTAGCTACATATTTATACCACCACTGATGTAAATAACTACGTATAGTATTTTAATATGCTGCTCTCTTGCTGAGGCTCATTCAGATTTTCTTATAAATATGTTGGATTTCTTCTGATTGCTCTTCCATAGCCACCCTCCACCCAGCTCTACCTGCTTTCTACCCCTATGGTTCCAAGGGATACAAACTAAATCAGGGGGTTTGCTTCCTGACTTCTGGTTGAACTTGGCTGGTGGGAGGCATCAGTAGGAAATCGTCGTAGAAGGAAAGTGAGGTCAGGCTCTTTATTTCTCTGGCTTTCTTGCTGCTAGGTATCCATGGGCTAACTCTGTATGTCCAGGAAAGACCATAGCTCCTCTCAGGCAGCCTTCTCTGTACAAGAGTCTCTTCAGATTTTGGTAATAAAGTCCCCTCTGTGCCCCTTCAGGCCTAGCCCTGGAAACAACCTCTTGCTTCTAGCCCCAGCTTTTATGCAATCCTTTGTAGCTTCTCTTAAACCCTGTCTGCCTCTTTGTACCTACAGACATGTCTTGTTTTATTGTGCTTCACTTTATTGCACATTTAAGTTTTTTTTATAAATTGAAGGTTTGTGCAACCCTGCGTCAGACAAGTCTATGGGCACCACTTTTTCCAATAGTATTTGCACTCTTCATGTCTCTGTGTCTCACATTGGTAATTCGCCCAGTATTTCAAACCCTTTTTCGTTACTATTATATTTGTTATGGTGATCTGTAATCAGTGATCTTTGGTGTTACAATTGTAATTAATTTTTTGTTTTGTATTTTTAAATTAAGGTATGTACATTTTTTAGGCATAATGCTATGCATACTTAATAGATTACAGTAAAGTTTGAATATGACTTTTAAATGTGCCGAGAAGCTAAGAAATTCTTGGGACTCTCTTTATTGCAACATTTGCTTTTTTGTGGTGATATGGAATCAAATATTGTAGGTTTGATATTGTAGGTTTGATATATAGGAATCAAACCTACAATATCTCTGAGATATGCCTGTAGTCTTCTATTAAACTCTTCTCAAAATACCCAATTTGAATGAGCTGTCTGTTTCCAGACAGGACTCAGACTGATTCGTACACTATTTTTGCATATCTCCATTGATATTCAGTCCTTGAATTTCTATGGAGACTTATTAGTGTTCATATGTATGGTGTCAGAATAGACATCTAATAGTAAATTTTCAGACATCCATGGCACAAGTAAAAATGAGAAACAGCCATACAAGATGGACTATCTTCTATAGACTTTGTAGTCTATAAACTTTACTCAGAGCAGAGTATCTCATTCAGAGTCACGTTTCTCATTTTTAGGACACAATAATAATTAGCTTGTCTCTCTGTCCTACCTAAGACATTTTATAAACTACAAATTGGAATGAAGAGCTTAAAAGCACACTAACAGCAAAATTTAAGACAGCAAGAAAGGTGACAGAAAATATAAATAGAAGACACAAGCCTTAAAAAACACAGCCGTCTACAGCAAAAGGAAAAAGTAAACATTTCTAGACACCCTGATAGACCCTGGAAACGTCATCACATTCTAACCCAGAGGACAACTCACATCCATAATGGTGATCCCAGGCTACATTGTCCTGTGCCTAAGAACACAGGAAAGCATAAAATACACCTTAGAAAAATCCTGTCAATGATAATTGCATTTTGTTAAAGTTTTTTTTTTTTTAACTTTAAGTAACAGTATTTAAATATCTGGGGAATGAGATGAATTTATAACAGAATTTTACACACACGTATAGCATGAAGAGCATTCCTTATCATAATTGATGAAAACTCCATCTATCCACTCGTTCAAGTCCAGAACTTTGAAATCATCTTTGATTTCTCTCTTTATTTCATACCCCACGTCTATTACACCGAAATCATCTTGGATTCAGAATATATCTTGGATCTAGACCCTCAACACCTTTTAATCTAGACCTTCACCACCTTCTTGCTACCTTTTTTAAGGTGACGTCATCTTTCCTTGACTTCAGTGGCCTCGTAATGGTCTCCATGCTTCTGCTCTTTTCCCCATAACATCTATTGTCAGCATGTGAGCCAGTGTTCATTCTGAGGGTAGGTCAGAGCAGGTCACTCTATTCAAAACTCTTCTATTGATAATTTGGAGTAAAAGCCCCTAACCTTGCAATGGTCACAAGTTCCTACACGATTAAGTCCCTCTATTACCTCTTTGAGCACATTTATTAAAACTTCCTCTTCATTCTTCCAGACACACTGGTCCCTTGCTGTTCTTCATATATGCCAGGCACATTCCTGTTCTGGGGTCTTTGCAATGGCCATTTTTTTCTGCATGTATCTTTCCCTAATGACTCATGGCTAAATTCCTCACATCCTGTACGTAGTTTCACTTAAAATCCTTCTCAGTAAAGCCTACATTGACCACCTGATAAAAATTGCACTATCATTGAAATTTTCATTCTCTTTGCCCTGTTGTATTTTTCTTTTTATTTTCCAAAGAATTCCCACTTTTAAACATACTATACAAGTTACTTATTTTTATGTGCAAATTTATTGTCTATCTCCCTGCCTCTGGAATATATACTCTTTAAAGGTGATGTCTTTGTTTTGTTCACTGATATAAGACTTAAAAATTGCCTGGCACATAGTAGGTGCTAAAATATTTAATACAACGTAAGAATCAATTTAGAATTGCTTAAGAGGTTTAAAATTTTTATCATAAAAGGTATAATAAGTGTAAATTAATATTATAATTTTAATAATTCATGTCAATCTATGAAGCTAGTCTTAAGAATTTTCATCTCTTCAAATATTTTAATTTTGAACAAAAGCACATTGTTATCATGGTCTGTTATTTTATTATGTTGTCTTGGAAATTCACTGGGTTTTTTGGGGAACATCTGTCTTAAAATTACACTTAAAACATAGAGTAATCTCTCCTCTTTATCATAAAACATATAATTGCCATACTTAAAGGATTATATAATATTAATCAATTTGATGTTTTATATACTTAAATTTATACAAATAAGCTATATGATCCATAGCATTAGAATGTTAAAGAACTAATGTATATTGAATTGCTAACGTGTACGTTTAAGATGTGTATCCTTAATTCCACTATTAAAATTGGTTTGTGTTTTCAGCCTGGTGCTAGGTAATTTGTATATGCTGTTTCAATGAATTATCTCAACAATTCTATCAAGTAGGTAAAATGATATGTATTTTATATGTGGAAAAACTAGAATAAGAAGAATTAAAGTCATCTGCTTCCAGCAGCATTAATAGAAGATGTCAGAGAGTGCACGATCTCAGAGCCTGTGTGATACCCACCATACTGTGAGAGGCCAGCTGTGCTAATTTATGTAGAAGGCTAGATTCAAACACCATTTTTAACTTAGGGACACTCCTTTCCAAAAACACAAGTTCTCGCAATGAAAGGAATGCAGTTCCAGAGTAATGTACATAGTAGCTATTCTTGATATTCATTTCAGAAAGTCAGGCATTCGGAACATAACTTGTTCTCAGCTTTGAAGAAACTTTTTGCTGCTCTTCATCCAAAACTTTGGCTTCACTTTTATCACATGATGTAATAAAGTGCAGATAATGTAAAAGACAAGTTCTTCATCCACGGATGTGAGGAGACCAACCACTGATGCTGACTCTTCCAGGGGTGTGCAAAGCACACACATACACCTTTTCCAAAAGGAGGGGAAAATTCAGGTTATCCATGTGAATATAAGGTTGATGTAAAAAGTAATGAAAAAGAAAAAGTCTAGTCATATTCACAAAGTTGTTAGGCCAACCCCTAGAAATGAAACGTTTAAATAGTAGAAATCTATAATTTACTCTAACTGTTGTGAAATGTCACTGAGGAGGTCTCCAAACAAATATACTTTGTGGTGGGTAAGTTGTTATGAAAAAGATGAGGGGGGGATTCTTCCATTTTAAGATGCTGAAAGCAGCAGGATGTGTAACCACTGGCTGTAGTTTCAAAGCCTTAGAGGACCTACAGGATGATGATCTGGCTTTGCTAATACAGTTCCTGGATTTTATCTGCAGTTATTTAAAAGTGAGTCATTCCTGATGCATATTGACTCTGAAGTTAATGGTGAAGGATTATATTTCAAAATAAAGAAAGCATTTTTTTTCTTCAAAGCATCTTGTAACCCTAAAAAAAAATTAAAATTGTTAAATTAAAATTTGTTAAATTAAAATTGAACAAGAAAGAGAATAAGCTAGTTAATAGTAAAAATGAGAAATAAAAGGTCATATTTGGGGGTCTATTTATATTACTCAAAAATAGCAAAACAGATCCGAGACATTTTTTGAAATAAGGGTGATTTTTTTTTTTAGGATTTATATTTCCTAACTTAAAAATATGATGATCCATGAATTTTCAAATTTTTGAGATTTCTGTTGAAAGAATTGCTTTCTCCAAGTATTTTTCCAGTCTTTTGTTTAGAAATAGCATTATTGACATATAGTTCACATACCATAAAATACACCCATTTCAAGTGTACAATTAGTGGTTTTTAGTATATTCACATACTTTGGGCATCCATCACCACAACCAGTTTTTGAGCATTTTCATCATCCTTAAAAGAAAACACTGTAGACTTTAGTTATCACCCCTTCCCCCAATCATCGCATCCCCTGCAGCCCTAAGCAACTGTTAATCTACTTTCTGTCTGTAAATTTGCCAAATCTGGACATTTTATAAAAATGGAATCATCCATTATGTGGTCTTTTATGACTTTTTAAAAACATGTTTATTGGAGTATAATTGCTTTACAGTGTTGTGTTTCTGCTGTATAACAAAGTGAATCAGCTATATGCATACTTAGCAGAGTGTTTTCAAGGTTCATCATGTTGTAACATATATCAGAATTCATCCTTTTTTATTGCCAAATAATTCCATTGCGTGGTTTTACTACTTTTTATTTATCCATTGATCAGTTAAAGAAAATTTGGGTTCCCACTTTTTGCTGTGATGGAAAATGCTACTATGAATATCATGTACACATTTTTGTAAGGACCTGTTTTCATTTCTCTTGGGTATAGATCAAAGAGTAGAATTGCTGGGTTCTATAGTAACTCTATGTTTAGCCTTTTAAGAAATTGCCTATGATGCATATGTTATACATTTTAAATTATCACACAGTTCTTTTTAGTTTGTTCAGCCTTTTTTCTTGTTGTAAGGGCAAAGGATGACATCTTCCAAGCTCTTTACATGTCCGAGCTGAAACTGGAAATCCTGATACCCTTATCCTCTTATCCAGAGACCTGTTTGTCTTTGCCAACCATGGATTTCTGTGTCCTTGAGGCTATGCGGCCAGAACTGGGAAGGAGAGCTAAGCTTAGCTAAGCTGAGTGTAGTTTTGATGAAATTTAGTTTTCTCTTTTCTGAGATTGTGTTAAATATATTCTACCAAGAATCACTCTATTCCCTGGGGATGATTTGTCTTCAACTTGAATACCAGTTCAGCGTGGAGCCTCCATATTTTTGTTTGTTTTTCCCTTAATACCATGGATATCCCCTGTACCACCCATCATAGAGTGAGACAAGTTTAGGGCAGAAACCACAATTTTATGCTTGTTTCCTTTTCCTTTCTTTTTAATTTTTTTCTTTCATTCTTTGTCTTTCCCGTTCTCTGTCTTTCTCCAAAATCTATGGCGAAAGTGTTACATTTGTTTGTTTGTTTAATTCCTGCTAGTGGGTTGTTTTTTTTCCTGATTTTTAAAACTTTTGTTAATCATTTATTAGAATTGGGAGATTCTGTATTTACTATCATGGAGATGTCTGCCTGGAAGTTTGAAAGAAATTTTTCAAGTAGAACACTTTGGCTAGTATTTGCAAAAATGTTTAGAATATATATATATATTTTTTTTGCGGTACGCGGGCCTCTCACTGCTGTGGCCTCTCCCGCTGCGAAGCACAGGCTCCGGACGCGCAGGCTCAGCGGCCATGGCTCACGGGCCCAGCCGCTCCGCAGCACGCGGGATCCTCCCAGACCGGGGCACGAACCCCTGTGCCCTGCATCGGCAGGCGGACTCTCAACCACCGCGCCACCAGGGAAGCCCAAAAATGTTTAGAATATTTTTACATGGGAAGCAAAAAAGAAAAAAAAATTTTTTTTTCTTCAAGTAAAAGACAACCTGGGAGAGACAACTCAGTGACAGATCCCTTGACTATTGGTTAGTAGATGCAGGGCTCAGCCTGGTTGTTGTGCCACCGACCCTGATGCTGTGACTTAGGACAGAGGCATCTACATCCTTCAAATACTATTTGAGCATCTATTATATTCCCAGCATTGTATCACTGGGGATTCATTGATGAGTAAAACAAATTCCTACCCTCAAGGGCTTGCAATCCAGAGTTAAACATTCCTTTAAAACAGAAATTAAAATAAGGAGTTTCACTGTTTCTTAATCTGCTTAAAGCTCACTTTCCCATCCCATCTTAAGAGAGGCTTGCCTAAATACTAAGTAGTATAGGACATTTTGCTTTAATGTTCTTTGATTCCCAAGGACAAGAATGATAGAACTTGAACAAGGTTTGTGATGAAAAAAGAAAGGATCTCTGTCATGGTGGACTTAGCTAAAGAAAACATAGAGCTGATAGGTTTGCACTTAAAACACTTTAAAAGGAATGGGAAGTCCATCAGCATATTAGATGTCCATACTTTCTAAAAATGTTTTCTTAAGTTACTGAATAGGACATTAGAAAATCTGATGTCCTTGAGCTCTATACTCTGCAGTTTCTTGGCAACTTAGAGGAAGCAACTTTTCATTGCTCATCCACGTAATACATTTTTTTCAAACTTTTTTTTTATTGCGTTGATGTACAATATAAGTTTCAATTGTACAACATAGTGATTCACAATTTTTAAAAGTTAAATTCCATTTATAGTTATTATAAAATATTGGCTATATTCCCTGTATAATACATTTTTCAGTTTAAACATTACCATGCTTGCTACTGTATTCCATAATTTTCAGTTCTGTAATCATCGAGAGAAAATATTACAATGGTTTAACATGACAGGTAAACAAAGGATGGAAGAGGTTTTATTAAATGTCCTCCTAATTCAGGGACAAAAGAGTACATTAAGAATTATTGTTCCTGTTCCCCAATTTTTTTGTGCCCAAATGGCTGAGCATTGAACTCCAAGAGGAGAAAGAGTAAAGGATTTGATTGGGGCTCCCTTCTCTTCCCTGTGCAAAAGCTGCAGTTAAGAACACAGAGGGGGGAAAGGAGTATCTGTTAAGAGTATTTAACTCTAAGCAAGAGTACCCAGAACCTTGTTTCTGAAGCTTCTTCACCTTCATGTTATTTATTTATTCCACATACAGTTCATTAGAACTTCACTTAAAGATGAAGAAATATAGCAAATAATAGTATCTTTCATCTAAGACCAGAACATTCCAAGCCTTTTCGAAAGGTATTGCAAGAGGAATAACGTATTAGCCGTGAAGGCCTTGCTTGCTTGTGTCTCAAGTCCTAATCTTTTTTTTTTTTTTTTTTTTTTTATAAATTTATTTTATTTATTTATTTTTGGCTGTGTTGGGTCTTCGCTTCTGCGCGAGGGCTTTCTCTAGTTGTGGCAAGCGGGGGCCACTCTTCATCGCAGTGCGCGGGCCTCTCACTGTCACGGCCTCTCTTGATGCGGAGCACAGGCTCCAGATGCGCAGGCTCAGTAGTTGTGGCTCACGGGCCCAGTTGCTCCGCGGCATGTGGGATCTTCCCAGACCAGGGCTTGAACCCGTGTCCCCTGCATTGGCAGGCAGATTCTCAACCACTGCGCCACCAGGGAAGCCCTCAAGTCCTAATCTTATAAGTTAAACATCAAGATGCTTTTCTATGAAGTCTAATAATCAATTTTTTTTACATATATACAATTTCTTCACTGTAATATTGCTAGCAGAACACTGGAAATAACTCAGATGTCAAATATCAGAAAAAAAGTTATTGAATTACTGTATATCCATACAATGAAATTCTGTGCAGCTAATTAAAAATTAAGGATGTACCTTCTTATTCTCAGTATGTGTGTGTGGGTGGGGAGGGTCAAGGCAGGTTTTGAATTTGAATTTAAAGAATGTCTAAGACATTTGCTCTCATAGGTGAAAAAATGTTCCCACTGAGGTTCCCAACCTCCCACTATGGCCACTGAACCTTGGAGCAATACTAAGCTTGTCTTTAGTATGCATATCTCCTAGCACTAGATGGGTCTTTGTTCCAAACTTGTCTTTAAAGCTACCTGGAGCAGCACAATATCCAGAGAAGTGATGTTCAGAGCTTGAGGAGACAGCATTTTATCCAAGTGCAGCTCCTGGAAACAAAATGCATTTAGAAGATTTCATCTGATGTTGGGAATTTCCAGGTAGCCCAGCTGCCTCTGCACCCCCTGAGCCCATTTCTATTTGAAATGTCTGCCAAAACACGAGCACCATGATCACAGTTAATATTCATTGAGCTCTTACTCTGTACCAGTTGTATTATATCTACTAATTTATTTATTTCTCATAATAATCTCACAGAGGAGGTGAAATTATTGTCTTTGTTTTAAATATAAGGTTAAGTGAAAGTAGGTGACTTATTTAGGACCACAGGCCCAATAAGAATTGAACCAGAACTGAAGTAGAGGTAGGCTGACTCTAGAGACCTTGCTTCTGAGGACCTTCTGAGGCTAGGATAGGACCTATCCTATCCTCTCTGAGGCTCAGTTTCAGACCAGGATGCTATAAACACTCTTCAAAGGTGCTTGTGGTTTAAGAAACCTGTTAGCCCAGATCCTCCCCGCAGCATAGTATGGCGATGCAGCCAACTGGCATAGGAATTTGCTCAGAAATGCCTATAACACTAGGTAGGATTATCTGGCTTATGTTGAAAGGTTTTGTGCTGGGTTACTTTCAAATGTATCACTGGAGCATCATTAAATGATGCCACACAATCATAGACTCTGGGGACCTAACAGCAACAAACAAACCTACCTGCAAACATTCCAAAAGGCTTCACGATTTCCTGTATCCCACCCACCAGCCAAATGATTAATTCACTCTTCCCCACAAAGACTCATGTTCTTCTTGACTCTGTGAAGACTCATACATGTGCCTGTTTAAATGTTGCCCATCCTCAGGGTTCCAAAGATAGGCAAGCTTTCTTAGTTTTCCTAAGTAGAAGTAACAGTTCCTTCTGTGTTTTCATTGTGATGTTTGCCATTCATTATCCTCCTCATCTAAGAGCTATTTTATTCCTTCCCTATTTCTCTTCCCTAGCCATAAAGTCATGTTTTTCATACCACATTCGGCCTTTTGTATGCCATGGTGCCTTGCTCATAGTAGGAATTCAGCAAACATTTTTTAAAAGGAGTAAATGAAGAATGAATGAAGTGTGTTGAGGAGGCATGATGCAGGGGAACGTTAGCAAATTTTAAGGGAGAGGTTAATAGAAGCAAACATTCATGCAGCAACTGAATACTTTGGCATTGCATCCATCAAGCAGGGCCATTACTCAAAGGATGTGATGCTTATTTTTATGCAGCATTGCCAGATGCATATGAAATTCCTCTAACAGATCTTTGTGGGGATCTAGCTACCATATTCCATTCCAGTAAAGGTATATGGAAACATGACTAATAGGACAAAAATTAGATAAAATCAGCATGGGGTGTTTGGGGTAAAATAGCTGCCTTCGCATGTGGACATATTTTGGGGGTTGCACAAGGAAACTAACAGAGAGATGAGATTCCTCCACCTAATTTCACTTTCTGTTTCCATAGACACTTGCCACACTTTCTTTCCTATCAAAGGCATGGGTAAATCCTACTTTATAGAACGCATGAGGGAATAATTTATCTAACTATGACTTCAGGGACCATAGTATCTCTAAGCCTTCCTTGGACTCCTTCAGAGTTGTGGGAGATGCAGATTGGGCTGTTGTTTAGGACATCAGACTCTCAAGGTTTAATCATTGTTCTCCAGTATCTGAATCTCAGCCTCTTTCTTCTGGACACTTGACCATCATATGACCATAGATGACAGCTCCTTTGGCATTGGCATCATGTAAAGTTATGTACAGAGCAGAAGGTAAATGTGTATATTGATAATAAGGGGTGTCCTCTTCTCACTCCCACCCATCCTGATATTAACATACTGAAAGGTCTAATTTTTTTTCAAAGACTGCTTAGTGGCTTTCAAATCAGAGCAAGGGATGGTAAGTGATGTGTATGAATATCATCAAAGTGTTGGGAAAGTTGCCTGCAATGTTCCCACTGCAAGGAGAGAACACTTCTCTAAGTGAGTTCCCAGGATTCCCTTCTGCTTACACAGGACTCGACTCACACCAAGAAATTTACTTCTGCTTTTCTAGGCTGACCATTCCCTTCCCACTGATACATTCTTTTTATAAGTGGTGGTGACACTGTTTCCATATCCCAGTTCCCATGCCGGGGATATATCCTATGTGGGGAGGCATCCTCATGGACCACTTTAAATAATTTAACCTTCTCAAGCATAAACACTAGCTCCCTCATGTGATGGAATTGACACTGGAGTGCCCAGTTACCCTCCCCTCTTTTGCCTTTTCAGGTAACACTGTCACACTCAGCCAGGCAAGTCTATTCTTATGACTCCCTTAATTTTTTATTCTGCATTTCAACTCCTTTCCTTTATACATTTCTCCAGGGCTAAAATAAATTATTCTTCTTTGTTTTCTAAGAATCTTTCTTTTTCTCCTTCAGAGAGCTCTCAGAATCTCCTTTCTTAAGGTTTCCCAATTAGATATAAGATAGCAATTTCTCTTCATTGTCCTAGCAACTAATTCCCATGTTGCAAATAAGCCCTCAAAACTGAGATATACTTGTAAAACTTCTCTATTCTAATTTGTGCCTTTGTTGGGATGTCTGTATTTCTATATTGACTGGACAGGAGATAATGAAAGATTTCAAATATATAAGATTTTGCATAAAATTCTTAATCACATTTGGCTGGACACTCTGTATTGGTTCATTTAAACTCCCTTATACCTTTTCTTTATCTGGGAAGGTTAGAAAGCTAAAAGGTGCACTCTCCAGACTCCTTTGCTGCTAGGATTCTGGATTGATGCACCCGTGCGACACTAGGAAGACAGGAATGAGCAGAGTCCCTCTTCCTGAAGGTTTTGGATGGTGCCTCTGGCAAAAGCAAGTTCATGGAAATATGAAGTTCCTCGAGCACCAGCCAGTGACCATTACATGGAGTCTTGGATGTTGAGACAGTGGTGGCAGAGGAGTTTAGCTTCTTATTTCCAGCAAAGCTCCAGTGTGGTGGCCTCAGAGATAGTTGTTCTGTGTTGTTTTGTGTGTGATTCCAAGAGAGAAAACCCCTTGGACCTTCTACAGATCTTGCAAATATCTAACTTGCTTTGTTGAATACCTTCCTGCTTAAAATACCTGGAGTTCTTTCTAGTTCCGGCCCCTAACTCTAACTGATGCATTTCTCCCATGCTTGTAACATCCAGGGACCTCCAGACCCATCCCCCTAGAAGGTCTCCACCAGTCTCAGCAGCCTCAGCCCTCAGCAGTCCTGCCAGACAGTGTGTCCTCATCATACCATCCGGAATCTATCCCAGCTTCCATATTTCTGTGCTCTGAACAAGCACTTCACTTTTAGTCATGACCCACCCCCTTCTCCCCCCTCCTCCCTGACTCCCTTTCTTGTTCCACAAGCTTAAGAGTCTTCTTCAGTTTCCTTAAGCCATTAGCGCAAAGTGAACGACTTCTTCTGCATTGGGTGTACAGTTCTATCACTGAACTCTTCACCCGACCCCACAGGAGGCCTTCGGTTTTCTATCTCCTTTTCTAGACTGTTAGTTCCTTGAGCTGGGGTACCTCCTACCCCATTTGTTCTCAAACATTTAAAAAATGGATACTAATTGCTTGGTAGCATTTTGAATGAGTAAGTGGAAATTATTCACCGCTTCTCAATGGCTTCATAGTATTTCTGTCTCCCTTATGCTCGGTACACTTTGCAGCTGCATATAAATTATAGTGACCTATTGGATGGCAGTGTCATCCAGCAATGAATGAAGTAAAGCATCAAAACTTTCCACCCTCACAAACAGTATTTACACGTGTTTTATGGCTGTTTTCACACTGATTTACCCCGCTCAAAGCATATGCATTTGAATATGATCTGATTTATAGCATAAATTCTCAGAGGAGAGAATTGAATCTGTTTAGCTTGTTTGATATAGATACTGTGGCTGAGTCTTCAAAAATATACTAGAGGAGGGATTGGTTCAACATGGCGGAGTAGAAGGACATGCTCTCACTCCCTCTTTCGAGAACACCAGAATCACAACTAACTGCTGAACAATCATCGACAGGAAGACACTGGAACTCACCAAAAAATATACCCCACATGCAAAGACAAAGGAGAAGTCACAATGAGATGGTAGGAGGGTGCTATCACAATAAAATCAAATCCCATAACTGCTGGGTGGGTGACTCACAAACTGGAGAACACCTATACCACAGAAGTCCACCCACTGGAGTGAAGGTTCTGAGCCCCACGTCAGGCTTCCCCACCTGGGGGTCTGGCAATGGGAGGAGAAATTCCTAGAGAATCAGATTTTGAAGGCTAGCGGGATTTGATTGCAAGACTTCAGCAGGACTGGGGGAAACAGAGACTCCACTCTTGGAAGGCACACACAAAGTACTGTGAGCATTGAGACCCAGGGGAAGGAGCAGTGACCCCACAGGAGAATGAACCAGACCTACCTGCTAGTGTTGGAGGGTCTCCTGCAGAGGCTGAGGAGCAGCTGTGGCTCACTAAGGGACAAGGACACTGGCAAGAGAAGTTCTGGAAAGTACTCCTTGGCGTGAGCCCTCCCAGAGTCTGCCATTAGCCCCACCAAAGAGCCCTGGTAGGCTCCAGTGTTGTGTCGCCTCAGGCCAAACAACCAACAGGGAGGGAACCCAGCCCCACCCATCAGCAGACAAGCAGATTAAAGTTTTACTGAGCTCTGCTCACCAGAGCAACAGCCAGCTCTACCCACCACCAGTCCCTCCCATCAGGAAACTTGAACAAACCTCTTAGATAGCCTCATCCACCAGAGGACAGACAGCAGAGGCAAGAAGAACTACAATCCTACAGCCTGTGGAACAAAAAACACATTCACAGAAAGATAGATGAGATGAAAAGGCAGAGAGAGGGCTATGTACCAGATGAAGGAACAAGATAAAACCCCAGAAAAAAAAATGACATGAAATGGAGATAGGCAATCTTCCAGAAAAAGAATTCAGAATAATGATAGGGAAGATGATCCAGGACCTCGGAAAAAGAATGGAGGCAAAGATCAAGAAGATGCAAGAAATGTTTAACAAAGATCTAGAAGATGTAAAGAAAAAACAAACAGAGATGAACAATACAATAACTAAAATGAAAACTACACTAGAAGGAATCAATAGCAGAATAACTGACTCAGAAGAATGGATAAGTGACCTGGAAGACAGAATGGTAGAATTCACTGCTGAGGAACAGAATAAAGAAAAAAGAACAAAAAGAAATGAAGACAGCCTAAGAGACCTCTGGGACAACATTAAACGCAACAACATTAGCATTATAGGGGTTCCAGAAGGAGAAGAGAGAGAGAAAGGACCCGAGAAAATATTTGAAGAGATTATAGTCAAAAACTTCCCTAACATGGGAAAGTAAAGAGCCACCCAAGTCCAGGAAGCGCAGAGAGTTCCATACAGTATAAACCCAAGGAGAAACACGCCAAGACACACAGTAATCAAATTGACAAAAATTAAAGACGAAGAAAAATTATTGAAAGCAGCAAGGGAAAAATGACAAATAACATACAAGGGAATTCCCAGAAGGTTAACAGCTGATTTCTCAGCAGAAACTCTACAAGCCAGAAGGGAGTGGCATGATATACTTAAAGTGATGAAAGGGAAGAACCTACAACCAACATTACTCTCCCCGGCAAGGATCTCATTCAGATTCAGTGGAGAAATCAAAAGCTTTACAGACAAGCAAAAGCTAAGAGAATTCAGCACCACCAAACCAGCTCTACACCAAATGCTAAAGGAACTTCTCTAAGTGGGAAACACAAGAGAAGAAAAGGACCTACAAAAACAAACCCAAAACAATTAAGAAAATGGTAATAGAAACATACATATTGATAATTACCTTAAACGTGAATGGATTAAATGCTCCAACCAAAAGACACAGGCTTGCTGAATGGATACAAAAACAAGACCCATACATATGCTGTCTACAAGAGACCGACTTCAGACCTAGGGACACATGCAGACTGAAAGTGAGGGGATGGAAAAAGATATTCCATGCAAATGGAAATCAAAGGAAAGCTGGAGTAGCAGTACTCGTATCAGATAAAATAGACTTTAAAGAATGTTACAAGAGACAAGGAAGGACACGACATAATGATCAAGGGATCAATCCAAGAAGAAGATATAACAATTATAAATACATATGCACCCAACATAGGAGAACCTCAATACATAAGGCAACTGCTAACAGCTATAAAAGAGAAAATTGACAGTAACACAATAATATTGGGGACTTTAACACCTCACTTACACCAATGGACAGATCATCCAAAATGAAACTAAATAAGGAAACAGAAGCTTTAAATGACACAATAGACCAGATAGATTTAATTGATATTTATAGCACGTTCCATCCAAAAACAGCAGATTACACTTTCTTCTCAAGTGTGCACGGAACATTCTCCAGGATAGATCACACCTTGGTCACAAATCAAGCCTCAGTAAATTTAAGAAAATTGAAATCATATCAAGCATCTTTTCTGACCACCACGCTATGAGATTAGAAATGAATTACAGGGAAAAAAAACGTAAAAAATACAAACGCATGGAGGCTAAACAATACATTACTAAATAACCAAGAGATCACTGAAGAAATCAAAGAGGAAATCAAAAAATACCTAGAGGCAAATGACAATGAAAACACGACAATCCAAAGCCTATGGGATTCAGCAAAAGTAGTTCTAATAGGGAAGTTATAGCTATACAAGCTTACCTCAAGAAACAAGAAAAATCTCAAATAAACAATCTAACATTACACCTAAAGGCACTAGAGAAAGAAGAACAAACAAAACCCACAGTTAGCAGAAGGAAAGAAATCATAAAGTTCAGAGCAGAAATAAATGAAATAGAAACAAAGAAAACAGTAGCAAAGATCAATAAAACTAAAAGCTGGTTCTTTGAGAAGATAAACAAAATTGATAAACCATTAGCCAGACTCATCAAGAAAAAGAGGGAGAGGACTCAAATCAATAAAATTAGAAATGAAAAAGGAGAAGTTACCACAGACACGACAGAAATACGAAGCATCCTAAGAGACTACTACAAGCAACTCTATGCCAATAAAATGCACAACCTGGAAGAAATGGACAAATTCTTTGAAAGATGTAACCTTCCAAGACTGAACCAGGAAGACATAGAAAATATGAACAGACCAATCACAAGTAATGAAATTGAAACTGTGATTTAAAGTCTTCCAACAAACAAAAGTCCAGGACCAGATGGCTTCACAGGTGAATTCTATCAAACATTTTGATAAGAGCTAACACCCATCCTTCTCAAACTCTTCCAAAAAATTGCAGAGGAAGGAAAACTCCCAAACTCATTCTATGAGGCCACCATCACCCTGATACCAAAACCAGACAAAGATACTACAAAAAAAGAAAATTACAGACCAATATCACTGATGAGCATAGATGCAAAAATCCTCAACAAAATACTAGCAAACAGAATCCAGCAACACATTAAAAGGATCATAGGGCTTCCCTGGTGGCGCAGTGGTTGGGAGTCAGCCTGCTGATGCAGGGGACGCGGGTTCGTGCCCCAGTCCGGGAGGATCCCACGTGCCGCGGAGCGGCTGGGCCCGTGGGCCGTGGCCGCTGAGTCTGCGCATCCGGAGCCTGTGCTCCGCAATGGGAGAGGCCACAACAGTGAGAGGCCCACGTACCAAAAAAAAAAAAAAAAGATCATACACCATGATCAAGTGGGATTTATCCCAGAGATGCAAGGATTCTTCAATATACGCAAATCAATCAATGTGATACACCATATTAATAAATTGAAGAATAAAAACCATATGATCATCTCAATAGATGCAGAAAAAGCTTTTGAGAAAATTCAACACCCATTTATGATAAAAAAAATCTCCAGAAAGTGGGCATAGAGGGAACCTACTTCAACTTAATAAAGGCCATATACAGCAAACCCACAGCAAACATCATTCTCAATGATGAAAAACTGAAAACATTTCCTCTAAGATCAGGAAGAAGACAAGGATGTCCACTCTCACCACTATCATTCAACATAGTTTTGGAAGTCCTAGCCATGGCAATCAGAGAAGAAAAAGAAATAAAAGGAATCCAAATTGGAAAAGAAGAAGTAAAACTGTCACTGTTTGCAGATGACATGATACTATACATAGAGAGTCCTAACAACGCCACCAGAAAACTACTAGAGCTAATCAATGAATTTGGTAAAGATGCAGGATACAAAATTAATGCACAGAAATCTCTTGCATTCCAATACATTAATGATGAAAAATCTGAAAGAGAAATTAAGGAAACACTCCCATTTACCATTGCAACAAAAAGAATAAAATATCTAGGAATAAACCTACCTAGGGAGACAAAAGACATGTATGCAGAAAACTATAAGACACTGATGAAAGAAATTAAAGATGATACCAAAGAATGGAGAGATATACCATGTTCTTGGATTGGAAGAATCAATATTGTGAAAATGACTATACTACCCAAAGCAATCTACAGATTCAATGCAATCCCTATCAAACTACCAATGGCATTTTTTTACAGAACTAGAACAAAAAATCTTAAAATTTGTATGGAGACACAAAAGACCCTGAATAGCCAAAGCAGTCTGAAGGGAAAAAAATGGAGCTGGAGGAATCAGACTCCCTGACTTCAGACTATACTACAAAGCTACAGTAATCAAGACAATATGGTACTGTCACAAAAACAGAAATATAGATCAATGGAACAGGATAGAAAGCCCAGAGATAAACCCACACACCTATGGTCAACTAATCTATGACAAAGGAGGCGAGGATATACAATGGAGAAAAGACAGTCTCTTCAATAAGTGGTGCTGGGAAAACTGGACAGCTACATGTAAAAGAATGACATTAGAACACTACCTAACACTATACACAAAAATAAACTCAAAATGGATTATAGACCTAAATGTAAGACCAGGCACTGTAAAGCTCTTAGTGGAAAACATAGGAAGAACACTCTTTGACATAAATCACTGCAAGATCTTTTTTGAGCCACCTCCTAGAGTAATGGAAATAAAAACAAAAATAAACAAATGGGACCTAATGAAACTTAAAATCTTTTGCACAGTAAAGGAAACCATAAACAAGACGAAAAGACAACCCTCAGAATGTGAGAAATATTTGCAAATGAATCATTGGACAAAGGATTAATCTCCAAAATATATAAGCAGCTCCTGCAACTCCATATTAAAAAAACAAACAACTCAATCCAAAAATGGGCAGAAGACCTAAATAGACATTTCTCCAAAGAAGACATACAGATGGCTAGGAAGCACATGAAAAGCTGCTCAACATCACTAATTATTAGAGAAATGCAAATCAAAATGATAATGAGGTATCACCTCACACCTGTTAGAATGGGCATCATCAGAAAATCTACAAAAAACAAATGCTGGAGAGGGTGTGGAGAAAAAGGAACCGTCTTGCCCTGTTGGTGGGAATGTAAATTGATACAGCCACTATGGAGAACATTATGGAGGTTCCTTAAAGAACTAAAAATAGAATTACCATATGACCCAGCAATCCCACTACTGGGCATATATCTAAAGGAAACTGTAATTCAAAAAGACACATGCACCCGAATGTTCATTGCAGCACTCTTTACAATAGCCAGATCATGGAAGCAACCTAAATGCCCATCAATAGATGAATGGATAAAGAAGATGTGGTACATATATACAATGGAATATTACTCAGCCATAAAAAGGAATGAAATTGGGTCATTTGTAGTGATGTGGATGGATCTAGTGACTGTCATACAGAGTGAAGTATGTCAGATAGAGAAAAACAAATAATGTATATTAATGCATGTATGTGGAACCTAGAAAATGGTACAGATGAACCGGTATGCAGAACAGAAATTGAGACACAGAAGTAGAGAAAAAACCTATGGACACCAAGGGGGGAAAGCCGCGGGGGAGTGGTGGTGGTGGTGTGATGAATTGGGCAGTAGGGATTGACATGTATACACTGATGTGTATAAAGTGGATGACTAATAAGAAAAAATAAAAAAATATATATATATATACTAGAGAATAATAATTTAAATACTCAGGCTAAGTGGGACATTCTATTAGGGGCTTTTCCATTCCGTGCTTGAACAAAGAAGTATCCCTATTTGTTGGTTCATTTGTATGAAGAACAAGTAGTCAAAACTGTCTTCTACTGTAAGGGGAAAAATTACAGCAGATGGCTATTATACTACTTCGGAACACTGGTATTTCCTTTTATGGGGGTTAATGTTTGAATGTGGCATGAGAATTATTACAAGACTTATGTTAATACTGAAATGTGCAACTAACTTTCTGTATAAAATTTTATTTTCTACTGAATTTGTTATTCTGTCTGATCATTAAAAAATATGTATTTATGGGAATGCCAAAGCAAGGAGCATATAAATTTATTTCTCTTTGTGTAATAGGGTGTGAGAGAATTTAGTTTTTCTCACAGTATGTACTTGTAACTTTTTTAAAAAAATGAGCTTTTTGAATCTTTCTTTTTATTGGAAGAGATGTTATTGCAAAGAAACATTAATTTCTTTTTTTTTTTTTTCTTTTTGCGGTATGCGGGCCTCTCACTGTTGTGGCCTCTCCCGTTGCGGAGCACAGGCTCCAGACGCGCAGGCCCAGCGGCCATGGCTCACGGGCCCAGCCGCTCCGTAGCATATGGGATCCTCCCAGACCGGGGCACGAACCCGTATCCCCTGCATCGGCAGGCGGACCCTCAACCACTGCGCCACCAGGGAGGCCCACATTAATTTCTTTTAAACTGAAAATTGTTACCACCGTTTCATGATTTTATGTTTTCTTTATATCACCCAAAGTCAAAAGTCAGTAATGAGTGCAAAGTATTTATTAAGAATGAAGGTATAAAATAGGGTTATAATGGAATACTGACAAATTTTATATAGTTTTCATAACCATTGCTAAGCTCCCTAAAGAAATATCTATTCCCTCCAGGAGAGCCCACACACTGAATGTGTTTTTGTAAATGGGTTATTTTCGCATGAAGCTCATTCCGAGCTACTTTTACGAACCAGAAATCTTTGCATCTTTGAGAACGAAAATTGAAATTTGTCCAGTTATTGGGCAATATGGACACCGTCAACATCAACACTCACAGTGCATTTTGGTACATGTACGTTAACTCCTTATCTACTAACTGTTGGGCTTTATTTTAGACTTTTTTATAATATCCAGTTTTAATTTTTATTTTATTTTTTAATTAATTTTTTTTTTTGGCTGTGCCACACAGCATGCAGAATCTTAGTTCCCTGAACAGGGATCGAACCCATGCACCCTGCAGTGGAAGCGCAGAGCCCTAACCACTGGATGGCCAGGGAATTCCTAGAGATAAGTTATATTCTATGACTTCAATATTAAGCGAATTGAAAATACTCTTTTAAAACATATTTCTTTGCATTTAAACATATAAGTGGTTCAGCATTGCTGTGTGGCCACTCAAGGAATAAGATGACCCCCCTCAGAAAATTTGGATTGGACATCAAGACTGATAGCACCGGGGCTTCCCTGGTGGCGCAGTGGTTGAGAGTCCACCTGCTGATGCAGGGGACACGGGTTCGTGCCCCGGTCTGGGAAGATCCCACATGCCGCGGAGCGGCTGGGCCCGTGAGCCATGGCCGCTGAGCCTGCACGTCTGGAGCCTGTGCTCCGCAGCGGGAGAGGCCACAACAGTGAGAGGCCCGCATACTGCAAAAAAACAAAAACAAAAAAAAACAAAAAAAAACAGACTGATAGCACCATCCACACACCAACAGAGTATGAACCATTTATTTCTCACATAATGAGACATTTTAAAGAGAGGAGTGAAAAGGTCCCAAGTCGACCCAAAAAATCGCTTGAGAGAGAAAGAAAGAAGCCTGGCCAGGGGTTTCTACGGTGGTTAGAGGGTCAGCGTATGATGGGTTTTTTGAGTGGTATGAACTTCCTCTTGGTGCTAAACGAGAGGACTGAGACTTTCGTGTCACCTTGTCCAGATGTGGGATGTACAAGGGAAGGAGAGTGGGGGTAGGATTAAAACCTGTCAGCAGTCAGATATCAAAAATCAGGTTAGAATCTTTAATATAATTATGCTTGGAAGTTTCTTCATTTATGTAATATTGAGCTCCCTTAGGAAGTTAACGGTGTTTTGTATCACACAACTTGACAAGCATAGCAGAACGAACAAGAGCCTTGGATATAGATGCCCCGAGTTCACATTCTAAGTTGTTGCTTGTTTGTTTTCTTTTCCCAGGGCTCTAATGAGAAACTGATGAGAATAAACGGATGGAGAATGCCTGGTGCACCTGATAGATGGTCAACAAACAGTAAGTCTTAATATATTTTGCTTGAGATTTTTCGTAAGCGTTGACTCCTCTGGCATTTATGGCAAATTTGGTTGCCATAGCTACAGAACAAATAAAAATAAAGTTTCACCCTTGCCAAAGATAAACAAAGAGGAACACTAGTTAAAATGGTAAGGACAGATTTTAATCAATAATAACCATGGCAATACGGAAAAGAGTGCATCATGAACTGAACTCAACTTCGATTTGTACAGAGATGAATGGGCGTTCTATAGAGAAAATGTGGGTTTAGGGAGGGGGCGATCAGGGGCTTGGTGAACAGAGTCTGGTAAATGAAAAATTACGAAAAGTGGAAGTGGAGCTTGGTCCATGTGAAATCACGTGGGTTTGCTAACTGGTGCTTGTCAAAAAGTTGAAGTTAGGCTCCTGTTTTCCCACAGAGACTGAGAGACAGGGGCTGATCTTTAGCTGTTGGCTGGAACAGTGTATTTCTTTGGCAACCTTGAGTTTTCTCAGGCAAGCACTTTAGGGGTGGCTAAAGTCTTCCCAGGGATGCAGCATTGAGCTGTTAGAAACTGTTAGTGTCTGTTCAAGTCTTTACAGGCCAACCTGGAGGCCAATCAAGAAGAGAGTTCAGCGGACCCTGGTTAGAGTTTGGTCAAGGAGAGAATCTTTATCACCTTAAAAAGGAATATTAGAGGAATAGTGTTTGGAAATTTATACTAAATTTAAAAACTGCTAAAATTATTTACTAACAAAAATTCTTAGTCTTCTTTCGAGATAAAAATCTCAGCATATGGAGTCATTCATATCAAAATGAGGTTGAAAAAGTATATGAGATTTATTCTTTTTTTGGAGAAGGGTTTACGAAGGCAATTTTAAAAATTTATTTTGAAATAATTATAAATTCACAGGAAGTTGAAAAAAAATGCGTAGGAGATGTCAAGTACCCCTCGCTTAGTCTCCCTCAGTGGTAACACCTGACATCATTATAGTATAATATCAAATTCAGGAAATTGACATTGTACAATCCAAAGAGCTTATTCTGATTTTATGGGTTTTATTCTTAGGCAGCAAAGTTAGTATTTTAATTCTACAGTGATATGCTGCACCTGGAATGCAGAAAAAAAGACCCTTCAGTCCTGCTAAGCTTTGTCAGGTACCCATGACTTGAGTTGTACTCTTTTCAGTACCTTTAGTTCTGTCATCCCCGTACACAAGGCTCTATCACTTCTCTCATTCTTTTGCCTTGTTTTGCTTTACTTTTTATTTTGACATAACTTGAGACTCTCATAAAAGTTGCAAGAATTGCACAAAAATTCCCATATGCCATTTATGCAGATTTCTCAAGTATTCATATTTTACCACGTTTGCTTTACCCATCCCAAACATGCACATACACACACACACACACGTGCACACACATATGTTTACCTGTTTTCTTCTAAATACTTCAGTGTTTATTTCAAAGCAAAGACATCCTTTTTCCAACCCCAGTACAATTATAAAAATCAGCTAATTAGCATTGACACAATACTATTACCTACTTTAAATAACTTATTCAGATTTTGCCAGTTCTCCCAATGATATCCTATACAGCAAGTGCGTTCAGTTGTCACGATATTAATCTCCTTTAATTCTGGAACACTTCCTCAGTATTCCTTTGTTTTCTGTGACACTGACATTTTTGAGGAGTACAAGCCAGTTATTTAGTGGAATATCTGTCAATTTAGATTTGTCTTCTTTTTCCTCATGATTAGAGTCAGGATATGCACTTTAAGCCAAAATACTCACAAGTAATTCTATGTTTTTCTCAGTGCCTCAGATCTGTGGATGGAAGAAGTTTATTTGTGCCATTATTGGTTATATTAACTTTGATCACTTGGTTTAGGTTGTTTACACAGATTTATCTAGTATAAAGTAATTATTTTTTTCTGTTTGTATTTACGAAGCCTGTGAGAACATAACCTTGTCTCCCTCCCTTTCTCCCAGTCTTTTAAGGTTCAACTCAAATATTGCTTCTCTACCCGACATATTCTCCACTGTATACCTATATTACTAAGAACTTAACTTCATTATAGTATTCGTTATATTGAAAAGTAACTTTTTTCTATAGTCCCTAGTAGGTTAGAAACCTTTGCCATCAGAACTTTATCATATTCATCATTGTATATTCTAGAAAAATATTAGGTTCTCAATAACTATTAATTGAGTAAGCTAGTGATTGAACAAATGAATTCCAAGAGGCAGAATTGAGAGGTATTATCTTCTCTATTTTATAAAGAAGAATACTGACGGTCAGCAGAGGATGTTGATTTATGACAGCATTTCTTAACATAGCTATTGATTAGGTAACAATGAATATTATTGAGCTCATTTTCTGGGAGTTCAAGAGGCTACTTTAATTCACTGTAACCCAAGAACAGAGAAGGCAAGAGACTTTTTACATCTAGGTTCACAAGGCTCAGTGGATTAGAAAATGTTTTGTGACTGCTGATAGTGCACAGGGCATCAGTTAGCGCTACACAACAGCCCACCTACCACTTAGTGAGCTGCAGTAGCACTCGGCATTCTCTTACACCCTTCTGTGGGTTAGCCGGGAATCAACCCATCCAGACTGAGCCCAGCTGGGCTGGCTGTAAGCTTTGGGTTGGATCCAGCTGCGCTCCACTTAGCTCTCGCTCTCCTCAGAGCAGCAGACTCTCCAAGACCAGAAGAGCAATAGGCAGAGGCTGTAACACGTAAGGCCTCCCAGGGCTGGTGTGCAGAAGCAGCGCGTGTAACTAACTTCCATCTACTGTTTGCTAAAGCCAACCACATGCCACACGCAGCCTCACAAGGGTGGGTCAGTACACTCTGTGTGGATACGAGAGGGGAAATGAATTAGGAAGAGTAATGGGAGCAATAATGCAATTACTGCAGAAATACAAACCCAGGGATAGATATATGCCAACTTCAAGTTGAGGAGGGACACAGCAAGATTGCAAACCATGTGAGAGATCTCCTGAGTGTCCAGGTGCCTGGGTGCAGGCACATGTGTCTGCCTGGCAGGTACTGGTTTCCCTCTGTATTCCCTGTGCTCTGCTGAGCCCATATTCTCATTAGATCCAGAAATCTCATCTTCTCAGTGACTACATATGTGTGCTACCTAAGGCATTTAAACATTTGGATGTTACCATATGCCCAAGCTAATTCACACAGTTGTTGGGAGAATAAAAAGTCACACAAGAGAAAATACTGAAAAGTTACAAGTACCATACTAATAACATCTTATTGTTATTACTAGTCTTTTGCTCTGTAGTCCAGATGTCAGTTGCTCCCCAGAGCACGTGAAGATGCTCATTCCCTGAACAGGAGAACTTACTTTCTGAGTAGAGATGCATCAAGGTTTATGTTAGCTTGTATTGGACAGAAATAAATGAATTCATCCATTTGTGTAATTCCAAGGAAGAACACTAGAAAATGTCCTGGATGTCAGGTAATTCTTCAGCAATTAAAAAAGAGGAAGAGAAAGACGGAGAGAAAGATGAAGAAAATTCCCAAAACAAAGCATCCTTTCCTAGAGTTCCAGTTTTCAACAAATATTTAGAACTGAATTTTTAACATGTTTGCTGAGGGCTACTTGAAAAACAACTTACATTTCCAAATACAGTGCAATCAAGTAAAGAGCATAATAAATTCGGGTAAAATTCACTAAAGGTCTCTGCGTGCTTCACGAAGAGCAGATAAAAATATCTTTTCTTCAGATGTGCTCATACTCGTGCCGTTATTCAATCCATAACTATAAAAGTCACAGTCTGCTTTTATGGTTCTGTGGGTCTTTTTGGCAACAGAAAACAAACATTTAAGTCTTTAATATGAGAACGTGAAATAACTGCTTTGTTCTGTCATCTAGTCGTGACAAGTGTTTACATCAAAACAAAAAACACAACCAAACAATCATTTGCCAGGTTTCTTTTATCAGGAAAAAAAATAGAACAACCATTCTTAGTTTTAAACACAGGAAGTGTAAAGAAACTATTTGATATGTAAATAAGAAGAGAAGTACCTAGAGCTGAATGGATGCTTCTGTAGATCACACACTAAAGAAAGGTGTTTACTGTCTCCACATTCTCATTTACCGCCCCCTGCAAAATGTGTACCTTCATAGCCTTCAAATTAAAGATTTGCTTTCTGTGGTACCAACACTCTGTTCTATTTATTATCTGCCATCTTTTTTTCTTAGCCATTTTCTTTGCTCTCTCTTTGGGGGAATGACTATGTAAAGGAGAATAGTTTCAGAGTTTGTGAGAAGCTTCTATGAGTAGATTGGTCACTGGTAGAACTAACTGTGCCTAAATTTGATATGCGCAGACACCATGCTCAGAGTAGCTCTCTTAATTCTCATTTCATTCTCAAACTTAAATGTTTCCAACAGGTACCATAAGCACATGTTCAAGACTGACTTAAAACATTTTCCTAGATTTCACTTTGGTGATTTGCATTTTGCAACAAACATATCTCATACAAACATGGCAGCAAATATAATGCTACAGTGTGTGAAGCATGCAGGTCTTTCCCTGTTTCATCTCAAGCTTCTCTCCTGTCTGAAAGTCAATATTCACACCAATCATTTTAAGCATATAGTATAGTTCCAGAGCCGAATAAACCTCTGGGGAAAATGCAGAACAAATAACATTCTGGTTCTCTCATAGAGAATGAAATACCTGAGCTTCTAGAACTATAACTAGATCTCAGGAAGTTTGTCTTTTTCCTAATCTTTTTTAAGTTCCACGTCATTTGCCATATGAGTCTTTCAGATGACGGGCTGTGTAGGAAGTCTTTCTTTCAGAATGTTTCGCAGTTCCTACCACCCTCCTTCCCTCCCTCCCTCCCTCCTTTTCTCTTTCCCTCTTTTTTCTTGTTCTTTCTTTCCCTCCTGAATTTAATTATGAGATCTGATTTACCAAACAACAGATTTGTTATATTCCTTAATATTTATATTTTGTTCATAAAAAGATTTCAAATTTGTTATCATAGAATAAGTGAGAAGAAATCTTGAGCCCATTTAAGTCATTTTCCAGGTCAGTATTACATGATGATATGTAGCCTGCTCACATCGCCTTTTCTGTGTATCAGTTTTTTAAATTGCCATGCACTGCTTGGTACCATGTGCTGGTATAATTCTCACAAAGTCAATCTACATATATTCTGGATTTCACTAGTCAAGGTTTCTGATATTACATAATGATGTTTTAAAATGTAAAAACAGTAGATTTACTGTCTCTTTTTTTATTGTGGTAAAAAAACACATAAAATTTACCATCATAACCATTTATAAGTGTACACGGTTCAGTAGTGTTTAGTATATTCACATGGTTGTGACACAGATTTCCAGAACATTTTCATTTGCAAATCTGAAGCTCTATACCCATTAAACAATCCCTCTTTTCCTCTTCCCAGCAGCCCCTACTAACCACCATTCTATTTTCTGTTTCTGTGAATTTGATTACGTTAGATACCTCATAACAAGTGGAATCGTATGGCATTTTTTCTGACTGTCTTATTTCACTTAGCATATTGTCCTCCAGATTCACCCGTGTTGTAGCACGTATCAGAATTCCCTTCCTTTTATGTTCATCCATTCCTCCACTGATGGACATTTGAGTTACTTCTACTTCTTGTCCATTGTGAATAATACTGGTATGAACATGGATGCACGCGGATTGACTATCTCTTGCAAAGGACAGAACTGTATGATAAGACCTTCAAAATGTTGAGTTATCTGAACTAAACATAGGGGGTATTTTCTCAAGTTCTGCAGTGCACACTAAAGAAATATTTCAGATTAAATACCTTGCCCTACAACTTGTAATGGAGAGCAACAGAAATAATTAGATTAAAAAATTTTAATTAAACATATCTTTTACTTAGGTTTTACCTACGTGGCTCAAGGCCATTCTTAAACTTGAAAGAGAAATGTATACAAGGGAGGTATATTTGAAGGGTTCTGGGGTGCCCTCCTCCCCCACAGAGGCTAAAAGCTAAACTTTACTTTTTATATTCACTCCACTGAGAGGAAGGATCTGGTTGTTCTCCGTGGCTTCCTGATAATGACTGTTACTTGGTCAAGCACTTGCTGGTGCTTTTCTGAATGCAGAAGTGCCAGGAGTCATTTTAGAAGCCTAGTTCTTTGTTGTGGCTCCTGAATCATCCTAAAGACTCTTTTACCAGTGATATCTGTGACCCGTGACTAAACTTAAGGAATTCACAGTAAGGTGAGAGGTACATAGAAAGTGCTGGTCTAAACGTTATTCAAAGAAATGCTCACACCTGCTTTGGGAATATTATGATAACTGTGCATACAGTGATTATACCGTAATGCAATGATCTGTTTTCTAGTTGGCTTCACCTTCTAGACCGTGAGCTCCTTGGGAACAGATTCTGTGCTTTATTCAACTAGGTTTCCCACATGTAATGTTATTGCTGTTTACCCTAAGTTGTAGTAATAAGATACAAAATGTGAAGCACATTGCAAAACTATTGAAGTTTTTAAAGGCTAAGGGCCTGTACCATGTGATTGTTTAATTATTTATTGGTAGCAAACCACTTATGAGAAGGTTCCAATACACAATCTAGTCAGAAAATAGCAACAGATGGCATTGTAAATGAATTTGCCTTTGTAAGAACAAGGAAGAAAATTCTTGACACTGATTAAGAGAAAAGTGTGCATCATTAGTAAAAACAAATGGCCCTTGGGCCCTTCAAGTATTATTTTGACCCATATAAGTATAACATGTATACCTAATTATAACAAATCATAGAGCTTGTGAAGTGGTTTAGATGCTATAGAAAAGTGATATTACTAGGAAGCATTTCTTTTGATGTCTCATGATTCATATCTATCTATCTATCTATCTATATATATATATAAATCATACAAATTAACTTATTAATTGAGAATTTTCATTGGTATGTGTGCTTAATAAAAAAGTAAAAGTTATTTCCTTGACCCTGCCTTTGGTAATAATCCAGGACTATTAGAACCTCATTTATTCTCTCAGAGCAGTATCACCAGGGAGCCACACTTTCTGACAAGAGAAAATCCTGTCTTTACTGGGAATGCTACAACTACTGTGTCATAAATCAAAAAGCTCTAATGGGTTGGGGGAAGGGAAACTGCTGTAAGGAAACATAATTAAACCACTCTTTGAAGGCAGTGTGTGAAGGTAACTAAATCCATTTATCCCTTCCATGAACTCCACTCTTCTGTGTGTTTGCTAAGGCTGTATCAGAAAACCAATTACAGATGTAGCTTCTGCACCTTGCTTGCTATCACTGAGGAACAGCTAACATCCTGTAAATACCACTCTGCTATCTCATTAATTGAAGAAACACAACTCAAAAGGGAAGTGTGTTTACTTTCAAGGCAATTAAAAGAAATACCGAAAAGTCTGGGGACTCGATACTAACCTGCCTACCTTTCAGAAAAAGTGAATGACCTCAAACTTCCATTTAATGTTCAGCTATATAAATTCTCACCAGGAAGTTCCGAAGGGATCAAGTTAAATATGTTAGATAAAAGGTTCTGTAAAGATTTATAATTGAAGGAAACATTGTCTCAAACATAAGAGAAATATTTATGTCCTTAGACAAAGGAACTTCAAACTAGTTAGCCAAGAAACATGCAAGCAGTCTAATAAGTGTCTTTTGAAGATAAAAGTGAAGACTCGTGAATAATTCAGGTTCAAATGGGATAAGAGGAAATGGCACTACTCCTCACCTACAGGTATCTGGGGAAGACTTTGTGACCAGGTGCGATTTCAAGAGCTTTTTGGGCGATGAGAACATTTGAATTGGTGGCTTCGTTGCAACACATCATTTATTCTTAAAAAAAAAAATACAGATACACTAAAATTTTAGACAGTATGCAGAGAGATTCTGAGAAGACAAAAGTTCAACAACACTAAACCAAATTTTCTTCAAGAATAAATTATTCCACAAAGCACTGCAGTGGAAATTTACTTAATGATCTGAAATAGTGAATGTGCATCCCACAGAACCTACACTGTGAGTGAAAAGAAAATGGGAGCACTTACAGGAAGAGCGAAGGAAACCTAGAGTTAGTAGAAAGAAGGAAATAATAAAGATCAGAGCAGAAATACATGAAATGAAACTAAAAAGATAGTAGAAAAGATCAGTGAAACTGAGAGCTGGTTCTTTGAAAAAACAAAATTGAAAAACCTTTAGCTAGAGTCACTAAAAAAGGAGAGACAACATGTTCAAATAAAACCAGAAACAAAAGAGGAGAATTACAACTGATATCAAAGAAATACAAAGGGTCATAAGAGACTACTGTAAACCATTATACACCAAGAAATTGGACAACCTAGAATAAATTAATGAGTTCTTAGAATCATACAATCTTCTAAGACTGAATCAGGAAGAAATAGAAAATCTGAATAGAGTAATTACTAGTAAGGAGGTTGAATCAGTAATCAAAAAAACCCCAACAAACAAAAGTTCAGGACTTCACTGGTGAATTCTCCCAAATGTTCAAAGATTTAATGCCTAGCCTCCTCAAACTCTTTCAAAAAACTGAAGAGGAAACACTTCTGAACTCATTTTACAAGGCCAGCATTACCCCGATAGCAAAATCAGACAAGGATACCACAGAAAAAAGAAAAGTACAAGCCAATATCCCTGAGGAATATAGATGTAAAATCCTCAACAAAATATTAGCAAACCAAATTAAACAACTTATTTAAAGGCTCTTACACTGTGATCAAATGGAATTTATTCCAGGGATGCAAAGATGGTTCAACATCCTCAAATCAGTTAGTGTGACATATCACATTAACAAAATGAAGAATACAAATCATATGATCATCTCAATAGATGCAGAAAAAGTATTTGACGATTCAGCATTCATTTATGATAAAAACTCAACAAAGTGGGTATAGAGGGAATGTACTTCCACACAATAAAGGCCATATATGACAAGGGTAGAGCTAATATCATACTCACAGGTGAAGAACTGAAAGCTTTTCTTCTTAGATCAGGAACAACACAATGATGCCCATTCTAACCACTTTTATTTAACACAGTGTTGGAAATCCTAGCCAGAGCAACTACACAAGAAAAGAAAAAAAACCATCCAAATTGGAAGCGAAGAAGAAAAACTGTCACTATCTGTTGATGACAGATTGTATATATAGAAAACTCTAAAGACTCCACACACACAAAAAAACTGTTAGGACTAACATGGGTGAACCTTGAAGGCATTATGCTTAGTGAAATAAGTTAGACAAAGACAAATACCATGTGATTTCACATATATGTGGACTCTAAAAAACCAAACAAAGAAAACAGAACAAAACTAATAGATGCAGAGAACAGATTGGTGTTTGCTGGAGGGGAAGGGGTTGGTGGGTGGGCAAAATGGGCAAAGGGGGTTAAGAGGTACAAACTTCCAGTTATAAAATAAGTAAGTAATAGGGATGTAATATACAGCATGGTGACTACAATCAATAATATTGTACTGAATACTTAAAAGGTGTTAAGAGAGGGCTTCCCTGGTGGTGCAGTGGTTGAGAGTCCACCTGCCGATGCAGGGGACGTGGGTTCGTGTCCCGGTCCGGGAAGATCCCACATGCCGCGGAGCGGCTGGGCCCGTGAGCCATGGCCACTGAGCCTGCGCGTCTGAGCCTGTGCTCCGCAACGGGAGAGGCCACAACAGTGAGAGGCCCGTGTACCGCAAAAAAAAAAAAAAAAAAAAAAAGGTGTTAAAAGAGTAAATCTCTCAAGTTCTCAACACAAGAAAAAAGATTTGTAACTTCCTATGGTGACAGATGGTAAATAGACTTATTGTGGTGATCACTTTGCAGTGTATATAAATATTGAGTCATTATGTTGCACACCTGAGCTAATATAATGTTATATATCAATTATACCTCAATAAAAAAAGAAAATGGAATTACTTATACTCCAAAAAAAAAAAAAAATATATATATATATATATATATATATATATATATATATATTTTTTTTTTTTTTTTTTTTTTTTTTTTTTTTGCGGTACACGGGCCTCTCACTGTTGTGGCCTCTCCCGTTGCGGAGCACAGGCTCTGGACGCGCAGGCTCAGCGGCCATGGCTCACGGGCCCAGCCGCTCCACGGCATGTGGGATCTTCCCGGACCGGGGCACGAACCCGCATCCCCTGCATCGGCAGGCGGACTCTCAACCACTGCGCCACCAGGGAAGCCCCAAAATATTTTTGATGTAAATTACCAACAGTCAAATATTCAGTAAATTGCCAACATCCAAAATATAGAATATGATTACAGCTTAGGTTAACAGTCTTTTCAGTATCCTCATTAAAATCACAATGGTCTCTATAAAAGGGACTTTCTGGGTCCCAGTCTCATTAAGGATGCTTTGAATGTGCAAGTCTATCTTAATTTTCTCAAATCATTTTTAATGAGTTACTTACAAAAGCAAATAACCAATATATTTACCTGCTCCTACCTCTCATACAACATGTACCAGAATATCAACAGAGCAATAAAATACTGAAAAATTGCAAATGGATAACTTGGGATGGGTTTTCACTCCATGTTTAACAATTAAAGGTATCTTTAATGTTTTCTTCAAATTCTTAAGAGATTCTAAGTGTTGTTCTCAGGCAGTCAAAGCACATGGTAAGTAACTAGCAAGAATGTCCACAAAAAGTTGTGATAATAAAAATGGTCACATGGCATTCCTATAAATTTGGTAAATGAGTTCTGTCAAGAATAAATCCTGGTAGTAGCTGCTTTGTGTGCATAACTCACCCTTGCTTGGAGGATTATGTTTTAGAACGTCATGACCTTACTGAACAGTAATAAGAACTAGTTAGATAAGTCTCTTCTCCTATGACACAATAACTTCAGCCAACTCTTGGAGTTATGTAAAAATTAAGAAGGGTAGGTATCAGTATGGAGATTTGTCTAATTTTCTGTTATTTAATCTTTTTTTTATATATCTTTTAAAAAATATTATTTTATTTATTTATTATTTATTTATTTGGTGGCGCTGGGTCTTAGTTGCTGCAGGCAGTCTCCTTAGTTGTGGCATGTGAACTCTTAGTTGCGGCATGCATGTGGGATCTAGTTCCCTGACCAGGGATCAAACCGGGGCCCCCTACATTGGGAGCGTGGAGTCTTAACCACTGCACCACTGGGGAAATCCCTCTGTGATTTAATCTTTCTTGGCTCCTTTGACTTCTCTCAGGAAAATTTCATGGAGAGTACTTCTTGGATCCTTTCCAATTAAGCCAGGTTTTTAGACCCTCTTAGTGGAAAATACAGAAAATATTTCAACAACTCATGTACTGTATACTTTTATTTGTACAATACTTATTTCTAGTTACATAAGAAAAAATAATTGAGAGGGAAATCAAATGCTTAAATGTGGAAGAAGAGAGGGATCCATTTAGGTTTCTGGAACAAAACCTTACCTTTTGATTTATCCATCTATTATGAGTGCTTTGGCCAGTCTCAGGTTCCCCTTCTTAAAATACAAATACTTCTTGCATTGGGATATATGTTAGTACCTTTTATTCTGCACAGCATTTCTATGAAGAAGACCTTACCTCATTTCACAGTTTCAAACTGGGAGACCCAAACCCCAGTTGAGTGCTGAGAGTTAATTCTATCTTCTGACTACCAGAAGTGGATTTTTAACCACTATGCCTGCCTTAATGTTTTCAAGGGAATTATTTAAGGAAATGGGAATTTTAATAGAGGAATTGACATGATGGATTTGGAATTCCTATTTTCCTCATCTCCTATCAAAGCAAAAACTATAGTTCTATTCAATTCAATTAAAATTTATAGGGCATATCCTATGCTCAGGGCAGTGCGCTCACTACTGAAAGCTACAGATACATGAGAAGATTCAGTCTCTGTCCTCGAATAATTTATATCTAGCATGAAAAAAGGAAATATGATTAAATCAACCAATCTTCGACTATCCTATGTATAAGGCAAACACTGTATCGTGTCCTATATAATATGTCCTTAGAGAAACATGAAATGTTGTAGGGCTGGGGGAAAGGAAAAAATCATATTCCAGTGAGGAAGGAGGCTGATAGAGATGGGATGACTCAGAGAGCGGAGAAATACAAAAGAGATGGTGGTGGGGAGTCACAAACAGGTTTTCTTTGCTTCCACCGCATTGCTTAAAAGAAATAGAGCTCTTCTTCTGGCGTATCTGTTTCCTGTGTAAGTCGGCTTTTTGTGGTAAAGTCCTCTCCACCCAAAGACCATGGTAACAATGATGACAAACATAGGAAAGATCGGGGAGGGTTTGCAACAGCTGACTTAAGCCCTAGGCAGTGTGTCAGAACCGAGGAACCAGGAGCCCATGATGTTTAAGGTACACAGGAGGGAAGAAGCCGTGACCTCCTCTCCCTGCCTTCAGGCTCTGTGTGCTTCTGAAATCTCCCTGGCCAATCTTCCCTCTCTCCCACCCCTTCCAGCAAAGCTCATAACTATTTGGATGGAGGCTGGAGTTCATGGTAAACAAAGGTGAATATTGTTTGGGGGCTACATGGCCCATGAGGCAGGAGGAGAGATAAGACAGGACAAGAAAATAACCCAAGGGAAAAAGCGAGAGCACTAAGTTTAGAAAGGGAAAAAGAGTGCAGAATGAACTGGTTTAAGAAGAAAAGAAGAGAAATTTGGAAACCCGGGGACAGTAGGAAGTTTCTACTTGTGAATAAGAAAGAAGACTCTTTTCCTAGTTTGTAGTACTCTTCAAAATACACAGAAAATGACCCTCAGTTTTCAAATCTGTCCTTGGGATTGCTTCTTGCTAATAGTTTTTTTTTTTTTAATAGTTTCTTATACACAGATTTTCTCATTTGAAAATTAGTTTATCTTGGTAACGTTTACCACTTGCAAACTTTATTTTCTCTTCTTCGTTGTGCTCTGAGAAATTCAGAGATCATATTACCCCATGAAATCACATATGCAGCATCACACTGT
Organism: Mesoplodon mirus; assembly: GCF_964341445.2. NCBI lineage: Eukaryota > Metazoa > Chordata > Mammalia > Artiodactyla > Ziphiidae > Mesoplodon > Mesoplodon mirus. The sequence continues at coordinate 26,406,469 of NC_138996.1, forward strand.
GTCTTTGAAATGTTGCTTATAGAGCTTGGAGATAGTCCCACTACAAGCAGAGAACGTAGGAGGTCTTAAGTCTGTTGGGGCTGCTATAACAAAATACCACAGACTGGGGAGATTATAAACAACAGAAACTTATTTCTCACAATTCTGAAGACTAGACATCTGAGATCAGGGTGCCAGCATGGCTATGGGAGAGCCCTCTTCCAGGTTGCAGACTTCTCATTGTATCCTCACGTGATGGGAGGGATAAGGTAGTGCTCTCAGGTCTGTTTTATAAGAGCACCAGTCAAATGTCCCACCTCCTGATACCATCACCTTGGGCACTGGGTTTTCAACATATGAATTTTGGAAGGACAGAAACAGACCACAGCATAGAGAACTCACAAAAGATTATTCACCTCCAGGATAATTTTCCATGCTTTAAAACAGCTCATACAACTTCCTAAAAGAATAAAATAAGGAATACAAAAAGAGAAAGGCATGAAATTTGTGATGGAGAAGATAAAATAAGAAGTGAACTATTTGAAGATATCAAGGGATTCTAACTAAATTCTTTCGGTTCAATATAGAATTTATTAATAATTATACTTGCTAAGTAAGGAACCATTTTGAGTTCCCACTAAGTGATAAACATTTTTCACTGTTGGGTGATTTTGTTGTTTTTTCTCAAAATCTATATAAATTGAACAATATTATTCTCATATGACAGCTGAACTTAGTAATTAAAATAGTCAAGCTTTGAATCTAGCATTGTCTGATTCCTCAGTCTTTGTAATTTTGTACTCCCAAGGTAGCTAACTCAAAGGTCTGCTGGACTCAGGATATGTGAGGGGAAATTCAGAGTTGGGAATCCTCAGGTTGGGAGAGAATGGAGCTTAACAGCATTTTACCTACATAATAAAATACAACAAAAAATTTTTTTAGACATTAAGTGTAGCCCCCAAAAGGACAGAAAGAGACAGATTTGCCCTGAAGGTCACCATTTTGTGACTGCATCATAACATACTATTTCATTGATTTACTTGCTCTAATATAGACCTGCTTTTGAAGCAATTTTCACTTGGGTTTAAAATTTGTTTCTCAAATAGAAGTCTGTGTTTATCTCCTTTCTATAATGAAAAAATAAATGCGTTTGTGCTTAGCAGAAAAGTAGCTTTGCCAATAAGCAAATACAACCAATGGTTTTCAGATTATTTTCCCCACTAATATCCTTGCTAATATCTCATAAGAAACAGTGGCTGCACTTGAGTTTGGCAGAATGCCACAAGGAAATACAACACCAAATGCCTGGAGTTTAAAATTTCCACATGGAGCTTCCACTATAACCACCATGCAGTAATATAAGCCATGATAGACAGTACCAAATGCCTAAGTTGGAAACTTTATATGTGTGCTGACATTATCATTGCCCTGGGACATTCTGGGTTTCAGATAGAAAATAAAGAATTACCACTGCATTAGAAATACACAAATGTGAGTTCAAAGGCAGGGGGGAAATAGATGTGGATGAGAAGACAAATGTGTGATAAGAAAAGTACACAGATTATTTGCACACTGAATCAGCTTTTGAAGAACAGTTGTTCTTTATATAAAACATGCCTCTTTAAGGAAGATTAAGACTTTATTTACACATTGGGCAAGATTATTGAATTTCCATAAAATATCTAATTTGGTGCACACTGCACTAGACAGAAATGTCCACTAGAATCAGATGTGCTCTTTTTGTTCATATCCTTTGCCCACATTTGATTTGTTTCTGTGTGTAGAATCAAAGACAGTTTTGTTGACTGAGCAAGGTTATATGGAAATGTGACAAGAAAGGAACATACCATACAATTTACTATTTTAATTACACAAAGGAGAAGACAATAAGATTTGTCTGCCAACAGTAGTCTCAGAATAAAAAGGGAAAGCATATTGAGGAAAATATGCTATGTTCTTCATTTTTGTGATCACTAAAACAACATTTTTTCTTTGGCTTTTTTTAGGAGGTTTTTTTTTAAATAATAAAGAATCTTATAAGGATTTAATATCCAAAATATATAAGGAACTCATACAACTCAATAGCAAAAAAGACAATCTGATTGAAAAAAGAGCAGAGAGAACTTGAATAGACATTTCTCCAAAGAAGACACACAAGTGGCCAACAAGTACATGAAAAAGGTACTCAACATCACTAATCATCAGGGAACTACACATAAAAACCACAAGGTATCACTTCACAACTGTCAGAATAGCTATTATCAAAAAGACAAGAGACAAGAAGTGTTGGTAAGGATGTAGAGAAAGGGAACCCTGGTGCACTGTTGGTGGGAATGTAGATTGGTGCAGCCACTATGGAAAACAGTAAGGAGATCCCTCAAGAAGTTAAAAATAGAACCATCACACAATCCAGCAATTCCAATACTGGCTATATATCCAAAGGAAATGAAATCACTATCTCAAAGAGATGCTCACACCACCTCCATATTCACTGTAGCATTATTCACAATAATCAAGACACGGAAGCAACCTAAGTGTCCACCAATGGATGAATGGATAAAAAGAATGAAGTATATATGTATGAATACTATAGAATATTATTCAGCCATAGAAAAGAAGGAAATCCTGTCATTTGTGACGAGGTGGGTGGATCTTAAGGGCATTATGCTAAGTGAAGTAAGTTAGATGGAGAAAGACAAACACTGTACGATCCCACTTATATGTGGAACCTAAAAACATCAAACTCATAGAAACCGTAGAATGGTAGTTGCCAGGGGCTGAGTGGTGGGGGAAATAGGGAGATGTTGGTTAAACTTCCAGTTATAAAATGCATAAGTTCCAAGGATCTAAAGTACAACACGGTGACTGTAGTTAACAATACACTGAAAAGTTGCTATGACAGTAGAGCTTTAGTGTTCTCACTATAACAACAACACCAACAACAGAATAGTAATTTTTTAAAAAATTTATTTAATTAATTTATTTATGGCTGTGTTGGGTCTTCGTTTCTGTGCGAGGGCTTTCTCTAGTTGTGGCAAGCGGGGGCCACTCTTCATTGCGGTGCGCGGGCCTCTCACTATCGAGGCCTCTCCCGCTGCGGAGCACAGGCTCCAGACGCGCAGGCTCAGTAATTGTGGCTCATGGGCCCAGCCGCTCCGCGGCATGCGGGATCCCCCCAGACCAGGGCTCGAACCCGTGTCCCCTGCATTGGCAGGCAGATTCTCAACCACTGCGCCACCAGGGAAGCCCCCAGAATAGTAATTATGTGAGGTAAAGGTGGAGTTAACTAACCTATTGTGGTAAACAATCGTATCAATACACCTTAAGCTTATACAATGTTATGTCAGTTACATCTCAATAAACAAAGAAACAAAACACCAAATAATTTTCACAAGCATCTCAAACTTAACATTTCCAATCAAGCTTTTATATTTTTCTCATGGAATATCGCAGTAACCTTCTAAGAGGTCTTGCCACCACTATTCTCTCTTCACCTCCAAAATACCCTCTATATTGCTTCTAGAGTGTCCTTTGTAAAACAGAAAGCCAGGCAGGTCACTCCACTATTCAGATGGAGGCAGGTATTAAACCCTGCTTGATTCCTTAACATGGCATATGTGTCTTCATAATCAGATGCCCTCTCACCCTCCTAATTCCTACCATATATATCCCTTGTCTCATGGCCTCTCCCCTCTCTCTGGTTAGATTATATTATTGCACATGTAACCACGTCATACTTTATTCACTTCCTTTTCTTTAACATGCTCTGCCTCTTTATTTCAAGATATTCTGTCTCCTGAGTTGCCACTCTACCTCAACCTGGGGAACCTTTGCAAACCTGGGGAACACCTACTCACCCCTCAAGGTACAGTCCAAATATCACCTCCCTTCTAAAGCCTTCCCTGGCCACTCATTATTACTTCTTCTTGGGTTTCTCAAAACAACTTTCACTAAAGCAACGGTCCTATAAGATGTCTTCCTGTTTCTCCCTACTAAGGTGAGAAGAATATAACTTACTAAAGTCTTGTCTAGTAGTTGACTGGGCCTGGCTAATACCAGCTTGTTAGATATGATCATTAAATATTCAGAAATTTTGCAAGATGGTTGTTAAATTTTTAGTAGTTTAAAATCAACCCTGGTAGGAGAGTTTACACCCCAAAATTGACAAACACTACACATAAGGACTCTTTTTTCTTTTTTTTCCTCAAAGAGGTCATTTGTGAGCATAGCTGGGTTTGTCTCCATAGACTAGCAGAGCTCCTAAGTATTCAATAGCACTGCTCGAGTTACTAATATGATTTCAATTGGCTGAAAATTACTTGGGCATAAATAAAACAAAGAATTATAGAAATAATGATGGAATTTCATACATTGTCACAATTTGAATTACAATCAGATAACAAGAAACAAGTATGGATTTCAAGTTTATAAATACTTGGAGATTTTATTCCAAGACAACATGATCTGTAGGTCCAGGTAGAGTGGCTCAAATACAGGAATGTAGGTTTATTAATCTTTGTGTCGTTATACATCATGCAGAATCTGGCATGTGGTTGATCCTCATTAAATTCTTATTAAGCCGATTTCCACATGAAAAAACATAGAGTATATTTCTGTATCTGAAGCTTTGGCTGTTTTTATCCACTCATATAGAATCACTGCTGGAAACTGGCAGCACCCATATGGTAAAATTTTTGTTCAGAAACAAAAATTACGCTAGTTAAAAGCAAAAGAAAAACTTTTCCAAAAAGGAAAAATCTGAAAAATAATTGCTTTTTCTTCAGAGGTGTTGATTTTTAAGGATATTATATATTGAGCATTTTGTTCATTTGCTTATTTTTAGTAACTATTATATATATTTATGTATAGTAACTATATTATATATAATAATCATATTTATATACTTATTATATTAGCTACTTATATATAATTTCTTACAGTAAATATATATATATATATATATATAGAGAGAGAGAGAGAGAGAGAGAGAGAGACAGTGTAACTATAATCTTACAAGCAACTGAAGTTACTTATAGTATATTGTAAAAAATTATTTATGTACAGGGTAACCAAAATTTTTTCACATACATTTGTGTTTAGGTTTTTAGTCATTTCAAAAGTCATATATAACTTATATCACTGGTTGTCCGTTTTCATGTCAGTATCACCAGAGGAGCTGTATAAAACAGTGACTCACTGCATACATGATGAAACCCACAGAGCCATATGGGAACCAGCCCAGGGTTAAGACTACCATTTTAGATAACCTTTGTCCAATACACTTATTTTACAGGTGAGGGAGTAATGTCAGAAGAGGTTGATTTTATTTGTTTATCTTCATACAACTGGCTAAGGGCATAGCCAGGAGTTTAAGTCAGGTCACTGACTTTTAAGTTGGCATGTTTAATAGTATATAAGCTTCGGTGTGTGTGTGTGTGTGTGTGTTGGCTGTAAAGAAGCTAAGAATGCTATTCAGAAATTAGTAAAGACTAAAGAACAAAAGAAGAAACATTTTAAATTTATGATATCTATTTAGCAATCCAGCCGTGAGCTGGGTGCCCACAGAGGAGTTATCACTAAGAATGACAAGCAAGTTACAGACCCAAACCCACAGCTCGTATTCAGGTGAATGAATATGGACTCTCCCAGATTTTTTTTTCTTTGGTGTGTGTGTTCTTTAACCATTACTGTTTGGGTTTTTTTTAAGTAATTTTGAATTTCCCTCCATAACATAGAAAGATCACTTTCTGTATTGTTTTCTTATTTCTAATTTCATATTTTTATGATTTTGCAATGTAGAGGAAAAGCATTAATAAACAATTTTATCAAACTATCAAATTTTACCATTGGTAGATAGTGAGGGTTTGAAAAATAGTTCTCAATGTATAAATGATTTTATCACACTTGATAATTCCTTTCTACTGGCTGTCCCATTTCCTTCATGTCTAACAGAAGAAATTTTGGAAATCCATTTCAGCTAAATTTATCTGATCATTGAAAACTCTCACCTGAGTGTATTTTTCACATATCTTATTTTGGGCGAAATATTTCTCTCCCCCCAAATTTCCCCTTGATTGTTCAGAAAGGTCAAGATATTCCTTACAATTTAGGTTAAATATGCCTCATAGCTTAAATTTTATTTATTTATTTATTTATTTATTTATTTATTTTTGGCTGCATTGGGTCCTCGTTGCTGCACGTGGTCTTTCTTTAGTTGCGATGAGCGGGAGCTACTCTTCGTTGTGGTGTGCGGGCTTCTCATTGTGGTGGCTTGTCTTGTTGCAGACATGGGCTCTAGGCACGCGGGCTTCAGTAGTTGTGGCATGTGGGCTCAGTAGTTGTGGCTCATGAGCTTTAGAGCGCAGGCTCAGTAGTTGTGGCACACAGGCTTAGTTGCTCCATGGCATGTGGGATCTTCCTGGACCAGGACTCGAACCTGTGTCCCCTGCATTGGCAGGTGGATTCTTAACCACTGTGCTACCAGGGAAGCCTTAAATTTTAAATTTATGGCCAAAGAATACAGATTCTCACACAAGTGATATTATAGTTTATGCTAGTGGATAACCAGTTCCAAACATTCATAATCCTTTGTCTTGTTTTTTGTAACAATGATCTCAGTGGGATTAATTTCATAATTCAAGAGGTAAACTTACTGGAAAAAAGAAAAGTATCTTTAAGTTCTTGTTAAGGGTAGAGACCATATCATCTTTATCTCTTCAGTACTTAACACAATGCTAAGTACAAATAAATTGTCAATAAATGTGTATCAAGTTGAACTAGATAAAAAAAATATGATCCAAAATCAAAAAAAATTTTAGCCCTCCTACAGGATTCATGTTTTTTCAAAATGTCTTTCAGTTTATACCCTGCATAATTATATTTAACGGATATTTCTACAATATTATTTATGTTAAAAATGTATATTGGGACTTCGCTGGTGGTCCAGTGGTTAAGACTTCACCTTCCAATGCAAGGGATGTGGGTTCAATCTGGTCAGGGAGCTAAGATCCCATGTGTCTTGGGGCCAAAAAACCAAAACATAAAACAGAAGCAATATTGTAACAAACTCAATAAAGACTTAAAAAATGTATGTCTACGTATTACCTTATTAGGTTATTTAAAAATAAAAATAAATGATTTAGGAAAATAGAGTTTTTCTTCTTTTAATACAGAGACAATTTCAGAATCTTCTTCAACTACTCAATGTTTATTGACCCCTGAAAATATTTTTGTACTAAAAAAAAAAGGTCCAAGACCTAAAATGCTTCAGGAAAATAAATTAGGTACAAGTACACCTTTATTACAAGTCCCAAATTGTAACCTATAAGAAAGCACACGTGTACTGTTGTCCAGTATTGAGAGACAGGGAGGCTTAGTGAGATTCTGAAGCAATGTATTTCTTCCTTTAACAGTTGCTCTTGTGAGATTCTTGTGAAATAATGAAGAATGGAATTAAGTAGTCATGAGATGGCTACCACAAAAAGCTTATGTTTATTTTAATGAATTGTGAACTGTTTCTATACCTCAGTGACAACTAAATAAAGATTAGTGATTGAAAACGTAAAAGGTACAGAAGAAAATGGAAAATAAAACTATATTGGAAAATTTATTTAATTCATCAGTTAAATAAAATAAAATTTTGTAAGATACATTGAACTATTATTTTAAATTCTTAGAAAAGATCAAGAGATTTTATATAATTTTGTTAAATTATCATCCTTTATTAATTATGTAGTTTAATTCTGCAGTCAACATCTTCAGTTATAATGAACATCTTAAAACTTGACTCTAGAAATGTTCATAATAAAATGCTTTGAATACCCAATGATACAAATGTGATATATACTTTTAATTATATTTATCTCCTAATTTTTCCTCTATTGTTCTAGTAGATGCATTGCCATATTTGGTATTACTTTGGGATGTATTTTCAAGTTTCAAATGTTCAGATATAGGGTCATACAGATTTTCAGATACTAATGAATATTTAATTCCCAGATACTTAGATGCATTATATCATGCAATTTACATTGTAATAAGACAATAAGATGCAATAAAACTGAACACAAGAATCAAGTGCCTGTCTATCTCAGACAGATCATAAAATTTTTAAAAATGTTTATAAAGATGAGAATTTTAAATGTAGTCTAATGATACAAAATTTTCTTACAAGAGTTTTATAGATACCTAACCAACAATTTGTTTTACTACCGAAATAGGTATGACTATATACAAACTAATATTACTGTATGCGGTAATATTACTTGTATGCAGAAAGATGATGATAGAGATAGATAGATGATAGATATAGATAGATAGATGATAAATAGATAAATAGATAGATGATAGATAGATAGATAGATGATAGTTTTGTTAGTCAGCCTTAGTCTTTCAAATCAGAGGTAGAAGTCTAGAAATTTATTCTACTTCCTGCAAATTATTTTTGTTTTGTTTTGATTTGTATTCATGGAGTACACAAAAAATGTGAGGTCAATCTGATAGTAGCTACTCTGCCACTATTCTACTAGTTAAACTTAGTGTTTAGCTGAACACATGGCACAGATTAGGTGCTCAAAATTGATGAATCAGGGCCTCCCTGGTGGCGCAGTGGTTGAGAGTCCGCCTGCCGATGCAGGGGATACGGGTTCGTGCCCCGGTCTGGGAGGATCCCATATGCCGCGGAGCGGCTGGGCCCGTGAGCCATGGCCGCTGAGCCTGTGCGTCCGGAGCCTGTGCTCCGCAACGGGAGAGGCCACAACAGTGAGAGGCCCGCGTACAGAAAAAAAAAAAAAAAAAAAAAAAAAAATTGATGAATCAATTGCTAGGTATATGACTGTTTAGGTGGTTTCAAATATACTGTTATATATTGTCAGCCTCCTTAAATACTTCTTGAAAATGAGTTAACATCTATGTTATGCATTTTGAGATTTAGGCTAAGTAAATTGTTTGAAATAGTTCTATGAGTAAAAGTAGAGCAATATTTTGAATAATTTTAAACCTGAAGTGGATTTTAATAGAAAAATAATCTAGCTTGGCTAGGTAAATAGCCAGGTTATAAAGATTTCAGAGTGTCGGGGAGAATCACTGACATTACATGCTTTTAAAATTCTGTCCAAGGATTAGAGAAGAATTTAATGAAAAGTGAGAGTGAGTTAATCTCTTTAGTATTTATGATAACATATAAGAAAACCACATTTTCAGAAACTAAAGTGAAGTAAAATAGAATGGATAATTTTAATAATAATGTACATAATATTCTCTAGTGGATGTTTTCCTTTTATGTTGAACTTACTGTAGATTATTAAATTTGTTTATGAATCCTATTCATAAATGCTTCAAGTTTTATGTCTGTAATTTATGTCATCTTTGTTCACAGCAGCTCTCAAGTCCTTATGCTCCATCCCTGTTTAACCTAGGATGGAATAAAAATGTTTCCGGTATCCTTAAAGACTTTGAATGATTTTACCTTTGTTCTGTAGGACAGATTAGGGAGTGGATATCTGCAGATTTCACAACATGAAGATTTTCATCCCATTCAGAATGTATTGGGCTGCTTGGAGGGCAGTGTCAGATCCCTGATAGCAGATATTAGAGCTAGTGGAATGATGAGTCAGAGTCCTTACTTTAAGGGCTAGAATTCTTAGTCTCTATTTGTGCCCAGGAATAAAATAGAAACCCTCGCTGAAACCTAAGTTACGGTCAGAGGTCTCAAATACCAGGCAGTAGTTGCCCCACCAACTGCCAGATGGTTTCTGCTACATTGTTTTGGGAAAGTATCGCTAGTCTACCTCTTCAGCACTGATTCACCTGACTCAGCACAAAGATCTTTACAGCATCCCTCTCTGACAGGATAAAGGGCAGGGGCACCTTTCCTAGGGAGCTGGAAGAGCCAAGTATGGTTCTTAATGCCCTTCATCTCAGCCTTTAGGCTATTTGTCACTGCTTCTGCTAGACCGAACAGAGACACAGAAGCCTAGGCACAGGAGTAATGAAAAGAACTTTCACAATGACAAAAATAAAATCGAGTATCTCCCCGTGAGGGACAGTCAACAGCACAGCAAAGCATTTCACTTTTGCATAAAATTATTGAGATCTTGTAATGTTATTTTACCCAGCTCATCTGGAAATCTGTCAGGGTAGCCACAAAACTGTCAACTCTACTGTAGTTACTTTGGTGGCACTGATTTTTCTGAAGGTTGGGCTTTTATTATAGTGGTGGTGGGAATAGTGGGAGTTTATTGATGGAATACTAGTAATAGTAAAGGCAGAGTTCTGTACGCGTTACTAAACCAAAGACAAGACAGATCATTTCATGAAGAATTGTCATTCCATTTCTAAGGATGAAAGTAAGTTTTAGCAGATGAGGCTTAGGTGTCAAAAAATTGGAATTTCTAGGATGATATTAAGGTTTATGGGACCAACAATATAAGAAAATGCTTCAGAAATCCCAGAGTCATATCAGAATATTTAGAGCAAATGGTCACTATGGATATAGTAAATAGTGCCACCGCTTAGAAGAGAATTGCTGTGGGATTTATAATATTTACAGCTTGCAAAGAACAAGGAGTCAGACTACGTAAGATGCTGCTGTGGTTGTCACAATGGACAAAGCCCACAGAGATTCTTTCATACTCACTGTGGCAACATGGAGTGTACATTGAGATACCTAGTGTGACTTGCTCAAGAAATCAGTGGTTCAAAACCGATGAAGTAAACATTCTTTGCATTATATAGAGTTCATGAAAGTAAAGTAAAAAAATAAAATCATAGTGTACATTTAATTTGCATTTTCTCTGTACTCTCAGTATTATCCCCAGACTGTGGGATTTCAATGGCCTGGAGTGGAAAAATTCAAAAGCTTTCTACAACTGGAAACAGTGTGCTCAGGAGGCTAAAGCGTTCCAAAGTGATTGGAGAACTGACTTCTCATCAGATCCAGGGTGCTAAATGACACCTCTTAGGTAATAAATTTCTGCTTCTGAGTTTAAGGCCCTACAGGGCAGGGTAATTCTCTTTGCATGGTTCCTAGAACAGCTCTCTGCACATTTGAACATTTAATCAGCACTACTTGATAATGAATATAGGATTTTGTAGCACAGGATCAGATTGGTCCTGAGAGAAAAATATCTCACTCTCGGAGCAAAGTGCTTTCTTCTCAGTTGTAAGTAGCATCTCCCTGAGCTTATCCTCAGGTAAAGAGCCACTTTCACTTCCCTTGAACTTCCCCAAGGTCAGACTCAGGAATGACTAACAATAGAAGACAGATTACATGGTCCACTTCACTTAAAAACCTAAAAAACTAACAGTGGTTCCTGAAAGGTCACCCATCCATAAGGCCATTTTTCAAGAAAGTCATGCTGCTTCCAAACTGTCACACACTGAGAAGCACTCAAGGCCCAGAGGTCCTTAAAATGTCTTGAGAGACTATTGAAAAGACAATTCACCTCTAACATCTGGGTCGTAATTCTTTCTACTATGTGAGAGAATACGATACGCACTACGTATCCACTCATTAGACTCACATCGCCAAGTGCAGTCAGGAGTCCTGACAAAGCTGTCAGGGTCCAAGGGCAGCAAGCCCAGGGCCAGTGTGGGTGGGAGGTGGGGAAAGGGAAGGAGGGTCTGAGGTAGGATTCCTAAGGCCAGTTCTAACCTACCCTTCCTCGAGGCTCCTCGGTCCCGGCCTAGACTGCCAGTTTTCAAATTTGACTAATTCTATGAGCTACCCAATGACCTTCCAGTGGTTTCCTTTCCTCTGTAAATTAACCAGTTTCTGTTTACTTTTCTTAATTCAAGAACCCTGATGAGTAAACATGGGTACTTTATGAATGTCTTCATTAACAAGATGTATTGATAAATAAAGGGAACGTTATAACTATATTTATTACAGAATACCATTTTTGTTTGAAATATATTAATACGTTCACAGGAAAATAGAAAAAATAACACTTTGATCAGCGGACATAATGAGAGTCCTATTCGTCTATAAGCTATGCCTGATGCCTGGCCACTTTGGGTTCCCTGTGTTCAGAGACCTGCAGTTAAGAAAAGGAAAAACCAACGTGGCGAAGGTAATTGACTGAGTGGGAGTAGGGCTGCGGGTCACAGCGGGGTGTGGAGGAATGTGTGGGGAACCCAGGTGGTACCCTTGGGTTCTCTCTTTGGCCCACAGGGCTCAGAGTATAAGCATCCTTCCCAGTAAGCCATGAAGGCAAGCAGAGGTGCCGGTGAGGAGGAGGGGAATCGAGGATGCGGTGAGGTGAGGAGGAGGTGAGGTGTGGAGACAGGGGTCCTGGCCATCCTCTGCGAAGCTGCCTTTAGGCAGAGAGGCCCGCCAGCAGCCTCAGTTGCTGCTTCTCAAATGTGTATGAAGAAAGGGAGTGGCACCGGGGGTTGACTGTGAAGGACCACTGCATAGGTAGGACTTCAGGGTAGGACTTGTTGCCCCAGTTGCTACGAGTCCTCTCAGAGACGGCCTCTGTTTGTAGCCTCTGTCAGGCTTTGCTTCAGCCTCAGAGAGCTGCCTCACCCAAGGTCACATCCCTCCCAGGGTAGCCCACGTCTTATGACTAACATGATAGGACAAATGTCTGGCCATTTTACCCCAACACGGAAGGATTCTGATAGGTCATTTTCTCTCTGCTACTAGCCCCAGGCTGCTTCCTTCCCATCAGTGTTGATGCCAAAGACACAACCTGCATCCTAAACTCCGTCTCACATTTGTTCCCCAGGAAATCTAACCTGTGACATAGGACTTACAGCACAGGAGACCTTGAGGTCCCAAATAAAAGTGATTCCTTTTATTCTAAGGAAAATGTGAAAACTAAATATCACCACTGGTCATCTAAGGAATTATACTATATATAATTATACTATATATGCTTAGCTCACTTAGTGAAATCACTTCACAGCACCCGTGTACTCTGCTCTGTTCAGTGGGGGAATGACCTCCAGCTAGTCATCTTGTAAATGGGTCTGATGGTCATAAATGGGACTAGATAGGAAGGGAAATGCCCATCTATCATTGAACCTGAAAATGAACCATTAACCCAAAATTCCCAAATGATACACCCTATGAATAAGGCTATTTCATCAACCACTGATTATTCCACTTACTACAATACACCTTTGCCAAGGCTTCTCCCTAATGAGGAAGGATGCAACAACATGGAGAAATTTCAGAGCCCCAAGCCTGAGTTTTGTGCTTAGATTTAATACCTTGTCCAAGCTCCTTCCTTTAAGCAAACTGTGAGCCCCTCTTTGAAGCTTTGGGGTAACGGGATTTATTTAAGATTATGAAAATTAAAACAGTTCCAGAAACTAGATTATGCCTTTGTAGCATTAATTATGCTACCATTTTATGATACAAACAATAAACAGTTTTAAAAGATGTGATTACATTAAATGCCTTGGCTTTTCATGTCTGCAAATAGTTTTAATAATTTGCATAGCATAGTAACAGGAATAATCTATTAGCTTCCTTCACTGTTTCTCTGTCCTGGTGAATTTTGTAATTATGTATAAGAACATAAATTCTTATGAAAGGTATTCTTGTTTTAAAATACTTGCTCTCTCTCCCCTGGGTAAGGATTAAAATTAGGCTTGGCCCTGTGACTTATTTTGGCCAGTGGAAAATGAGTAGCAGTGATACATGTCACTTCTTAGAGAAAGCCTTAAGGTCCCGTGAGTGTTTTGCAACTTTTTTCTCTCTGCCAAAGCCATAAAATTTCCAGATAGAGAATGTTCCATCATCCTGACTTGGAGACTAGAATCTCTAACCTTCCAAAGCCCAGAATTGCCAGGTGGAAAGCCCAGAGTCTCCTGGTGGGCTGTCAAGAATGATGGTGAGCAAGGTCCCCCTGCTTCCACCCTTGGGCTCCCCAACCAATGTGTTTTCCTTATTTGGGACACAGTCCTATTTAAGGTCTTTGATTCAAGGTGGATATTGCATCCTGAAGGAGTGTGACCCATCCTCAGAAAGTAGCACCACTGAGCTGGTGCTTTAGCTATACCTTCAGTGGGCCATTCTAATGCTCCATTTTATCTGCAGCAGTCTGTAATATGACTAATGGACCCCATGATATGCTGTTTCAACTCTCCTTTGCTGTAAAGTGAGCCCACTTGATGCTGAATCCCACGCCAGTAGAGACTTTGTAAACACTTGGAGTAGGAAAGGCAAATCTAAAGCCGGAATATATGTCTAGTTCTGTGATAACGAACTGTTTGCTCTTCCAGGGTGGAAGGGTCCAGTGTACTCAACTTGCCACCAAGTGGCCAGTTCATTTTCTTGAGAAATGGTGCCATAATTGAGTCTTAGTGATGGTCTCTGTTGCTGGCAGGTTGGACATCGGATGGCAGAAACAGCTAATCAGCCTTGGTAAGTAGGAGTCGATACATAGCTTCCATTTCTTCTACTATGACCACTCTAAGGTGGCAGCCCTTTCTGTCACTAAGTACATGGGCCAGATTAGTATTTCCAGGTGTGGAATATGAAGCTTCCAAAACCCAAAGAGGCTTACCAGGTATTGTGTTTTCTAATTCATGGAGGGACGTGCCATGCAATAATTTATCTTTTACTTTGGCTGGTGTGTCTTGGCATGGTGCCCACGATCTCTGGCTGCCTACAGTTTTTAGTGATGAGGAAGAATTCTGATCATTCATAAGGTTTATATCCTACCCCCTGGAGCCCATATGTCTTAACAGGGCTTCCAACATACTGGCCCCTTCTTGCATATCCGATTTGATTAGCATGATACAGCAGCTCAGTGTGATAGTCTGCAGGCTGTCCAGACAGTTCTGAACATGGCACATTATATTACGGCAGAAGGAGAGAGAGTTAAAAAAGCCCCAGGGCAACTATAAATGTATACTTTTGTGTATTATAAGTGAATGCAAATTGCTTCTGATTTTCTTTTCTGATAAGAATAGAGAAGAAACTCGTTTGCCAAGTCAAAGGACGCATGCCCTGTACCTCAGGTCCTATTAAGCAGAGATACAACATCTGGCATGGACACTGCAGCTGGGGCTACTCCTTGTGGCCTGCAGTCATCCTTTGGGTCCTTCTGCTTTCTGGAGGAGCCAGAGCATTAAATTAAATGGTGACATGATCCTTTAGACCTTAAGGGAGGCCCTAATTTCTGCTATTTTCCCCATCACCCGGGGCGCAGTACTACTTTGATTCACTGTTTTGGCAGTGTCAGGGATGACTTTTAAGGGTTTTCATCTGGCCCTCCCACTATCAAAGCTCTTATTCTCTAGGCAAAGGGCCCAGTGTGAACTGTCCCAAATACCAAGCATATCTATCCCAACTCTTCATTTGAGGGCTGGGAAAATGACCTGTGAGGGGTGAGCAGCCTGTGCAGACTTATGGCGAGTCTGGTCAGAGAAGGAGCACTGTACATCAGCTGACCTCACACTCCCCATGCTGACAGAGGGCAGCATCCCACACAGAAACAAATGCAGCAAAGAAAGCTCAAGCAGTTCTAACGTTCTAGGCACTGAAAAGCAAGGATTGTGACCAACGTATCTCAAGCACCTTTAAAAAAATGATCTTGGACTGTGGAAAACTGTGAGATGATTCAAGTAGTGACACTAGTAATGATATTCAGACCCTGATGTTAAAATAAAGATGCACATGAAGAAAATGGCTAGCTGGCTTCCCCCTCCCTCTGTGCTGAGTGAGTCTTAGGATATCATCCTCTCCTGACCATGGGATGCATGGAAAGTCTGCCTGAAATTTCCATGAGTTCCTTTTGCATCCCCGAGTTTAGAACCATATGACAGCAGCCCTCGAAATCGCCAATGCAATCCTTCACTATAACTAACACCATCTGTATCGAATCACCGTTTAATTCAATACGGCAAGGAGTGACAATGGAGGAAAGTCTCGCTTGTGGAGGACACAAAGAGGAGAAATAGAAGAGCAGAAAATTTGAGTTTAGAATAAAAGAAAGCCAGAAAAATAAAAATTCAGTAAGTGTACATAAACGCAATATTGCTCAGGGATCAATGCATTCTGCTATTTTAGGCATTTCATTTTATTTTATGCTCTGGGCCTTTGTGGACACATTTAGGAAATCTCATTTGGTGGACAGTGGCCTGTTTCCCAAAGTTTATCAGAATCCTATTATACTTTAATCTTCTCCTAAAGCATTTATCCTTGGCTTTGGATTGTCCACAAATCCAATTAGCACACTTTCAACTCAATTTACCAAATATTTAATAGCAAGACTGAGTAGAATGAGATTGAAAAGGAATTCTAACGCACACATTGTCATTAGGCTACAAATACATGCAATTCATATTCTAAAGTTTTCCCCTTAGGATTGGAATGAAATCCTAACTGTTACTGTAACAGCAATGATAATAACCAACATTGGTTTACTGCACTTCTTTTTATAAAACTAGTTCACGGGCTTCCCTGGTGGCGCAGTGGTTGAGAATCTGCCTGCCAATGCAGGAGACACGGGTTCGTGCCCTGGTCTGGGAAGATCCCACATGCCGCGGAGCGGCTGGGCCCGTGAGCCACAGCTACTGAGCCTGCACGTCTGGAGCCTGTGCTCCGCAACAAGAGAGGCCGCGATAGTGAGAGGCCCGCGCACCGCGATGAAGAGTGGTCCCCGCTTGCCACAACTGGGGGAAGCCCTCACACAGAAACGAAGACCCAACACAGCAAAAATAAATAAATAGATTAATAAACTCCTACCCCCAACATCTAAAAAAAAAAAAAGAGAGAGAAAAAAAAAAACTAGTTCACAACCATCATTTTATTCTTTTCAGTAACCCTTGGAGGGCAGCTAAGCATCACCACATACATTCTTGATACACTATTGATCTGACTTTGGAAGATGTGAAAATAGTCGTCTATCTTTGTAATACTGATAAGAAAACCTAAAATGGCTTCGGCAGTTTGGAAAACATAAAGTTTAAACTTCAGTTCAGTATCTTAGTATTTCCTATTAACCCTGTCCCATGGTATCGAACCATATTTTTCTTGTCTCAAAATATTCATCCTTATCTGTCTGTCCTGGAACAAAAATTGGCTACTCTTCTTACAAATATGAAGGAAGAAGAAAAACAATCATCAGCTAAATTTTCTGACAGTCAGCATCTATTTGTGCATGCAACACAACTGTACTGAATCACTTTATCCATCCCAGGATGGCTTTGGACACTGCTTTGGGTGGCTGTTCTATGTCTCATTATCCTATCAGATGGCTTTTCCTCCCTTCCACTTTCCTGCGGAGACTTCACTGTAGTGGACGTCTGCTGACCACGTGACAAATGACGAAGCAACAAGGAAAGTTTCATTAAACTCTCTAGAAACCTGAACCACCAAACAGGTATTTTGGAAAATGCAGACCATCACTATAATAACTATAATAACCATCACTGTAATAACTCAGCATCCTCTGAACACTTAGCACACGGACATGCACCCCCAGGAGCGAAGTGTCACGAGGAATTGTTTTAGAAGCAACTGACCCCAAGATTCTCTCACCCCAATCAGGTGCTTTAAAGTTACCATGATGCCAACACAAATTTATACTCGCTTTGCCTGGAAGGAACACCTTAATGTCTATTTTTCTGTCTAAAGAGATTGCTAGGATCATTAGATTCTAGCCGTTGTTGACTGAGAAATCCACTGTGGACGTAGTGGTGGCTCTTGTGACAGACGGAGCACCTGACGTTGTGGATGCCTGGCTGAAGCCACTCCAGGTCTTAGCAAGCTCTTCCTCACCTCACTGGTCCCTCTTCTCTTTAACAGAAAGCTGTTGCCTGAGGAAGTGAAAGGTTTCCCCTTTCACACATCTCTGAGATACCTCTGGATGTGCCCGGAGCTTTTTCCAAACCCCCAGAGCAGTGCTACACCTTTAAGGGCTGCTCTTCCGCACCAGAATTCCCACCCTCTACGTAAGCGCGTTCGAGGGGGCTGCTCTGAGTCTGTAAAAATAAGTTTATACTTTAAAAAGGCTTTCTTAAGATCCTTGATATTTTTAATGATACTGAGTTTTGGTGAGAATATTACTTCTCAGTCAATCCCTTTTCTTTCAAAATTTCCTGTCATCTTTTGTGACTCTCTAAGGTACTTTTTTTTTTTTTTTGGCGGTACGCGGGCCTCTCACTGTTGCCTCTCCCGTTGCCGAGCACAGGCTCCGGACGCGCAGGCTCAGCGGCCATGGCTCACAGGCCCAGCCGCTCCGCGGCATGTGGGATCTTCCCGGACCGGGGCACGAACCTGTGTCCCCTGCATCGGCAGGCGGACTCTCAACCACCGCGCCACCAGGGGAGCCCTCTCTAAGGTACTTTTATCCCCTTCTGCCATCAAGGGTGGGCCGGCTGCCAGGCAAAGTCATAAATGTCCCCATCTATGTGGGAAGATAGATTCAGTTTTTACATGAACCAGGTCAGAAACTTCAATATGAAAGAGAAGAGGTGACTCATCACACCAAGTGTACTATGCAAAGATGGGTTTGCTTATTTTGGTCCACTTTGGCTATGGGCCAAAGTGCAAAGTACAAAATAAATTTTACTATCGTTGTCTGAACGTGTGTCCCTGCATAGCAAAGGCTGTGGTGGCAGATGCTACTCTTACTAGGGAGTGTGATCCTAGGGCACAGGAGTGGGTGGAAAAGGGTGGTGAGTGAGAGCAGAGAAGAGCAGGAGAGATGCCCCTTCCCTTCCTATCAGTCCCTGATCACTGCTTAGCCTCCCACAGGCCTGTTCCCACTGAGATCCATGGTTACCTGACTGTAACTGTCCATGGAAGATAATGTACACATGTTCCAAAACATTTATCCATGTCACTTTGTAAGTGGTATTCTGAAACAGACTTAATATTCGAGCAACGCAGTCATAATTTTGGAAATAACATGGCATATCTTTTCCAACCCGATTAATTGTTCGGGCTTGATGAAATCAACAGACATGAATTAACACAAGATTTAAGGCCCAACAGGCAACCTCTTCTCTCCTCCCCCAACCACAACAACCGGAGGAACTAGGAAACACTCCCTAGAAAACAGAAGGTATTCACAGTTGTAGGAATAAAAATTTGGAACAGGAGAGGACCTATGCCATGTTTCTAAGGACAGTATGGGACCCCTTGTTTGCAGTGACCCCTACAAACTCTTAAAGAGGAAAAGGACATCTTCTGATGTCTTATATTCATCCGCCAAAGAACTGATTTAACTGATGTGTTCAATCCACTTGTGACTATAATACTTGAATTAGAATCAGGTGAACGGTCACGATGAAATTCAACAGTAATCTCAGGCTTTTCTCACCGTGTTTTTCTCAGTTGAGGAGTTCTGACTTGTTATTTTATTATTCACACGTAACATGTAATGTAGTTATTCTATATATAAACTCAGGAGGTAACATTTGACCTCTTTTGTCATGTTTGGAGGAAACATCTGTGAGCCATACATCATCACTCTTTTTCCTGATTTGCAAAGATCACTTCTACCCTTTTTAAGCTGAGATACCCTCTGGTGAGATCAAATTTAATGAGATGACCTCTCTTGCATAATTCCCTTCAAAGATGTACAGAGAGATATTCTTTTACTACATTTATAATTACAGACCAATTTTATAGAATCCTTAGCAACACTGCCTGGAAGAAAATTCACACAGATTGATATATGTGATGAGAAATTATTCCCACAATTTTGGGTTCTCTCACTCAATCTGCTCGTGGCAGTGGAAAGCATTTATGTGGAGGAGCGAATTCTAAAACAGTAACAACTGGATGAATGGATCATTTGTCAGAAATGCACTAAAACAGTAAGATTGTTGGTTCCACCATGGTGTCTGCAGGAGGGTGATGTGTAAAGTAGCTCAAGTACTCTGACCCTGGGCTCAGGGAGCATCCACACATCCCTCCATCCTGTTCATGCTGCCTCTCCTCTATTGACTACTGCTTGGTAGGAGGAAGGGAGTGAGTGCTGGAGGAGGGAAGGTGGCTGTGGATGGGACCAGGGAACATGATAGGGTAGGTAGCATGGCAAAGCTCAAGGACGATTACTTTGAAGTCGTTGGGACTTACAATAAGTTCCTCGTGATGAAACAATGGCTCCCCTGCTTTTTGTAGTGTGTTTGATAGCCTAAGGAAATGACCCTTGACATTTCTAATTTATAAACAGCACCTCTACCTGAGAAAACTCCTGGTGGGTGGTGGTGGGGGGTGGATATCACACAAAATCAATGTGTGAAACATATCAAAGAGAACAAGTTACCAGGAATAAGCAGAATGCTTGATGAAGGTGGAGCAGGGTTGGCTGTTAAAAGGCTGCTGTAATCTTGTCTCATCGTATCTCAGTGAAATCCTTGCTCATAGGAAAGAAAAAGAAAGTTGAGTGGGATTTTGAATGTGGTAAAGACTTTATATTTGATAGCCTTAGCATGTTATTACCCCCACGCACCTCCTGTATATCTGCATAGTTGCGGGACTTTTTTTTTAACTATCAGAAATAAAAAGTGAGTATTCATTTTTGTATTAATGTAGAACAGCTGAGTTACTAAGTTCCATGTGGCATGCTTTGAAAAAGAGTATATTCTCAAAGTCACTAAAATCTAAAATGGATTAGAGGGCTGATTCCTTTGAAGATTATATTTTAATTCTCTGCTAGTCGTTCAATCCCCCCCAAAGGAGTTTAATATATAACTAATTTTAGAATTTAAAAGTGATTAAATACCCAATTAAATTGAACAGTGAAATATAATTTAACAGAAATTAACAATGGGTGAAGGATAACATTCTGGAGTTTGTTGATGTTTGATGATTTTTGTTTGCTTCTTTTTTAACACATGAATCATTTCTCTGTATTATAAGTACAGGGACTTCACAGTCTCCTCTGAACAGTACTGTAATGGCAAAAATAGTTTCTATGGGTTAAGCTCCCTAATCAGAAGACCAGGTA